>NC_051316.1:69066567-70316567 GCF_015220235.1 Choloepus didactylus
TGCCACAGACAAATGACATCAGATGGATTTCTAAAAGTGCTTTTATTCCCAAAGCATCTTAGGAAAGAAAATCTCAGCTGAGAGGCTGGTGCAGATGTCACATATAAAGGAAAACCATTTACAAGCAACACACACTATCTAAATAATTTCACACTATTTAATTTATTTACCAGGACTCCAGCTTGTGAAAAAAAAGATATTAACAAGTTTACAAAAGTGCATAAAATACGTAAACAACAACAACGAAAAAGGATAAAGAAACTCAACTGAAAAGAAAATAAGGAAAGAAAAGGTAAAATATTTTTTTGTAAGGATAGTACAAAATTTTCTTACCATAAGATCCCATGTAGGTCTTGGAGGCACTTCCCAAATTTGGTTCTGAGCTTCCTGATGGCCAAAGCAAAGAGGAAAACACAGTCAGCTCCAGGGACAGTGCCACCCATCTAGAGGAGGAAGGGAAAACTCTTAGGGACTTGTTTTATTTTCACAGTGACCTGGGGCTGCTTCTTGCATTTAGTGGGTAGTAATCAAGAAGGTCAAATGTCCTGCAATGCATAAGATAGTCCTACACAGGAAAGAATTGTCCCACCCAAAATGCTGATAACACTCCTGAGAATGACTGATGTGTTTGACTCATAGAATCCAAAAGTCAAAAACACAAAAGTAAATCAGGATTTTACGAGAAGCACAGGTGCTGAGAGCAGAACAAAATCCCTCCTGAGATCTTCTAAAAGGGACTAATGGTGAGCAAACAACTTCAAGACCCTCTAGGAGATGCAACATTCCTATGACCATTTCTAACACCATCCAGGGAAAACAGCTCTTGAGGAGTTTAATGATTTGATCTATCACTTGATGTGGAAGTTCAGCCTGACAAGTCTGTCTACTTGAGGCTTCCCAATTTTTATTTCAATCCTACAAACATGAGGTAAGTACCAAGTAGTGTTCTAGACCCTGTCCTGGAACTCAGGGGGGTTGTAAAGCTGAACCAAACATCCTCCCTTTCTCAAGTAGCCAATCTTCTATTAAAGCCACAATTAAAGTAAGTCAGGAGATTAATGAAATAAAATACCAAACTCTCTAATAAATCTATCATGTCAACATACAAAGCAGTCTTTGAAATAAATTATTAGACTGATTAATCAAGTTGATACAATGAAAAGAAGAGAAAACATGGCAACCATCTCTGAGGAACACAATACTAAGACACCTATTGTTTTAGTCAGGGTTCACAGTTGCAAGCTTTGGAAATCTACTCTAGCTCTCTTTTCAGAAAAAAAGTTCATTGGAAAATTACCAGGAGCAGAAAGGATGCAAAAGTGGAGCCCATGGAATAGCAGCAGAAGATGCCATTGAGCCCAGCAGTGATGACCTGGGCATGTTGCAGCTGTTGTGGATGAAGATTAAGAGCCCCTGGTGTTTGCTTCACTTATCCTGATCCAAAGCCCCAGAATGAACATCTCATTACTCCAGCCTAGGTCACATGCCCAGGCTGTCAGGAGTTGGAAAAAGAAGGTTCAACCCTCTGCTCAGTGACTTCTATAGGGGAAGCAGGCAACCAATACTACACACAGTGGAGCATGTGTACAGCCAAAAACATGGCACTTGTTCATGGAACCTACTGATTCATATCTTCATTCATTCAATCCACAGATATGTGCTGGACACTGTTTGGAGCACTGAGGATATAAAGAGCAAACAAACAAAAGTTCCTGCTCTCCTGGAGCTTATATTTTAGTGGGGGTGAGAAGGTAGACAATAAACAAATAAATACATAAAGATATAGTTTGTTGTAGCTTCAAGGTTTATGGATATAACAAAGTTTGGGGAGGGGGACCAGGGACAGTGCTCTACATAGTGGTGGGGGATGGCATGTCTGTCATGTCTGGGGGAAGAGCATTCCCAGCCAAGGGGGCAGGAAGTGCAAAATGCCTGAAACAAGAGCACACTTGGCATGTTTGAAGAGCAGCCAGGAGGCTGTGCTGGAGTGTAGTAAGAAGAAATAAGTAGGGAGGTGGGGGTGGTGGAGGTGAAAGAGAGTAGGTGAGAAGACAAGATCATAAAGATCATGTAAGATCTGGACCACATCAAGGACTTTGGCTTTTACCCTAAATGAGATAAGAAGCCCTTAGGAAATTTTAATTGGAAGAGTGGCTTGATCCAACTAATGTTTTAAAAGGGTTGCTCTGGCTGCTGGATTGAGAATCAACTTTTGAGGGGCAAGGAGAAAAGAAGGGAGACCAGTTTGGAAGCTCCTGCAATAATTTGGATGAGAGTTAATAGTGGTTTAACCCAGAGCAGTGGAGGTGGCGAGAGGTGGTATGCAGGTATGAAGCTGTTATTTACCCCCAAAAAGACCATGTTCTTTTAATCCATTCTCATGGGTGCAGATCTATTGTGGATGGGACCTTTTGGTCAGGCTATTTCAATAGAGATGTGATCCAGCCCATTCAAAGTGGGTCTTAATCCTTTATTGGAGTCCTTTGTGAAAAGGATAAAAGACAGTAAAAGCCCAGAAAGCTGAGAGAGAAATGCCTGGGAGAAATAAGCAAAGACACACAGGAGCTCAGAGAGAGAGCCATTGAAACCAGAACCCAGGAGAAAAGGACCAGCAGATGTCACCACGTGCCTTCCCATGTGACAGGTACTGCAGATGCCAGGAGCCTTTCCTCAGAGACTGTATCTTCCTCTTGATGCCTTAATATGCACATCTTCATGGCCTTAGAACTATAAATTTGTAACCTAATAAATCCCCATTGAAAAGGCCAACCCATTTCTGGTATATTGCATTCTGGCAGCTTTAGCAATTCAAAACAAAATAGTCAAACTCTGGATATATTTAAAGTTAGAGTCAATAGGATATTTAAATGGATTGGATGTGGATGGGGAAAATAGAAGAGTCAAGAATGATTTCAAAATTCTTGTCCAGAAAAACGACGACAACAACAACAAAAAAACAAAAACAGGAAAGATGGCAAGAACATTTAGTAAAATGGGAGACTGTAGAAGGAGCAGGAGTTTATTATCACACATAAGAAGAGGACCAAAGAGAAGAAGTTCCAGGGTTGGTTCCATGTATCAGGGCCCTGGGTCAGCTTCACTAGGATTCTCACAAGTCAGCTGCTGCAGTACCAGGCATCATGCTGTCACATGACAATGTCCAAAAGCAGGGGCGGGAGGGGAGGTCCTTCCCATAAATTTCTCTGTTTATCAGGAAGGAAGCCTTTCCTGGAAGTCCCCCTTTGGGGGAAACTCTGTTCAAGTTCCTCTCACCATGACTGGTCACATGCTCATGGCCTAATGTAAAGGAAGCTCAGAAAGCCACTTATGTGGGAGGAGGGTCTGCCAGAAAGAAAAGTAAGAGAACATGTGTGGGAAGAAACCAAGAGTGTTGGCCATAAATACCTATCTCACAGGTTTTTAAAGAACCAAATGAAATAATATATATGAAGTATCCAGCTCAATGCTGTGCATAGTAGGTAAATATTTTTTCTCTTCCCCACCCACTGTCTCATTAGAAAGGATCTGGTTAAGTCCTTTCTATATAACATAAATGATGAATAATCGCCAACAATCATTCCTTTCCCAGAGGTATTGGTATTTTAACAAAATCATTGCCTGGAGCAAAGAGAATGAATCTGTAATGCTGGAGAGTCTGGCATTGAGTGGGACCAGGAAGCAAAGATTTTTACAGTGTCTGTGCTTCGGGTGGTAGGTTGACAAGGATAACTTCAGAAGCGTTTTCCCATTTAAAGAATTTAGGATTGTTCCTCAAAATTCTCCCCCAAGTAACTGAGTTGGTAGCATAGAAGGGGAAAGAGGTTACTTTGGTGGTCAGCCCATAGCATGTTGACACTAAAGGACAATCATCGTGCTTGTCTCAACTGAATTCACTCCTTCCCCACCTTCCATCCAACTCCAACCCTCGTCCCTTCACTTCTCCAAGAATTGTCTTCATACTGGAGAATTCTTGACTCCAAAGGCACATTCCCAGGGCTTATCCCTCCAGCTTACTTTTTGGTCTAAGCACAGTACTTACAATTTTAAACACAGCTGGCTTGCAACATTATGTTGTATTAAATACAAGACATGTCTACTAATGAAGAGGTTTCAGTCTGGTGGCAAATTTCACTACCAAGGGTACGAATTAGAATTAAAAAATCATACAACTGTGGAGCTAGAAGGTACATAAGAGGCTATCTTGTCCAAACCCCTCATTGTCCTGACAAGGAAACTGAAACTCAAGCCCAGTGATCAACGTGCAGCATCACACCTAAATCTAGCAGGTGTCAGTCAGAACAACAGCCCAGGTCTCTCTCCTGACCCCTACACTGCAGTTGTGTTGTTGAGTTGCAGGAAATATAGGTAAAAGGGGTCCTAGAGAGATATAATCAAACATCTTGATGAGGTCCAGAGATGTGAAGGATACACCACATCTAAGACTAATGGCTTGGCTTGGGCTCTTTTCACTAAGACATGATGATAGAGAGGCGGGGCAAGATGGCAGACTGGTGAGCTGTAAGTTTTAGCTACTCCTCCAGGAAAGTAGGTAAAAAGCCAGGAACTGCGTGGACTGGACACCACAGAGCAATCTGTCTTTGGGCATACTTCATACAACACTCATGAAAACGTGGAACTGCTGAGATCAGCGAAATCTGTAAGTTTTTGCGGCCAGGGGACCCGCGCCCCTCCCTGCCAGGCTCAGTCCCGGGGGAGGAGGGGCTGTCAGCTCCGGGAAGGAGAAGGGAGAATTGCAGTGGCTGCTCTTATCGGAAACTCATTCTACTGATTCAAACTCCAACTATAGATAGACTGAGACCAGACACCAGAGACTCTGAGAGCAGCCAGCCCAGCAGAGAGGAGACAGGCATAGAAAAAAAACAACACGAAAAACTCCAAAATAAAAGCGGAGGATTTTTGGAGTTCTGGTGAACGCAGAGGGGGGAAGGGCGGAGCTCAGGCCTTGAGGCGCATATGCAAATCCCGAAGCAAAGCTGATCTCTCTGCCCTGTGCACCTTTCCTTAATGGCCCTGGTTGCTTTGTCTATTAGCATTTCAATAACCCATTAGATCTCTGAGGAGGGCCGTTTTTTTTTTTTTTTTTTTTTTTTTTTTTTTAAATCCTTTTTGCTTTTTCTAAAACAATTACTCTAAGAAGCTCAATACAGAAAGCTTCAAAGAATTGCAATTTGGGCACGTCAAGTCAAGAGCAGAACTAAGAGAGCTCTGAGACAAAAGGCAATAATCCAGTGGCTGAGAAAATTCACTAAACAACACAACTTCCCAAGAAAAGGGGGGTGTCCGCTCACAGCCACCATCCTGGTGGACAGGAAACACTCTTGCCCATCGCCAGCCCCATAGCCCAGAGCTGCCCCAGACAACCCAGTGTGACGGAAGTGCTTCAAATAACAGGCACACACCACAAAACTGGGCGTGGACATTAGCCTTCCCTGCAACCTCAGCTGAATGTCCCAGAGCTGGGAAGGTGGAGCAGAGTGAATTAACAAAGCCCCATTCAGCCATCATTTGAGCAGACTGGGAGCCTCCCTACACAGCCCAGCAGCCCAGAACTGCCCTGGGGGGACGGCACTCACCTGTGACATAGCACAGTCATCCCTCAACAGAGGACCCGGGGTGCACGGCCTGGAAGAGGGGCCCACTTGCAAGTCTCAGGAGCCATACGCCAATACCAAAGACTTGTGGGTCAGTGGCAGAGACAAACTGTGGCAGGACTGAACTGAAGGATTAGACTATTGCAGCAGCTTTAAAACTCTAGGATCATCAGGGAGATTTGATTGTTAGGGCCACCCCCCCTCCCTGACTGCCCAGAAACACGCCCCACATACAGGGCAGGCAACACCAACTACACACGCAAGCTTGGTACACCAATTGGGCCCCACAAGACTCACTCCCCCACTCACCACAAAGGCTAAGCAGGGGAGATCTGGCTTGTGGAGAACAGGTGGCTCGTGGACGCCACCTGCTGGTTAGTTAGAGAAAGTGTACTCCACGAAGCTGTAGATCTGATAAATTAGAGATAAGGACTTCAACTGGTCTACAAACCCTAAAAGAACCCTATCAAGTTCAGCAAATGCCACGAGGCCAAAAACAACAGAAAATTATAAAGCATATGAAAAAACCAGACGATATGGATAACCCAAGCCCAAGCACCCAAATCAAAAGACCAGAAGAGACACAGCACCTAGAGCAGCTACTCAAAGAACTAAAGATGAACAATGAGACCATAGTATGGGATATGAAGGAAATCAAGAAGACCCTAGAAGAGCATAAAGAAGACATTGCAAAACTAAATAAAAAAATGGATGATCTTATGGAAATTAAAGAAACTGTTGACCAAATTAAAAAGATTCTGGACACTCATAGTACAAGACTAGAGGAAGTTGAACAACGAATCAGTGACCTGGAAGATGACAGAATGGAAAATGAAAGCATAAAAGAAAGAATGGGGAAAAAAATTGAAAAACTCGAAATGGACCTCAGGGATATGATAGATAATATGAAACGTCCGAATATAAGACTCATTGGTGTCCCAGAAGGGGAAGAAAAGGGTAAAGGTCTAGGAAGAGTATTCAAAGAAATTGTTGGGGAAAACTTCCCAAATCTTCTAAACAACATAAATACACAAATCATAAATGCTCAGCGAACTCCAAATAGAATAAATCCAAAAAAACCCACTCTGAGACATATACTGATCACACTGTCAAACATAGAAGAGAAGGAGCAAGTTCTGAAAGCAGCAAGAGAAAAGCAATTCACCACATACAAAGGAAACAGCATAAGACTAAGTAGTGACTACTCAGCAGCCACCATGGAGGCAAGAAGGCAGTGGCACGATATATTTAAAATTCTGAGTGAGAGGAATTTCCAGCCAAGAATACTTTATCCAGCAAAGCTCTCCTTCAAATTTGAGGGAGAGCTTAAATTTTTCACAGACAAAGAAATGCTGAGAGAATTTGCTAACAAGAGACCTGCCCTACTGGAGATACTCAAGGGAGCCCTACAGACAGAGAAACAAAGACAGGACAGAGAGACTTGGAGAAAGGTTCAGTACTAAAGAGATTCGGTATGGGTACAATAAAGGATATTAATAGAGAGAGGGAAAAATATGGCAAACATAATCCAAAGGATAAGATGGCTGATTCAAGAAATGCCTTCACGGTTTTAACGTTGAATGTAAATGGATTAAACTCCCCAATTAAAAGATATAGATTCGCAGAATGGATCAAAAAAAATGAACCATCAATATGTTGCATACAAGAGACTCATCTTAGACACAGGGACACAAAGAAACTGAAAGTGAAAGGATGGAAAAAAATATTTCATGCAAGCTACAGCCAAAAGAAAGCAGGTGTAGCAATATTAATCTCAGATAAAATAGACTTCAAATGCAGGGATGTTTTGAGAGACAAAGAAGGCCACTACATACTAATAAAAGGGGCAATTCAGCAAGAAGAAATAACAATCGTAAATGTCTATGCACCCAATCAAGGTGCCACAAAATACGTGAAAGAAACACTGGCAAAACTAAAGGAAGCAATTGATGTTTCCACAATAATTGTGGGAGACTTCAACACATCACTCTCTCCTATAGATAGATCAACCAGACAGAAGACCAATAAGGAAATTGAAAACCTAAACAATCTGATAAATGAATTAGATTTAACAGACATCTACAGGACATTACATCCCAAATCACCAGGATACACATACTTTTCTAGTGCTCACGGAACTTTCTCCAGAATAGATCATATGCTGGGACATAAAACAAGCCTCAATAAATTTAAAAAGATTGAAATTATTCAAAGCACATTCTCTGACCACAATGGAATACAATTAGAAGTCAATAACCATCAGAGACTTAGAAAATTCACAAATACCTGGAGGTTAAACAACACACTCCTAAACAATCAGTGGGTTAAAGAAGAAATAGCAAGAGAAATTGCTAAATATATAGAGACGAATGAAAATGAGAACACAACATACCAAAACCTATGGGATGCAGCAAAAGCAGTGCTAAGGGGGAAATTTATAGCACTAAACGCATATATTAAAAAGGAAGAAAGAGCCAAAATCAAAGAACTAATGGATCAACTGAAGAAGCTAGAAAATGAACAGCAAACCAATCCTAAACCAAGTAGAAGAAAAGAAATAACAAGGATTAAAGCAGAAATAAATGACATAGAGAACAAAAAAACAATAGAAAGGATAAATATCACCAAAAGTTGGTTCTTTGAGAAGATCAACAAGATTGACAAGCCCCTAGCTAGACTGACAAAATCAAAAAGAGAGAAGACCCATATAAACAAAATAATGAATGAAAAAGGTGACATAACTGCAGATCCTGAAGAAATTAAAAAAATTATAAGAGGATATTATGAACAACTGTATGGCAACAAACTGGATAATGTAGAAGAAATGGACAATTTCCTGGAAACATATGAACAACCTAGACCGACCAGAGAAGAAATAGAAGACCTCAACCAACCCATCACAAGCAAAGAGATCCAATCAGTCATCAAAAATCTTCCCACAAATAAATGCCCAGGGCCAGATGGCTTCACAGGGGAATTCTACCAAACTTTCCAGAAAGAACTGACACCAATCTTACTCAGACTCTTTCAAAACATTGAAAAAAATGGAACACTACCTAACTCATTTTATGAAGCTAACATCAATCTAATACCAAAACCAGGCAAAGATGCTACAAAAAAGGAAAACTACCGGCCAATCTCCCTAATGAATATAGATGCAAAAATCCTCAACAAAATACTTGCAAATCGAATCCAAAGACACATTAAAAAAATCATACACCATGACCAAGTGGGGTTCATTCCAGGCATGCAAGGATGGTTCAACATAAGAAAAACAATCAATGTATTACAACACATTAAAAACTCGAAAGGGAAAAATCAATTGATCATCTCAATAGATGCTGAAAAAGCATCTGACAAAATCCAACATCCCTTTTTGATAAAAACACTTCAAAAGGTAGGAATTGAAGGAAACTTCCTCAACATGATAAAGAGCATATATGAAAAACCCACAGCCAGCATAGTACTCAATGGTGAGAGACTGAAAGCCTTCCCTCTAAGATCAGGAACAAGACAAGGATGCCCGCTGTCACCCCTGTTATTCAACATTGTGCTGGAAGTGCTAGCCAGGGCAATCCGGCAAGACAAAGAAATAAAAGGCATCCAAATTGGAAAAGAAGAAGTAAAACTGTCATTGTTTGCAGATGATATGATCTTATATCTAGAAAACCCTGAGAAATCAACGATACACCTACTAGAGCTAATAAACAAATTTAGCAAAGTAGTGGGATACAAGATTAATGCACATAAGTCAGTAATGTTTCTATATGCTAGAAATGAACAAACTGAAGAGACACTCAAGAAAAGATACCATTTTCAATAGCAACTAAAAAAATCAAGTACCTAGGAATAAACTTAACCAAAGATGTAAAAGACCTATACAAAGAAAACTACATAACTCTACTAAAAGAAATAGAAGGGGACCTTAAAAGATGGAAAAATATTCCATGTTCATGGATAGGAAGGCTAAATGTCATTAAGATGTCAATTCTACCCAAACTCATCTACAGATTCAATGCAATCCCAATCAAAATTCCAACAACCTACTTTGCAGACTTGGAAAAGCTAGTGATCAAATTTATTTGGAAAGGGAAGATGCCTCGAATTGCTAAAGACACTCTAAAAAAGAAAAACGAAGTGGGAGGACTTACACTCCCTGACTTTGAAGCTTATTATAAAGCCACAGTTGCCAAAACAGCATGGTACTGGCACAAAGATAGACATATAGATCAATGGAATCGAATTGAGAATTCAGAGATAGACCCTCAGATCTATGGCCGACTGATCTTTGATAAGGCCCCCAAAGTCACCGAACTGAGTCATAATGGTCTTTTCAACAAATGGGGCTGGGAGAGTTGGATATCCATATCCAAAAGAATGAAAGAGGACCCCTACCTCACCCCCTACACAAAAATTAACTCAAAATGGACCAAAGATCTCAATATAAAAGAAAGTACCATAAAACTCCTAGAAGATAATGTAGGAAAACATCTTCAAGACCTTGTATTAGGAGGCCACTTCCTCGACTTTACACCCAAAGCACAAGCAACAAAAGAGAAAACAGATAAATGGGAATTCCTCAAGCTTAGAAGTTTCTGCACCTCAAAGGAATTTCTCAAAAAGGTAAAGAGGCAGCCAACTCAATGGGAAAAAATTTTTGGAAACCATGTATCTGACAAAAGACTGATATCTTGCATATACAAAGAAATCCTACAACTCAATGACAATAGTACAGACAGCCCAATTATAAAATGGGCAAAAGATATGAAAAGACAGTTCTCTGAAGAGGAAATACAAATGGCCAAGAAACACATGAAAAAATGTTCAGCTTCACTAGCTATTAGAGAGATGCAAATTAAGACCACAATGAGATACCATCTAACACCGATTAGAATGGCTGCCATTAAACAAACAGGAAACTACAAATGCTGGAGGGGATGTGGAGAAATTGGAACTCTTATTCATTGTTGGTGGGACTGTATAATGGTTCAGCCACTCTGGAAGTCAGTCTGGCAGTTCCTTAGAAAACTAGATATAGAGCTACCATTCGATCCAGCGATTGCACTTCTCGGTATATACCCGGAAGATCGGAAAGCAGTGACACGAACAGATATCTGCACGCCAATGTTCATAGCAGCATTATTCACAATTGCCAAGAGATGGAAACAACCCAAATGTCCTTCAACAGATGAGTGGATAAATAAAATGTGGTATATACACACGATGGAATACTACGCGGCAGTAAGAAGGAACGATCTCGTGAAACATATGACAACATGGATGAACCTTGAAGACATAATGCTGAGCGAAATAAGCCAGGCAGAAAAAGAGAAATATTATATGCTACCACTAATGTGAACTTTGAAAAATGTAAAACAAATGGTTTATAATGTAGAATGTAGGGGAACTAGCAGTAGAGAGCAATTAAGGAAGGGGGAACAATAATCCAAGAAGAACAGATAAGCTATTTAACGTTCTGGGGATGCCCAGAAATGACTATGGTCTGTTAATTTCTGATGGATGTAGTAGGAACAAGTTCACTGAAATGTTGCTATATTATGTAACTTTCTTGGGGTAAAGTAGGAACATGTTGGAAGTTAAGCAGTTATCTTAGGTTAGTTGTCTTTTTCTTACTCCCTTGTTATGGTCTCTTTGAAATGTTCTTTTATTGTATGTTTGTTTTCTTTTTAACTTTTTTTTTCATACAGTTGATTTAAAAAAGAAGGGAAAGTTAAAAAAAAAAAAAGAAAAAAGACAAACAAGGAAAAAAAAAAAAAAGATGTAGTGCCCCCTTGAGGAGCCTGTGGAGAATGCAGGGGTATTCGCCTACCCCACCTCCATGGTTGCTAACATGACCACAGACATAGGGGACTGGAGGTTTGATGGGTTGAGCCCTCTACCATAAGTTTTACCCTTGGGAAGACGGTTGCTGCAAAGGAGAGGCTAGGCCTCCCTGTATTTGTGCCTAAGAGTCTCCTCCTGAATGCCTCTTTGTTGCTCAGATGTGGCCCTGTCTCTCTGGCTAAGCCAACTTGAAAGGTGAAATCACTGCCCTCCCCCCTACGTGGGATCAGACACCCAGGGAAGTGAATCTCCCTGGCAACGTGGAATATGACTCCCGGGGAGGAATGTAGACCTGGCATCGTGGGATGGAGAACATCTTCTTGACCAAAAGGGGGATGTGAAAGGAAATGAAATAAGCTTCAGTGGCAGAGAGATTCCAAAACGAGCCGAGAGATCACTCTGGTGGGCACTCTTACGCACACTTTAGACAACCTTTTTTAGGTTCTAAAGAATTGGGGTAGCTGGTGGTGGATACCTGAAACTATTAAACTACAACCCAGAACCCATGAATCTCAAAGACAGTTGTATAAAAATGTAGCTTATGAGGGGTGACAGTGGGATTGGGAAAGCCATAAGGACCACACTCCACTTTGTCTAGTTTATGGATGGATGTGTAGAAAAGTAGGGGAAGCAAACAAACAGATAAAGGTACCCAGTGTTCTTTTTTACTTCAATTGCTCTTTTTCACTCTAATTATTATTCTTGTTATTTTTGTGTGTGTGCTAATGAAGGTGTCAGGGATTGATTTAGGTGATGAATGTACAACTATGTAATGGTACTGTAAACAATCGAAAGTACAATTTGTTTTCTATGACTGCGTGGTATGTGAATATATCTCAATAAAATGATGATTTAAAAAAAAAAAAAAAAAAAAAAAAAAAAAAAAGACATTTTGTTAGAGGAGGCTTCGTCCTTCTGCTTCTCCCAAGTAGGGTGGCCATGTCTTCCTTGTCCTCCCAGATCTCTTGGGATGAGCTCACCATGGGATGAGCAGCTCAAGGTGCAGAAGCTTGGCTGGTGGTACTAGACATGTCAATCTTGTGCCTGCCCTATCCACCATCTATGTGGAAGTGGCGACCCTTATCAGCTATGTTTTGTGACACATGACTTTTGCCCCTAACCCCCACCCCACCCGAAACATGGGATTAAAGCTGGACTCCTGGCCCAAAGCAACTAATCCAAAGGCTGGCCAGTAAGCTATGATGCAGCCTGGCTCAAACAGATGAGTGTGGCAAATCATCTTCTCTCTCTAGCATTTGAACTAAGAAATACCAACAGAAAGAAATTCTCATAAATGAAATCTGAAGCTAAAAAGAAGAAACAGAGTTAGGTAAAGAGATATGGCAGACAATTGATGGGGGAGAAGATCTACAAAGAAAAGCAAAGGGGCCATGAGTTTCATGGTACTAAGGAGAGAGCCCCAGGGAGTGGCTGCATCCATTCATGGCAGAGCACTAGCAAGGAGAATCACAGTCTCCTTCTACCAAAACTCCAAGAGCTATCTAGTCCTAGGACTATGGTTCTTCTTTTTGTGAAAATAAGGTGGCACCTGCTACTAAATATTCCAGCCTAATAGGCTGTTACCTCTGCTCAGCAAGTCTAGACTCCAGGTCTATAAAATCTGCAAGAAGATCTACAAGGTCCACACCTAAGAGAGCAGCATACATTCTCCTTCTTAGAAGCCTCACTCACTTCCAAGCTATGATAATGGATCCTCAAAGCCTTCCTGTCTAAAAGAACCTATAAGATCTTTCACACTTTTTGTTGCAGTGTAAGATATGTTCAAATATACATACATTAGGGTAGAGCTTGATGAAACAACACAACCATGTAAACAGCACCCAGATCAAGAAAGGGAACATTACCAACACCTTAGAACCCTCATTTTCCTTCCTAATAACTGTTACTCCCCAAGAAAAACCACAAGGTTGACTTCTAATTGCATAGATTAATTTCGCCTGTTTTTAAATTTTATATAAAAGGAATCATACAGCACATATTCTTTAATGTGTGGCTTCTTTTGTGCAGTACAGTGCTTATGAGACTTTTCTGCGCTTAGTGGTAGATAATCCATTATCACTGGATATTCCACAGTGTGAATATACCAAATTAGACTTATCCATTCAACTGATGATGAGCATTTGGGTTGTTGCCAATTTTTGGCTATTGCAAATAGCCACTATAAACATCCTATCTTCTATCAGTCAGGAAACAATATAGATTAATCTGGGGAAAATTAACATCTCTAAGTATGAAATCTGCCAAAACATGAACATGGCATCTCCCTCCATTTATGTAGGTGATTTTTACATTTCTTTCAATAATGTTTTGTCATTTTCTGTGTAGAAGTCTTGTACATCTTTCATTAGATTTATTCCTAGGTATTTTATATTTTTTGATGCCAAATGGTATTTTAAATGGTATTGGGACTCTGTGGGATTTTTAAAAGATGGGAAATTTTAATCGTCTGAGCTTTACTGACTCTCCAGACCAGGAGCATAAGATTTTCTTTTATTAAAATTGTAGGTGAAGGAAAATTATTCAATTATTCCAAATTTTAAGGCTGACAAAAGGGAAAACAAGTAGGACCAGAGGCTGCAATTAGCCAACCATGGTGTCAACCACAAATTCCAGTTTTCACTTCCAACAATATCTAATATGCCCTTTCCCAGAAAAGGATCCAAAAGAAACAACTTGAAATCCCATGTAAAAGAAATGAATTCCTATTCATTGATCTTTGGCAAGAGAGATCAGTACTTTTCCTGACTTCAAGAATTAGAAAAGGAAAGGAGACAAAATCCAACATGTATAGGTTCTATTATGTGCCAAGTGAGTTAATATACATTATCTCTTTCAATTCTCACATCAAACACATATGTTGTTAGCAATTACTTGATTTTATAGTTCAGGAATATGAAATACATCACACTCCATTAGTGACTGAATGCAAATCCAGTTCTGACAGATGCCAAAGGTATTTTCCACCTTTTTAAAGTGACGTTAGTGCTTTTCCAACTATTAAAATCAAAGGCGTGTTCGTTATAGAAATTTTGAAAAATATAGAAAAGTATGAGGAAGTGATTTTTCTAGATACATATTTATTTTTCATTTAATATAACTTCATGATGACTTTCCCACAACTTCACATATTCTTCTACATCATTATAACATCTGTATGGTATTTTATCATTAAATCTACCATAATTTTTTAGCCAAAAGTTTTTCTTGTTGCACACTTAGACTATTCAAATGTTTCTGTAATAGATGACCCTGTAAACTATGTATCCATATCTGTACCACCATGCACAAAAGATAAATTCCTCAATGTACTCTCCTGGGTTAAATGGATAGAAATATATTAAGGCTTTCAATTCACATGGCCAAACCCCTTCTCCTCTCCCAAGACAGGTCCCAGTTCCCGCATCCTTTAGCATGAGAGCATCCACCTCCCGTGCTGGATGTTACCACTAAGAAAAATATTTGCCAACTGGACAGGGTAAAAAATATATTATTTTAACTTACATTTCTTCAAATAGTGATGATTTTGAGTATTTTTCATCTATTATTGGCCATATATATTTCTCCTTTTGGATGTCAGAGTTTCTCAAAGAATGGTCTCTGAATTACTTGCAAATTAAATCTTCAGATTCCTAGGCTGCAACCCAGATAACTCAATAGACCCTGGGGAATGTTGTGGGGATGAGGGGGTTAGAATCTGATTTGGATAAAGCCCTGCCAGCAATCATATGCACAGTAGACCTTGGTCACCGCTGCCCTCCTGCAGCCTGCCTCTGCCACTTCCATACCTAGAAGCAACAAGCAAGACTAAATGGCCAAGGACTTGATTGCTTTACAAGTCAAAAACAGCAGTGATCCTTCATGCGGCTCTTGTTCATCTATATAATTTCAAATGCACTTTACAGAACGTTATTTAAATAACTATAGAAAGACCTGCTGAGATGTGAAGGCCCAAACCTGACCATGTGAATAAGCTTAAAACACAGTTTTCAGTGTTTGTTTGTTTTGGCTTAGTCAAGCCAAAGACTGCTAATTCAGCAGCTGTGCCCAGCAGGACACTAACTACGTGGCAAAAGAAGATATTTTAAAGGCAGAAGATAAAATTGTTCTTTTGGTGAGTTCAAAAAATTCTGCAAGAGCTCCAAGACTAAGGATACAAGTAGAGAACCAAGAAAAATACATGCTATCCAGTGCTGGATTGCAAGGGCCAGGAGAAAGGCCTGGGAGAAACGGTCCTTCACCTCCCCTATCTTACTTCCCTCCACTGACTTGGGTCCCAGCAAATATAAACAAAAGAATCATTTTCCTGATTCAGGCATTTGGTTGCTGTTTTTCACTACTGCAGGAAATTTCAGGGGCATTAAAAAAACTGCAATGGTATTGTTTGGGAATCAGCTTTCTTTGTTATGCCTTTGCAATTCAAAACAAGCACAGCTTAATTCAATCGGCAGTTTAAAAACGCGATAGGGTGAGAGAATGGTGGGAAGATGGCGGGGTAGGGAGCTCCAGGGCTCAGTCCTTCCACAAAAACAACTATTAAAAAACTGTCTGAAACAACTATTTTGAAACTCCAGAGGCCAGAAAAACACTGTATGGTATCCAGGGAAGAGCAGGAGAGAAAGGCTGATAAATTGTGGTAAAGATCAGTGAATTGCTTTCTTGGCACAGCATCCATCCCCCACTCTCATGGCAGGTAGGCATGGGTCCAGCCCCTGGCTAACTCGCTGGTGACAGAAAGGGACACAAAAATCCTCTTCCTCAAGCTCTGGGTTGGGCATGGCCAATCCCTGATTACGGCTTTTAATTAGTGAATTTGGATCACTGGGCACCCAGCAGTGAGGGCAGCCATTATTTCAATCTGCTGGGACAAGGGTAGCAGCAGCCATTGTTTCAACCCTCCCCAGACAGGGGTGGCGGCAGTGGAGACATACGGTTGCTGCAATTCCTTAGGGCTGTGGGGGTAAGTTAGCTGCATTTTCTGGACAGGCCAGGTATGCCCAGCTTTGAAAGGGAGCCACTGGAGAAGCTCTCAGCATCCTTCCTGATCCCCTCCCCACCCAGGGTTCTTCAGAGCTCTGGTCTGCACCTGCTTCATGGGTCCCTGGCCCTGTTTCAGCAGGAAAAGTCTGACTTGGAAAGTCCTCTCAGGGGTGCCCTACTCCCAGAATTTACCCTCCAGGAAAAAGCAGCTTGAGACAACAAAAACACAACAAGGAAATAACTTAAACTGTGCAACTGTATCCCATAACATTCTTTGAAATTTGCTCTCCAACTACTTGTTAAATTGCACTTGGAAAGTTATCACTTCCATGTATATATGTTATATTCCACAATAAAAAATCTGATTTTTTAAAAAAAGAGTATAAGAAACCATAGAGGCAGATGGTCTGCGGCAAACACCTGGGAGAGGGAGGTCTGTCTCGTGGGAAACAGAGGACACAACCAACCTCCTAGAAACGAGGGAACTCCAAAATAACTAACAAGAAAAATCCTAGGACAAGACAGAGGCCCACAAAGACGGGGAAAACCCTGCACACTGCATTCACCTTTGCAGATGTTCCTGATAGGAAAGCCTAAAGCTCAAGAAAATCTCTGTCTTATCACTAGGTGGTTATGAAACCAAGAAACAGACATCACAGAGGATAAATCCCAGAGGTAACATTTTAAAATATTAAAATGTACAGTTTACAATAAAAGAATAGAAGACAAACAAAGAAACAGGATATGATGGCCCATCCAAAAGATGAGGATAAAAATCCCCCCAAAAAAAAACAAGGAAAAAGATAAGAACACGCATATACCAAACAAAGCCTTTAAAAAAAATGGTCTTAAAAATGTTCAAGGAAATGAAGGGAAATACAGAGAAAAAACAAAAGGATATCAGGAAAACAATGAATGAGCAATATGAGAATTTTAGTGAAGAGATAGAAATTTTAAAAAGGAACTAAACAAATTACTGGAGTTGAAGACCACAAAACTGAAATGAATAATTCCCAGTAGAGTTTTAAGAGCAGATTGGAGCAGGCAGAAGAAAGAATAAAAGAACTCGAAAACAAGACACATGAATTGAGTCAGGCTGAGGAAAAGAAAGAAAAAATAATTGCTAAAAGCAAAACTGGCCTAAGCTACCTTTGGGAATCAGTAAGTGTACCAATATATGAATTATGAGCACCAGGAAGAAAAGAAAGAGAGAAAGGGGCAGAGGAATATTCAAAGAAATAAAGGTAGAGAATTTCCCAAATTCAATAAGAGACATAAATATACATATTCAAGAAGCTCAGAAAAAATCAAGCAGAATAAACATGAATAAAAGTATACCCTGTCATATATTGATCATACTATCGAATGCAAAGGACAAGGAAAGAGTTCTGAAGGCTGCAAGAGAGAAACAAGTACAAGGGAGTCCCAATTAGACTGAGTGCTGATTTCTCATCAGAAGCCATGCAAGCAAGAAATCATGGGTTGAAATACTTAAAGTGCTGAAAGAAAACAAATACCAGCCAAGAATTTGATATCCAGCAAGAATTTCTTTCAAAAACAAGGGAGAGATCGCAGCACTCTCAGATTTAAAAAAAAAAAAAAAAGCTGAGGGAGTTCACTACCACTAGACCTGCCCTTCAGGCAATGCTAAATGGAGTTCCTCAGACAGAAAGGTAAGTATGCTAGACAGTGGTTCAAACAGCATAAAGAAATAAAGACCTGTGGTAAAGGTAACCATTTAGGTAATTAGAAATGCCAGTATTATTGTATTATATTCATTGGTATGTAATTCCACTTCTGAGTTCCTACCGGTGCTAAAATGCAAATGCATAAAAAGTAATGATGAATCTAAGGTTTTAGACATACAATGTACAAAGACATAAGTGGTAACAAGTACTAAAAAATGGTGGGAGGACAGAGGAATATAGGAAAAGTATATGTGCATCTTCTTGAATTTAGGTTGGTATCAAACCAAATATGATTGTTATTTAGAATGTTAAATTTTAACCCCATGGTAACCACAAGGAAAATAGATGAAAAATATAACCAGATAGAAATGAGAAGGCACTCAATATGGTACTTCAAAAAAATTAAATAACTATAAAGTAGACATTAACAGAAGTGAGGGACAGAAAAGATATAAGACATACAAAGGCTAAATATCAAAATGGCAGAAGAAAGTCCTGTATTATCAAGTATTGTCTTTATGAATATAAATGGATTAAACTCTCCATTCAAAAGGGAAAGAATGGCAGAATGGATAAAGAAGCTTGAGCCAACTATATGCTGTCTGCAAGAGACTCACCTTAACTTCAAAGATACAAGTAGGCTGAAAGTGAAAAGATAGCAAAAATATACACCATGCCAGTGCTAACTGAAAGAGAGCTGGGGTATCTATACCAATATGAGATAAAACAGACTTTAAGTAAAAAACACTTATGAGGGACAAAGATGGTCATTATGTATGGATAAAAGGGAAAATTCAACAAGAAGACGTAACAATTATAAATATATATGCAGAGCCTCAAAATACGTGGAGCAAATACTGACAGATTTGAAAGGAGAAATTGATGGTTTTACCTTAATAATAGGAGACTTTGGTACGACACTTTCAATAATGGATAGAACATTTAGTCAGAATATTTAATAAGGAAATACAAGACATGCATGATATTCAAAACCAACCAAACCTCACAGACATTTATGGAACATATCACCCAACAAAAACAAAATACGTATTCTTCTCAAGTGCACATGGATCATTCTCCAGGATAGACCATATGTTAGGTCAAAAAAAAACAAGCCTCAATAAATTAAAAAGTACTAAAATCATATAATGCATCTTCTCTGGCCACAACAGAATGAAGCTAGAAATCCATAACAGAGGAAGAAACGGGAAATTCACAAAGATGTGGAAATTAAACAACATATTCTTAAATAACCAATGGGTTTAAGAGGAATCAGAAGCAAAATTAGGAAATACCTTGAGATGAATGAAAATGAAAATACATTATAGCAAAACTTATTGGATACAGCTAAGGCAGTGAAGAGAGGGAAACGTATAGCTCTAAATACTTACATTTAGAAAGAAGAAAGACTTCAAATTAGAGAACTAAACTCAAAACTGGAAGAACTTGGAAAAAAAAGAGCAAACTAATCCCAAAACAAGCAAATGGAAGGAAATAACAAAAATTAGAGTGGAGATAAATGAACTAGAGAACAAAAAACAATAGAGAGAATTCACAAAATCAAAAGTTGTTTCTTTGAAAAGTTCAATAAAATTGACAAATATTTAGCTAGACTTACGAGAGAGAGAGAGAGAGAGAGAGAGAATGAGAATCAGAAGGGGACATTACTACCAACATCACTGAAATAAAAAGTACCATAAGAGGATATTATGAACAATAATACACCAATAAATTAGATAACCTAGATGAAAAGGACAAATTCTTAGAAATACACAAACTACTTACATTGACTCAAGAAGAAATAGAAGAGCTCAACAAACCAATTACTAGAAAAGAGATCAAATCAGTCATCAAAAACCTCCCACCAAAGAAAAGTCCAGGACCAGATGGCTTTACAAGGGGAATTCTACAAACCTTCTATGAAGAGTTAACTTCAATTCTCCTCAAACTCTTCCAAAAATTGAAGAGAATGGAATACTCCCTAATTTATTTCATGAAACCAACATCATTGCAAGGCCAAATAAAGATACCACAAGGAAAAGAATACTACACACCAATATCTCTTCTGAATATAGATGCAAAGCAAATCCTCAACAAAATAACTAGCAACTGAATCCAAAAGCTTATTAAAAGAATTATCCACCATGATCAAGTGGGATTTATCCTTAATATCCAAAGTTGGTTCAACTAAGAAAAACAATTAATGTAATAAACCACATTAACAGAATGAAGGGACAAAAACCACAAGATCACCTCAACTGATGCAGAAAAGACATTTGACAAAATACAGATCCTCTTCTTGATAAAAACACTTATTGCACTAGGAATATAAAGAAACTTTCTCAATATGATAAAGGGAATACATGAAAATCCCACAGCTAACATCCTACTTAATGATGAAAGACTGAAAGTTTTCCCTCTAAGGTCAGGAACAAAACAAGGATGCCCACTGTCACCACTGTAATTCAACATTGTTCTGGAAGTTCTTGCCAGAGCAATTAGGCAAGAAAAAGAAATAAAAAGCATCTAAATTAGAAAGGATGGAGTAAAACTTTCCCTACTTGCAGATGATATGATCCTATATACAGGAAATTCTGAAAAAAAAAAACACAACAAAGCTCCTAGAGCTAATAAATGAATTCAGCAAAGTAGTGGGGTACAAGAGCAATACTAAGAAATCAGTAGTGTTTTTATACACAAGTAATGAATAATTGGAAGAAGAAATCAAGAAATAATTCCATTTACAATAGCAACTAAAAGAATCAAATATCTAGAAATAAATCTAACTAAGGATGTAAAGGACTTCTACACAGGAAACTAGAAAACATTACTAAAAGAAATCAAAGAAGACCTAAATAAATGGAAGGACATTCTTTGTTCATGGACTGGAAGACTAAATATTGTTAAGACATCAATCCTAGCCAAAGCAATTTTCAGATTCAATGCAATCCCAATCAAAATTCCAACAACCTGCTTTGCAGAAATGGAAAAGCCAATCATCAAATTTATATGGAATGTTAAGGTGCCCCAAATAGCTAAAGCCATCTTGAAAAAGAAGAATGAAGATGGAGGACTCACACATAGTGATCTTAAAAATTATTACAAAGCCACAGTAATCAAAACAGCATGGTACTGGCAAAAGGACAGACATATAGACCGATGGAATCAAACTGAGAGCTCAGAAATCAAACCTCACATTTATAGCCAGCAGATTTTTGGCAAGGGGGCAAAGACCACTCAGTTGGGAAAAAATGATCTCTTCAGCAGATGGCGCTGGGAAAACTGGATCTCCATTTGCACAAAAAAGAGGGAGGTCCTCTACCTCACACCTTATACAAAAATAAATTCAAACTGGATCCTAGAAGAAAACATAGGAAAGCATCTTCGGGGCCTTGTGTTGGGCAATGGTTTCTTATACTTTACACAAAAAGCACAAGCAGCAAAATAGATAAAGGGGACCTCATCAAAATTAAAAACTTTTCTGCCTCAAAGGACTTTACCAAGAAAGAAAATGATAACCTACACACTGGGAGAAAATACTTGTAAACCCATATCCAATAAAGGTTTAGTCTCCAGAATATATAAAGGGATCCTTCAACTTAAGAACAAAAAAGACAAGCCAATTAAAAAATGGGCAAACGAATTGAATAGACGTCTCTCCAAAGAATACATACAAATGGCCAGAAAGCACACGAAAAGATGCTCAACATCATTAGCCATCAGTGAAATGCAAATAGAAACCACAATGAGATACCATTTCATATCCATTAGAATGACTATTAAAAAAAAATAAAACAGAAAATAACAAGTGTTGGAGTGGATGTGGAGAAATATGAACACTCATCCATTGCTGGTGGCAGCATAGAATGAGGCAGCTGCTGTGGAAGACAGTTTGGCAGTTCCTCAGAAAGCTAATTATAGAAATGCCATATGACCTGGCAATCCCACTACTTTCAAAAGTATTGAAAGTAGCAACTCAAACAGATGTTTTTACATCAGTGTTCATAGAGGCATTATTCACATTATGTAAGTGGAATAAGCCAGACACAAAAGGATAAATACTGTATGATCTCACTGATTTGATATAATTAGAATAAGCAAACCAATACAGACAGAATCTAGATTATAGGTTATCAGGGGAAGGGGAAGGGGAAGGGATAGGGATTGGGAAATTAAGGCTTTAAATGTACAGGGTTTCTAGTTAGAATGATGGAAATGTTTTGGTAATGGATGGTGGTGATGGTAGCACAACACTGTAAACATGATTAACAGCAATGAAGTATATATCTGAATATGATTAAAAGGGGAAATGTTAAATTATATATATAATAATAGAATAAAAATTTTAAAAAATCTATGGAATAGTGAACGCTAGTTCAACCATGTACTATAGTTAATAGTACAATTATAAAAATGTGCTATCACCAATTGTAAAATATATTCTTCACCAATACAAGCTCTTTACAGGAGTATCCTGTATTTTATGCAAGATTGTTCTGTAAACACACATTTTCTCTAATAAAGACAAAAATGGGGAAAAGTATATAGTACATGAAGTACCTCAGGTTATTACTAGCAGGTCAAAATAACCCAGATATTAGGCCAGAGCTACTAGGACGGGCAGGATGTAGCACACCATGTTCACGTGTGGGACCCTCTTCTCAAGGAAGTAAGTTGGAAACATGCCTTTCCTGGGAAGGGCGAGAAAACAGTTTTATCAATGCACACCATCATTTAATGAGCCCTTTATGCCTATGCTGTGTGCTTTTCACACACTACTTCATTAGTCCTCATGAAACTGTCGGGAAGTGGGTGTTCATGTCTTTGATCAGTTAGGAATAAATTTGGTTGCACAGATCGGAAAAACCAAGCTATCATGGGTAGACCAAATGAAGGGTTGTTTTTCCCATATGCAGCAAGTGCAGAAGGTAGACCAGGGCTGAGGTGACCACTCAGCCAGATGATGTGGCAGTCACCAGCTCCAGACCCCACCAAGCTTTCTGTTTAGCCATCCTTAGCTTCTGCCCTCATGCTAACTGCCTCATGCTAACAAGATGACTGCTCCATCTTGGTGCTGTCACTGCCCCAGGGAGGAAGAAGGGGAAGGATGATGGGGAAACAGCACATGACAAGTCAGTTTCTGAGTTGTGAAGAGATTTTACAGAAAAGCGGTTCTTGCGATTGTAGCTCATTAGACTACCCATGTCATGTGGCAAGGGAGGTTGGAATTTGTCATGTTGGAGGAATAGAATTGGGGGAGGAATAACCAAATAACCAAGGAGAGTAGGAATTAGCCAGACAAGGTGTGACTGCCAAGAGGTCAGATAGGAATTCCACATTATAAAAAAAAAATTAAAAAAAAGAATTGGGAGAGGAGCAAATGGCTATTGCAGGCAGCTAGCAGTGTTTGCCACAGTCCCCCTTTTAAAATGAGTATGGATAAATTATATACTTCAGCTACTGTTTAAAGTATAATACTTTTGAGGGGGATGCTACTAACAGTAATGCCAGGAGAACAGGCATAAAACAGGGCTTCCCTGAAGAAAGTGGTTGGACACCCTGCAGATGAGGCTCAGGAAGGATAATTAACATGCCCAAGGTCATGCAGTGAGGATTCAAGACCAGCTCTCTCTGACTCCAAAACCTATGCTCCTTAACAGTTTCACTAGAATGTCGTGACTATCAGAATGCGGATGGAGAATTATCTGCTTCAGAAACACTAAAGTGCTTGCTAAAATACTGATTCCTCAGCCTCACCTAGGGGATTCGGATTCAGGAGGTCTGGAATGGAGGCCCAGGGCTCTGGTTCTTAAATAATTATGCCAGAGAGAATCTGATGCAGGTGGGCTATATACAAGGACGCACTGCTTTGAGAGAACTAAATAAATCTTCCTCCTTACTTCAACCAGAGGATGTATGACTTTTATTCAACCTCTAAGACTCAATAGTTTCCCAGGTCAAAGGGACACTTCCCCCAGGTCCTGCTCATCTCTGTGATCCCTGTTGCTAATTACCTGGGGAAGCTGGGGACCAGGCAAACAGGATGGCAGGTCCCTATGGGACAGCAAAGATGTCCCACTCCTGCCCAGGTAACTGCTCTGCTGTTCCTTTGAGCTCCCCAGGGTAAGCTGAGATGAGTTCCTGGGAATCCGCCCATTCTAACATCCACAGCTCAGGAGAGGCCCTTCCCGTGGGCTGGCAGCCTCAAGGAGAAATAACCTAACAAGAGGGAGCAAGTGTGAACCTTTCATTCATTCAACAGACAGGTTTTTTTCTTTTGATCTATAGTGTATGGGAGTGGCCTTGCAAAGTGCTGGGCATATAATGATGAGAAAAATACACAAGGTACCTGCCCTCACAGAGCTTCCAGTGGAGGGATGGAGGAGATGATTAATCAAGAACCACGCTGGTGAATGCATAATTACAAACTGCCACTGGAAACCTACAGGAAGCCTTCTGGGTTTCAAGCTCTTACAAAAGTTCTGAAAGCCGCCTTTCCACTTATTGAGCTAATTTTTTCAATCTCAATTCATATATCACTCTCTCAATCTAGGTCAAACTCCCTGATAATGGCTGATATCAAAATGCAGGGATGTGAAGAAATGAATGCTTTATGTATATGTTTTACCAAATTTTCTCAATTTTTGCACACCTTTGACTATCAGATGTACAAGCAACTTAATAAAACTTTCATTTGGGGGAGGGGGGATGGGTAAGTTGGTCAGAAAAGAAACACCACCTTTCAATACCCAGACTGTAGATGCATTCTGTTTCAGGAGTTTGAAATGTGGAGGGAAAAGAGTCTTAGAAACAAGGAAATGAACTACTTAATGACTTTGCAATCATGAAACATTTGTCAGTGTGCTTCTCCACATGCAGACATGTGTGGAGTGTCTATATCCGTATTGTCTGTATTGACCGGTTGGAGTCTCCAGTCCAGGGAAGGCCAGATTGGTGTAGTGCAAGGGTGCTTGTGGCAGTTTGTGTTTTTTGAAGCCTTTCATTCTTCATGCTCTTCTTATGATATGTCTTCAACATTCATCCCACCAAGAAGTGAGGTCTATGTTCTCTCCCATTGAACCAGGGCAGGCGGGGTGGGGGTGGGGGGTTGTGACTGATCCAACCCTTAGAGTATAGCGGAAGGAATGCTATGCAACTTCCAAGGCTAGGTTACAGCTTCTGCTTAGTTCTGTCTCTCTCTTGGGTTGTTCATCCTTGGTACGCAGGCACCATATTCTGAGGAAGCACTGGCTATGTGAAGAGGCTATATGTAGGTGTTCCAGCTGAAACCACCAGGAAAGATGCCAGCTGTCACTCAGCATCCACCACCTGATGAGTTAGAGAATATACCTTCAGGTAATTCCAGCCACCAGCCTTTAAGCCACCACAGCTGACACCAAATGGAACAGACAACCTGTCCCAGAAGAGCCCTGCTGACTTGCAAATTTGCAAATTTGTGAGCAGAGTAAGTGTTGTCATAATTTCAATCAATCAAGTTCTGGGGTAACTTTGTTACACAGCCATAATAACAAAAGGCATACAAATTCTTGTTCTTTCTTTCTTAACAACCACCATGGAAAAATGATAATAGTGTTTTGCCCTACTTTGGAGTTTTCAGTATTTGTTTCATGCAGTCTGTCATTTCCCTATCACCACAACTCTGTGAGGCAGGAGGAAATGATTGTCATCACCCTCTCTTGACAAGTGAGAAAACTGAAGTGTGGAAATGTAAAGTGATTTGTCCAAAGTCACACAGTCTTCTCCATGAAGGCAAGAATGAGGTCTGGTGGAGCAGCTAAAGAAGCACAGATTCTGAATCCTGGCTCTTTCCTATTTCCAGTTGCCTGCTCCTGTGTCTCATTTCCCTCATTTGTGAAATTCAGGTTAAATCAGTGCCATTTTATCAAGTTTTTACTTAACATCTGGTTTTGCATACACCACTTAACACAAAATCTGGCGCAGAGTAAGTCCTCTGTAAGTGCTAGCTCGATTGTCTTGTAGTTCCAGCAACACAGTGCCTTTGCCAGAGTTGGCACTCCAAGAATGTTCACTGGATGAATGAATGAACACATGCATGACAAAGCAGCAGGAATTGAACTCTAGTTTCTTGACTCCAAAATCCATCCTACTGTTACAACATGCTGCCACTCCTAGGGTTTGTAGCCAACAGGGTGGAGTTTCCTTTGTAAACACTGGCCAGATTATGTTGTGCTGGCTTAGCCCAGAATGGAAATGTTGGAATTTTTCCTATGCTTTTAGAAATTCAACATTCGCAGAAGCACTTAGAAACTCAAAAGGTAAACACACAGCCACACAATGTACACTGGTGCCATCACATGGTGATCACAAAGCAAGGCTGTGATCATAAACATTCCTTGGAGACCATTGCCCCCACCACCTAACATCCACTCTCAGCCAAGCCCTTGCCCTTCCAGCCAGGGACAATGGCTTACAGTAACCCGTCCACCCTGCACCCAATCCTAACAGAAATGCTGCCACTTTCCCGGCCCAGCAAGCTGCACTAGCTGCTCTGTGCTGAAAACAAGGGACAAAAATCATTTTCTTTCTAGCTATGCTGAGTGCATCATGCAGAGTAAGGCCAAACTCTGTCAAGCAAACAATGTATAAAACCCAAATTAATACTGAGATGGACCCAATTCTCTGACAGGCGTGTTAAATGTGATTAAAGCTGCATAGCATTCCCTGCATATCCATCTGCTGCACTGAGGAGCCCACAGCTGTTCTGATTTCTAATGTACAGTTTCTTGTCAGTTGTTTCAAATGCATCTCATCTTGCACTTAATCTGGACCCTCTCTCCCTCATCCCTCATCGGGCCAGCCTTGGCCAGCTTCTCTAAGTGCTCACTGATACCCACATGCCTCTGGCCGCCAATCTGTAGAGGCATGTGCGAGATTTGGCTGGTGCAAAAATGTGTGATCGGAGGGAAAGCTTAGTACATTAGCAGCTGGAATGACTCTCCTGGATCCTAAGCTGTCATGATGCCACTACCTGCGGCTCCTGCAAGCTTCTGCTGGCTTCTGCTCTGGGCCCGGGCTGTGGGACAAGACATTTTTAGTGCTGCAGAGAGCAGCCATCCCTGAAATGCCCATCAGCTATCATAGAAAGAGCCACACAAATATATTCTGAAAGCTCCAGAAGGCCTGTGCGGGCCCCACTAGGGAGTTCTGGGGAAAGGCAAGAGCAAGGATGGACATGGAGCTCCGCTGGGCAAGGGACTGAGTTCACAGGGCCTATTGGAAACCTTGAGGCCAGAGGCACAGAAAAGGCACAGAGCAGCCGATTCCAGGAGAAGAACCAGGCTGGCCAGCACCAGCCCACTCAGTATCTTCATGAGACTTTTTATGAAGCAGTCCCCTGCAAGGCTGCAGCCCCTGGATTTCAGCTCTATTCTCTCCTTTGGCAAGGGTTCCTTGTGCAGTGAACAACCTGTACAGCCGTACAAACCAGCTCAGGGAAGGTGTGTTAGTTAGGGTTCTCTAGGAAAACAGAATCAACTAGAGATATCTATAAATATAAGATTTATATAAGTTTCTCACGCATCTGTGGGTATGCATGAGTCCAAATTCCCTAGGGCAGGCAGCAGACTGGCAACTTCAATGAAGACGTTCAACGAACTCAGGCAGCAAACTGGCAACTCCAATGAACGTGTTTGATGTACTCCTCAGGCAATGAGCTGGCAACTTCGACAAACTCAGGAAACACTTCGCTGGTTAGCCGAAGAAGTGAAGGTCCTCTATCTGTCTCGCTTAAAAGTCTTCAACTGATTGGATTAAATCCAGCTGAATGCACGCTTTCATTGTGGAAGACACACCCTTTGTTGACGTCATCAGTCTCAGCTGCAGCCAACTGACTGATGGTTTGAAAAACCAGCTTTCTGGTTTATTAACCAGCCACAAATGTCCTTGCAATAACGGTTAGGCTAGTGCTTACTTGACCAGACACATGGGTACCATCACCTGGCCAAGCTGACACATGAACCCAACCATCACAGAAGGGGAAGGGTTCAAAGGTCCCCACTGTCAGAAGTAGGGAGACAAAACAAGTGAAAAATACCTGCCCTTGAGCAATCAAAGCTAACACATGGATGTGTAAAATACAAAGAAGCATACGAGAGGAGCCAGAGAGAAATCTAAGCCTAGAGCATCAAGCCGGTTAAAAGGCAGGCTTGCAGAAAGTGACGCCATTTGGTATAAAAAGGAGGAAAGGCCACAGAGATATTTCAAACATTTAGAGGAATATGAACAAAGAAATGGAAATGGGAAGTTTAGGGGCATATATTGGGATGACCCAGGTCCAATTTGTCTGGAGCTTAGAGTAGATGCAGGAGATGAAGCTAAAGTAGTTTGGGTTTCTATTATGGAGGAACTGTAATATTAGATAAGATGTGGGCTTTGTAGTGAAGTTGATAGGCAAGGGGAGCCACTGACTGTTTTTTGCATGATCAAGTGACATGATCAGAACTGTGCTTTAGGAAAACCACCCTGTGGAGGATGGATTCGAGAGAGGCAAGAAAGGGATAACAATTAGGAGACAGCTGCTATGTCCCAGGTGGTAAAAACTGAGGTACTGACCAGGGCAAGAGCTGTGGGAAGGAAAAGTAGAACTGATTCAAAAGTCAAGACTGGAGGCCAGATAGAGTGTCAGGTGGATAACTGGGTGGAGCCCTTGAATTTCATCAGACTAGAGTCTTGCCAGCCTTGGGGGTGGGGGCTCCCAGATGCAAAGGCCAGGGCAGTCAGCTTTTCTACTCGCCCAACTCCACTGGAGCCGGCCAATGGAAATGCAACCTGCTAGTGAAAGAGGAACTGATTATAGTGTATCTATCTCTCAAATAGATATCCGCCTCCATCAATGGGAGTAGAAATGAAGTCATCAGACACAAATGTTATTACAGAAGCTTTTCATGGAAAGCTTTAGTCCATGAATAGTCTCTCAGCCCTAAGTTTAGAGAGAAATGAGGGAGAGGGAAAGGGATGGGGAGGGGAGTGGTGCACAGTCCCTTACAAACCGTCAGCCCCAAATTCATTTTAAGAAGAACTTAAAATAGAAATCTTATAAATGGTTCAGGATCTGGGAAACACAAATGTATTGATTCTCCCACAGCTTCCACATCTCTGTTCTTCCTGAACTGTTGCCACCCAGAAAGGTACGTTTGGCTCCGAAAGAGGATCTCAACTGCGAGATTCCTTCTCCTGACCTCTCGCATCTCCTCACAGTTTGATTTCTACTCTGGGAATTTCTAAGCCATTACTCAGGGAGAGAGATGGATTTGCGGACAGTGTAGGGAACCCCAACGGCTGCCCTCTCAGGTCAAACTCTGATCTGCAGGACTGGCCAACTGAAAGAGAGGTCAGCTGGCCATTACAACCCAAGCAGTGATTTTGGACACTCTCTTCTCCTTGGAGTATTTCTAAAGAAGCCTCATTATCACCATCACTCTTACTTAGCCTTCTGGCTCCAATGTGGACATACTCTTCACAGGGTGGGATCTCCATGCAAAAGTATAAACATCATTTTTGGTCCATCTCCCTCATTTATGGTACTCACTAAAAAGTTCCCCTCCCCCAACCCTACATGTTTGTTGTAGTTAATTTGCTTTTCTGCAAGGGACCCTCCTACAGATATTTGAAGACATTTAGTAAAACCCCCAGCCACACCCCCTAGTCTTTTCTTCAGCTTGGATCCACCCTTTTAATACCACATGCTGAATCCCCCACTAGGCTCCCATGAGAGAAGGATGCTATGGTGGACAATTTGTATGTGCAGAATTAGCTGCTGACTCCCCTCTGAACTACCCCTTTGTGACTGTGCATCTCTGGCTGGCCTGTCTTCACCTTCCCAAGGACTCCCACTGCTGTGCATTTGGTTCAGCCTGCCCTCCAACAGGCCATCTTTCCTCTCAGGCTATTACCTTCTTGCTTTGGTTCCTGGACTTCAAAGACCCCCTCTCCATCCTGGAATGGCATGTCCACAGCCTGATACCCTGGGCACTGGCCCCATGTGGGCCGAGACCCCCACAGACCCTTGAAGAGACTGCAAGAATGGACACATCACAGCCCAGCCGCATCTCTCCATGTGACTGCTCACCACTGTGACAGTGTTGATACATTGGAATAACCATCACTCTTTGAAGCAGTTACTTCTGAGGGACTGATCATTGCTTCATACCTTCCCATGAAGTGAAGCATTTTAACTTGCTCCACCCAACTGACCAGCCTGGGCAGAGCTGCTGTTCCAAATTCTGGGGAAAAAACTGGGAGTCTAGCTTGTGTCTGAAAACAATTGAGACATTGTCCTCAGAGTCCCAGTTCATAGGTCTGATGACCCAATGCTATCTTAAGGTAATTGTTGAAAATAACAATTCTGCATCAAGAGAAAAACTTGAATACAGTCCCTTGAGCAATATTAAAGACATCAGAAACCACATTAATTTTGTTAAAGAAAAAAACACATACTAATTAAAAAAGAAGTTCGTCATTTTGTGAGAGCTGTGGTTTAAATAAACATTTGCTGGGCAAATATTAGGTGTCAGGCACAAGGGATGCAAGAAGAATATGACACCAGCCTGGCCCTCAAGGAGGGCACATTGTGACAGGAGCAGAACAGGCAGGGCCACTGAACCCTGGGGTATGATATGAGGAGGCCACGTGCCTTCACACTGAGCTCCTCCTTCCCCCAAACCTCAAATCCCATTTGTACCTCCCTGTTCAGATACCAACCTGCAAGTTTTCAGTTGTTGTTTATTAAACACACCAATTTAAGATCAGTATAAATAGATAAATAAATAACACAAAACATATTCAAATATATAGTGTGTGTACATTAAATAAAAAAAAAAAAGCCAAGCAGTCATCAGAAATGATCCTAGCCCTACCACAACCACACTCATCACAAAGCTCAGCCAAACTCAAGGAGGACTGAGACTGTGACATGGCCCAGGAAAGTCACATCGACGAAAAAAAGGCATTTAATATTTAAGTGAGAATGATTTCTAAAAAATAGTTATCATTTGATCACTCTGTGCATTGTGTTTATGTTTTATAGCACTCTTTTACTTACTCCATGTGTTTGGATTATGTCCTTTAGTCCTTACCACAACTCTGAGAAGTATACTTTTCTCCTTTTTACAAGTGAAGGAACTGAGGCTCAGTGAGTTGCTGGCTCCAGGTCATACGGCTACAAAATGTCACAGCAAAGATTCCAGCTAGGCCTGCCCATTCCAAAGACCATCCTCGCAACACTGTGCCAGTCAGATTGTCCAGGTGCTGTTGTGGCCCATGGTGACCTGGGGAGAAAGTTCCAGAATGAGCCTCAAAGTCCAGGCTGGACTCTGAGAGACCATATCAGCACCATCACATTTTTACACATTAGACATGATCAATCAGAGAAACTAGACATGGAGACTAAAGAATTTCTATCAAGGGTCCAGGGTAAGGCTCTAAGTAGGAAAGCAGCCTGCAGTTTGAAGGCCAGGGAGACTGAGACTACAGGAGGGGAGGTGGAGGAAAGCAGAAGAGGGGGAATAGAAATTGGACCCTGGAAGGGTTTAGAATGTGGATTGTGAATGAGGCAAGGGTGTCAGAGCTCATTCAGATTAGCTGCTGGCCACATGGGTGGGCCCGCCTACCTAAGGGACAGCGGGTCTGGGACAGACCCAGAAGAGTCAGTAGATTTACTCACCAGGCCTTACAGGTGGGTGGCACCTGGCTGGCACATGTCCCTCTGCAGCAAGTAGAGACACTTACCCAAGAAAGAGCAGGGCCCCACCCAGGCAGCAACCAGGAATCCTGTGCAAAGTCCGCATTGCTGGCTCCGGCCCGATCTGTGACAGCTCTCAGACACAACACAGGTAGCTCCCTGGGGGCTTTCTTGGGGAGGCTGAGCACAGTCCAAACAATGGACAACAGACTCCGATGGCCATCCCAACCAAGCCTTTTTAGGTCACAGCCAGTGCTGTGTTTATACTCCAGGCTCCCAGGGATGGAACATCCTTTGTTCATAGTCCCACACCCCACCCACCATCTCCCCAGTCTGGCAAATGCCTAGACTCTTAGCAATCTGTGCAGACACGCTGCGAATCACTGTCAGTTCAAGTATACAATATTCACCGACTTTAACCCTCATCAGCCTGCCCCGCACGCCTCACACTCACTCCCAAGTGCTGGTGGAAGCAAACTTCACAAGCAGCAGCAGGCCTTAGAGCGCTTACCACCTAGCAGGCAAGATAGCCACGGAACAAGGTGGCTAAGATCCAGGATGCATGGTTTGTGCCAGGCATAGTCCTAGAGACTTTACACCCCCACAGCCCTGTGAGCAACCTATCATTATGCCCATTATAAGGATGAGAAAACTGAGGCTTAGAAAGGTTCATTTGCCTACACACCAAAGTGAATGAGAAAGCTGAGATTCAAAACTAGAGATGCTGTGTCTAATATAGAGCGCTTCATCGCCAATCATCATGCTTGCAATTATTATTATTAGCAGTCGTAACAGTAGCAGCAGCAGTTTGTGGCCAGATACTAAGCTAAGTGCTTTTTATGTACTAAGTCATTTAATCCTACCAAAGAGCTTTCACCTTCACGCAGAGAGTATTAATATCTTTATTTTAGAGAGAGGATCTGAGGCACAGAGAGGATAGTGATCATGAGAGGGCTGAGGGGAAGCTGAGCAGTCCCCTGCAGACCCTATTTCCTTTCCCCTTCTCCTTGCCAGAGGCCTTCAGCTACTGGGGCAGACCCAGGCCCATTTGGCTTCAAGTTCTTAATAGTTCATCTCAGACCCCTACTGAGGCAGGAGGAGGTGGGGCCATGAGAGTATTTGAGGGATGGTTTTCAGGCGGCGAAGTATATGTAACAGCCCCCAAAAATTGCTCCCTGAGGGAGGTGGAGGAAGAAAAGATGGGGCTCTTGAGCTAAAGAGACAAAAATGGCTAAATGGGAAAGCCCAGATGCTTCTGAAGAACTGTTGAAGAGGTGGCAGGAGCAGGCAGGGAAGGCCCCTGGAAGAGACAAGGCCCATCCAATACAAATTAGCCCTTCCATGTGGGCAGCCTTTGGTCCCAGATCACAGAGGACCTTCACAAACATGAATGCGTATTTTCCTTACAGGAGGATTCTAAGTTTCATGTATAAGACAATGTGACATATGGGGAAGGAGGTGGGAACACAGGGGAGGCTGGAGTTCTTAAGCATATGGGAATATGCTGAAAGTGGTCCCAAGAGGGGCCAAGCATGCCAGGAAGTGGGTGGGTGGGCCCTGGAATGTGTCAAGTGAATACAGGAAGAGGCCACACCAGTCTAGGCATGTCCTGCCATCTTCCTGATGCTAATTGGAGCCCTCCTGTGAAAGGGGTCACAATATCTCATTTGGGTATGTCTCCAGTTTGTCACTTTGCCTATTTGCCTATCACTAGCTGGGATGGGGAGAGTCCCTAGGAACCCGCTGAATTGCTGATCCAATTCTAGAGGGCCTAGAATGGTTCAGGGGCCTGGAGGACAACCACCTCCTTACTCCTCAACCCACTCCTAGGACAAAAGTCAGCTTTACTGCACCTTCACTGTACACCTGCTAGATGTGATGCTAAGTAGCATTCTAATTCAGAAGGAAAGGAAACTTGCTCGGGCGGATAAGGGATGAAGGAGACTTGCTCAAAGTCATAGAAATAGTAGGTGGCAGAGCCAGGATACAAACTTAGACCTCTTACTCCAGGTGAATTGCTCTTTTCACTGTACAATGCTGCCTTCTAGAAAAATCAGCTAACTCCGTGCTTCTTCCATTGTAAACTTAACATTCAATAACATGATTACTTTGAATTCAGAAAAAAATGCCTGACAATTGAACCAGGATCTACTCTGTTAAGTTCATCTTTGTTTAGAATACTTTCTGAGAAAGACTACACTATTTTGAAAGATAGATGATAGATAGATAGATGATAGATAGATAGACAGACAGACAGATAGACAGAAGACAGATGATTAGACAGGTAGGGAGGGAATTAGGTTGGTAGATAGGTAGATGATAAATAGCTATAGATAAATGATATATAAAGTAGATAGAAATATGGATGGATGGATGGATGGATATAGATAGATGATAAATTAGATAGTTGATGATAATGATGATGATAGATAGACAGATGGAGATGATAAGATGATAGACTTTAAATTGGGTTTCAATCCTAGCTTCTCTATCAAACTTTGTGACCTTGGAAACTAGTCACTTAACTAGTTTGTTTTTCTGTGAAAATCCTTGTCAAAGCCTCTCTCATAGGACTACTGTGAGAAAACTACCTCTAACAGTGCCTGGTACATTTACAGACTCTCACCATTCTCTTTGTGTTAAAACCACCCTTTAGAAATCTGTCCAACTTCCACAGCAAGGACCCAACTCAAACATTGTTTGAAACACTCAGAAGGTCTGTTTTTGACATCAAGTTGGCCCATAGGTTCGACAGCCTGGTATCCAGAGAGTCCCACCCAAGAACATTTCCTTCAAAACAGGTTCCTGTTACAGAAACAGCTCTGGTTTTAAATATACTCCCTCCCCTCATAAAAATGTCCCAGCCAGCTGAAGCCATTCTGCTTAAAATATTTAATTAATACCTTCACAGGGGTCTGTTCCTTATTAGAGACTCTTGGGGACCATGTCTTAGGGGCAATGCTTTGTTCTAAGCAGTTCTATGTGTTACAGATAAAGCTCTGGAATGTGCTTTCTATTAAAAGCAGGGAAGCTTGCCTGCCTGCTGCTGCAAACCCCTTTGTCATCATGGTGACACATTAAGCATAATCCAAGTACAACATACAAACACAAACAGTGTAAATCCACCCACTTAGTAAAAAGAGTCCCAGTAAAACCACAAGAAAGGGCTTGTAATGAACCAAGCGGATTAAAAACTGGATGAGTACTTCCTTTTCCCCGTTACCCAACTGAAAAGGCCACAAAGGCACAGGGCTCCCCAAGCAAACAAGAGCAAAAACACAAAGACCCCCTGCTCTGTCCACCTCCAGCATCTTCTGGGCCTCTCAGCCTTGGGTGCAAGAGAGGAGCCTTGGTTAAAGGTCCTGCCTTACAAGCAAGCGAGCAACACCCTGAGCCATCACTGTCTCGCTTGCTGAAGAGTGGCAAATGCTGGCTCACATTCCATTTTTGTTAGGCGAGTAAACTTTTTTCAGATAATAATAAAAAAAAGCAGTTTAGGCTCAATTTTGAGAACTTTGAAAAAGACAGGAAGATAAGAAAGAGAAAATAAAGAATCCACCACAACCCTACCGCCTGGGTGCATTTGTCTTCTACGTGTGTGGTTCCACAAACTGCAATTTCCACACATTTACACTTTTATTTCCTGCTTCTTTTTGCTTGCTCTTAGTCCCTGAGCATTTCCCACTATGTCATTTAACTGTCTTTATCCACACTTGTTCTAATCATGAAGGAGGACACCACCAGAGGGCTGGACCCACATCAGTATAACCAATTATTCCCCATAGGGTAAACACTGAGCTTCCTTCACGTTTTTCACTCTTATAAACAATGCAGTGATAAGCATCTTGGTACATCAGCCTTCGTCTACTTTTTTGGATTATTTCCTTGGGATAGATTTCCAGAAGAACAATGACTGAATTGAAAACTAAGGATAGCCTTAATGTTATTTGATATATTTTACTAAATTTATCTCCCAAAAGGCTGTGCCTGCATGTGAGAATGCCTATCTCATCATACTCTGGTTTTTGTTTCGTTTTGTTTTTTAATTTTTCTAAGCTATATAGATACAGTTACATAATTTTTTAAAGCAGTAAAACATCAGAAGGCTGTTGCCCCTATGTATACATCAAAGGAGCACAGCTACCATCCCTCTTTTTGTCTTGCCACTTGCGTGAGAAAAAGTTCTGGGGGAGGGACAGACCTCAAAGCTTCCCCTAAAAGAAGGGTACACCCCTCCTCCCACCTGGAGTGAATCAGGAGGGAACACTGAGGGTCTTTTGCAAAATCTAGCGTGGTTGAGAGCAAAGATATAAACTTTGGCCCTTGCACTGCTGCCAAAATCTTGCAAGAGTTTGTTTATTTTTCTCGACCTTTCCCTTTGATAATCAACAAATGTAATGCCTTCATTAAAAAATTCCACAAGTCTGTTCCCTTTCCCAGGAGCAGAATGAAGTAATCTAGTTCCCACATTCTGACAGCATGGTTTGGGGCCACAAAAGAAAATAGCCCTTTTCCCCCTAAAGCCAGGGATAGTTAAAATAACAGCAGGCTCACTAGCACAATCAAGCAAAAGATATTTTGCACCAGAGCCTTGGAAATCTGACACTTACCTGCCCAATTTTTCCCTCTGCATCCCTCCTACAAGAATTTAGTCTCCTCTCTAACTGACTATAGCCATATCTTGAAGTTTAATTGGCCATGCCTATCAGAAGAACCCATTTCCTCCTTATTAGAGAGAGACACAAGCAATGCTTCTGTCAAGCAAGGAAAGCCTGGTAGCAAAACCTCAGCACGTCCCTGGCCTTTGGATTCTACCTGAAGCTAATGGGGAGACAGGAATGTGGCCTTTCTGCTCAGTGCACGGTTGGCATCTCATGCTTTGGGGATTGGGTTGGACAAGTTTGGGAAGTTCCTTCAGGCTTATCATCCTTAACATACAGAGAACACACAGGACATACCCGAGTCCACTGGGAATCTCAGCTACATTTCATGACATGGCCGTAAAACAGGTCCAAGTAAGAATTCGTTAGTCTCGGGTTTTATGCTGAGTGACTCTGAAATATCTGATTAAAGAGACTAGCTTCGGTTTCCACTCTGAAAGCCTGGCTTGGATTTATTGCTGCCTCATATGCTGCCTCACACAGGATTGCCTCAAGCCAGAGTCTCTCCACTTAAGTGACAGGGAGGTTAACTATTTCACTGCTGGATGTCGACTCTGCATGGTGCTTTCTGCAAAGGGACTTAAAAAGCACAGAGGAAAACCTGACCATCTGGTCTGAGTGCTCTTTTATGAAGGGAAAATAAGATATTTAGAAAGAGTCCCTTGTAATAAACACATTTAAGATCATTTTTAAATTTAAAAATATACAGAGATACAGAGTAGAAGAAAAGACTCTCCAAGGCCAATAATCCTCATTGGTATTTTAAATAAAATGTGTAAGTTTACAAAGTTTAAATCATTCAGAAAGAGACAAAGTTAAAAGTTTGAAAATAATGCAATGCCTACTTTACCCATAGGGATCAATATAAAGCCCATGACATATTTATTCTAATAGGTAAATTAGTCTTGATTTAAGTATGTGAATTTTGAATTATGCTAGGTTTTCAGGAACACAAACCTTGTACAAAAAGAGACAGCCCTGCACTGTTTCATTCTTCCACTTTACGGAGGAGTAAAACAAGTTAGCGAGTGAGAAGGTAACTTACCTCAAGTCTTGGGGGTAATAAGCTTCAGAACACAGACACGGACCCAAGTGTGTTCCCAGAGTCACCGGAACAATCATGCCAGCTCCTTATAGCTCACCTGGGTCATTGCGGTAGCTAGCCAACATCCTGCTGCCAGTCTGAAGGTGCACCCATCCACGATGAGTCTTATGATTATGCCATGCTCCACTCAAACACCTTAAATGACTCTCTACTCCATACACGCTCACTGGAGAATGGATTTGATATAGAAAACACCATCTGGCACAAAGTTACTTAGAAACATGTATTTTAATGTGAGTGGACTCTACCTAGCAGGCTAACACCATTTTTAAAAATGTTTCACAATTCAGTGTTATTATTAGTTACATTTGCCATGTTGAAATACCATCACCACCATCCATTACCAAAGTTTTTTCATCACCAGCTAATACCATGTTAAAAGTCACAAAAGAGTCTATAAAGGTGACTACATATCTCTTTTAAAGGCTTATGATAACAGCAACTAACACTCTAACAATATTTAGGTCAAGAGGTGGCAATGACAGCCTTCATGTTTTTCCTTAAACGCTTTTTGAAATGAGAAGGGGAAGAAGATTGACCTTACAAGTAAATAAGTAAAATAGTTATCAATTATTCAGAACAAACAATGTACCAGGCAGTGTGCTAAGTGCTTTTCATATATCAGTACATGGAAATACATAACTCTGTGACATAGGAACTCACATCCCAACATAGAGATGAGGACACTGGGGCTCAGAGATGTCAAGCAAACTATCAAAGGCCACCCAAAAGGTAAGTGGCCAAGCCAGGATTCTAATCCAAATCGGTGAGGATGGAAGCTGGTGTTGTTTCCACTATCCCATGTTGCCTTGGCAATTCAGAAAGATTAACTCCTCTGGTCTCTTCCAGTTTGATTTAGTACCTCACCACCAAATTAACATCTATTGACAATCACTATAGAACTTCTAACTTTAGTAAACCAAAAATTTAAGGCCCAAAGCACAGCAATTGATTTGTCTTTACTGCAGACAAATACAAGATAATGAGTCTTTGCTATAGCTGTATTGTTTATTCTTCTCTGGAAAACACAGATAAAGAACTGAAGGCTGCTGCCAACCCAGGGTAGGGATTTTGCTGCCCGTTCTTGGCTGGGATTGCTACTCATCCTCCATTACAGCCTGAGGACCCTGTGGAGGGGTCACCAGCATCTGCAGATTGGGCAGGGGGTGGCCATATGAAGGCTGCCTATGTCTCCTCCCACGAACATTATCATAACTACACCCCTTTACTTTCCTTAATGCATTATATTCCAAGATCAAGCCATGTGCACATCACCTTCATAATTCCTACCATATCTGCATATAACCTATAATATTATTTACTGGCTGGTGTTTTTGTTTGTTTGTTTGTTTTGTTTAAATTCACTTGCCAAGAGAAAGTTTCTATAATTCTCTTAAATGGAAAACCTATGTCTTTGCCACAAGTAGAAGGTAACCTAAATAAATAAAATAAAACAAAAACAACCATTATTAAATTTTAGTTAGATACTGTGCCAGTCCCCCCTCCCCCCACCGCCACCCGCCTTAAAAAACGGAGATTAAAAGATGTAAAAGAAATGTTTGAGACATGCTAGCACTGGAGTGAGACTTTCTTCTAAATTAATTGGATGATTGAAACAAACTTGAAAAGGAGATAACTTTATCACCTGATGATCAATGTTATTTAAACTGTATCTTTGTCCTATCTAGCATCAACTCTAGCCACATTTTGGGAAATCCGCTTTCTACTTTTCAAAGCACTCTCCATACAAAACTTTATTTGAGCCTAACAATCATTTCTAATATAAGCAGGTCAGATATTTTACACTTATTTTCTAAATAGGGAAAATTCCAGCAAGTTCTAGGCATTCTTAGAAACTCCTAAACCCCAAGCAAGCCTCTTATTTGGAGTTTTGAGTTGGACAACTGCACCCCAAGCCCAGGAATGGAATCCCACACTGGGTGGAGGGGAGGGCAGGAAACACTTACTGCTAAAGAGATGACTTTCCATAGTTGGCTCAGCCACTTCGTTGGTCTTGAACCAAACCTAGGTTCAAAGGCACTTGCTAGAGGTGTTACCAAATTTCCGGAACTGTCTCTGACCGGACTGCAGAGGGTGCTGGGATAACATCCACGTCACCCAGGGAAGGGGGTCCATGCTGCTGTCTTTGCTCAGCTGCGGCAATTGATTTAAACACAAGATTTTTTAAAATTGTGGTAACATAAGATTTGCCATTTTAATTGTTTTTAAGTGTGCCATTCAGTGGCATTAATGACATTTACAATGTTGTGTTATCATCACCACTATCTGCTACCAAAACATTTTCATCACCCAAAACAGAAACTCTCTACCCGTTAAGCAATAACTCCCTATTCCACCTCCCCCAAGCCCCTGGTAACCTCTCAGCTACTTCCCGTCTCTATGAATTTGTTTATTCTAGATATTTCATATAAATGGAATCATACAATATTTGTCCTTTTGTGTCTGGCTTATTTCACTTAGCATAATTTTTTCAACGTTCATCCATGCTGTAGCATGTATCAGAACTCTGTTCCTTTTTACTGCTGAATAATATTCCGTGGTCTGTATATAACACATTTTGTTTACCCATTCATCTGTCAATAGACACTTGGGTTGTTTTCTCCTTTGGCTATTGTGAGTAATGCTGCTATGAACATTGGTGTGCAAACATCTGTTTGCGTCCCTGCTGCCAATTCTTTTAAACTACAGGATATAGCAGATCCTTCCTTTTCTGACTTTGCTTTCCAAGTAGCTGACCCAGGTTTCAATTCTGAGGGCCCCCTAAACCCTGGCAATTTAAGTGTGATGATCAATGGTGTCGGTATTACCTGGGAGCACAGTAGGACTGCAGACTCTCCATCCCCACCTCCAGATGGGCAGAATCATAATCTGCATTTTAACAAGGTGTCCAGGTGATTCAAAAGCACATTGTAGTTCCAGAAGCACTGCTTTAAATGACTGTGGTCAGGAGGTCACCCTGAAAATCAAGGATCCTACAGCTGTGTGGTCCTCACCCTCAGAGCTGAGAACCACCACTCCAAATGGTGCAGCCGTTATGAGCATGGTTGTAATCCAGGTTCCCCTAGTTGCCAGCTATGGGATCTTGAGCAAGTGGCTTAGCCTCTCTGGGCTTCTGTTGGCCCATCTGTAAAGCGAGGAGAGCAGAAGCTCCCTCCCCGAGTTTCAGGAAGCAGTCCTTGAGCACGACTGTAGAGTACTTGGCTTAGTGCCTGGCAATGGGGAGTGCTCAGTCGAGCATTCATTCAGCAAATAGGCATTAAGCGCCCACTATTTCCAGACTCTGGGACTACAGCACTCACCAGGACAGACACGGCCCTTGCTCTCATGCACTTTCATTCAAGGCATGAGACAGAAATAAACAGAGAAATAAGAATTTCAGTAGTGACAAGGACCCTGGAGAAAATAAATCATGAGAGAGAGTAACAGGAGTGGTAGGGGCCCCATTAGCAGGGAGGTCAGGGAAGGCTCTCTGAGGTAGTGATATTCAAGTCAAGACCCAAATAGGTAAAAGGGGCAGTGTGCCGGTTTGAATGTGTTATGTCCCCCAAACGCCATTATCTTTGATGTAATCTTTTGTGGGCAGACGTTATCAGTTTTGATTAGATTTCTTTGAGTGTTTCTTTGGAGATGCGCCCCACCCAGCTGTGGGTGATGACTCTGATTGGATATTTCCATGGAGGTGTGGCCCCACCCATTTAGGGTGGGCCTTGATCAGTGCAGCCATATAAATGAGCTCAGTGCAGCTGTGAGTGACGTTTTGAAGAGGAGCAAGCTTGCTAGAGAGGAACATCCTGGGAGAAAGCCATTTTGAAACCAGAACTTTGGAGCAGACGCCAGCCACGTGCCTTCCCAGCTAACAGAGGTTTCCCGGACGTCACTGGCCATTCTCCAGTGAAGGTACCCGATTACTGATGTGTTACCTTGGACACTTTATGGCCTTAAGACTGTAACTGTGTAGCCAAATAAACCCCCTTTTTACAAAAGCCAATCCATTTCTGGTGTTCTGCATTCTGCAGCACTAGCAAACTAGAACAGGCAGCAATGTGGAGATCTGGAGATAGAGCCTTCTGGGTGGAGGGTATGCCAGGCAGAGGTGCAAGAGTCCTGATGTGGAACAAGCTTGGTATGGAAGAGGAAGAGAACAAAAGGTCAGGCTGGCTGGAGGAGGGTAGGAGTTATAAGATGAAATCGCAGAGATGGGTGCCTTCATTTCTTCACTGAGAACTCGCCCTTCAGCTCTAAAGCCATTCCATCATATCCACCCACTGGCTCCAGTCAGCCATTCATAGCCATCCCAAGCCACATGGCAGACAGGCATGGAGACCAAGAGTGCCCTTAGGCCCACAGAGGTTTAACTGCCTGAGTTCCTGCTGGGGAAAGCGGCACTTCAGACCCAAAGCTGAGTGCTTTGGATACAGAAGTGAGAATGTCCCCACATTGAGCTCTGGCCAGAGGGAATTGACATCTCCTGGCTGGGAGGGATTTTCTGCTGATTTCACAGATAAGCAGTCCAACCATGCCAAATCTGATGGGATGCATGCCCAAAGCAGCCAGCAAGAATCAGATTTGGGGTTTTCATCAGAAACTTATCTATGGCTTAGGGTTAGCTATGAGCCAGATAAGTTTTCCCTCAACAGGGTCGGCCAGAATTCAAGGAAGTTTCGGGCACTGGGAAAAAAAAGTAGCTTGTTTCAGAGGCTTAACCCTCAACTGAGGCATCACACCATGCTATGTATCCAAAATCACAGTTTAACAAATAACAGATGCCGGCTCCTTGCTTGATCCTAACAACTCTTGGAGGCAGGGTAAGTTTCACCATCCCTACTTTGCAAATGAGTGTTCTAATGCTCAGATAGTTCACAGAAGCTCTTTATTGGCAGAGCCAGGATTGGAACTCCCAACTAGTGGCCTTTCCAGCAGACGTGTCATGCCATGGGTGCCATACCTATTTCCCCCACAATCTTCCCCTTATGCACATCTTTCTTTCCACCATCCCCAGCCTCCTGTCTCCCACCTCCCACTACTACCATTGCTAACTCGGGCTTATCCTCTCCCTTGCTATCTTCATTTTGCCCAAAAGTAACATACACTCTTGAGGAAAGGCATTTATGGGAGAATATATATATTTATATATAAAATATAATTAATATATGTACAATAACACATGCATACACAAACAGGATTTGTTTAATCCTCTACATCGTGAGGTTAGAATTTTCTTCCCAAATCTAGAGATGAGGAAATCTGAGGCCCAAAGATGTCCCCAGCCAGCTCACAGAGCTGGAAAATAAACAAAATCTAATCTCAGAGTTTGAGTTCTTAGCCACTGAGGTACACTGCTTTTGCTGATTTGCTGGAAAAGGCAGAAAAATGAATTCTCTCCTAGAGCCTCCAGAAAGGAACGCAGCCCCTGCCAATACCTTGATTTTAGCTCAGTAAGACCCATTTTTTACTTTCGACCTCCAGAACTGTAAGACGGTCATTTTGTTGTTGTTGTTGTTTTAAGCCATTAAGTTTGTGGTAATTTCTTACAGCAGCAATAGGAAACTAATACAGGAAATTTTCCCACCTTCTCTGCACCTTGGTGGGTCCATTACTTATTGCCAATCCGGTATGAGCAGAAGTGATAAATGGCACTTCTGACCCGAGGTGATAAAGAAACTGGGGGCCCTCTCTACCCCTTCTCTCTTCCGGGGTCTACCAGCTGCATGTTGCCACCCACATTTCTTGGCTCATGGCCCCTTCTTCCATCTTCAAAGGAGCAACATCAGGCCAAGTCTTTCTCACACTGCCATCTCTTGGTTTCTCTCTCTTCTGCCTCCTTCTCCCACTTGTAAGGACCTTTGTGATTATACGGACCATCACAGATAATACAGGAAAACCTCCCGAACTCAAGGTCAACTGACTGGCAACCTTAGTTCCACTTAGCCAAATAACCTAACATATTCATAGGTTCCAGGTATTAGGATATGACCGTCTTTGGGGTGCCGTGATTCTTCCCCACACATCCCTAGCTGAGCAGCCATCTTCCGGCAAAACTTCACACTGTGAAAGAGTTGCTGCCACACTTGATGGGTCACTGCTACTGTCACCATCTTTACAACCGCCAAACACTCAGCCAGGGTAGAGCTACTTTTGGGTGATTTGATTCTTAAGAATCTTTATTTAATTTTGTAAAGTCTATTTGCTCAGTTTTTTGAAACAACAACAACAAAAAAACTCCCATTGGGAAGAAGAGCTCCCAAAGCCCATCCCCATCCCCCTCAAATGTAAAGATTTCACAAAGAGAGAATCCAAATACTTCTAAGACATAAAAAAGTTAAATTCCACTTAGGGTGGAGCCCAAACCTGAAAGGTCCAGTTCCAGAGGAAAGATGTACTGGGAAAACCTCTCCTGAAGAAAGGGGAGTCAATTCACAGTCTTAATGAGAACATGTCTTCCTTTGACAATCAACCTAGACAATGTTTATAGCTACACAGTCTCTGCACAGTGTGTCAGCATCTCACCTCCTCCCCAGTTGGGGCTGTTTGTTTTGAAGAATGCCTTAGGGGCAGCACAAATGCATTCAACTCGTTGCTTTGCTAATTACATCACACATACCAGTTACCAAGGCTGGCTGAATCTAATTAGGGTGAGTGCATATACACTGAGATTTCCAATACATGCAGAGAAATGTTTTGAAGATTTCAAGCCTCGAGAAAAGGCTGTAATAGAGTCTGGCCACATTGTTCTGTGGGTTGGGGTAATATAAACACAAGGCAGGGCTCTGTGTATCTGATTCTCCCTGTTCTAAAATCTTCGAGCGGCCACTGGGGACCCCGTGCACCTTCCACCTTGGTTAACTGTTTAGAGAATTCTGTGCCGAGAGCACAAACATCCCAGCTGGTTGGATGCCAAGGAGAAAGACAATATTCTCCCCTGCACCCTTCATTTCACAAACCTTTGCTGAGCATCAGACTTTACCAGGAGCTCCAAGCAATGACACAGTATGATGAATGAGATGAATGAGTGAGAATGAGATGAATGAGACTAGCTCAGGGCAGGCAGGATATGGGGGATGCCAAACAGGCTAATAATTTGGTGCTACTTTAAATGAATATTCCTTAACTATTTGCTACTTATTTACTGCAGGTGGGGAGGAAATGATTTAATAATCATAGTATGCGGAAGTAAATTCACTTATAAATTTACTTCCATTGGCTAAAACAAAATCTGCAAAAAGTTCCCTTTTCTGGAGTTCTTTGTTTTCCTATCAGTATTAATTATGATAGTTTTCAAGTCAGATAACTTCTTGGTCAGGGGACATATTAAAGAGCTTTAAATTTAGCCAATAGAACAAATCACTCAATGCCAAAAAAGAGCATCCTATGAGCCTTATGTGCTTTCCCAGTTGTGGATGATTGCCTACCAACTGCAGGCCACTGTCCGCTGGATGGTATCAGGGCAGTGTAGCCATTGGTTACTGTGAAAATTGCATGTGCTTGTCACAAAACCTTTCAACAGGTTTAGGTGGACACCGGAAGGAGGTGCTTTGTGTTTCCATTCCAGGTTGTCATCATCTACTATAGCAGAAGAGGAACTCATTCTCATTTTGTCATTCCTACAAGGAATCATGTCATTCATTCATTCATTCAACAAATACTTATGTGCCCATTATGTGCCAGGAACTCTTTCAGGAACTGAGCATTCTCTGTACAACAAACCAGATAATGTTCCTGTTCATATGAACTTCACATTTTAGTAGGGTGGGGGAGAGAGAATAATGAGCAATTAAATAAATAAATCTACAGAGTAATTTCAGATAGTGATAGGTTCAATGGGGGAGTGATGTGATAAAGAGTTAGCATGTCAGGCATTCAAGAGTTCAATAAATATGCTGCCATGTGACTCTGGAATAGGGAGCTGATTTGGACTTTTATTTTTAACTGAGTTGAGTTGAAATCCGACTGTTGAGAAGGAGCTGCTGATGCAAATGCTGGGGATGCGGGGAAGAGGAAAGAACAGTCCGGTTAAAGGCAACAGCAAGTGGAAAGGCCCAAATGAGCTTGTGGCATCAAGGAACAGATGAGCCTGGGGTAGGTGTTAGGGTAAGAAAGGGATAGGCAGGAATCCAGATCTCACAGGCTCTTGTAAGGAGATTAGGTTTTTATTCTAAACGTGTTGGGAAACCATTGAAAGTTTTAATAAAGGGAGTAACACGATCTGGTTTACCCCTTTACGAGATCTCGCTAGTTACTGTGTGGAGAATGGATTGTTGTGGGAAAAGAGAAGAAATGGAGTGAATACTTACATGATATTGCAGGAGTCTAGGCCAAAAATAAGGGTGACTAGGACTATGATTGTGAGTGTTCAGCAGAGATCATAAGTAGTTAGAACCAGGATGTGTTTTGGAGATGGTGCCCACAGGACTTGCTGATGGTATGTGGGAAACAGTGGAGTCGAGGACAACTCAGGTACCATCGGCTGAGATGGGAATGATGGGGCCAGGGCTGGGGCGACAACAGATTGGAGACACAGAGAATCAAGTGTTCTGTTTTAGCCATGATACATATGTTGGTGTGGACTGGATTTGCATATATCAAGTTGGAAGTTGGATGTTCTTGTGCATACGAGAGGTCAGAGAAAGAAATATAAATTAAGGATCGCTGATTAATAGAGTTATTTAAAGCCAGGGGGCCAAGAAGAGAGTGTAGACAGAGACTAATTCCATGATGTTTTTGTGTCCCTTGTTAGATTGGTGCTCAAGGCTGGCATGTGTGCACAAATATATACACAAATTTATGCTTGTACATATCAGAAACCAATAAGAGCAGTTGCGTTTAGAGAGGGGAAAGGATGGCTGGATATAGAGATTGGAAGGAGACTTTTCACACATAGCCTTTGGAACGCTGAGTTTTGAACCATGTGGATGCATTACCTATTAAAAACCAATTAACTGATTTTGAGGCCCTGTGCTGATCAAAATTGTGAAGTGAGACACTTCACAGCTTCATCCCTGCCCCCCGCCCCCTGCCCCACAAAGCTTTGAGCAACCAGCAAGAACTGGCAGAAACATCTTCCTCAAAGCTCTGGCATAAACGTCTTTCTCAAAGCTCTGGGAAACAGGTAAAGAACTGCAGTAACAGGGTGAGCACTGAATCAAGAAAAAGGCTACTTAAAAGCAGAATGATCTTATGGGGCCCTGGCTGGCCCCTCCACCACCCCTTACCAGCTTAGCACAGAGCCAGCCTGTACTCCCAGTGTAGGACCCTGGTTCCAGTTACAGAGTGAGCACAGTAACCCTTGTGCACATACTGGGAACATGTATGTCTGGTTCAATCTGTCTGCTGGTGACCTAAGGGCCTCACCATCCCAGAACTTGCCCTGTGTATAAAGGGCAGCTTACAGAGCTCTCCTAAAGAATGCTGTGGGAGAGCAGTCCAGTGGCTGTGGAGAGCAAGGGATTGCTGACTGCAGAATACACAGTGCATGCCTGGGACCACAAGGAAACTGTATCCAGAAGAAGAGGGGACATTCATATCCATCTAAATGGGGGAATTCCCAGGGCCACATGCACATTCCCAAAGCAAGATACAGGAACAGAAAGAAACAAGGAGGTCCCTATACTTTGGCTTTGTGCTATTTGCTAAACTCATTGTATGGATAAGCTCTGAAGAAGAGCACTCATACAGGTCAATCTGTCAAATATCAAAATGTCCAGGTTTCAACAAAGATCACAAAACATCCAAAGAAACAAGAAGTGATAGTCCAGGCAAAGGAGAAACATTAGAAACTATCAATGAGGAGGGACAGACTTGGGACATAACAGACAAAGACTTGTTTACAATAAATTCCTAATTATGCTCAAAGAGCTAAAGGAAAACATGGACAACGGATGGAAGGAAATCAGAAAACAATAGATGAACATAAAGAGAATATTAATAGAGAGATGGAAATTATGAAAAGGAACCAAATAGAACTTAAGACCATAGTAACAGAAATTAAAAATTCCCTAGATGGTTCAACAGCAGATTGGAGCTGGCAGAAAAATCACTGAACTCAAAGATAAGACAGTTGAAATCAACCAGTCTGAGGAACTGAAAGAGGAAAGAATGAAGAGAAATGAACAGAGCCTGAGAACCTGTGGGACACCAAGTGTACCAATATGTGCTTTGTGGGAATCCCAGAATGAGAAGAAAGAGAGATAGAAGAGAGAATATTCAAAGAAACAATGGCTGAAAACTTCACAAATTTAAAGAAAGACATGAATATACACATCAAAGATGCTCAGCATACTCCAAACAGGATAAACCCAAATAGAACCATACCGTGATATGATAATCAAATTGTGGATGCCAAAGATAAAGAGAGAATTGCGGGAGGGGGCAGCCGGGGCCTGACTGGTCCCCAGTGGCTGGCCCCTCAGCCCCGCCCCTACCTCGCCTGCGTGTCAGTGCTGTGTGCACAGTTCAGTGTCTCCTTGGGGCTCTTTCCTGATGCTCTGTGTGTGCTGCACATGTGCAGTCGAAAAACCATTGTTTCTTCTTTGGAGGTTGAACATTTATAGAATTGATTTCACATATCTGGTAACATGGCAAAGGATGCTGGTCTAATCGAAGCCAATGGAGAACTAAAGGTTTTTATAGACCAGAATCTGGAAAAAGTCTGGTATCCTTAGCAGCCATTCATTCTTCCGCAGTAAATTCCCTTGGAAAGCAACTCTTGCCAAAACCTTTGGACAGTCCAATGTCAACATTGCACAGCAAGTGGTAATTGATACATCTCAGAGACATGCAGTGCCAAATACTATCCAGGTAGGAAATCCACACACCCCTAACACACACTTCGTATCAGACTCCTCACCTTGGTCTGCTGGGAAATGCAACAGAAAAGGAGAGAAGAACGACAAGGGTCTGGGGCATTTTTCAATGAAGGTTTGTGAGAAGGTTCAGAGGAAAGGAACCACTTCCTATAATGAAGAGGCAGATGAATTGGTTGTCGAGTTCAGTGCTTCTGATAACCATATTTTACCAAATGAATCAGCTTATGACCAAAAGAATACAAGATGATGAGCCTACAATGCCTTAAATGTCTTAATGACTATGAACATTATCTCCAAGGAGAAGAAAGAAATCAAATGGATTGGTCTGCCAACTAACTCGGCTCAGGAATGTCAGAATTTAGAGGTAGTGAGACAGAGAAGACTTGAAAGACTAAAACAGAACAGTCTCCACTTCAAGAACTTATTCTAAGCAAATTTCCTTCAAGAATTTTGTGCAGAGAAACCACCAAGCAGAGCAGCAAGTGAACCGGCCACCTCCCTCCAACTCCATCATTCAACTTCCATTCACCATCATGAACACCAGCAAGAAGACAGTGATCAACTGCAGTATTTCTAATGACAAATTTGAGTCTCTTTTTAATTTTGAAAACACATTTGAAATTGACAATGACATAGAAGTATTAAAGCGAATGGGAATGGCTTGTGAACTGGAATCAGGAAGCTGTTCTGCCTTAAATGGCACCTTAAAATGGCAAGAAGTTTGGTACTTAAAGTTCTGGAACCTTGTGTGACAGAAATGGCTCACGGGTCAATCAGCAGTGTATTTGTCACATCATCAGGTTCAAGTGCAAATGGAACAAGGCTTTCTGCCAATGACTTGACCAATGGTGCAGACAGGACATTGGCTACGAGTTCCAGCAGGTCTCAGTACAGTGGCTCCAGGGTGGACACACCGGTGTCTTATGTCAGGGAAGACGATGATGATGATGACTTTAATGAAAATGACAATGAAGACTGATTTTCTTGGCTTGTAGACTCCCCTTCCCCTTCAAATTCAGCGTCAGGAAAAAATGTTAAGGAAGAGAAACTTTATTTTTAATGTGGGTTTTTCTGTTTCTTTCTGGACTACTCCCAAGATGATATTGGTAAGCTATTGAATTTAGATACGTACCTCCAATAAGTAAGGAAGGATGGTTTTCCACAGGATTTTTTTAAAATGTGGTGTGGATGTGTGTTTTGACACCACAGTGATGCAGTCTTTATTTACTTCTTAGGATTTCGTTTTCATTTTCTAATTTTTTTTTTTAATTCAGAGTTCATTTTTGCCCCCTTAACAATTCTTGCTGAGTTTGTTGAAGAAATTGTACTTCATCAACATCAATGAAAATAAAATGCTATCCTTTTGTGGAAAATGGTACATTGAATGGCCATTTATTTGCAGTGTGTTTGAATGCAGTGTTTATACCACTAACTGATAGGTAGCAAGATGACATAGCAAGTTTTTATTTTGTTAAATCATGTAGTGTCCAAAGAACCAAGCAAAATAGCAAAGGTCTACTTTTAAAAACATTAAGTACCACAAATTTTATTATGCTTTTATTTTTCCCTTAAATTATCTTAACTATTGTAATTCCTTCAAGCTTATATATATATATACATATACATATATATATATGTATGTATATGTGTGTATATATATATATATATATATATATATATATATATGTTTTTGCTCTATTTTGCAGCAAATTACAAATGTTTGTTTGTTTTTGTTTGGTAAAAGTTTCTGGCCATTCTAGTGCAGCTATATAAACTATCTTGAAGGCTTGAGATGGTTTATTGCTTATGGTAAAATGTGCCTGATTTCTTACAGGCAATGTTTGGAAACTTTTTATTATATAGTTGTTTAAATATTTATGAGTCTATCATTTAAAGACATGTCTTGAAACAAATTTTGTGCTATAATCTATTATAAAGTTGAAATTAAGTATAGAGAATGTTTTAACAGTTTTTTTAATTCAAAATTTGTCAATCATTTTTAATAGTTCTTTTATTTATAAAAGGAAAAAGGAATTTCAGGACAGGTGGTAGTTGCTTTTAAAATTTATTCACAAACAATTAACTGCACAGTTGCTGTTAGCTGTCTGTTCTAAAACAAGTCTTTCTACCGAAAAACAAATTTTTCTGTAATATTTTATGGAATATAAGGAGATTTTAATTATTTTGACTTATTTAACTTGGCACTTGTTCCAGTTTGCTAATGCTGCCATTACACAAAGTACCAGAAATGGATTAGCTTTTATAAAGGGGGTTTATTTGGTTACAAATTTAGAGTTCTAAGACCATAAGTGTCCAAAGTAAGCCATCAACAGGAGGATACATTTACTGAAGAACGGGCGATGATGTCCGGAACACCTTAGTCAGCTGGGACGGCATGTAGCTGGCGTCTGCTGTTCCTTTGCTCCCAGGTTGTGTTTCACAATGGCATTCTCCAAAATGTCTCTGGGTCTCTCTTAGCTTCTCCAGGGCAAACTCTGGGCTTCATCTCTTAGCTTAGAGTCTCCAAATGTCCTTCTGTCTGCATCTCCAACAATCTCTAAGTGTCAGCAAGCATCTGGGTCTGTGTCAGCTCTTAGTTTCTCTTTTAAATTATCCAGTGAACTAATCAAGACCCACCCTCAATGGGCATGGCCACACCTCCATGGAAATAATCTAATCAAAAGTATCACCCAGTGTTGGGTGAAGCACACATCCACGGAAACACTCAATCGAATGATTCCACCCTAATCAAAAGACTAATAAATCTGCCCCTACGAGATTGCATTAAAGAACATGGCTTTTTGGGGGACATAATATATCCAAACCAGCACAGCAATGTTAGTTTTTAATTAATAAAATGTACATGGGCACTTAAAAAAGAGAGAGGGAGAATTGTGAAAGCTGTAAGAGAGAAATAACATTTTGCGTACAAAGGAGCCTCAATAAGATTAAATGCTGATTTCACAACAGAAACCATGGAGGCAAGAAGGCAGTGGGATGACATATTTAAATTGCTGACAGCAAAATCTTGCCAACTAAGAATTCTATATCCAGCAAAACTGTCTTTCAAAAATAAGGAAGACATTAAGACATTCCAGATAAACAAGAGCTGAGGGAGTTCATCACCAGTAGGCAGCTCTACAACCACAGCTGCAGGTTGAAATGAAAGGACAATAGACAATAGATCAAAACCACAGAAGAAATAAGGATCCATAGTAAGCCTAACAACATGGGTAAGTATAAATGCCATACTATTATATTTTTGTTTGTAACTCCACTTTTTACTTCATACAGGATCTAAAAGGCAAATGCAAAAAACAGAATGATAAATTAGTGGTTTGGGACTAATAATGTATAAACATGCTACTTGTGACAAGAACTAGATAAAGGTGGGAAGGTGGAGGGATATAGGAAAAAAGTTTGGATATACTATTGAAGTTTAGTTGGTATCTAAGCAAATGAGAGTATTATAGATTTAAGATGTTAAATTTAAGCCCCATGATAACTACAAAGAAAATATCAAAGAATATGCAAGCTCATAGAGACAGAAATTGGAGTACAGATTGCCAGGGTGGGGGGCCAAGGGGAATGGGAAGTAAATCATAATGGGTGTAGGCTTTTTTTTTTTTTTTCCATTTTTATTGAGATTGTTCAGATACCATACAATTATCCAAAGATCCAAAGTATACAATCACTTGCCCCTGGGTACCCTCATACAGCTGTGCATCCATCACACTTAATTTTTGTTCAATTTTTAGAAACTTTTCGTTACTCCAGACAAGAAATAAAGTGAAAGATGAAAAAAGAAAAGAAAAGGAAACTCTAATCCTCCCCTATCCCTAACCAACCCCCCTCAATTGTTGACTCGTAGTATTGATATAGTACATTTGTTACTGTTTATGAAAAAATGTTGAAATACTACTAACTGTAGTATATAGTTTGTAATAGGTATATAGTTCTTCCCTATATGCCCCTCTATTATTAACTTCTAATTGTATTGTCATACCTTTGTTCTGGTTCATGGAAGTGATTTCTAGTATTTGTACAGTTGATCATGGACATTGCCCACCATAGGATTCAGTTTTATACATTCCCATCTTTTGACCTCCAACTTTCCTTCTGGTGACATATATGACTCTGAGCTTCCCCTTTCCACCTCATTCACACACCATTCGGCGCTGTTAGTTATTCTCACATCTTGCTACCAATACCCCTGTTCATTTCCAAACATTTAAGTTCATCCTAATTGAACATTCTGCTCATACTAAGCAACCACTCCCCATTCTTAAGCCTCGTCCTATATCTTGGTACCTTATATTTCATGTCTATGAGTTTACATATTATAATTAGTTCCTATCAGTGAGACCCTGCAATAATTGTCCTAATGTGCCTGGCTTATTTCACTCAGTATATTGCCCTCGAGGTTTTGTCATCAACCCATTTTTTTTTAATATGGTTTTGTTCACTCACCATACATTCCATCCCAAGTAAATAATGGATGGTTTTCTGCATGGTCATACATTTATGTGTTCACCACCTTCACCATTATCTATATAAGAGCATCTACATTTCTTCACAAAGCAGGAGGGAGAGTCAAAGAAAGTAGAGAGGCAAAAGAAAGAGGAAAAAAAAAGACAGCTAGGAAGCAGCAAAAGGAAAAATAACCTTAAATCAAAGTGGAATAAAGAATCAGACAATACCACCAATGTCAAGTGTCTAACATGCCTCCCCTATCCCCCCCTCTTATCTGCATTCACCTTGGTATATCACCTTTGTTACATTAAAGGAAGCATAATACAATGATTCTATTAGTTACAGTCTCTAGTTTATGCTGATTGCATCCCTCCCCCAGTGCCTCCCCATTTTTAACACCTTGCAAGGTAGACATTTGCTTGTTCTCCCTCGTAAAAGAACATATTTGTACATTTTATCACAATTGTTGAATACTCTAGATTTCACCAAGTTACACAGTCCCAGTCTTTATCTTTCCTCCTTTCTTGTGGTGTCTCACATGCTCCCCACCTTCCTCTCTCAACCGTGTTCATAGTTACCTTTGTTCAGTGTACTTACATTGTTGTGCTACCATCTCCCCAAATTGTGTTCCAAACCACACACTCCTGTCTTCTATCACCCTGTAGTGCTCCCTTTAGTATTTCCTGTAGGATAGGTGTCTTGTTCACAAAGTCTCTCATTGTCTGTTTGTCAGAAAGTATTTTGAGCTCTCCCTCATATTAGAAGGACAGCTTTGCTGGATACAGGATTCTTGGTTGGTGGTTTTTCTCTTTCAGTATCTTAAATATATCACACCACTTCCTTCTTGCCTCCATGGTTTCTGCTGAGAGATCTGCACATAGTCTTATTAAGCTTCCTTTGTATGTAACGGATCGCTTTTCTCTTGCTGCTTTCAGGATTCTCTCTTTGTCTTTGACATTTGATAATCTGATTATTAAGTGTCTTGGCGTAGGTCTATTCATATCTCTTCTGTTTGGAGTACGCTGCGCTTCTTGGATCTGTAATTTTATGTGTTATTGTACTTTGTTTCATCCTTGAGTTTCTGGAGATGTTGCTCATATTTTTTCATTCTTTTCTCCATCTGCTCCTTTGCGTGTAGGCTTTCAGGTGTTTTGTTCTCCAGTTCCTGAGTGTTTTCTTCTGCCTCTTGAGATCTGCTGTTGTATGTTTCCATTGTGTCTTTCAGCTCTTGTGTTGTGCCTTTCATTTCCATAGAACTAGTTGTTTTTTTGAACTTTTGATTTCTGCCGTATACATGCCCAGTGCTTCCTTTACAGCCTCTATCTCTTTTGCAATATCTTCTCTAAACTTTTTGATTTGATTTAGCATTAGTTGTTTAAATTCCTGTATCTCAGTTGAAGGGTACGTTTGTCCTTTGACTGGGCCATAACTTTGTTTTTCTTAGTGTAGGTTGTAATTTTCTGTTGTCTAGGCATGGTTTCCTTGGTTATCCAAATCAGGTTTTCCCAGACCAGAACAGGCTCAGGTCCCAGAGGGAAGAAATATTCAGTATCTGGTTTCCCTGAGGGTGTGTCTTAGAAAATTGCTCCACCCTTTGATGCCTCAGGTCACTGTGCTTTTCTGCCCAGCAGGTGACGCCTGTTAGCCTATAATTCTTGACTGGTGTGAGGAGGTATGGCCGTGTTCCCCCAGGCTCTGGGGTCTGGTTCTGAATGGAAAGGGCCCCACCCCTTTCCTCCTAGAGAAGACAGAGCCCCCAGGTGGAGGTCATTAGCATTTCAATGGTCTCTCTCTCTGCTTGTGTTGTCTCCACCCCTCTCCGCTTCACAGCCCTGGAAACTGAAAATGACTGGGGCTTTCTCCACTGAGCCAAAAAAGAAACAGATAGTCCCCTTCAGACCCAGTCCAAGGTGACCCTCCGGCTCTCCCAGGTCAGTTGCCACCCAAAGCCTGTGTCTGTTTTTTGGGGATGCGTACCTGTAGTGAGCAGTTCACACCTGCTACTTAAAACCCCAGTTGGAGCTCAGCTGAGCTATATTCGCTTGCTGGGAGAGAGCTTCTCTCTGGCACCATGAGGCTTTCCAGCTTGGGCTATGGGGGAGGGGGTCTCACGACTTGGTTCCGCAGGTTTTACTTACAGATTTTATGCTGTGTTCTCGGGCATTCCTCCCAATTCAGGTTGGTGTATGATGAATGGATGGTCTCGTTTGTCCGCCTGCAGTTATTCTGGATTATTTACTAGTTGTTTCTGTTTTTTTGTAGTTGTTCCAGGGGGACTACTTAGCTTCCACTCTTCTCTATGCTGCCATCTTTGTATCTGTAGTCAGATGTAGGCTTTTTGTTTGGAGAAATGGGAATGTTTTAGTAAAGAAGATGGTGAGGGTATTGCAACAGTGTAAATATGAGCAGTCCCATCAAATGGTATGCTTGGGAGTGGTTGAGATGGGAAAGCTTATGTTGGATATATGTTCTCACAATTTAAAATAAATGAAATAAGCTACTAAAGAGATGATGACAATTAAATGCAGTAGGTGATTCCAGACAGGATCTAATAAATGAGGAGAAAAGATCCAAAAGGATATTTTGGGGACATATGAGGAAATTATAATATAGACTATGAGCTGTATATCAATGTTACGTTTCTTGAACGTGTTAATTGCACCTAAGGTGGTTATATAAGTGAATATCCCTGTTCTTAGAAAATGTACATGGCAGATTTAGTGTTCGAGGGGCAGAATATATACAACCTACACTCAAGTGATCAGAAAATGGATGACAGAAAGACAGGTAGATGCATAAATAGAGGATTGCTAGATTGATGGATAGACAGAAAGAATGATACAAAAAATGTGGCAACATGTTAAAATTGGTGGTTCCGGGTATTTGGGGGGATAGGGGTGTGTAGGAGTTCTCTGTATTTGTATTATGTTTGTAACTGTCCTGTAGTTTGAAAGCATTTCAAAATAAAAAGTTTTTAAAAAGTGCAAAAAAAGCAAATAAGATATAATTTCCTCTCATGTATTCTTTTTGTCAGTGTTATACCAAACCCATCTGGAGAAGTGAAATTTATTAATTAAAAGGTGAGTTGAGAACATGGGAGGAAAAAAACAATAAAATAACAGAAAGATGAAGATGGTGGTTGTTTGACTTTGTCATTTAAGATTAGGGTGTGATGGAAGGAACAGAAATGAAAACTGAGTAATAAAATCCATCTTGTGGGATTATGAGCATTGGAGCAAATGTTTTTAACACTTAGCAGAACGCCTGGCCTGTTTAAGGTGTCCAATAAATGTTAGCTTGTTATTATCCACAGATTACATAACAGAATCACACATCATTTAGTGATTTTGCAGGTTTAACTAGGGTGGAGTGAATTCTCCAGTTCCTCTTTCTGCATTGCACATCCAGATGGTACCATCTGGTAAGCGCCAGCTGTGAGTCCCCCAGGGCCCTGACTGGGAGGAGAGAGCTGGGGGCCTTGGCCCAGAGCTGCCTTTCACACTTGCCCTGGCCCAGAGGGCGTCAGACTCAGAACACGCCTTTCGTTTTAGGGAAATGTCCTTGTGTTAAACACCTGCCCAGCACTTCAGTACTTGAAAATTTCGCTTATCCAAAGGGGTTGGTGGCCCCGAGCACCGACACTGGTACCGTGTGATCCCAGCCATTGAACACGGCCTGTTGGATAAGGGGGAGAAGGTGGGGACACCTGGCCCAAACTGAGCCCATTAGACTTTCTTCTGTGGAAATCTGGAACCTGGACGAAGGAAGAATCGTGTCAGTCTCACTGTGTAGGACCTATGGACTATAGCAGAAGAAACATCTGGTAGTCAGGGAGAAAAAAGGAAAGAATGAGGCACCAAGGGCTTCCTGTTTCTGGTTGCAAGCCTTTCCAGAGGCAGAGTTACATCAGTGCCATCAGATTTTGTGAGATGTCTCTGTGTTCTGAGAATGTGTGCCCTCTTGTATTTATTCTCTTCTTTTCCTTAAGGCAGCTTGATGTGGTTTCTAGTTTTTTTGCAACGAAAACATCCAAACCAATACAGACATTGATACAAGGTAAGTCCCAATCTTCCACTGATAGTGGCAGAGTAATCTGGGGTGAGGCCAAAACAATTGCTATCCAGCTAGAGATCACCTTTGCCATCTCGCCCAAAAAACAAGTCATGCACAAGAGAAAAGATGTCTGTTTGGGTGGGCAGAGTAGTTAGGACTTGCTAGGTGGTTGCAGAGAGGAGAGAGAGAGCTGGACAATAAGGGGCTGCCCCAAAGAACCCACCGTGGCTGTCACGGGAAAAAGAACTACTGCCACTCACTTGGGCCAGGATCCATCCAGGAAGACAGAAATCACTCCAAGAGGATTTGGGGCAGGGAATTGGTAGCACAGGTGATAGAAGAGGCAGAGAAGCCAGATGAGACAGTGAGGCTATCGAGAAGTTAGCAAGAGCAAGAAGCTGCTCCCAGGCCTAAACTGGTGGACAAAACCAGGGGCCATGGCAGGGCAGACCAGAGCCAAGGACTCACCAAGTGGAAGCGAGGACCGCTGGCAGCTTCCTCCTCCTCCCACCCGCCTCTCCTGCCAAGGCCTCCCATTAGCTGGGGATCAGCTGAAAGGGGAGACTTGGAAATCCAGCCTGCTCAGGCCCCCTGCCCCTCAGAGAGAAGTGCATCAGAAGTCAGACCATGGTGCCCGCCCCCTACCACCCCAGGGTAGTTCCGGCACTGCCCTGCAGACCACCAGGTTAGAACCTGGCAGCATCTCAGACTGCAGCCTGCTTTGTGACAGTCCCCAGGGAACTATGAACATACCTCAAGGGATGGCCAAACAGTGCCCCAGGGGAGGCCAGAGTCTAGTCATGGGCTTCCCAACTCAAGCAAAGCTTTCGACAGCCACAGGGGGCATGGAAGCAGAAGTTCATACCCACAGGTGGCCCAGGAGGAGAGGAATACCTCTGAGTTGTCAAACACCTTGGGGCTCCTTGCCCATCTAAGGCTTTAGGCAAAAACAGGGATGCCAGCAGCAGTCCCAATGGACCAGAGACCAGAGGGCCTTCCTGTGTTTTCAGAATCCTCACCAAGTTCCTGGATTTCTGGTACAAATCTAGGAGTTGGAATTTCCTGCTGCCCTGGCAGAATGAGAGCTTTGATTTAAAGAAAACAAACAAAAGTGTGTATTTTTGCACATGAATTGTAGACTGAAGTTCATGCCCACTCGATTTGTTTAATGTCTGACTTCCCCAAGTCCTGACAGCCAAGACTGCCTGCCTAGCTCACAGCCCATCGCATAGAAAGTGCTCAGTAAATATTTGCTAAATCAAGTGAATGGGCAGTTTGGGGATCAAATCTTAGAAGAGCAAGTCTCTGTTTCCTGCAGCCATGCCTTGCAGGCATCAGCTCCAGGAAGCCTTGGGGCTAACTGTCCTGTAAATCCTGCTGACGCACGAGCAGACACTGCAAAACTGCACAGGCAGTTTCTGTCCAGGCAGGCATTCCCTCAGTGGTGAGGAATACCTCTGAAGTTGCCTAGCATCTCCCGGCTCCTTGCCCATCTTTTGAATTTTCAAGTGCCTCAAGCTATTGTGAGTGCATTCTATGTTTATATTCCAAGCAGCTTGAATCTGTGCCTTGCAAAAATGCAAGTTGGAAAGTTAATTCATTCCTTTATGTCAAGGTAATTGCAATTTCACCCTAATCCTCTCTTGTCAAAGACATTTCTACAATGCAGGGAGTTATCTTTTACAAGAGATACTTCAAGGTGATTTAATAACAACACTTGCTCTGAGTCACATTTCCCCTGTAGTCATCCACTCTCCGGCTTGGGAGAATAGAGTTTCAAGTACAGAAGAGAGAAGGCATTTGGCTAGGCTCATAACCCACTTACCCACTCTCAACCAAATGTACACCTTCAAGAAAAAAGAAAACCCTAATGAGCACTTGTGGGAACTAAGGTGCTAAACAGATCTTTCAAAGCCATGCTCTTTCTATTTGTTTGCTTTAGGGCAAGCTAGAGTCATCTAGTGCTCTGAAACGTCTTAAAACATTTATGAATATGACAACTGTAGAGAAAGAGGAAATTTAATATCCAGATCAATCATTAATTCAACGAATATTTACCGAGCCCCTACTACAAGGCCAGCACTGTGCTTGGGGCTTGTATAGAACAGCACACGGAGGCTTGCTGCTAGCTGCCCTTAACAAGCTTGTGATCTAGTGGAGAAGAAAGATGCTAAATAAGTAACAAAGGTCTGTCTCTCTTTCCTTCTCTCCCTCCCTCTCTCAACTGGAAAACTAGAAATTTATGGCCTAGATATAACTCCTTTTTACCCCATCCTTTCTGGTTTGCTAATGCTGCTACTTTGCAAAATACCAGAAATGGATTGGCTTTTATAAAGGGGGTTTATTTGGTTACTAAGTTACAGTCTTAAGGCCATAGAAGTGTCCAAACTGAGACATCAACAATAGGGTACCTTCACTGAAGGATGGCCAATAGCGTCTGGAAAAATCTTTGTTAGCTGGGAAGGCACGTGGCTGGTGGCTGCTTGCTCCCAGGTTGCGCTTCAAAATGGCTTTTTCACAGGACATTTCTCTCTAGGCATCTGGGAGTACTCTCTTTAGTCTCTCTGGAGCAAACTCTGGGCTAACATAAGTCTGTTTTCAATGGCTGTCTCCAAAAGGTCTCTCGGTTGCTCTCCAAAATGGCACTCACAGATGCTCTGAGGTCCTTCTGTTGGTGAACCCTTTTACAGACTCTAGTGATTTAATTAACACCCACCCTGAGTGGGTGGGGTAACACCACCATGGAAATTATCCAATCAAATATTTCACTCACAGTTGATTGGGTCACATCTCCATGGAATCGCTCAATAAAAGGATTCCAACCTAATCAACACTAATACCCCTGCCCCCACAAGATTGCAGCAAGGAACTTGGCTTTTGGGGGACATAATACATCTAAACCAGCACACCATCTGCAAAATGTAAGGAATGGGATGGGGAGGATATTTTCTGATCTAAACAGATTCACTCTCACTGCAGAGTAGGACAAGTTTGCATTTGCTGTACACTTTCTGTTTCTCACCTCACACCAGATAACCCAAAAGGCAAAGATCTTAGCCTCCTAATCGGTCTCAAAGGCCAGCTCGCAGCTCAATCTTGAAGACTGCTCAGTTCCATGGGAGGGAGATTCACCCCCCACCCCCCCTCCCCATGCCTCTAGTCACACTATCAAATGTTAGCTTCTGCCCCAAAGGAAACTGAGCTGGAGAGGTCTTGATGGAAACTATCTTTGAAAGGCTTACCATAATGTTTCTCTGAAAAAAAAATACAGAAACAAAACACATTTTAAAACCAAGACTAGGCAATTAGTTCAAGAGGACACCTGCCAAGTGCCACTTCCTCCCACCTCCAGTTGGAATTTTCTGGGCATGTCAGCACTGGAGTTACGTGCTGTAGGCAGAGTCCCTACTCATACCTACGAAAGCCCATACTGTCTACTCCTAATGGAGTTCTTAGGGTGTCTCTTTCAACAAGGAACTAAAACAAGGAACGATGTAATCAGCAGGTAATAGCAGGTTAACAGGATTGTCTCAACAGATACTGGTGCATTTTCAGTTCAGGCTTTCATCAGTCAAGATGTTCTATATGGAAGAAAACTGACATGTCTGAGCCATGCTAAGAGATGCCAAAACACTGGAGAGCTGTGAAGGAGTAGGGTTTGCATTTTGATTAGGAAAAAAAAAAAATCGCTGTTCTTATCCATGTGTGATGTTATGTTTTGAATATGGTCATTTAATATGTAATATTAGTTGGAATTTAGCCGCCTTGAATCCTTTGTGAAATGAATTAGTTGATCAGAGGCTTTAACAGTCTGTCCCACAACTGAAAGTCAGAAAAACAAAGAGCAGTAGCAGCTGCCTCCATGTTCACAATTGTTTACCCACCAGCAATCGGCTCTCCCAGGTTGGACTGAATCCTTTGCCTTAATGGAGAATCTAAGCTACCAGCAGAGGATCCTTATGTTCTAGATCAACTACTGCAGAAACAGAGCAGAACATATGAAACCAGGATCTTTAGACCTAGCCCTGTGGGTCTGCATGTCTGAGGCTCCCTGTAAGGGGTCCCTGCATTCACTGGACCGCAGACTTTGGGGTGGGGTGGGGATGGCACCAATCCTCTCTTGCTCCACAGAAAGAGATGGGAGTTAGGTCACTCCCTCCTTGAAAACCTTCGCATGAGCTAATGGGCCCACCTCAAATGCTCAGAACCTGTCATGTGATTTCAATACAGAGACAAAAGGTTAAGCTCAGTAACATTTTTTTCCAAATGAATAATGCTACGCACTGTGGCAAGGTGTTTTTTGTGACTCCCAGGGATGGTGGCAAGACATCTGGGGAATGATAGCTTTGGAGGGGAGACGTAGTACAGCCAGGAACCAGATGTATATATCCCACAACAGATGTCTACACCCAAAATTAATGGGAATCAGGGAGGCAAATCTTTGCTGTGAGAAGCCCAGGTAGTGGGAAGAGGGCAGAGGAGAGGCACAGGGCAAGGCTGTCAGAAGGGAAGGGTGGCAATTGTTTGAATGCCAGAAGGAAGCAGTTTCCACACTGCACAACCAGTGCACTGCCCCAGGGAGAGACCTTCAATCCAGCCCTTGGCAGTTTTGATGGTTATGGGCCTCAATGGCAATAGTCTGGTTCTGGGTGGAAGAGGCAACTTGGAGGGGATAGTGGCCTTCAGTTCAACAAACATGAGTGACTGTTTGCTGGACATCAGGTACTGGGATTTCAAAAACCAGACACTGATGCATCACAGTGATAATGGGGCCAAACTGTAAACCACCTTAGAAAATCCAGGATGGTCACTGTGCTTAAGTACCGCAGAGGAATATCTTGCATAATAAAAGCTTTGCCTTGAGCTCTTTTTTCATGCTTATGCCGCTCATTCATGACCTCTCTCAGAAAGTAGTTCTGCCCTGTGTTGGAGATTTAGCTGTACTGTCTAGTGTCCTTTCCTTTCAGTCTGAAGAACTCTCTTTATGTAGAGCATGTCTTTACCATTGTAAAGAACTTCCTCAGCATTTGTTTATCTGGGACTATCTTAATCTCTCCCTCATTTATGAAAGAACCTCTCAGCAGATATAAAAATTTTGTTTGTAAATTGTTTTCTCTCAGGACTTTATTTCAACGCACTGCCTTCTTGTCTCCATGGTTTCTGGTGAGAAATCAAAACTCAATCTGATTGGGACTCCCTTGTACGTAACAGGTTGCTTTTCTCTTGCAGCTTTCAGAGAACCTCTCTTTGTCCTTTGCATTTGACAATTTGACCACTATGTGTCTGGGCATGTTTCCTCTTCAAGTTTATCCTGTTTGGTGTTTGTTGGGCTTCTTGGGTGTGCACATTCTTGTCTTTTGCCAATTTTGGGAAGTTTTCTGTCATTATTTCTTTGAATATTCCTTCTGTTCCTTTATCTCTTCCTCCTCCCGGGATTCACTTGATGCATATATTAGTGTGCCAGTTTGAGACTGTTGTGTACCCCAGGGAAGACTATGTATGTTCTTTCAATCCAGTCTGGTGGGTGCAGGTTTATTGATTGGGTTGTTTCCATGGAGATGTTACCCACCCAATTGTGAGTGGGATCTTTTGATTAGATTATTTCCATGGAGATGTGTTCCTTACCCACGCAAGGTGGATCTTGATTAGCTTACTGGCATCCTCTCTGAGAGGATAAAAGGTAGAGATATTTTGAAGAGAGCTCAGAGAGATGCTTAGAGAGAAAACACCCAGAAACATTTTAGAGACAGCCATTGAAACCAGACGTTTGGAGAGGCTCAGGTAAGAGATGAAGCCCAGAGTTTGCCGCAGAGAAGCTAAGTGAGAACCTACAGATGCTTAAAGAGAAAAGGTCACTGGAATCAGAAGCTGAAGGCAATGCAACCTGGGAGCAAAGGACCAGCAGATGTCAGCTACAAGCCTTCCCAGCTGACAGAGGTGTTCAGATGCCATTGGCCTTTTCCTTAGAGAAGCCTTAGCAAACCAGAACAATTGGTATGCTTGTTGGTGTCCCACAGGTCTTTTAGGCTATTTTTGCTTTCTCTAATTCTTTTTTTCTTTATGCTCCTCAGCCTGACTCATCTCAATTGTCTTGTCTTTGAGTTCACTGATTCTTTCCTTTGCCAACTCCAACCTGTTTTTGAAACCCTCCTGGGATTTTTTCATTTCAGTTACTGTGATCTTCAACTCCAGTAGTTCTATTTGGTTCCTTCATAAAATATCCATCTCTTTATTGGGATTCCTATATTGTTTATTCAGAGTTACCTGATATCCTTTAGTTCTTTCTCTGCATTTTCCTCAGTCTCCTTGAGCATATTGGGTTTTTTTGTGTGCTTGTTTTTGTTTTTGTTTTAAATCTTTGTCTGATATGTCCACAGTCTGGTCTTCTTTGTTGAGGTTTTCTGGATTTTCATCCTCTTCCTTTGGATGGGCCACCATTTCCTGTTTCTTTATTTGTCTTGTAATCTTTTATTGCACACTGTGCATTTTAATATTTTAAAATGTTAACTCTGGCATTTAGTCTTTGAGTGGTTTCTTAAGTTTGTATCCAGCTAGTGATATAACAGATTTTCTTGAGTGCCTTGAGCTAAGATAAACAAACAAACCAACGCAAGAACACCTTTACAGTCTTTGCAAATTGGCTTTGTATTGGCTTCAGCCCTCCTATCAAGAAGGTCAGCCCAAGGTAAATGCAAAGTGCTGCGTCTTCCCTGTTTTTCTCTGAGCCTGTGTGTTGTCCTGGGCTTCGGCTTTCTAATGGCCTTAGGAGTTCCTCTTGTTTTCAGGAATTTTAATGCCCCCTCTACTCCCTAGGAAACAGACCTTCACCCTCTCTAAGGTGCTCCTCAAGGGACTTAGAGCAGGTAAGCTTTGCCCCACACAGCCGGGCTCAACTGCTTCTTAGACCTCTTTTTATTGTCCCAAGCTGCTTTTGCCTGGAGGACAAACTCAGGGTGGGCGGGTGAGGGGTGTGAGCCAGAGAGGAGGTTCCTTGGTCAGTATTTCCCAGCTGGAAGGAGGTCAAAGATCCTCAAAGGGAGGGCTGGTCGGCTCCACCCTGACCAGGGTGGGGAAGTGGGCAGGAACGAGGGAGAGACCAGCAAGGGTGCTAGGAAGCTGCTCTTATGGCTCTTGAAGCTACATTTTTTTGACTCAGCATTTGTCCAGTAAATGCAGCCCTTTGACTATTTTCCATGGTTTTGAGGAAGGGTATTGCTTTTAAGACTTCCCTGCTGCTTTTGCTTTAGACAGGTTGGGACAGTGGCTGCCCTCAAAGCTGGGCTCCTAGTGATATAAACTAGTTAAGCAAAAGTAGAGATCAGCAATAGAATCACACACCCCCAGATCCTAGATCTTTATATCCCACCCTGGCAGGAGCAAGCTGCACCAGGTGTCAGGTTAGAAGACCTCACTGCTGCCTGCCATGAGGCTTGGGGGCGGGCAATGGGAGCTGCACAGAGAGTGCAATTCACTGCAATGCACCTGCCTCTTCCTGGGAAGCAGCTCAGTGTTCTACTAGACTCTGGAGTTTTGAAACAGTTGATTCTGATAGTTCCTGCCTAATTAATATTTGTTCTGATGGAGGAACTTATTCCTGGAGCTTCCTAAGCTACCATCTTCCCACAATTCCCCATGGAGGCCTGGCATTAAAGAAACTAAAATATACCAGCTGTTCTTTGTAAAATTATTGTGAGAAGTTTCTAAGAATTTCCCACATTGATGTTAGTAGATGAGTTTATTGACCCCAAAAGAGGAAGGTGTATTTTGTGTGATATGGTTTTCTTGTCATCCTCCAAATATTTAATGACCTTAAAAGGTATTAACTCACAGAATCAATTGTACTGTCAAACCCAGCTGTAATCCAAAAGCTTTGAATACCAGCTACGTTTTGTCTAACTTTGGAAAAATCTACTTTCAAATTTCGTCACATTCTCATTCTCTCCATCTAATCAAAGAAACAAACTTTCTATTGCTTAACCTGCTTGGATCTTTTCATTTCGAGCTTTTTTTTTTTTTTTTAATTCCTTGAGCTGTGGGGTTGGAGGAAGAAAAGGTAAGAACTGGATTCCAATTCAGGCTCACTTCCAGTTTCTCAGAGAGCTTTGATATATGCCATCTCTTGATACTTATATTTGATCCTGATTATGAAAGGGGGAAGGTCCCTGGATTTTTCTTTTTCCATGCCATTCCAGAGCATCTCAAGACTCTTTGCACCCTGAATGAAAACACAAGGTCCTAACTCTGACATAGTTTCCAGACCGAGGTGTTTCTCCTAGGTTGTCACAGCATTTTGTATATATCTCCATAAATTTCATTATTATATTTTCATTAGGTGGACTTGTTTCTTGTTTCCCTCCCAGAAGGTCCTTCAGGGCTGAGGCTTATAAATATCTCCAGTTTGACACAGGGTTGATACTCAAATGTGTAGCAATGAACAAATGAACAAATGGTCAATTTCCCCTCAAAGCTAGCTGCAAGTAGTCTAGTTAGAAGACAACAGAGAAAGGTCGGGGCCACGAGTGCCAGGAGCAAAGGCTGGACTGCACAGATTTATCGCTAACTTATATTTTTGCCCCCATTTGTCCACTGTTGTTTTGCCAGTCAATACCTGTAGTTGATGAATAACATTCGTTTATACATTATTTAGTAAGTGCAATCAGTCAACGTCCCCATGATCGTGGCTCAGCTTTTTAAACTTGCCTCTTATCTGTAAACACACTTCCTGAGCTGCTCTATCTTTTCATCTTGTCTAGGTGATCTATAGCAATATCCAAGAACCTGCCTATTTTCTTTTTAATCCCCTGATGGATTATAAATAGCCTCCTCTAAACCTTCTAAGGCTTTGAAGGCAAATTTCTGCTTTCTGAATTACTCTCAACCTCTTGCTCCACACTTGGACCCCATCAGAAGGCTGTTCTCCATCCCCAAGAAAGACACGAAAGCCTTCGACCCTCTGCCCTTATGCTAAAGTAACACTGTGGCAACAACCAATGTTTGGAACTATTGCTGCCCAACACACTTATCACTTACTGCTTCCAATGCTTACTAAACGTGATGAAAGAAGGGTGACCCAGCATAAAAGAATGGTGGGGAGAAGAAAGCAAATGAAAGAAATAGTAAGTGAGAGGGGGAAAAAAAAAGGAGGAGCAAGAAGAGACCTGAGGGAAAGGAGTTCAGAAATGGGGACAAGAAGGGAAAAATAATGCAGAGAGAGTCCTGGCTAGCTTTCTTTGACTTCAAGGCACTGCACATTTGCTAAAATACCCAAGTCTGTCAAACCTCTCCTGAAGTAAATGCTGTTATAAAAGGCAAAATGGTCTGGAAAGAACTCTGCTTCCTGATACCTTGTGGATTCTTTTATTTCTACAGACAAAATAGAGAAAGAGCTCCATTGCCCAACTTCTGGATTTCAGAGAAATCCTCCATTGGAGCACATAGTGGATCCTGGGAGCCACAATTTTCAAGGGCTTACTTTAATGAGCACCTCAGGATGTTCACTTGTGACAGCATTGCACTTCAAAGATACATTTCTTCCTCTTTTTAAATTCACTTATATTTGCAAACTGGAATTCTCTTCTCCCTAGTTCCCTGCTGCTGCCTCTCAGGACAAAGGCAGCAGCCAGATTGCCCTTCTCCAAGCTCAATACTTTCTTGTGTATTCATTTTCAATTCCAGTTACATCCTAATCCATTAAGAAGGACTTACTCTCAGCAAACCTCTTGAGCAAGCTTTAATTTGCTGTTTCTCAGCATAAACTCATTTTTACATTACAGTTCAGGGTTGACACTAAATGAGGCTGAGCAACCCAGCATCCTTCTTCATCACTGCCCTTTCTGCCTCTTCCTGAATCAATCTTGGGTTGGCCTTCTCACGCTTCCATGCCATCAGAATCAACCTTGGCTTTCCCAAACACCTTTGGGGCCTAGAAGATGGGGTGGCATTTAATAAATCCAATATACACAAAACCATTAACAGAAGTGCACACGGGACAACCTGAGGCCTTCTATGTGCAGGCTCAGAGCTTCTCCAGAGTCAACCTTAAAACATCTGTTGATTTTGAGCAACTAATCTCTGAACAGCCAAGGCTTTTATGCTCTTCCCACAGTCAAGGGGCAAACCCCACTGGTGTGAAGTAATCACCCTTTGGAAAGATAATGTTGTTTCTAGAGACCCAAGGCCATGCATCTGGAGGACACAGTCCTTGGCAAATCTGTTTCCAAAGGCTCAAAGCTCCGTAATCAAAGGCCCCTCTTACCTGGACTAACATTGCGTTTTTACCACATTACAAGCATTGTGCTGATTTTCATGTATTGTCTCATTTAATCCACCCCAAAACTCCAGGCTGAGCTCTACAACAGCAGTCAGATGATGACAGTCCTCTGCTCGGGACACTCCCAATGGCTTCTCGACTTGGAGGAAGACCCAAGTCCCAACTTCTAGCCCTAGGAAGGCCCCAGTAATCTCTTTGACAGTGATTCCTAAATAGCTACTCTTCTGTGTACCAGAGGGGGACTTTGTTTTATTTGTTTCCGTGACCCCAGGGCTTAGCACAGTGTGCTCAATAAAACCCTTTTGAACAAGTAAGTGAATTAAGGCACTCTTACTATCTCCACGTTACAGTTGAGGAAACAGGTTTGGGGAGCTTAATTAACTCTTCTGTCATATGGCAGAGCTACACAAATAGTACTAAAGGCTTATCAACCACCCTCCCCAAGCATAAAGTGCCTTGGTGGGAAATATTTTTGCCATGCTCATTCAATTAGGGTTGAATTACACCAAAGTGGGAAGCAGAGATAGAAAAGGGTGAACAAGAAACCAGTGAGGAAGCTGGGTCCTGACCTTGCTGGGCACATTCATACTTCCTCCAAATTCACTAGAGTTTCTCATGGGTTTTTCCTCTCCTTGCCTTCTTGACATTGACCAAATTCAATCCTTTCTTAAATATACACTGTAGCACTAAAATGCAGGCAGAAAAGGTCACATAAATTTTTTTTAAACATTTTAAGGAACAATTTGTAATTGTTAATTCTTGTGAGTATTCTGAAACCATTTACTAGATGGCACTTTTGTGGAAAGGGAAACACTATATAAAATGAGACAAATCAACCTCAAAAAATACTGATCTCGAGTCTATAAGCTCCTAGAAGACAGATAGGATACTGTGCTTGATTCTTCCTGACTAACACTAAGACTGGCACATAGTAGGCCTTAATAAATATTTATTGAACTAATGAATTTCTCTGTAGAAGAAATTTTAGTTTTGTCTATAGGAGCAGATTGGGTTAGTGGGTGATCTGCCTTGGGCCAGCCAATTAGGTACACCTCCATGAAAAGCATGGTGCTATCTTAGAAATTTGTCTCAAAAAGTCTATTGCCTTTAAGAGAAAGTCACAACCCCAATGGACAGTTTGAAAAACTAGATATATAACTAGCAGAATGGACTCTCCTCAGTTACCATAGATAAGCCTGGAGCAAAATCTATCATCTCAGAGCTGCGTGGGAATACATGTTGGGATGTGTGCCCAAAACAGCTAAGTCAGGAGGTAGGTTGCTTTCCAAGCACTAAAAACATCCCAGAGGGAAAGACAAATGGCCATGATTTACAAACCAGAAAGCTAAGTTGAGAAGCCATAAACAGGCAGTCTAAAGAAACCCAAGCTGTCACTTTCTATATATATCTTCTCCTCCTCTCCCTCATGCAGGCCTTAGAGCTCTGCCACATTTCCCTTCAGGGGAGGCGGATGGTGCCCAGCTGAGGGATAAAGTCTTACACCTGCTGGATCTGGGACATCAGGAAGTGCCTCCAGGTGCCCAGCACTTTCAGTTCAAAAACGATATTGTTCCTTATCTAACCACCAAGTTCCCATCTGGGAAGAAGGCTAGCCCACCAGGTGAGAAGCCACCTAGCTGACATGTCCAGATTCTTACTATTATCATGGTAAAAGGGATAGCCTCTCCTTGAGTGTGGGCTGAACTTAGTGACTTGCTTCTAATGCACAGAACATGGCAAGAAGGATGGGATGTCACTTCCATTAGATTATAAAAGACTGTGACTTCCATCTCACTAGCAGACTCTCTCTCTAGATGACTTTAATAAAGCAAGATGCCAGTTACAGAGGCCCATGTAGCAAGAGACTGAGGGCATGTGCTGGCCAACAGCCAGCAAGGCACTGAGGCGTTCAGTCCAACAGCCTGTGGGGAACTAAATCCTGCCAACAACCACTGAATGAACTTGGAAGTGCTCATGCCCCAGTTGAACCTTGAGATGACTGTGACCTGGGCAACATGTTGACTGTAGCCTTGTGAGGGACCCTGAGCTGGAGAGCCCAGCTAAACCACACCCAGATTCCACAGGAACCGTGAAATAATAAATATGTGTGGTTTTAAGCTGCTACATTTTGGGGCAATTTGTTACACGGCAATAGACAACTAACACACGAATAATGAAAATACAGTGAGAGGCAGGCAGCAGTGGTTTGTGTTAAAAGTGTCATAGGAGCACAGAGGCTTGGAGTCATAGGGCACTTAGAGTGAGCACCCTGGGGATGGGCAGAAGTGAAAGACTCTACTTCATAATGTGAAGCTGTCCATGTTATTCCCACCAGAGTTGCCCTTTTGTCCACTGAATAAAGCACAAGTTCCTTAGTCTGGCAATAAGGACTGCCATCATCTGGCCTCTGCCTACTAATCCAGTTTTATCTCTTGCTCTTCTCCTACCTGCACGCTATCTTTCAGTCATACCACACTACACGTAGTTGTCCCAAATGTTCTAGACTTTTTCCCAGTGCTCTAGACTTCTCCGTACTGTTCCCTCTGCCTAGAAAGCCTTCCTCTCCAGGCTCGGTTACCTGCCTCCCTGGTGCTCTCTGGAACTCCATGCAAACCTCTATATCTGCCCCTTCAGTGAATCTCCCATACCATTTGTCCCACTGTCCTGTAGCGTTTGGTTTTCTTGTCAGGCACTCGCCCCTCCCCCCAGCCCTAAGCTCTGTACTGAGCCTTCTTCAACTGGGTATCCTCAGAAGTAATTCACAGTCTTAGAAATCGGCTGTTCAGTCAACAGCTAATGAAAGAATAAACACCATGGGATGAACCTGCCCAGAAGGATAAACAATTATTTATTGGTTTAACTATAACTCATACCATGAAACTAAAATAAAAGATTCTAGTTGCTTACAATAAAAAACAAAAAAACACCTATGTTCAGGAAGGTTAGTGGCACACAAAATTAAAGGCCACATAGGACAATGATGAAGCAGCCAGTGTATTTGTTGCAATGAAAGATTACATTTCACTCCAAGTTTGCCAACAGACAAGCAAAACAATTCCCCAAATTATGAATTTGCCTAAACCTTGCACTTTGATTCATGTTGAGAATTTCTCCAATAAGATAAAAGAATAGCTTTCCCAAGATTTGTCACATTTATTCAGGATTCCATTGTTTCTGTCAGCCCTATTCACCAATAATCAAATCAACTGAAAGAGAATGGGGAGAGCATAAAAAACCATATCCAATTTTTATGCCCTTCAAGAAATTTGCTACCAACTGAAATTTATAGCTGACCCAAAGTTAAATCAATTTAGGCATCATTCAGGGAGTAAAAACCACACCTTCCTCAAAAAGGAATGTTCAAGGAAGGAAGAAACAATTCCTTCTGTCAGAGAAAATATCTTTCTTATGAGACCTTTTTAAAATATCATTAAACCAGGCACCTTGGCGTGGATGCCTTCCATTTTGAAGAAAGAGAAAAATACTTGATGATTTAGACAGTTCATCAAAAATGTGTTTCCATACAATAAGCTTATTGGCTTATTGTCATGAGGGATTTTGATGCAAGAAGAATAATGAACCTTGGAAAAAGGCCTTGAATCCAATAAAACTAGAATTACTTAAAACAACAACAAACAACTCTATTTTTCCTAGTCAATTTAATGGAAATCATCTTTTGTCTAGAGAAGAGAATACGTCCAAAACCTAAACTGAAATCTCTGTTCCTTTAGTTCAGAAGTTAATTCTGAAATCAGGTCTAGGGAGAGTCCTTACAGGGCAGATGGCTTTTCAGTTTTAAAGGTGAGGATATCTAACCAATTTGAATACATAAATCTGTTAGAAAATCACCTATAAAAAGGGCTGGGATGGGATGACTGTGCACAAAAATTCTTGGACCTGAAAATCCAAACTGTGAATCACATTGATACTATCTGCCACCAAAGAAGGCAGCTACATAATCTCACTGAAACAATTTTTTGACCATGGCTGCTGAGTGAAGACATGAGGAAATAGTGCATTCATTGAAAGGCAAAACTGAAACACACAATACAAATGAACAATTTTCTTCTTATGCTGGAGTTGCTCATAAATTTTATGTAAAAGAAATTTTAAAAATTTATAGTTGATGTGGGGTTGTGGAATCAGGACAGACTAAAGCTTTCACTGCCTGAAAGCAGTGAGTTGTCTTCATCAGAGAAAATTAGATTGATGCATTCTTAAGTACTTCTGGTTTATTTTTATCCAGATAGATTTGCATTTTATTTGCCTTTTTCCTATGCACAGTGCTGTAGATACCAGACCCCCTTGTAAAATTGATAACCTATTAGATGACCTAACAAGGAACTATAACATCACTTCCCAGGCAGCCATTGGCACACACAGTCTGAGGAGAATCACTCACAGACCACAGCATTCTGTGCCACCGGTCAAAGCCCCATCCTTCACACAACTGGCCCCAGGAATATCGACCACAAGGGCAAATCAGCCAAATGCCTGGACTGAGAATGGATTTGTGGGCTGGATTGCTCCATTTAAGTAAAGGCACAGCTCTAAGTTCTCTGTCTCAGGATCCTGATTAATGACAGTGTTTCCTACAATTCCCTGATAAGAATCATCTGAAGCCCATGTTAAACTTGCAGTTTTCTAGGCTCTGTCCCCTAGTCTGTCTTAGGAAGCTTGGGATGTAAATGGACCCCAAAGAATATGAATTCATAGCAAGAATGTCCTGAAAATTAGCATCAGATACCCCCGGGAAACAGAATCCTGATGGCTGAAAGGGCCAGGATGACAAGCGGCTCCCAAACCTGGTTGCCCATTAAAATCATCTGAGGAAATTTCCCAACTTTCCTGACCCCTTCCCTGAGCTTACTGAATCAAAATCTCTAGCAATGGGAATCAGGACTTTATTTTTTATACTCCCACCCTAGCCACACATCGAGTAATCGAGGAAACATTTGAAAAGACCAATATCCAAGGTCCGATGCAGAACAACTGAATTGGAGCCTCTAGAATAGTTTGTAAAAGCTCCCTAGGTGATTCTGATGAAACCAGATCACAGCTCACCACATGAAGCTGAGATCATTGGTTTTTAATTTTTGTTCAACAAACTAGAGCAGTAATGAACAACTGTACACCAAATTTCTGGCAGAAACTGCTGGGCTGTTTCCTTTGCTCAGTTAGTGCTCCCAGACTGCTCCCTGGGCATACCTTTAAGTTGAACTATTTATTCAGGTCTATGCATTAAAAAGCTTGTGAAACTCAGGTCCCATCAGCAATGGGAACAAAAAGCCTGGAATCCTAGAAAGGCTGTTCAGCCTGTCTGCCATTTAAGGATCTCCATAGAGCTTCAAATAGTTTATAACCCCACGATGACACTGTTGCTTAGGCATGGATAGATTCTACCCCAAGCAAAATGGAAAGAATTCTGTCAACAGGATAGTTACATTTTCACAAGCTCCTCAGGATAACAGCTGGCACGTCACGTACTCAGTGAACACTTGTTGAATGACAGACTGAATCCCTATCATTGTATCTAAAACATAAAACTGAATTTTTCTCCAACTTCTGAAGACATCATCACCAGAGTCATCATCATGAAGTACAATACAAAGAACTATTGGAACTATTGGAATTTTGTAGCAAAATTGATTTAATTTTTAATGTAGGGCATTAAAGTTCTGCTTAGATATTTAAGACAACTTTAAACTTCCAAAGGGATGGGAATTTCCACAGTGGCATCTTTCCATCTGTGGTAGGCAGAATAAGGCCCCCCAAAGATATCCATGTCCTCACCCCTAGAGTCTGTGAATATGTTCCTTTACATGGCAAGGGGGACTTTGAAGATGTGATTAAGGATCTTCAGATGGGAAGATTATCCTGGATTATTTGAGTGGTCCCAGTGTAATCGCAAGAGCCATTAAAAGATGGAAGAGGGAAGTGGAAAGTCAGAGGTTGGAAGATGCTAGGCTGCTGGCTTTGAAAACAGAAGAGGCCATGAGTGAAGGAATGCAGGCACCTCTAGAAGCTGGACAAGGCAAGAGAACAGATTCTCCCCTAGAGCCTCCAGAAGGAATGCAGCCCTGCTGACACCTTGCTTTTAGCCCATTGAAAGTTATTTCAGACCTCTGGCATCCCAAACTATAAGATACTAAATTGTGTTGTTTTATGCCACTAAGTTTGTGGTAATTTGTAAGAGCAGCCACAGGAAACAGAAACATCACACAATATTTAAGGGGGGAAATACTAGATAATAATAGTGAGCAAAGTAACATTTCTTTGCATTTCAACATAGCCAAGGACTAGGTTCAAGTCCTCTACATGGAGATGTAGTCAACCACATCCCATGAAAACCATGGTGTGGCTTTTAAGAGTACAATGTTGAAATAAGAGTTGCTAGGTTGCTTGTTATAAACCAAATCATAGGATTGTTATGTAACAATTGCCTTTAAAAACTGTGTCTGCCTTTAAAAAAACAACTTGATATTTTTCTAAGGTCTTGCATACAATAAATAAGCTTATATTTGGCTAAGCAAGGTTACAATCTGGACTTACTTCAGAGACAAATGGCTAACATTACCAAGGGGATGGCATCCCACCCAGACACCTGTCACCCAAATGGTAAACCTCAGCTGTGTGAGGGTGACAATAATGATCAGTGAATGCCCCCCACCTCCGGGAAGATGTTATGAAGTCCTGCTTGAAAGGGTGTCTTCTCTTCCAGGCCTGGTGCTCTCTACCTATGCTGTCATCCTGTCCTTCCTGTGATCTATGACACCCATGGAAGTTTACAGCCATGCAAGGGGGCAAACCAACGGGCTCACGAGGGGCTTGTACCCATGACCTCAGCTTCACCAACATTGCTTTTCACCATAAAGCTCATCAAATGGAGATGTGTTTATTTTTCTCTGTTTTATGTGGCCAAGTTCTGAGGCTGGAAAGAGATCTCAAAACTGGGATGTTTAACTTCTGGCTCCCTTTCCTTTCCATGGACTGAAAGCAGCTCTAGAGGAGCAGCAGTCAATTACCTGTAGGAAGGTGAGTGTGAGGATGGCCAGTGATCTCAGGCTATTAGTGGAGCGGGCACATCAGGAGAAGCCTACATATTGGCAAAGTTCTCCACTAACAAAAGAGAATAGAAGGCTCTCATCAGACTCCAATAGCAAAATAAAAATAGAAATAGCTACCATCAAGCACTTTACTATGGATCACAGAGCTAAGTGCTCTACAAATGTCTCATCTAATCTTCACAACCTTAAAACAGAAGTACTTTACAGATGAGAAAAACCAAGGCTCAGAAAAGGATCTAGTCTAAGGCTACATGGGTAGGAGTGACAGTTCTGGGATTCAAAATAAGCCTTTCTGATCCCAGTGTCTGTGATTCTTGTCACCATACTATACTACCTCTAATACACTAAAATAAGGAACAAAATTTTTGGGAAAGTGGCAGCAGAGACTAGCCTGCAACCCACTTGCAGGCCAAGGAAAAGATTTTATTTATGGCCATTCATTCATATGTTGAACAATTTTTGAGTGTTTGTTCTATGCTAGGAATTGTGCTCACGCAACTTGGAAACACTAAAATATCAAAGGATATCAGGTGGCAGAACCCAGAGACAGAGTGGAGAGCAGCAGAATTCTACAATGTGCTCTGTCAGCGGGAAAACCTGCCAACCAAGCACCTCCAGCAGAATGTGAGGGGGTGTAGCCAGCCAGGAGACAGCAGCAGCAGGTGACAATGAAGAAGTCACATCTCCAGCAAAGGTATCAGGTATTCTGTGAGGAAAAAGCACAACTCCAAAGTGCAACAGGCCCTAGAAACAAGGTCAGGGACGAAAATAAGGAATGTGTCTTCCTCGTATATAAATTGTAGAAAGGGCTGATATCAATACTGGCCTATTCATCAGAATTCAACAATAGGCTAACCCAGGAGCTGGGCTGAGGGACTACTTCAACCACAGTAGCTCTTCAGCAACAATGAAGTGCCATTTAAACCCTGGATCCTAAAGGCCAGCCCTTACTGTGAGGAAGATGCTCCAGTGTTATCCTAAAGAGGCAGCCCATCCAAAAACCTTTTATTATACGTGTGCCAAGTGACAGAGAGAAATCCAGAGAGAAATATTTCAGTTCAGCATTTCCCAAAGTGTGTTCCAAGGATTTACGTGACCCCATTTCCCAGTTTGCCCTGGTTTACCTGTGTTGTTCCATGGTACTTATTAATAGTGCTTCATTTCATTCTCAAAAATGTCCCAGTTCAGATCATAAATGCTCCCCCAGCCCAGAAAACCAATTCTTGGGATATTAATAGTTCTGCTGTTTTTTCTGAACATGTACCATCCCAAATATTGCTGTAAACCTTGAAGAGTGATATAAAGCATTAGAACAATTTTGATTTAAGGAAGTTTGGCTTAAAAGCAAATAATCTATTATCATCTTGTATAACTACCATTTTGTTAAATACGATTTGGGAAATACTAAATTAAATTAAGTTAAACAAGTTTTGGTTGTTGTTAGAACATATGGCTTCCCAGAGACATTTTAATATATCAGTGTGTCACGAATTTCCAGGAGGGGCAAGATACTGTGCAGTTTCCCAAACTTATTTAAACACAAACCTTTTATTCATGAAATGTCAAAGGAGATCAGTGGTCCACAAAGTGCTCCCACATTTTCATTTAACATTTATGAGTGTCAAGTATGTCCTAGAATTGTTTGAGGTCCTGGAGATTCAGTAGTGAACAAGAAAACATCCTTGTCCTCAAGGAGCGTACATTCTACTAGGGAACACAGACAAACATGCAAACCAATAAATATTTTAATTTGGAAAACAATACTCTATCTCCCAAGTGACTGAATGTCAAAATAAAACCCCCAACATCCAACAATTCTGAGGAATGTTCATGAAACAATCGCATGTATTGGCAATGATTCTTGTCGGTCAAAAGCCATCTCTCGGCACCAATTTTTTCTGCATAGTCTACTTGTCAGATAGAAGTTTCCCTTACTAGTCTCCCCTTTTGAAGAGTGCATCTCATGTGGCTTTCCGTTAGTGTAACACACCCTTGGGGGGGGGGCCCATCTTCCTTTGGCTATCTCCCCACTCCTTGTGGCCACCTATATTTCAGATGTGCGCCTTCAACTTAAAATCATTTTCTGTCCTATCGAAACTGAGGTGTCATTTAAAGCAGCATCAATTTCAAGAGACCTTTATAGTTGCTTAGCACTGAGGGTATAAATTAGAACAAATGGGATGTGATCACATTCTATGCCATACATCTCACCCCTGAAGCTAGGACAAGGGACAAGGAGGTGCTTTAAAAAAAAAAAAAAAAAAAAAAAAAAATCCTATCCTTTGGCTGATTTTGTGAAGAACAGAGATTCATATTTAAATGAATAAGCCAAGTTAAAACTTTCTCTCCTGGAACAAAGCAGGAGGAAAGCCTCTTTATGTTGTGGGGGCTATAGATGCCACGGGGGCTGAGCCTGCCCCAAAGCCTCCCTCCACTGCTCAAAAACGAAGGCATCTTGCTGCATTTAGCACCTCTCACCAGACCACCCACCCAGATGCGGATACACAAACCACATGTGTGAGGAATGCTGTTCGGCTAGGAAATCAGTATCAGCGTTTCAACCTTATTCCTTGCACAGACGGCCCTTTTAGTGCAACTCGTTTGCTTTATCTTTTCAATAGCTTTGATTATTTTCTTTTAATGGCCTGGATTTATCTTTTTCTCCCCTTTTGAAACTTCAGAACTCTGCAGTGGGGGCTGCATGTGGTATTAGACATAATTATGAGGGGAAAATAAGCAAATAGCTTTTCCTTTACTTACCCTCTATCTCCCCACTCCTTGTGGCCACCTATTCTGTAAAGATTGCTTGGTTGAAACCCCCAATAATCATCTAGAGTTATTTTTATTAAAGTTGATTCAAGGTGACATCCCACTCAAGTGGAAGATTATTTTTGTTACTTAACAGCCATAGGGTCCAGTTATAATTACTGTAGTATTTTTCTGGTTTGTATCATTTATTTCTATCACTAGCCCTCAGGGATCAAATTGGTTATCTTTCTTTAATTAAGGGGAAATTAAGACCAAGAGGCTGACAGTCCAGGACAATTTAACAACCTCTGGAAAAGACTGGCAAGGTCTCTAAATAAAGGGACCACATAAACAGGAAGCTATGGATACTATTACCTGGCAGATAAGGCAGAAGCATTGAAATGGGCTTGGCATTTTCTATTTGGGTGGTATCCTGGGTAAGGAAACCAATAAAAATACCCTTAGTTGCTCCGTGAATCAGAAAAAGCAAGGCCATTCATTTTAGACACTATCTGCCTGAATTGCCAACAGCGGAGGAAGGCTAGGGCAGTGGCCTTGATTGAGCTACCCTTCTTCTCCAGGTCTCCTTGCATATCGATGTGGGGGAACAGTTCTGTGAGGTATGGCATAAATGTGCTGAGGAAAACTGCAAGGTGCAGCACACCTCTAGGGTGAGAATGCTTTGGGAAAACATCCTGATTCTCCGTAAGTGGGCCCAAGCTGCTGATCTTGACTCTCGCTACACTGAAGAAAATACAAGGGGATTATTTTAAAATAAACAAACGAACATCTCTACTGAAGCAAGGGAAGAGATTAGTCCAATTCAAGTGTGGCCATTAGAAAGCTTAAATGTCTCCCAAGCCCATCTGGCACTGATGCTTCCACACCTAAAATCAGCTTTGAGTGATAAGATACAAGGCAATCCACCATAATCCAACCAGCCTATCAGTCTGAAGATAAGGCAAGTTTCCCAAATTTGATCTAACAGTCTCTTCACCATTAAGCAGAGCATTACATCCAATTCCTTAGTTATTTGCCAATGTATTTTATTCTCTTTGCTGTAGTAATTTTTCTCCTTCCTGTCTAGTCAAGGTAGCATTTCTTGCTGCTAAACTACATGCAGAGCCTTCAGAGGATTGAGTTTGCCTAGCTATAGCACATGGGATAGCTCATGACCAAAATCTTTCAAAGGAATAGAGTGAAAAAGCAAAAAGACTGTGTACAATTAAGTCAGTTTATGTCAAGAATGTGCCCACATCACCATTTTTTTTGCCCAATCCCTGCAGAACTTTAAAAATGGTACCAGGCTTAGGACACAAAAACTGGTGCTAGCCAGTGGGGTCCCAAAGATGAATAGGGCCTGAACTTTGTTTCCAGCCAGTTTGGGGTACACTTTCCTTTTTCTGGATGCATCTGAACTCCCCATTTATTCTTCCTTACAACCCACATCGTGTCTTAAGAAAAGACAAGGGACTCATTTTCCTCTGCAAAGTCAAGCCAAATTTGGTCTAACAACTCTTAACAAAATTATAAGACTATACATTGTAAAGAAAATGGATGGAACCACAATAGGTTAGATATCAATTTAAGTACAACGTCAGATTTTGTCTATCTCTACTTACATTTCAACATGAATTTTAGAGATGGGAAATACATCTTACGTCTTCCTTGTAGATCACATAAAAGCATGCATACACACATAGAGGTGTATCTTTCACCATAACTACACATACACACTCCATTAAAAAGATACTGACAGATTTATAAAATGTATTGGCTTGCACTGTTAATCTCTAGAACACATTTTTACTTAATTTATTTTTGCACTGCATGGTAGCTCCGGCCACCATTAAGGATCTGTCAGCATTTTCATCATAAATCTATTTTCAAAATACTGGAGTACAAGTGCCAAAATACATATTTACAGTTTACAGACAGTGGTGGCTTTGTCTTCCTTTAAACTGACTTCTTCAATGCATCTTTACAAGGAATATTCAGGGATGGCAGTGCCTACACACTAAGAAGCATCATATAAAATAAAAGAGGTCAAAAGATGTAAACTTCCAGCCCAAGATGAAACCTTGAGAATTGATTCCTTCACGTTCACTGCACCTGTAGTAAGTTTCTATATCATAGTCACAGTTTTTGAGTAATAGTCCAAAGCAAGCTCACTCTAATAGGTGTGTGTGTGTACACACACACACATGCACACAGCATTATTACACCAATAGAAAGAGGAAAGTAATAAGCATATACCAAACTGCTCCAGAGCTGATCACTTCCACAGTGAGAAAAATGAACACAAGCCATCAAACACAAACACTGACCATTTCCAACACTGAACATCCAACTCCATTTAGTCAGTCGAGTTAAAGCATTTAAGAGTAAAGTCTCTCTTAAACAAACTACATGATGGGGGTTTGAAATAGGTGCGTGACATGTTAAGTAGGCTAAAAAGTCTTTTTAAAGATTAGGTGGGTCTGTAAAACTATCAACAGAAACTTTTTTTTTTAGTGGAATTAAACCAATTTTATTGGCTCTTCCCACAAAAAGATGAATAACTTCTTACAGAAATTTGGTTAGCAATTTAAGAATGTTTTAGGACACTGTTTTATGAGATTTTTTTCCTCCTAGAGCTTTTGTCTCCTGATCATGTTTTTACGTTCTTCCCTATTTTGACACAATGTGCAAGCATATATAGACATACCTACATGAAGATATATAGAGACATTGATTTTGATGAAGATATGAAATAACTACAAACATCTTTGTAGCTAACACGACTGCTACATCCTAAAATAGAAGGATCTGCCTTCGTACATATCCTGCTGCAAACTGAGAGGAAAAAGCTAATTTATAAGGAAAAAAAAAGACTTCTGTACACTTCCCCCCCACCCCCTCAAATCACTGGGGAAAGATTTAAAGAAAGTTTGCTATACTCTGGCTGATTCAAACCATATTCACAATTAATTTTCTTTGAAACATCTAGATAGATAGATAGACAGATATACACACACCAAAGAAATTAAGCCCTGCCATTTTCCTTTTGTGCTTAAAAAAAACCCAAAGCCACTGTAAGACACACATGTGCCAAAAATATATATTTTAACAGATTTCAAAGGTGAGTGTATATAAGCATGGCAGAAATTAGTGGGCTACTTTAAGAGAAGTATAACTATTTGAAATTAATTGAAAAGGGATTTATTATTTCTGCATTTAAAAATTAGGTGAAAAGAGCAAGAGTAAAATTTCAAAAAATCAACAGTGTGACTCTTACTCTATCAAAATTTTATGGAAAAAACACATTTTGCTTTCTTGATGAACAGTAGATGGGTATGTTTTTCCTAATTTTAGTATCAATTTACAAACTTACATTTTGATTCTATTCCGAAAACGTTTGCTTTCTTACCTAAATTTAAGTCTAAAGTTTATGACTATAATAACGTCCCTTCTTGTTATCCTTTCTGTTTGGTCTCGTTTCTTAGGTCACCTAGTTTCTTGGTTAGTAATTTAAGGAACGAAAGATCTTTACATTGCCAGATCAGTTTTTGCCACACAATTTAGTTACAAAAATAAAAATAGTCCAAACTACACATATACATTTCTAGTTAAACTATACAGATATTTTACTTAAACCACATAAATTTCTGGCTTAATTAGAATATGTGGATTAGCCATTGGAAATCTTCAGAGAATATTTTTAAATTCTGCAAACATTTCCATATAAACACTGCCCTCCCCTCCCACCTTTAAAGTTAAAAAACAAAACAAAATATAACTAAAACCACACAATTCATCAGTCACCTAATGACCAAAATCACTCAGAAAATTTCACTGTAATTGGGCACTGAGACATGGACTACACAAGTGCTTCAAGTACAGTTCATGCCAATTATCATTAAGAATCATAACATTGTTGAAAAAAGTACACTTGTCCTTTGAGAGGAAGCTGCAAAGAAGAAATTTACAAGGAACATGGCTGTATAATAATTTTTAAAGGAAAAAAATAGTTTCTTTGGATAGAAAGAAACAGTGTAAAAAATTCCCCTTTTAAAATGCAGAAATAACTCCATTATCAATCTGCATTTACATTACTGCCCAAAAGAATGGGTCTGGAAAGACCATTTTCTATACAGACACTAGTTAATCTCTGTATGAAAAGACAGCATCTGGCATGGGAATAAAAAAAGGGAGATACTGGTCTATTAGCACACATAGAGACTTTCTTAAGGCTGATCCAGTGAACGAACCTTTGGATCCAGAAGTATTTCTTCTTTTTTTTTTTTTTTTTCGGTTAGGTTTCTAGTAAAAAAACTTAGAAAATGAGCTGTTCTCACTTTGTATTTCTCCACTTACGGAGAAGATGGAAAAACAACACCAAAAGTACTTTGGTTGCTTTTTTTTGTTTTTCTTTTTAAAAATAATTTGCTTTCTTTTGCATGCTACAGGACAGATTTTTAGTTTCAAAACAAGGGTACATCAAGAACAAAATACTCCCCCTCCCCAACCATCTTTATTTTCATCCACACAAGAAATCCTTCTGGAAACATAAGCAAGTGACTAAACAGGTATTGAATCACTGAATCTACAAGTTAATACATAATCTGTTATGTTAGAATAACCAAAAATTTCCCCCAAAGAAAGCTTTTAATTTTTCAAATATAAAAAGAGTCTAAGAGGATCATATGTGAACAAACAAAAATCTCTTTTTTCCAGGTTTTATGGTAAAGATGAATAACATACTGGCAGCTGAAGAACTCTTACTAATAAATAGATCCAAATGAAGAACTTCTACAACATTTCTTTAGAAAACAGGACCAGTATTCCTTTTTTGTTTTAAATGACAATCCTGTGGAATGCCTTTACTTCCATTTTTACCTATTATAACAGTAAAACAGACACAAGAATGGTGATGACAGCTCAACAATGCTGCATTCAGGACGTTTACAGGTACACTTTTGTTTAAAAGTCCTACAGATTTATTGACTAAGGCTAGACAGCAATTCGTATGATCCTATTTGGTGCGTTTCCTACCATGGTCCAAGATCATTACATGGATACAGCCAAGGACTGGGCCCCAACTTTCAGGAAAAAGACCACAAAGATGAAAATCAGGGTGGTATTTGGTCCCCCCAGTTGATAAATTTGTGTCCTGGAACTGGAAAAACAAAAGTTGGAAAATACAGACTGCAACAAGTTAAAGAACTTGAAAAAGTTGGTGGATAGTGGCACAGTATACAAGTAAGGTCACTGGGCTTGGGATGGCGAGGGCGCTGCATTGAAAGAGCATCCACGGGACCAAGTACTTCTTCTGTCTGGTGGTGTCATTCCCTCAACGACTTTAGAATATCTGTATGCAATAATAAATAGATCAGTTATGTAATAAGGCAGTGTGTTGAATATGCATTCATCCTGTGGAATGAACCACCACAGAGAGATACGTGATACCATACACATTCTTTAAGTTTTCTTGTGTTGTGTTTGATTTGTTTTCAAGGCTATCCAGGCTAACTCTTCCCCGGGGATTTCCTTTGTGAGAAGAGTGGTCCGCTGAGGCTGGTTGGCTCAACCTCTCCTTTATCAAGAGATGATGACTGGCTTTAAAGAAAAATAAAGCTGAAGGTTGTTTGATTTTTATTTTTTCCCTTTTGGTTGCATCATTCTGAGTGTTTTCATATAAACAAACAAACAAAAAAATCACAACCAAAAAAAAAAAAAAAAGCAATAGTTTCTGATGCATCCAGTTGTTGTAACCTCAGGATGTTCCAGATGTTTCCAGGTAACTTTGTAGTTTACGGACTGTGGTTTTGTCCAGCGAGCAAAGGTCAAAATCAAATGTCGTGTTTGTGATATGAAAATGTCCAGTTTCTTCTATAAGGTTCACGATCTAGAGAAGTAAAGAAGAAAAAGTTTGAGGAATAAGCAAAAGACATCAAAAGGGAAATAGGGAGAGATGGAAGGTGTCAACTGTGGAACCACGAGGTTAAATATTTTTATTTACACCAAGAAGACCCTTTGGTATTAAAGGCACCTAACTAACTCTTGGCCAATTTGGCAAGTCAAAGCTATATAAAGTCATCAAGATTCTCAATGAGGTAGATTACCTGTTCTCAGTGTCCATACCCTTTATATTGATTCCTGCTTTCCAGTCAGCAAAATAATATTTACTGTGGGTGTGAGAAGTGGGAGTGGGAGGTTGAGAGGAGAAAAACTTTAAAAAATGCTATAAAATTTAGTCACTGACCCAATGGACAGTGCCTATAATCAATAGATGTAGGAAACTTAGAAGTAACAAAACTCCTTTTAAAAAATCATACACTTACATGTACATATGCACACATGCACACATATATGATAATGATCAGTTTTTCTGATTACACATTTGTTAAAAATTTAGAAAATACAGAATGCTCAAAGAAAAAAATGGAAACTGTCTATAATCCCATCCCTCAAAATTATGAGTGGTCACTGAAAGGGGGCACAAGAGGGTCTTCTGGGGTATTGGAATTTGTTTTATTGTTTGAACTGAGTGCTGATTACATAAGATGCATTTATTTTGTGAGAATTTATCTAGCTGTACACTTTGTTATCAAAAAAATGAAAAAAAAATATATTTACTATTTATAGTCATGTTCAGTCTGATTCCCTTGGGTGTTCTGGGGAGATACACATGCTCCAGAAAAAGAAAGGATATCTTGTCTCCCTATTTATGAGGGATGGTTACACATCATTTATTTTTCATTTCATATTGCATTGGCTGCAACTTTCAGAAAAATGTAAAGCAACAGTTATGCCAGAAGCCTTGTTCTTGCCCTGGCTTTCATGAGGATGCTTCTGAGTGTCAACATTAAGAATGATGTTGGCTATTGGTTTGAGAGACTCGTTTATCCTATTAAGTGTCTTTCTATTCTGATTTTACTGATAATTTTATTAGAAATGGATACTGTGCCCAGGAAGTGTGAGTTTTAAGTATGTATGTTTTGAGGGAAATGGGAGAGAGGGGGCCTGATTTCGGCAAGCTTTGTAGGAGGGAAGAAAACCAGCATCGGGATGGAATAACTATTTACACAGAAAACACCTGGCAAACTCTTCCACTTATTTTTGTTGCATTTGTTACTCCCTATATTTGCTTCTGATTCTCTTTAGGTCAAAAAACTTAAAATAGAGAATAATTTATTTAGCCTACTATTTATTAAATGAAGCTTTAGGTTCCCTAATTTCAGGCTAAAAAACAGCAGAACTGGAACTGTTAACCTTCTTACTGACAATTACTTAATTAAAAAAAAAAAAAACAGTAAATTTGTGAACTATTTCCTATGGGTCAGTGGCTCTTAATAGAAAATGTGCTCCCATTCCTGATGTATTATTTGACTTCCACAGAAGCATAAAAGACATATTAAGTCTCAATCTAATTAATTGCACAACTCCAGACTGAGCCGTTATTGCCTTATTCAATCTCTGTCACTATTTTTTACAGATATCATAATAAAACAAGTTACTTCCATTGTGGAACCATGACAGACACTGTAGATTGCCTACCTAGTATCCATTTACGCCTTCTTCTTTACTAACAGAAGCCTGCTTTTCTGAGAGTGGCAACATGCCCAGCTAAAACTTTTGCCTCCCCAGACCCACTTGCAGCACCTGGCAGCCACAACTCCTTACAGAAATCACTGGGCTTTTAGGAAAAATTTTTAAAAAGGTATAGACAATGAGCATGTGCCTTTTGCCCTCTTTCCTTCTTCCTGTCTGGGATGAAATTATAATGTCTGGATGTACAACAGCAATAGCTGTCTTCCCAGAAAGAGAATGAATGCAAAATAAGAAAGATGGCAGAGCAGGAAGAAAAGGAGTCTGTGTTCTCAGTGGCATCATTGAGCCACCATATTGACTATGAATTAATTATCTCCAAGCGTATTGTCATATGGGGAGGCGGAGTGGGAATAGGGAGAGGCTTACTTGCTTAAACCACTGGACTCATGGTTCTACTACATGCAGCACAGTATCATTAGAAGGGCTTTGTCCAATAATGTAATAATACATTATTACATGCATGTAATAATTTACCAAACAAGATCTTATTATTAACATTAAAAGACCTACAATGGGCACTCATAGTTACAGAGCTTTGGGGCAAGTTGCCCACACAAATCCATATGCTTTCAGAAACACCCAAAGTTTGCCCCCACACACAAAACCTTCCAGGTAATCGTACACTTAATTATACAAAGTAAATTACATTTTTGCTAGATTGTGTGGTAATAATATGAACCTAGTGAAATGTGTAAATTTCTGGATAGAAACAAAGCAGACTCTTCAGAGTTACTGTCATTTCAAATTTGTACAATGAAGGCAATTTACAAGTAGACCAAAGTCTGGATCCTTCCCTCAACCAGCTAGCTAGTAATTAAGTGATAAAGCATTTAGAATAGAGAGTCCTGAATTTGGCATATCAAGTTCTGACTCTGCTCACTATCTGAATGGCACTGGACTGAATACTATAACCTCTGAACCTCAGTTTCCTCATCTGTAAAATGTAGTTAAGACCATCTGCTCTATTTACTTTACAGGGTTGTGCCGAGGACCAAATAAGATGTGGTAAGTGAAGCTTCTTTATAAACTGCATATTGCTACACAGATCAGGTCAACATGATTATGATTACCATGTATACTCATCCTTAATTATTTGGGAGGCAAATATGTAACACCCGAATTATCAGACCTGGTGGCATTTTCCTCTTTCCCCCAACTGACTGTTAGCCATTTCATCAGCATTAAAACAAATGAAGCAGGGAAATGCCAGAAGCTAAAACTCAGAAAAGGCAACTTGAACTTTTTAAAAAGACAGTTACAATAAAAGTTTACAGAGGTAAGAAGAGGAGACAGAGAGAGAGAGGTAGATACAGGAAAGTAACTGACAGGACAGGCTAAAACCACAATGTATGATAAAAGAAACGGTGTTCTACATTTTCCCCTCAAAATGACGGTAACTCTAAAATCATCCTTTTAAGAAAATGGCTTTCTGTGACTTAATATAGCTGTTCACTAATTGTTTAACAATAACTAGAAGACTGGGCAATAAAAATTCTTTCTAGAAAAAGCCACTTAATTTCAAAGCAAATAAACACATTTTCCCATTAGGAAATTTGGGGCAGTCATTTCACGTGTACTGAAATATCTTGTAGGTTTCAATCATCATCTGCTGCTTCCTCCATGACCAGTGCCCACCCTCCACCTGCAGCCACACACACACAGATATAAAGGGGATCTAATAAATCTAACTAAAATAAGCCTTGAGTTTTAATGGAAGCCTCTAAGAATACATGAAGGTAGATGCAGAGACAGCCTCTACGCAGTAGTAGTGGCAGCTGTTGGGGAGTTCAAGACTTTGCCAAAGGGAACAGCATTAATGATATGAATTACTAGAGCATGGGCTTATGTCCTCAATTAAGTAAAAAAAAAAACTTCATAAAGAAAAATAAGTGCAGGTTCCTTTTCAGGAACCCTGGTAGTTAGAACATCAGAAGTACAACATTAAAATACTTTATTCCAATGACACAGGCCACAAAGCCTATAAACACCCAGCTAGTTCCTCAAGGACTCCACTATGCCTTTCTATGCAAATACTCGGCTGTTGACACAGTGTGGCTCTATTTTGGTGTCAATTCCCTACATCATACTACAATAATTAACGCCCCTCCAAAATAAGAATAATAAAAGACAGTGACCATATATAAGAAAAATAGGCAAGGGCACAGGGTACCGGTAGTGGAAAAGGAAGTATATGTAAACTGCTTAATCATTCTTCAGATGATGGTTGTTGTGCAAACATCTGTGATGGATTATTTCCTGCCACATCAGCCTTTTAGGGGGTACTACACAGGCTGCTGTGTTTTTTTTTAACAGGGTAATATCCAGTTGTTAAATCTGTGGTTCCCTCCCACAACCCTGCTTTTAATTATAAAAGGGTGGATGCAAAAAATTGGGCAAATTTTGCATTTATTTGCTCTCAATAAAATGAACAGACTGACACTCTCCCAACAAGGTCTTTATATTTAAAAGTCACAGTTCTTTCTATCCAAAGCAGCCACTTCACTGAGTGAGAAGCACATGAACAAGCTTTGCTTTAACATCTTCTGCCCAGACTGGAGTCAGGTCTGGGATAAGTTATAATGTCCTTTAGAATTAGCTTCAGCCATGGACTGGGCAACACTGTCTATTCACATGAAAAGTGTGTCCTACACTGGGTTAAAAGGCAGGCCAAAAAGTTCCAGTCTACAAGGAGTGCTAAAACATGACGGGCAATTTCCCAGGATGGAGAAAATCATTTGCAGCATATCACTTCTCAGGGACTGTTTTGTACGTTGTTCAAAGGAATACTCTGATGCATCACTCAGGGAAAGGGTTGAAGCCTCTTTCCTCATCTCTCTGAAGATAATTCTAAAAGAATAATAGCTGGTATCTAAATTGCTAAAGTGTTTTCTAAGGAAGACGCTGGTTTTCCTCACAGCTTTTTCTTCTGACTAGGATGCAAATCCAGGCTCATAGCTGAATTGCTGAGGTTAGTGTGCTCAACCTCTCTTTCCAAATAAATGTGGAACACATGGCTTAAAGAGGAATCAAATCATTAGTCAATCCGAGATAATTCCTATCTCTTGGTTTGACGGAGTACTGTATGTTCACCCTAAGGAAAAGGGGCTTAGGAACACGGGTGCTCTTGATACAATGCTTTCTGTTCATTTAATAGATGCTGGGTGCCAGTACTACACACCCCAGAGTAACACAAAGCTGTTAACTACTTTTGTGAGCCACAAAAAATTGTCAGACCAGATTTTTTTAGAGGATGCATTTAACAGAAATTAGCCTAAAGAAAAGACATAGGATGTGATCCTGGGCCCACCAGAAATTCTGATTCAAATGTTCAGGTCTACATGGCAGGGAATACGTAGACTTTGTGGAATGCATTCTACAAGACGAGCCGCTCTCAAGGTGGAGAATAACATTAGCCCTCAATAGTGCTATGTTTTACAATAGGAATTAATTAAGCAGTAAACCGTGACAGGACATGCATCATGGTATCATAATCACAAGCCTCAGCTGCATTACAAGGCAAAAGGCCAAAGACTGAGAGCTTTCAACCAGCCCGGGGAATGCAATTAGGGTGAAATGCTGTGTGCCCTGGAGTGCCTTTATGCCAGGTTAAAAATTCATAGATATCACTCTCTGCCTCTAGAATACTAAAATAATCCACTTGGATGGAGTGCTCGAGGAAGCCACCTTCCCTGACAATTCTTTCAAATGTCAAAATAAAGGACAATGTTAAGTTGGGAATGCCAATGACACCCTAAGGTAAGACCCTGCTCAATGGCCTAGTATCCTCGACTCGCTGACTGGGCTTTCTCTGTGAAGGTGTCTCAACCTGCCCTAACATCTGTGGCACTCTGCTGTGAGACAAAACTCTTTCATTCTTTGGGCTCAGCTTTAGCATTAATAGCTTGATTGGACAATTGCAACACAGTGTTTCAGAGTTGGTGACTGGGGAATGACGGAAAGACTGGCTAACAGATTTACCATCAACATTCAGTCAATTAGCCCCAAATAATTATTAAGTAGCAGCAGAGCAATCTTCAGTTCTACAGAATCAAGCTGAAGAAACATACTAGCAAAATACTAGATTATATCTTAGGGTAAACTACTCAAATCATGCTCCCTTCCCATACTCACTTTAAAGGAAATGCTAGAAATGCAACTCATCCCAATTAAGAATCACAGGTCTTTTGTTCAAATCTGAAAACTCTAGAAGGGTTAAAAAAGTTCATCAGATCAATGAGGGAACTTGGCAAGTCTGAATGTGTATACTTATAGGTGTAAGCAAAAATGTACACAGAATATAAATGTGACCATCAGCCAGTAAATGTAAAACATACGCATATACACATCCACAGCTGGGGTAGATTAAGTACTAACTTCAACTTATTTGAAAGTAAAAACAAAACAAAACCAAAACCCTGTATATATATGTATGTGTGTGTGTGTGTGTGTGTGTATTTAACAGTGAAACAAACTACAAACCCAACCTAGAATTTAGAATACACAATCTTCTCTTTGGGTGTTAACGAAAAACTCTTTTATCAACAGCACTGTTAATGCAAGAGAGGCATGTACTGTTAACTGTATGAAAACTAAAAACCCCCCTTCTTATCTTCTCAAAACATCACATGATACTAATAGAAGTTTCCCCACTCTACAAGTGTTCCACAGTTGAGTTCGTAATAATAGAATATATGTTGTACAAGATAAGGGAAATGAGGAAAATATTTATTTTCCTTAGAACAGTATTGGCAAAACTTGCTAAATTGAATGACAAATGTTTACAACACTTGACTGAAATTCTTATCACTGTTTTGCCATGAAATCAGAAGCCTGGTCCCAAGGGTTTTTGCATTCTTACTATGCCCTCCCTTAGCTCACATTATTACATCAGCCAGTTGAGAGATCACTACATTCCAGCATCACCTCCACAAGTGGCCATTTTTCATCGGCCAGTAGCACTGGGATTGGGAGAACAATTACCTCACAGCTCTGAAACAGACTTTCCAGTGGCCTCAGAAATAAACACCCTGCCCAAATACTTCTGCAGGTGCAATGAGCCTAGTTCTGATGATGATGGTGTGATCGTCTCAAAGTGCTATCACACTACCCCAGGATAAACTAGACCCTGAGGCTTCTGGAAAGAGCTGTGCTAAAAAGCATTTCTCACCTGTTGCAGAATGTGCCTTTCCCTCAGCGTCATTAACCTTCTGTGAAGCTCTACCAGTTCATCTAGGTATGCCTGAAAGAGAAGAGTATTCCCAAGAAGAACAAGCACTTTAAGAAGCAGTTCAAAAATAAATGACTAAATAAGTAAGTAAATACAAGCAACAGTTGGTTGTTCCCCATTTCTACTACCCTATTCCAGGGTGTATGGACTCAGTGCCCAAAGGCCTTTGCAGACAAAGTCTGTCTTTGCCCAATCAAGTCAGCTTAAAAAAAACTGGGCAATTTTTTCATTTATTTGCTCTGAGTAAAATTCAAGCGCACAGACTGACCTTATCTCAACAAGAGAACTCGATGCTAAACTGTGCATTTAAACATGCTATGCAGGCTACTTTCTTTTTTTTTTTATTCTTTAATGCCAGAAGTTTTTTGACAAAGAGAAAAAGTTTAAGTTTGAACATGGAAGAATCAATGCACATTACCACCAATGGCAGAGCAAACTCTTTAAAAACAAAAACAAAAAAGCCTTCCTACTCACATGTAACCTAACATTTGACAGTAAACAACACCAAGAAGTGACAGAAGATTGTCTTAGGCAAAACAGAGATCACTATTCACATTATCTGGTTTGTCAAGAGCTCCTCTGAAAGGACAGAGGCACACCTCTCTCTCCTTATGCTCATCCTCCTAAATCCTTGATAGCATAACTGCATTGGTGTCCCTGGTATCTTTTGCAATAAAAGTAAAGAAAAGGTGAAGCATTAGAGGGGTCTGCCCTGACCCTGCAAAGCATGTTAGGGTCCTGCCCATACCAGGTGATTTAAGCCCAAACAGGCCTTGCAGTTAGAGTTTCGATGCATGGTGCACACTTTGAGAAAGCACAGTGCACTAGGATCAGATGATCTGGTAACTCATGTCTGAGATTACTTAATCCCTTATCTCCACCACAATTCTCTTACCTCCCAATTCAATGTGCCTGAAATCCCTTGGCAATGTAGGCAACATGGTAAACAGTAGCATAAGGCCAGGCTAAATACTGAAGATACAAGCAAGACTTGAAAAACAAACTACAAAGCACTGAGATGAAGTGCTCATCATCCGGGACTCTCAGGCACTTCTGATAAAGAGAATGAAAGGAGAACCAGCAAGGATGATCAAAGGAAACACAAAGAAAAGGGAGACGCATTCGTGCTTCAGCACTCATAGCAATGGCCTGGAAGCCTACCTTGTCACATTCACCATTCTTTATTTGCTTATCTGATTTGCTTTGCTTTATTGGACTTTTCACTTCGAGAATCTAGGGATCAAAGAGAATACTGTGTTAAATTTGATTTCAAGTACTTCTTTGCTAACCAGTCACAAAAACAAAGTCACTTACGGAACGAAATGCTGTACAACAACATCGCTTTCCAAATAACATTTCTCCTCTACACATTTTCTATCTTCTCTTTTAATCTTATTTTTTCTTGGAAAATAAATTATCTATATTTAAAATGTTGGCTAAGTCAAGTCAATAGAACGTCAAAAAAAGGTTGATAATAAGGAAATTGATCTGAGCTTCTAAGGCTGCTTCTCTTTTGTGGCAACACTCTCTCACAAATATACAACAGCTGAGTTTTACTGAGCTTATAGTCCCCTCTGGGAAATTTTTTTTTCCCATTCATTCTGCTGTTTCAGCATGACTACCAGTGCTCGGTATGCTAAGGATGATAAAACAAACATTCAAATGCCCTTTTTAGTACCTGACTTTCAGATTCTAAAAGTTATTCATATCCATTAAACTGATGCAATTTGAAGACGAAAATGGCCATCAGTTACACTCGTTGCTCCCAACTTGGGATTCTCCAACTGAAGAAATAAAGAGCCAGACTATTATGTATTTCAAGAAATGTTATATTTTTGATATAAGTGTCTTGGATTGATTTTATCTGGACTGATCACAACTTAGGTTATGAATAGTAGTTTTGCATGCTGTTTGAAAGCTTTAATAAAAAGTAGAAATGAATCTGAAATTGAGGATTATGAGGAAAATATTTTTAAATGGTCCTTGCTTGAAAAAGCTGAGGACCACTTTATTAATGATGAATATTTACAAATACATATAAACATAAAAATCAAAGTAATACGTCTTTTTCATTATAACCTCTTTACCAAGTGAGTTGTTACAATCTGAGGCTAATATTAAGGAGAAAAATGGAAAAAGAAGGAATTTCATTTATTTTAAGAAGCCTCATATTCCTGCTGCTCTTCTCGTTACCCTCTCCTGTCCTAACTTAATCACAGAGCCATTTCTCAATCTCTACCAGATTCTGTAACACAAAGAAGCTTTTAAGAATGGATCCACTTTTAATCTATAGTGGAAAGAGTACTGACTAGACTCAGAAACTTAAGCCCTATCATTTAACATTTTGGGGCCTCAAAAAATGAAGTGAAATGAGAGATAGACAGGATAACATCCAGATTCCCATTCAGCTGTAAAATTTTTTATTATTAATAAACATTTTACTTGTAGAGGATAGGACCAGAACATTCTAGAAAACGTCAAATACTGCTAAAAGGGTTTATTTTTCTTTGAATTTAGAGTAACATACAGGAAGGATTTGCTTCTAACAGAGCCTTTTCTGAAAATTGCCCTTATCTCTTCATTTTTAACATTAAAATAACCAAATGAACAATTTGGCCAGCTTAACTCAAAGCACAATACTTTTGGCAATACAAGGAAATTACTTAGCAGAGACAAGGCAATCGTTTTTAACATGCGCCACTGTAAAGGAAACCAAACACTCCACTACATTCAGAGTTTCCTCCTCTCTATTGTTGTTGGAAATGAGACCTCAAGGGAAAACTCAGTGCTCAGGGACCTAGGAGTAACTAGGTCAGTAGATGGCACTCCTCTCCAACTCAGATGCTGGGCCAGGCAACAGCAAGACAATCCACCGAGATTTCAGGCAAGAGAAAAAAAACGGTGTCCGCCTACTTGCCTAGTGCATTAGAGAACTGAACTTTGTTCCCATCATATCCCACCTCCCACCCTGATCCCATCCCCCAACTCATTGCACCCTGGATGTCAAAGTGACTAAGGACTCTATATTTGCAATGGAACTTTGCTAACTAAGTTTAGAGACGTCTACAACCTTCTCTTCAGAGCAGAAAACAGAACATTTGGGGGATTTAAGTCCCACCCACACATTCCGAAAGTGCTACAGCACAGAAAGCCAAAATACACTGCAATCCTAGTTTCTTTCTTCTGAAGCAGCAGTGGCAGGAACAAAAGCTCTGGGTGTCAGGGATCCGCCTCAAGTTACTGAGTGGCTGCCCAGAGAGGGCTCAGTTAATCTTCCTTCTTTGATCTCTCCCTGCTCCAAAATAAACAGCTTTGTCAAAATCTCATTCTGAGAGAGCTGAGCCATGCTGAAGACAATTGTTTTATTTATGATCATTTCTTATCTTTAGGGAAACGACTCCAGAATATAAAAGTACAGCACCTTGTCTTCCACAGACTTACTTCAAACCAGTTTAACTGGATAGACTCTTTAATTCCATTCAACATGCCTTGCAGGCTGATAGGTGATTTATGATATTCTGAATATTAACTGGGGTCCAGTAGATCACTTCCTTCCTTCAAGGCCTTTCCTCTCCCAGCCCTCAACACTTTGGGCTAAAAAGTATCTAGTATTTTGATTTTATTTGAAAAATCACAGAAGAAAGGATTAGAGTGAAAGAACCATCTCTGGTAAAAGTGGTATAATGCTCATTATTATTCCCTATTGATCTGTACTAAGGGAAACAGAGCCACCCAGAATGCCTAGATGAATCGTTTATAAATTTTGTGATCTCTGAAAAATACAACTGTGATTAGTAGCAATTTTGCACTTAATCTGAAGATACGGTTTAAAAACCAAATTTTCAAGATTATATTTTTCCACATCCCTTTGTGAGGAGTGACAGCTCAATTATTCAGCAGATGGATTCTCTCCTGATAGATCTTTCATGTCAATGATCACTAGTAGCTCCTAACAACACTTAGGTTAATTACTTGCTTTGTTGACTTGTGGCTCTCTCTCTCTGTTCACTTTCCTTCAGTACTTAGAAAATGTTTGACCTAATTAGCACTTTCCTTCTTCCTTAGTCTCTAAAAGATTTGAGAAAAGGCAACCAGACATTAGCTTAGCCTGGTACTTGACAGAAACTTGGGAGATCATTATCAATTTGGAGATAAGAGAACAGTCAGGGGGTATGGAAGAAGGGAACTGAGAGTTTTCCCATTTCAGAGTTAGGCCTTCCCAGTATGTGTTATTTGATGTGAAATTTCAAATTTTCACACACACACATTCAAATATACAACTAAAAAGACATTCCAGATGAAGCTTAAGTGATTTTTAGATTTTTTAAAGACGTTTTTACTTTATCACTCAATCATCAGCCATGGAGACCTAAGAAATGATAGCAATTAAAAAACAAAAAAAAAAAGTTGCAGAAAACTGACTTCCTGGGATAACATCACACCTGACCCAGGACAGTTAAGAAACCAGTACTAAACAAAGTTTGAAAACCTTTTTGTGCTCTCACAGCTCCAAGACATGGCTCCAAGGATGTAAGTACTCCTGTGGTACAGGTATTTCCTATCCTAGACTTGCAAAAGTGAAAGCATATGGGCTTTCTTATTATGCTTATATGTGCATGGAGAAAGTGACATATAACTGAGTATTACTGACACATTGATGATTCACATGTGTGAAACTACATTTGTCAAATAAACATATGCCAAGGAACTAGTGGTACGCTATTTAATAGGATAAAGTAAGTTTTACCTTCTCCAAGTAGAAGAACTGCTTTTATTTTATTTTATTTTTGTTTTTGTTTTGTTTCTGTGTGGGTTTTTGTTTTTCATTTTTTGTTTGTTTGTTTGTTTTCTGGACAGGTAAAAAATGTCTGACAAAGAATCCAAACCTTTCCCTAAATCCAGGGTCAGCCTGAAACTGCCTATCCAACGGGGTTTAGGGACAGCCATGAGATGAGAAAGCAAGATAGGGGCTTGTTGGAACTGCTTTTACTTAGCAAGCACAGTCTTAACAGTGACTGGGAGAGATGCTGTAGGAAATTAAGGAGGGGCACACAAAAGCACATCCTAGTCCCTTAACTCCTGTCACTGTCACTGCTGCCACCCATGAATTATCCTAATTCTTGTACATTACAAGCAGAAATCAGACCTAATTACATTTAAATTGGATATAAAAAAACATATTCAAGGTCCAAATTCTATTCTTTTGCCAGGTCATATTGAAGTACAAATATACAAAATAATTCCTAAGTAACTCAGCCAGCCCAGTGTTCTCCACTGATTGTCTGTGATGTTTTTGAACTTACTCTTTTTACTTTACCCTGAAATGTGTGGCTTATGGCTGTGTGCAGCCATGCTAGAGGTGAAAGTTGGCAGAGCCAAAGGCATGAGCTGGCATTGGACATGGTGAGAAGCACAGACAGCAGCCAGCCAGGCTAAGGAATTAAGAACCAAACTCATTCAGCCCCCAATCTGCATCAGACGATGAGGTTGGGCTTTTGTTCACATGTGGGACACAAAGAAACTGCAGTTGAACTGTAACTGGTGAGGTAAAGGGCACTGATAATATTCTTACATAATAATGAAGGATTTAAGTTGTAGACACTAAGTTTGTAAGAGAGGAATTTTTAATTATAAGAGATGTTTGCATTTGCTTGACACAAAATTTAAAAAGAAAAAGTCTTCAGCTATGAAATGCATTTCTAAGTAAAATAAAGACCACAAATTTAAGGGAAATGCCATTTAAAATTTTGGGACCTGTGAAACCGAATAATTCTAGAAAAATTCAGTTCTTTTATTTTCAAGTAAATATTCATGTCGTAATTTGAATTAAGCAATCACTGTAGAGGTCACTGGGACTCAGTCTAAACAAAAAGATATGACTAACTTATAGTAACGAGAACATCAACTCAATGCACCGTGAGGCTTCTACAATATTCACGATACTTGAAAATAGTTTATTTGAGTAAGTACTTTAAATTTCCCTATCTTATCCATTTGTTTAACAAAAGCTCTTCATCACAGCTTTCAAAGTTCTGCCTTGATCTTGTCCAAATAACTATATTTTGAGTCGACTGTCAAATGAATAAGCTTTCCTTTAGTTTATGGTGTAACAATGATAGTGACCACCATTTTCTGTATACTTTATTAACTATTCCATATAATCCCAAGTGATGATCCTCTTTTCCTGGGCAAGCAAACTAAGGCAGAGCATCTGTAATAATAAACATCTACCATCAACTGAGTGCTGATTAGGTGCCAGGCATAGCCTCAGGCTCAGCCTCAGGCTCTTTACATATAATATTTATCCTTCCAATAACCTGCAAGGCAGATGTTACTATCACCATTTACAGATGAGGAAACTGAGGATCAGAAGTTAAAAGTTAATTTCCCACCATTAAATTAACATCACTAAAGCAAAGAACTAAGCATTATACTAGTCCCAAAGGCCATATTCTTTCTAATTCGCTGTCACCTACTACTGCTGAGGAGAAAATATATACAGAAATCATGAGTCACCATCCTTCCTACTTAATTAACCCATTCAGCAGAACATACCCATCTTCTCATGGCAACAGAAGTTCTTTTACCCTATGTTTGTATTCCTCTGGTTATGAATTCCCATTTATTTGATATCAAGAGTGTCTTCCTTTAAAATTCAGGAGTAAAAAGATTTGCATGCTTTGTAAAAATCATTACATCTAGTTTTTGAGTCTTGAAAAGCCCCAAACAGGAATTTACCTGGTTGTTGTTGGTTTTTAATAAGGGTGGTGGAGGTTCATGATGTAGAGGTGAAGAAGCAGAGCTGCTTTCACTATCACTGCCATCACTTAAGCTAACTCTGCAAAGACACAGAGAGAAATATCATATGCATCAGCCTAAACAGGTAAGTCCTGAAACATCCATGGTAATAGTCATAGTGAACAAGGAATCCAAATACTACCATTGGAAAGCTCATTTTTATAACAGTTAACATGCATTGGAGCTTACTTTGTGTCTGGAGCTGAGTTAAGTGCTTTACCTCCTATTTCTCATTTAATGATACTCTATTTTACAGATAAGGAAACTGAGGCCTAGAGAGACTAAGTCACTTGCCTAGGGTCACAGAGTTAAAAAATGGTGGATCTAACATTCAAACCCAAGCAATCTGACCCCAAAGGTAGTGCTCAGCTACTATCCTTTACTGGTATCATTAACTCCCCACTCTAACTCCACCTACCTACTATTCAACATGTCACCCGAGCTTGCAGAGGTCAGCAAAATTAGACAATTTGTAGGTTACTACCTTTTAGTTTCCTTCTCCCTCTGCCTCTCTGCTACAGATGGAAATATGTACTAACAGGGCTAAAAGACAAGCTTCAGGAATAGAAGCAACTATTAAGAAGAATGTGGACAGCATCCCTGCACCAGACAGCTCAAGGTGACACTCGAGTGGACGTGTGAAGTCCAGCATGCTAGAACCACCACCAATCGTTTCTACTGTATAACAATTCAAGGATGCCTCTAGTTCACAACATTTATACAGTAATTCTTATGGCAGCCATTGAAAATACACTACAGCAACAAGAAGAAACTGTTTCGGAAACTGGTTTGGAAAAATGCAATATCTTTCAACAACTAAAGACAATAAAAGTACCACCTCCTCTTCTATTTTTCTTCTTTTTCAGATTAAAATGGCATTTTCTTTTAGTCAGAGCAGGAGATTCATTTTTTTAATTCTACTCTGCTGAAAGTATGCCCTCCTCCAGAAATGCCCCTCAGTGTTTGTCTCCCTCTCTCTGGTTATACAGTAATCTAATAAAATATTCTCCTCAGAAACAGAAAATGCTTTAGAAATCAGGATAGTTCTTCTTTTGCTCTGAATAGGCAATCACATCCTAGCTCCATAATGTATTCAGAAAGACAAGATACAAGATGCAAAATGAAAAGGATACACTGGGACATCTCTTTAGTAAAAACTGATGGAACTTGTTTTTCTTAACTAAATTACATTAATGAAGTGTTCAGTTGAAGCGCCGCTTTAAAATGCTTCTTGACTGAAGTGGAAGGGTGAGTATTTAAACTGATTAAGTAGTTGAGACATTACAAGTGCATCGAAGTTACAAATGCTACACTGGTGCTGCTGTGCGAACAGCACATGTCAGGCAGGAAAAAAAGAAGAAAGTCTCAAACAATGTGTATCATATCAGACAACTCACCAATGTGTATCATCTAAAACACACTGACTCAGGGAATGGGGTTGGGTGGGCAACAGTTAATCACAGAATACCCAGATCTTCTAAAGAGCACTAACTTGGGAAATTGTCTAAACAGGTAATCCATTTTTCATTAGCTAAATTTGAGAGCAGCCAGTGGCTAGGATTCTGGTTGGTATAAATATGCTCCTAAACTCCAAGTTGCAGTCCATTTTTAGGTCTTTTTGCTCTACCAGTTTCCTTCTGGTTAGATTAAAGATTAGAGAGAAATGTTATAAAGTAAAAAACATAAGTGTCTTTATTTTCTCCTTTTTAAAAGGAATACAGAGGAGTGAGTTTGAGAGAAAGGTGGAGAAAGGTGTTGAGTATGGCCATAAGGAAAAGCCATGGAGAGGTGTGATAAGGGCATCCCCTAAAGAGCCTCTTCTCAGAAGACACTAAGGAATTACCAATTAGGACACAAATGTTCTATCCAGTTTGGGTTAAGACAGCATTCTTTTTAAGAATTCTAAGGCCTTCTACAAAGTAATGGATTATGGGAAAATACTTTATGCAATATATTATCCATGTAATTGGGTTTTAAGTTCAAGTAGATTCATATTTTTTCTACTCAAAACACATTAAAATAAACATGCCTATTTGTTTTCCTCATGATAAAGGAATAAAATCCTCAAGGCAATTTCAAGCTGCCTACTAATTACAAATGACACGAATTACCATCTTATAATGTGGAATTATGCCTCACAGCATTAAAACTGCTTAAGGAATATAATAGCACACTTAAAAAGAATTTCTTTTCTGAAAAACACAGACAGGTGATTCCAGTTTTAATTAGGTCACATACATAATTCACTGAAGTCAATTACGTATTTCTAATGCAATAGCAAATACCGTTTCTTAAAATTCTGAGACTACCTCCAGCAATGAACCTACCAAACTCTTCAAGTGAAAACAGACTTTATTTCAGCAGCCCTACCACCCAGCATATACTTTCAAGAACAGAACTTCTAATATGACTTTTCCTATTTTTTAGAGGAAAAACCTCTTCTTTCTGAGAAGAGGGATAAATAGTTCCCTATAAAAGTAAGCATGTCCAAGTGCCCAGCTTCAACTGAATGTGACCTTTAAAGCACCACTGTTTTCTGTGGTTCACACTTTTGCTATGATTATGCTAGTAGGCCTTTTTAAAAGGTTCTTTCCTAGGGAACCTCTTTCATTCCAAGACACTCACCTGCGACTTCGGCTGCCCCCTCTATTTACAGGTCTCTCCATTTCAGAGTCATTGTCATTCTCCTCTGCCTCATCAGATTCTTCCTCATTGTCATCGGAATGCAGATCTTTCATTATAGACCTTAAAGGACCTAAATAATGACAGTGAAGCACAGGCAATCAAACACTACTTCAAACATTTAGACACAGTAGAAATGGGGGAACACTTACCAGCAACCCCTTCACTGAGCATTTGTTTAAAGTCATCATTCTCACATATCTTTATATATCTTACAACCTAAATTTGGTAAAGTCTCTAGACAGCAACCTTTGCCAAAACACTATTGTTTTCATAATAGATATCCCAAAATATGCATTAAAGAATTTCTATCTTCCAGGAATTTTTTGTATATATTTTCCTTCCCTAAGCAAAATTATACCTATAAAGAAGCAGAAAGACCTATTAGTAATTGAATGTTTTGTTAGGTTAATCCACGTATTGAAAAGTTGAGACTAATAAATCATTGTGCTTGTAACTTGTTCTTGGCAATGCAGCCTTTGTGTGGTAGTTTTTGATCTATTAAGGTTTAGCTGTTCCTTTTATTTCAAGGTCAATTTCAGGTCAAGCAAGCATTTCAGTCAGTTCAGATTATAACGTATTTCAATTCCATGGTATAATGTCCTATCACTGATCTTCATATTAATCTTGGATACAAGGTCTTGTTGCAATAATTTTATACAATCAATTTTCATTTTACTTTTTAAAATTCCTGGCAAAATATCAGCATGTATTTGCATAGATAAGACCATGTAATAAATCAGGTGCCCAAAATATCCAAGAGAGTATCAAATATTAGATGAGAGAAGAAAATCAAGGCATAACTAATTTTATTCCAGAGCAGGGCAGAACAGAACTGGAAAGAGCAACAACTCAATATCACAGCGTATTTTCACTTTACCATCACGAATTTGAAGAAACAAGATAGATATTTTGAATCTTAACAGAAGAGACTGTACAGACAATCAAGAAAGCAAGAGAGGCACTTTCATTCTGGGTTAGGCACTTCCTATGGTCTACCCCTTGCTCAGTTCTAAAATAAGTATTGACTCCCTGCAATCTCATATTCTCCAAAACCCAAATTTCTATGCTTTTGTAGCAGGCTTGTATCTTTGGAAGTTAGTGGTACAAGAACTTTGAAAAGCCAAAACCATCAGTGTCTTTATTTTGTTTTTCCTGGAAGCTTAGCCTTAGCTCAAATATACACAGCAATTTACAGTTTCAAACCATGCAGGGGCTCCAGGAATTCAGTATGGACAATGAAAAAGGTGATGTTCAATATGCTTAAAAACAAATTGTTATTTGACATTAACTCACCTTTCACTTAAAAAAAAAAGAATAAAGCCTACATTTGAAGACTTTACACAAAAGAAGCGGAAACTATAATTAGAAAATGCTCTAGTTTAAATTTCTGAGTTCAATTAACACTTGCTCATGAGCAGAGGAAAAAATATATGTAAAAAAAAAAACAGTAAATTAACATTTGTTAAAGAAGGTCTATAAATCTGCAGAAAAATAAAGAAATGGAAGATGTCCGGGAGGGTGAGTGAAAATCTGTTTCTCTATGTGAAAGCCTCACAAGTCCAGCTTTTGCTAATGTATTTCCTCTGGGAATTCCCTGGAATGGGCTGTGCTGATAATCCTTTTGTAAAATGAAAATCCGATAGCAGGGGCTGGAAAAAGGGGAATTTCTAGAGCCCAGCCTCATATCTCAGAACAATACTCCAGTGCATTTCTAGAGGAAATAAATAGAACTGCATAAAAGTCAAATTATCATTCAAATAATGAAACAGTGGAAGATAGGTCATAAATCAACTCATTAAGATGCTCTATGAGAAAAATGTCTCATAGTTTGTCTGGGAGATGTTGGTACCTTGTTGCCTGGTCTGGGATGGTGTGAAGCTAGAGCTGGAGCTGGAGCTGGAACTGGCAGGGCTGGGTTGCTCGGACTTTAAAGAAGAAGAGAAAGTCATCATCAACAAATTTATGGGATACTACGCATCCAAAATTGAAAACAATATTGTGGCTCAGAGCACTCTCTGCCAAAACAATCTATATCATACCAGAAAAATAACTACACATTTCATTATGCCCAAACTACTAATATGCATTTGTTTAAAATCATCATTCTCACATATCTTTCTATATCTTACAAACTACTAATAACGCAAAGTGTTAATAATAGGGAAAACTGGGTGTGTGTGGGGAGTGGGGTATATAGGAACTGTATACTTTGTGCATGATTTTTTCTGTAAACTCATTTTTCTGAAAACTGCTCTAAATTAAAAAAAAAAAAAGAGTAATAAAAAATACTAACAGGAGAGTTGTGGTATCCTTTCTGTTTTACCCACCTTATTTTTACTAGATGCAGAAACAAGTATATAAGCTCAAGGATTAAATAATAAATGCCCAGGTGTTACAAGAGGGATAACCTGACTTTGATTTCATTTCTATGTTTACTGCTATACAGCTCTCTTACTGAAAAATACCTTGATTACCATTTCTGCAATGTTTGATTGACTTAACTGGTTAAATCATAGTGGTAATGAGGCCAAGGTCATTAGTTCAATCACATTATGAGCCAGTTAATTTCACTCTGGTCCAAGGCCATGACCAAACCCTAACCCCATTCACCCACAGTTCACAAATGGAAGCCAATGTTCACAAGGAGACTTGGCCAAGCCCCACAAATGAGTCAGGGATACATATTACCACTACTAAAAACAACCAAAACAGCCTTTAATTCCACAGCCTACTAATGGCAGAGAAAGAACGTCACACATACATTCCAATCTTTTAATACCCAGAACGAGCTCCGTGTCATCCTTGACCCACTCAACTCACAGTTCCCTTCCCCTTCTCCAAACCTACTGAAAATGTATTATCTGGATGACCACTTTGCTTATCAGAATATGCTACAGTATTGTGCTGCCTCTGGTGTGTGTTTTTCCTTCCCAAATAGACTGACAACTGCCAGCACTTGAAAAAGTTGGGGCCTGTCATGTGCTTCTTGCTATCCTTGTTAGCTTAATGCATTGCATACAGCAGGCACTCAATAACTGTGAAAGAAGGCAGCACATTAGGCCCTCTGCCTGTCAAAGTTTTTAAGAGTGACTTCATAGCAGATAAATATGGGAAGAGCAGATATATGGATAGAAGTTGTGCAAAGAAATTGATCATACCACCAACACACTTGAATTTCCCATATTTAAGTCCAAATTTATTCAAAGTAACAATGTTGATAACTTTGGTTGTAAGAGTGAACCATTTCCATCCCATTTCTAATGTGCTAAATCTCAACTGCATACTTACTTCATTTGAGAAACATTGGAGGGCTGCCCATATATAGAACACATCTTTCTACTTCACTCAATGGGTGACCAAGTTTGTCAGTGCCATGTGGAAGATGACTAAAAGCACAATCAGAAGCCATTACATAAGGATGAGATTCAGTTCACTTTATACTGAAGTTCCTCACCTGCAATTTTTTCATCTCCCTTCCCAGTGCTGAACCCCTCTTCCTCTCAAGCAGCACCAAGCACCACAAACTCAGACACCAGGAAGCACTTTCAGGCATTCCTAATACACACTTCACATCCCCAGGCTGGATGGAAAAACAGGTGTCAGCAATCCACCACTCACTGCAGGAAAAGAGCCAGACAATCTCTAACGAGCAGCAGGCTGCCCACCAACCCTTTACCATTTTGAGATTTACTTGAGATTTGCAGTACAATGTACTACACATTGTTGTTTGCAGTCCACAAAGAAGAGTTGGTTTACCAGTGCAAACGCCTATGTGAGGTAGTCTTCATTTCTCGAGTGGCTCTTCCACTGTTGAGCCCCAAAGGTGAGTTACACAGCTGAAAGGGCATTCAGTTAGCATTTATGTGCAATGCCCAGCTGCAAAACATTTCTCTTAGCGTCTGCAGAGTACTGTTTTTCCTCTCCAAGCTGTTCTTTTCAGCCATGAAATGTGCCTGCAAATGGTATTATTTTGATAGCTCTGGAAGCCATTTGGGGTCCAAAAAAGAGGTTTCCTTTCAGTGAGCAGAGAGAGCTCTAATTCCCTATCCTGTCCAGCCAGCAAGCATACTTTGCACTGGACTTAAAGGAACCGTTCCGCCAGAGCTATTTGCTAAGAGTGTGACATTCACTAGGCTATCGACAGAGTGTGGTGGCCATCTCTCCAACTACACTATGATAAACTTGACCTGTCTGTCTCAAGCATCATGCCAATGCCAGAACCAAATCTGGAGGCAGCTTTCTTTAACTTCTTATTCATAAACAAGCTTAATGATTGTACAGTTGACAACCATCAGAGAATTGACAAATAGTAAAGAACATAATACAACAGGAAAAAAAGTCATTTAATTCAACATTCATGATTACCACCCTGTCTCTTCCACAAAGCATTCAAGGAAGCTTACAAAAGACACATCAATTTCAATGAGAATATAAAAATAGAAAGTTTCAAGCCACAGAGCTAGATGGAGAAGGATAAAAAGTTGAGTAAATGATGGTCAGCAATGTAAGTCCTGGAAGCTTCTGGCAGTCAGGACAGGCACTTTTGGAACTTTTAAAGTTGAGAAGACCATAGAGATTATCTAAGACAGTGCTTCTCACACTTTAATGGGCATCAGGTTCACCTGGAAAACTTGTTAAAGTGCAGATTTCCAGGCCCCACACCAGAGTTTCTGACTCACTAGGTCTGGGGTGGGGCCAAGAACCTGGATTTCTTACAAGTTCCCAGGTGATGGTGATGGTGATGGCGATGCTGCTAGCCAGGTACCAACCCACACTTTTGAGAACCAGTGATCCAGGGCCCATGGATGTGCATCAGAATTAGTGGGAGTGGATGCTTTGTAATGAGATTCTGATTCAATAGGTTTAGAGTGCAAGTCCAGGCTTGTTTACATTTTAAAAGCTCAACAGACAATATTAATGAAAATTCTAGGTTGAGCACTGCTGATTCTAGGTTAATCCCTCTATTCTTCTAAATGCCAAAAAAAAACAAAAACAAAAACAAAAACACAAAAATGTGTTTTTGAAAGGATCTAAAAAAATTCATAAAGCATAAGAGTATACATCATGAGAAAAATCAGACTCCTATTGATCTTTTCAGAGGTAGTATCCTGTGTACCCTTCAAACTGTTTTGCAAGAAAACATGTGGATAGAACACAGCTGTCACTCAATACAAACATTTATGAAACATGTACAATCCTGTTGAGGTGGATAGATCTTAAACTAACTGAAGCTGACCAGTAGGGGAATGTAATTGAATATTAACTGCCCAAAAAGCCATTCTGCCACTAGATGAAGCTGACACATTCTTATATTTCATCAAGTCCAATTAAAACAGAGCTGTAGCTCACTTTAAGCGGTCTGCTTTCTATTAAAAAAAAAAAAAAAATCAGATCTACTCTCCAAAAATACAAATCAAGGATGATTATATAAATGGAGATTATCTGCTTTACAAAAAATTATTCACCATAAACAGCTAGGTTAAAGATCTTTAAAGGCCCTAAGGACTGAAAAGATTAAGGTATGCTTCTCTCCACACCCAATCCCAAAAAAACATTTAAAAGATGTGTGTGCATACACTAAACCACAAAATAAGTGTAGGTAACGCCAACGAAGTTCTGATTTTTCCCCTTGCTGACTACTTTGATATTTGTTTTTGAAATAGGAAATTTCTTTCACTTAAAAAAAAAATTGTGCCTCTTTTTGCTGATGCCCTAAGCACATGTTTAGCTGATTTACTAGGTAATCTAACACTAGTGAAGACGTTTCTCTAAATGATATGCTTCACACTGACAAAAGTATAGGCTTAGGATTCCCAATTCTGTAGCTTACTCGTTTATGTTTTTTTTTGGGGGGGGAATCTGGCTTAAGCATAGGCCAGACATAAGGCATAGTGAAAGCACTGAACCTCATGTACAAGTGATAACCCTTTAATTGACATAATAAAGTAAAAACACCTTGCACACCATTGTTATACTGGTAGCTAATCCACACATGGTTGCCACTATTATTTACAATAGATCATAAACTCCTCTATTGACTAAATAGATATATCTTACTACCAAAACAATGACCTGCCAAGATCTGCAATGCAATCTTCAACATTAAATGGCTATGCAAAATCATTTTGTGATGGATTTTCTACAGAGGATTACTTTTGTCCAAGACAAGTAAGAAAAACCACATGTTTACAACTATTAGAGGTTAAGTGCTTCAAAAGAGAGCACCTGTCAAGGTAGGCCACAAGAGAGGGCTTGTAAAATCTTGGCATCGTTTCTTACCCTGGGAGCAGACGTCCTTCTTAGGTAATCAGAAGACAGAAGTAATGTTCTTTCTAATGGGTAACTATACTTATAAACAGAATTTCAATAACTTGATCTTTAAAGTAGTCTTTACAGAAGAAAAGGGGGAAATAATATACACATTTCTTTGGTGAAAAGACAGAATACAGTAAAACTAGTTAAATAGAAGTTATTTCAGATATATTGATAGTTTTTTTTCATAACATTTCTACTTCATTCAGAAAAAGAAAACCTACATCTTACAATAAAGATTATTTTTTCTTTGCACAATTATCTGGAAAGATTGTGTCAAGGATGAGTTCTAATTAAAGAAGAAAACACAAACACAATACATTTTATTTACTTCCCTGTTCAATCTCATCACGACTGATTAAAGTATTAGATTCTTATCAGTTTAATCCTTCATTCATTAAAAACTAATCAACATCATACCAACAAGAATGGTTACTATTTAAAAATGCACAATAAGTGTTAGAGAAGATGAGGAGAAATAGGAACACTCATTAATTATTGGTGGGAATGTAAAATGGTGCAGCTTCTGTGGAACACAGTTTGGTGCTTCCTCAGAAAGTTAAGTATAGAATTACCATATGACCTGGCAATCCCACTTCTAGACCCAAAAGATCTGAAAGCAGAGACTTTGCTGCAACGCTCGTAGCAGCATTATTGATAGTTGCCAAAAGATGGAAGCAACCCAAGTGTCCATCCACCCATGAAAGGATAAACAAAATGTGGTATGTACATACAATAGAATATTATTCATCCATGAATGAACATGGATGAACCTTGAGGGCATCATGTTGAGTGAAAATGCCAGAGGCAAAAGGACAAATATTGTATGATCTCACTTATATGAAATAATTAGAATATGCAAATTCATAATCAGAAACTAAAATACAAATTACCAAGGACTGAGGTGGGAGTAGGGAATGGGGAGTTAATTATTCATTGAAACAGTGTTTCTGGTTTCTATTTGGGGTGTTGGAAAAGTTTGGTAATGGATGGAGGTGATGTGCATGTAGTTAACACCACTGAATTGTATATTTGAAAGTGGTTTTGGGAAACGGAAAAATGGGAAATTTTAGGTTGTATATATGGTATCAGAATAAAAATTTTTAAAAAACCATGGGACCATACAACACAAAGAGTGAACCGCAATGTAAACTATAATTATAATATTGTTTCATCAATTGTAACAAAGGTACTACACTAATGTAAAATATTAATAATAGGGAAAGCTGTGTGTGTGTGTGAACTGTAAACCTACTACTGCCCTAATTTTTAAAAAATGCAAAAATAAAAACCATAATTATCTTCCTATACATTATATAGCTTTTTCTGCTTAGCGTAAAAACATCATTTAAAAGACTACCTCATTTAGTTTCTCCTCTATAAGAAACTAAAGATAACAACTCAACTTTCAAATACACATTTTGTTTTAAAGAAAAATGACATATACTTTTTAAACAATTGTGGAAAATGTTCCCCATCATAAAAGTGAGCTCTGTCTTACCAATTCCCATTAATAGGTAATATATTGAGATAGCTATGTCAATAAAAAGTAAGGCCAAATTTAAGCAAAGAAGTAACTATTGGAAAATAATAAAATAACACTTAGGATAAGTTGATCTAATGAGTAAAGCAAAAGTGAATTGCCAAAAGGCTAGAAACAAGAGAACTTTTATTTTCATTTGGCTTTAGGTTAATAACTGCTTCAAAATAAACATACTAAATAAACAAAACATTACTAAATAGAAAAGTAGAAAAATATGACTGGACAAATATCTGTCAATAACTCTAACTTCAATGTATTTTTGTCTAGGTCTATTATATTACTTATTTCATTCACTCTATCATGAGGAAAACAGTACACATTTTTTATCCACATTTTACAGATGATGAAATTGTGAGAATAAGTGACTAGTAGGTAATATTTAGATGGATTAGAATCACATTTTCTGACTTATAATCCAGTACTCTTTCTCCTACACATAGTAACTTTGAAAAATTTAGTTAAATGATGTTCTGACACTAACACCCTTTTACATAACACTTAGCGTCAGGCAACAAAGTTTTATAAGTCATTGTGAAACATACTGAGGATCCCTGTGTTCATAAGAGATATCACATGACTTGTAACCAATGTGAACCAGTGGTAAAACAAAATACTTCATCTCAGGGTCTTATGTGTCTATATCAATTGCTTTTAACATTTATCCAATCAATATTACAATAGATCTTGGCTACACACCTCCCTTGTTCTGTTAACAATGTAAAGAAAAGCAGGGAAGCATCTCCTTTAAACTGGCCTGATCTTCTTGACACTGGCAGTACTCAAGAGGACCAACAAGCATGCCAGACAACACAGTACAATAATTTATTTTTTTTATCTTCAAAGGCAATCTACTCTTTTTTCCTAACTCTTCAATTCGAAATCCCATAACCTCCAAGAAGGAAAATAGATTGAATGCTTTAAATAACCTGTCAACAGCTGTTTCTTTGAAAACCAGGTGAAAGTGGGAAAAAGACACAGGAGTCTGAAGCTAGAACCTTTGTTGCTAGAAGGGTTACTCAAGTCTGTAACCCCAGGGAAGACACTACTTCTCTTTTTGGCAAACTCCCTCCATTTGTAAATATTTTAGCAACTTAAGTGAACCTGATGTTAAATTATAATTGTATTTTGCCCCTTGGGCCCTTATATTATCAAAAGCTATTGTTATGCCAAAAGTTTTCTGATAATAGAGAAAGACCCTAAGAATTACCCTTTGACTGTTGGCAAAACAGGACAGATCTTCTTATTTCTGTTATATTTTCAATTTGCAGACATAAAATCATCCTGGATGCCAACATAATAGGCTTTATTTTCAGGTTCCTCTGTTTTTACAATTCCATCAGCTTTCTTCATTATTAACACTATCTTCCCTATTATTATTAAATGCTGTCATTTGTACTCATCATTCCCTATCTGAGAGCACAAAATCCCATTAGGAAATGAAATGGCCTTGGGGAACAAAGGTTTATAGATCTCGCTGTAAGACCCTTTCCCACACTTAGGGATGGCTATAATTTTCTTTTAGCTTCCTCTCTTCTAAGTAGTAGAGCCTCCAGTCTTTTATCTCTCATCACCAGTTGTACTTTCAAGGCTGCTACTGACTACTATGGCCAGAACATGTGCTCTTCCAAAAAATGCAGTTGTTGCAGAATGCTATATGTTCCCGATGTGTTCTAAGAGATCACTGGTTGAAGAATCATCACTAGTTAACTGCTTGATAAATGAAAAATCATCTGGAAAAACATCACCTACAGTTGTGTCACCTATAAACACACTACTGTTCCTTGAGCAAAGACCACGTGTATAAAAGTTGGGTTTATATCACAACTGGCCATTAAATATGCCACTTACTTGTGATATCAGAGACCTATCTTTTAACTGGTGTCTTTCTCTTTTTGTGTGTGTTCAGGGTGGTGGGTAGAGAAAGAAAAAAATTACAAGTGAGAAGATTTAGAGCTATAATGCCTCATGAAAGAGAAATAGGAAGAAAAAAAGTTTCCTGATAGAATTGCCCAATAATTAACTGTTATTGGAGCTGACCAATGGACATCTAAACAGTACTGCTCATCAGTTTAAAATAAGGTCCTGAAACTGGTGTCAGAGCAATTATTCAGTTACTTGTGAAATAACCCACCTGTGCAGAGCACAGAAGTTTGAAATAATTGAAAATTATTGTAGCATTCCTTACATATATAAGGGCAGCACAGAAATGAACAAAGTTCTAAAAAACCTAAAAAGTTTGTGACTACAGCTCTCAGTTTTGGATTATAAAATTTAAAATATTAAAATAACTCAAATAGAATAAATTCAGGAAATCATAATGGTGATAATTAATTGAAATGAACCAACTAGATATACCTAAAGAGATCATCTTTACAAGACATTTAACTGCATTTGCTTATTAACTTTAGACCTTTCCTAAAAATGAATTATGTTAAAATGTTCATAGAGCGTTTGACTGACACCAGTGGAATATTTATAGACTTACACAAATGTCAAGAAGTTTTATGAATTTCAGTCTTTGGACTATTGCAGAATTTTCCCCCTTAGATATGAGGCTTGGATTTATTATCATAGCAGTAGTATTAAGAGTTCATTTTATTGCTGAGACCTTATTTCCATAGTACTTTGATTTCTAAAATAACTAAAATGTTGAATTAAAACTGTCTAATCATCACCAAGTCAAACATGCAGCATTTTCCTATTATCAGCCCATACAATAAGACTGTTGATAGTTGCAAAAATTGTTTCTTTAAAGGCCTTGCATCTTCCTAATTAGAATAAACAGTGTATTTTCCCGGTAACATACTGGGATCCCTTCCCACCAGTTCCTTGGTGTGTGGTTGTGCACACATGTATAAATAGAGTTGTGTGCAAGGTAATCATCCAAGGGATAAAAGAAAAATAGAACTTCTATTCATATTTATTTTCTATCTTTCCCTTTTAAATTTTCTACTTTTTTGCATATGCTTTCTAACTTACATAATAGGTTAATACAAGCTATTGCCACAATTGAGAAATACACATATATTGGGAATACAAGCCAAAAACCTATTGACTGAGAGAAAAGTTTCAATACCAATGTTACAGATTATTATCAGCTTTGATTTTGCAATTTACCTGCTCAAACCTTAATTTTATCACATAGATTTCAAATTGTGGAGTGATATGTGCTAAAGATATCGGGCAATATAATTACAATTTACTCAAAGACAATCCAAATATTTGCATTTACATTATTCTTTGCTCAAAACTTCAGATGTTGAAAATTTAATTTTTTAAGTTAAATGGAAATACTCTGAGTTCCTGATTGAATAAGAGGTAACACAAACTTATTTAAAAGATTTTAAAGTGCATAGATTTTCTTGAAACAAAAAGCTAACACAAAATGCTTCACATGATTCCCCTAGAAATTTGAAATTATCTTCCTCTGTCCCTATTCAAGGCTCTACTTTTATAGTGTTTTCTAAAAATTATACAATATTAAGTGAAAATCGAAAATTTTATAAACAGTCTAACACTAAAATATGCTGTACTTTATTTCCATTTAAAAGGTCAAGTCCTATCAAAAAGTTTATAAAAACAGAACTATTTTTAAGAAGTATCCTCTGTCTTAATGAAAATGAACTAAAATAGCAAAGACACAGCATATTTAAGAGACTGTTTTCAGGTGAAGATATCATGAAGTAGATTTTTTGTTTCGTTCTCAATGTAGCCTCTTAAAACGTGGTATTCGGAATTACATATTCCGTATTAGTATATCAGATTCCTTTAAGAATAGGAGGAATGCTTCTGCTCATCAAGCTCTAAAGAAACCTGCATTTCCATGCACACATCTTATATAAGCCTAACAGTTGCTTTTCTCCATAAATCAATCTATTGTTGCACTTCATAATGAGAAGGCAGATTTACTGCCTTTTACCGCCTTTTCTCACCATCAGAAAGATGCCTATTTGGGTAATAGAACGTTTCTCTTCTTCAAGGGTGTTTGGGATTAGGAAGACAGGGGCGAGAACCTTTAACATCTGCCCCCTCCAAGTGAATGACACCTCTAGTTCTCACAGCCAGGACTCTGAAAAGCAAATGCCTGTAAGTTGATAAAATTTTCTAACTTGAAGAAGCACAACGTTTTAAATACACTGAATTTGCATCACTATAACACATTTGAGATTTGAAGATTATAGTGTAAAACTGTAAAACATATAATTCAAATTTTACAGCCCTCAAATCATTATCCTAGTCAAAGCAATAAGAGTTTAGAATAAAGACCTTTGATGCAAGCATCTTGAATTTTCTCTAACCCTGAAAACAAATCTAAAGTACTGGCTGGTAAGATTTTCACCATTTGTTATCGCAATACTGTGGTGTAATAATAAAACAGTTTATAATATAAAGTTATATTCTTTGGTTTTTATTTATTTATTTTTCCCTTAGGGAGAAATATTTAAGATTTGTGAACTTAGACTTTAATTTAAAAACAAGAAGAAGGCACTTGTCAGCCTGTAAATCCTAACCATCTGCCTTTTAAAAACACACTCACACACACACTCACCCACTCACTCCAGTTAGGCTAAACATTATTAGCAAGTAGAACTTGATGGTTCTAAACAGAAGTTTCAGTAATGATAGTTCTACTTTTGGAAGCAAGGGATCTTTAAATAGGCATCGTGATACCTACTACTAAATGCAATGAACCATAAATTTAAAACAAACCTACACCATCCAAAACAAATAAATAAATACAGAGGGGCAGGTACTGGACTCAAGAAGAACCTCTAGTTTTGAAGTAAACCAAATTACTTCTTCTGCCCATGAATATGGAGTATAGCCTAGTGAGCTAACACTTCTTGTTATTTGGGGCTATCTTTTGTCACTTAAGCAATGCTTTCTGACAGTTTTACAGGCTGTTATCCCAAGGACTTCAGTATTTATGGCCTTTATTCACTTGGGCTTTCTGCTCTTATCCACTGGTTACTGATCACTAAATAGATTTTTTTTTTTATGGGGCTGAAATTAGCTCAAAGGATGTCCTTCAACAATGGCAGCTCAGGACAGCACCGGCTAAAGGTCTTCTCTTCGGCCTCTTCCTTGCTCCCTTCAATTTTCTCTTCCTTACAGACAAGTTAATGAGGGTTCAGATGCACGCTGTTCAATTAGAGCAACAGTACGAGTGATTTACAGCATTCTTAAAGGATGGTTTGGAACTGCTTCTGAATTGGTCTTCAGAAATCCATTCATTTTCAATAACTCAAAAATGATTTAAAGGTCTAAACTTATTTTTAATCTTCATAAAACAAGAGCATTTCCAACTACACATAGAATCATTATTCAGGAAAAGCTCAATTCTACAAACATCACTATACACACATACAAGTGCATATTTCAAATATATATATGTTATATTATAAAACTTTAGCACAACTTAGCACTCCAACTTCTTTCTAGATAGTGAAGGGTACTTACTACCTTTTTATCCACTACACTTAAAAAACCAAGGGTGAAAATGAAGTAGAAAACACATACCCTTCTTTTCACTTAATTGCATTTAACTTGAAAATCTCTTAAGAGATTGGTTGGTTTCTATCTCATGAATAATGTGAAATGTGTAAAAAGTTATGTCTTCCTTTCTAGGTGGCTGCTAGAAACCTGAAAGTCAAATTAGTCAGGAAAGTGGTGTTTTCTTAAAAACAAAAAATCTGAAAGAAAACTAGAAATGTTGGCATTCTTATTGTCATGTCTTCCCTGTTGAACAGAGAAAACTGCAGTTGAATGATAGGAGTCAGGGTGTGGGAAAAGTTGGAGAGGGAGAAGAGAGAGAGAGAATGCACTTCGAATGGTTACTAAGGTTCCATTTATCGCTCTAAAATATAATTTACTGAATATTATTCTTCCTGGATGGAATGGATTTATTGTGATCAACTTCTGTTTCCTCCGAAACTAGGCTAGAATAAATACATTTAAAGAGGAAATTTTTTAAAATTTCTTTTTAATCCTTTAATGTTTCTATGTCTGAGTAAAAACAGTATGTTCTATTACCTCAAAAATACTGTTACTTTATCAAGACTATATGTAATTACTTTGCACCTTTATATATAATATTAACTATTTGGAAATCATACATTTGCATTTTTTATAGAAACCCACATTATAAATTCTCCTTGAATATAGTTCAGGAAAATTTATTTCTGCTGATGAATCTACATTCTTTCTGATATTCCAAATATAAAACTATATAATAGCTATATTTCTCTGGAAAAAAATGGTAGAAAACTGTCTAATTTTGAATGCTATATTAAGTTTACTACTTATCTTAGTGTATGTTTTCACATACACTAAGCTAATCCAAATTCCATTCAAACAGGGATAGTATAACGATTAAATAAATTAAAAATTAAATACATGTACATTGTGTAGGAACTTACGTAGTAATAGATTTTTTGCAAGGCAAGAAAGTCTCTCCAGGATTATCAAAAAGATGTTAGAGAAATAACATTGTAATGTGAAATTAAGTGCTAACCAATTTTTTTTTCAAATAACCTTGGTGCTTAGATGACAAGTGTTTAGCATTTTTTAGAAAGCTAAATTTTGCACTTTTTCCATTTACATATAAAATATATGAATAAGGAAGAATATTTTGGATATATGGCCTTCCAAAGGTATATACTTAGGAAAATAGAAGAACAGTATTCTTTCTGAATTAAAAGATTCATTTCAGAGTAGTAAGATATGTAGCAGCCTGATACTTAGCTTCTCTAAGCAAAGAAGAGCAATTCTATAATACTCTATATTACAATCATGAATAGAAAAAAATTCAACTTCCTTAACACGCATTACAAAACTTTAGGTAGAAAAAAATATTTGTAAATGCTTTGAAGTCAGTGAAGTCCTGCCTTCAATCACTTTGGAGAAAAAAATCCTTATCAGTGTTCCATTATACAATGAGGCATCATAAAAATATCTCCTATCTATAAACTTTTCAATACTTTTTTTCCTAATTAGATTAATGCACATTATAAGCAAATTAGCAATCTAATATCAATAAGGTTTTCCATATATTAAAACCCTCTGTGGCCTTTACCAGTTCTCCACCCCCATCCTTCTCTTTCATTACCTCATATAACATCTAGAAGCTATCTTTCCTATGAAGTTAGTACTCAGAGTAAATAAACTTTGCATATAGCTGGCTTTTAAAAATCAGAAATACAGCAAGCAAAGAAATCATCCTCACCTCTTTTAAAAGAAAACAGAGCAACACTCAGGAAAACAGAAGTGCCCCAAAGTTCATGTGTGTCAGCAAAGAGTTGAGAGCTGCTAAGAATGATCCTCTTGAAAAGAAAGAAGTCTCCTCAGGCACCCACATGTATATTTAGATTAGACTGGCAGTTTAAATGACAGCAAACACATGGTCATGACTTCCCAATTGCTCATTCATCCAACACACATACACACAGGCTAATCAGAAGCAAACATCCACCTCAAACTGTTTGAGAAGCTAGTTTCTTCCATCTGATACTACCATATGTGGAGTGAGCATACATTCTGCTAGGGCGATCAGATGTCAAACACTTAACTATTTTTCCTAGTAGGCCCAAATCTTGAATCACATTGCTTTAGTATCTCAGAATATTTTTCTAAAGTCAGATTTACCAACTTGACTAAACTCCCTGCCCTAGCCAGCAGGGTTTTACAATGCACATAGTAAAAAAAAAAAATGTAAACGTTACGGGATCTATTTATCTTACGGGTATTTTAACTGTAAGACTCTGCCCACCCTATCAGTAACTGCACACACTCCTGCTCTGCAAACAGCGCAAAGTCATTACAGAGAGGATCACATTTTCTTATGCAAATAAACGTGGTAGAATTAAATGGTAGAGAAACCAAACATTAACTTTAAGCTGCTATTCATAAATGGAGTACCAGTAACATCCTCCAGTAAATAAGAAAAGAGAGAAAATACATAGGGCACTATAGGCAGGCACTATAAACTATAACTACAATATTGTATATACATACATATATATTAAGTTGGGTTAGTGAGAAGAAGAAAGCCAAATGCAACTATTGGCTCTATGATAGAGAAGGAGGTTATATAAAATGACAAGCAATTTAAACATAATTAAATTTTACTTTTGACATGAATTTTGTATTTTAACCTAAATGTAAAATATTTTGAAAACCCATAAGTTAATATGGGGTTGAAGGTGAAGGAATGGTACAGTATAAATGTGGGCCCCAAGAGACTCAAACAAAAGATTTATTTAAAGAAAATGCTAATATTATGACAGTGTTCTCTTGATATCTTCCATCTCCATTTTACAGAATATACACTTCTGTCATATGTTCTTGGTAGTTAAAAGACAAAAACAGATGGATGTTGATGACTTAATGGCAGTAATATTTATGCTGTGGTTTTTGCTACTTTATAAAAGTATTACAAAGGAACTCAAAGGTGTGGTGAAACCTCAAACTTAATTGAAATTTCTTTATGTTGTCTGACAAATTAAAGGCTATTATTTTATAACATCTGCCCATGTGGTAACATCAATTTCAAGATATTTCTCTTTCATCTCTAAAAACCATAATCCCTACGTGCAGGTCCTTGTACGAAGTACAGAAGTAAGCAAATTTGATATACTTATGAAATAAGAGTGTTTCCAATGTTAATGCCATATAAAAACTTGTTTTTAATGTTCAGTCTGTACCTATCATTAAAATTTAATATAACCTAACACAATTATCATCAATGGGATGCAGGTGTTGGATAACTAGATTAGTATCAACACTACAGGCAAATTAAGATTTCTTCCCATGTGATGGAGTTCTGATAAATATCAATTCATTGGTTTACTGAATTCTGAAGATCAAAAGGCCCTGCATATGGCACTAATAAATCAAATAGAGTCATCAAATCTACAGTCTGTTTTCTTTGGCTAAAACTGCAAGTTTTACTTACAGAGCCTTATCTACTCCTAAAAGTTTTCTGCCAAACCAAATTTAACTCACCAAGAGTACAGAAAACATAGCGCTTCCCAGCAGCACCCTCCTGGGTCTCTTGAAGTTCAGGAATACCATTGTGTGGTGGCCTAGAATATCTGGTCTTCTCCTCTCCTTTGCTTGTTTAGATGTCATAATCAACAGAACATCCACCCAGAAAAGTAAAATGCTGCTTCTATATTCAGAAGGGAAAATTCTCTACACTATTGACACATACTCATAGAAAATAGTAAAATAAAAAATTCTCCAAAACATTTTCCTCACTCAACCTAAATATCATTAAGAACTTCTGGTGTTGGGAATTCTACTCAGGTATTCATAGTCTAATTAATCACTTTCTAATAAACTAACCCTAAACTTTGCATGACAGCAGCAGTATTTGAAGAGAAGGGGCTAGGAAAAGGTAATACAAGTAGGATGAGAGCCCAGGAAAAAATTTCTCTCTCAGTTGGTTTCCCTGAAGAGATTGTGCTGATGGGTAAGCCATGTTATTTCCATTCTTGAATAAGATGTGCCTATGAGTGGTAGGATCATGGCATTGTTTTCTTCTTTATAAAACTATTCCGTAATTTTCAAAAAATCTTATAATATTTACATGTTTGAAATATATAAACAAAAATAATTTTTTTTTCCTGGGACAACTGATACTATCCTAAAGCAGTACGAAATACTCTCATTTCCTGTCCAACAGGAACTGAGAAAGGTTTAATAACTAGTCTTAGTAAGCTGAAATCTCAGCTAAGTATTTTTCCCAATGTCCTAGAAGAAACCCCTACACCAATGTCTCTCAACCTTGGCAATCCTGACATTTTGGACTGGATAATTTTTAGTTGTGGGAGGGTCTTAAGCATTGTAGGATATTCTACCTACTAGATGCCAGTAGCAACCTCCTTCACTAGTCATGAAAATAAAAAAATGTCTCCAGACATTGCCAAATGTTCCTCAGGGGACAAAAATTGCTCTGGGTTGAGAACCATTACTCTAGATTAGTGTTTCTCAAAAGGCTGCCTATAGGAGTTTCATATAATTATGCACCACTAATTGACACAGGATTCCCTTCTAATAAATTCTACCTGTGAGGCCAAAATGAAATGACACTTTTGTTCAGTCAAGATCCAATTCAATGGTCTCTCTCTGTCATTGATGATAAAGTACATTTGTGAGAAAACTAGAATCTCTGAACTTGGCGATAGGTACACCTTTAGTGATCTGGTCTATGACTCCACTTTAGTTCTGATGTGATAACATCACAGTCCCTTAGACAGAAACCAAATTCTCATTTCTATCTGGCAATGCCATTTCTGTATTTGATATACACAACAAGTCAAGATGTGTGTCATTTGGTTAACAGGGTCCGAAAAGCACCACGTGAAGATGCATACCTTACATAACGTTAACAGAAATGAGAGCTTGCAATTAGATTCAGTTAATACAAGAGTGGTATTATCAGTCAGTTTACATATGGGGAAAGTCTATCCTGTGCTTGAAGTGATACAAAATAGTGTTTGGAGAAGAGCATCCATGGCATGGTATGTCAAAGAGCAGGGAGAAGTATCATTCAAATACCTCTCTGGACAGCAGTCCCAAGCCTATTTCCTTAAAAGCCAATAAACCCCAAGTCTGAGAAGTTAACTTCTTAGATTTTCTTCTTGGTTCAGGTTATGTTCAAGAAAGACCAAGAAGGAGTTGGTCTGATTCCTGTAATCAAAATTTCTTTTGAGGCCAAATCACTGGAGTAATGAATCTTGCAGGAGTGCACAAAACCTATTTATAGATGCTTCCAGCTGCCACAGACATCACTGGACGTGACAGACCCCATTCCACAGATGCTCAAGCCTCTATGCTAAAGATGTGTTTGAATGACATAGCTAAGTGAATCTCTGACCACACTGAATATTCCACAGCCAACAGAATTCCCAATAAGAAATGCCAACTGCTTTTTATGGTTATTAGTACTGGCTACTCTTGCTCCTATGGTGACAGCCAGGCTATGTTCTGGAAAAATGTAAAATTACAAACTTTCCTGAACTGAACCTAGGTAACGAATTACAGCCCTTTAGTGCAGTTTTATCCTGGTATCCTTTTTCTCCAACATACAAACTTTTCTTGATACGATCTTAATGTATTAAGATGGCCTTTTTGTTCTTTTCCTCAGGGATAATTTTATACTATCCTATTTTTCACTTTGTGTAAGAGTTATCTAAATAGATTGTTAGTCACTCTCCCCCACAATCTCACAGGATAAGCTTCTCGAGGATAGGAAATACATCTTTCTTACCTTGTATCCTCTATAGCAGGGGATGGCAATCTTTTTCTGTAAAGGGCCAAACAACTCTGTCCTTGTAGCTATGAAAGCAGCCACAGACAATATGTAAAAAAATGGCATGGCTGTGTTCCAATACAACTTCATTTACAAAAACAAGCAGTGTGCCAGATTTGGTCTACAAACTGTAGTTTGCCGATTCCTGCCCTACGGGTACTTACCGCATCAACACCATGCTCATAGTGGGTTGGATTTTGGTGAACTTTGTTAAACCAAATTTCTCTAATATAATTTACCATATTATTTCTCAGTCTATTTTTGTTTGCAAACATAAAGTATCTTGTTTTTTGTTGTTGTTTTGCAAAAAAGCAATGACCTTATTCACTAGTTTATACAGTTTTCAGCTCAAGACACTCTGTCCTATGGCAGCCCCAAAATATCAACTTAATTTCATCCCATTAAAGAGTATTCTGATCTTGCTGTCTAAGTTTCTGAGAGTTACTGTAGAAGATAAAACTGTGACATATTATTCTTATGAGTTTTCATGCCAATTATATTGTTGAATGTGTACAAATAAAAGTCTCATCAATAAAATAAATTACCCTTTACCAGATAAACAGCTAGTTCCTCTGAGACAGCAACATCTTGGAAGGGGCCATTGGAAAAGTTACAAACTTTGAATTCCAAAGCCACTGCAAACCTCTACTGGTAGGCTATCCAAAGGTCACTCATTTAGCAAGTGCAATTCATTAACTGCTTCAAAAGTTCAAGTATTTAAAAAGGATAAGCTTTAGACATTTGGAAGTTCAAGTTCTGAAAACGGAAATATTGGACTAGTTCATTTGGAGAGGGAGTTGTAATATCATAGTCAGCCAAAAGGATGCCTAACAAAATAAAATAAACATGTGTGCTTTAAATTCAAATTAGGATTTAAGAAAATCTCTCACAAATGAACCTCTAACCAAATTTATTCTTGTGTAAACCTCAAAAAAAAAAAAAAAAAAGGTAGCTCAAGTATTGGATGAGTTGGAAAATTTGTATCTGATTGCTGTTTTTTAATACTTGTTCTAATAAACAAAACTGAACAGTAGCTAACAAGAAAATTCAAAGATTAAGGAAGAAGATGGTAGAATTTGTCTTAAAAAAAAAAAAAAAAAAAAAAAAGGAAAAGCTCTTTCTCCATTCAAGAATATCCCATTAAAGAGCAATGAGAATAAGGTGATTATCAGACAAACTGCAAATTTTTTAAATTCTGTTTTTCTAAGTAGCACATGACTATATAGGAAAGAAAGAAGGAAGGAAGGGAGAGAGGGAGAGAACTAGGGAAGGAGGGGGGCAGGAAGGAAAGAGGGGGGAGGGAGGGAAAAAGGGAGGGAGGGAACACAAGAAGGAAAAAAATAATTTCAAAAGATAAATCCTTCAAGACAGTTTCTCACAAAGGTTATACGTCAAAGAATTGAGGAAATAGGACTTAACCACACCAGCAATAGAGGAGTGGGAGAGGCTACCTAGTCCACCTTGTTTTTCATGGCGAGTATATCGACAATGATTGACCCAATGGGACATTCCACTGGGAAGAAAAATAACCCATCTCCCTCAACATATATCAGAATTCTTTAGACCTTCTCAAGGTTCTCAGGATTAAGGAGAAATGGGAAAATCAAACCATGAAGACTATCAGGGACTTTGAATGCTACTGTAGGACAGGTAGGTAATGTTTCATGGATAACACATTATATAAAACTACTCTGAATCCATCCAAAAACTTGCACCCAAATGTTCATAGCAGAGCTGCTAATAACTAAAAGGTGGTGTGCCAGTTTGTATATATTGTGTCCCCTGGAAAAAGCCATGTTCTTTGGTACAATCTTGTGGGGGCAAATTGATTAATCTTTTTGATTATGGTGTGACCTCTTCATTGAATGATTCCACAGAGATTTGACTCTGCCCATTCAGGGTGGATCCTGATTAGTTTACCGGAGTCCTTTAAAAAGAGCTGACAGACCCAGACACTTGGGATGCTGGCCCAGAGTTTGCTCTGGAGAAGCTAAGAGAGGACAAAATGCCCAAAGAGCATCTGAGAGAGACTTTTGGAGTGATGCTTGGGAGCTAACACTTGGAAATGCTTGGAGATGCAGAGAGAAGTACCTTTGGAGATGCTAGGCTAAGAGATGAAGCCCAGAGTTTGCCCCGGAGAAGCTGAGAGAGGACTCCCAGACTCTTAGAGAGAAAGCCACCGGAATCAGAAGCTGAAAGGAACGCAACCCAGAAGCAAAGGACCAGCAGACTCGAGCCACGTGCCTTCCCAGCTGACAGAGGTGTCCCAGATGCCACTGGCCGTTCCTCACTGAAAGTATCCTCTTGTTGATGCCTTAGTTTGGACACTTTCATGGCCTTCAGACTGTAAATTTGTAACCAGATAAACCCCCTTTATAAAAGCCAATCCATTTCTGGTATTTTGTATAATGGCAGCAATAGCAAACTGAAACAGGTGGAAACAGCCCAAATGCCCATCAACAGATGAATGGATAAACAAAATGTGGTATATTCATATACTGAAATATTATTCAGCCATAAAAAGAAATGAAGTGCTCACCAGGCAACAACATGGAAGAACCTTTAAAACATCATGCTAAGTGAAAGAACTCAGTCATAAAAGACTACATATTATATGATTTCATTTATATGAATTGTCTAGAATACACAAATAGAGAGATGGAAAGTTGATTAGTGGTGTCTAGGGCTGAGGGAGATGAGGGAATTAGAGGGTGATGGCTGAAGGATACAGGGTTTCTTTCCAGGGCAATGAAAATGTTCTAAAATTAATTGTGGTGGTGGTGGTTGCATAATTTTGTGGATATACTAAAAAACATTAAAGTATACACTTTAAATGAGTTGTATGGTATGTGAATTATTTCTCAATAAAACTCTTGAAAAAAACAACTACGCTGAATATATGCTGATAATTGTTCATATCATTGTTTTTCCTTTTCTTACTCTGTCCAGTAAGGCAATTTAATTCAATCCCTATGCTTTAAAAGATTAAAATATAATTAAGTTATGTATACTTTGGGACATTGTGTAATACATTTGGCCCATCAGATTATTATGGAAGCTCCTAAAATGGAAATGTTATGAGAATCAACTAAGAGAATTTAATGGTGAGTTTGGTAGCAAACTTTTCAATGAACTACAAATAAAATGTGAAACATTAGCCAAAGAAAATAGTAGTAGATTTGATAGTGTTACATTAAGAAGGATATATATTAAAAAAATATGTTGAGATATTTTGAAGGTAAAAGATGGTAAGTTTGAATAGAGTAATAAAAAGTAGGATATTAATTTTTCCCCATGGTTGTAAATATAGATAGGGTTTAGAAAGCAAAACTTAAACTTAAATCCTTTTTATATAGGCTTATTGAAAAATAAAAAGTAGCATTAATGTAAAGTGAAAATGGAGATAGAAGTAAAGAAAGAGGAGAGAAGATAAAAATATTGATCCCAAAGCAATCATAAATTGATTCCTTTGTGTAAAACATAAAAGCAGATTTTATTGGTACAAAAAGTGTATGTGTCTTTCATTGACGCATTCTTGTGTGGCTTCTGTGTCTAGAGATGTGTTAGCACACTGCTAAAACAGTCCTGGGCAATCCAGATAGGATCTCTGCCCTCCAAGGCTTTCTGGTCCAGCTTATGGATTAAAGTTTAACTTCCTTTTATTTCAATTTTTCACATATACTAAGAATTCTGGTACACTGGATACCACTGTTCAAACATGAAAACAAAAATCTCTCCAAAATACTCACATAATAAGGAACAATTAAAGTTTCTCTTCAAAAACTGAAGTTAGAAGTACAAATTAACAGCTGACGAAATAATTTCCTTTCTATAATAGTAAGTCAAATTAGAGACTTTCGTAGGTTAAATGGAGGTGTAACTTATATACAGTAAAGTACCCAAGTCTTACGTGTACAGCTCAAATAATTTTCAAATATGTATAAGCCCATATAAAGACTACCAGACCAAGACAGAGAATAGCTCCCTTGATGGTTACTTTAGTCAATGGTTTGTTAGGGCAAGATGCTCGATTTCTTGCGTGGCCCCACCAACTCTCCTAGGGAACTGGGCAGAAGATTTCATAAAAGATAAGCCAATTTATACTGGCCAATCATTTTGTACAAATAGATAACATCTAGATGACTGATTATAACTGTGTAGAAGATTGTGGCTCATATCTAGGAAAGGGAAAGAGGCAGGGAAAAGGGGAAGAGAAAGAAGCAGAACAGTTCCTGCAGATGAGACAAACGTTAAGAGTTAAGAGAGACTTTACCTGGGAGAACTGGGTTGATTCTTCCCATTAACATTTTGGAGGGAAGGAGGGTAGTATAAGGGAATTATTAATATAAGGCATGGGGCCAAAAAATATCAAGCTAGATCAAAGAACACATACAGTGAGCCTAAGAATATCAGTGAACATGGAATAACTGGTCTGTCCCATCCATTTGTCTACCTATTTAATTATGTAACATTCTCATTTTCATGAGAAAATATACCACTTTCTGACAAGGATCCTATGTTCATCTGTCCCCAGACCCACCTTCCACACCTCTCTCTTTTAAATATAATCTTATATTGTTGCACGTAAGCACTATTTTTATAAACTACATGATTTTTCCTGAAACAAGGTTAGGTAAAAAAAATATATAATTCTTTGTCACTATCAAATGCTGGCATTCTCTAAACTTGAAGCTAGCAGAAAGATGAAAGTATGTGAAGAATAGATAGCCAATGAAAAACTAGAAATTATGAAAGTTTCTGAAAGTTAAGATTTTAGGATATGTCTATTCTTATGGATTTTCCATTTTATTCTACTACTTTTATACACTACATAAGCCCAGTTACTATGTAAGCTTAAAAACAGCAAACAGCTTAAGAAAAAGACTATATATTTGCCATAAAATTCAGGAGAAACCTTGTAGGAGGCCAACCTGCTCAGCCTGGGCCTCTCGCACATGTCTTTATACTGTCTGCTTCCTGAGGGGCCAAGAAGTTGAATCCACTGTTCATCCAAATCTCCAGGAACAGTATTCCAAAAATAAAGATAATTACTATATCTCTTTCCACTTTTATTTCCATGCCAGGTGGTTGTCAGACCCTTCGGAGTCCAGAGATTGCTCTCTGAGCTGCCTTTCCATTTTGTCAGCATCTTTAAAATGTGGCACACAGACCAAACACAAGACCCAGATGTAGTGTTACAAGGGCAGAAGGTAACAGAGCTGTAATTGTCCATGATTTATATACAACATTTCTATTAACACAGCCTTAGATTAAACTAGCTCATCTAGAGCTGACACTCCACTAAAACCCCCAAGGTCATCCTCCAGTCCCCATATGAATGGTCGCTAAGGCCAATATCCTCTATCCTTTACTAATCCAAATAATTACCTGATTTAAATTAAGGAACTTACATTTATCTATTAAATTTCATTTTCTTGGGTTTGGCCTAGCATTTCAACTTCATAAAAGTTTTTAATCATTTTTTGGGATAGCATGGAATATACTATCCCTCCCAGCTTTGGGTCACTGGAGAGCATACCTTCCATATCTTTATGAAACACACTGCAAAAATAACAAATAGAACAGGAAAAAAATGCCAACTCTACTACCCTCCACAAGTGACCTCTCCATATCTTGATATGGACTCTTTGAATGCACTTGTTTAACTGGTATAAATCCACCTAGCTCAAGAATCAGTCTGTACTTCACCTTATCCCACGGTATCATTAAAACACTGAAAATTCACTGCATTCTCTAGTCAACCTTATACTAAATGAAGAAATTAAATTAGTTAGGCACAATAACATATAAGAAACTAGTGATAGCCATAATCTTTTTCAAATGCTTAGTAACCACATATTTAAAATTCAATTCTAGTTTTCTTAGGCAACAATATAGGACTTACCGATCTACATTTCCGGAATCTAACGATTTGTGAGGACTGCTCATAGAACACTGTGCTCACTTCATCATGTTGATTGTTGCATTTCCAAGGCTAAATAATCATAATATTACTCATTTTGTAGCACTGTCTTTAATTGTAATAATATCTTCAGTGGACATTGCAAAAAGATGTCCCCTCAATTTCAAAATTAGTTCAACAGAGGTCTGAATGTTTTAGGTTATTTGCTATGAAAAAGACAAGAACTAAAGACTGTCCCTTTATGTGCAAGGCCTCACTTCTTTATTCCAACTGCTACGCTTGGCATAACTACTTTTAATTGCCTGGCAGAAGTAATGGTAGCCGAGAGAAAAAAAAAATCTTTAATAGCCCTATGTAATAATTAGTCATGCATTTTTTTTTTTAAAGCACCAATCACTTAACAGGGACAGGTAAATACACTTTAAAGACACAAAAAATTAGTGTAGCAAAAAGTTATAACCTTAACTTGAGATATACTTATAACTGACATTATCAATTTTTAAACATCTAATAAATTGGTTCTGATTATCCAATGCTTTTCTTGAAAGCATTTTTAATAAGAGTCATCATTCCTATAAAGCTGCACATCTAAAGAAGATTTGCAGTCATTTTAATTATCCTTCACAACAACTCTACCAAATCATTCAGTGCCGTTATCCCTGCTTCTTTCCAGGTGAGGAAAATGATCACATGTAGTTCAGAATATTTTCACCCGAGTATATGGCAAGGAGATGGCTGGATTCTGGCAGCAGGCTGAGAGCCCAAAAACAGGGGACAAAAAAGAAAAAAGGTAGGGAGAGGGCAATGTGCAACTTCTCTCCGCCATGAGAGGTGTCACCCTTGGCTGGGGGTCATCTTCAGTCACACAATGTTAGACAGTGGCTGTGAGATAAAATTGTTACAAACATGGAAACTTTAAAAAATCTCTTCCTCAGAAAAAAAAAACAAACAAACAAGAAAATGAGGAATAAAGTATCAGGAAATGAGTTGGGGGAAATAAGGTTTCCAGAGAAAAACGATACTAAGCCCAGTAGCTACAAAGTCCTGGCCTTTTCAATCTTATTTTTATTTATTTATTTATTTATTTATTTATTTTTAACGAGCCCATTAAAGAACCTGTACCCTTCTTTGGGAGGAAAAAAAAGAAAAAAAAAAGATTTCAGTCCAAGGTGACCTGTGTGAGAGAAAAGCAGGTGATGGAAAGGTCTCCCAAGAGTTAGAAAAGGCTATAATAGCCCCAAGTTCATTGGTCACCACCTGTGATGATAATAGTTGGAGAAACCAGTCCACAGTGTCTCCCAAGGCAACAGATGGATCGCATGAATTAGTCAGTGGTCTTCCCAGGATGCCGGGCGTAAAAATACTTCGGAGGGAAGGTGGTTAAGCAGTGAATCCTGCTGAAACAAACCTGACATCTGCTTCATCTTCTCCCTCGTCCTCCAACTCCACACTAGATATTTCAAATGGATAACAACTTGAAAGCTCCATGCGGACTTTTCTTTCATTATTATTATTTCAAATGCTAAATGTTATCTACTTAAGGATCTTACCTTGGCTCCATGCCCTGGCAGAAGGCAAAATTTTTCAGCTAATAAGGGCCTGGAGGCTTTACAAGACCACAGGAGTTTTCAAAAATATTCCTACATATTCATAATAGTCAAATTAATAGATCTGATGCCAGAAGTAAAGTGGCAATTTATGGGTAACTTTAAAAATGTACTAATGGGGTAACTTTAAAAGCTACTTTAAAACATGCAGTTATGAATCTAATGCAAAATCATTTTGCCTTTTGATCTCGGCTATGTGTTCAGTATTCTGCAATGAACTAATCAGAAAAAACTTGGCATCTTTCTCCCCTGGAAAGATACTTGGCATTCAGAAAAGAAATTTAGGTTAAACACCTTTTAACTGTCCTTTCTGTAACAATTAAAAGCTTTTCCTCTGACTTACTGACACAGTTCACAACCACATACAATGAAAGTAAAATAAATCTTTCCTGTGCAGAACATTACATGCTCTTAGATGGATTAAAAACACGTTTGCCAAGTCTGCATTTTTATAGGCTTCCCACTGCCAAAAAGCTGACACAGGTACTGATAGCAGAGCATCAGGTAAAGAGAGTGAGGGGAAACCATTGGCCCTAACTATACTGCAGGATTTTATGAATGCAGGACCCTGTGGTCAGGACAGACATAGGCTTATTGTCTGAGAAAGCCGAGTTCTCACTTTCAAATTTACAATCCTAATCAGGAGACGAGATGAACTATAAACATATTGGGCAAAAGTTAACTAGCGCTTATGAACAAAGTATCCATAATGGCAATTTCACACCAAAGAAGAACAAAGCTAACAACTAAAAGAATAAACTATGTATTATAGGTTGTATTTTCAGTTTTTTTGTTTTTAGATCAAGTCATCTCATTAACAGCTTTTAAGCACATTTTAAATTTTTGGAAGAACTTTAACATGGTATTATTTCATTTAATCACCCTAACAATCTATGAAGTAGGCATTATCAGGATACATTTACAAATCAACTGCTATGTGCCAGGTACTGTGCACTACTTCATTTGATTTATGCAACAATTTTGTAATGTTATTCACAATTCAGAGATTATGAAATTAAGACTGAAAGAGATTAATTATTTTGCTCCAGATCACAAAGAGAGTACAACTGTCAGACCTAGAGCCCTTTCCCAGGTCTCTAAACTCTTTCTGGGACACCAGTTTTTCACTTGGTTAACAAAAATATATAGTCTGTGTTCCTCACCAAAATATGGACAATCTTCACTGCTGAGCCCAACACACTGCAGTTACCAGAGATTCCTGCATCCAGTGTACATTTACATAAGCATACTAATGCTGAAGCAAAGTGTTGGTCGGCATAGATGCTGCCAAAGCTTACAAACTATAAATTCATCTCGAAAATGCCCCATGCAAGAGTTGAAGTGTGAATAAGATGTCATTGGTAAGATGGAATAATGGGAGAAAGGAGAGGCAAAATATTGCTACTACCAGAGTAAGGGTCATCCTAACCCAAGGAAAAAGTGCCAGGATCATGGGTGAAGACCAGTCAAGGGTTTGGACTAGCAGAGATCTGTCAGGTGGAAGATGCTAGAATTATAGAGTAGGCAACTTCTACAGGGAAGATGCTAGAATTAGAGTAAGCTAGAACTGTATGGTAGTACCCTGAAGACTACCTCTGTCAGTTAACAAGAAAGGTCAGGTAAGGTATGGAATCTTTAGTAAAACATAAAGATACACACACACACACACCTTTCATATTTTACTTCAACTTAAAATTTATAAATACACAATCACCCAATCTTTTGATGTGGGACCAAGGAGCTTTTGTTGAGTGGGGTCTGACAAGTCTTTCTTACATAAATTGCATTCTCTAATGCATTATCTTTGATCACCGTCTATGAGCGAGAAGGCAGAGACTTACAAAGCTGTAAGAATGCAGGACCCTCTTGATTCTGAGGATGTCTTCCCTTGCTGTATACCTAATTTGAAAGGAATTTTTTTCCAACAGATTGCCCTTCAGGTTTCTATAGTATTCAACTTAGTTTTCAAAGAGACAATTACTTTTTGGGTGCCTTATTGGCTCATATAACATTTTATAGTTATATTAAGTAACTAATGTAGTCACTTAGTAAAAATGACATACATGTTTGGGAACAACTACATTGACTGGTTGGTGAGTGTGCAACTGAACCAGTGGAAGAAGAAGTACACAGTTATAAGAGAATACCAGCTGATCATGGGCAAATGTAAGTGTGTTTTATAAGAAAGGAGAGCTCTGTAAAAATGCAGGCCCCTTAAGTGAACTTCTTTTGGTTGCAGAACATGCAGAGTCCCACAAAGGCTGGGTGGGAAGGCAGCCACACAGGCCTACCAACATGCAAATTCCAATTTAGGGGATTCCCAGAACTAGCCACAGGAGGTAATCCATCAATTTATATTTATAGTCAAGTATAAATTTGAAACTTGAGTAAGGTTTCAAAGTACATGTGCTAAGGCTTTGAGAAGATGGCTGTGATGAGATTTTTCTTTCCAATCTTTTTTTTTTTTTTAAATTGATGGTTGTTGTCTTCAGTTCATTTTTTTTTTCTCTTAATAGACTCAATCTCCTACAAATGATAAATTATACTTGGTTATTTATAATTTTTGTTGCCTAAGGTAATCACTGCTTTTTTAAAACCACTTTAACAAATGTTAATAGTCTCCAAAACATATAATTAAATACATATTTGCAAATGGAGGTGTCAATACCAGCACAAACATGAGTCTAATTCTTTGGGGGAACTGACTGCATTCCCTGCATCTTGTTTCCCTTGGCATAACTGTTACTGCTTAGTATAACTCTTTTTTTTTTTTTTAAATAATGCTTGCCCTTTGTGGTTAGGAGCTTTAATTTTTTGTGATAGTTTCTTCATTCATTCTTCCACAATAAACAGTTGTTTGGCTGCAGATATTCAAATGTGATGGTATAATAAATATTTAACAACCAAATTAAGATAATTAATTTAAAGCTAATCTGTCTTGGTAATTATCCAAACTGAGGAAACAGAAGGGAGAAAAAAAAACAGTTCCTTTTATAAAGTATACAAGTGGTATTTTACCAGTTCCAATAATTTTAAGAGCACATATAAACATTAGAGGGAATATAATCATATTTCATGATCCCAAAGACAGCAAAAACAAGGTGGTCATATAACTTTCATGTTATCATGCCTCTGCACCGTCCCTATAGGAAATAGGGAGGCAGAAATTTCTTTCACTTTAACATCCTGTTATTGAAATTTCCCTGAAAACTATTTGCTTTTCTAAAATACAGAAGCAAATATTTTGGGATTTTGGACTCTGACATTCCCCTGCTGTCTCAATAAAAGATTAATTTGTGGTCCTTGCCTCCTCTTTGTTATTTTTGTGGCTTAATAGTCCTCATGGTAGAATCAGTAAAAAAAAAAAAAAAAAAAAAATTATTGTTGGAGTTTTCAAGCACTCCATACTCCTTGGCCAGGTCCAACAAAAAAGCAAGGGCTGCAAAGGCAGGTAAAGAGTAATACAATTTATATGACTTCCTTACCTTGGCCTACAATTTATCCCAGTATTTTGTTGCATGAACTTATTTGTACAAGCGTGGCTTATGCCTGGATACTGTGTGCCATGGAGGGAGTTGAGACTTGTCTGTTTATACAGAGAGCTCTCCAACTTTTTGTGGCCTGTCTATTCCAACCCCATCCACAAGGGAGCCAAAAATCACATCTCCAGATCACTCATATATTTTTATAGCTAAGACTCCTCTAAACTATAAATGCATAATATGTAAATACAAATAGAAATCCATCATTGCACTATTTAACTCAAATTTGTTGAGTACCAATTAAGTGCCAGACATTGTGTAAAGAGCAGGGAAATAAGATAATTGAGAGACAGTATCTGCTTTCAAAACATTCCACTGATTAGGAAAGAAACACTTTAATATGAAATAACCAAATAGTAAAAGTATACATAGACTGTAAATGGAGGGAGGACAATAGAAGGCAGGATCAACCGGGGTGTGGCAGATTATTCAGAAAAGCTTCAAAGAAAAGGTGTAAGTTAACCAGGCCATAAAGGACCAAGAGTATTTCATTGGGACACAGAACAGCATGAAAATTTTCAAGGAACACGGGATTTCTAATATTTTAGGGTGACTAAAGCACAAAGAGGAACAAATAAAGAGGAGAGTGGAAAGGTCAGATGAAAGAAGACCTTAAAAGCAAGGCTTATGGAACCTAGAATGGGGAATGAGATCTTGTTATTCTGTAAAGGTTAATATGATATCTCAATGCACCCCAGAGTACTCTGGGCAGAAAGTAAGAAAATATTTGCAAAGTTCCCTTGAGAGACTGGGGAAAAATGTAGAAACATTAAACTTCCTCACCTGGGGAATTCCTGATATTCCTGCAAACATTAGGGAATTCCAATTGCATAAGAGCCCCCCTCCCCAGAGAACCTCTTTTGTTGCTCAGATGTGGTCTCTCTTGCTCAGCAACCTCTGCAGCTAAACTCACTGTCCTCCCCACTATGTGGGACATGACTCCCAGGGATGAGCCTGGCCCTGCATCACAGGATTCAGAATGCCGTCTTGACCAAAAGGGGGAAAGAAATGAAACAAAATAAAGCTTCAGTAGCTGAGAGATCTCAAATAGAGTCAAGAGGTCAATCTGGAGGTTATTCTTACACATTATATAGATATACCTTTTTACTGTCTAGTGTTTTAGAATAGCTAGAAGGAAATACCTGAATCTGTTGAACTATAATCCAGTAGGCTTGATTCTTGACAATGACTGTATAACTATACAGCTTTTATCATGGAATCATGTGATTGTGAAAACCTTGTGACTTATACTCCCTGGATCAGATGAGTATGGGCAGATGAGTAGTAAAATGAAGACAAAAGTATATATAAATACTAGGGGGAGATAAAGGGTATGGGATGGTTTGGGTATTCTTTTCTCTGTGTTTTCTTTTTTATATATTTTTTCTTTATTTTGGAGTAATGAACACTGACTGTGGTGATGAATGCACAACTATATAATGATATTGTGAGCCACTTTGGATGGATTATATGGTATGTGAGTATATCTCAATAAAATTGCATTTTGAAAAAAGCAGTGCTTTTAAAAAAGCTACTGTTGAAAGACACTAGGGAACCAACTAATTCTTTTGAAAACTGGTAAAAATAAAAGGGGGGGGGCGGAATCAGCACGTAAGTCTTACCTATCCTACAGAAACTGTACTACAGGTTAAACAAAAGGCAAATGAGGGGGAGTTTCTCTTTAAGGCAACTTCTGGTTAATAAATGAAGAAGAAAGAATCATGAAATAAAAAACAACACCAATTTGTAACCCCTAATGAATTAATGCATATAGGCATTGAGCATCAATGGGTGCTAATATCACATGAAAAAAAGAGATATCTCTTACAGGTCTCCTGATAAAAGAACACAGCTCAACCCATGAAATAGTTTTACCCAAAACACAAAACACAAACCAAAACCAAAAACCTAACCTCAATCTGACCATGCTTCTGACTACTAATTTATTGTAAATATCCACAAAAATAATATCAGCAAAATCCAAACTGAGAAATTCTAAAAGACAAACAACAATTTTTTCCTTGTATTTTTTGTGAAAAAAGAGGGCAGGGAGGATCCATAAATAAAAAAAAAAAAAAAAAACAGTTTTCACTAATGGCAAGTTGTGGATATCAATTCAAACAAACTGTAAATCCAAAAGAAAATTTGTGACATTTTGATTCTACTGGAAATTTGCCTGGTGGCTAGATATATGATGACATTAAGAATTTTGATATGTTTAAATGTGATAGTGGCATTTTAGCTGTGTTCTGAAAAAGTCCTTATCTTTTAGAGATTCATATTAAAATATCTATGAATGAAATAGTATGAAGTCTTAGATTTGATTTAAAATTATATTGGAGAGAGGAGAGCCCATGGGGCTATAGATGAAAAAAGATTGGCCAGGAATTAATAATTGTTGAAGCTGAGTGATGAAAGGAGTGTGTATCATTAAATTATTTTGTATATTTTCATATATTTCAAATTCTCCATGAAGAAAAGACTATCAAAAGAAAAAAAAAAAAAAAAAAGCAAAGTGTATACTAAGCCTGGAAAGGTTTTCTAAAGAGAGAAGAGAGACCAAGAAGCTACTGACATGTTCCTGGGCTGGATGAGGATACAGAGATGGGCAGCACATGAGAAACTACCACCCTCCCCCAAACCTTTGATTCTGGGGGGAAACTCTGAGATTCACCGGTTTTATTACACAAAACAAGGGGAATATACATGACTTACCCCAAAAAGCAGGAAGGGGACTTGTTGCAAGTCTGAAAGTTTCTGGACAATGAAGGCAGACTTGGTAAGCAAGAGTAAGTATGCTGGCCCTGTCAGATTCTGACCTAAGATTATCAGATCACCTAGAATTTTAAAATAAGCCATCATAAGATCAGCAACAAGTTTGATGTTCACGTTTAATTAAAGCAATCCTGGAAAATAATGGGAAAGAAGAGGAGATGTGAAAATAATGTAAGCTCTTTAAAGTAATGAAAAGATGTCAGGTTACCTTGAGTAGAATTTGTCAGATATGAAATATTTTTAAACTAGTGTGGACTTTCAGCAAGACTCTGCATTCATTTGCAACACAATCCAAGATTAGGCCAAATAAAAAATGAAATTTTTAAAAATATGTGTAGGAATTTAAAATATATATATATTTTGTCCATGGATTATAAAACACTAAATTCCTAGACCACAGTTTTCCTCTCAAACTTAACAAGAACACCTATCAACATCAGGTCTTCACAGAATATAATTCATAAAATTACCAAACAAAATTAAAGTCTTTGTCCTTGCCATTAACATTGTTGCTTGAACTAATATCTCAATGGCACTGTTTACAAATATTATCTCATTAGGTGGGTATTACCATTAAAATCTGTATTTTATTGTTCACTGCAAGTAAGCTGTCTAGTCTTTTGATTTGAAGTGCATGCTCTTTTGACTACTTCCCATCCCTCCTGGACCCACAAAAGCAAGAGGATTAGCCAGGTATGGCTGTGTTCCAGGACAAAGGAGTCCTAACTTCTTCCTTCAGATCCTTCGTGAATGCAACCTTTAGGTAACAATAACACTGGCCACATTGTTGCCCCAGTAGGAGGTACATGAAACAACCTAAAAGATAGCACATTGGTGAACAAATCCCCTCGGATAGACTCTAACGCACAACAGCTTTTCAATACTTTCTGCCTCTTAGAGAATGACACATAGGAGACTTGAATCAATCAGCATTTTGAAAATCATATCCAGGTCTCCTTGCACCCATTATTCATAAGTCAAGTATCTTCTTGCTTCTCCTTCCCATTCCAGAATGTCAGAGGAAACCAGATAGTGGGAAAGTTAGCACTGTAATTTGATTTTTTTTTCCTCAACAGGCTTACTCAGTATCGCAGTGACTTTAATTTGATGTGATTTCTCTCTCAATAAGGTTTAATCAGTAGCAGGGTACAAAAAGCATGGGCTTTGGCATTGGTCAAACCAACCTGGATTCAAATTGTGGCTCTGTCACTTCTACATCTGTAAGATGATATCAAAAGCTATCTCCTCCACTGCATGGATTAAATAAGAGGATACAGAGCAGAAGTGTCCCACACAAGCCTAGCATGGAGTGGAGTTCAGTAAGACTCCCTCATTCCTGATAAACTAATTTAATAAATAACTGGCCAGATTAATTTATAAAAGCTTTCTTCCTTTTCAGTTAGGAAACACAGAATTGTTTTATGTTTGCCGTCAGTTGTTTTTAGGTTGTCCTCTCCTGTCAAGAATGCTTTCTGCTGCCCATCCCACCCCCATCTCCACCAACGGATGCCACCCTTCCTTCAGCTTAAATCCTAATTTTGTACCATCTGTACCACCTACCACAGTGCTTAACATGGAAGAAAATACTTCATAAATAATTTTAAATGTTACTGAATATCACTGAAGTAATGAAAGAATATTAGAATTAAGAAACATGTTTAGAAAAATAACATTTTAAATTACTCAAAGTGGCATGAATGTTTATCATATTTAAAAAAAAAAAAAAAAACAAAAGTCACCTAATAAGCAAGAGTAAGCAACTTAATTTTTTTTTTAAGTATTATGATTCTAAACACTGAGGTCCCAAACTGTGGGCACTAAAATAAATACTTTATTTATTTAAAATAATATCTGAGGACCCCATACATACATTTCTCACCCCTTCCCCATGACTAAGCTAGATAAGAAAATTTCTTTCTCTCTGTGTCACTGACCCTGAATAATTTTTCCCCACCCCAGACCCCCAACCACCACATCCCCATCCTCTGTCTTCAGAAATCAAAGGAAAATCTGTTGTCGACAAATGCTTCAGTAAATGCATCTCCATTTTCTCCTGCCTATTAGAAGTCTCTGACTTTATCTGAGAATGTCTCATTGTGCAGTCACATTTAGTGACCTAAAGAAGCCACTTAGGGGTGACTTTTCTTTGTGGACTTAGACACTGCCTTGAAAGTTTACAGCCATAAATTGTTACCTGCTGAGAACAATTTCTCAAACTTGGTTAAATAATTACACAGACACCAAAAGAAAACCACCCTCTACCTATGCCATTGCATCACCTTATCTCCTATTTGGAAGAATGCACAGCCAACATTTTTAATAACTTAGGGTATAAAATATAACTAGAAGATTCAAAAAGGAATCTCCAAACTGGAGGACACCACTTGTTATTTGGTGGCACCTTCTGGGAAAGCTTGATATTACAGCTCAGCTCTGTCAAAGATAAATTTCCATGCAGAAGCAAATGGGAGAATTTCTGAGTGCAGGGAAATGGTACTGATGATACACTTTGACAATATGTAATCCATAATTATGAGAGTCTGTTTGAAGTGAGCATGTAGGAGTAGTTAAGGTTTCCTCTTCCCTCATTTCTAGCTTTGCAAGCCAAACCCACTTAAGAAGAGAACCTATCATCTCCTGAAGACTGCTGGTAAAGCCCAAACCAACAGGTCAAAGAAACATGAATCATAAATGGAACAAAAATATGGGGTATTAAATGCTATCACAACAATGATACCAACTTCTTAAAATATATCTCTGCAGTTCTGATGTGAATTCATGGAATAATACCCTACCAAGCCCCATGACACTGGGATCAAATTTTCGCTCCACACTTTTAAACATGGCAACCATGAACAATTTTCTTAACCTTTGAGCCTTAGTTTCCTCACCTATAAAATGGTGAAAATATTAGTACCCATTTTCATAAAATTGTTATGAGGATTAAACAAGTTAAAACATTAAAGTGACTGGAAGGGTGACTGGTCTATAATAAAGCACTCAAGAAAAGTTTAGCTGTAGCTATAAGGCATCACTATGGTTTGGTAAAGCAGGTCTTGCAAAGACCATGTTGAGTCATGTCTTTGGCTTTCTGTCTAAAGATGACAGATGGGACAATTACATAAAAATCTTGGGCCCTAGAAAAAGAAACAATATTGCATTGAATAGGTCTTACAATTCTCTTGAAGAAGACTTATGGAATTTAATGGGAAAGAGATACTGGCTCAATCCTGTGAGTGAAAATACAGGGTTTCGGCAATTGTTGGTAGCAAATAACCAGCTCTGAAGTGACGGGGTTTCCCTTTCTGTTTACAGCCCTCAGCGATCCAAAGTCTTCAAAGGAATTATTTAATTTAATTAAATAATTGACAAACCACACCAGGCTTAGTATAGTACAGAACCAACAAGGAAGAGAAAGGGCCCCTAATTCATTAAAAAAAAAAAAGCAGCTCCCTTTTTAACTGCTTCAAATCCCTTTTTGGAGTAAGTCAGGAATGTGGATGTGGATGAATAAATGAACAGCTGGCTGGCTAGACTGCACCCTCCTCAATCTGACCACCTCTAACAGAAAACAACAAAAATCATTAGCGAACTGGTATCAGATAACATATCTCCAAGCACCCAACAAAGTTAACTTTCTTCCAATCGTTTTAATTAATGTTCTGCCCTGAGCTAAACCTACCAGAGGAAGAATTGCAACCCTTCAGGTATTTTTACCTCCAGTTATAAAACACAGAGAACAGGAGCCAGAATAAGAACCCCTGCAGGAGAGCCAAGGCAGTTCTTTAATGAATGGCCTCTCCAGCTGCTCACTCACCATACCTACAGACTTTACAGCTCTTGCATGTGATGGAATTACAAGTCATTAAAAAGCCACTTTGAAAACACAATAAAGACCTTCTTCTCTGACAACCTTCCATCACATAAAAACCTAAGGCCAATGCTTCAACAGCAGGACGTTTACTGCCAGCTCCAGACAGTTTAAGCAGGGCAATGAACAGGGTGGGGTGGGAGGAAATGAGGCACAACAAAAGAAGGGAAGTTTTCTTTTTCCTTCTCCTTCCTTTTTTTCTTTTCAAAAGAAACTTCTGCTAAGGTGGTTTAAAGTATTTATCCTGTATCTGAACCACCCCACCCGAGTAAAAGTTACCAACTGACAAGATTTCACCCTCTCCCTTAAGAAGATTTTATCCAAGAAAACACATTGGTAAGTAAGCCAAAACTATCAAAAGACCTGCAAGTTGATGTTTGTAACATTTTGTCAAACTTAATCTGCCCAATTTAAAGGAAAGATAATTAAAACTTTTAACTTATTCACTTTTAAATTACATTTAAATATTGACAAAGAAAGGCAAAAAAGGTGAAGGCAATGAAGGAAATTACTAACAAAACCAAATCTGATTGTAAATGGGATTTCAATTTTATTTTATTTACTGGTTTCTTCCTTATCCTCTGCTATGAATACCAAAGTTCCTAATATCATAAAACAAGACTAATTTTACAGACTTTCCTTTAAAAACAGAGTTATATAAATAACAAAATCAAAGAGACACTGGGAAATTACAGGAGAGGTGAGAGATATTTGGGTTCTTTTACCATCAATTATAGTTTAAACAGGTTATTAAAAGCCACAATTATAAACTTTTAGTTGATACTGATATTTTCACCCTTTCTAGCCACTCATTAATGTTAGTCGCTAGTAAGAATGGTAACTTTACTAAGTTCAGTTGACCACTGTGGCCCCAAAGAGGTGAAAGTCCTAAACCAAGAGCAGTTTGACTCTAATGGGAATTTCTTGGTGTTTGACTGTAAAATATTCCTCATGCTAACATTCAAGGACATAGCAAGAACATTCCCTTATCTTGCTTTCTGTGTTTGCTAATTGCTCACCCACTGTAAAAGAGCCCTTCCACCTCCCTACCATTGCCCTCCACCTTCCAAATTCCTCCGTAGGGAAAAATTATTGATAGACTTTCATGTGATAGGATTGGATTTCTTTATATATAAAAAGAACCATGTGAATCAATGACATAAGCCTTCTGTTCCATTTTAATTATGCTATTTTTATTTTTATAAATTTTATAACCTGAAATCTTTATGGAGAATCTTATTTAAAAAGTTCTTCCACTTAATCATAACTAAGCTGTACTGAAGAGGCAAAATGTTTTCTTCACAGACACACAAGATAAATAAAACTTTTCCCCAGCCCTTCCTAGTTTTTCACACTCTTCTGATTTCCTTTGTCTTTCTTATTTCCAAAGCCCATGATCTCTGCCCAGTATGTCTAAAATTACCTGCCACCCCACTCCAAAATGAACATAAATCTGTCTGGGATTCCAACAATGAAGCTGGAAGGGACCTTAGAAAGATCATCTGATCACACGTACTCAGATGAAGACCCACTCACAAGAGGATGATGTGAATGGTAATCCCTCAAATTGGGAAACGCCAAGGCCCTGCCCCAAGCTACCAAATGAGTTACTGACCAAGCAGAGGCGATGGGCTGCCTAGTGCTCTCCTTCACAGTTACCTCCTTTTTCTTCCCACCTTCCCCAGAGGTAATAGAAAGTCCAAGCAAAGGCTCTCTTTACTATTGGATAAACTGAATCTCAGCCCCCTCCTATGCTCGTTTGCCTATAGAAAAGTCTTTGGGACACAGGCTTACTTGGAACCACTTTTGTCGATTCTCTTCTGTTGTATCATGTACATTTAGAGAGACGCCAAGAGAAGAAACAGTAAAAGCATTACTATCACCAGAATACTGATAAGGTAAGTACAATTGTTGGGTTTTATATCCAGACTTTAAAGGCCTTCTTTCCAAAGACAGGTGAGCACATTACAAAAACTACCATTATAATCACTGGAGATGTGGCTCTAATACGTCATGTGCCATTTTGAAAATTTACCATGTATCATCAGAAATTACAATTCTAACTCTTCATTTCAGAAGATTTTTTAAGGCTTTACATTGGATAAATATGCCAAGTTGATCAAGAATTTTATTAAAAGGAAAGCCATACCTTATATAAATTATATATAAAAGGGAGCAAAAGGCAAACAAAAGGAGAATAAACAGAATTATCTAAAGCATAAGATCATCAGTGATAATTTCACATACAAAGAGCATTTAAAAGTGTTTTATGAGTGCCATTTGGTCCTCTCACAAATCATCAAACATTCTAAAAAAGTACCTTTCAAAGTTTTGATCATGACCTCCTATAAGAAACAAATAATTTGCTCTGAAATAAAAATTATCACAAACCCTTATTTACCCATACCAAATACAATATATTCTGATTTTATTTTTAATTCTGGTGATGACATGCTAATTGATTTCCTGGCTCATCAATGATTCACAACTCACAATTTGAAAGGTTCTGTTCAGAAGAATCATCACATTTCAGAAGATAGAAAAAACAAAGTTGCTAAACTTAACAATCCTGATAGACTAATCATACCCCAACAACATCAAAGAATATTTCAGGGGATTTGAATCAAGTCAGACATACAAAAAAAGTTTCAAATAACGTCTACATTAAGAGTAGGCTTCTAATTAAGAGACGAGATAAGAAGCAAGGGAACAAAAATAAATGTTTGAGACACTGGGACAAATCCTATCAACTCTCATCTCCAATCCACAAACCACAGTGATAAAGCCTTTATCAAACACTGGAATTACCCAATCTCCAGTATTTTATATACCACTCTGCTCCTAACTGATATATTAACATGTTGAGATCAGCTATAGAGAGTAGGGAAAAGGGGGAGGCCTGTAGACTGCTTGGGATAGGTGTTGACACCATATCCTGACCCTGGGCAGCTCACTACCCATCACAGTGAATGAAGAAGGCCAGAGTCAGAGAAAAAGTGTGCAGGAGGTAACTCATAGTAAATTACATTTGTTCTTCAGAAATAGAAGCAAATACCTTGTGAATTACTGGCCAGAGTCTGAGAAAAAGTGTGCAAGAGGTAACTCATAGTAAATTACATTTGTTCTTCAGAATTAGAAGCAAATACCCTATGAATTACTAACAGTCCTCTCTCTAGTAGTATAAGAGTTCTTACATTGGTAGGAGGTTAGAGTGGATAACTCCGAGAAATCTGTAATTATATGTCTAAATCTCAGTGTCAAATATCTTCTTTTTTTTTATGGTGTTAGGTGGTCAGATAGTTAGGGTCCACTAAGGATATTTCTACCCAACAGCAAAAACTTTTAGTGAAAAGCACATACTCCGCCCCTATCAAAACAGTGGCTACACATTGAAAGAACAAAATAAATATTTCACTTTCAGAATAGTCACCTGGTGTCACAGGTGTATCCATGTCAATACTAATCAAATTATATAAACGTGTAGCTTCTTGTTATGTCAATTTTGCCTCAATAAAGCTGTTTAAAAAATACTATCACCAACTTTCCACCTAAGTAAACAAACTACTACATTCCACGGATCAAAAGATCAACATTATAGCTGCTCCCCAATATTGTCTTTTTCTCTTTTAAATTTACGTTCCCTTGTATTTAAGTTTTATTGCATTCTTCTCACTTTCCTAAATCAGCAATCATTGAAAAGCATAATAACCAAGCTCTAATGAGCACCTACATTTTTCTGTTGCTATTCAAATGACTCATTATTATACTATGGAATATACCTTTCTTTTAATGACTTTATTCACAGGCTGCAAATCAGCAGATTCCTCAGTGATTTCATTTCCTTTTTTCCATTAACTGAGACTCATTTCTATGCTATATCTACTTCCATGTTACCATTTTATTGGTTCAACATTCATTTTCTTTGTTATTTATCATGAGGCTATCTGAAATAAATGAAAGCAGGGAAATAACAAGACTACTCACATCAGATTTAGAGGACATATTCTCCTCCACATCTGAATCATTGGGATCCACAATATCATCAAATGGTGGTAATGTTGATTTCTTCTTCTCTGACATCTCACTTTCAATTTTGACCTTTCCCATCTTGACGTGAGATTTATCTTTTATCTGCTTTTTGTCAGCAGAACAAGTGAGTATCAGTGGAGGCGCGCTAGAAAAACTTTTAAATAAAGCCTCTGAGCTATTCTTTTTCCTTTTTTTGGCTGAGAGTTCTTCAGAATCTGGAATGGGGGGCCTTTTACTAGGAGCTTTCTTATCTTGCTGCCCACTGGTGATGGTGAGTAAGTTACTGTCTGGTTTTGGCTCTTTTGACATGGGTTTAGGTTCCTTGAAGGCCATCTTAGGAACTATTTTTTCTTCTTTCAGTGGTTTATTTTCTTTGGGTTTCTTAGAGGATTCTTTGGAAGATTTGTTGTGATCCCTGGAAGGTTCTTTGAAGGCACTTTTATGTTCTCTGGAGTCTTTAGAAGGTTTTTCCTTGTGCTCCTTCATTAATTTGTGAGGCTTTGAAAAACTGGTACTGCTGCTGCTGCTGCTGCTACTGCTGCTGCTGCTGCTGCTGCTGCTGCTCCTGCTACTGCTGCTACTGCTACTGCTGCTGCTGCTGCTGCTGCTGCTGCTACAACTGCTGCTGCTGCTGCTGCTGGTATGGAGACTCCTATTGGGGTCCTGCAGGAAGGGGAAAAAGAAACGCATCCCTCAAAACTAAGTATCAATCAAGAGTCAAAAGCCAGTTTTCTCAAATTTGATCTGCATAAATGATCCTTCTCTGAGTACTCTCCAACTAATTTTTATATAAACCAACTACCACGGTATAAAAGGTGGGATGTGTATGCGAGAAACAATGAGAGAAGACTACTGCTATCAAGGAATTTAAAGAGGCAAGCTGTTTTCTTAATCATGAGAAGCATGGGGGGTTAAAACATTTCAATTCAACACATGTTAACTAAATGAGTATCCTAGAAGATACAAAGATGGACAACACATGGCCTCCCTCTTTAAGGATGATGTATTTATGATCATAGTTGTTATAACAGCCACCTATAAAGTGCTATGACAACAAACAGAGGGGGATAATTTTGTTGAAGGTACAGGAAAAGAATAATTCATAAATTTATAGAGAAGTAATACTTTAATTAGGTCCTGGAGGATAAGCAGGTAATTACCAGAAAGAGAAGAATATAGGTCACTTGGAGAATAGGAGCCAGAAATGAACTAAGACAATGAGACAGCAAAGCCCAGATTGTATTGAAGGAAACAGCAACCAGCTACAGCACAGGATTGAAAAGCAGGTAGAAAAATAGCCCAAGGTCACATAGTAAGGTCAGGTAATGGTAAATTTTAAATGAATTTTTGACATAAGGAATCACAAGGCTCTAAAAAAGAATTAAAATAATTCTCAATTTAAGATAAAAGGCACATATTTTTATGCTGTACAAAATTTATCAATTAAGGAGTAACTCCTACCCACTGGGGGAAAAAAAAAGCAACTAAATTAGAATAAAGGTTTCACCTAAAAGTCAAATGGACTGAAACATTTTTAGCAATTCCTGTTGGGTAATCATGAGAAAGGAGTTAATTGCTGCCTATTCCATTTCAAATGTGTTCCCAATTTTTTCACTCATCATAACACTGCAGAACATATAACCTTTCTGTTTAGGAACAAAATCTAAATCCATACTCACCATATCTGTGAACTTCTATTAATAGTAAGAATAAGAAACAGAAGTAGATTCTGGACATGCAAAACTCTACATCAATACTAAAAGAAGAGCTTTCTTGCTTACGTCTACCTCCTAGAGGAACTAAAGAAAATAAATATCCAAATTTTGCAACTAGAGTTTACATCTTCAGGCTTTCTTATTACGTTTCCCCTCTAACTCACTCACAGCCCAATGATACCTAAATATAGTCTGTATTCCTTAAATATCTAGCATAATACATGAAAGACAGAAGGCAGTAGATATGCTTTTCACTTAAATGAGCAATCTATATTGGGTCTGTGCAAAAAAATGCATGTTTATAGATATGCATCAGAAAGTATTACCCCAAAATGAAATACTATTGTCCTATGTTAATAGGAATACGTATTTTTCTTCTCAAATTTTTTGTGCTATTTGTTCAACAACAAAATGATACATACTAAATTAGTCCATTTACTTTCTCAAATAAGCATTTGGTTTCAAAATTCTAAAATGGATAAAGTTACTCAGCAAAGACATGCTTTTAAACATCAAACTAGATAATTCCTAACAAAACATCTTAATCTGAGATTTAAAAGCAGAATGCTAAAGATAGGATTCATATTACTGAAACTTCATTATTTTATAAATGTTATTACAAGGTATTTCCTGGCATATTAAACAATACTATGAATAATTAAAATAAAGTATAATGGACAAACTAAATTAAGGAAGAACATTTTGAAATCTAATATCCCTGAGGTTTTTTTTTTTTCAAATCTTAATTGGTTTGTTGACTCATTGAATTTTGGCAATTTGCAATCAGTATTCTAACTACGGGTCTAGAACACCCAACCACCACTGTTTAATATTCAACGTACATTTAGTATTACACATATTTTTATAAATGCAAATTTAAAAAAAAATACAATTTTAATCTATCAGTATATTTTCAAATGTTAGGCACTAAAATAACAGTAACATTCTAGCACCATTAAAAAATTGACTTCTTCAGTGGTTCCTTCATAATTTATTTATAAAATCCTTCTGTAAAACAGACTGGAATTCCTAACAACAAGGTACCTAGTGGTGTTTGACACAGCTTCTTGTGTCATAGAAAGTGTAAGTTCTTGTCTTAATTACATTCATATAATACTAGGTACAAAACTCCAGAAATTTAATAACTTTTTACTCCCCATGTTGATCTGGGTATTTAATGTCTACTGTTACATTTTCACTCACCTAAAAATCAGTCTTTATATAAACAAGTTACCCAATCACTCTTGCTCCTTCCCTCTCATTATCACCCCCTCAAAAAGCTTTGAGTTAAGAGGACAAATATATGCCATAACAACTTCTCAGAGAAGTAAAATTTAGAAAACAACTGAAACGTTTCTATTTTATAGAACTGTATTGTTTTTGACCTGGGTCAGTAATAAACAGCAAAGTTCAAATTTATGCCATTTGACTTCCTATTCATACGTACACATGTAAAACCGAGTCATAGTTTGAAAATCAGGAATTAAATTAATGCTACGGACAGAACAAGTTTTCACTGCTTGTCAGTATATCTGTCCCATATACATAGGGGATTAGTAAAATCATTCAAATTTTACTGAACTACTAACCTCAACAACACTAAGTGCCACTGAGCAATACAAACTAATTACCATTCAATGTGGAGTTGAAACATGCTGTATAATTCAAATTCTCTTTGTCCGAGGCTAATTAGGACAAACAATATGAAGCAATCCAGCCAGGGAGAACATTTTACATAAATCAAATCTCAAATATTTAAGATAAATGACTGTTTAAACATAAATTTATATATATTTGTGCTAACTTCATAACCTGTGATTAGAGGATACAGTAATTTCTTTCATCCAATCAGATTCTATTGAATGCTTCCTTGTTTTAATTTTTTAGAAAAGACTGGTGTCTTTAATGTGTAATCTCTTCTAATACTACCTGTCAGCAACTCCAGAAGATGGCTTAGGAAAAGAAAAGGTGGTTAACTATTGGCCAGAATAGTTTTCTGATTATATCTGGACTTCAATTTTCATGTATTCACTATGTCTGCTTCCACAACTGATAACTAAAAGCTGATTCTCTCTCCAGTTCCTGTTCCTTCCCTCTAGATATCCTCTTATTTTTGGTCTCTGTCCTACTTTAACTGGCCTCAGCATTATGCAAGATTTTCAGATCACTCACATTTTTTCACTGAAATTTGCATCTGGACAAGTATACACTCCCAGAATAGTTTATTTGTCTAAACTGCATCTTAAAAGGACATTCCCTAAAAATTGTTGAATAGTGCAAGAGATTATATGAGGGGGTAGGGAACACCATGATAATCAAAGATAGGCTTCCAAAATAGGCGTCTCCTCTATAATGTCATTAGATACATGATGAATGGCACAGAGGGCCGAAATACCATCTGAGGCTGTGAAGTTAATACAAAAATGTAGGATACTGGGGGAAAGAGCCTTGGATTTGACTTACCTTCCCTTCAACCTCAAATCCAACCCATTTGTCTTTCTTGAGCAGTGAGCGCTGGGGACCAGCAAGCCTGGGCTTCGAAGAGTGTGGCCATGGTCTCATGGGCATCATGAGCACAAGGGCTGCTGCTGCAGGTCCTGCTTTGCGGTGGGCCCCAAGCTAGACCCAGAAGAGTTTCACCCATCGATAACCGTACAAGAGTGGCCAGCCTCCTGGGCCCAGAAGGTGCTCAGAAGGTGCTCACGAGTCCTCTCTACTCCTAAGGCTGAGGAATGCAAGGAAACCAGAAGGCACAGAATCCGACAGGTGTGTGGACAAGAAACAGACAGCATACATGCTACTGCAGCGCAGGCTGAGACTCCCAGACCTACCATCACTTACAAGATTCTGACAACCTAGCGTACCCTAACAGCTTGATCTGACTGCAACGTGCATTTTTATTAACATACCCAAAGACAAGGGGAGGTGGGAAAATCAGACCTAATAGTTTTGCTGGAGAAGACATGAAAATCTGAGACCAAATGTAGTATGACCATCTAAGGAGAGCCGAGTAGAATATAGAATATAATATGTGGAAAGAAAAAAATAATTTTAACTAAATTAAAATTTTAAAAATCTTCAAGCTGAATAGTTAAGTAGGTAAATTAAAGGAGAGGACAGACTCAAATTGTGTGTGAAAGGTAAACTGGTAGAAATCTCACAGCATAAAGTAAAAATATAAAGAGATTAGAATCAAAATGGGAAAAGATAGAGATTTAAAGAATGCACTGAGGTAATCTACGGTATCACCCATAGAAAGAGCTCCAAAAGAGTCTCCAGAAGGGGGAAAAGATAGGAGAAAGGCAACATTTAAAGTAATACAGAAGAAAATTTCTATGAACTAAAGAAAAGAGTGAATTGCAGCCTCACAGGGTTCACCAAAATCTAGGCAAGACAGATGAGAAAAGACAATCACTTAAAAACATAGTAAAATTCCCAAACTCGAAGGATAAAAACAAAAGCTTAAAAGTTACCGGAAAGAGTAATTATTTGCAATTGAAAAAGAATAAAATTAATATTGGACTTCTCATTTTTGTAACACTGCAAGAAAGAGCACTTAATATGTAGACTGCTGGGAGTAAAAGAAGTATAATTCAAACATTCCCCAAACATTCAGTGTAAAAGGAGTATTTGCCTAAATTTAAGGATTGAAAGAGCACATCACCCAGTGTCCCATCCAAGAAAAGGACATGGGAAAAGATTCTAACCAAACAAAACCTGAAACAGAAATATGTGAGAAGATGGAGAGGAGAACAAACAGGACATGATATACCTTGTACTTGAACAGAATTAAACTTAAATGGATAATAAACTATTTGGGATGTGTAATATAAGTGCTCAGTAAGAATTCCTGAAACAGAAAAGTCTAATAGAAATCTGGACCTAAAGCACTAAATTATCTCCACAAAAATTTAGGAAAGGAAGAGACGATTAAGAGGATCAAGGTGAGGAAAAGTGTTGGTATATTTTTTCATGTTTTTTCAAGAGAAAAAAAAAATGATTATGAGCAATGGAAAGGGAAGGTGTCCAATAATGGAATATAAAAATACAGAACAATCACATAAACAAAGGTGAAATGGGGAATGAATATCAATTTGAAAACATAAGCAAAATTAAGAAAAAGGAAAAAGTCACAAATACAAATAATGAACAAGATAAGGGGAAAGTAGTAAAGCGAAACACCACTCAGAATAAAAATGAAAGGACTGAATTCTTTTACTAAAAGTTAGACTCTGTCAGACTGGGTGTGGTGGCTTGGAGTTACATACCCCAGAAATCACGTTCTTAATCTTTATCCATTGCTGCTGTATTAACCCATTGTAAATAGGACCTTTAGAAGATGTTATTTTTGTTTAAATTTTGCCAATGAATTACGATGGGTCTTAATCCTGTTACTGAAGGCCTTACAGGTAAGGCCACAGGGAGAAGAAGCCAGAAATTGGAAGTCAACAGAACCTGGAAGAGAAACAATTCATTGCCAAGTGCATTGCTATGTGATAGAAAAGCCAAGGAACCCCAGATAGCTAGCCAGGCAGAAGATACCCACCAGGGGAGGAAGCAAGCCTTTTCTACCATCTGAAACCAATAAATTCCTGTTGTTAAGCCAATCCATTGTATGGTATTTGTTTTAGCAGCTGGGAAAACCAAAACACTGGGTTAAAAAGACAAAAGTCAAACATAGCTGTTTGCAAAAAACACTCAAAATCAAATAACTGAGGAAGGTTTAAAACAAAGGAATGGGCAAAGAATTATTATCCAAGTGCCCCCAAAAGATACCATGACTATTATGATAATTCAGACAATTCAAGGTCAAGAGCACCAAACAGCATAAACAATCTAAAAATGTAAATTCTATAAATGAAAAGGCATTTCATATGCATGAAAAACCTGAAATATTTTATTTAAATGAAAAATGAATACATCTTTTTCAGAAATTGGTATTCTAATAAAACAAAATGAGTAGAGACATAGTGAAATAGAGCAAAACAAGCCACAAACTTGATTTAATAAGTGTAAATAGAACTTTCTATCCCTTGATTAAAGCTTATTTTTTATGTGTCCATGAAATCCTGACAAAATCAATCATAAAGGTGTCACAAAATAAACTTTAAAATACTCCCTTTTTAATGTTTGTAAAGATTATATTGGTTGATTATGATCTAATAAAAATTTTTTAAAAGACAAATCAATCAAAAGAAGCAATAAAAAAATATTTCCTGTCTATAGGCACAGCAAAACACATACATGTACTCAAAGGAAAATTTATAGCCTTAAATGCATTCATTATTTAAAAAGAAGAGAAGGGGGGAAGGGAGGGGAGAAACCAAGCTTAAGGGGCAGGCACTTAGTACTCATTTCAAGAAACTAGAAAAAGATGAACAAAATAACTAAAAATGATAATACTGGATATAATGGAAAAGTAAAGGAAACAAATTTTACCAACATGTACACTTTAATGACATTAAATGTTTATTTAGGGTTCAAAAGCTAGAAATTGATCAAATTAACATTGATTTAAATGAGATTTACATGCTTCTTTTAAATATCAATTAAAAGAGGTGATAGTTCTTGAATTTAAAATCCTCATCTACCATAACAGGAAAAAAACTAATGAGATAATTTATAAATATTTCAAAAGTGTGGATAATATCAAAACACAGCCAGTAAGTCAAAAGTGGTTGAGAAGGGGTGTGTGTGTGTGTGTGTGTGTGTGTGTGTGTGTGTGTGTGTTGAAGGGGAGGTAGAAGTAAAGTGGACTGCTCATAATTTTATAGGCTTCCTAGTACCATTTTACTTCACACTCAAATGATATTAAAAATTAACACTATAAGACAATATGATTGTGAGACAGAAAGCATTTCAAGAATTGGTAGGACTAGTTAAAAAAATAAACCAAAACTTTTTTAAACAGCAAGCTAAATAGAGGCAATAGACCTAAAATTTAACAGTTGTTAGTTAATGAGTAGAATACTAAATGAATATGGTATAAGTGGAAGAGAAACGGCACTGAATCTTGAGAACAACAACAGAAATCTTTCATTCAAGAACAATCTAAGTGGCCAATGTGCAAAATGAATATAAAATATGTATATACATATAAAAAAGGAAAAAAGAAATCTGCTATTATTGGACACAATACTTTGAGGGTTTTACTTATCTTGACTTCTTAATACTCCATTTTAGATGGCACATAACCAGGAAATTAGAGGGAACGCTACAACATATTCCCATAGCTCGGAAAAGAAAAAAAAAAAAGCCATTTCTAGGTCTGATCAGGGAGAAGAAGCAGACTGTTTAACAGAATTGGAGAATCACAGCCTCTGAAATTCCCCAATTTGTCTGGATCTGAATGATAGTTTCTAACATAGATATAACTACACCTACAGAAATACAGATGAAATCTGTTTTTGCACAAAATAACAAAAGATGCAATCATCCTATTGGTTAACTATGAATTAACACATAACAGGAAAGAGGATCAAGAGATGATGGTGAACATTCAAGGAGAGAACCTAGATAAGAACAGAAAGACAAATTCTTCTAAGTCATACCTGGCTATGAGTGCTGTCAATTCCTTATTAAGACATACTTGTCTTAATACCAACCACAAAGTACAGTTACATCTGGGACACAAAGGAGAACACCTGAGGACTCTGAGGAGATCTATTTAAACAACTTTTCATTTTAGGAAGATCATGTGGCAGCAATACAGAAGAGAGACTGCAGTGATGGGTAGAGGATGAAGAAAAGAAGGCCACGCAGAAGACTACTACACTGAGGGGTGGTGGTGGTGACAATGGCAGTGGTGCTGATGATGACAGTGTGGTGGTGGTGGTGACAGTGATGACAATGATGACAGCGGTGGTGATGACAATGGTGGGGGTGATGACATTGATGACACTGGTGGGGGTGGGGGTGCTGGTGATGACAGTGGTGTGGGTGATGATAATGATGATAGCTGGTGGTGGTGGTGGTGGTGGTAACAGCTTGCTTGTCCAGACTCTGGTGTAGAAGCTTAATAATTATTAACTCAATCTTATGAAGTAACTATTAACCCTATATTACAAGTGAGGAAACTGAGGCACAGTTTAACCAACATGCCCAAAGACACACATATAATCATAAGTAGAACTGAGATTTAATCCCAGGTAGTCTGGCTCCAAAGCCCCCAACCACCATACTTCCATGGACTCACAGTCAACCCAAGTGGTTTCAAACACAACTGTCAATCTTGTCAACAACCTGAGCTGGAAATGAAAGAAGGATGGATAGAAAAGAGAGGAGTTCAATGACTTTAAAAGAACAAAAAAATTTTGAACATGACCCTTACCTGGGCAAAATGACATAAATGAAGTTCTATTCAACTACAGCAGAGGGGGCATAACAAAGTATTTTTTTGGTAGGTGGCAAATAACTTATTTTGAAATTAGAGATTCTTTCTGTCATTTCAGGTGACTCAAACTTTGAGTCTCTTGTTACCAAATAAATATTTTTAAATTGATAGACTTATTAAAAGAGAAGTGTTCTCTATATAATTTTCATTTTCTTGGTTGCTAGGGTATTGGAAGAGCTAGAAGGAAAGAACTGAAGTGGTGGAACTGTAACTTATTGCAGTCTTTGAAATTTGCTCTATAGCTACTTGTTAAATTGTGATTTGAAAGTTATCACCTTTTTGTATATATATTTCACAATAAGGAACTAAACCATAGTACTGTAACTCATAACATTTTTGGAAATTTCCTATATAATACTTGTTAAATTGTACTTTGAAAGTTATTACCTTTTTCCATATATGTTAATATTTCATAATAAGGAAATAACTGAAAATGTAGAACTGTAACTCATAAAATTCTTTGAAATTTGCTCTCTTAACTACTTGTTGAATTGCACTTGGAAAGTTATCACTTCTATGTGTATATATTATATTTTACAATAAAAAATATCATTTAAAAAAATAGTAGTGCTCAGAGGACTTATGTGATATTGGAAAAGCAATAATGTCCCTATAGGACATATAATGTCTCCAATTATTTCAAAGACTATAACAAAACCCTAAGGTACTTCTCATCCCAAAATTAAATGTTTTCAAAATCAACGTAAAAAATCTGCCACACAAAATATTTTGAAATGACAAAAATTTATATTGCTCAAATCAAATAAATAATTACCTCCAAAAGGGGGGGCATGTGTGTCACTGTGTACGAAAACCAGTGGATCCTATGAGGACCCCTATAGAAGGCATTTGGAAAGAGTGGGAATTTGAGCATTTCAGCACAAAACAAGACAGCAATAAATAAAAATAACAATTTTTAAAGTCACAAAAATAAATAGCTATACAAATAAGAAAATATGATAATACACATCTTAGCTGTGCGTAAACATTTTACCTTGTCAAAAACATAAACAATGTTTACTGATTTACTGATTTTCAACTTTTAGAAATAACCTATTCAGTTCCACTGCTTACTAAGTAAATTGTTTCCCTGTCTGAAAAATGGGGACACTAAAATTATTTACCATATAGGTCGGTCAATGTTTAAACAAGGTTAATATATGTAAAGTACACAGAACTGTGCCTGGCATATAGCAGAACTATGTAAATGCTATGGGTTACTGTTGCTGCTGCTACTGCTGCTCCTAACACAGACAAGTAGGTAAGACTTAAAATTTTTATTACATAACATCTTGTTATCAACCTTGACAATGTAAAAGTATAAGTTTGGATGATGTGTGAAAGGTAGCAACAGGAGCGGAGAAGGGAAAGAAGCCCTAACAAACCCTGAGGTTACAAACTTGAGAAACAAGAGACATCATTCACAGTTAGTGGAACAAGAAATAGAGTTCAGTGTTCAACATCAGAAAGTTATAAGGGTATCTAAGAGAAGAATTTAAAATGGTATTATATTGCAAGGAAAAAGAGATGGGGTCAATGAGTTAGATTCTTGTGTAGAAATAGAAGCATAAATACATTGTTTGGAAACTTTGGGCAGTAACCCCAGAATTTAAAAACAGGAACAGATAAAAATGGTTCCTTCCAAGAAGCGGGAAGGGGATTGGAGAGGAATAGAATACAGAACTTTGTTTTTTGTTTAAACACCTAACATTACTATTTAATTCTTGTAAATTGTGTATATGCATTATTTTGTTTTAAAATAAATTTCTTCAACTTCCCAAATGTACTTTTATTTCCTCTCCCCTTTCATGTACCACTTGCAGTAAGAGACTTTATGAAATAAATTTTTTATCAGGAAAAAGAGAGAGAGAGAGAGAGAGAAATTATTCCAGTATGTGACTGGTATCTACCTGTGTTTGAAAAAAAAAATTCAATTTTCCTTCTGATGTGGTTTGAATGTAATCTTATCTTACATTTTTGAGCAAATTGCAATCAATCATCAAGCTACAGATCTAGCTTAAGATACTTAATATTTTGAGTTCTACATATTTTACTTATAAAAAGAAGCTGAAAATGAAACTTATAAATCATATTTACATTTGAGAAACGGAAACCCCTGAAAAAATTTTCTTTCAGCTCTGAAATAAACAGAGTAAGTAATAAAGTTTCATTTCCCTAGCCTTCTATGAAAAGCATTAAAAATAAACCAAATATTTTCTTTAATAATGAAATTATACTGAAGTACTATACCAGTATGCAAATATGAAATTTAAGTGTAAAATCTCAACTGACAAAGAATAATCAACATTTTACAAAATAATATTTCAAGTAGACAAAATTTTAAAATGCCTTTCTTCCTCAAATGACTAGTTAACAGCTATGTTGAATATATTATAAAACACTTATTGTTTCAGAATGCAATCTCATTTAAAATCCTTCTACTTAAAATACTATTCCCTAACTTGGTATGGCTTAAATTCTAAATTATAAGTAAGTATTGTTAACAGTAAGTTATACTTAGAAGATTTTTCAGTTTCAATCAAACTTCTGTATATCTTTGTGGTTTGAAACTAGAAACTCAAAATAATTATATCACTTCTCTTCTAGGTTTATGTATATTTAGCTTTATACAATTTGTTTTTTTTTTTTTTGAACAAGCTTTAAAATACATTAGTGAGATTATTCTAGCTGTCTCTCCTAATAACAGTTGGATTTCTGACATGAGTCTTGATAAGTTAATGTTAGGAGAATAGTCAACTTTCAATGTATACTACTAATCATAAAGCAGTGGCTACAAGTAGAGATGAAAATTTGTGCCTGACAAAATTCAATAATAGTACTTCATAAATAAAATTTTTAAAAAGAAATACGATTGAACAATAGGAAAACATAATCAGGGTTGTGCTGTCGCCGTCTCTCAATGGTTATTTAATAAATACATACTGTATTTACTATATGCAAAGAACTATGCTAAAATAGCAAACATACAATGATTTAAAAAAAAAAAAAAACTTCCAATTTGGGCAATATGGTGGATTATCACTATAATACAACTACATATTATATAAATGACAAAAAAACTCTTAGGGCATAGCAGGACTTATAAAAGAACAAAGAAAAACTTCAAAAACCAAGAATGTATAAAAGAAAAATAGAAAGAGAGAACAGGACATAGAGGTGAAAAGAGTTGAAACATGAACTGAGAATTACAATCAAACATGAGAGATGGGAGTGCCCAAAGGACACACACATGCCTAAGTTCTCACGGGACCCTAAAGACCAAACCTGGGACCTTCAGTATATATGGAGACCTGAACTTTAGAGCCTCACAGGACTGGATTCACAAAGCCACTGCTGGGAAAAGCACTCTGAATTCAGGCCTCAGGATTCTCAAAGTTCAGCTAAACCAACAGGAACTCACAATTTTGAATTGTCTCCAAACACAAAGAAACAAGACACTATGATCTGGGAGCTGGTAAAAGGGCCTCAAGGATCTCAGATATTGGAATCATTAGATGCAGAATATAAAATAACTATATAAAATATGTGCAAAGGAAAAAAGTTGGAATCCGAAAAGTGACCAAGCAATAGGAGATTAATAAGAATGACCAGGCCACTGAAAAGAAGCAAATAAAAGTTTATGGAAAAAAATGAGTTAAACAGCAGGTTTAATACAGCTGAAAAGACTTAGTGTACTAGACAGATCTCAAGAAACTGCCAGAATGCAGCACAAAGTCACAAGAAAAGCTATTAAGAGACATGGAAAACAAAATAAAAATAACAAATATCTAATGAGAGACCCAGACAAAACCAACTTTTTATAATACAGGCAATAATGAAGACTTGTATAGAGTAACAAAAAATGAGAGAGTTAATGAACAGAGGATTTTCACTTAGAAAAACTTCAACAGATTCACTTTGGAAAGAAGGAAAATGAGTTCACTGAAAGGAAATGAGTGTCAACCTGTGATTATATAACCAGCAAAACCAATTTTTCATAATACCAGCAAGAATCAAGACTTTCATAGACTAACAAAAAATGAGAGAGTTTACAAATAGGACACTTTCACTTAAAAGAACTTCAACAGCATTTACTTCAGAAGAAAGAAAATGAGTTCAAGAAGAAATTACAGCAATGCAATTAAGCTGAAAGTCAAATGCTTTTTTTATCAAAACTCCACACATGAAGGATGTCATTAACATGGCAACGTAAGATATCCCCTGAAAAGCCTCCCCAGAGATATAGCAAATAAAAAGAAAAACTCCACTTGCAAAGAACTCTGGAGGACAGTAGAGAATGGAGAAGTACTCCACAAGCACTGAATCAAAGAAAAAGAGAATCAGGGATAGGAGAATTCCATCCCCAACCATGAGTCAGTTCCTGTTCCCATCTCCTTTACTTGGTCCCACAAGCTTGGATGTCACAAAGAGGCAGCATAATCCAGCTCCCTACCACCATGGACTGAGATGGTAGAGAGACTCACAGCAGCAGGCACAAGGCCCTAAGTCCTCAGAGACTCAGGCTGGAACAAAAGCAACTGAGGAGTGCTGCCAACAAGAGGATTCCCAGGGGCAAAATAATAATAATAATATAAAAATAAATAAGAGAGATGGCTATGGAAAATCTGGTAAGAACTCTGGTGCCCTCACTGAATCCAGTTTCAGTTGGCAGGACATCTAAAGGCAAAAGAGACTTTTCTGAAAGACTGCCTATCTAGATTGACCCCATATTGTTCCTGGAGGGGAGGGGAGGAGGGGGCAGGGATACACTAATGGGATAAAAACTGAAGGCAGAAAAGCCTCACAGAAAAAAAAAAGGGAGGGGTAAAACTGAACTGCTATAAAAGAGGACAGGACCCAGAACTGAAAAATGTAAAGAAATGGGCACTGAGGGAGAGAATTTAAACAAATCATAGGAGCTGGGGAGAAAAGTCTGCACAAAAACAAATGGAATAGATCAAGATTCCCAGGGAATGAACAGAGGAAAGGAAGCTCTCTCCTGGAAGTGAAACAAATGCACAAAAAGAGCAATCTTAAAAACTGTACCACATATCCAGAGCAAGAATCAGATGAAGAAGAGTTAAAAAAATCTGAACAGTTAAACATGGAATATTCTAAATGTCTAGACTGAGTTAAACCAAGCAATAAGAAGAACTTTAACATAATCCCAATCAATAATACAACAATAAAACTCTAGGAAAGAGAAAGAAACAGACCTTCAGATTTAACTCAAGATAATCAGATGCCTCAACATCAACAAAAAATTACAAGCCATACTAAGAAACAGAAATATATGGCACAGCCAAGGGAGCAAATTAAAACTTCAGAGGAGACTCAGAAGTTGGACAACTAATCAAAGTCATTCAAACAAATCTACTAAAGGAGATGAAGGAAAATATGCATTAAGAGATAAAGGATATTAGGAAGACAATGTATAAGCATAAGGAAGAATTTGAAAGTATAAAAAGAAACAGAAGAAATGATAGGGATGAAACGCACAATAGTAGAGATTAACAATACAATAGAGGCATACAACAGAAGATTGAACAGGAAGAAGAAAGAATCTGAACTAGAAGGCAGGGCAATTGAAATCAAACATTTAGAAGAACAGATAGAGAAACGAATGGAAAAAAATTGAGGCATGCCTCAAATCTGAGTGACAGAATGAAGTGCACAAACATTTGCATCATGGGTGTCCCAGATAGAGAAGAGAAGGGAAAGGGGGCAGAAAGAATATTTGAGGAAATAATGGCTGAAAATTATCCAACTTTTATGAAAGGCACAAATATACATGTCCAAGAAGCATAATGTAATCCAAATAAAATAACCCCTAATAGATCAATCCAAGACACATACTTTCAGAATGTCAAATGCAAAAGATAAAGAGAAAACTCTGAAAGGAGCAAGAGAAAAATGAGTTGTTACATGCAATAAGACAAGTGCCGATTTCTCATCAGAAACCATGGAGGCAAGAAGGCATGTTATGATATATTTAAGGTACTGAAACAGAAAAACTGCCAGCCTAAAATTCTTTGTCAGAACAGTCATTCAAAAATGAGGGAGAGTTTAAAATGTCCACAAACAGAAGCTGAGATAGTGTTAACAAGAGAACTGCCTGACAAGAATTACTTCAGGTTGAAAGGAAAAGACAGGAGACTGGCTTGGAGTAGTGTGAACAAAGAAGGATCAGTAAGGGTAACTAAAAGGGTAAATGCAAACCCAAAGTACTGTATCCTCAACATACAACTCTACTCTTTAATTCATATAAGAATAAGAATACAATTGAACAAGAAAAAAGCATATTCCCTGATAACAGACATGCAAAATGTAGAGTGGTAAAATGGACAAAAACAACAGAAAGAGGGGAAATAGGGATTTGAGAGAAAGAACGTGTATGCTACTAGAGCAAAGTTGATATCTTTTTAAATTAGTAGGTTACAGAAGTAGGTTGTGTAATATAAAACCCAGGGTAAAAACAAAGAAAGTATTTTATAAATAAACAGAAAAAGAAATGAGAAAGGGATCAGTCAGCTACATCAAAAAAGATTAACTATACAGAAAAGGAGGCTGTACTAAAGGAAAAAAGAGACAAAAGAATGTGTGACATATAAAAGCCAAAGGATACTATGGCTGAAGTAAGTACTGCCTGTACAGTAATATCATTGAATGTTATTGGATTAAACTCCTCAGTCAAAAGACCCAGGTTGGTAAAATGGATACAAAATCCAAATATATGTTGTTTACAAAAGACTCATCTTGGACACAAAGACACAAATAGGTTGAGAGTGAAAGGGTAGAAAAATATATTTCATGCAAATAGTAACAAAAAAAGAGCTGAGGTAGCTATACTAATATCGGACAAAACAGACTTTAAGTCAAAAGCTGTTATAAGAGACAAAGGATGCTATATATTAATAAAAGCAGCAATCCACCAAGAAGAAAAAAAAATCATAAATATTTATGCACCTAACTATGGTGCCCCAAATATATGAGGCAAACACTGGTAAAATGGAAGGGAGGGAGATGGGGCAAGACGGCAGCAAAGGCAGGTGTGGAATTTAGTTAGTCCTCTGGAACAATTAGCATATAGCCAGGAACAACTAGTAAATAGTCTAGGACAACTGTTGGGGGGTATCTGTGATGGAACACACATCATACAACAGTTTAGAATGGGTAGAACAGCTGAGATTTCAGCATAAGAACTGTATGTCAAGGTTCCCAAAGTGCAGAACTTGTGTCCCTCCCCCACCAGCATGTCAGGCTGAGCTGAAACACTTCCTTGTGGGAAAAAGAAGCAATCTACTGGGAGGAAGGGAAGGTAGCTCAACCACACTCCAACTGCAGTTTTAATTAACAAATTTGGACTACTGAAGAAGAGAAGGGAAAAGCAGCAGAAGTAATAATAGAGGAAATAATCAATGAAAATTTCCCAACTCTTACAAAAGACATAAAATTACAGGTCCAAGAAGCATAGCATACCCTAAACAGAACTTATCCAAATAGACCTACTCCAAGACACTTACTAATCAGATTTTCAAATGTCAAGGACAAAGAGAGAATTCTGAAAGCAGCAAGAGAAAAGCAATCCATCTCATATAAGGGAAGCTCGATAAGACTAGGTGTGAATCTCTCAGCAGAAACCATGGAAGTGAGAAGGCAGTGGTATCACATTCTCAAAATACTGAAAGAGAAAAATTGCCAACCAAGAATCTTATATCTGGCAAAACTGTCCTTTAAAAATGAAGGACAGTTTAAAATATTTACCAATAAACAGACACTGAGAGAGTTCGTGAACAGGAGACCTTCTCTACAGGAAATACTAAAGGGAGTGCTACAAACAGAAAGGAAAAGACACGAGAGAGAGGTTTGGAGAAGAACGTAGAAATGAAGATATCAGGAGATAGAAAGAGGGGAGAGATCAGGTATTTGATGTTGAAGGATTATAAAATGTTCAGGAGGATTGACTGTGTAGATCTAGTAATGGGTAGCACAGTACTATCTGATGGTAGCACAATATTTTAAGTACACTGAAAAAAGATAATTAAATGCAGTTGAAAGAGGAAGGTTAGGGGTCTGTATGACATGAGAAGGAAAGACAGAAGATAAAGACTGGGACTGTATAACTTAGTGAAACCTAAAGTGGTCTACGAGTGTGATTAAATGTACAAATATAAGAATGTTTTTGCATGAGGGAGCAGCAAGAAGGAATGAAGTTGTGAGGTATGCAATGAAGTAAATGGATCACGAGGACAGTAGGTTGAGTGAAATAAGCCAGAAATGAAAAAACAAACAGTATAATGCTTCACTAATATGGACTAATAACAATGTGTAAACTCTGAGAATTGAATCTGGGAGCATGGGTTATAAGGAGAAGGCTTATGTAAAGGTTCCTAGATTGTAAGATCTTACAGCAATCACATTTATTCATGAGTTGTAACAGTTATTTCTAAATTTTGAGATTCTGAGCTGCTTGTGTGTGATGTGAACGGTTCCTGGAGATTTGGGTATCTGTGTGGCACCTGGGACTTGGAGCCAGAGTTTGGCACCTATGAATGTTGGCATTGCCCCATGAATCAACTGTTAGAGGTGAAAAGGAGATCAGACTTCGATTGGAGATGTGAACAAAACGGACTTGGTTGAGATAGGGGTAGGTCAGACTAAAGTGTAGAGATGATATTAACCGTGTTTTAAAACTTTGGCATCTGTGTGGGACCAAAGGAAGAGATAGTTATATGGTGTAAAATCTATATTTTCTGTAGCATACTATATAATTTAACTTTTATGGTCAATTTACTCAAATGCCACAATTACATGGAAGCTTGACTGGGAAGTGGGAACTCAGTTTGTACAGGTCAGTGTGAAGCCCCAATACAACCCAGAGTAATTTGGGCAGAGAATAAAAAGTATTTGCAAAGCCCCCTTGAGGGACTGTGGAAAATGTGGAAATATTAAACTTCCCCAGCTTGGGAATTCCTGATATTCTCGCAAGCATTAGGGACTACCAGGTTAGTGGGCTGATCCCTCGATCTTGGGGCTTGTCCTTATGAAGCTTTTTGCTGCAACGGAGAGGCTAGGCCTACTCATAATTGTGCCTAAGAGTCTCCCCCAGAGGGCCTCTTTTGTTGCTTAGATGTGGCCTCTCTCTCTCTCTAAGCCAACTCGACAGGTAAACTGACTGCCCTCCCCCCTACATGGGACATGATTCCCAGGGGTACAAATCTCCCTGGAAATGTGGAATGTGACCCTGGGAATGAGCCTGGACCCTTCATCATGTTTTTGAGAAGGCCTTCTGGACCAAAAGGGGTAAGACAATTGAAACAAAATAAAGTTTTAGTGGCAGAGAGATTTCAAAAGGAGTCGAAAGGTCATTCTGGAGGTAACGTATGCGTTATATAGATATCCCTTCTTAGTTTTTAGTTTATTAGAATAGTTAGAAGGACATATCTGAAACTGTTTAACTGCAATCCACTATCCTTGATTCCTGAAGTCTATCATATAACTATATAGCTTATATGATGTTACCGTGTGATTGTGAAAACCTTATGGCTCATACTCCCTTTACACAGTGTATGGACAAATGAGTAGAAAAATGGGGTCAAAAAGGAATTGAACAATATGGAGGAGGGGGGTATGAGATGTTTTGGGTGTTCTTTTTACTTTTATTTTTATTCTTATTTTTATTTTATGGAGTAATAAAAATGTTCAAAAATTGACTGTCGTGTTGAATGCACTACTATATGGTAAAACTGTGAACAATTGTTACACACTTTGGAAGAATTATATGGTATGAGAATATATTTCAATAAATTTACATTAAAAATGAAATAATATATACTAGAGACACACAATAGCAGATTTGAAGAGGCAGAAGAAAGCATAAGTGAACTTGAGGAAAGATAATTGAATGCAAACACATAAAAGAACAAATGGGGAAAAAAATCACAACATTTGAAATGGATCTCAGAGAAATGATGGACAACATTAAGTGAAAAAATATAAGAATCATTGGTATCCCAGAAGGAAAAGAAAAAAGGTAAAGGGCTAGGAAGAGTGTTTCAAGACATAGCTGAGGAAAACTTCCCAACCCTTGTAAATGACATGCATACGCAACTCAAAGACGCCCAATGAACTTCAAATACAATAAATCCAAATAAGCCTACTCCAAGAGATATACTGATTAGATTGTCAAATGCTGAAGAGAAGGAGAAATTTCTGAAAGCAGCAAGAGAGAAGAGATTTACCACATACGAGGGAAGCAACGTAAGACTAAGTACTGACTATTCAGTGGGCACCATGGAGGTGAGTAGGCTGTGGTATGACATATTTCAGATTCTGAAAGAGGAAAATTGCCAGGCAAGAATTCCTTATCCAGCAAAGCTCTCCTTCAAAATTGAGGGAGAGTTTTAAATTTTCACAAACGCTGAATTTGTAAACAAGAGACCTGTCCTGCAAAAAATACTGCCAGCTGAGAAAAAAAAAAAGAAAGAAAGGAGAGAGAGGTGTGCAGAAGAGCTTGGAATTGAAGAGTTGTTAGTAAGAATAACTTAAAAGAAAAAGAGAGAGGGAAAAAAAAATATCTAACAACTAAAAACCAAAGGATAAGATGGCTGGTTGAAGAACTCCCTTCACAGTAATAACTTTGAATGTGAATGGATTAAACTCTCCAATTAAAACATACAGACTGGTAGAATGGATTAAAAAATATGACCCATCCATATGCTGTTTACAAGAGACTCATCTTAGACCCTGTGACACAAAGAGACTGAACATGAAAGGATGGGAAAAAAACAATTCTATACAAACTGCAATCTAAAGAAAGCTGGGGTGACTATACTAATATCAGACAAAATTGACTTTAAATGCAAAGATGTCATAAGAGACAAAGAAGGACAGTATATGTTAATAAAAAAGGATAATTCACCAAGAAGAAATAAAAATTATAGATGTTTATACACCCAATTAAGGAGCTCCAAAATACATGAGACAAACATTGGCTAAACTGAAGGGAGCAATAGACACGCCTAAAATAATAGTGGGAAACTTCAATACACCACACTCTTCTATAGATAGAATAATTAGACAGAGGACCAATAAGGAAATTGAGAACCTAAACAATATGATAAATGAATTAGACTTAACAGACATATATAGACTGTTACATCCCAAAGAACCAGGATATACATTCTTCTCTAGTGCCCATGGAATGTTTTCCAGGATAGATCATATGCTGGGGCACAAAACAAGTCTTAATAAATTTAAAAAGACTGAAATTATTCAAAGCACATTCTCTTACCACAATGTAATGCAACTAGAAATCAACAACCAAGAAAGAACCAGATCTTTCACAAATACACGGAAGTTAAACAACACACTACTAAACAACCAGTAGATCAAAGAAGAAGTTGCAAGAGAAATTGGCAAATATCTAGAGATGAATGAAAATGAGAACACAACATATCAAAACCTGTGGGATGCAGCAAAGGCAGTGCTGAGAGGGAAATTTATACCTCTTAATGCATATGTCAAAAAGAAAGAAAGAACTAAAACTAAAGACCTACTGAACAACTGAAGAGGCTACAGAATGATCAGCAAGTTAACCCTAAGGCAAGAAGATGAAAAGAAGTAACAAAGATTAAAGCAGAAATAAATGAGCTGGAGAATCAAAAAGCAATAAAAAGAATAAATAAAACCAAAAGTAGGTTCTTTGAAAAGATCAACAAGATAGACAGACTCTTAGCTAGAATGACGAAGTCAAAAAGAGAGAAGACCCAAATAAACAGAATCAGAAATGAGAAGGGGATAATTACTACAGATCCCTAATAAATATATATATATATATATATATATATATATATATATATATATATATATATATCATAAGAGGATACTATGAACAACTGTATGCCAACAATTTAGAGGAAATGGACAATTTCCTGGAAACACATGAACAACCTAGACTGACCCAAGAAGAAATAGAAGACCTCAACAAACCAATCACAAGCAAAGAGATCCAATCAGTCATCAAAAATCTACCTACAAATAAAGGCCCATGGCTAGAAGGCTTCACAGGGGAATTTCACCAAACTTTCCAAAAAGAATTGACACCATTCCTACTCAAACTCTTTCAAAAAATTGAAGAAAAAAGAACACTACCTAACTCATTTTATGAAGCTAATATCACTCTGATACCAAAACCAGAAAAAGACACTACAAAAAAGGAAAACTATAGGTGAATATCCCTAATGAATATAGACGCAAAATTACTAAACACCATACTTGCAAATCAAATCCAAAGGCACATTAGAAGAATTATACAACACAACCAAGTGGGGTTCGTTCCTGGCATACAAGGGTGGTTCAACATAAGAAAATCAATTAATGCAATTCAACATATTAACAAATAAAAAGGGAGAAATCACATGATCATCTTGGTAGATGCTGAAAAAGCATTTGACAAAATTCAACATTCCTTTTTGACAAAAACATTTCAAAAAATAAGAATTGAAGGAACCTTCCTCTATGTGATGACGGGCATATATGAAAAATCCAGAGCCAGCATAGGCTGAAAGCCTTCCCCCTAAGATTGGGAACCAGACAAGGATGCCCACTGTCACCTCTATTATTCAACATTGTGCTAGAAATTCTAGCCACAGCAATTCACCAAGACAAAGATATCAGAGGTATCCAAATTGGAAAGGAAGAAGTAAAACTGTCATTATTTGCAGATGATATGTTCTCATATTTGAAAAATCCTGAGAATTCTACCAAAAAACTACTTGAGCTAATAAATTTAGCAGAGTGGTGGGATATAAGATTAATGCACATAAGTCAGTAATATTCCTATACACTAGTAATGACCTAACTGAAGAGGCAATAAAAAAAAAAAATTCCATAAACAACAGTAACTAAAGAAAATCAAGTACTCAGGAGTAAACTTATCCAAGAATGTAAAAGACATCTACACATAAAATTACAAAATTTTACTAAAAGAAACAAAAAGGGACCTAAATATGTGGAAAAATATTCCATGGTCATAGATAGGAAAACTAAACATTGTTAAGATGTCAATTCTACCCAAACTGTTCTACAGATCCAACATAATTCCAATCAAAATGCCAACAACTTACGTTGCAGACTTGGAAAAGCTAGTTATCAAATTTATTTGGAAGGCAAAGGGGCCTCAAATTGCCAAAAACATCCTAAAAAAGAAGAACAAACTGGGAGGACTTACACTTCTAGACTTTGAAGCCTACTATAAAGCTACAGTGGTCAAAACAGCATGGTATTGGCATAAAGACAGGCATATTAATCAATGGAATCAAATAAAGAGTTTAGAAATAGACCCCCAGATATACAGCCAGCTGATTTTTGATAAGGCCCCCAAATCCACTGAACTGGCACAGAATAGTCTCTTCAACAAATGGGGCTTGAAGAACTGGATAGCCATAACAAAAAGAACGAAAGAGGACCCCTACCTCACACCCTATATGACAATTAACTCAAGGTGGATCAAAGACCTCAATATTAGAGAAAGTACCATAAAATTCCTAGAAGATAATGTAGGGAGACATCTTCAAGACTTAGTATTAGGAGGTCACTTCTTAGACCTTACACCCAAAGCACAAGCAACGAAAGAAAGAATAGATAAACGGGAACTCCTTAAAATCAAAAGCTTCTGTACCTCAAAGGAATTTGTCAAAAAGGTGAAGAGGCAGCCAACACAATGGGAGAAAATATTTGGAAACCATGTATCTGATGAGAGATTTATACATTGCATATGTATAGAAATCATACAACTCAACAACGAAGTACAAACAGCCCAATTATAAAATGAGCAAAAGATATGAAAAGACATTTCTCTGAAAAGAAAATACAAATGGCTAAAAAAACACACGAAAAAATGTTCATCTTCACTAGCTATTAGGGAAATGCAAATCAAAACCACAATGAGATATCATCTCACACCAAAAAGAATGGCTGCCATTAAACAAACAGGAAGCTACAAATGCTGGAGAGGATGTGGAGAAATTGTAACTCTATCCATTGCTGGTGGGGCTGTATAATGGTACAGCCACTCTGGAAGACAATTTGGCAGTTTCTCAGAAAACTGGATATTGAATTATCCTATGACCTGGCAATTCCACATCTCAGTATATACCCAGAACATTAAAAAGCAGGGACACGAACAGACATTTGTACAATGATGTTCATAGCAGCATTGTTCAAACTGTCCAGAGATGGAAACAATCCAAGTATCCTTCAACAGATGAGTGGATAAACAAAACGTGGTAAATACATACGATAGAATACTATGCTGCAAGAAGAAGCAACAAGGTCCTGAAACATATGGCAACATGGATGAATCTTGATGCTATAATTCTGAGTGAAATAAATCAGACACAAAAGGACAGAAACTGTATGTGAACAATTCCATGAACTCTCTGAACAATGTAAAACCAATGTCTTGGGGACATAGTGATAGACAGTAGCTGGTGAGGGGGAATGATAACCTAATATGTTCAGATATGTTAATGATGGTAAATTCAAAGGTATGGTAATAGATAGGGGTGACAAATGTTTATGGGATTATAAGTATTAGAGATGTACTGAAGGCAAATAGGATTAAAAGGGGTTGTTTAAAGGCAAGTTTCCCACAGATCAGCACCACAAATACAGATAGGTGCTTGCACGATGTACTTCTAAGGTATGACACCAGCACAGAAAGTTGACAACAGAAGGGTATATGGGAAAAATTTACATGTTCATACTAGGAACTATAATTAAATAGAATACCATACTAGTATTACACAAATACTCGGGACAAATAATTAAGGGCTGACAAGAGCTACGAGATGTTTTCAGACATGAGAATTGTTTAAAATGGAGAGTGATGAGGATTGTATAACTAAGTGATGATAAAGTGAGATATGGATGGATTATCATGGACATAACACATGCTATGTGAACTTAGGAACCCTCTACTTTATAAATCAAGCCCTCAATGTTGAGTCTTGCTTGGATCAAACTAATGGCTGTAATGAGGAAGCTGAGTCCACCTGCAATTATGCCCAGGAGTCACCTTCAGAGAACCTCTTTTGTTGCTCAAATGTGCACTTTCTGTCTCTAAGCCCACCTCTGCAAATAAATTCATCACCCTTCCTCAGATGTGGGACAGCCCCCCCACCCCCACGAATGAAGCTTCCTGGTGACGTGGAATGCGGATTCCAGGAATGAGCCCGACCCTGACATTGAGGGATTGAGAATGCGTTTTTGACCAAAAGGGGGGAAAGAAGGCAACAAAATAAGGTTTTAGTGGCTAAGAGAATTCAAATAGAGTCAAGAGGCTCTCCTGGAGGTTGCTCCTGTGCAAGGTTCACTTACATAAGCCAAATGACCACAATATGATAAGCCCAAGTCAACAGTCATCCCAAAACCTTAAAGAATACCCAGATCCCTATCTGAGACTCTATAAAAGTTTCACTAAGTTTATTCTTCCGAAACTTAAATCCTTCAGAGAGCTCCAATGCCAGCCAAAACCCAGAGGCAATAGTCTCTTCAAGAACATCAACTAGATGTGTCCTCTTTGCTCACAAAGTTGACAGCCCTTTTCGACATGACTCCCAGGGGTGTAGATCTCCCTGGCAATGCAGGACATGATTCCTGGGGATAAGCCTGGACCTGGCATTGTGGGATTGAGAAAATCTTCTTGACTGAAAGGGGGAAGTGAAATGAAACAAAATAAAGTTTCAGTGGCCTCATGAGAGATCTCAAATGGAGTCAAGAGGTCACTCTGAATGGCATTCTTACACACTATATAGATATCCCTTTTTAGGTTTTAGTGTATAGGAGTAGCTAGGGGGAAATACCTGATACTGTCAAACTGCAACCCAGTAGACTTGATTCTTGAAGACAATTGTATAACTATGTAGCTTACATGGGGTGATGATGTGACTGTGAAAACCTTGTGGCTCACACTCACATTCCCTCTTTCCAGGGTATGGATGGATGAGTAGAAAAATGGGGACAAAAACCAAATGAAAAATAGGGTGGGATGGGGGAGATGGAATGATTTGGGTGTTCTTTTTACTTTTATTTTTTATTCTTATTTTCATTCTTTTTGGAGTAGTGAAAATGTTCAAAAATTTATTGTGGTGATGAATGTACAACTATGTGATGATGCTGTGAATGCTGATTGTACACCATGGATGACTGTATGACATGTGAATATATATCAATAAAACTAAATACAAAAATATATAAAATAAATAAATAAAGTTGACACCCCTTTCCAACATGAACAGGTTAGGGTGGTCACTGCCTAGACATCCCTGAAGATTGGGAAAGTGATTAAACTAGAGGAAGGGGTAGCAACAGACAAGATGGAATTTAACAAAGGATTATGAATACTGAATATTTTTATAATTTTCTTTTTCTTAGTTGCTAGGGCATTAGAGTAGCTACAAGGAAAGAACTGAAATGGTAGAACTGTAACACATAGCATCCTTTAAAATTTGTTCTATAGCTACTTGTTAAATTGTAACTTGAAAGCTATCACCTTTTTGTATATATGTTATATTTCACAATAAGGAAATAACTGAAACTATGGTACTATAACTCATAATAACTTTGGAAATTTCCTATATATCTACTTGGTAAATCATACTTTGAAAGATATTACCTTTCTGTATATACATTATATTTCACAATAAGGAAATAACTGAAACTGTGAAATCATAACCTATATTCTTTGAAATTTGCTCTCTAACTAGTTGTTAAATTGAACTTTGAAAGTTATCACTTCTATGTATATATGTTATATTTTATAATGAAAAATATGGTTTAAAAAAGTATTGGAGGAAAAATTTTGGACTCTAATGCCTTTTGTTGGGAAAATCGGGCTGACAGCTAAAGAAATTAGGAAAACAATAGCATAATAAACTCAAACAAAAGGAAAACTATAAAGATAAAAAAAAAAAACACAAAATAGTCAACAAAGCCTAATATTATTTCTTTGAAAAAACTAACAAAATTCACAATTCTTTAGGAAATATTGATTAAGACAAAGGAAGGAAAGCATATTTAAGCAACAGGAGGGGAAAAGGGGAATCACTACAAGTACAGCACAAATTAAAGACATAAGGATATTACAAACAATTTTATGCCAACAAATTTTAAAGGAAATACGACTTACCAAAACTAACCCAAAATGAAATAGAAGTCAAGAATAGTCCTTTAACTATTAGAATAAGTAGACAAAGAAAATATCAGGCCCACAAGGTTTCACAAGCAAGTTCTAGGAAAAGATCAGTTCAATCTTATAGAAGCTCTTCCAAAGTATGGAAAATGAAGACACACTTCTCATTTTACATGGTGAATATAACCAAGGTAACAAAACCTGAATTCTCTTTAAGAGAAAGGAACACACAGGCCAATTTCATTCAAGTATGTGGATACAGACTTTTAAATAAAATACTACACAGTGAATTCAATAGTGAGGAAAAATAAAATCTAATAGAACAACATGAAGTTGGGTCTATCCCAAGAATTTGTGAGCATGACAAAAATGCTGTTAAGCACTGTGTTAATAGGTTAAAGGAGAAAAAAGTCCACCCATTCACCTCAATAGATGCTGAAAAGGTGTTCAACAAAATAAAAATCCATTTTTGATTAAAAAAGAAAAAAACAAAAAAAAAACACTTAGCAAGACAGGACTAGAGGACAACTTCCTTAACTTGACAAAAGAAAGGATAGCTACCAAAGTCTCATGCAACCAACATTTGAAATGGTGAATTATTAGAATCATTCCCTTCAAAATTAAAAATATCTCATTTGTTACTCAATACTTTAGTGGGGGCCTATGTGACACAGAACCACAATAGCAGGGGAAAAGGACAGGAGAATTGAAACTAAAGACCTATGTCATTCTCCACTTATAATACAGTCATCCACATAGACAAAAGGACTTATGCAGAAAAATTACTGGAATTAATGTTTAGCAAGATGCCTAGAACTACAATATGCGAAGGTAAACTGCAAATCTCTACATCACAGGAAACATTTTTTAATATTCCATTTATAATAGTAACAAAAAATACAAAATGCCTAGGAATAAACAAAACAGAAAACTAGCTAAACTTTTATCAAGAATATTTTAACACTCTAAAAACATTACTAAAGAAAGCCTAGATAAACAGAAAGACACTAGGTACATGGATGAGAATACTCATCCTATGCAGATACAATGTAATTTCCATCCAAATCCCAACAGTTCTTCAGAAAATTTAAAATTACTCCAAAACTTATATGAAGAAAAAGAATGATATAATAAGACTTATCATACTATACAGCAAACCTCATTATAAAATTACAGCAATTACAACATTGTGGTATTACTGCAGAGATGGACAATTGACCGATGGAACAGAAATGAAAATCTCTCCTAACAGATTTGCAGACATATGAAAATCTGATATCTGACAGAGTAGGCACTGTAGATCACTGGAGAAAGTAGGGACAGCTCAGTAAAATGTGTTGAAATTGATTTTCTATATAGGAAAAAATTTAAATTAGACCCTTACCTCATACTATATAAAAAATCAATTCCAGATGTTTGAAATATTTAAATGTTAGACAAAACTTCTAAAATGATTTATGGGAGGAAAAATAAACCTTACAGGAGAATATCTGTATGACCCTGTTGTATAGGAGAACATATTACATGGGATACAAAAAGAACTAACGATTACAAATGGACTATATTACAATTAAGAACTTCTCTCTATCAAAAGATATCATAAAGAAAATTAAAAAACAAGTCAGTAACTGGGCAAAATGGAAAAGATATCTGCAATAAATATAACAAATAATGGATTTGTGTCTCCAGAATATAAAAAGACCTCTAACAAATTAATAGAAAAATGAACAAAAGACAACAAACCTGACACAGAGAAACATGAATGGCTACTGAAGTATATGCTTAGCCTCATCACTGATCAAATGAAAAACAACTTCATTCCTACTAAGGGGGCATAGATGAACAAGTCTGACAAGAAATTAGAACAATGTGAACTCACATACTGCTCATATGGAAGTCTAAATTGTTCTAACTTCTCTATTAATACTTTATATACAACTACTTTGTAAAATAATATAAAGATAAATATGTGAATGCCCTATGACCCAGCGATTCCACTCCTAGGTATCCAGCACAGAGCGCTATTTCTCTAAATGAGGTGAGTGGGTCGGCAACATCAGCATTGTATAGACGCTTATTAGGAATTGAGATTCTTAAGCCTCACCCCAGACCTACTGAATAAGATCTTTGCAGTGGGGCCCAAGAATCCATATAGTTATTAGCTCTGCAGGTGATTCTTACAGGCCCTGGAGTTTGAGACCCACTAACCTGGAGCAGTATTATCCAAGCAGAACCTTTTAGTGAGACTAGAAATCAAAATAGGTGATTGCACCACCCTTTTTAAATAAATGGAATCAACCAGAATAAAATAAAATAGATTGAGTCTCATACAGTGAATGTAAGCATGACTTTGTGAAACTTTTGTCTCAGCATGTCTATGTATTTTTAGTATGTGGGTACTTGATCAGGATAGAAAACATATTTCTTATGGTGGGTCACAGTAACAAAAGTTTGAAATCCACTGCCCTAAAGAAACTCTTGCACATGTGTACTGGAGACATTCATAAAAAGGTTCATAACTGCACTATTCACAGAAGCGAATATAACACAAAATTAAAAAGGGGTAGACTACATATCCATCAACAAGAGAATGGATACACAAAGTATTATATAGTCCTTCTATGAACTTTATACAGATGTGAAATTTTTAAAAATGTAAAAAAAGATGACGCTTACACAGTGCCAAGTGAAAAAAGCAAGTCATAGAAAGTTACATGCAGCATTATACCATTTTCATAAAAATCAATAATAAGCAAAGCTGAACAGAGGAATGCAAACATTTGTGGTAAAAACCCACCTTGCAAAGCTCAGGAAAATTGAGGTGAGTGGTTTCACCTAGAGGAGGCAAGGGTGGACTAGGAAGACATATACAGGTAGTCTAAATGGCACTAGTTACATTCTGGTTCTCATTCTTAAATAGCCTGGTAGATTTATGGTGATCTATAATTTACATATAAAATACATGTAATTCTCATATTTATCAATTATAACATAATAAATAACATTTTATTTTAAGGAAAACTCAAACGTCCTGATGTCAGAATCTTATAGTCTAGCAAGGGAAATTCACATTCAGATTCAAAGGATACTTATTTATTGGCTGCTATGAGAAAAGCACACACATTGTCTCTTTTAATCCTCTCGAGAGTCCTGTGAGGTAGGTACTTAGTAGACAACAGGAATCAAATATGTGTTGAGTGAATAAATGCTTGAATCATTTTATAGTACAAAAGATGGAAAGAGTTTGATTATATGCTATGCAGTATAGTTTTATCCACAAGCATTAAATGAAATAACAGATGATTAACTCTATTAATAGTAAGGAGCCGTTGATCTGTTCTTATCTTTCCGACATTCTATTACTTATAACCAAAATTATAATAAGAAAAATACTCAAGTCAGATCACTTTTTATCTACAAAATATCTCTGGTCAATGAAGTAGAGACTAACAATCTACCAGGTAGAGTTAGCTAATATAATATTTCTTTACTAGAGAGGTTTCATTTTGTTCTTACAAGTAGAATTAGCTCAATGTGAGGTACCAGCACTCTTCAATGTGAGGGAAATACAGAGCTGTAATAATACAAGCAAAGAAACTACCAGGACTCAAAACAAAACAAAACAAAACAAAACAAAAAGCCTGTGACACATTTAGTCTACATACTCTAATAAGAACTACAGTTTAAAAAGGGCAAAGTCAAAACCTTTTTCCATTGAATACATATACATGTAAATGAACACACCTGGGAAAATGGCTGCCTTACAAAATTATTTCCAGCCTTCACTAAGAACTCTTTTCCTTCACAGACTCCTACAGGTATTTGCTTTTTCTTTTGTTTTTGTAAATTTGATTCACTTCTGTAAATCTGTACTCCCCCAGTGACCGGAATAGTGACTGACTCCTAATAGGTGCATAATAAGTATTGGTCTTTGAATGAATTTATGTACTTATGGTGCATTCACTATATAGGAAGCACTTGGGGATGCCAGATCAAATCTATTATAGTCCCTATCCACACAGAGCTAACAACAGTGATTAACACAAAATAAAAATAAAACAAAAAAAAAAGTGTCTGTCTTTTTCCTGAACAAGTTAGTCCAAACCTATAAGGTGGAGCCTAGCAAAGTGGGCAACAGTGAGTATATGGGTGAGAGGGAATGAGGAGGGGAATGGCCTGCGTGTAATGGCACACAGCCACTGAAAGGAGCTGCTCTTTGAAGAAATGGCTGGGGCAAGAAAAGTACAAAATAAGCCTAGAACAACTTTTTGTGGCAAAAAAAAAAATTAAGAAAGTACAGCAAAGACTGAAAGCAACAGGGTATGATGAGAAGAGCTCAGAATCACTTCTGAGATATTCCTTCCAAAGGTGCACAACCTGAATCTAATCACGGGGAAACATTACACAAACCCAATATGAGTGACATCCTTCTAAATAATTAGCTTGAAATCTTCAAAAGTTTCAAGTTCATGAGAGTCAAGGAAAGACTGAGGAACTGTTCTCAATTGAAAGAGATATGAAAGATATATGACAAATAAACGCTATGTATGATTCTAGTTTGGATCTTTTTGCTGTACATAAAGGACATTAACGGGACAATCTGCAAAACTTGGATGGATCTGAGAATTAGGGGTAGTAATATTTCATTGTTAATTTCCTGATTTCAGTGACTGTGTTGTGGTTATAAAAGAGAATGTCCTCGTTTGCAGGAAATAAACACTGAAGTTTTCAGTGATAATGGGGTACTATGTTGGAAACATACTTTCAAAGGGCTCAGATCAGGAAAGGAAAGTTCTTTGTACTATACCTGCAACTTTTCTAGAAGTTTTAGATTATTTCAAAACAATTTTTTTAATGTAAAAGGAATAAATAATACAATTTGGGAGCACCTCGTGTCTCAGTGCATGCACAGTGCACCTTGGGTAGGGCATGTAAATCAGCAGGTGCAGGCACCTAAGCCAGGTCCTCATCTGTTCAGTTCACTTCACTTGCCTCTCTCTTCATGGATATATCATACTGAAAAAGACCTAAATTGCACCATATTCATCCAAGAGGAATCTAAACACCATCCCAAAGAAACCAAGGCTTCCTTACACAAATTAGATTTGCCAGCGAAATCCAGGCTTTTCAATTATAAGGAAAGGCAGCGATTTGCTTTAAAGAATGCCAAATGGGACTGCATTTCTATATGACACATAAAAACAAAGCAAACAAACAAAAAAAAAAAACGTGATCTTAAGTCCTTCTCCATCTCTTCTTAACTAAAATGCTTTTTTCTTTTGCAGAACAGGACTGCAAACTCGTAATATAAATTCAAAGAGTTGCAATATGAATTCAAAGACCTGTATTTGACAAGTACTTTTCTGCGGCTTATTGGGGAAAGCCAACTCTATTTGTCTGGATTTGTTCTAGAAACAAGACAATTTTACACACATTCACCTTAACTATCTAACAGATTCACACAAAAGATTGGCTTTCCAAACTAGAAAACACTGTTGTTGTTGTTGTTTTGCCATTCTCAGTCTTCAGTGCCCTCAGAGTCCAGCTGGGGCGGGATGGAGGCAGGGCCAGATTGTAGAGTTAATGGCACCCCACTAGAAGAAGCTGGTGCTTTAAAATACCACTGATTTTTCTCCTGAAAGCACACCAGGGCAGCCTGAATTGATGGCTAGGAATTTCCTTTACATTTGTTTTTCTGGGTTTTTTGTTTGTTTGTTTTAAGAGTCTGATCTGTGTCGTTTTAGTCTTCTGAGAAGATGAGACTTTATCCACTGAAAATTGAATGAGGGATAGGAAAAAAAAAAAAAAGGAATGAGGGGTAGGAAAAAAAAAAAAAGAAAAACTAGTGTTCGTTGTATAGCCATTATCTGGCATTGAGCATGGCTCACAGTAGGTACTCAAATAGTTTAAAATGAAAATTACTTATATGTTATTCCTCTGGATAAGGCAAGCATTAAGTTAAAAAGCCTCCTGGAAAGAAACTTTAGATTTGTTTTACTAAATACTCAGCGCCTCCTGGGCAGGAGGTGGGGGGAATGAAGGATAATATCTGAACACAAGAAGGGATAGGGACAAGACTTAGAAAAGTCCACTTAAACTTGATTTTCAGAAGCAAGAGCAATCTGTTTTGTTCAGGGAACAGCAAATTAGAAATAAAAGGATAAAAATCTGTCAAAAGTCTTCTAGAACTTGAAAAACATCTTGGATTTCATGAGCTTGTCCTACCTGTCCTAGAGTCAAATACTTGTAACTATTTTTATAGATCACGTATCCTGATTTTTTATGGTGTGTGTGTGTGTGCACGTGCACATGTGAGAGAGTGAAAGAGAGAGACCAAAACAACCTCCCCAAAGAAGAGGTGGCAAGACAGCTACAGTAAGCTGATTCCAACAAAGGGTATTATCATCCTACTTTCCAACCCAGAGGAGAAACATTTTAAATATCTAAGCACTCAAAGAATCACCTCTACCCCATGACTTATTTCCATCTTTAGTTTCAAAAACCTGGTAGATTACAAGGTTATTTACTGACTTTATTATAGTCTTTTTCATATGCTGGCTAATGCCAAGGAAAACCACTTCTAAAGTCATGCATGCCCTTGCTGTTCAACTGAAAAAAAAAAAAAAAAAAAAAAAAAAAAAAAGATCCCAAAATTATGCTTGCCTCTTATTCATGGAAAACGAAAACATAACCAATCCCCACAGACAGGTTGGTGATGGCTTAAGTGTGTGTATGTATTTGTGAAGGGGGTATAGGGGTTTCTAATCACATTTTCTCTGCTGAAACTCTATTGTCAGACACAAGAGAAAACAGTTTTGCACAAGGAACTTGAGTCTACAAAGACAGAATCAAAAGAAAAATCTCCTGTTGCCAGCCACAAATGAGCTGCTCTGCTCTGGCAGTTTCCCCAGCTTGTCTTCAGGAAGGGGCCTCATGCAAGGTTGCTCTGTTAGCCCTAAGGCAACTAAGAGAAGTAGCCCTGGGGATTTGTTTCATTTTAAATTTCTTGTCTTCTTTTAATTGTATTTTTCAAAGAAAAAGAGCATTACTCTGTATTATTAAACAAAGAGTACATAAGAATGGTGACCCAAGACCCTGACTCAGCTATCCCTTGCTTGACCAATCACTTCTGTGTTTGATGCCTCAATTTACTCATCTGGAAGGTGAACAGCTTGACCTCTCTATCAAAGAATCTTTCCAGCTGTAAAACTATATGATTTACGCATTTTACAGCCATGAAAATAAGAACTGATCCACATGCCCGGAATCTAAAAGTATTAATAATTACAATGAAAATGTTATTGGGCTTCTCCTATATAACAGTCACTGTGCTAAGCACTCCTCATACATTTTCCCACATCATCCCCACAATTACTATATCCTCATAGATGACACAACATCCCATCTCAAAAATGAGGAAACAAATTAAGAGAGGTTAGTAGTTTGTCCAAGGTTACATAGTTACAAAGCACCAATACCAAACTCTGAAAAAAGGTTTGTTTCATAACAGTCTGCCCTTTTAATTGCTGTGCCATTTTCACTTCAGCAAAATAAATCTGCATAGGTGTACAGAAAACTGAGCAGAGAAAAAGATACTCCACATCTCAACAATTCATATAGGCTTAGTGATTACCATCAAGGCTGACTAGTGACATTTAACTTGAAGCCTGAGAGAGAGTCACAGCCTGGGATACTGTGCAATACAGTGGCATATACTTCTTTGACCTCAATGTACTCTCATTTAAGAAAGGTAAATTAGAATAGAGATTAACTATAACATGGCTGTTTTTAATTTAAAAAAAAAAATAAAGAACAGAAGCTCAAATTGGATATATGTGTATAAACCATACTTTTATGGCTCCTTCAGGAAAAGAATAGGATTCAGATACGATGATCCAAGGAGATACTGTGGACAAAGAGAGGAAAGTTCAAGAAACTTGGCCCTAAAAGAGGAGTGAGATGGACAAAAGAGACAAATCCCTTCCACAAGAGATAGAATCCCTTCTTTTTCAAGAGTAGGAACAGAAATATAGGTAGAAAAAATACATAAAAGAGACATAAGGAAAAGACTCAACAAAAACAAGTTCTAGCTCCAGCCCTGAGACCTATGTCAATAGTCAAGTCAGATAAAGTACATCTGAAAACTGCAGTCTAGCAAACAATGTTGTTATGAATGGTGAGGGTTATTTTTTTTTATTTTTTATTATTATTATTTTTTTGGTAAGGGTTATTAAGATCTAGAATATCCCTGATTCAGAAATCAACAAAGCCCTTTAGCACTCAGAGCTCCAAATCATCAGAAAAGAAATGCCATTTAATTAAATCTTTAGCTTAAAAAAAAAAAAAATCACTCTTCTTTGGTGACATCCCCAATAGCAAGGACTAGATAGTTCAGCTGGTCACTCGGTTTTTGTAGCCATGATCTTTCAAAGGGTTAGCCTGGCCTCACAGTTCCTGGCATTTGAAATCCTCTGTTGAACTAACGTGGATGAGTTGCACAACGGTCCTACTGCAAGTTCTCTTGCTTCCTGTACTTGAACCAAACCTATATTGATGTCTATGGATGCTGCACAATAAGAGTCATAAGCAAAAATCATAAAGCAGAGTGGCAGAATGAGAAGTCAGCCTAAATCTCAGAAAAGACGTGGTTATTCAATACAGGAATACCATGAGAACAAATTTGCAAGAAATTTTCAGTCACTATTTCTCCAGATCAGTCCCCACCAGACTATCTCAGACAAGATAGCTTTGTTTTAACATCGCAATCACCTTTTCTCTCTGTCTACACATAGTACCACTGCAAATTGGTTGTCCGGATTGTGCCCTGCACAAGGATACTGAGTCAATGGGATGAGAAGTAGCTGAAATCCAACCTGTGCTACACTAGCCAAACCCTGTTAGCTGGACTGCAGCTTCATGGAGCAGGGAGAGGCGAAGGAACTTATTTCTAATTTGCCCAAGGAGATCATATGGGTAGACTTTTGTCCACCTAACCCACACAAAGCCATCTCGAGTCAACAAGAACTCATGTTAAGACTGAACTTTGAAATATAAATATTCAATAGGATCTTATCTACATAAAAATACAATGTAAAATACTAACAATGATTACAGTTTCTGGAGGAATTATAACAATTTATTTTCTTCTTTTTGCTTTCCTATAAAGTCTACATTTTCTGAAATTAACACATATTTTTGTTAAAATCAGGAACAAATTAGATTCCTTCTTAAAGCTGAAGCATGACCTTTCTAGTAGAATACCATTTTATTTCTAAGTCTTGGGACAGAAACCTTTCATTTTTACCTTTTCAGGTAGCAAAAATCATGAATTAACCCAAAGCATAATATACCTGTAGAAAAAAAAAAAGAGGCTGTTGCAATAAATCAAACAATGATTGCTGACTGCTTAACTACATACCACAATTTATTTAATAATCACAACTGGGAAGCAGGGGGTATTATTCTCATTTTAGAATTATATACAAACCTAAGGCCCAAGGTAAATTAGAAGCCAACTCAATAATTGAATTCATGCCTTAGGATTTGAAATCAAACATTCTGTTACACCATGGTTGTGTCACTTCTGGTAATAAAGGTTAACAATGTTAAACCACCTACCATCTACCCCCACCCCCCAAACAAAACACAAATATCTATTTCAAGAGCCTCAGACATTTATTTTTTAAACCACTACCTTGAGATCCTGATCAGTGTCTGCTCTTCCTATAACATATGGAACAAGAAAATTTCAGAAAATAAAATGTTAATAGCCTCTCTTCACCTTCTCCCCACCCCTTAGCCAAAAAAAATTTTTTTTCTTAGTGTTATAGAGAGTATAAACCCCAAAATTACCAAGTGGGAAAAATCAAAACAGCAAGCTACTCTCATTAGCCACTCCTTTGCCATCCTAGAAGTAAGGGAACCGATCCAGATACATTAAACAAACTTTGCAGGTAGCTTTGAAAGAAGTGCAAATTAGACTACCTGAGTCAAGGAGAGAGAGAAATTAAACCAATAGTCTTCACTAGTAACATGTTTCTATTTAAAAAGAGAAAGCATTATTCATTTTTTAATTTGAAAATTCTCCAAGATTCACATTCTTTAATCCCGTCACTGCCCGGCCTTTCCTGTTTATTTCTTATTTATTTGGCTCTTCATGTGTGGTGGGGAAGGGGAGGAGTTAGGGTGGGTTTAAGTGATGGTTTTCTTTCAGATAACACAGCATTTCCTTTCAAGACTAAATTTAGGCTCTTACATTAAGAGCCTCCTACATGTAGTCAGCTAAACTGTTACTCCTAGGAGATCTGTCAAAAAAATGTGGCACCTCTCCTAAGATTGACAGCTAAGTACTCAACAGAACTTTTCTTAGTACACGTTCTAGGAATAGCTACCTGTCTCCTTTCTTTTTCTTTCACATTTGCTCATGTAACACAGCAAGAGACTTGAGCTTTGGATTGACCAGGGTACCCCTCTTTCTTCCTTCCTTACTTAAAAGGTAAATAGGTAGTTGGGAGTTAAGGGAGGAAGATTATTTTATACTACAGATACTTTGTGTGTGTGCTTATTTTCGAAGGTCTAAGTGTCCTGCAATTAACTTGTGCAGCTTTCAGAAGATATTAAACCAAAAAAACCACTAAATATGCCAAGTAGATAACTGTCTATGATTGTGACCATGTTTTCCCCCAAAGAATTTATGAGATATATATTATATTTTGAATTAAGGCTAATAATGTTGACATTCTATTTTATCACTTATATGTATGTTCTACTCACATGATTTAATTTTCCAGGCTTGGGGAAAGAAAGCCAATGATATAGAAAGGAAAAGAAAATACCAAATATGACAGAAAACTAACCTCAATTCTGAGAAACAACCAAATAAATAAGACACCCTGCTTGATCTTATATTTATTTAAATAAATCATCTTTTATCAGTGTTGGTGAAAAACAGCAGCTCCTTTTATCTTTTGAGGCAGACAGTTCTAGGATGATGTATATCAGGAAATAACAAAAAGGCACACTTGTCCCAAAACAAATACCCCAAAATCCAGTGAAGCTGTCCAGTGACAGCCACTAATATAAACTTCTATGCATTGTTTTATTTGAGTCATTTTTAAAATAAGCAGTCAACTATCCATCTCCGAATACTGTTGGGATGAGTTTGCCACAAAAGCCACTTATATATTTCGACGCCAAAGAGTTGACAAATCAGTTCCTAAGAACATAATTTGTTAAATGTCGGAAGAAAGCCCAAAAACACAGATTGTGGTCAAAGAGGCTTCAGTATCTTTTTGTAACTTTTCCAATGTAAGTATGTGGGAGCAGTATTCATAAATTTAGTTGAAACTGAAGCACTTAAAATATTTCCCATTTAAAATACATTAAAATGTGGTCTTTGAAAGGAAATGAAAATGGCTTTTAAATGTATGAAAAGATATTCATCATCACTCATAAAATAAATGTGAATTAAAAATGAGATACCATTTTTTCACCCATCAGATTGGGCAAAAAAATTAACAAATCACTGTGTGGAGAGACAGGCATTCTCACACATTATTGGTACCAGCATAGAGTAGTAAAACCTCTTTGATCTATCACATGTCTATCAAAATTTAAATTCTACTTTTACTTGGAGCCACAATTCTGCTAAAAATTTACCCTACAGATACCTTTGTACATGTTCACAAAGATCTATGTTTCAAGTTATTCAATGCAGCATCATTGGTGGCCTGGAGTAAGACTCACTTTTCACTGTATATCATTTTGTACTGGGTACCTATTCAAAATAAATAAATAAAAATTTTCAGGGGAGATGAATGTGATCTGTTCAGTTTAGAAATCAGGAGAAGTGTTCTGAATTCCCCCTACCCAAAGAAATACTAAACCATCCTACACAAAATTAATTCCAAAATCTTGCAGTATGATGCTATGATCAGATGGCATGACACAGCTGCACTGGTGAAAGCTCCTTATCACAAGAGCACTTTAGCATTTTAATAACCAAAACCCCTTGTTGGGGGTCCACTGTGGACCTGAGTTCCACTTTACAACAAACAGTGTTTCAAAGGATTTCAATTCATTTCTTGTAAAACAGATCATATATAAATGACATTGTCACTCTGAGAAATGGGACTGAATTATGCTGCAGACTTAATACGAACTGAAAGCATGTTCCCTGTGTCTTCTGCAGCAAACTTTGCCAAATGGACGTCTGAAATGTCCTATTGAAACAGGTGGTGTCTGAACAGAATTGGATTTCTGCCTATGGAAACCCTAGTTTTAACAACTGCTGTGGTTATTTTAATTTTCAGCCTTCAAAATTAACTGCTTGCCAGTGATTCAGAAATAGACTGAACAACATGTTTAGACTGCCCTGTTTAATTGAGGAAAGAAAGAAAGAAAGAAAAAAATCCACTAACACCTTACCACCGTCCCACAAAGAACAACAGAACCAAGGGAGACCACCTGATTTCTTGGCAAAAAAAAAAAAGGACAGCTGTAAAATAAACTCATTTTTCCCAAGATATTTGCCCCTTTTGTACTTTCTTCATAGAAGCAAAAGTAGGAAACTATCTTCCTGAACATATTGCTTGTGAAATCTTCTAAGGGAACATATAGCCTTGAGAAGTCTAATCTGCTTGAAATTCAGAATTAAGAATAAACAGAAGAAATGGTAATTTTTCTAATGAAAATTTATATCTTAAAAATGATATTCCAAATGGAGCTGGAGTTACACTTCATGCAAGCAAAATAAACACCTTGAGGAAAGATTTCATGGGCTAATCTTCTTTAAATATAAAATAGGTCCATCATAGTACTGGTCAGAATAACTGGTGCTAAACATGTTTTCCTGTGAATGAATCTAGAGTTGCTTATAGCAAAAAATAAAAAAATAAAAACCAAAACAAACAAACAAACAAAAAACCGTTTCACCTTTTCTTAAGGGTGGTTAGTATCTGTTGATCTTCTCAACCAGTAAGCAAGGGGAAAAGAACTAGGACACTGTGCATCTACTTTATGCCACACAACATGATTATACATTCCCTGTGAAGAAAACACTGTCATGTCTGTTTCACAGCTGATAAACTGAGATTCAAAAGGATGTGATAATTTTCCCAGGGCAAACCAACTGAAAGATGATAGTGATGAAGTTTTACCTAAATCTACCTGATGTAAAAACTCTTCCAAATGACCTCATTCCCTCCCAGCAGGAAATCCAGAGAGGCAACTTAGTAGAACAATGAGTCTTAGTTACATGACATACGATATTCAATATCTATCTGTATTTTGCCATGTTCCAAAAGAAAAACTCATCCTCTCTCAATCCAGTATCTTGGAGTAATGGATGTCATAGCCTTATGCACTGTTTTTCAATATGGCTGAATGCCAGCTATTAAGAAAGTGATTGAGTGAATAGCAAGATAATCATGGGTAATCTATTGTGATTATAAACACTTTTAAAATCCTGACATGTTGATGAACACGAATTGAAAATCACCAATTCAGAAGATCCATCAGCTCATGTGCAAAAATGGCAAAGAGAAATATCTCAGCTGAACTGAGTGGTTCTTCTTAAATGGGGTATACTTGTCCCTTTTGCTTAAAAATTCAAGGATGACTACTATTATATCCAATCTTGCCCAAAAGTTTGCTCACAGCTCCCCACACACACCTGCATAAAAAGAATAAAAAAAGACCAGAAAATAAAACTCCTCCAGAAACTCTCAGGTGGTTCTTTTCCCGATTCCTCTTGTTTTGCTGGCTTAAGGACTGACAGGTCTAGACCATAAATAAAATCCTCAATTTCCCAAGAAACCTCCAATCAGATCTCTAATTTAGAAGAAACTAACTTTAGGGTCCTATAAATGAAATCATTTGTATTTCAGTATTCTCAGAAACTAATGCTTAAATCAAAACGTACCCCTTTAATATCAGGGGGCTATTCAACAGAAGAGAGAGCATGGGGTACATTATTTCCGAAAGAGTACACCAAGATTTCTACAAGACTATTCAGAAAATAGTTGCAACATTCAAAAAGAAGTTCAGTGAAAAGAACGTACATTACCAGCAAAAAAAAAAGAAAAACTACAAGTTTCAGAGATTATAAAGTAGAAAAAAAAATCTGCAACTTTCAAGATTCTTCTGGCAAAAAGTTCTTTGGCATATTCTAAGAGCTGAAAAGTATAATATTTCTAAGATGCTGCCAGCTCTATAATAAACAACCTTTCTGATCTCTTGAAAAGCCAAGTTCAACTTTTAATAATGCTACATATTTTGGTTTAAAAAAAAAAAACAAACACACAACAGTGAAACAGAAGCAACCACAGCCAAAACTCTTAAGTGTACCCCACTCATGCCTCAAGCTCTACATACTGATTTCGCACAGAACATGTGAAGAGAGGGTCATTTTTTTCCCCTTTAAAGGCAGAACATATACATCTATGTTGCATGTGTAACGTTTAGATGTAGGAACACAGCATTCAGCCTTCCCTCTCCCATGCCAAAACCCAGCCCCCTCAAAAAAATAAAAAAAAAATAAAAATGAGTTTATCTGAAGAGACAAAGTCATAAACATAAGATTTCTAGTAAAATCAAATTGGCTCATAAGTTAGTAGCAACAGGATAGGGTGTATTAATGCTAAGACAATAGCAAATATTTAAAGATCAGGTAAAAATAACAGAAAGTAGTAAAATATCTGGGTAAGCCAAATAATGTTTATTAGTCAACCAACTGTTTTTCGCATTTCTATAGAAGGCTACTTTACTCTTTCCATGTAAAACAGACAGAATCTGTGGGATTATTACTTTGAATGAATTTTTAAATTTCTATTTTACTACACAATACAGTGAAGACATTGCTTTACAGGACTTACGATATGTCAAATAACTAGTGCGCTTGAATACTTCATGTTCAACTTACTATTTCTGAGTTGTCAAGACATAGTCTAAGTCTAATAGGCAAATATCTGCAGGCTTAATAAAGCACTTAAAGAAACACAAAGGAAAGTTAGAAGTCAAGAAGGATAGTTCTGAGATAAAGGCTGAGTGGAGCAAAAGACAAGAAATCTAGAGAACTTATCAGGCACAGCGCTGCACTGGGCTGCATTACCACTGACCTGTAACCTCCCCTCCAGCTCACAATCAACCCTTGAGTACCCTGGGACTAAGTGGTTGTTTTAAAAAGTTCTTGTGTCGTATTTACTTTGTCCTATGACCCTTATCAGAAGCCTGATGTACTTAAGCTCCATAATTCACACACTCCAATTACCTACCCAACTTTACACCCAAGTGGAATAATCAGAAGCAAAAAATGTCACACTCATAAAAAAGAGAAATAATGAGACTGATTAGGATCTAAAATGGACTGGTTGATTGTTAATGGCATAGCCATAGCCAAATAACATCAATATTGTGCTCCTGTTAACTGTAAAAAAGTCGTTGAGTTTTCTTTAATAGTTTCCTTAATAAATACATAATAAATTCCTAACTTTAACATGAGCTATATTACAATAGCCTATTTCATCAAGAAGGTGCATTTCCCCCACAGACTATAAATGGTGGTTCATTTCTGAAGTTGGCCCACCAACACCCATTTAATCCATAATCAACTGACATATAGTGTAACGTGAAATGAAATGTAGTAGACAGTACTTGCACATTAGTAGTTCAGCTGAAAAGACCAAAGCATGGAACCACATGAGAGCTATGAACCCCAAAAGACCTGAGTTTGAATCCTGACTCTATCACTTATTAGCATTGGCCTTTGTCAAGTTATTATTCTCCCTGTCACCAAATTTCCTAATTTGTAAACACATTTCACTACATTACTTTGAGAAGTAAATAGAAAAATTAAACTAAAAGCTAGCACTCTGCTTGGTGATACATTTATAAATATTTTTAAATAAATAACTACTTGCTTTAAAAATGTATAATTATAGTTCCATGGGTAAAAGGGGATACTTTATGAAAAGTTACACTTTTGGCTATATCTTCATCACTAATAAAGTAACAACAATGCATGTACATTTATATAATACATAATGACTAAAAATCTATTATTTTGGTTTAACATTTCAAAAACACCTTACATTAAATATTAAGAAGTTGATGAAACTCACTCTAGAAAACAATTCATTATTCAAAATTAAACCAAAGAGAAAGGAAGCCTTGGCATTTTCAAGTCATCTTTAGGATTTATAAACTAGAATCCACAAACGGACTTCAGGGGTTCCACATAATCCAAAATGTTCGCACAATTACATATATGGGTGATTTTCTTATGAGAGAGCCCACAGTTTTGTGAACATGCCATAAAGGGGGCATGAGCCATACTCAAGGGGTCACAAACCATTTTGGAGGCTCTCAAAGTGGTTGCCCATGACCTTGTGAAGAGAAGGAACTACTGTTCTTTCCTATGAAGTTAGCAGGTAGTGTTTACCAGTGAAATGAAGCATCTCGAAAGGTTACATTCTAAACATGCCTACAGATAATGATAATGGATGCAAAACTACTAAATACTTTCCAGACTAAGTGAAGGTAATCTTAGAGCAAAGAACACATTTCAACATTTGACTCTGAACTGCCCATGTAAGATGACATAGGAAGTTCATCTGAATCGGGAGTTGATGATCCCAGTGGCAACCATTTTAAAGTAGATTTTGACCAGTCAATAATAGCATTTCTCTGCGCAGCTGACTTAGCTGCAAGGAAACATTCCATATGTTTATATTTGCAAGTAACTCCACTTAAAACCTTACCCCATCCTAGCCAAACCACATGGGCAAAGGTTTTACCATGCCTTTTGTTACCATTACCTTAAAAAAGAAAATCCATCCTTTATTTGTATATGATTCAAACAAATAAAAACATTTATTTAAATGACCTAAGCATGGAATAACAGTGCATATGTTTTCTATTAAGATAGAAAAATTCTGATATTGACACCTTTTGATTAATTTTTAACATGATTTTCAACTTTACCCAAAAGTTTCTATAAATTTGTATAACAAAGTTCAGGCATTGCAAATTTCAGACTTTGTTCCTCTCTTAACTGAGGACAGTATTTGGTTTGTTTGTTTCTGGCTTTTGTCGAAATAAATCTGAACTGCACAAACCTTAAGGCTGTTATAACCAACAGTATAATCTCAGACTGATACTGAAACAAATTGTGTGCTTACCTTTTCATCTCAAAGCAAGAGTCCATAGCTAAACAATCGAGGAACTTCCTCTCTTTTACCTGTCCCAAAAGGTTATTACACTTCTTAACATACCAACAGCTTTTTATGGGACGGTTTCTCACAAGAAAGTAGCACTTACCCCTCCTGCCTGCAGCAACTTTTTTCTAAACTCTTCTGTGGGGTTATTGAAAGTTAGCTTTTCACAGCGGAGGTGATTTACTGGTGGATGGCCTTCAAGATGTAGGAATAAGTCATAATCAAAGCGGACTTTCTTAGGTTCTTCCTGATGGAGGGGGGGGTAAAAAAAAAAAAAAGAAGAAAGAAAAGAGTTAGGCATAAGTAAAAAATAAAAATAACAAGAGCTTACTCCTCAGAAGGAACAGAAATCTAACAGTTATAGTGTCAAAAGAGTACTTAAAAAAAAATTTATCATTATCCACAAAGCAAAATGGAAATATCTGGCAAATTAGTTTCATGTCAGAGAGAAAACAAAAAAGAATCAACACTTCATCTTCTCTATAATCTCTCAAATGGTATGACTCTATCAACCCAGTCACACAAAAGACAAAGAAACCAAAGACACTCCAAAATACTTCTTGAACAAGCCCTCTAATTCCTACTGCCAGTGGTCTTACTTATTGCCCACATAACTATAAACTTTCTCCTTTAATAGGTCTTCCTCCTTCAAGATAGTCTCTTTAATCCCTGCTTAATTCAGTCCTCAAACTCATATCTCTGAAACAAAAATCTAGCCATTCCATTTTTACTCCTTGATTAAATTCTTAACAGATCCCAACTGCCATTAGGAAAAAATCTCAACTCACATAAAAGCCTGCATCTGTTTCTTGGCTTCATATCTTACCACACCCCTTCCGCCCATCTGATGGTCCAGTAACACATTGCTGCTGGTTGTTTCCCAGAAAGTACCATGTTCTGTGTTAACTCTGGGTTTCATTCTTGCTTTACATTACTACCTTCAATGCCTACCTCCATTCCTCCACTTCCCACTTTACTTGACTATTCATCATTCTCCATTCGGGCTTCACTTTCAAGATGCCTTCTGTGAACTCCATCTCCCAGCTCCCCATGGCCTTTCCTCTGCTTTGTGTGCATCTCCTTCTTATTCTTGCTACATCTTAGAATAACTGCTTCCTTATATCTCCCTTTACCATATTAGATCATAAGATTCTTGAAAGTAGGACATTTGCATCATCATTATTGTTGCCCTGAACAATCAGTTTAGTGCCTGCCCATATTGTATTTAGAAATGCAATAAATACTATGCAGCAAATAAAAGAATGGTATTTTCCTGAATAAGGAACTAGGAGCATAAAATAGCATCATATCCAGAAGAAAGATATAATCATGATTTCTTAATACCCAGGTTCTCTCAAGACATTACTTTAGTTAGTTGAACACTTATAGCTCTCTGTAAAACGACTGACGATAAAAATAACTAACATGTACTTTAACATTCATCTCATTTAATTCTCACAGCAGTCCTTTGGGTCAGAAGTAAGCATCATTTTGCAGATGAGGAAATTAAGGCACTTATAATTTATGATACCATTAACACCTGATAAGACAAAGTGGTTGGAACCCAGTTCTTTGATTCAAAACTCTTGGCACTTGAAACTACATATGAATGCAGGCATCAAGCTACTACAAATTCGTGGTTTCCACCTCCTCCTCCAAACTTTCCAATATCATTTTCCACTCCTTTCCTTATGGTCTCTTCTCTCCCACTATATCCAGCATGAAACTGGTCCCATCATCCCCAGGACCCTTTCATTTTAGGATCCCATTCTCTCCTGATTTTCCTCACTGCTTACTGGCTCTTCTTTATCAGTTTGTTCACAAGCTTCTCTACTTTCTCCATTGACCTTTAAATGTCTCTTATCTTTCTACAAAGTTCCCCAGGGAGATGGCACACATTCATACAGAGCCAATACTACCTATGTGACAGTGACTTCTATCTGTATCTCCACCCAGCTCTCACTTGACTGCCATATGCTTATGTTCAACAGCCTACTGGACATCTCTACCAGGATGACTCATAGCAACATTAAACTCATGCATTATCTTAAACTGAATTCATCTTAACCTGTCCTTTCTCCTCTACTCTATATTTTGGCACACAGCAATCCTAAGTGCTTGCCAAGGTTACAAATTTATGAATCTTCCCCAACTCTTCCTTCTCCCTCACTGACCATAGTCAAATTGTCTCCAAGTCCAGTTTAGTACTTCTCCTTAGGAACTCTCATATATATCCCCCTTCTCTCCCAGTAGACATGACCACTGCCTTACCTTACACCTTCATCATTCTCTTAACCTGGTCTCCTTTCTGTTTATAAACTTATCCCAGTCCACCTCCCACAGTGACAGAAGAGTGATCCTCTTAACACAAAACATATCTTACCATTGATTAAAAAGTCTTTATGACTCATCATTTTCTACAGGATAAAATCCTGCTTCCTTGGAATAACTAGCACAATCTTTTACTACCTTATCTGAATTCCCTTTGCTCTCTCACAACATTCTATCCTTTTACAGTTATGAAGTACTTGCAGTTCCCAAATACTTCATATTGTCTCATCTATTTTGCCTTTCACCCATAGGGCTGTTCATGCCTAAAATGTTTTCCCTTCCAACATACCTCCCTACTTTGCCTGGTTAATGCAAATTCACTATTGAAGACCCAGCTAAAGCATTAACTCCTCTGGAAATTCTAACTCTTCAAGTCTAATCTGAATTAGACACTCCTCTTATAGTATTCCTCTATTAATGTAATTTTCACCTTGTATTATCATCATTTTTAACTTCTGTCTCTTCTCTAAACTGTAAAAGAGTCAACACAATCTTAGAATTAATTGAAAACAAAAGGAGGGCACTTTTATCCTTTGTAATTGGGAATGTGATTTGGTAAAATCTTTTTGGAAGGCATTTTGGCAATATCTATCAACATACTAAATGCATATGAAATTGATCCAGTAATTCTAATTCTAAGAAATATTCCAATATTTGTGCAAATATATATATGTAAAATAATAAAATGTTCATGGCAGCATTGTTCATAATAGTAAAAAATCTGAAATGATCTGCATATGAGTATATCATTGCCATGGAATACAAGGCAGGTGTTTAAAAATACTGACCTGGAAAACTCTCCAAGACATATTGTTAAATGAATAAAAGGCAAGTCACAGAAAAATATTAAAAGCATAACATATTATGCCCTTGCCAATCACTATATTTATATACAGTTTATCTATGGAAATGCATGGGGAAATACCTAGAAAGACTATACCAAATAGTTAACAATGATTAAATGGTGTCATGGGAGTAAAACTCCTAAGTTTTAGCACATGCACTTTTACTAGGAGAATATATTGCTATATTAACTGTATACTTTTTTAAAGAGAAAAAGATACTGGTGAATGTAATTAATTACTAGCAAAAAAGAATGAGGTAATAATATCACTTTACAGTCTACAACAGTTTAAACCAAAAAAAAAAAAAAAATCACTTTTCAAAGAAACTAAGGGTAAGGACCCCAGAAAGTAACTCTTTCTATGAATCCTGTGTGCAACTTTCTTTTAAAGACTTATTTTTAAAGACTTATACCACTTTTTGAGTAAGGTAACAGTACCCATCAAATTGTGTTCTGGCTAACTGAATATCTTCTCTTAGAGGGTAGACATAAATATTATATCAACTTACATACCTGGAAAAGATTCTTCTTCAAAGTTCAAACAAGAAAGCATCTATTTGTTCTACATATAAAACTAATACATTTCCTAAACCTGGAAATCCAGTTTTGGCAATATCAAATTACCCTCTCATTCTGCAGAGGCTTCAGTCCTGGACATTTACTCTCTTACTTTTTCTGAGGACAGAATAAAAGAGAGGCATGGGGTCCTTTCAACCTGAAGTGCCACTATGGACTATTTCATCATGAATATTTAGAGTTTCTGAAACACACAGAAAGGCTCGCTTTGTTGAGCACAAATATGAAATAATACAGATAAATATACAGGAACTTGAAAAAAAGTACTGACTCTTTACCAACCCTCTTGACTTCTGACCTCTCAAATAAATCAGCAAAACTTATTCCATCAGAAGCAAAGGATAGGCATGGGACCAAGGACAGGATGATATCTTTAATATGTAGTAGTGGGATTCTTCCAAAATCATGTGGAAATCTTCTTGGTACTTTCCCTCATCTCCCATGAAAACTGTGAAAAACACTTTTTGTACTGTAATGTTTGTTTATTCTTCAAGACAGAATTGAGTAAATGCCAGGGCTGAATAAAATGATGACTACTCAAAAGAAATGAAACGTACATTTCTTAAGGGAAATACAGCTTGAAATGAGAAAAAAAAATCAGTACATAAATACATCAATGTAAAGCCATATCACATGGCTAGATACAAATGCACCTCAACAAATTCTGATTTGATGAAAAACCATGTGGACAATTCAGTGGTAGCACATCTGAGGAAGGTAATCTTATTCTAGCAAACTCATTGCTTCTACAGCATGGAAGTTAAGAGTCTATCCAACGGAGAGAGAATTTTCACACTTGTCATCTGTGTGTGGCCTTAGGCAATCTACGCAACTGTGACTCAGCATCCCTTCCTATAAAGTAGGAATGATAGCACTAACTTCTTAAAAGTTTTTATAAACCTATTAAACGTAATAACATATGAAAAGGGCTCAGCAGAGGGCCAAAGACGAAGTAAGCACTCAAAAATTTAACTATACAGAAATAGGTTACTGCCAAATATGTCCCAAAAATATACATCTAAGAAAATCCCAATTATTCAGGGGACAAGTTTGTGGGGAGGCAGTGTAGCAGGAGAGTGGTACATAAGGAGACAAGCCAGAAAGAAACAAGAAAACATGGAAAATAAAATCTAGCCTGTCATCCATACATTCCTCCTTTATAGAATAGCTTTATTAACAGTGAAATATCTCACTTTGGGGCAAGTTTTAAAAACTATGATAACTTGCGGTGGTGGGGGGGCATATTGATTAAAAATAATAGCTAAAATTTATTAAATGCTTACTTATATGATATACTGTTCTAATTACTCTACATAGATTTATTTTTTATCTTCATAGCCACCTTATGTGGTAGGTACTAATTATCTTATCCCCGTTTTATCATTTTATAAATAAGGAAAGTGAGCCCCACAGGTGTTGAGCAACTCTTCCAAAATCACACAGTCTGTATGTTTTGCCAAATATGTGCTGATGAAAACTTTCAAAATACAGTAGAACTCATAACATCTCAAGTTGAAATAACTATATATATGCGCCATGTATGTGAGTATCCGCTAAAAATAAAATGAGGTTATTCTTTGTAAGCCTCAAAAATTCTACAAATATGAAAATGAGAAAAGGAACATCTCTCTGAAAAACCATAACTACTATTTTTTTTGTTTTACAAACATGTTAATTTTATTCTTTTCCAAAATGGTTATGACTTTTCCCTTAAAAGGAACATTGATTGAATTTCATATAATCTGACTCCATATAACTGAAATTATCTCTCTCTAGCCACTTCTTCTATAATTAAGGGAACGATAGCCAAGATTTCTAGAAGACAAATTTAACATTTATTTAAAAATCATCCAGTGATACAAGTACTTTTTAATCAAATTTATTTTAAACATTACTTAGTTAATGGAGGATCTTCTACTGAAGATTAATGGGTAAAGATTACATACCTTGTTTTTAAAATAAACCTCAATTGGCAAAATGAAACCAGCATACCCAGATTCTTCTACTTTGTAAGGTGGATCTTTGCACACTGCAACATTAAAAAAAAAAAAAAAGAAAACAGGTAAGATGAGAATACACAAAAATACATCCTAGTTTCTTAAAAAAAAAGAAAAGAAAAAGAAAATCCCATTCTACCAGTTAAAACACAACTATCACAACTCTTTGCCAACTCCCCAGTTGAGTTCCTATCTATCATTTATTTCTTCTCTAGAAATTGTAACAATAATGTTTCCTACATAAAGTAAATATTTAAGTGATTTATTAAAATCTTAAGGGGGTGAGGGGAAGAGGGGAGCTCTTAACAGTCAACCAGGATCATCGAAGACATGACTTCCAGGTGTTATATCATTCTGCACCAAAGGCTTTAGAGAAGCTGAGGATAGCTCCTTATGACCCAAAGCCTGAAAACAACGACAGTGTTTCCTGAGAAATACACTATCTACATCTGGTCTTTGATGTAAAGCACTCCACCCCTTAAACCTTCACTTCTCTGAAATGTCCCAATATTTATAACAACACATGGCAGGACCAACCTTAGAAAGTCTCAAACCTAGAGTCTCCCAATGGTATTGATACCCATTAAATCTCACTACACTCCTCCTGCGCTGTTCCCCTTTAAATGCTGATTGAAATACTAGTACACATACAAACATTTAAAATCTAGGCACATCATAAGAATATATAAGAAACAGTAAAGCCTTTGTGTTTCTTATGAAGTGGGAAGGAAGCAAGACTGTTAGGCAAGGTCTTGGAGAACGAGAGAGACCCTAAGAAGATAAATACGCTTTCGTCCCACTAAAATTTCCACTAAACCAAAATCAACTACAGGTCAACTCAAATTATTCTAGTGAAGAATTGCATTTTGGTAGTATCACAAAGAAATAAAAATGTGTATGCTGAATATCAGGGCACATAACACCAGTACCCTAAATCCTCTTCAGCAGGACCCCAGCCTACCTTTTCAGCTGTTTTCCTTTTGTCACCTGCCAAACCTGGCTGTGCTTCTTTCAAATGCATTGATTTCTCCCAAATATGCCCAGTATTTCCCACTTGTGCTCTCTCCTCCTGTTATTCCTTCTAACTCGCCTTGAGGCTACTCAGTAGCCCCTGCTGATTCAAATCCCATTTCCTCACAAAGCCTCTCCAGACTACAAAGTACTACTCTCTCTTTGCCTTTTACCCTGCCAAAGCATTTAAATGTCCCAATCTCTGGTTTGACACTTAACAGATTTCCTTATTACCATAAATTCAGGAATCTCATCTATTAATTTCCTTTCATTGCTCAAGGGCAGAAATGGCCTTTATCTCAAGAAGATAAAGAGTATCAAGGGCTCTGGCTACAGTATCAGCAGATCTGGGTACCAATTTGCGATCCCTCTCAGAACAGTGGGACTACCCCTGAAAAGTTACTTCACCTTTCTGAACATTGGGTTCCTCTTCTGGACAGCTGCTGAGGATTAAATATGATGATGTATGTAAAAGACCACTCAGGGCCTGGTACACATCAAGTTCTCACTAAGTCACTGAAGTGAGGCAGGAAATCTAACTCATAAAATACCCAATTGTGTAACTTTTTTGGATGAAAATAAGAAGGAGGTAGTAAGCAGAGAGCCTTAGATTTGGATCAGAAGACTCAGGTCCAGGGCCCTTCACTGAGGATTCTCTAGACAGCCTCCATTTCCTTCTTCGTTAAAAGGGAGGATTTCACCATATACACATCTATAAGCATGGCCATCAGAATGCAAGGAGATTACACATGGGGAAATACATGTGCAAGGCATTTTTATAACAAGACAACGATGATGATAATATACATGAAAACTGATTAGAAATTCCATGAGTATTAATATGGTTAGAAGAGGTGTACTAAAGACAAGATGTTAACACTTGGGAGTCTCGTTTCACTTATCACAGCAAAATTTCCCTACACTAACATAAGGAAGAAATAAATCAGGAATGAGGCACCTCACCTAATCTTACAAGTTTTACTAATAAAAAATGAAAAAGCAAAAGGACTCATGGTGGCTCCAGTACTACATCAACTGACCACCGCCAATCAGTTATGAATATTCAAATACTCTGAACACTGGAGGGTTTGCCATAACCGCACTGAGCACCACCCTACCCCACCTCAGCTAGAAGGCTAGTATTATAAACGATGTTACCAGGCTGCAGAGTCCCTTTTAAGAACAGCAGTGTCCAGGTTGCTTGGGATTAATCATGCCAATGTCATCTGAAGGAAGTTTATTCTGTGGGCTGCAGAACATGCCAGAGAAGTTATAGCTGTTCTTCTAGCATACAAATTACTCCTATTATAGGAAACAGCTGTTTGTGAGCACATCTTACAGTTGAAGGTCTTAGATTTTTTTCCAACCCTCCAAAGGAAATGATCTGTTACGTAGTAATAGTCTATAGAAATCTGGTTTTATAAGAATAAGAATTGAATTTTTGCCAACTTATACCTCAATTATTTTTAAATGCAATATTTTCATAAATAACAGTGAACACAGTCTGTAAAGCATGCTGAGTTCTTAATTAGAAACAAACAGTAGAAACTTTATATACACAATAAACATGCCAGAAAAGCAGTAACAACACAAATGCAAACTTACAGATCTAATCTGAAGAAAGTCAAATTAAGGGAAATAGTTTATTTAGGTATCTTAGAATCAGAATCATCAACAAGAGTTTCTAACCTAGTTATAAAAAAGAAACATGAATTAAAACCAGGAAACATTTTAGCCAGTGTGGATAATATATTAGACATAAAGCAATTAATTTTTTAAAACCGGTAGAACCAAGGCTGGGATCACCTTCTGTCACTCAGCAACACTTCATTAAGAGTCCCTTCTGTAGGATCACTGGCCACTGTGTCACATTTACAAGATGTAAGCATCTTAAATTTGTCAACTCATTCTTCCTCTTGATTGCTCAGGAATCAGATAATCCTTAAGAGCTACGTAGCAAAAGGCCAACTTTCAGAAGTTACTGAGGGGATATTCGTCTTTGAAAAACCATCAAATTATTTTTCAAGGTGACAATAAAATGGGAGGAATAAATATTCCTTCTTTAAACTATGCATATTAATTCAGTAAGAATCATTAGAAACTTTTATTCCTCCATCAAAATCCAGCCCAAGTTCCAGCTCCTTCAGGTCTCCCTTGTTGCTTTTACTTCTAAGTTTCTCCTGTTGCACTTATCAGGCTGGAGCAAAACATTCATTTACCCCTCAAACTCCTCCACCAGACGAAGCTCCTTGAGATCAGCAACCACATCATTATTCATCTCTGTAACCCCAGGAACTAACATTGAATCAAATAATAGGTGTTCAACAAATGTTTGTTGAATTGGATTTTTTAGAGATTCATGCTGTCTTTCACAATTTACTATGGCTAGAAATTGCTTTCCCAACAGCAGTGATGAGTTGACAATGGTCAGACAAACTCTTCTCCAAACTCCCTACAACCAACATACATTTTAAAAAATTGGTACAGGTGATAAAAGTGTTGCCAAAGAGAAATCTTCACTTGAAAGCCAAGAACCCTACAGAGGACTAGTTCTGCTACTAATAGTACCACATTCTAAGAAATTGAGTCACCCAAGGGGCCAGAAGATCTCTCAGGTCATTTTGAAAACTAACATTCTAAGCCATAAATAACAGCTCCCCTTTTCTCTCTTTCCACACATTACTACCTGTGCTCTCCAAGACTCTAGCTGGGAGACTTCAAAACCCACTCTGTACATGTAACCACTTTCATTATGCAGGTGTCAGCATATAACACCCAAAATTCATGGCTGAGAAGAACAGACCAAAGTTTTTGTAAACAAAGGAGCTTTTTTTCCTAAAATACCTTTTCAAAATAAAAGACTCAATGTGGATCCATATATAAAATGGTAATACGATACTAAGTATGCACTTTGATTATTGACCTGTGGAACGTCTAAGTTGAACCAAAAAAAGAATGCAAAGTAAAACACATGGAAAGGAAAAAAGGTCATGATTTGGTTAACATAGAAAAAGCCAAATCCATACTTACACATTATCTGAGGTTTTTAATATTCTTCCTTCAGAAGAAAAATATAAAACTTGAAAAGAGCTATGCTCAGTACAGAGAAATAAGTGCTCCTTTGATGAATAACTGAATTTGGCCTTACACATAAATGACATAAATATACACAATAAATAAATTAAATAAGTAAATTAAAAGATCCTATTTTTTATTAGCAAAAAAAAAAAGAAAAGAAAAGAAAAGAAAAACCCTCTTCTAGATCCAGAAGACTTTCATTCATTATCATTAGGCAACAGTTTTGCCCCTCATCCTCAATAAAAAATCTGGTAGATTTTTCTCCATAGACTCTCTCCCATCTTCCTCTAAAGGCTTCTCTATCTGTTTGTTTAAATGTTACGATTTATGCTCATCTGAATACTTTTGTTAAAGACATGGGCCAGTTACCCATTGATAATTATTGGTTTTGCTTTATTTACCATACAGAGCTCTTCAGGAAGGAAACACACCAAACTCTCTATATATAGAGTAGTTACTACCACTGCTTTTTGCCAAATGTCCCTTTCTACTTAAGCATTTTGGACCTCATCCCTTCTTGCTCCAGTTCCACCACATCAGAGCCCTGGAGATATGGTGAAAAAGGGTTCTGCACTGCCAATCTTGCTGCCCCAAGTTCTGCATGAGTGTCTGGAAGTCTAGTGCTAGCGTCTGGAAGTCTGAGTACCAGGGAGTAACTCACCGCACTACCACTAAACATGGCCCAAGTCTTTACAATCATGACATTGTGAAAAGAACAAAAATCAACAGTTAGGTTTTGTTTTTGTTTTTGTAAGAAAAAAAAATTCCACCATTGCTTCTATTCAGCCACTTCAAGAGTATTACTAAACAACAAAAATGATGAAAAAATATGTTTTGCCCATTAGTGTTGTTATCACCTCCTCCTTTTCCCCTAAAAAGAATCCAGACCTTAGTTTATGAAATTAGGTTAAATTAATGAAACATAATTTTAACATGAGTTTAACAGAAAAGTATGGAATAAGCCTAGCAGGTGAGAAAGAGGTATGAGGTAATAACTTGAAGTAAGGGTGAGATGACATACAAAAAGGATGAGTAAAGGCATTAGGAAAATAAAACTCAGAATAATGGAACAGTCACTATAAGCAGAAACACTGTAAGAGATGAGAAAAAAACAATACAGATAAAATTTATAGAGAACTTCATACCACTCAAAATTTTGTGCCAACATTGTAACTATAAAAGACCAGGTGTGAAAAAATGAATTACACAAATTTTTAAATGTTACAGAAAACCCCCTAGATTTGAAATAAGGATTCAAGACTCAAATTGGCCACATTGCAAAAATCTTAATAATGATACATAACATGACTTCATTTGTCAGTGATTTGAAATCTTTACTTACATACTCAGAATATCCCTTGCCTCTCTCTCCAGAGGGTAAAAGAACAGGAATTTAAAAATATATATGTATGTACAACATGTTTAGCTTTCTGAGGAGTTACATCATTAGAGTCAGTCAAGCCCATCTAGCTGAGGTTAGGTCAACACATTTCATCTTGAGGGAACAGAACCATGATGTTAAAACAAGACTGTCGTCACAATCATTTATTCAAGGAACACGCAAGCAGCAAAATACAGAAACCGTCCAAAACTAGAAAATATTAAATCCTCAAGCTTACATCTTGCCCTAAAATTGAGAACACTTCTCCTAGCAACTTGTCCCAAGTTCCCTCATCAACATATTGCACCTTTTCAAATGACGTGCCTTACTGGAAATATATTTCTAGGCTAATTTGATGGGAAACAGCAAATCTCCATCTTCAGACAAAGTCCAAACCAGAGACTGATCTAATCATTTTACTGAGAATCATTCAAATGGAAAGATCTTAAGATTTCCATCTCAAGGATGATGATCAGTTTTTAAAATTAAACTTTGGGTAAAATAGTCATATTTCAAAAGGTCCATCTGGAAAATCAACACAAACTACAAGGAAAATTATTTTCTAGGAAAGTAATTAAGAATTGGTCCCAATGTTTTGACAGTAGCATCTTCATTTCATTGTGTATTACTACATCCAAAAAGCTGGTCACTGAAACAATTCCATTCTATGGGTTTTGGTTTTTTTAAATCAAATATATAAAAAGCCATTAAAGAATCTCACTTCCTAAAATAATTACCTCATGACCTCTGGGTGTAGCAGAAGTAAGTGACACTTGGGACAACACTCTGGCAGAAAGGTTTTACCCAGAGTTCCACACAATACAACTGGCCTTGCTTTCAAGACTGGTGCTGCTTTTATATTTAGAGGAAAAGGAAATTTTTAATATCTTCATTAGAAAATTATCCTATTTTCTCATTAATATTAGCTCATTTTCCTCATTAATATTATCCTAATTAACTCAATCCAACAGGCTTTATTCTGGGCATTACAATCATGGGGATACAAAGCTAAGGTGAAGCCCTGCTCACAAGCAGACGGCAACCTAAGCAGAGACACTGTCACCTCATTATTTCATTAAACACTTACTGTCTGCTAAGTGCAGGTTATATTCTAGGGGCTAGAGATAGAGCAATAAACGCAACTAACAGGGTCCCTGCCCTGATTAAAATTATGTCCACTGGTGTTAATCAGGGAGGGGGAGCAGGCGGAAGAAAGACAACACACAAGAAAATATTAAGAAACTAAGTGTTGAGTAATAAGTGCTCGGGTGAAAATAAAACAGGCTGATGTGAGGAGAACGGGGAGCTCGCTTTCATTTTAGATTAGCATTCCCTCTCTGAGGATGTGACATTTAAGCTGACATCTGAATGATAAAAGGAGCAGGTTATGTGTTGGCCTGGTAGGAAAAAACTAACTTTATACTGCCTATGGAAGGAGATGTGTAAGCAACCTAAAGAAAACCTGTCATTTTTCACCTCCAGCACTACTTAGTCCATACCTTTTTTTCCTCTATAATTGAGGTGAAGGCCACTTCCTCCTGCTGAACACTTTCTATTTGTAATCTCTTCCATTTTGAGTTGACCATTCATAACAATACATGTTTGGCTTTATGATTTCACAATCACATTTCCCAAATCTTAAATTCTCCAAATCTTAAATTCCTCCAATGCTACCAACGCCCAAGAAATAAATACATCACCTCATAAAATCTGCATTCTTATGAGTATTTTATAAATAGATGTCATTCTTCTTTGGGTATTTATATAACTTAATTTCAAATGATACTCATTTCTAAAATACCTGCCCTTTGAAGTTCCAGAGTGCCTGAACATGGTAAATAACAGATCTCTGGCTTAAGGAACAGTAAGCATACAAAAGGAGGTATTTTAAGTGAGGTGTGAGTAAAAGAAAGATCACAATGAAAAGCTATCTATTCAAAGGGAAGGAAATAGTACTACAAGGAAAAAATTACATGGTTCAGGAAACAAAGGAAAAGTACAAGAGGGATGACATTCAAAATATCAGAATACAGATGTTTTAACTTTCTCAAGCATATATATTCATATTTAAAGGATATTCTTCAATTGCAAAAAGAATTTTATCTTTTTAAAGCATATGGTATATAAAGAACACTTGTAAATGTGCTACACCAGTATTTTCTTACATAGTATGCAATTCTATTTTTAATACTGGTCCTTTACATATTCCTCTCCAAAGCAGAGGGCAATGAAATGGTTCTATACACAGGAGAACTATTAACTGCATTAGGGTGATAGAAATGGCAATGTGTTATAAAATAATCAAATATAGTAAGTCAAAGTTAAACTCCATTTCCTACTTTTGAAAAAAATAAGACAGCATAAGAGGTGACCACAATCCAACTTCACCAAAAGACAATTATCCAAAACTGTTTTAACTGTTCTAAGGTTAAAAAGATTTATTTTCAGCGTCTTGTGGGCTTTTATTTTTCCTGTATGGCATTTGGCACAGAGATAGTCTATTCTAAGTATCCTAACTGATTTAAGATCCATTAGAAATTACAAACTAAGATAGAATGAGGGTGGTGCTAATATGATGACAACTGTTTATACAGCGTGCATATAGGTATGTCGTTCCTGGTTAGCCTGGCAATCTTTCAAACTTTTCAAATAAGGGAAAAACCTGTATCTCCATCCTTCTAAAGAAAGGTTTTCAAACTGGATTCTACGGAACCCTATACCTCTGCAGTATGTTTCAGGGGGTTTACAAAAGCAATAGGTGCTTGCCTTAAACAATGAAAATTTAAATAGTCTAAGGGCCAATTCTGAGTTTTAAATACAGTATTAGGATCCCTTAAGGTTATCTGAAATAAAGTATGCTGTGGCTAAAATAAATTTTGAAACCAATGTTCAAAGGTATGTACATTATAAAAATGTACCAATATCATAAAAGTAAATTACATTTACAGAGTAGGATTTTTTTTCTCGCTTGCTCCTACTAAATACAGTAGCTATCTACTTTTTTCTCCCTAAGCTGACTATAAAAGTGAGCTACATACACTAAACAATTTAACTTGTACAGTAAGCTTGTTCAAACACCAAGATTACATGGAACTTTGAACAGGAAATGAGATTTGGTAGGTTTGCACAGGTTAGTGTGAATTAGCGACACATCCCAGAGTAATTCAGGCAGAGAATAAAAATATATATGCAGGGCCCCCCTGAGAAGATGGGGAAAATGCAGAAGTGTTGGACTTCCTCACTTGGGTTGTTGCTGATGTTCTCATAAACATTGAGGACTTATGGTTTGGTATGCCGAGCCCTCTTTTCTTGGGGCTTGCCCTCGTGAGGCTCGTTGCTGCAAAGGAGAGGCTAACTGTGCCTGAGTCTCCCCGAGTGCCTTTTTTGCTCAGATGTGGCCCTCTCTCTCTAGCTAAGCCAACTCGGCAGTTGAACTCACTGCCCACCCCCCTATACGGGACCTGACTCCTGGGGGTGTAAATCTCCCTGACAACACAGGATATGATTCCCAGGGATGAACCTGGACCTGGCATCATGGGATTGAGAACACCTTCTTGACCAAAAGAGGGAAGCGGAATGAAACAAAATAAAGTTTCAATGGCTGAGAGATTTCAAATGGAGTCAAGAGGTCACTCTGCTTGGCATTCTTATGCACTGTGCCAGTTTGAATATATTGTGTCCCCCAAACGCCATTATCTTTGATGTAATCTTGTGTAGGCAAAAGTAATCAGTGTTGATTAGATTGTAATTCTTTGAGTGTTTCTTTGGAATGTGCCCCACCCAGCTGTGGGTGACTACTCTAACAGGAAAATTTCCATGCAGTGTTGGCCCGCCCATTGGGTGGGCCTTGATCAGTGGAGCCACATAAATGAGCTGACAAACAAGGGAACTCAGTGCAGCTGTGAGTGATGTTTGAAGAGTAGCTACAGCCAAGAGGGTCACTTTGTAGAATGCACTGGAACTGAGAGAGGAGCTTCAGCTTACGAAGACATTTTGGAGACAGCCTTGAAAGCAGACTTTTGCTCTGGAGAGGCTAAGAGAGGACAAATGCCCCAAGAGCAACTGAGAGTGACATTTTGGAGAGAAGCTGAAGCCTAGAGAGGAACATCCTGGGAGAAAGCCATTTTGAAACCAGAACTTTGGAGCAGACACCAGCCATGTGACTTCCCAGCTGACAGAGGTTTTCCAGACACCATTGGCCATCTTCCATTGAAGGTACCCGATTGCTGATGTGTTACCCTGGATGCTTTATGGCCTTAAGACTGGAACTGTGTAACCAAATAAACCCCCTTTTATAAAAGCCGATCCATCTCTGGTGTTTTGCATTCTGGCAGCATTAGCAAACTAGAAAATGCACTATATAGATATCCCTCTCTAGGTTTTAGTGAATTGGAATAGCTAGAAGTAAATACCTGAAACTATCAAACTCCAAGCCAGTGGCCTTGACTCTTGAAGATGATTGTGTAACTATGTATCTTACAAGGGGGTGACAGTGTGATGGTGAAAACCTTGTGGATCACACTCCGTTTACCCAGTGCATGGATGGATGAGTAGAAAAAAGGAGACAGGGACCAAATGAAGATTGGGTGGGATGGGGGGGGGTGATTTGGGTGTTCTTTTTTACTTTTGTTTTTATTCTTTATGGTGTAAAGAAAATGTTCAAAAATGTATTGGGGTGATGAAGGCACAACTATATGATGGTACTGTGAACAGTTGATTGTTCACCATGGATGATTGTATGGTATGTGAATATATCTCAATAAAACTGAATTAAACACCCCCCTCACCCCCCCCAAAAAAATGTGAGCTACACACACTGAATAATTTAAACTGTATGATCAGTTTGCTTGAACACCATAGGTGCATGGAGCTGTGAAAGGAAAGTGGGATTTGATGAGTTCATGCAGGCTAGGGTGAAATCCCAATACATCCCAGAGTGATATGGCAGAGAGTAAAAGTTTATTTCTCCCCTGAGGAACTGGGGAGAAATGTGGAAATGTTGAACTTCCCCACCTGGGTTATTGCTGATTTTTTTTATTGTGATATATTCACAGAACATAAATCCTCCGAAGCATACAATCAGTTGGGTTATTGCTGATTTTACCACAAACGTTGAGGACTGCCAATTCAGCGGGCTGAAGCACTCGATCTGGAGGCTTTCCCTTGTGAGGCTAGTTGCTGCAAGAGAGATGCTAAGCCCACTTATAATTGTCCCTGGGAGTCGTCTCCCCGCCACCCTGCCCCAGCCCTAGAGAGCCTCTTTGTTGCTCAGATGTGGCCCCTCTCTAAGCTCACTTGGCAGGTGAACTCACTACCCTCCCCCCTACATGGGACATGACACCGAGGGGTGTAAATCCCCCTGGCAAGGCAGGAAATGACTCCTGGGGGTGAGCCTGGACCCAGCACTGTGGGATTGAGAAGATCTTCTTAACCAAAAAGGGGAAGAGAGGTGAAATAAAGGAAGGTTCCAGTGGCTGAGAGATTTCAACTGGAGTCAAGAGGTTACTCTGGAGGGTATCCTTATGTGCTATATAGATATCACCTTTTAGTTTTTAGTGTGTTGGAATGGCTGAAGCTGTAGAACTGCAACCCAGTGACCTTGATTCCTGAATACAATTATGTAACTTTGTAGCTTGCACCGTGTGATTGTGTGATTATGAAAACCTTGTGGCTTGCACTCCCTTTATCCATTGTATGGACAGCTGAGTGGGAAAATGGGGACAAAAATTAGATGAAGAATAGGGTGGTATGGAGGGGATGGAAAGATCTACGTATTCTTTTTTGCTTTTATTTTTATTTTGCAGTAAGGAAAAGATTCAAAAATTGATTCAGATGATGAATCCACAAATGTATGATGGTGCTATGAATAACCAGTTGTACACTGTGGATGACTGTAGGGTGTGTGAATATATCTCACTAAAGCTGTATTTAAAAAAAGTTAGCTACAGAGATCACTCAGTCAGATTTGTAGCTCTGCTCTGGCAAGACTTTGGGCTAAATAGAGATAGATAATAATAGGAGAAAGCACAGCTTTAACTCTTTTCAGGTCAAATTTTACAAAATTCTTTCTGATTTACTATGCACTGTTAATTGTATAGAAATATCTCATGGTCTCTAAATTCCAGGAGTTACTTAAATAGGGGTAAACAGTACAAACATAAATGAAATAAAAATCAAAATAAACACAAAAACTATTAATAGTCAATTTCATAGGTAGGTATTCACAACTGAAAAACTTGGAACAAACAGGGAGAAGTAGAAAGAGTCAGTAATGGCATTTAATTTTAGTTTGTTTTAAAGGAAGCAGGTGTAGTATTGCAAAAGGAGGAAGAAAAGAAAATCTTAATGAGTAGTAATGATTCTAAAAAAAGCTTAGTAGGAGATGATTATAGTATAAGCTGGTGTGAATGAAAACATTCCACTGGATGAATATTGGATATTTTAATGGTTCTTTTAAGTTGAGATTCTAAGAAAATAAGCTTTCTAAAAGGAAGTTAAAAATCAAGGGATTGGTCTAGAATTTAGACGCCTACTAGACACTTTAATCTGATTTGGGAGCAACAGAGAATCACTTATTTACTCTTTTGAGAGTAAAAATAAAGCTATTAAAATAATGTACAAGATATATTGACTACTGCCCTGAATAAGCCAAGGAGAATGGGGAGGGCAGAAAATTGAGTCTGAATATGAATAAAGGCAGGCAAAAGGAAGCTGAAGGTTAAGACTCTTGACAGATGTCACTACCATATCCCAAATATTAAATGTAAGAATTTTCAAGTATAGTGCTGAAGTTTATTCTAAGAATTGTAACTTAAATCAAGGGCCCATTTAAAACTTGAGTTTAGCAAATGGGCAGTGTTTTGTGGCAGAGGAAGATGTAACACGAAGGCAGAACAGCTTAGTGATGCAGAGCCCGAGCTTTGAAGAAGGACTCCTTGGTTTACTTAGATTCCCCCTTTGACACACACATAATACATTCTGTTCCCCCATTTATAAAAGGGAGCTAACAGTATTACCTGTAACATAAGACACCTGTGTGATTTAAGAGACCATGTTAAAGGTGTAAATGAGATAGTCCCTATAAAGCTTTAGAACACTTTCTAGAAACTAGAAATCACAAGTTATCTAATAGTAGTAGAATGTAAAACAAAAACATTAGAGAACTTATTTTGGACATACCAAAAAATCATTTAAAAAAAAAAAAAGATTGATACACGCTCTTTGCACGCAGTTTAATGAAACCATTCTTAGATCTGTTTTTTATTTTTGACCTCAAAGATCCTTGGCAGGGACAAATGAAATAAAATATTCTTCACTTTGGAATTCTTTCAGCTCAATTCACCATTAAAAGTAACATCAGTCAGCCACCTTCAAACTCATAAAGCCCAAGTTAGCACACAGTGTGAAAAGGCAGTAAATAAAGCCTCCAAGGTCATGTTTTATATAGTAGTAATGTTGAAATACTGCAATAAAATAAAAAGCAGAAAATGGACATGTAATCTGAGTTTGAGTCCTGTGGTATAGTAAAAGAAATATTAGCAAGGTTCTGGTTCCCAGTTTTTCTAACAGACTAGCCATCTGACCTTTGGAGAATCCCTTCACTCATGCACTCTGACTCTCCTCTGTCACCCAAGGAGCCTGCTTCCATTGCAGAGGCTACTTCTAAATCTAAAATTCTATCATTCTGCAGCCGAGTCATATGTGCTACCTCTATACTAAATTGAAGGCAAACACTTTTTGTTTTTTAGTATTTTCATTTAAGCATAAAATATCTATCAGCTAAATACCACATATACTAAAATGCCATCAGAAAATTGGGAAAAGAAAAAAAATTCAGAACCACACTTGAATTTTTTTTTTACATGCATTTTGCTAAAGGCTTTTCCTTAATGAGAGAAGAATTTTACTTTTATTAACCATGAAATAAGCAAATACTGAATTTCTTTAACTGAGGCTATTCCCAGACCCTACAAAATTCTGTAAATCAGATATTCATTTTGTTCCCATTCTTCCTACGAAGTCAAATTAGATCTACTAAGACACCTTTCTACATGTATAAATCAAACTAGGAATTTGCTTCCTCCAGAGCTTGTTATAATTTAGTTAAAGGAGCACATCAACTCAAGTATTAAGAAATGAAACAGCACACTCCAGCAGCATTTATGAGAAACACCATGCTTTCAAAAAGCCAAAATAAAAAAAAAATTTTAATCAACTTTTTGCACATTAAGCATTTCACATTATGTAAAAGCTGTTGAGTGCTACTGCTTTACTATATTGGACTTGTAACACCCTTCTTAATCGCATTGAATCGTATTACATTGCTTTTTAAATAGAATGTACCTTGTCTCCCAATTGGTTAAGTTGGATTTTAAATTTGGGTCTGGGTGGAGGTTAATGTGACACAATGAGAAATAAAAACAGCAATGCATGAGAAAAGACAGTTTATTACTCACAAGTCCAGGCAGATAGGGGTGCATGAGGGATCGATGGGAATCTCAATTGGCTCGAGTAGCTCAACCAGCAGTGGGGGGGGGGGGGGAGGGCACATAAGCAGAACAAAGAGGGGCCTGTGGACTTGCGCCTTTATTGTGGTCCAGGATAAGGGTAGTAGATTTCCCATGGGAATCAAGGATTGGTTAATTTAAAGCAAACGAGTGCAAAAAGGGAGAGGTTCTAGAAGTCTGAAGGCAGTAGAGATGGTTACTTTATCATTTGGGGCCAGCTGTGGGTTCCGGGTAAGGAGTGTGGGTGTTGGCCACAGATGAAGGTTTGAGTTCTGGGGAGTTTAGGCTCCAGGGGTGGAAAGCTGTTTGTTAACTAGGTCAAAAGTCAGTGTTGAGGCAAGTGGCTTGGCCAGAGTAAGATGAATGCCGAGGCAGCACACAAAAAAATCTTGTTAGGACACACCCTGCCACAATGCAGTCAATCTTGAAGTATTCCAGAACTGCATGCCCATATGAAAGATAGGTTGATGAATAGGTTGATGCCCTATTCAAGAAGATGAAACAGCTCAACAGAAAGATTAAGTAAGACTCCTGCCAGTGGATGAATCTTAAAGCCAAAGAGAACAAAACTCACACCAAATTTTACAGGCAAAGTTTAAACAAGAGAATAATTAAGACCCTAACTTGAAGAGATAGCTAATATTCACTCTTTTGGTGTAAAACAGAAGAAAATTCCCTCCTCTTAAACTGTGACTATGAAACTCTGAAACCGTGTCAGTTTCAAAAGATAAATTATAAAACTGAATGAAGGTTAGCAAAGTCCCAAAGGAGACTGTGAAGTCTCTTTACAGAGAACCACTCCTATTATGAGACTACTGGACCCTAAGTGTACAACTACACATTAAAAGCCTATTGTTATATCATATTTTAAAATAAATTCTAGACTTAGTAAATGTCCAATATTAGCAGAAATATAAATTTTACTAAGAGCCTTTCAGTTAACTTTTTACATAATTTTATTATAGCCAAATTCATTTATCTAAAAGGAAAAGGGAGTTTACAAACAATAATTGAGCAATTTATGCTTCCAGAGTACTTTTTTATTTGTTGGTTTGAATGGCTAGCTAGTAGAACCAACCCATTCTAGCAGAGGATTTAACTAAATGGATGAACATATTTCTTTCTATGTACACATACCACCTACAGAATGGAAATACAAACTCAGCTATTAAGAAAACAGAAGAAGTATAAAATAATGCTAAAAGAATAGGAAAGAAAAGAATAGGAAAGAAAAGGAAGAGTTGCTTAATATTATGGTGGTATCGTAACCCCTTCTGGAGAAAAGTCTAGTTTATTTATCATGGGACAACAGTTATACTTAAATTTTATAAAAATTTTTCTCTTGGTATACTAGCATTTTCTATGTTGAAAACTCCCTAATTTAATTTATCTTCCTAATAGCCACATTTTTTGACAATGGCACTGATACCACTGAATTAACTAAGTAGACCATATGAATTAGTATACCTATGCCCATATCATGCCCAGTGAGTAAATAAAACCAACCAGGAAGACTACAGAGAAATCAAATAAGCTTTTCCTATCCTATCAATTCCTTTTTCTTGTTATTCTGTTTACGTGAAAAAAAATGCTGGTAGATAAACTCTGAATCCATCTAACTGTAATTTGGGGGAGGGTGGAGACTAAACAGTAGAACATGAAATATCACGGGGAGTTTTTAGTATTTTGTATTGATGTTTTATTTGTAAATAAATATTTTGCTCTCACACATACTGCCCCCCCCTCAAACAAACATATATCATCCATTGCAAATAAGTCATTTTCTTCCCCACTTATGAAAGAGACCAGTACCATATTTAAAGGCAGCAAATTTTAAAGAATTTCTTCCTTGGAGATAATAACAAAGGTATGATTTATTTAACACCTTTCACCAAGTCACTGAAAGACTGCTAATGTCACATAAATCCATAACATAAGGAAATAAGTAGCACAAGAGCCCTGCCAGCTACCGTTCTTTACAGATGGAATATGACATCTTAAGCAATTTACCCAGAGGTCAGGGAGCTAATTCCAGGCATTCAATCTATAGGTATTTATTAGTGGCTCCTATGCTCAGCACTCTGTGCTGGGTGCTTGGGAAATGCATGAAAAGTACTTTCTTCTTTTTGCTTACTTTTCTCTTATTTTTAAACAAAAATAAAAATTTTTACTTATATAATAAATGAAAAAAATCTTTAAATGCTGAGTGAATTTAAGAGGAATTCAGAGAAGAATAAGTGTCTGGGATTTGAAACAGAAAGTCAGAAAGAACCGAGATGTGGGTCTCCCACACCTGGGTGTTCCTTGCACTATATCCCTTTTCATGTGGAAAAAAACACAGTACATTGAAATAGTCCAATTTTACAGAGAAATCAGATTTAGAGCCAGCTAATCTGAGTTCTATGCCCAGGCTCTGACATACACTAGCTGTAGTAACTAACTTTAGAAAAGTTACTTTCATCCATAAAATAATAAAAAGCATTATTGTGCAGGACAAATATGATATATCTTGCATTTATGCTAAATTCCTCCCAAACATTTGCCATAATAAATGAATACCTTGCCAACAGTTTTCATGCACTTACACTATAAAAGGGAGCAAGGGGAAGATGCCATTTGACCAAAATTTCTGACTAACCAAGAGTTAAGTGTTAGAGATACTAAACATGGTGTCTGCCTTCAAAGACCTTTCCCACCATCCTATGGATATAGAACTTGAGTAGGGTATAGATAGTATGTCCCTGCCACTGATAATAGCAAGTAAAGGAAGACCTTGAAAAATTGTAAGATTAAGATAACATTATACTGCTAAACTATCAAAATGAAATAAGTTTGGAAGTTTCTTAATTCTTTTACAAATATGTTTTACTTAGACTTCATATTTTAGTTTACTGCTTTTATTATCTCTACACCATTCATGGCTTTAATCCTAGCTTTGTTTAGATAATGTGCTATGACTATCAAAATCTAGCAATGCTGTGATATTAAAAATCCAGATTTTATTTAATTCTAGTAGAATTTTCCTTTTGCCTCTTTTTTTTTTTTTGCACCTTAAATTTTAATATGCAAGTTTTTCAAGTTGCCAGTGTAATTCCTGAGATGGGTTAATCTCCTGGGATGGTTCCTCTCACCACCACCCAATTATTTCCAACATGTATGTTGCTGTCCTCTCACTCACTCACTACACACCAGGACTGAAAACGCAAGCATGAATAAAATGAAGACATCCTCAAAGAGGTCACAGTTAGGTATTTTCTATCCAGGCATTTAGGTCCCAATTAAAAATTTCAATCCCTCTCTCCAGATTGCTGCATTAAATGAATGAAGGTCTCAAATCTCTAGAAGCAGTAGTCAAACATCTGGATTGAACAAACTACAGGATTGTTTTAGATGAACCATATAGAAATTATATGTAAGCATATGCCTATTTTTTAACTCAACATTTCTTGTTTCTTTTAAAAAAAATTTTATTAGCTATTATCTGCACCAGATATCAATTAACCAAATTTAGAAATATTGTAAGTTCTAAACTATATCATTTATTTACTTGTACTATTTCTGCAATGTAATCACAATTCAATCCTTTCTTAGTCAAGAGTTGGTCACCCTCCCCAGCAAACAAACTTTAAGCACATTCTGTTTTTGCAGCGTTACTAGCACTATTACAGTTATTATTATTACTACTATTATTACTATTACTATTAACTAAGACTCCATTAATTCAATTACACTAGACCTCTGATACATGAATCAGCAAAATCAGCATCACCTGGGAAATTGGTGAGACATGCCAATTCTCAGTTCAGACCTCTGGACTGAATGAACCAGGAACTCTGGAGGTGAGGCCCCTGTAATCTGTTCTTCCAAGCCCTCCTAGTGATGCTCATACCCACTCAAGTCTGAGCACCACTGCAGTAGAGATTCTCACACACACTCACCCTTGTCAGAGCAGCTGTGATCACTCTTTCAATGAACCATTTTTTTTTCTCACTGCTTCAGTCACTCTGCTCTTTCTTCCTCCACCAACTGGGTAAAGTTACTTCCTTTAGCCCCTAAACTACATTACTTTATAAAACATTAATTTCCTTTAAAGGACTAGAGTTACAATCATCCCCTAAAAATTTCCTTTATGTCTAACACGTATTTTAACAATACAAAAATTATTATAATGTAGTTTCAGCAACTGTAATTTAAAAAAAAAAAAAAAACCAACAAAACAAAATGGTCATAATCCAAGAGGCAAAATAACCCAAGAAGTATGTATTTACCGCTCAAGCAGTCCCTGCCAAGAAAACATGGACACGGTCACGGAAGGAACTTTCTAAGCATCAGCACCTAAATATCAGTTACTTTTCATTGTTTTGGTAAGGAGTAGGATTCGGTCCAAAATTCAAACTTAATCCACCAGATAACTGTCAAACTTTTCCTATAAGAAATATCTAGAACAGACTAATCTCATTATGTCACTACCATGAAAATCATAACCCTAAAAAAACAAAATAAAGCAAAAGACAACACAAAACCAACTGTGCTAATAAATTCAAACAGCAAAGTAAGCTGCAAGCTACAAGCTGCTTCACAGTAGTGGACTCAAAGTCCGGCAGACATACAACAATGAAGTACAATACATAAAAACTTATTGCGCAATTTGCAAATCAGCATTGTAGTTTCTGGTGATTGCACAAATAGAAATTATTGTAACATACTCTTGTTTGATGTCTGTTCCTAAAAGCCTAAAAAGGATGCCCAATGAAAGTGTCAAATACCAAGAGATGGGGAATAAAGTCTACTCCTTTAACCAATGATAAAATAACCACCTCCTTGACAGACAGGGACTCTGACCTTACTTTATCTGCTTCTAGTTTCCAAGTGTCAACTGGGAGTATCTTTTTCTATTGCTCTGCTCCTAAACTTGCAATATATCATTTCTGAATACCTCAACATTACTTCTATTACTCTTTAACTATTAGGCTGATTTGAAACAAGATTCCTCAGTAACTTCAGCCTAAGACCACACTGAAATGAGTTGAGTAAATTGGAGGTGTGTTGGAGTGATGATAAAGAGTTTACATCTGTTATATTCTATATTCTAGCTCAATTTTGAAGATTAGCTCATCTTGAAAACTAGGAGGAGGCTGTGAGGGAGATTCATTGCCTTCTAAGAATTGATTTTACAGGTTAGTTTGATTTATACAACCTTATGGCTCAAGGTGAAGCTAGATATAAGTGACCCAGTGCAGCTATGGGTAACCATTTTCAATGATTAGCTGATCCACAATTAATATTCATTATGCTGAGTCCGTTCCTTCCAAGTTATTGCTTATAAGTGGACATACCTTATCAGTCTGCTCCTGTATAGAAATTCCCTCACCCATATACAATAAGCCTCAGTCAACCCCCAACAGGCTCTATCTTCATTCAGCAGAGACTTTCAGCAACATATCTTAACTTCTATCCCACCCTGACTTGATCTCATCCTTATACAGCTTCCTCTCTGATTTACCCATTGACTCAAGAACATAGAGTCCTACAAGCAGGTTGGCCAGAGAGGAAAAAAAAAAGCAGATCAAGGAAGTATCCTTGACTATAATTCAACAGGGCAATTTCTCCCACAGCTAGTAAGCTGATTCTGAAGGCAACAACCAAGGAAAGCACTTAGAAGAAATACACTAATTTGCAAGTATATGCTCCAATATTTGTATCCCAAACCCCACCAGACTTGATGAAGATTTTTAAATGGTTGATAGGTGCCAGGGAGTCATGTTCTAAATAACCACGGGGCAATATCCAAGCCTTGTAACTGAACTAGAATGACTTGATTCTGTGAATTCACCAAAGGACCCTCAGCCTATAATAGCCACTCATCAAGCTAGAGTTTTGGGGCTATTTGCTGCTGCGAAGCAATGACAAGAGGAAGTTAGGAAGGAAGTTGGAAGGAAGGAAGGAAGGAAGGAAGGAAGAAGGAAGGAAGGAAGGGAAGAGGGAGGGAGGAAGGGAGGGAGGCAAGGAGGGGGAGGAGGCTGAGAGGGAGATCCATTGCCTTCTAAAAATCGATTCATGGATTTTACAGGTTAGTTTGATTTATACAACCTTATGGCTCAAGGTGAAGTTATTTGTGCTGATGGGATGGCAACTCCAGAAAGCAGAAACTCAAACACAGCAGAAATGCCAACCAGTTGATTGTTGATGGCTATGCTTTCTATAGCAAATTTTTATAACACAGACCACCAAACAGATATCCCTCAATAATTTACCAAAAAAAGGCACACCATAGTTTTTATTAATTATTTGACTGAGAATTAAAACCTCTGCAATTGTTGCAAAAAAAAAAAAAAAAAAAAGGCACACCATATACCCCTAAGTCTTAACAAATTTTCTCAAAGATACCATCAGATCTCCCCTCCTAGAAGCCATCCTGCATTTTATTAACTTGATAGTATAATTTCAAATTCTGATCTGTTGCATTAAAAAATAGGGCAAGAATCATCTTATTTTCAGTTAAGAAATGTATAAGACTATGTTAACATACATTAAACAGTTTCATACATCTTGCTACTATTATGCTGCTGTACTGAAATGAGTCATGTATATATTAAAGACAATCCAGCAGGATCAAAAATACACATTTACAGCTGATTAAATACAGTGCTTCACTCATTTGTTTAGGGGGGAAAAAAAAAAAAAACCAACTCTAGCCCTACAGTCCACAGGTCAGTAATGGAAGTCCTGATTTTCACCTTGGTTTTATGGGAAAAATCACATTAGATTTCTGTTACTTTGATTTATATTACAAACCTCTCCCAGAAATTTGGCATACTCTATGAGAGTTATTGACACACCAAAGTTGAGTCCTCCTCCAAAACACAGGTATGTCATTTCTATGGGTTGAAGGTAGCTATCTGTAAAGCTATCACTCAGGGTACTATTTCAGTTAGCAACAAAACTGCTCAATTGGAGCAAACTATGCATTTCACTGATACATATTTTCCTAAATATTAAATATGAGAACATTGACTAAAAATCGTTGTAAATTTATTTGATACAAAAACAGGAAACAATTATCTCAATGATAATGCTTCTATTTAATGAAATGTCATATGATAAATATGGCTAATAAAACAGGGCAAAAAACTAGTGCTTGAGCAATGCATATAATTTTGATTTCATACCATCTTCTCTACAGGTTTTAAAGAGGTAAATCAGTAGGCTTGTTTTTAAAGCAAGCCAGGGAGACCCAAACAAGAAATACATCTGAACAGAGTCCCTGAAATGCAGCTTCACTTTAATGAATATATCCCAGGTCAAACATACAGTACAACAAAGGTTCCTCAAAGCCTTCAGCATGCCTCACCCACATGTACCTTCTTTATTATACTATGTAAAGGTAAGATACAACAGTCACTTGTGCAATAGTATCAAAAATAAAAGAATTTATATCCTTAAACCAAAAAAGTAACAACACCGTAATTCAAAAGTTATGGAGGAAAAGACGTTAGAGAAAATGGTAGCATAATTATAAACCAAAACTTAAACCAAAGTTTACAAAATTACACTGGAAACGTTATTAATAATATCTTACCTGGTTGAAGTTCCTTGGAAATGCCAGTGAAAATCAATCTTGTCAGCATTAAAAATGATTTTTTTAAACTTCTAACACAATATTTTATCTTGAAGCCCCTCTAGACTATCTGAAAATAAGTGGTGTCTTCATCCTAAAGCACCAACATTTTCACTGATTTCTCAACACTAAATACAAATTATTAAGAATGATTACAATAAAAGTTAGCAACTGGCTAAAATGACATGGTGTAAAATTCATGCCAATAACTTTAGAGTATGTTAAGGAGTCTATTCTTCAAATCAAAACAAAACAAAGTCTTTACCATCTGTGAATAAAGGCCAGGCTTTAAAACCTATGGTCTTTTGTTTTTTCCATCATACTATAAACATGCTATAAATAGTGTGACAGACAGTTTCACCTTTAATTGAACCAACTCTGGCTGGAACAGGGATATGGACTTCTGTCTCCTCCCTTCCCTGGGGCCCAGTAGGATGAATACCGGAGGGATTCCACACAAGCTTTAGACATCTTGGACTTATACCCTATTTGTTTTGGAACCATGGGTTCCTTTCTTATTAAATTCTTCTGTTTGCCAGAAGAAAACTGGAACAAATATCAAAAAGTCTAATGTGTTGACTTCAAGGTTTGCTCTATCAGTCACGATAGAATATTTCAAGGCTTTTTTTTTTTTTTTTTTCATTTTAAGACAACAAATTCTATAAGTTGCTTATACCCTTTGTTTTTAAAAGTAGTATTTTAGAGAGACAAGTAAAACAAAGGTTGGAGTCTCTGGTCTAAAATGACATTTGGCTAACAAAGCCTGATGGCCAGCCTCTCTCATATCCCCCAATTAAATCTCTGTGAAAGTAGACCAAAAAACAAAAACAAACCAAAAAAAAACCTCTTCCACCCAACAGTAATGCTTTTAATGCCTCTATCTGACTCTATTTTTCTGCTAATTAGAAAGCTGATAAAACTAGGTAGAAAAAAGCCTCACGAATGCCCTCTCCTTTTCTACTCCGTAGCCCAGGAGGTCTGGGTGCCAGGCCCAGGTAGAGTCCCATAAATTCTCCCTGGGACTCTGTTTCTTCTATAAAATGACTCTATATATGACTGTTTCTTCTATATATGACTCTACTATTCCAATGAGATCCAAAGCAGTTCCACAAGAGAATCAAATACATACCGAAACATAATGGTATGTGTTGTGTTTGCAAACTCACTTTTACCCTAAAATGTGACAAGCAATCGCTAGGATATAAAAGCAACAAAGAAAATCCTAAAGGAGAAAGAATGCTTATGACTGTATGTTTCATAGATTGCTAGCCAGTGAAACATTTAAGTATTTAGGATGTTTCTTTTTATTATTATTTTAATTGGGAAGTGGAGGAAACACTATTCCAAACTTTGCTGACTTCTATCCTCTATTTACAACTGCAAAAGTGGGAAATACAATCATCATCTGGGGTGGTTCATAAAAAATGCCACCTAGTTAAAATATGAGATCCCATAAGCCCTGCTCCAGAGCTGGGTGTAGTTATGGTTCCAGCATGTGGAGAACGGTGAGTAGGTTCTTTGCAACTGACCGGTGATCTGGAATTCTTCTTGTACTGATACCAGCTGCGACAGGGAACAGCATCTTTTTTCTCCACCTCTGCAGTTTCCACTCTGGTAGGAGAACTGAAATTACCATGAATGTACTTTGCATACACTAAGACTCCACATCATTGCTGGCTCTCACTGAAGAGGTGCACAGAGGGCTATGTGGTCTGGGAAAACAGAGTCATTCACTCTTGTTTAGCATGGAACCCCCTGTGCCTGGCAAAATAACAGAGAGTAGCTGCTCACTAGCCATGTATTGATTGACTGACAGATGTGCCTCTCAAAAGTAAGCAAGAAACAGCACAGAATACGACAGGTGAACTGCAGAGTAGGACACAGCACCCTGTCCAAGAACCACTCAGATTACTGACTATGCTCTTATAAAATGCTAAGAGCCTTGGCTCAAAATTACCTCAAACATCTTCCCTTCCTCTGCAAACTAGTACTGCAGTTGAGATGGAAGATACATAGCTACAGCAAGGTGAAAAAGAGCACAGGACTGGGAATAAGATGACCTGGTGTCAAATTCTACATCTACCACTGAATAGCTATGACCTGGGGCAAGTTATTTTAACCTCTCAGCTTTCCTCCTGTGTAACAAGGGAATACCACCTCCTTCATAATCTAGTTGTATTTAGAAACAGGCCCTGTATGTGAAAGCACCTGGAGGGAGGGAGGGGAGGAGAAAGACCAAGGGCGGGGGCAGGCACTAGCTTCAGCAGGGGTGAAGTTCCATCTCTAGGAACTTCAAAACAGAATTTTCCACAGCGGGTTTGGACTAGGACAGCAGCTGTGGGAATGTACTTGAGAGACGTTATGGAGAAAGAGATTGACAGAACCTGATGACAGTCTGGATTTGAAGGCTCTCAATTAAAGAGATCCTGGTCTGCCCTCCTCTGGCAGGGCCTGAGTTCATTCCCTCCTGGTATCCTAACACAATTAAACTCTTTAATTAGAGAAAGGGGTAGGTCATTTGGAAGGAACTGCTTAAAACGGTTTCCTTTATAAGTTTAATGTTTCTAATATGATAAAATGCTGGTGAGTTTTGGGGGGAGGAGAGGGAGGGGTGCTGGCCCTATTTGTGTTTTCAGGTTTCTTATGAAAGTTTTTAACTTTGTACTTGTGCCCCAAGGCAATTACTATGAAGGTTGCTTTTTAAGCATTTGAACTATTTCTCTAATTAATTTACTTTTTATGTTGTTACTCTGCTGGGCTTTGTTTATATCTACCTGCTATTTTTCTTACAGCGTATTTTTTTTTACAAGAGGGTACATAAGTGGCTCCCTCACCCCCTTGAATAAATCCTGAAAAACAAATGGAAGTTTTTCAAATTAGTACCCAGTTTTAAGCTAAGAACTTCTCTTGGGAAGAGCTAACCAGATGCAAAGCAAAAGTTCAGAGGGGAAAAGAATGAAGCCCAGAGAAGTCCAATAAGCAGTTTAGCATTCTGGCTGGCTCACCAAATAGCTGGTTATGGGATTTTAGGTGTCACAATTTCCCTATGACTCAGTTCCTTAATCAGACATGGGTAGCAGTCTCTATCCTAGCTTTCTTTCCTGGAATTCTGTGAATAACATTCTTTAAAAAAGTAAAAGTATTATACAAGTAAAAGGTATAAATACGAACATTTGAAATGTTACACAAATAACATGTTCGTGGATACAGCCAAATTTGGTTAAAACCCATGAAATATTTTTACAGGAGACAATGCACCACAATGGTTCAATCTCCAAAACTCGTAACAATGCTGTAGTATATAAAACACAATAGGCTGAGTTGTGTGTGAGTACAAGTAGAAATCACCTGAAGCCCATGCTCTGAACCACTGCACAACAGTGATTCCACCATACCGAGTGAAGCTTCTGGGGCTCCTCAAATGTAAAATATGAGCAAGGTATAGTCCTTTCAACAAATACAAGAGACATTTTATCTGCCCCCTTCCTTTGCCAAACCCTGTATCTTTTCTCTTTCTACCTTGATTTCTGGAAAGCAGGTTTAAGGAAACAAAGTAGGCAAATTGCAAAGATAAAACATGAGAATGGAAATAAAATCAGAAATTAACAGAAAGAACTGTGCTGTCTCCTTGAGAATCATATTATAAGCCACAAACCTCGTGGGACAAACCTAGGGCCTTTCCCTCCAATCCTTTCAGCTTCTTAAACTAGAAATCAGTGTGCAAAAAGCTCGTCCACTGGCCTCCGCGGTCAAGGCCTCCATGGCTTTCACTCCTGGCTCCTTCCCTTTCATATGAAGGCTTCCAGTTCTGTAAGTTTCACTTCTCACAAACAGATCCATTTGAATAATTCCTGGGCTAAGCTGAGCAAAGACAAATTTCCAGACAGAAACTCAACAATTACAGACTGACAGCTTCAGACAGAGCCAGACTGCTGCTGGCCTATTTCAAAGCTGCATCTACGAAGAGGGTCAGGATTCCTTCTCTTCCACATATTGGGAGAAAGGCTAACTCTTCTGAGCTGAGCGCTTCAGGAGTTTCTCTCTTCAAGATGCAAGTATGTCTCCGTACAGCCCATTTGAATCAGGAAAATAATCAGGAATTCAGTTAGTATTCATAGGGCACTCATGCACTGACCGTAGAACAGACCTTTATATACCACTTCAGAACACAGAAAGGGCCATTCACTAAGATCCCAATTATTTTAAGATCCCAGAGTACCCTGTGTAATGACAGACACACAGTAGGTGCTCAGTTAATCTTTTACTGACCACTTGTGAGATGCTAGGTACTATATATACAAAGATAGCTAGAGAAGAAGGACCCTGTTCAAAGGAAAACAAGGGGCAACCCTATAAATAAATTGTTATAATGTGAAAATTACAATGTTAGATGTACTGGCAAGGTGTAGTGGTAACACAAAGAAATGAAAGGGTCAGGGACAGTTTCGGAGGAGGTACTCCTAAAGCAAACCTTGAAAAATAAGTATCATTGGTAAAAACTTACTTATGATTCAGCAACCTGAAATACGAAGAGAGAGGTAAGAATGAGAAAACTATGGCCAGTCCTATAAAAGCCAAGCTTTCCCTGATGAATTTGCTAAGAGTAGTTTTTAGGTAACTGGAATATTAACATACTTTTTGTTAGTGAAGAACACACATATTTCAATCAGACGACTAAAAGTTATTAAACCTATTAAGATTTTTGTCCAACTCTGGATTTAATTCCTTAATCAGTGTAATAGGAGCCCACATTTTCTTATTTTCTTCAGGGATCTGAACAACTTAAGAAACACCTAAAGGGATGGCCTCAACTTCTACAATTATGTGGTTTCTATCATCCCTGATATCAATGTGAGGTACAGTCATACCACCTCACAAGTCAGGAATCAAATTGCTCTCCTCCTGCCCATGTAGGTGCTTCTCTTAATAATGTATCATTGATTTAAAATCCCTTCCACTTCTCAGGCATGGAGTACGGGAGAAAATTCAACTACTTCCCATATACTTGGAAGAGCTTACAGGCTACTCATCAAAGTCAAGATGGTATCTGAAAGCTAAAACAGTATTAAAAAAAAAAAAAAACAGTCAAACAAAAGAAAAGTTCCTTCCTTAGCAATAAAAAAGTAAGCATTGTCACTGATTTTGGCTAAGACTAAACTAGACAATAACACACTGATTGGTGTGACTTCAGAGAACCAGGTCTTATCTTCTTCCTGTTACTGCAAGGGTAGGTAGATGGTTTTCTATTTAGTGAGAGCACATAAATTCAAAAATAAATGATTTAAAAGAGTCTATTACTTACATGACGACATGATTTAAAAAAAAAATAGATTATGGATACTGAGGAACAAATGGAATGGGAAAAGAGTTGGCTGTCTGTTAAAATAACTGTGGCAGGCCAAATCCTCACAACTTTTTATTTCAACCACAGCCTCATCTGTTTAACTTTCTTAGGATTTCACTGCTAGAATCAAACTGGCAAACTGTCATTCAAGGGATTATTTTAATTACTAAAGTTACAATATTAAATCGCAGGCTGGAAAGAGCACCGAGGTCATTCAAAACACACCCCTTTTTAATCCAAGATGACTACATCTTAAAGTCTTAAAGCCATCCTTAAAAAAAGAAAAAAAAAGAAAAAGAAAAAAACCCTCACTGGCTTCTTAACATTTGCAGAGAATGGATTTTAAATACCTAACTCAGTTGGCAATCATTTTCAGAGTTCAGTAATTCAAGAACTACTAATAGAACTACTAATTTATTTCCAACCGAAGTCCTTCCTGCTGTAGCTTATCATTTATCTTTTCTTGCTATTGTCAATCATATATTCTACATTTTTAAGTACTTCAAGTATTTCAAGCTCTTTTCATCTCTAAAATAAAGAATTATATTTCCAATTTTCCTACAGTTTTTGGTAATATATTACTTGTTATTATTTTAGTTTTTTTCTTTTAGAAACTTTAGTACTAACTTCAAATTAGACAAGCTCCAGCTACAATCTCTCTCCATTTTGTTGTGAAAAATGAGAAACCATCTTTCTTAATACTTAAACCTCAAAGAGTACATTGTTGAATGAGAAAGATTTTGTGAACAGGGCCTTTTAAATTCATATCCCAATTTGTACTTTACCACTATGCAATGCCCAAGAGCCTCTCCGGCCCTTTACCAGGATACTCTAGAATAGATGATTCTCCCATTACTCCTGAAGCTAAAGGCTCTTGACACTCACAGGGGGCTTTGTGTCTACCTTCTTGCTCAATAATTCTACACGGTCTCAACACAGACTCCATCTGTCATCTGAGATCTCCAACCTGCACACCTTGAAGAAATGTGCTTCAAGTTTAGTCTTCTCCTATCTTGTCTAGTTTAACCATTCCTAAAGAGACAAGATGCTTGTTTAGACATTATCTCCCAATCTAAGAAAGCCTATCAACATCTAGTCTCTTTATCACCACAATCTCTATTTCCCTATCTTAGACACTCCTGAATTTTTATATATACATAACATTTGCTATTAGGATCTTCTATCGGCAGTTAGGAGGTTTAACAATAGATTATCATAAAAATATATATTCCAATAAGCCCTAAAGGAAAGCACTCATATTGACTATAAAAATCTGTATAAGAGGCATTAGAGGACTGTTTTTACTATTTTATAATCCAAGAGGAGTTCAAATAAATATATATTTATTTCTCAGGTAACAACCTCCCCCACTGTGACACTCACACATTTGCCCTAGTCATTTAGTTAGCCCTGTTGTTCCTCATACATATCATGAGTTTAACACACTATCTTATACCCTTTGACTGATTGTTTATATCCTAAAGGCAAATTTTCCACTCTTTCAACCTGCCCCACTCCACCTCCCTTTGTCCTTACAGATCTTAGAATTTTACTCAACTATACAACTGCTAAGAAGAAATGGATTGACAAATGACAACTGATCTTGGCTTCTCTGTGTGCAAAAAGTTGTGGATAAGCAACAGAAAATTAGAGAACAACTATGATCCATTTCAGGCTCCTAAAAGCTAAATGGCAATCCTACATCTAGTAATTCATATGGTAGTAATGATCAGAAATGTTCAATAGCACACCATCGCAGATACTCTTCACCTCACTGAAAATAATAATTTTTAAAAGTAGACTCCAGCATATATCCTTATGACTTTTTTTAAATGACAGAATAACCAGCAAAATGTTAACACCATATTTTAAGTGTAAGGTGCTACTGATTTTAAGACTCAACATTACTTTAAGCTCTTCTAAAAAGAAAATATAGCCAGTTAAATTCTAATTTACTAAGGATTACTAGATGTATCCTACTTTCAGAGATGTTAAAATGTAGATCTTAGGATCTATGAAATACAGTCGGGATGTAATTACAGTTGATTTCTAATTATTTGTGGGCACATGAAAACAAAATAAGAGATTAGGCTAAAGTTGATACACAAAGGAGCAATCCATCAAAGTTAGTCATGGACAGAAATCTTGTCAAATAAGACTTTTCCTCCTGGTGTCACTGTATTTCCCTACTGGTGTCACTGTATTTTCCATTCAAGACTATTCAAAAATTTGATGAAAAAGAATTATGAGAAAACCCTAATACATACTCTATCATTTTTTCCTGGTTATTCTTTTAACACTCTACTTTCTCTAACCATAATAGAGTCATTTTACCATCATTACATCTACTATCATGCTTCTATACTGAAAGATTTTTGATAAAACCTATTCATCTTTCAAAACTCAACCCCCAAAATTACTCCTCTGCCACATATATTAAGACATTCCTGGCATCTTCCCTCCAAATTACCAATACCTCCCCTGGAATCCTTACTGAACCCTGTACATAGACAACAATTTAATGCACTTGAAGTTTGCTTCTCCATCTCCCCAACTAGTCTGTAATCCATAAAACCTGTACAAAAGTGGCCTTTTATCTACCCCCCATTTGGCATTCCCAATGCCCACAATGGTGGTTAAGCCAAATTATTTGCTATAAAAGTTTGATCAAATACTGAAAACAAATTATGAATATAAGAACAATATGACCCAGAGGGTAATAACTATATAATCACAGCCACATCTTGAACACAGTTAGATATTTTCCAAAGAAGATGAGTATGAAGGTCTTTGAAAATACGAATCAAACTTATACAAGTCAACTGTTGCAAAACCTATAATTATTTTTCTTAACCAAATATTTAGAGCAAAAACATATTCAAGACTCAGTTACTGGTTTGACTTTACATGTAAAATATCTGTTGTATTTCAATTTCTTTTAATTGGTGAAATTCTAATAGAGAAACTTAAATCACACATGCATCATTTTTAGGACAGTTTTTTAGCTAAGTGGCCCCCAAAATAAATGTGTTTTTTTTTTTTTGTATGGAAACCTTAACAATATATATTGTTTAAATAAGTCATTGACTGTGATATACCTCTACTTCTTTGTTTCTCATATGCTCCAAACATAAAATGCCAGGAAATGTTGCCACTACATAGCACAAAACACTAAGCAAAGACATTTGAATCTTTAATCACATAAAAAGAGATGCAGTTTGGAATAGCTAGAAGTAAATACCTGAAACAATCAAACTGCAGCTCAGTAGCCTTGACTCTTGAAGACCATTATATAGCAATGTAGCTTACAAGGAGTGAAAATGTGATTGTGAAAGCCTTGTGGATCACACTCCCTTTATCCGGTGTACGGATGGATGAGTAGAAAAATGGGGACAAAAAACTAAATGAAAAATAGGGTGGGGGGGGATGGTTTGGGTGTTCTTTTTTATTTATTTATTTATTCTTATTTTCACTTTTTCTGGTACAAGGAAAATGTTCAAAAAATAGACTGGGGTGATGAATGCACAACTATATGATGGTACTGTAAATGATTGTACAGTTTGGATATTTGTATGGTATGTGAATATATCTGAAAAAAATTGAATTTAAAAAAAGATGCACAATATATTACTAAGTACAAAAATAATAAATTACTAAGTTTTGCTTTCAATGATCTCATTTTCATAAAAGAAACATACAGTGATTAAATAAACAGGAAAGACTGGAAAGCTACAAAATAGGGATTTCTCCCAGGAAATAGGATTGGGAAATAAGGAGGGCATTATACAATTTTAAAATTATAAATAAATCAGTGCCATTAATTATAATAGGGTTGGGCAAAAAGACTTCACTTAGTCTAAAACTTGTGCTATGTATGAACAACACTTTCTGATCAATTATCGAAAGTCAGAAGAAAATTATGAGAATGGAAGTCTGCAAACAAACGCACAAACCATAGTATTTTGAGTCATAAAATAACACTTCCCTCAGATACAAGTCATAGTCAAGTCATACATTACCTGAAATGCATCTTTGTTTGTCATCAGCTATATTAAAGTACTGAGTTCTGCTTTTTGGTATTTGCAAAAATGGTATCATTAGGGATATCATTCATTTCACCATAATTCAAATTTGTTTTGGAAGTTCTGGTGAATATAATGAAGTCTAGAAAAACAAGAGGCATAAATATTTACTCGTAGCAGATTACCATCTGTGCTGGTTTGAATGTATTATGTCCCCCCAAAGGCCATTATCTTTGATGTAATCTTGTGTGGGCAGACCTATCAGTATTAATTAGATTGTAATTTTTTGAGTGTTTCCATGGAGATGTGCCCCACCCAACTGTGGGTGATGACTCTGATTGGATAATTTCCATGGAGGTGTTACCCCACCCATTCAGGATGGGTCTAAATTAAATCACTGGAGCTATATAAATGAGCTGACAAACAGAGGGAACTCAGTGCAGCTGTGAGTGACATTCTCAAGTGCAGCTGAGAGTGACATTTTGAAGAGGAGTTACAGCCAACAGGGACACTTTGAAGAATGCACAGAAGCTGAGAGAGGAGCTGCAGATGAAAGACAGTTTGAAGACGGCTGTTGAAAGCAGACTTTTGCTCCAGAGAATCCAAGAGAGGACAAACGCACCAAGAGCAACTAAGAGTGACATTTTTGAGGAACTGCAGCCTAGAGAGGAACGTCCTGGAAGAAAGTCATTTTGAACACAGAACTTTGGAGTGGATGCCAGCCACATGCCTTCCCAGCTAACTGAGGTTTTTCGGACACCATTGGCCATCCTCCGGTGAAGGTACCCAATTGCTGATGTGTTACCTTGGACACTTTATGGCTTTAAGACTGTAACTGTGTAACCAAATAAACCCCCGTTTATAAAAGCCAATCCATCTCTGGTGTTTTGCATTCTGGCAGCATTAACAAACTAGAACACCGTCTATCCAGAAAATTCAAGAAAATCCACTGAAAAAATATTTAGAACCAGAAAGACTTCAAGAAATAGGGTAATATACAAAAATATATAGCTTTCCTATATGGCAGCAATAACTACTCTCTGGAATAAGTGCTTCCAAAATATAATGGAACAAAGAGCCCCATTTATAAAAACAACAAAAATTCAATGAACTCAAGAAACACTTAAGTATTACCTATAAAGAAAGCTATATAGTTTTACTGAGAGATATAATCTAAGACTTGAATAAATGGAAAGATATAACATGCTCCATATTAAGAAGATTCAATATTACAAAAAAGGTTAATTTTCCATAAATTATTCCATAAATTTAGCACAAGTCCAACAAAAATCCTGTCCTCCTATAGGTCTACATTAACATAAAGTGGTCTTGACAATTAATTAGAGAAAATGGTGAAAGCACACTAACTGGCAACACACCAAAGAAAATAGCGGCAAATAAATATATAAAATGATATTCAATCTCAATGTTATCAAAAACTGCAAAAGACAATTTTTCTAACACATGAGCAAAGATTTAAAACTAAGATTCCCAAGATTAGCAAGAGTGTTCGGAGAAGATCACTTTCCTATAATGCAAATCATTGCTACCTTTTTGGAAGACACGTGGCAACAGATATATCTATTTATCCTTCAAGGGCCAGTTCTATGAAATTTTAAATTGTCAGGCAGAGTTTGTTGTTTCTCAATCCCTGCTCCTACAATGCTGCCTCTTTACCACTCAGATCCTTGCATGCAGCTCAATATTTCAGTGAACGTCTAAGAACCTCCATTGGCTTGTTTATTCCCCAAACACAAAAGAAGTGAGTTTACTGACTTTGTTTCTGTGCTTTTTAATTCATAGTAATTGTAATCTAGAGGAAATAAAACCCCACTTAACTACCCACAACATTTTATAACAACAACAAAAAATCCACCTCCGCTTCGGAAATGTTACATAAATATATTTCATGATCATTGACTGTTATGGGCAAGATAATTAAACAGTTATTTAATCAGATTATGATAAAACAAACTATTTATATTTATATACACCTGTGTTTATCACCTAAAATTATAGCAGAAAGGGCATTAACTAAAAAAGGTTCTGATGCTGGTACATTAAAGTTGCAGGGCACAGCTGGTTACTAAAAGGTGCCTCACCACATCTTGCACAGTTCTCCCGGCCTGCTAGGTGTAAGGAGGCACAAAGGGAAAAAGTGCTTCTTGCTCTTCTTCTGGCTATCCAAGGCTAAAATCTTACTGCTATCTAGTAAAAGTCATGGGTCCTTAGTTAATGGAATAAAATTCTTTTTCGGCCCAACATATCCCTCAATTGTTTACAAAATGAATGAACGAAGGCAGCTAAAAACCTGCCCTCAGAGATGCTTATGCTCACACCTGAGAAGACAACCTAACCTGCTTTCAACTCCAGCCATGCTTTCCCATGCAAAAGAAAAGAAAAGAAACTTGTCCTCCATTAGCTCTCTAGTTTTTTATTTCCTTATCAGTACTATTCAGGAAAGCTTCCACTGCCTACAGGAAGAAAGATGACCATTTGCCCTCATTCTAGGTGAACAATCAATCTGTACCAATAGTTTTGTTATCAGGCAAAGTATCCAGAATCCAAATGTATTATTTATGAACAATTCCTGCACTTATCAAACTAAACTCAGGGCAACCTTGTGGCATAAGACACATAAAAAATGAAGGAAGAAAAAATGAAGGCACTAGCTGTCTAAGGAAATAAGAAATTATTTCCATGGAATTCTAATAGTCATAGTCTAAACATTCAAGATGGAAAATAAAATGATCTGAAGAAAAGCTGAATTGAAAGAAAAAAAGAGAGACAACTATAGATAAAAGAATACAGGTAAAAGTCATTTCTCAAATTACAAAGCTTCTTCATGGGCATAGCACTATAGTTTTAAAACATGCTATATTCATATATTCCTAGAGTTTAAATCCTGCATATAAAGGTAATCAAAGTACACAAGGCAGGTAGAGATTACTTTTTAATTTCTTAGGAAGTAAATTAAATCTGATACCTGTAAATCAAGTCTTCCTTCCTGCTGCCACCCCCACTTTGGCTTATGAAACACCAAATGAACTGGTGAACCACAAGATAAACTGAACATTGTAGAAAAAACTAAAAATTTGTCAATAATTTAGAAGACATTAAATAAACAGTGTCAACCATTTCCCTGATTGTAGACTAATTACTTCAGCAAGAATTACAATTTCTTCAACAAATTAAGCAAATATGATACCTTTAACTTATTTTAATCTGTGAATAACTTTTCAAAAACAGTTAAGAAAAACCAATACAGAGAATATAGTTTTTCTTCAAAGAGTTTCCAAAAGATTTGTTCTCCTGAAATGAAATTTGTTAAAGAAGATTCAAATTCAGTTTAAAAAGTGGTTAAAATAGAGAAGCAAACACCAAGTTTTCCATGAGAGAAATTGTACTGCCAGATAAGTGTGCAAAACATGTAGAAAGATGAAGGAAATGGTGAGTGGACAATGTTGTTCCTAGATTCAGACTGAATGATATCCTTGAAAGGAATGCTCAGCCAGTCTTCCTAATGAAATTCAAAGGCAGCAAGGTAAGCAAGGCACTTTGGCCAGAAAGCATTTAAACTACTTGGCACAAACGAGATTTATTTCATTTAATGCTGTCTTCTTAGGCAGGGAAGCTGGACATATATTTTTAGACAACATCTATGTGTCAGAGAAAGCAAGAAAGATTCCAAGAAATCATTCATGAATGAAAGGAAATAAAGTGAACACAATTCCATGGAAGTAAACTAAACAAACTCCTCATTTATCCCAGCCTAATACAGGATGAGGGTGGAGGGAATTGAGCAATTTTAAGAAAAGAACATAATGAAAAAGAAATTTTTAAAAATTCTTTTAATAAGGGGGTCCCTGGGACAAAGAGGTTTTCATAGCTACAGAAATAGGCCAATGTAAATATTCTACAAATTGTCATTAGAAGGCTTAGCACCTTTTTCAAAGAGCTCTACATCTTAAAGACAGAGATTTGTACTCTCTTTCTTGGCAGGTCCCCAACACATCTAACAAAATCATTAAACTAAAAGTTAGATTTATTAATCAGGAAACATCCCAGAATGGTAAGAGGAACACTGGGTGATTATCACCTTGCTACTGTCTGTGGCCAATCTTTTGGTAATTACAGACACCATCCTGAAGAAAGCAAGGGGCACTCCCTTTTGCTAGGGTGGTTGGCCAACTTCATACTCAACTACCACAATATGCTGTACTTACAAACTATCTGCAAACACAAGTCACAGAATAAATGGCTGAGAGTACATAAAAGACCAACAAACCCTGAAAAAGCACAGGGAAAAGTAATTCAAAGTGCGTGTTCCAATGACAAAGGATCTATTGTGGTGGCTTCCTATATAAAAGGCAAGCTATTTTACCTTTCTCATTTGATGAAAATCGAAAGTAGGGAAAAAAGTCAAGGGGAAACTGAATGTTGTAACTATTCTTTCAAAGGAGGTGTCAGAGATATTAAATGAAACTCCCATACAACTTTTACTGCTTCAGAGGAAGAAAATGAATTAAAATCAAAAAGGAAATTGCATTCAAGCTATCAACCAATGGCAGGTACTCAAATAAATACACGGCAAACTGTATGGTCCTAAGGATACAAAAGTAGGAAACAGTGCCTATCTTCAAGGAATTTACAACTTACTCTGTTAAAGTAAGTCGTACTCAGGTGATTTCTGTCATCACTGCCCATCACCTCCATGACCGCTCCTCATCACCATTTACTGAGCCCTGTGGTAGAGAGAATTCTTAAAGCTGTCCCTCCAGGTTTCCTGTCAACTGGTTATGCAATCAAACACAATTTTAGGTACTGATGTGAAGAGATTTTACAGATGAAATTATGGTTGCTAAACAACTGACTTTAATATACAGAGATTATCCTGGATTATCCAGATGTCCCCAATCTAATCACAGGAGACCTTAAAAGCCGAGAACTTTCTCCAGCTATAGTAAGAGAGAAGAAGAGGGACGATTCCTCCGGAGAGGAAGTCAGAGAGATCCCCAGCAGGAAAAGGATTTGACAACTCAATGCTGGCTCTGAGATGCAGAGGGCCACACGTAGGGTCCAGAGACAGGAATGTGGAGCTAAGGCTAGCATCAGGTGACAAGGACCTCAAGCCTACACCCTCAAGGAACTGGATTATGCCAACAACCCACATTAATTTGTAAGCAAATTCTTCCCAGATTCTCCCTGTAAGAGCCCAGGTGGCTGACACCTAGATTTTGGCCTTAGGAAATCTAGAGCACAGAAACCGGTTGAATGAACCCCAGATTCTGACCTATAGAACTGTGAGATAAATTTGTGTCATTTTAAGCCACTAAATTTGTGTTAATATGTTATAGTTACAAAAGAAAATTAACACAAGAGCTTGGACATCATACCTCATTTTTTCTCAAATGCTGTGAAGTTATCATCCCTGTTCTATAGATGTGGAAAGTGAGGAAAAGAGAGGTTAGATGATCAGCTTGAGAACATACAATTAGGAATCTGCAATGACCAAAATGGTTTATTTACATTCAAGAAAGCTAATTAGCTCATAATATGTATAATTTGAGTTAAAAATTTCAACTTGAAGATGGCTAAATTTCACTCAACAAGGAACTGATTTCTTTTCTAAAGGTCAGAAAGTAAAAAGAAATTTTAAATAAAATAGCTTAAAATGAAAAGGTTCTCTAAATCAGAGAGTTACTATTTTTTTAATGTCCTTAATATACACAGTCAACCTGACTGGAAAAATCATATTCACTAAAATTAAATTCAAACTTATGTAACCATATACTTCTTCCTATACAGCCAAAGGTCAAGAAGGAGATTCTTAGTTAACAAAAGGTTAAATTTTAATGTAAATTCAGTTTCCTTTCTATTCTTATGTACAAATCCACTAAAATACGGCATTATAAAAAGAATATAAAGTGATTAGAAGAGCCATCTCAGAGATTTTCTAAAGGAAAAAAAATGAGGAATTAGCATCACACTTGTATCACACTATTCAGACACACGCACCCCTGCTCAAGAAAGCAGAAAATTCCAAATAAAGGCAATGATAATGTGGAAAGAATCAAGGAAAGAATAAAAGCCAAAAATAAAAACCAACATACATTTTATGGGAGCTATACACGTGTGTGTAGTCACTTGCAATGGCTATACAAATGAATAAATGTTGGTTCCTAATCCTCAAGGGATTACTGCTAAAGATTTAAAAAAAATTCTTTAAATAAATTGGCTTTCTGTTTTTTTAAGAGATATTTAGTTAAAAATCAATTTAGAAATCAAGAACTGTTATATTACAAAACAGTAATTAATAGCATGTAAAGTAGGAAAGATAATATTTGGGGAGGAAATTGGAGTAAACCTTTAAATGACCACCTTTACACCTACAGCTTTATTAATCAGTAGCACTATCCTCTAGAATTGATGTTTTCTTGTGTGACTTTTGCCCATGAAATCTTGAGTTCTATAGTGTTGGGCAAAGATCTGGGAACACAGAAGGTCTTTGGCTGATGCATAGCATGATACAGCATACACAATTCCCTCTCAAACAAACAAACCTTGGATTTCTAACATGTAATGTGAATTTATGCTGTTAAATGGCCACCTATTTGTATGCATGACTACTATACTTATGTCTTGTTTGGGGGTTCAATAATAAAAGAAGAAAAAATATTCTATTTAAAAAGAACGAAGAGAATGTTTCCTTTGAAAGAAATTTAAAAGATCTAAAATCTAGCCATAGTTATCATTTTGCAATAGTAATGTCCTATTTTTAAAACTTCTTTATTATTTCTGTCATTTTGAATTATGTATTTGTACTGACATCAATAATTAATTTGCAGGTGTTCTTAATGTAAATTGCATATATCTGCTTAGATTTTTTCCAAAGGCTAGTAGCATACAAATTATAATTTAGAAAACATAGGCATCAAAACTGAACAGCTCCTTAGGGAAGGAGCTCAAAGAGAGTGTGGTTACATTCCAGTTAAGTTGGATGGTAGCTTCACGTATGTTAACTTCACTGTTTTGCTTTATGGCTTACACATTACATATATTCTTTTAGGTGTATTAAGTGTTACATGATTTAAAATGAACTGAACCGGTGACATAATTTCTTCAGACTATAGTTATAAACAGAAAAAATAAATCATGAAAATAGCACACACACACATACATACATTAATGCCTTGAATTTAAGAGAGAAAAATTTTCTTGTAGACATTTTAACTATAACAAAGGCCACAAAATAGTTATAATCAAGAGAAATTAGAATCCACTTAAAAACTAAGACTTTGAAATCAAGTTTATAAACCAATTAAGAACTTTAGTAATATATATAGAGAGAAAACAGCTTATCTATATTTATCTATCTATAACAAAATAGCTTATAGATCTGGTCTTGAAAACCTTCCCTCTGGCTACAAGTCTATTGTAAGAAGACTTAGGACAACTAAAATGCTGCAGGCTAATTAGAAGTTTGCAATTCTTTTTTAACTTCACAGAGCATTTAGGATGGAATTACAACCTGTCCAGTTCAGTGTCATACCTGTAAAATTTGGCTAAGAATATTACAAATCAGTGTATAGCTCAAATATAAGTAGTTTTCTAATTTCTTTTCTACTACAAGTGCTACTCTCATTTCCAATTTTTTTCCTACTTGCTTAGCAGATCACAACCAAGTCAATACTTTTGCCTAAATAAAATTCAGAAAGTTAGGAATTGAACATTGAAAAATTGTTCTTATTACTAGAAACTTTATCAAGTGTCTTCCTGCTCTTGTTTATTAGAAAAAGATTTTTTAATGCATATGGCACATAAACAGCTCAAATTTCTCCAGACAGCATTTTATCTATCAAAACTTATCAAAGGACAAGTGTCTAGTCTCATTTTTTCTCCTTCTCAACAGGTGTTAAAATAGTTGTTAACAACAGAACCAGGTTAATCTGACCTGTCCAACTCCAGCTTAGCTTTTAACACCTTGTCACAACATCCTTATCTTTTAATACTAGAGAATGGGTTAGTTTCCTTGTAAACAGTTCTTCAATGTCACAGTCCAGTTTTTCCAGAAAATTTTCCTATAAGAATATGAATTTCAGTTTTGGCAATCTGACCTAATGAGAAAATCCAATCAGGGAAAAGCATTACACATAGATGTTCATCATAATATTATTTATCTTAGGGAAACATGAGAATCTATTTAAATGCTTTATAAGAAAGAATAGTTACCTAAATGGTTATTCCTTTTATAAACAGGATATTATACAATCCTCAAAAATAGTGTTCAGCAAAAAATGTGCAGTGACATAGGAAACAGCTTATGTTACAGAAATTATGGAGAAAGACTAGGATAATTGCAATATTTTTAAATTACACAGAAAAAAAATAGAAAGAATTCACTGATATTTTCCTATTTTTATTGTCTTTTTTCCAAATAGTATATAATGCACACGTATATTTTTCTTATCTGTAACATTACAATTATTTTCATGTATCTCATACTTTAAAATATGCTGCTATGATTTTAACACCCAGGCCCCATGGAGCATACATCACCTTCTTCACTTCTCTAGAATGCACACTTCCAATACACTTAACCATCTAAAATACAGATGAAAACCTTTCAGAGAGTAACTAATAGCCCCAGTCTTATGGAAGATGCATTTCCCAAGAGCTCATTTGTTACCTGGATGAAAAGTCAAGAGGACTACTATTAAAGTATCATAGTTAAAAATATATTCAGCTATCAATTATCATTACAGCAAATAAACACGATTTGGCTTCCAGGATCCCTGGGAATGCTTTTCCCACCTGTGTCAGGATCCCAAGGAAACTTCACTGTTGCTGAATGATTTCCATGGTCCATCATATCTCTCTACAAAGACAAAGCCACAGGCTGGCCATTTGGTTACATCTTTTCCCACTCTTCAGGGGAGATCAGATTCATGCACTTATCCAGAAAGCTTTAGGCATCTTAAGATGACTTTTAGAGCATCTCTAGAGGCTCTCTTTAGTTTTTAATCTTCAATTACACTGTAAAGACACACCTTAAAATTTAAAACTGGGTTATTTTAGGAAATAAGCAAATAGTTCCTTGAAGTATTTGAATTTTTTCTCTCCCTGAACGTATTTTTCCTATCCGCAAATTCTTATTTCAATATTTCCCAGATAAATCCAATTGCCTGAATTTATCTCTGAAAATATTCAAGATCATTCTGTTTTTAAAGCACTTAGAGAAAATTTATCAACATTTTCAGGCTGTCCAACTTAAAAGGTCAAGAAAAAATGCTAACAGTTAAAAAGTATTTTCAAATTAGTTCCCCATTTTCGTCCTTCAAATAGCCAAGTCTTTCCATCACAAACATTTCCTCAATATGGGACTGTTCAAAAACATCTAAGTTTGCCCTGAGTTTATTTTAAAACCCACAAATAACTCATTTAATTTTATATATATTAACATTCAAAGAAAAATTACTTTATTAATTTTTCAGATACCAAAATGGATCCTTCAAGGAGAAAGCAATAAACTCATAGACATACCCCACACATTTACAAGATTACTTGTTTTTCTTCCTACAGTAATTTGCATTCGGATGAAAGGTTGGCTTTTAAACTGGCCCACTTTCATAAGCTTAAAAATGTAACACATTTAGAGCTAGTTGAATAGGCAATGCCTATAATTCATTCCTGCCAAATTGTAAACAAGCTTCTTAAATAATAGGAATCCACCACTACCTTTTTGCCTTCAAGACAAAAACTGCGCATATACAAAGATAATCATTTTTCTCTGTATCCATCATACTTACTGTAAGATGCTGAATTACAATGGGCAACCACACCAAAAATTATACCCCCTTGCTTCTCAGAGTGTGGTGTGTTCTGTAAACTAGTGACATCATTACCATCTAGGAGCTGGTCAGAAATAACAAAATCTCAGGCCCCACCCTAGACATACTGAATCAGAATCCACATTTAACAAAATGCCCAGGTTATCTGTCTGTACATTAAAGGTTGAGAAGCACTAATCTAGAGGTTAAGGTAGAAGGCAGCATGATAAACTGTGGATTCTAAATTGTAGACAGCTGCAGAAAACCTACAGTCCAGCAATGAATAAATCATTCCTAGAGATTGTTGGTAAATCTTTTAATTAAATCATGCCTTTTCACAAAGATTTAAAAAAAAAAAAAAAAAAAAAAAGCATGTGGCTAATGCTCTGTCTATTAACAGTATTTTCATTGCACTACTAGAATTAAATATTTTTAATAACATGCTGAAAATAGGTACACCTCCAGTCTCTATTAAGAAAGCATTCTTGTTAAAGAATTTTCCTCTCCTTTTTAACCCTAAAATGAATCTTGTGGATGAAATCTATTTTTAATCATCCCAAGTGAAAAATGTTTTAAAGGACCTTAATATAAAAATCCAAATTGACCAATTTTAGGAAGCATTTATTGGCCTTACAATGAATTAAAAATGCATGGTGGAGACAAATATATAAAGTTCCCAGCACAGTCTCTGGGCACATAGTAGGTGCTCAGTATTTACTCATGTAAAAAAAGATCCTCAGATTTTCAAGAATAATTTTCATAAGAAAATGTTGAAATGCAAGCAACCAGGAATCTGCAATGCAATTGGACTCACAAAAGTACAATTTACACAACTTTCCAGAGATGTATCCAACATGTAACATGGTATACTTGTACTGGCCTCTGCTTTATTAAGTCTACAGATTTTTGAACAAGATGCTTCTGTAAGGACTTTAACTATATAGCCTACCACAAAAGTGGTCTGGGAATAACTTTATCCCTCTACAATCATAGCCTTGTTCTAAACAGAGCCCTTAGGTAAATTAAATCTTTAGAAAAACACACTTTTTGTTTGTAAAGAAAGAAACATTTCCTGAATGCTAGAAAATGTTTCCTTGAGAAACTGTTTATGTTACTATGTTGAAAAGGTGTTTATGTTGCTGTAAACACCTTCCTTGTAAGAAATGCAAAGTCTCCCCATTGTTTATATTGTAATCAGTGCCCATTCTGAAAAGATCTATTCCTTATTCCTCATGCCTGGACTAACTCTAGCTCCATTCTATCCCATTGAGATCACTCCCAGTGATATCTCGGATTCATTTGGCATAATCTACCCATCACCTGAGAACAGGGGCGCTTAAGTTCATAATAAGTGCTGCAATTACCAAGTTCATTAGCAAGATGTGGTGGTTTGTGCTATGTTAACTTGGTTAACCTGTAACTGTATTTCCCATAATCTTCCCTGTATGGTTCCGGGTTAAAGTTGACTAACGGCAGAATTTGCATGATCATCATGGTCAGTAGGACAGACATGGATGTTCTCTGTAGACCAACAGCAATCCCAGGCACACCATCATACATTTGGCACTGAACCCACAGAGTGGGCAGCTACACAAGGGACAGCTTCCCATACACTCTGATCCATGAGCCTTGCCTCATACCTGGCCTCTCAGACTGACTGCTTGGGAAGTTCATTGATCCCCCAACTCCCCTCTTCAACCTTCATTTCCCAAGCTCCTACCATAATTGTTTAAGGTTTAATTCCTAAAATAAATCCCTTACTCCATAATTCATTATTGTACTTCTTCCATGATTAAACCCCAACTGATATTCAAGTCTTGGTTTACTTGTTAGGGGTAGATTTAAATGGTCTCTTGCTATTTAAGACATGACCTATCCATCAGTAAATGGCAAAGCAGACCACCTTCTGATGCTTAGCTGATAGATACTAGTAGCAATAGGTCTCAGGGTTTAAGCCCTCCATTTAACCATATACTTTTCCTTCATAACTTGTTTTATTTTCTACTTGTTCTATTTTTGAGGCATAACTGATATACACACACAAAAACACCACATATTAAAAGTGCACAATTTTATATGTTTTGACATAAGTATCACCCAGGAAACCAATACTGGAATCAAAATAATGACCATATCCATCTACCCTAAAAGTTTCCTTGTGTACCTTTGTAATAGTCCCCTTTCCTACTCTGCCCTGCCTCTTTTTCCAGGCCACCACTAATCTTCTTTATTCCATTAAAATTAGTTTGAATTTTCCAGAATTTTATATATATGAAATCATACCATATCTACTACCTTTTTTGTGGGATGGGGGTTCTGGTGTCTTTCATTCAACCTAATTATTGTGAGATTCATCCATGTTGTTGCATGTATCAACAGTTCATTCCTTTTTATTGCAGGATAGTATTTCATTGTTTGCATATACCACAGTTTGTTGATGCACTGACCTGTAGATGAGTATTTGGGTTGCTTCCGTTTTGGAGCTACTACAAATAAAGCTCTCATGAACATCTGTATACAAGTCTTTGTATGGACCTATATCTTTCATTCTCTTGAATAAAACCCTGTAAGTAGCATAATCAGGGAGGTAGAAACTGGAAAACTCTTACTTGAAGTGGTTATAACATTTAAAATTTTAACCAGCAGTGTATGAGTGTTCCAATTGCTCTACTTCCTCACCAACATTTGGTATGGCCAGTCTTTTTAATTTTAGTCATTCCAGTGGGTAGTTTTAATTTTCATTTCCAAATGACTAATGATACTGACCATTTTTCTAGGTGCTTATTTGCCATTTGTAAATCTGCTTTGGTAAAGCATCTATTCAAATCTTTTGCCCATTTTTTAATTGGGTTATCTTGTGTCGAATGCAAGAGTTCTTTATATATTCTAGGTTCGAATCCTTTGTGAGATACATGTTTTACAAATGTCTTCTCCATTCTGTGGCTTATCTTTTCATTTTCATAACTTTCAGAGAGTAATTTTTTTCATGTTCCCTATCTAACTTTAGACATTCAGATTTTAACATTAAAAAAACACAATGAAAAATTATTCAACATAGCTTCCGACCTCCTTGACAACCGTCTACTTTTACCTCATTCCCTGTTCTCGGAGAGACAGCCACAAGATCATTTGCAGAATTTCTTGGCCATGGTCTTACCTCCCCAAAAAAACAGATAGGTTCCTTGCAATAGTCAGTCTAGTTTAAGGGTCTATGCTTGGCTAGCACCTTATTACCAACTGCTAGGTAAACATATGTGGAAGTTCCTCCAGGTGTTTAGAAAAGTGGGTTATTTACCCTAAGTCATACAGAGAAACTGACAGCAAACTCTTGACTCTCAGCTGCATCACTCCCAACCCCCTTGACTCCACTTTCCCTTCTCCTTTTGGTCAAGGCCCAGAAACCTAGGTTCCACTTCTAGCCCTACCAATAATTGTTAAGAACAGTTTATAATTCAGACTTCCAAATCATTCTTTCATTGTTCTAAAATGAATTTCCCATTGTACAATACACAAATACACACACACACACACACACAATCCACACACTTTCTGAAGCCCAATGGGAATTTTTTTTTTGGAAAATACACCAATAATAGTAGAGTGCCAAGGCATTGTGGTATTTCCCTTTCTACTTCCATATTGTGATAAATTACAAATCGTCATTCAAATACACCATTTTAGGCACCTTATTTACTTCAGATTCTCTCATTATTCTATAAAATGTAATGGAAAATAAACTAAATTCTATACAACCAATATTCTAGACAACAAATACTGACTGCATGCCAGGACTGCTGCTGTGTCCTGGGTCACAAAGATGAGTAATACACAGTTTCCTACCCCCTACATAGCTTAGCACCTAACCAGGAAGGAAAATTTACCAACAACTACCATAAGTGTTAACTAAGGTGAAGGATCCCTCATTTAATCCTTAGAAGAGTCAAAGATACACACAAAAGAGACAACCTTACAGGAATAGTAGTTAAGTATTTTCCAAGAAAATGAAGGGTGTAAGTAAAGGGAAAAGCATAGCAAAAATCCCAGGATACAGAGAATGTATGGCCTGGTAAAGAACCACCAGGGAATTGAAGGGCGGCTCCAGGTACCTGGTTGTTTGGCTAACCTTGAGGCTATAAAGATGGGCAAGTGCCAGTCAGAGTATTGTAAGGAGGTGAATTCTGTAGGCAACAGACAACCACCAAACGCTCTTAAGAGGCAGAAAAACTTGATGAGACCTATGTTTTAAGAATAGTAATTGGTCACAATGTGAAAAAACAGTTTGAAGGAAGGGAACCTGGAAGTAAGAAAAAGTACTAAATTCAGGTGAAAGGAAAAGAGGGCCCAGAATACAGCAAAGGAGATAAAATGAACAAAACAGATGCAGGAGCATCCAAATTTGGTGACTGGTAGATTGAACCAGGGAAAGGGGGACAGAGGGTAGGGGCAGGGATAATAAAAGCATTCTGTCAAAATGAAAAACTACAGAAGTTGGTGAGAGGCATGTGTCAAAGTCAAATAGATCAAAGACTAAATGAAGAAATAAACCAAGACAAAAGTGATTTACTTTCTGAAGGAAGCTTGATTAATTATAGAACATCCATAAATGGCATACTAAGTGACAGAATATAAGCTAAATGTACAATCATAAACCCAAAGGAGTGTGACTTTTCATCCTGGTGATCAACTCTTTCACCTTACCAAACCATTTTTTTCTATGACAAAATTGAGATGTAGAAACCGGAGGGCATAAGATGTCGGGGAACAAGAAACTAAAAACAAAGTCATAAAGAGGAATAACAGAATAAAAATGGAATCTGTACAAAGTACACATATAAAACAGCAAAAATAACAACTGGCAATGGATAAGAGGTTAGCCTGTGCATTTTAAAATATTTTTTATCGCAGTAATTCCTTATTCGTTCTTACCTCAGCTATAACACAGCTTCTATGCCTCACTGGAAGATGTTTGAAAGGATTGTGGTGAGATGTACTTCTCTTATTACAGACAAGAAATGGGCTCCTTTGCACCAATAGTTAGTGGGTTTTTTCTCTTTCCCTTTGCTTCTATAGCCTCACCTTGGGAGGCTTACATTACAGGTTAGCAAGTAAGCCTGGCATGTAACATTAGACTATCTCCAAGCATTAACTGTTCATATTAGCTAACATATTAGACACCAGCTATGTTTGACCCCAGCTGAGCCATTTTTCAGCTGTTTTTTTTTTTTTTTATCTGAGCGGAATGTCCTTCACAGTCTATCTTCATATTTAAAGATGGCAAAGAAAACCTGCATTTCTGTTTTGTCATCTCTGAGAAATAAGGGACTTGTATCAGTGGTCAGTGTTCAAAAGTCCTGCTTTTGCTATGATGAGGAGAGGCTGGCAAGCCTTCTGGGGCCGCTGGCTCAACCCCAAGTTCTCCCTTGACTCTGCAGCCTCTCCATCCTGAATATAGTTTCCAAGCCGTAACTATCAAGTAAATGCTAATTTTTTTACCTTTTAAATATTAAACAACTATACAAAGCCAGTCTTCAGAGAAACATGTTGTTGGTATAAGGATACAGATTTCTGGCTTTGAATCATTTCCAATTATTATGTATTCCAAATCACATGCCAAAATTTTAATGAACTTTCAAATTTACATTTATGAAAACAGACCTTGGCACACATAAATGGGTTATTTTTCCATATCACTTTTCAAAAGGTGCCTCACAGCTAAAATGATTCTTAGCTGTCTTCTGTCATTCAAGAAGAACTCTACAAAAGAACTAAGTGTTCTTACTTTTACACTAATTTATTCTACATTGGTTTTACTCAGCATATGGTAAGCATATGGGAAAGAGAAGTGTATCTGGAAGCTGTTAGAACTGCATGTAATCAAAATCTACCAGTAGAAACCTAATTTGATTAATTGAAAAGTAAAGTAGTATTTAATCACTTGCTGTTTAAGTGTGTGGGGGGGGATCTCATTTAAAAATGAATCTGTCTTGAACACATAAAGTTAATTCTCTTTGTTCCCAGTCAACACTTACTATCCAACTGATAGTAGCAAGAGTGCAAGGCACCCCTAAAATCTTCAATAGGTAGGCCTGGGCTTAAAGCTAAAATGAGTAATAACTCTTAAAGACAATATCTACTGTTAGCAAGAAATCTGTTCCTTAACACATCACTTTAGCAGTGAATTGATTTTAAAAAGGGGGGCAAGGGGGCAAGCTGAATCTGGGTCAAGTTTTCCACTCATACCCAACTCTTAAGTTTTAGTGCTTATGAACTATCTACAACTTCATTTAACCTCTTAGTTAAGCATCTTAAGCAATCTACTTCTTACCTGACAAGGTACCAAAAGAATATCAAGGTCTAGCTAAGGAAAAGTTGAAAGAGCATTTCTTAAGTCTAAAATTTTCTACTCCAAATGACCAAGGCCAACACTAAAAACTTCTATTATTTTTAAAGATGTCAATGGTACCACCCCAAAAAATATTTACAATAACAAGACCAAATTTTATATAACCTTTCTAAAGCTTGTCTTCAAAACCAGATCATTCTGAGTTTCCTCCTTCTTTCCCAAACCTCTAGTATAACACAGTAAACAAAATCAAAATTCATCCCATGTTCAAAGCTGTTAGATGATTTTTCAGGATTACCCAATTTCCTCCTGTCTGTGCATGCAAGATTTTGCTTACTAACTATAGCAAGTTCATTGTTGTCTTCAAAAGAGCAGCAGTATTAGAAGAAAATTAACTGACCACATAATGCCATGCAGCCTATTCCCAAAATGAAAAACTTTCAAGCCAAGACAATAGATAAATCAAAAGACTCATCATTTTAAATGTTAGAAATCCCAAAATAAAATTAAAACGAAAAATAAATCTTACAATAAGAACAGAGCATCAATCCAAGTGACATGTGCCTAACATCAAGGCAAGGCGTTAAATATGACACATAAAGAAAGAATAAAAGAAAGCAGTTTACACACTGGGAGGAGTAGGCACACCAAACCTGAAAATTGTTACCATAAGATACTCAAATTTGCATTCCCTGCTACTTAATACAAAAAGGGAACTTCTATTTCAATGACCAGTAAAGTAGTTAAGGATCTATTATTGACCATAATCACTGTACCATGCTTTTGAAACGGCTCTAAATTTAAAGTATTTGTGACTCTCCTGTCATAAAGTTCATATCTAATAGCCTCACAAAATCCAAGGCAAATAAAAACCCCACACAATACTTGGAACTCACAAGTAATGACAACAGATCTATTCCCTTACCTCTTTCCCCACATTCCACCCTTCCTCTCTTGTTAAGGAAAATGTCTTCAGTCTTATCAGTTTCCTTTCACAAACACTCGGCATCACGTATCCTCCGGAGGCCCATCCACTAAAGGCAGAATGAAAGTGTTTACAGATGGTAGAAGGAGATAGGGTAGAACACTGCCCTGTGCCAACACTATCATCCCAGGATCTAGAGACTTAAAGAGAAGAAATTCTAGTCAACAAAACCCCAGTCATAGCTTTAGTGAAGAACTGAAAGTAAATCTTAGAGGACAATAACGTAGAAGACAAAAGATGGTTAAAGATTCAGGCCACAAGAAAGAATTAGACAAATAAGCACAGACTGGTGTTTTACAAAGTCAGACTCAACAAAATTCAAGTTTATATAGATTAGGCTTCTGAATTATAAACAATACAAAACAAAAATAAAATTTTTAAAAAATGTTTTAATCCTAGAGGGCATGCTTTTGGTACATCCACTAAAACGAGTAGAAAATAAGTAGACCCTTTAGGCCCAGAAAAAAATTCATAGCCAAAGATCCCAATTTTCCTGTATTCAAACCGTCTCTATTTTATGGTGTCACTAATTCACACAGCTGTCATCTCTATAGCCTCGGGGAACTCATAACTAAAAGAACATGGTAAATTATTTCAATTTAAAAGTCAATTGTTTTGTGTTTAGACAGGGGTGGTAGAGAAGACATGTCAAGGAATTACAAGCCAAAGTAAACCAGTGGGAATGAGAACTAAGGTTCTGCTATTTTCATGCAAAAGAGATGTCTATTGCTCTAGGTCCTATCTTTTTCCAAGTATGCACAATGTCCACAAAAGTTTAAGTTTCATAAAGGTCTAAATTAATACCAGTTCTGCTTGGGCTCTTCAAACTCTCCCCATTCAGAGTTTAGACTGGGTCACTTTAACATCTGGTAGCACAAATCACTGAAGCCCACCTAAGATGGTGGTCTGTCTTTAGAGTGTTCACCATGGGCACCATATACATTAAAAAGTGCTCTGAAAGGTATATTTACTCTGTTCAGAAATTTCAGATGAAATGTAGTTGGAGGAAGTATTTTACTGTTTTCTTTGTAATTCTTCTCTGCCTCCAAATAAAAGTCGTTCCACTCTCTAGTTTGCCTTTGCATGTGGCTTCAGTGGCTCTGGGTCACTGAAACAGCCAGGTGTGGAGACAGGCAAGGCCCTTTCTAATTGGTTGGAAACTTGTTTATCTTCTACCTTGATTTTCTCCTGAGATAAGTGTCCATTAATATCTATACTTGAAGTGTTTCATTGCTTCTAAGCAGAAATAATTGAAATACTTCACGTCACTATGCTAAGAACAGCCCACTACGGCAAAACTGTAATTATACCACAGCTCAAATCACTTCTGCTTTATATATATATGTATCTTTCACTAACAAAAGAACTTGTACCTTATATCACATATATCCTTGAAAACAGAATACAATGTGTTTCACTAATACTGTGGGCTTTTGTTTTATATTCTGCTAGACAACTTAAGTAATTGTATTGTAAAATGAACTATCAATCAGAGCACAGTGGAATGGTCAAGGTATAGAATATAAAACAAACAAACAAAAAAAACTTTCGTTTGAGTCTGATTTCTACCACTTACAAACTTGGTCAGCTAGGTTGGCTTTTGAATCTCAAGGTCCTCATCTAGAGATGAGAATACCAGCATTACCTGCCCTCTTTTTCTCATGTGAATTGTGAGGGTGAAGTGTGAAAATGTTTTATAAACCCTAAAATGCTATATAAAACCATAAAGGCAAGGACCGACATTGTATTACATAAAAATTTAATGTATGGCAAAACACAAAGACCCCACTATCAAAAGCAAATGATAAACTAGAAAAAAACTTTGCAACACATTTGAGAAAGGACTAATATCTCTAATATATAAAGAACTTCAACAAATTAATAAGCAAAAGATCCACAAGAGAAAAAAATGAGTAAGGAATAGGAGAGGAAATGCAAATAAATGAAAAACATAAGAAAAGGTGCTCAACATCACTGGTAGACAAAGAATGCCAAAAATTGGTGATTGGTAGTACTCAAATTGTTGGCATTGTGAGGAAATATAATGTTAAAAGTGGAGAAGGTGGGGCATATATATGAAAGGGCTTACAAAATTCTTGGAAAATAATATGGTAGAAATAGTTATTATTTAATTTTTTAACCTGATAATTCTACTTTTAGTATTTATTCAACTGAATTAAAAGCACCAGTATATAAAGATATATATACTCAGGGATGCTTGCTCCACTACTGTTCTGTAAGAACAAAATCTAAAAATGTGGTTGCCATTAATAACAGAAAGGTTTAAAAAATCAAGGTTGAGTCCCTCCATAGAATATTACAGAACCATGCAAGATGGTAGAAAAAGGGTTGAGTCATAAAATGTCATTAAACACATCACATACAGACATCACAGATGCTTAAATACACATGCACACACACCTCTATCTAATGAAGGAGAAGGAGAGTCAAAGTTTAGAAGAGAGAAGACAGTTAAGTGCTTAGGTGGAGAGCAGGGGATGACAACTTTAGCCATGGCAGTCATTTCTAATCAATCACAACACACTTCTCTGTGGAACTAAGAGCAGTCTCAGAACTCCATTACCACCTCAGCAGTGTAAGGCAGAAGAAATATATCTCCGATCTCCAGCTCAACGGGCTTAGTTGACACTGCTGGAGGAAAAAAGCCCTCCAAGTCTGAGGGGTAGTGGAGATACATGCCTCTGCCTACCCTTTCTTACCTACGTACGTTAAGACAAAGCTTTCAAAAGCATTCATCAAATTTGGGCTGAGAATAAAAATGTATTTACAAAGCCCCCTTGAGGGACTGGGAGAAATGAAATATTAAACTTCTCCACCTGGGGAATTACTGATATTCTCACATGCATTGGGGGATACCAATTTAGTAAGCCAAGCCCTTGACATGAAGGCTTGCCCTTATGAAGTTTGTTATTGCAAAGCAGAGGCTAAGCCTGCTTATAATGGTGCCTAAGAGTCGCCCCCAGAGAACCTCTTTTGTTGCTCAGATGTGGCCTCCCTCTCTCTAAGCCAAATCTGCAGGTAAACACACTGTCCTTTCCCCTAAGTGGGACATGACTCCCAAGGGTATAAATCTCCCTGGCAATGAGGGACATGACTTGTGTGGATAAGCTTGGCCCTGGCATCATGGGATTGAGAAAACCTTCTTGGACCAAAAAGGGGGAAGAGAAATGAAACAAAGTAAAGTTTCAGTGGATGAGAGATTTCAAATGGAGTCAAGAGGACATTCTGGAGGTTATTCTTATGCATTATATAGATATCATTTTTTAGTTTTTAGTGTATTGGAATAGCTAGAAGGAAATACCTGAAACTGTTGGACTACAACCCAGTAGCCTTGATTCTTGAAGATGACTGTATAACTATATAGCTTACAACACTGTGTGACCATGTGATTATGAAAACCTTGTGGCTCCTGCTCCCTTTATCCAGTGTATGGACAGATGAGTAGAAGAATGAGGACAAAAAGTAAATGAATAATAGGACGGTATGGGGAGTATGGGCTGTTTTCACTTTAATTTTTATTCTTATTCCTTTTTTGTGGTAATGAAAGGTTCAAAATTGATTACAGTGGTGAATGCACAAATACATAATGATACTGTGAACAACTGATTGTACACCGTGGATGATTGTATGGTTTGTGAATATATCTCAACAAAATTGATTTTTTTAAAAAAAGTATTCCACTAATGAATACTAACCAGGTCCAAGTACTCTTACCCTGAAATGCTCATTCTTGATCTGTCTTCAAGAAAGGCTTCAAGGGTGTCATTTTAAGGGTTTGTAAGAGAACAACAGATGTCTCCCTATATGGCTGCTGATCTCATATTCCATTAACAAACAAGTTTTCACTCCATAACAGATTTTACTTACAAGTTTTAAATGGCAACAGCATAGCAGCATAAATGAGCACTATCAGATACTTTCCCATTTTGATAGGTTGGTATATTACCTAAACCAGTGGTTCTCAAAGTGCAATCCAGGACCAGCAGTGTCAGCACCACCAGGGAACTTGTGGGAAATGCAAATTCTCAGGCCCCACCCCAGACCTAATGAATCAGAAACTCTGAGGGAAGGGTCCAGTTCTTTTTTCTTTAAATGAGCATTCCAGGTGATTCTGCTACCCTGTAAAGTTTCAAAACCACTGCTTTAAACTAGTCATTCATCTATAAATAGCAGCTATGTGTACAAGTATTTTTAACATGCACACCTGCAGGATAAGCATAACACTGCTGTTTGAATAGCCTAGTACAGAACGATATCATTAAAGTTCTTTTGTTGTTTTTTTGTTTTTTAAATGCAATTGACTGTTTTCAAGAAACTTTGTTCTTAGAAACCAGCAGCTATGACTAATATCAAAACTGCTTCTAACTTTAATGCCACAGGCAAAACACAATGCATGTCCAAACCCCTCCCCATAGTAAGCATGTAGTTTGTGGATCCTGTGTTTTGGTTAGAACACATGCTGTTTATGGTACTTGCCTTTTTGCATCACCAGCTGCAAAGTAACTTTGCTTAAATACATACATATGTACATAAATATATACATATTCTACCTTATCAGAAAATTCAACAAACATCTACTATTCATAAGACAACATATTAAGAAAACCAAGTGGTGCCCTGGCTTCAACAAATTCACAAATTAGCTGAAGAATCTGACATATAAACAAATCAGTGGAACAGTATGCCAAACGCAGCAGAGTCCTAGCTTCCACAAAAATCTGTTCACCCCTTCTTCCATACTACATAGTATCTCCCAACTTCCCAACTTCCCTTGTGGTAGAATAGTTATATGAATAGTTCTTACCAATGGAATGCGAGAAGTGATACGACTTGAGAACTCTTAGACTCTAGACACCAGAAATACTTCTCTCCAGTCCTGCCCTCTGGAAGCTGGACCTGGTGGCCAGAGAACTTCAATCATGCAAATGACAACAATGACTCAGGGGATGGGGTAAAAAGGCTTGGAAGGAATCTGGATCTCTAAGTGACCACAAATCCTCTAACCTGGATCACAACTATCAGCACTTAGATAAATGAGGAAAATAACTTTATTGTTTAGGTCACTACATCCTTGGGTCTCTTTGTTACATCAGCCTAGCACTGCCCTGGCTTATGAACTATATAAACTCTAATACCCTAGGGAGTAGTACTTAGCATGTAAGGGCTATAGTGAGGGGCTCCCCTCCATAGGGGGCACCAGAGGAGGAAAAATGTTGCAGGAGCACAATGGTGTAAAAGATCAAGTCCCTCCAAGGAAGGTAAAGGGTAAACTTTAGAAAGGATGTGGCATTAATTTTCTAGAGAACAAGTTGCTGCATCTGATACTGTAAGTCATAATGTCATTCTCAGAGATATTGCCTCCTCATTCCAACGCGGCTTCACGACCACCACCTGTGACTCACATAGGAAGGCTAGAGCAGCTCCATCACAAAAGCTTGGAAACAAATGTTTAAACTAAGCAGTTTTCCTTGTCACAAAGAACAAAAAAGACACAGCAACTTCTTTTAAATCATACACAGTACAACCCAATAGGGAGCATCACAAAGATATACAGAAAAGCATAAAACTCAACCCGTATAAACACCCAAATATTTTAAATTACAGTTAGGTCAGTGAGCTTCAACAGACTTACTGCTCTCATTCCTTGGACTACCTCCAAATCTTTCATTACCTGTTGGGTTCCCCTGTTGTTCCTCACTTTCTGTGTCTCAGGAATGTTATTTTATTAAATAATTGTCATGCCAAAAGGCACAAACTACTATAAAATTTTATTAGCTAGGCTGAGCAAACATCGATTTCTTTTTTTGTCAAAACCTACTACAATGCTTTATTGCCTACAGAGTATAAGGAAGCATTTCCAGATATATTTGAACCAAATATCAATCCATGATTCTCCTAAGAAGGTACTAAGTAGTTACATAATGTAGAAAGATTATGTGGGAATATTGAATTGGTAAGATATTTTACCTGACTTCTGTTTCAAAATATATTTTTAACAAGTCCATCAGGCAGGCTAAAAGGTTGAAAAATAGTCCCGAGAACACTATTTTTACAACAGCCTGAGAAAAGAGTTGAAAATGTTTTCTAATAAACTTGACTGCCATTTTTTAAGTACATGCTAAATTTTCAGTAATATGCTGGAAATAACTTTACTATCCAGTCTAGGGATAAATGTCCACTTTATTAATTAACTATATGAAATAATTGTACTTACAAGGTATTTATATTTTGTAAACTATCTAATTCAACCTGTTCAATAAGCACTTATTCACTGTCCGTGTGCTAGGTATACACAGTTCCAGACTTTAAGGATTTCACAGTCTAGTGTTAGATAATTTTTACTGACTATTTACAATGTCATGAGGATTTTGGACAGATTTCCTTACTAACATAGAAACAATGGGAAAAATCTATATTGGTATGAAAAATATACATAGCCTATGTTACTACCACTGTAGAGGGTTATAAAGCTAATATCAAAAAAGAATCTCATGCATATATTTCATAACTCTATCCACTGAGAGGATCCATAAGCAGTGGCACTCCAGTATCAATGATCACAAATAGCACCCAGATCTTGATTTCTAAATGCCATTCTCCAATAAAAGGAGCCAAGTTTTTTTGGAAACTGGTTGAACCCAGGGCTGGGGCAGGGAAAATAAAAGATGAACCCGTATCATCTCATGATGCCAGAAAGTAAAGAAGTGTAGGGGTGGAGGGTGGGGATGGAGGCACGGAGAGGGGAGGTGAAGGCATGTCGAAAGCTACAAGAGGCAATGTGCAGAACTCCCACTAGCAAAAACTGGAACAATTTGAGCAACAAAATAATCGGTAATATTATAACTCAAAGAATCCACGAGCCTATACTGATACAAATAATTGAATGAATAAATAATCAAACAAATGAGAAGGGACTTTTCTTTATAGAGGAATTCCATTAATAAATGTAGAAGGAATAAGAAAAACAGAAAATCACCATTAGAACACCACAGTGGAAATTGCCACAGGCAATATCCTCAGAAGGATGCAAAAATTGGTGAGGAAAAGTTTAAGCAGAAAGAGAATATTACATAGTCTCAAAGTATCACTCCAAAAATATTTAGTAATTACAAGGAGAAAAATGGTAACTATACAGTGGAAAATCCTGGCAGAAACCACCGCAACCAAGTTAACAAGGTTAACATTTCCAGTAACACATATGAACATCACATAATACCTGACATGGTGTTCAGAGAAGGACCCATTACCTCGTGATATACGTCCCAGTAATGCACAACCACAGTCCAATCATGAAAAAACATCAAACAAACCCAAAATTGAGGGACATTCTACAAAATAGCTGCCCAGCACTCTTCAAAAATATCAAGGTCATGAAGAGACAAGAAAAGACTGGGGAACTGTCACAGATTGGAGGAGAATAAAGAAACATCACAACTGCCATTACAAGCAGAATATGGAATCCTGGATTGGATCCTGGAAAAGAAAAAGGATATTCATGAAGAACTGGTGAAATTCAAATAATTTCTGTAGTTTACTTAGTAGCATTGCACCAAGGTTTATTCTTAGTTTTGGTCATTGTTCTAGGCTTAAGAGGTTAACATAATGTAACATAAGCTGGGTGAAGCATATACAGCAACTCTTTTTCCTGCTTTTGCTACTCTTCCATAATTCTAAAATTATCTCAAAAAGTTTTTTTAAAATGCAATAGAAAAATGATATCAATATTAGCAACAAAAAAAATTAGGCATAAAACTGACAAAAATTTAATAATGGAAAAAGTTATAAAATTTTGTAGAAGGATGTAAAAGAAAACATGATTAAAAGGAAAAATTACTATGCTCACAGAAAAAAAAGAAGCTAACATTCCCAACAAAAGTAAAGAAGATTACTAATCTGAAGTTGAAAAAGAAGGCAATATTTTGATTTTGCTGACTCTATTATTTTCTAAATTAACTGCTTGAGTTAATTAAATAAATTCATTATTTCTTCATGAAAAAGAGAAAATGAAAACTGTAACTTTAAAAGAATTTAAGAGGGAAAATAGTTAGAAGTATCTGTTAACAAGAAATTTAAATTAATATATTAAATGATAAGCCTGTTAAGATATTTTCTAAATACAATGTGGTATCCTAAATTTGATCCCAGAACACTAAAAAGACATTAATGGGAAAACTAGAGAAATCAGAATAAAGTCTGGAATTTCATTAATAGTGATGTACCAATGTTAGTTTTAGTTTTTACAATTGTATTATGGCAATGTAAAATGTTAACAAGAGAGGAAATTGGGTAATAGATATATGGTGTGCTGGTTTGAAGCTGTTATGCATCCCAGAAAAGGTTTCTTTTAATTCATTCTCATGGGTTCAGACCTATTATGGGCAGGACCTTTTGGTTAGGTTATTTCAATTTGAGATGTGACATGCCCCATTCAAGGTGGGTCTTAATCCTTTTATTGGAGTCCTTTATGAGAGGAGAAAAGACAGAAAAAGCCCAGAGAGAACTTAGAAGAAAAAGCCCCAGAAAAACTGAGAGACAAGGACACACCCACAGAAGCTGAGAGAGGAAGCCACCAAAGCCAGAAGAGAAGGACCAACCAACGCCAGCCAGGCGCCTTCTCATGTGACAGAGGTGACCCAGATGCCAGCAGCCTTTCTTCAGAGTAATATCATCCTGTTGATGCCTTAATTTGGACATTTTTATGGCCTTAGAGCTGTAAATCTGTAAGCTAATAAACCCCCATTTTGTAAAAGCCAATCCATTTCTGGTATATTGCATTCCGGCAGCTTTAGCAAACCGAAACATAAGGGGAATCTCTGCACTATCTTTGCAATTTTTCTGTAAATCTAAAATTATTCTAAAGTTAAAAGTTTATTAAATGCACACACACATTTTATCACTTTCAGGTACATAAATGATTCCTGGATGGGAGTTGACTACTAATGTGGTTTATTTGACTATACAGCATATATGTATAAGAGTATATGTCATAATGTATGTGGGTAAACTTACAGAATACCATTGAGTCTCAACTGTAGCAAGATGAGTTAGTCACATACACTGCTCACAAATCCTATCATTTAAAAGGTATTTACTGTGAGTTTACTTTGTACTAGCAAATTTTCATCCTAAATACTGTGACTATTTCCTTCATGTAACCTAAGTCTAGTAAAATAAAAAGCATATGAAAAGAGAATAATGTGAAGAGTAACACAAGAAAATAATTAGAAACTAATATGAAAAATAAATAAAAACATACAAGGGTTCAGCACACAGAAAGAAAGGATGACTGAATACTTGGGAGACAGTAAAGACTATTTCCTAGAGAAGGTGACAGATAAATTGAACTGAGTCTTGAATGGAGAGTGGGAGTAAGCCAGCCAAAATTGAGAGCATATTCTGAGAAGGGGCAATAACATGTGAGAGGCACAAGGATAGGAAAACTCTGGCACATTTGGGAATGGCAAAGTATTAAGAAAAAATGCCAGTCAATGGCCAAAGCGCAACTACTACACAAATAGCCAGAGATGCAGGAATGCATGAGAATGAGAAAGAAGCAGAACATGCAGGAAAAGACAGGATTTCCCTGAAGGCAAAGGAGCTGTACACAGGCTGAGGATGTGGAGGAATTCACAACTTTTAAAATTATAAAAATTTTTAAATGAGTCGTATAGCTGAACTTACACCTTTAAACTAAACCAATTAAGAGGGTTCCTCCAAAAATAAACCTCCTGATGATTTGAGTGAATGTGTGTGTGTGTGTGTGTGTGTGTGTGTGTGTGTGTGGAAAGGAGAGACAATAGATGTGAACTGAGTTCAAAACCCACAACATGACAGAAGAAGGAATCATTTCATTGTAACTCAAATTCAGGTCTCCATCAAGACTTTCTATCTAATACCACATTACAACAACTATACCATAAAAGGAAAGTTTGAGCTGCCAGAGACTTTTAGATGTAGGTACTCTGAGCAGGAAGAAAAGATAGGAAAACATGCTCTCAAGTAGCATATGAAAAAGAAGACTGAGTCTGTTCTTTAAATTTGTATTGAATCCTGGATTTAATGAAGAGAAATCCCTTTTTGTTCATGATGCCATAAGCAATTAAGACCAGCTAGAACTCATTAATTGCTGAGAAAACAGCCATAATATTCTCTTTCTATTTGTCCAATGCAGCTTGGTACTCAAGATTAACAGCAATCTAAAGAAGAGATGTAAGGAAAGAACGAAAAAAGAAGAAAACAAGAAATGCACAGGAACTAGTGGGAGAAAGACACCATTTAACATTACAAGGGAACATTATCATTCAATTCTGTCACAGGTTTTTTAACACTCTGAAATCATGCTGCAGGAAGTTTCTTCATTAATCCAAGTATAAAAATGTAAAAACATATTTCTAGAACCCAGAATCAAATTGTTACATAAAATTAAATTAAAATTAGAAAGAAAGAAAGAGAAAAAAGACAGCGAGGGAGGGAGGAAGGCAGGCAGGCAGACCACCACTGCCACCAATAAATTGTCTATTTTTTTTTAAATACCACTGGCAGACACGAACAAGCTTCATACTGAAATCTCTTTGATAGTTTACACTTCATTAAGACAGCCAAAGTCATTTCTTTCAGCTTTGAAATCTACCAAGGGAAGTATTAATCACAAAAGTTAAAATTATCCTGTACTGTACTTAGAAATAAATTAGATAGTAAAGCTTAAACATTATCTGAAGAAAGCAATGAACCATTTTAAAATTAGCTTTTCCTCTCCAAAATATTGATATAACAATTCTGTACAACAGTAAAGTGATTACACCTTAGATTTTGCCTGGTAATTAAAAATATTTATGTATGCTCTAAGGTGGTTCTGTTTCTCTGATATTAAGTTTGAGATCACATGTGACATTTATTCCGTCTTGGGAAGATCACTGCCCCAGCATGAGCTTCTGAAAGGAAACAGTAATCCGAAGTATAGCATAAGAATAGGGAAGAAAAAAACAAATAAAAATAAATGTCTCATCTCTTAAAATACTATTTGCATCAAGACACAAAATTAATATTACCCTTATCCTAGTTCTTGTATGAGAATCTCTATGAAATTTTCTACAAAACTGCTCCACCGTACAGTGAAATTTGAAACATTTCTGGCAGATGAAATTCCCTATATAAAATTAAAATTATCTTGCAGACTTTTTAAAACAGAGGAATGACTTTTTTTTTTTTAAATCTTAAAGAAAATTACTTTGGGCCTGGGGTAGCTGTAATGAATGACCCACCAAAAGTTTTACCAATGGTCTCCAGTTTGATTACCACTCACACTGGTTCCATTCCATTCACACACACCCTGCAAACCTATGACGGAGACTTGTGGCTCCTGCTGGGCACTCCCTCTAGCTGATCATTCCCAACTCACCCCACCCATCTCCCCTCCCCCCTATTTTTTAAGTTATTCTCAAAGAGAGACCAGAAGTCAAAACATTTTCCTCTGCAAAGGAAAAAACAAATGATAGAACCAGTATGAGCTGCCCCTGTCAGAAGGAAGCAGGAACCCCCTCTAACCACAGGAGGAGCCCAGGAATCCTCAACCCTTAGGAGGGCCACCTACTTAGCTGGAAAGTGCTCGAATCAGTCTTTAAGATGTTCATCTCTTCTGGAAGAGAAGGGATGGGATGTGGAAGGGGAAGAGGAAAAAGAGAAAACATGAACACAAAAGTAAAGAACCAAAGAATACTACTAGACTAAAAGGAGCCAGGAAAAATGTACCTAGCCCCCCATATTCATCCTACTAACAGAAAGACAAATTCAAATTCATTTGTTCTTAGTTTTTTTTTTTTTGTCAGTACCAAGGTTGTCAATGAAATTTAAAGCTCTTGTTTTCATTCCTCCTATCAAATGTAACAGTATCCCTACTACACATGCTTCTTATTTCATTCCATCTGTAAACCATTCCTGTCAATTCTCAAAGGTAGGTCTAGTCAGTTCTAAGGTCACTGGGCACACAGGCTTCTCCATTTAATAGGTTTGTGATACAACCTCATTGCTATAGGATTTTCCAGCCATCTTAGAGGGTCAGTCCAGGCTTTTAATACATTTTGTCAAACTATTATGCATAACTGATCTCACAAGACCAACAGAAATTTAGCTTGAAGCCTGACCCTTTAAATTTACATATTACGACATTCTTTGAAGGCATTTATTGAAAATCATGGCAAGGACATTTGTACTGATACCAAAAAAGCAGTATCTTTTGTAATTTTGGACATAGCTAAAAAAAAACCTTAGAGGTTGAGAGGTGGCAGATAGTTTGAAGAAGATACTTATACTCAAGATCAGAAAGTACTAGAATATTTCATGTAAAAAATCCATAAAGTTCTATAAATATAAAAAACAAGTAAAACAAACGTTTATTGGAGACCCATGAGCTGCCAAGCATTCTGCCAGCTGACAATATGAGCTTTTGTTAAAAATAAAATTGAAGTTTAGTGTACATAAATACAGAAAAGTGCAACAAACGTAAGTATATCCTGATGAACCTTCACTAAATCAACAAACTCAAGTAAACAACACTGAGTTCAAGAACTAGCACATTATCAGTTTCCAAAAACCTTGATCCAATGCTCTCTCTCCCATCACGAAGACTCCCATACTCCACCTACCCAAGGTAGCATCATCACTGAATACAAGGTAGCATTCAAACTTTGTATTAACAGAACCATAGAATTCATATTCTTTTGTGACTGGCTTCTTAGGCTTACATTATGTTTATGAGATTCATTCATGTTGTTGAGTACAGCAGTAGTTAATTCATCCTCATTGATGAATAATTATATCATTCCATTGTACAGACATTCTACAATGTATTTATCTATTCTACTGTTGAAGGACAGTTTTAGACTGTTATGAATAGTGCTGCTATGAATAGCCTTGTACATGTCTTGTACATGTACCCACACACATACACATACACATAGGAAGAGAATAGCTGGATCATTGGATAAGAGTATGTTTGACTTCACCGGCAGTTTTCTAAACTGCTTGTACCAATTTACATTCCTACAAGCAGAGTACAAGAATTTCAATTGTTCTATATCCCCATCAACACTTTAAGTCTAACCATTCTGGTTGGTGTGTTATGCAACCACATTGTGGTTTAATTTGCATTTCCCTAATGACTAATGTGATTAGACACCTTTTTTGTGTTTAGTATACATATTGGACACTTACGAAGTATCTGGTGAAGTGTTTTATCCATTTATTTCTATTAGATTGGCTGTTTTTCTGTATTGATTTCTAGGAGTCCTTTATATATTCTAGATACAAGTGCTTGGTCAGAAACTTTTAATCTATTTAATAAGAACATGATATGGACATGGAAAAGACAGAACAGTGTAAGATCTAAGATTAAGATAATGTAGCCATGCTACAAGTGTTCTAGGAACACAGGATCAGGGAACAATCAATCTAAGGGTGTTTTGGTCAAAAAAGAATATTTAGAGAAGGGAGGATATGAGATGGGCCTTCAAGAAATTAATGAATTTACATAAGTGGAACAGAATGGAGGAATCACAGCAAAGCAGAAAGAGCCTAAACAACAAAATTCAAGTCAGAATGAGCCTCATTCATGTGTGAACATTAATTTTTTTTCCTAAACCTCACTCTTTACCAGGCATCAGGTTGGTCTGATGAAAATGAGGGCAAAGGACACTGGTGTTTAGGGAGACAGTATGCATGATTTGCAATGGATAGAGGTGGCCTGAGGGTGCATCGACTGAGAAACGGAATGTATGCATACAATGTAATATTGAACAACTGCAAGAAGGAGTGAAGCTGTGAGACACACAACCAGGTGAATGGATCCTGTAGACAGCATTTTGAGTGAACCATGCCAGAAACAAAGGCAAACACTATAATACCTCACCAATATGGTAATGTAAACTCAGAATTGAATCTTAAAGCACAGCTTATCAGGGGAACGCTTATTGTAATGGCCCCTAGATTTTAAGCTCTCATAGCAATCACATCTATTCCTGAATTGTAATGGCCATCTCCAGGTTCTGAGATGCTGATCTCTTTGCGTATAGCCTGATCAATCCCTGGAACTGTGGGTTTCTGTGTGACACCTAAAACTCAGAGCTAGAACTCGGCAGATATGAAAGTCAGTATTAGCACATACAGCAACTGTAAAAAAGCTGAAAAAGAGTCCAGACTTCAGTTAGAGATATGAATGAAGCAGATCTAGTTAAGACTAGGGCAAATTGGGCCAACGGGTAAAGAATGATACTGACTTTGTTTTAAAACTTCAACTTCCACGTGAGATCAAGAGAAGAGATGTTTATTTGGTGCAGGATCTATATTTCCTAAACAATTTAACTTATACAGTTTGTTCAAATACCATAATTGCATGGAACTTTGAATGGAAAGTGAGACCTGATAGGTTTGTATAGGTTAGTGTGAAATAGTGACACATCCCAAAGTAATTTGGGCAGAGAATAGAAATATATATGCAGGGCCCCCCTGAGGAGCTGGGGGAAAATGCAGAGATGTTGGACTTCCTCAGCTGGATTGTTGCTGATGTTCTCACAAACATTGAGGGCTGGCTGTTTGGCATGCTAAGCCCTCTATCTTGGGGCTTGCCCTTATGAAGCTCATTACTGCAAAGGAGAGGCTAAACCTGCTTATAATTGTGCCTAAGAGTCTCCCTCTGAGTACCTCTCTGTTGCTCAGATGTGGACCTCTCTAGTTAACCCAACTCGGCAACTGAACTCACTGCCCTCTCCCCTACATGGATCTGACTCCCAGGGGTGTAAATCTCCCTGGCAACACAGTACATGACTTCCAGGGATGAATCTGGACCCAGCATCATGGGACTGAAAACATCTTTGACCAAAAGGGTGATGCAAAATGAAACAAAATAAAGTTTCACTGGCTGAGAGATTTCAAATGGAGTTGAGAGGTCACTCTGGTGGACACTCTTATGTACTATACAGATAACCCTTCTTAGGTTTTAATGTACTGGAATAGCTAGAAGTCAATACCTGAAACTATCAAACTGCAACCCAGTAGCCTTGACTCTTGAAGACGATTGTGTAACAATGTAGATTACAAGGGGTGACAGTGTGATTGTGAAACCCTATGGATCACACTCTGTTTATCTAGTATATGGATGGATGAGTAGAAAAATGGGGACAAAAACTAAATGAAAAATAGGGTGGGGGGATGATTTGGGCATTATTTTTTACTTTTATTTTTATTATTATTTTTACTTTTTCTGGTATAAGGGAAATGTTCAAAAAATAGACTGGGGTGATGAATGTACAACTATATGATGGTACTGTGAACAGTTAATTTTACACCACAGATGACTGTATGATATGTGAATATATCTCAGTAAAACTGAATTTTTAAAAAAAATGAGGGCAAAGGAAAACTACAGAGTTTTAGAAAGGCCTTGTTTACTACTTTAAATACATTATTTCATTTTATCACCCCAACCCTGCAATATAGGTATAATCCCCAATTTACCAATGAGAAAACTAATTAAATGGCTTGCCCAACAGCAAGCCCCAGAACTAAACTAAGAAAAGAGGTCTGCCTACTTTTAAAGCCTATGATTTTCCCACTAAACATTCCACATTTCAACAAGTAAAGTTCTTATACAATTTAATTACTACTGTGGTGGCCCCTGGAAGCTGGAAGTCAAAACAGTAATTAATTTAGAACATTAGAAGCTTCAGAACTTCATATAGGCATGGCTTGCCTTCTTACATAATGCATTTCAGAAAATGTGCTTGACTTGAATATCCAAGGGTCAAAACAGATAAGTCAAACAATAGACTAATGAAGTGCCACAATTCTAAAGCACCTTTATTTCAGATTATACCATTAACTCTTTAACAGCTTGATGTAGGGCAAAATAGATTAAATGAACATATATACTGTAAGACACCCTGATATCAGAAATGAGGAAAGCAGTACACCTTAGAATCAAGGAAGCATAGTAAATGTTACAAGATGATCTATTCCCAGTGCAATGAAAGTTTATTAAAATCTTTAATTATCCCTCACGTTTTTAGAAATAGTTCCAGCATCCAGTACATGTTCAATTAATTGCATGCTTTTGTTTCATCATTAAACACAGTTTAAATCTAATGAACATCTAATTGAGGTTAAAAACCTATCCTAATGAATTCTATCTTCACCTCAAATTAAGATTATAACCTACACCTCTGTGTATATATAAATATATACATGTGTGCGTACTCACATACATACATAAAGCCTTTCTCTGATTTCAACTTATTTTTCTAAAACAGGGTAATGCAATAAAATATTTAATGTTACACAAATATATATCACTGAGTAAACAAGGGATAGCACACCACCAAAATTCAACTATGAGCTGAAAGGCAGCTGTATTGGTTTTCTGTGGATGCTGTAACAAATTACCACAAACTTGGTAGCTTAAAACAACAGAAAATTATTCTCTCACAGTTCTGGAGACCAGAAGTCCCAAATCAGTCCCAGTGAGCTGAAATCAAGGTGTGGGCAGGACTGCACTCCCTCAGAAGGCTCTGGGGAAGACTCTGTTCCTTGCCTATTCCAATTTCTGGTGCCTGCCAGCATTTCTTGACATGTAGCTACATCATTCCAATCTCTGCCACCATCCTCCCATTGCTTTCTCCTCTGGGTATCTGTCAATCTCCCTCAGGCTCTCTTTCATAATGATATCTGTGAACCACCCAATTAATCCAAGTGGATATCCTCATCTCAAGAACTTGAGTTTAATTATATCTACAAAGACCATTTTTCCAAATAGGGGAACGTTTCCAGGTTACAGAGATTAGGATGTGCCCCTATCTTTGTATGATTGTTCAAAATACTCATCAGTTAATGTATCAAAGCCCCAAGTAAAAAAGGGAATTTCAATCTGTACTGTATCAAAGATCAGGGTGCACTAAAGTCCAGTGTCAAGAAAAATCAAGACTAACAGTGTCATACTGTAGATGTCTATTAGTACAAAGAGCCAGGAACGGGGTTATCTGAACATTAGAGTCAGCTGGGAGCATTTACTAATACTGATGCTGGGGCCCTAGGCATTTTTTTTTTCTAAGTATCTCAGGTAATTCAAATCTGCAACCACAGTTGAAAAACTGACAGGCTTTAGGAGAAAAGACAAATGGGAAAGAAACCATAAATTACATAGGGAAAAAATTTTTATTTGTTTAGTTTTGTTTTAAATGATTTAATGCAATGACCAGCATCCCTTTAAAAATTGTGTTCTTAATTTAATTTTAAAATACGTTGAGATCAGAAGTCTTAAAAACTGACCTCAAGAACTCTACAATTCTTTTAGCCAAATCAGAATATGTGAGCAGAATGGTCAACCACCAAATACTACAAAATAAATGTCTAATTTCATTTCAAGAAACCTTGAGTTGGTTCTTTTCATTGCCCCTGCTCTAGCAGTATCAAACAATGCTTGCTTAAAGCAAGCAGCTCTTGAAAATATTCATGTCCTGAGTAGATTTTAGATCCTGAGATTTTAGGATTATGCTTGCTGTTTCATGATTTTATTTTTATATAAGGACCACTACCAAAGCAAGGGAAATGACAGTGAAGATTCAAAGATCAAGAAAGTTGATAAATCCAATTCCCTGTCATCGGACTAATTATCCAAAATGAGGATTTTATTTTCATGTCCCATTCCTCTTCCTTTTTTCTGAAACTGCTCTTTTTATCCATCTACCTAGGGTTTTTTTTCCTCACCTCCACTAGAGAGAAAGCAGAGGTAAACTTACAAGTCAGTCAATTCTCTGGGTCTGTATAACTTAGTGAAACCTAGAGTGGTCAAGGATGGTAATTAAATGTACAAATATAAAAATGTTTTTATAGGTAGGAGAACAGATGAATGTCAACTTTGCAAGGTGTGAAAATGGGATACTGGGGAAAAAATATAATCAATGCAAACTAGAGTCTATAGTTTAACAGTAACATTGTAATATGCTTCCATTAATTGTAACAAAGACAATATACCAAAGCTAAATGTCTATGAGAGGGGGATATAAGGGAGGCGTGGTGGTTGTGTTGTCTGACCTTATTATTTTATTTTATTTTATTTTGTATTTTTCATTTTATCTTTTTTACTATTCTTATTTACTTTTTGTTTGGAGTAATGAATGTGTTCAAGTGCTGATTGTGGTGATGAATGCACAGCTATATGATGATACTGTACACCATGGATGAACGTATGGTATGTGACTATATCTCTGTAAAATTGCAAGCAGAAAAAATAAACAGAGAGATACAAGTGCTGAAGAAAACATGGAGAGAGCAATGTACCTATTCACTGTTGGTGGGGAAGTAAAATGGTGCAGCTCATCTAGAGGGCAGTATGTTGGTTCCACAAGAAGCTAAGTATGTGGTTGCCATAAGGTCCTGTAAACTCATTATCGGGTATATACTTGGAAGAACTGAGAGCAAGTATATGAATGGACATTTGCATAATGGTGTTTATGGTGGCAGTATTCACAATTTTCAATGGTTGGAGGTGGTCTAAGGATACATCAACTGAGGAACAGAATGGTGAGTGGCGGTGTATGCAAACAATAGAATATCGAGCGACTGCAAGAAGGAAGAAAGTTGTGAGACATGCAACTATGTGAATGAATCTTGAGAACAGCATTTTGAGTGAAATGAGAAAAATGAAAAGACAAACATTATAAGCACTAACTATAATGTGTAAACTCCAAGAATTGAATCTTAGAGCACAGGTTAGCAGGGGAATTCTTATTGTAAAAGTCCCTAGATTGTAAGCTCTTACAGCAGTCACATCTAGTCCTAAATTGTAATGGTTATCTCTAAACTCTGATATACTGAGCTTTTTGTATAACCTGATCAGTCCCTGGAACTCTGAGTATGTATGTGACACCTCAGATTCAGAGCTAGAGTTCTGTAGCTATGAATGTCAGTATTACCCCATATAGCAACTGTTAAAAAAAAGCCAAAAAAAGAGTTCAGACTTCAATTAGAGATATGAATGAAGCATCTGGTTAGGACTAAGGCAAATCAGGCCAAAAGGCAAAGGACGTTATTGACTTTTAAAACTTCAACTTCTGTATGAGATCAAAGAAAGAGATGTTTATTTGGTGCAAAATCTATATTTTCTGTAGCACACTAAATAATTTAACTTGTACAGTCAGTTTATTCAAACATCATAATTACATGGAACTTTGAATAGGGAGCGAGATCTGGTAGGTTTCTATAGCTTAGTGTGAAAGCCTGATATATCCCAAAGTAATGTGGGCAGAGAATAAAAATGTATTTGCAAAGCCTCCCTGAGGGACTGGGGAAAAGTGCAGAAATATTAAACTTCCCCACCTGATGAATTACTGATATTCTCACAAGCATTGGGGACTACCAATTTAGAAGGCTGAGCCCTCAATCTTGGAGCTTGCCCTTATTAAGCTTGTTACTACAAAGGAGAGACTAAGCCTACTTATAATTGTGCCTAAGAGTCTCCCAGAGAACCTCTTTTGTTGCTCATATGTGGCATCTCTCTCTGTAAGACTAATTGGTGGGGTAAAACTCACTGTCCTTCCCCTACATAGGACATGACCCCCAGGGATGTAAATCTCCCTGGCAACAAGGGACATGATTCCCAGGGATGAGTCTTGACCTAGCATCATGGGATTTACAATGCCTTCTTGACCAAAAGGGAAGAGAATAAAACAAAGTCAAGTTTCAGGGGCTGAGATTTCAAATGGAGTCAAGAGGTCCTTCAAGAGTGTATTCTTATGCGCTATATAGACATCCTTTTTTAAGCTTTTAGTGTATTGGAATAGTCAGAAGGAAATACCTGAAACTGTCAAATTGCAACCCAGTAGCCTTGATTCTTGAAGATGATTATATTACTATGTAGCTTACACAGTATGGCCATACAAATGTGAAAATCTTGTGGCTCGCACTCCCTTTATCCAATGTATGGACATATGAGTAAAAAAATGGGAACCAAAATTAAGTGAATAATAGGGGAGTTTTTTTTTGGGGGGGTGGGATGTTATGGGTATTCTTCTTTATTTGTATTTTTATTTTTTGGAGTAAATCTTCAAAAACTGAATTGCACAACTATATGATGGTACTGTGAACAACTGATTGTACACTGTGGATGATTGTAGGGTATGTGAATATATCTTAAAACTGAATTAGAAAAAAATTTAAAAGATTTTTAAAAAGTCAGTCAATTCTAATTCTAAATGGGTATTTTTTTTAAAAAATGCTTCTTCTTAGACAAAGGAAAGCTGATGTACGTCAAATGTTGGACATAGAATGTTAATGTTAGCTTCAAATATCATGTTTCATTTTGTTGATCAGCATGATGAATAAATGCAAAGGTGGCAATAACAGTACCTCAAATCATGAAGTCATTTAAAAATTGGATCTCCATTGTTACCTCTACCTATCATTACATGGAAACTTTTCAAGCCTACAACACACGCATATTTCAGTATGAATACTCTGATTTAGATAAGCATTTTATCTCATATATATGAGATATTTCGTTTATAATGAAAGGCAAAATGTATTCCCAGTGGAAAACACACTCCAAAGTCTCCTAGGGAATATTTCTAACAATTCACTTACCAAATTATTCAGAGCTTAAATCTGACCAGATATATGGGTTAAGATACCAGTTCTTAGATGGCATAAAGGGGAATTTATTCAACAACTTTCTTTCAAGATCTGAAAAATGTTCTTCAGAGATCCACAACCTATTTCATGTGTTCTGTTTTATGGTAAATATCATCATAAAAACAATTACTGAATACAAACAGGTATTTAGTAAACTATAATCCAAAAGTGTTTTGTAAATCATTTACACATTTTGAAAGAATTACGTATTATATATTTTACTTACATCATATCTCCTTTTACCCAAATTTGTTTTACTACATCTACTTACATTCTTAACCTTGTGTGTATTCTCCAAAAGGAAAAACCCAAGAATAATATAGCTTTAGCTTTCTTCAAGACACACTACCTCTTGTTTTTCCACCCTCTATCCATTACACAGTTGCTTTTTCAAATACATTTTCTTTTCAACTCTGTATTCATCTGTTTTCTTTTTATCTTTTTAAAGGGCTGCTTGTCTTTAATTCTTTGTCAAGTTCTTAATCAGGATTTCATCCTGCTGGTGGCCACTTTAATTCTATACCCCCTTCTTCATTGAGAAGCAAGTTTCACTTCTCATTTATCTTCCACTAAATTTTTTCCTTTTCTCTCACTTAAGCTAGTAGCATTAATTTCAACCAATTTCTAAGTCAGCAAGTATTCCACTAAATGTATAACTGCATTTTATATCAGACTAAGAAATTGTTGATTCCCTGCCATTTTCTAAATACAAAATTTAAAAAAAAGAGTAATTAAAAATGAATTTTGAAAATCTTTGAGGGAGAGGATGATTTAAGGTCTCCTTTCATATTCCCATAAAACTTCTCAATCTTATCTGTGTAATAATCTGTATAAAACTTCTGTTTCACAGGAAAGCTAAAAATCTTAATTTTAGATTCTGCTAAATAACTAAGCAAACATTTACAAAACATCCACTATATGTCACCACAGTGATAGGCAGATCTTTACTCATTATTTAAAAACCCACAAAAACGGCCAAATCAAATTAATCACCAAGTTGTTTTCACAGCTTTTTTCACTTACACATTCGTTATTGGCCCCTAAATGTCATGACTTCAAGCAAAATATTACCAGCTATCATTTAATCAGTAAAATTAATTATATAGTAGTCTCAATAAACTAGAAAATACTGCTCAAATAAAGCGACCCTTGCAAGGATTCACAAGCAACACTTTCAAGTTATCTTTTGTTGTTGTTAGAAATACAGTATGGAAAGCCTAGAAAACACAGAAATATTTATGAAAATTAAAGTCAAATCTAACAACCAGAAGTAACTACTGTTAACATTTGTAGAATGGAAAAAAAAAAAAAAAAGCCAAAAACTATATGTCTGTATATGTGAAAAATTAACATAGTTACAGTCATATGGTATAGAATTTGGACCTACTTTCTCAATTTATATCATGAGCTTTGTCGTGTATCATTAGAACCTCTCAGAAAATGCCATTTTAATGGCTGTTGGGTACTGAATCATGTCACCCACCGAAAGCATGCTCAGGTCCCAGCCCCTGGTCCTGTGGGTGTGAGCCCATCTGTAAATAGGACCTTTGAAGATGTTATTAGTTAAGAAGTGCCCACACCGAATGAAGATAGGTCCTCATCAAATATGGTTGAAATCCTTACTATAAGCAAAGGAAAAAAGTCACAGGAAGAAGCCGGAAGTCAACGCGGCTGGAGGAGAAAGAAGACATCACCATGTACATTGTCCCACATGACAGGAAAGCCCAGGACCAAAGACTGAAGGAGCCAGCCCCAGAAAGCCACAGCCTCAGGAAGAAAGCATCACCTTGCCAATGCCTCAATTTTGGACATCTCCAAGCCTCAAAAAAAATGAATTAATAAATACCTGTTGTTTCAGTCAACCCATTGTATTAGTTTTGTCTGAGCAGCTGGGAAACTAAAACAATGGCTATAAAGCAATCTACCACCAAAATATTCACACAAAACCCAGTTTTTCAAAAGAGAAATATTTACCGAATATCTTTGTGAAAATTTTGTGGGATATGTCTTTGGAAAGATGCTACTGTGGAAGATATGACCCAACTTTTAAGCAAACAAGGTAAACAGCAATTGCAAAGGCAACAGTGGGAGAAAAATCTTCATTTCATATCCAATTTTAGGGTTTTTCTACCTCTGAAAATAATTATCCTATATTTCTACTTCAGTCCTATATACTAGCTACCAAAGAATTTCAAATAATTTCAAGTTTAGGTACACTTTATAAATTGACAGAATTATGTGAAAGGTCCTGAGCTTCACATAACATCACACTTCTTTTTTACCCCTCCTTATCCTACATGGATGAATAGAAAAGGAGAGCTTGAAAAAAAAAACCATGTTACTCAATAAGCACCTAAACCTGTAAGCACTTAGAAAACTAGGGAAAAGATAGTTAGGAACCAAAGACACTCATCATGGTCTACACAAACAAGAATGAGCATTCTGCATGGCATATACTAAGTCATTCACAGCCACATAAACACAAGGAAGGATATTCAGCAACAGCACAGGTCTACCACAGAAACTCTGGTGCCAGAGAAGTCAGAGACTACAGTGCCTGTTTAGACACCACATACTTTTAATAGAAACCAAGAGGAAGGAAGGAAATGCACATCCAAAAAAAAGAATCAATCATAAAATATTTGAGTAATGAGAGACAAAATAGTTACTGAGAGAAAACCACATTCGCTCAGCAGGAACAGACAGCGAGGAGCACATTTGGGATTATGGTATGTACTGCCGGTGCTGAAGCAGCAGGGTGTGGGCAGAGCAGAGGTGCTTACCACAGTTAGGCTCAGTCCAGGAGACCTGATTAGCTGATGTCTCAGCTACTGCATGCTTCACATCCTCAAAGGCACCACCACGTGCTCAAACCAGTTTGATACTGGCAGAAGTTATAATCAGACAGGAGAAGCGGGAGGATGCCCATCCTTCCTTTAGCTAGAAATATCTGAACAAGGTGTAAATTAGGCCCAATGAGGATGCCTTTTAATCCATCAAGGGGCAGACACAGTTACGTGATTCTATTACTTAACGGGATTGTGGCAGTAAGGGGAGAATGCCTCAAACTTACAAGGACCTCACGCACTTATTAAATATAAAACAGGTTTTAAAAGTCCATTGCAGGTATATTTCTGACTGTAATTTTTAAAGGGGGATTTTTTTTCTTAATGTACTCAAGCAGGCAAAGAGCCAATCAATCCATTAGAAAAATCAAAGAGCCAGAAATCTATGCTTGTGACATTAATTAAGCCATGAAAGAGCATTCTAGTAGCATCCTTTCCACCCCACCACACCCCCCAACTGAAGAGGATAGCAGAACAGAAAGTGTAAAATGCCTTTGGGATATGTCCCCTACATCTGGGGCAGAGCTGACACTTCTGGCCCATGCTATGTTCCTAGAAGTGAGCAAGTATCTTAGGTTTTTTACAGTGTATGCAGTGCCAACGAAGAAAGCATTCTATCATGAGAAAGACACTTCTGACTCTAAGATTTTGATGGCTATAATTTACATAGAAAAAATACACTGGATTTATCCAACTCTTCTCCCCTCCCACCCTTTAACAGTGAGCAGTTCATAAAAAATCCCTGCGCAATGGTAGGTGATAAATTAAAAATGCTATTTCCCTATGGTTCTTAGATACCAATGGAATGCCATCTTCTGGAATCAGTCTAATGAGCCAACTAGAGGCACAGTTAGCTTAGAAGAAAAAGTTGAGTGAAGGGGAGGGTAGTATCATAGGCAGGGCAAAGAGACCCTACACTTTCTGCTCACACAACACTTTAATCAAAGTCCCTTCAACTTAAATTTGCTCTTGAATGCTGATGAGTCTTCCTAAAGGGTAACCTTTTAGAAGGATCTTTTTTTAAAAATATAAAATCTACTCTGTACATTTTTTTAAATTACAAAATTATTGCAAATTATCTGGCCAAGATTACCCTATTTCTTCTCCACTCCAGTGTGTGACTCCTCCTGCAGGTAAAGGCTGTTTAACTAGATAAACAAAAAAACACTGCCAACAGGCACATACTGTGCAGAAAATATAAGTGCTACATTTATAGACAGGAGCAGCTTTGTTAGAACATAAGAGCATCTAGGAGATCGGCAACCCAAATGAGGAACAACCGTCTAGTTCTTCACTTAAACTAGGGTTTTGGCCACACAAATATCCAGGAGCATGAAAACTGGGTGCCTTGCATCACCAGCCATAAAATATAGATGGGAAGACCAAAAGCAGCCAATTACTTAAGGCCAAATGCAAGGAGTTTCAACACATGCATTCATGTATACTGACCTTTCACTTAATTGCAGATATTTAAAATATTACACATTTTAAAATGGCTTGGAAAAATACAGAGAAGCCTTCAATGTTGTTACAGCTGAGCAAGAAACTATTAAGGCCAGATCACTGTATACTATGATAGGGGATTGGGTATCATACACAGATGTGTCTCCCTTGATGCAGAGATGTATTCTACAAAAGTGAGAATTTTCCATTCGTCTGGGGTAGGGGGTGGGTGATTTTTAATGTGTTAGGAAAGTGTAATATAAAATTAGAGAAGAAATATGCATTGCATTCCTTCTGTGCAAGAAGAGATGTTTTTGATACATTTTCCTATCTGAAGAATGTTTCTACTTCCCTAGAGATGACAATCTCACCATTCACAAACAACCTGAATCATAAACTCTAAGGCATGATTTTCCTAATAAAAGAATGCATGAGATTTTTCATTCCTTTACAGCTTTAAACAAACAGAGGAATTAGGAAATACTACCACTTGATACACACACACACACATACACATACTCACATATATATACACACACACATACATATACATACACATACATATTTATATATATATATATATATATATATATAAGCACATATACATACATACACACACATCTCAAATCCTTGGTTCCAATATGAATTTTCGTGTTTACTTTTCAAAATTTGGAATAATTCAAATATAAAGCAACACAAGGTATAAAAGTTAAATGTAATTTAAAACACCAAGAAAATGGAATTTAAAAGAACTACTATTAAATTTATAAACTTTGTATCCTTCAGATGATTTATTGCAATATGAAAATAAAGTCTGAGTTGTAAAATTTATGACAGATATGGCATATTATAAGTACTCTAACGTCAAAGCATCATGGTTTATGCTGTTCAAACACATTAATCTTTATCTTACCCTAGGTTTTATACAAACGTTTTTAAAAAAAACTAATTACAAATCAGAAGACAAATGATAAACTACATGGCAGCTCTACAGTATTCCTTAATGTAACTGCAATGTTCAAATAACAATTAAAAGTCTTGAAAAGCTCCACTGACCTAAGAATGTACAATGTGGCTATCAGAACTAGAAAGTTTGGCCATTTCAGAACCTAAGAAATTAGCCAGTGTTCTAATTTTTATCTGTAATATTCAAAGTAATTAAGCACACATACACACACTTGTACAGCACTTACTACATGCCAGACATTGTGTTTTATCCACTTAATTCTCAAAATATCCCTATGAGGTAGTTCTAACATTAACTCCATTTTACAGATGAAATTGAAACAGACCAAGTTACTTGTTCAAAATATACAGCTATGTAAGAGGCATAGATGAGATTCAAACCCAGGCAATCTGACTCAAGAGTCATGATTCTAGAGTAGTCCACATTAATCAGTCCCAACCTTCCTCCCTGCCTTCCCACCTCCATCTAAAGATCAGTAATACCTGAGGAGGGAAACATTCCTAACTAAACTCACACCATCTGCCATCCCTTTTGAAAAAGTAGATCCACATACCCAAGTTGTTCCCAACAAGCTTGAGATGAAAGGGAAAGAAAGAAGACATTCCCTTACACTTCTGGTGATGAGATAATGGATACAAAATGCAAAAAGTTGTAAACTATAAAAATTTAAAGAAATTAGATTATCAATAGAGTTTTCTAAACATGCCTATCAGACCCTGAAAACATGAATAAAACCAATGATTTTTAAAAATTAGTTCAACATGCATGTATTACCTATAAAGTATTATTTAATCACCTCATATTTTAGTCATGCCTATTTAATACTATTAGATTTAAATCAACCTCAGCAGCAAATCCACTTGTAAAGCACTCAATGGAATTATAAAATGGACAAGAATTGAGATTGTTTTTCATATTCAATAAATATTAAGTCAATCATTTTATGTCCAGATGATCTTTATTTCTCATGAAATTTTTCAAAACATGATCTCCCCAAACACAGAACTATAGTAGTATATCAAAAACCTTCCTAAGGAATAGATTTGGGAAGATATCTATTGCAAGCTACATTTGTAATTTAAAGTTTTCTAGTAGCCACATTAAAAAATATATTTTTTAAATCTTTAAAAAGACCAGTTTTAATACTATGTTTATTTAACCCAAATACCCCAAATTCTTTCATTTAAACATCAATATAAAATTTTTGAGATATTTTATATCCTTTTTTCATACTAAGTATTTGAAATCTGGTGTGTATTTTACACTTACAGCACATCTCCATCTGTTTTCATCAGTGGCTAAGTTTTCATTGGAACTACATGACCTATATTTAGATGTCATAAAATTTACAGTTGAAAAAGTAGATTTGCAATCCCAAGTTGTTCCAAACATACTTACAATTTTCCAATAACTGAATCAACTATCTGATTTAAATTTAAATTTAATTAAAATTACATACAATTTAAAATTCTGTTCTTCACTCTAGCCACATTTCAGGTTCACAGTAGGACACATGGTTAGTAACTAACATACTAGACAGCAAATGTCTAACAGGAAGATGAAAGGCATCTTTATTTCTCTCATCAGTCTTCACCATTCTCTCTAGTTCTGTAACAATTATGATTGCTCGTGTGGCATCTAATTGGTACAGCCTGAGACCAGCCAAACAGTTCCTCATCTCAAGGAGGGGGCATTTTTGCTTGAAATATAGTAAACGAGAAAAGTGTTAAGTCACCCGGGACGCTGATAAATGCAGAGTTGATTTGACCTTCTACTGGAGTACTTACAGTAAATGGATTTTAATTGTAATAATTAGTTATTAGAAACACCAGAATTAAAATTTACTTGCCTTAATTATGTGAAATTGCCTCACAGCAATTTGGAATGGTCCCAGCAAGAGTATGATTCAAGAAAAGTAATCTCCTATCCCATGTATAATCTTTCTTGAGGGTTCTGGGTAGCAGGCTGACCAAAGGGCAGCAAAGAACTGGAAAGAGAGTCACTATTCACCTAAGTGGCTTTGAAAGTTACTCAGGGATGATATTACCATTGTTGGGAACTTCAATCTGTTCAAACTTGCAAAAACACACATTTTGCTCAAAGGCATTAGCAAAAAAAAATAAAAATAAAACAAGGCGTTATGGACATTACCTTCATTTTCCTACACTGGCAGAAATATTAGTAGAGGAAAGCCTCCTCACCCTTTTGCCCACCAGAGGTGCCCAGTGATCTCTTCACTATGACCATCGCCCCTCTTCCTAGTGCTGGCACATAGGAAATCTGGTTCCAGGATCAAGTCAATATACCTGAATTAGAGAATTCCAACTCCATTGCCCATCCCCTTCAAGGATTTCATACAACTGAATGTTGATCCCGGCAGAAATTCCAGGGCTTAGCAGTAATCCAAAGGGACTGTTAACCAGGGGCTTGCTCCAAATATTGCAAATTCCAAATCATTTTTAGAAATGGGAGCATGAAAACATGCACTGAACTTTTGCCTACAATTCAAAAATTCACAAATTCATTTTAGATAACATTTCCAATCTTGTATATCAGGGCTGTTAATGAATCACCCACTGACTATTCCAAGTTTCACTACTTTCACTTGCCCCCAAAGCTCAAAGCACCTTATGAGTGAGGTGGCCTATAAATAGAAATATCCAAGAGGCACCCGAGTGGGAGAAAGAGAAAGACAGACCAAAATACACAGCTCTTTCTAAATCAGAGATGCATGGCTTTCTGCTCTGTTTTTTCTTCTTATTGTACAATACCCTCTTTACCTCCACTTCGATTTCTTCCTTGGAGCCATTTGTTTAAACATACACAGTTTAAATATAGATGCATATATAGACAGACAGATTGGTTATTTTAATATGTTAAAGTTTATTTACTATGTTAAAAGTTTCCTTTCAATGACTAATTCTGTTGAGGAAAAAAACTATGAAAACTTAATAAATAAAGCAACACACAAACCAGCAACATAGCTAAAATTTCCCAATGGCACTAATAGCCAGCAGACATGAAACAAAAGAGGAACAACCCTGATCCTTGAATTTATTTCTAGGCTCCCCAGAATGAATAATACACCTGGCCTAATTCTACTAAGGCACTTCCATACTTAATTTGATAACTGACTGAGCTTCTTTTTTGGCCTCTGCAATTCTATCAACCAATGGACTTTACCAAGCAAAGATGGCACCCAATACTCCTCGCTCTCCCCCGAATGGTGATATTTCCTTTTCCCAACTCCCTTTTGATAGATTACCACATGGAACACCATTCCCTGGAAAACTACACAGGAATATCTTCTAACTAAAGGAACCTAACAAACAATTAGTCCCATAAATCCTCCTGGTTGGTCATGAGTTTAACAACCAGTTTTTCCCAACATTTTTGATCCAAAGACAACCCCGAAGCACTCTTCAAAGGTAAAATTGCTGAAATTTTGGAATCAGACAGAAAAATTTATTTGGTGACTAAGATTCTGCAGTTTCTGATACAGTATTCAACAAAGAGCTAATTATACTGAAATATAAACTTTCACATACTCCCAACAATAAAACAAAGAATTTACCTGGAGGCCCCTGAACACAAATCCTATGAAAGGAAGAGAACCATATATTTGTTTATTACTACCCTTATTTTGACAGAATTTGATCAATTTTATTCATCATTGATACCATACCCTATAGACACTGTAATATGACCTAGGATTTATGTAGTAGTAGATTTTTGTAGCCTCCTGAAATTTATGCTAATTTAAGTCTATATTCAATCCCCATCCCCGTGTGCACATACAAACACACAAACCTGCTCTGATAAAGTTAACAATTGCACTTGCTTCCCTCTCTCAGTTGCCAAGTCATCAGATCCACCCACCTCCCACCCCTTATGACTGTACAAGTTTATGGATTACTTATTCCTTGTGTGTGTGTGTCTGTGCCTTTTTTTTTTTTTTTCCTGACAAACTGCAACCACTTTCCTTTTTTAGAGCTATGATCAATTCTCAGAAGAACATTGGGGGAGGACAATGAGCAACAGTAGCAAAGATGTTTTGAGATTTTCCTTTATTACTAGAAGCCTTGTTTGCAAAGAACTTTACAGTCATATTAGATCTTTCTTACACATTGGAGAAAGGGAAGTATTATTAATCCTATGTAACACAGAAAAAAACAAGGTTAAGCAATCAGCAGCAGACCACCCAGTAGAACAAAGACAGAGTTCAGATGTGAGGTAACAAGTGCTGAGTCTTTTTTTTTTTTTTAATTTCCTGAACTATCAAACTCTAATTTATTTTTTTATATTAAGGCTGACCACTCACATGAAGCAGAGCAGCTTTCACATTGCAACCACTTTGTTACCACTGGGCCACCATTAGCTAGACTCTAGTTTCTAGAAATCTCATGCCTCGATTTGAGAGAATAGAGGTTTTGAGCATGGAAGGGATGAGAACACAACCTGAGTCCAGTAACTGGTGTAACACCAAGGATTAGCTTTGGATTTCTAAGATGTTTTTTAAGGACCCAAAACAGTCCTACACTGGCATTCTTTACAAACATATTCATATTTTCTCAGTAACAATGCAATTGTTATCCAAATAAACTTTAGATTTACTTAGGAAATAATTATAATAGAAAGTTGAAGAATCCAATGCAAAATTGACATATAAAAATCCCACAAAGAATCTACCTTTTCTCACCTGGCAAAGTCCCAAAGACAAAAGCAGTTTCAGTAGTGAGCCTTATCCTGAAATGTTATTACAGTTTTATTTAAAAGCTGCAAGAAGAAGTGTTTTTTTTTAAAAAATAAATATTCGGAAACACACAGAAATTATTTCTAGTAAAGACTTTCTCTATATTGGACATCCAGAGGGAACCGGAGAAAACTGAGAATTTGACCTTTATTATGAGTAATGGGTGTTTTTTCTTTATGATCAGAGGTCAGAATTCAGAAATAAGTCCTTATTTTATGACCACAGTTTTCTACTTTAACCTAGTGAATTTAGGAGTAGCTTTAAATTTCTCTTAAAAAAAAAAAAAAACAAAACTCAATTCTCAGCAATAAGTATAACTCTACAGAAAAGGGCTTTCACAAAGAAAAAAGAGAGAGAAGGCTGTCATTTTGGTTATTCCTTCTTCCAAAATACTCTAGAAGAACTTATATCCATATTCCAAATTCACAAGTCCTTGAACCTGAATATGCATTCATTCAAGATTCAACAAATAATGGCTGAGCATCATGTGCCAGGCATGGTTTTAGGTGCTCCAGACATCATAAAGGAAAGAGTTCACCAATTCCAGCTGCTCTTAATTGATCCACAACACTCATTCAACAACATGTACTGAGCACCTAAAAGGCACCATCCACTACGCTTGGTATGATATTTTATGTATATAGGATGCTGCTCATTTTCTTGCTTCCCTATTGAAGTACAGTTTATCCCATGCCTATGATTGAAAGTTTATCTGCAAATATTAATGCTGGTTTTCACTGGGACTTCCTCAATGAAGCCAGTCAAATAACTTGACCTTTTAAACACTCATATCTTACAAATCTAGAACACAAGAAACAAACAGGAGTTTGAACAGGGAACTTGATTTTTGTAAGTATATTAGATGCTTTCCTGGCTTCTAAAAGACTATAAACAAACAGCATTTTTTACTAACCATTCACAAATACAGGGATTCACAACACTCCCAACAAAAGAAAATGTTTCCAGAATAACAGATACTAATTTGAGGAAAATTTCAAACTGGTATAACAAATCTGAGTCAGGTATTGCTCGTCAGAGAAAAGCAGATCGACTGTAATGATCCAGCAGGTTTCCATACTCTTGAGAATGACAACTAACCCATTCCATATAAAAATTTTCTTTTCCCTCTCTCTTCAGTTCCAAATACTATTTGTCCAAACTGAATAAATTTCATATTTATGATTTTTAACTGGCATCAATCTTTCTGCCTACATTTTTCATACGACCCTCATTAGAGGGCCATTAATGATTTCAATTAGACCAATTTCACTTCCTTACTCCCAAATTTAATTTCCTGTAGAGTACTTCTTTCATTTCAACTTCAAAACAAAAATCTCACTTTACAATTTTTTACAGATCTCTGTTCCCTATTAAAGAAAATTCATATCCTGGCAAAATATAAACCAATACAAATTGTTACAAGTATTGTTACTCACTTTTTGACAGAAGGAAACTTCTAATACAATCATAAAAACCAAGTTCTGTGTTCAAGCTCCTGTCCCTACTTAAAAATTCATTTAAAAATTGTTGAGCACCAAAATGGTACTATGAATAAAATACTTTCAAGGATTGTTGGAATAATCAGTATTACATACAAAAGGTATGAAAACCAATGAAAGAGAGAGAAATTCTTATTTATTGGATGATTATTTACAAAACAGACTTCAGCAAGGCAGAATAATTACAGGTATTTTAAATACTTAACTTTGTTTATCTCACTCTGATAAGGATAACTCCTCTCCTTTTATAAAACACTTGGGTAATATCCCCCAAATTGTAGATTCTTACAGCTACTCCTCACCTCTCCCACAATAATATACAATTATATACCAATAATATACCCACTATAAGGCATTTCATTTATTCCCAAACCTGTTTTTTCATTTTTTTGTTTTTGTTTTTGTTTTGTTTTTTTGTTTGTTTGTTTTGCCATTTGCACTTGCAATCATGTAATTTTATTATTTTGTAAACCAATGAAATGAGGGTGAAAAAAGTTCACTACTTCTGAAAAACTAAAGTACCTGCTTTGCAAATATTCACTGAAGGGAATCAGCTAAATTAACATCTGTCCAATGAACCATGGGAAAGAAAATTTTAAATTGGAAGAAAAAAACATTTTTAATCTGGAAAGATTCTAATTTCAGATTATAGATCTTCAAATTCTTGCTCTACTTTTAAGATGCATGTGTGTATTATGAGTATAGTAAATTCAAATAAAGCCACTCAGAACTCCAATCAGTGGACCAACATTTAAAGAAAAAAAAAAGGTCTTTCCTCAGATTACTAGAGAATGGAGTATACACGCGCATTCAGTTAAAATGCCTAAGATAAATGTATACATTTTAATTTTTACCTTTCTAACTAATTAACAATCCAAATACTAGAACTAGGTCAAGCAGTCGGCTCATGTTGGATTAAGAAGGGTTTCATGGATCTGAACAACAATAATAAAGCATGTGGTGTGGCCATTCCGGGCAACAACCCTCCCCCAGGCTGCCAGACCAGTTTTCTGCCAGCACTCCTCTTGAAGGTCATCTAACTGACCCCACAAATCATCTTTCTAACCTAAACTTAAGTTGGATTCACTAGCTGATTTTCATGCTGGAAACAAGCATTTTGGTTGAAAAGTCAATTTCCTGTGAGTTTGGATACATATCAGCCCCCAGCCTACACTTTTAGAAGCTAAAACTGAGTTCTTGAAAATGCAAAGCTGGGGAAATTTAAAACTCAAGTCCTCACTGGTACACTACCTCCTCCAGGAATGTCTTCAAACTGGGGTATCTGCTACATTTACGATACATGAAAACTTTCTAAAGGAAAGAAATCAATTTCTCCATCTTCAACTTCCTTGCAAAGTTGAAGTATCTTTCCTAAAAATGATATGCATGAGAATGTCACTTTCTCTTTCATAATCGCCTTTCTCTCACTTTCTAAAGGCACATCTCATCCACCCCCACATCTCACTAGGTCCACTGCCCAGACACACAAAACCTCCATCGCTCCAAAGAGGAGAGCCACTGGAAACAAACTGGCTCTGGTGAGAAAAAGTAAGAGATAAAGAAATCCAGAGTCAGGGAAACAACTGTGCTTACAAGTCAGATTGTTTCACACAAAATGAAAGGAGGACCCATCATTAAAAATATGTTTGATGTCAGATCACTCTATAAGTTTTGCCACATAACTTCAGAAGTTCAAAGAATTGAGTGACCTTGCAGTAGCACTCCTTCCTTTTTCATTTTTAGGATCAAGTTTTTTCAGTGCCTACATCTAAAAAAAAAGAAAAACAGAAGGGAAGTGATGTCAAATCTTTTATTATCTAGCAATAAATATAGGAAGAAGAAAAGCACTCATATACATGGGAGAAATACATTTTTAAGTGATACATTTCTACTTATGTTTATTAATCCCTTAGAATTTATAACATAACCATGTTATTTTAATCAACTGTTCTAATAATGGAAATGATTAAAATTTTTCTTCTGGATTGAGTAAATCTTGCAGTCATTGGACATTTCTAATTTTAAGTTTTTATATATATTTATTGCATAAGTATGCCATGACAATCAACAAAAGATTCTAAACATGAACATGTATTATTTTAGAATAAAAATTTGTGGGTAAGTAGAATTAAAAAAAGAGTTCAAGGTAAAGTGAAAAAGAAGTTTCCAATTAAAGGGCTTGTTCACCTTTTTTTTTTTTAAATGAATGCTGCTGTTATGAAATTATTAGATTTTCACTGGCACTAAGTAAGAAGTAAAAGGTTTATTTTTAAATGTCAATTTTTATGACATACCAAAAATTACCTCTTTTGAAACAAGTAAGCTTATGATGAAAATTTAGATATCAGCACAAGATTTGAAGACCACAGTGCTACAAGGGGAAGCAGTCAATCTACTTCTAATTGCCATCCAATGCTCCAACCTCTTTCCAGCTTGAACCAGTAGCCCCTCAGTTTGAACCTGTAGCTGGAGTCATAGCAGCATCATTTCCTCCATAGGCTTTGCACTTCCCCACCTCCTACCCTCTGCCCACACTGCCAAGAAAAAGATACAGCCCTCCTCCAAATACCACCATTCTCCCTTTAAGGAGAGATGCTTGGTTAGGTGCTGTGAATTGCTAATTTGGTAACTAAAATGAGGCAGAATAACATAGTGGAGATGAGAGCCTAAAATCTGGAGATAGTTTACCTAGTTTCAAATTCTGGTCCTGCCACTTACTAACTTAAGCCAATTATTTTATCTCTCTGTGATCCAGTTTCCTCATCTATCAAATGGGGATTGTAATCAACATTACCTGATTGGGGTTTTGTAAGACTAAATGAGGAAATGCATTTAAAACCCTTAAAACAGGGTTTGGCATGTGGTTTTTTTGCTACATCATCACCATTATTAGTACCACAACAAGTACGACTATAACTTTTATACCCACTCCCTGGTAGAGAGTTTTATTATACAGGCCTAAGCTTAGCACCTTTAAAAATGGACACTTGCCCTTACCTATGTCAGGCTACTATTTAGTTGAGAGGAACAGACAAGAAGACCTATTCACCACATTTGTTCCTTCCTAGAGAAAGACAGCTAGTGAAAACACATTAAAACTCTACTCAAACCAACTCTTAAGGTGAGAAACACTATCAATGATATCATAATTAGCAAATAATTCCTCATGGGCTCAGCCCTTCTGTCTGAAAGACAGGAAAATTGAGTAGCAAGAAAGTCAATGAAAGAGTAAGCCCTAAGAAGAAACTCTTGGGCGAAGTCACACTTTCTATCCTCAGGGTTTCTTTCCATTCCTTATCTTGCAACAAGAGACAATAAATGGAAAATAACTGGGGAAGGGAATAATCTCTACGTATGACTAAGGAAAACCAAAAAGAACTGGATAGACTCTACTTTTTTGAATAGAGATTGATATGGATAGCAACTGCTGCTCCTCTTCGGGCCTACAGCTGGTGCTTCGCGCCTATAGCTGGCTGGCAAAAGAAAAGGAGGCTACAGGAAGGCAGCCAAAGGGAGGACGGCAATAGAAAGCCTAGGGAACGTGGTTATAGATTTCAATGACAACAATATCCTCTATCCTCCCTCCCCAAAAAATGTATCTTTAGAAAGGAAAGAAAATTTCTAACAAAAATTTGCCTTAATAAATGTGGCCCCATAATGGCCTTGAGCAAGCACCTTTCTAAGTCGTAGAGACGCAAGCCAACATCTCACCCTCAGTAGCCAAGTTGGAGAAGAGGCTCTCATCAATTCAACTGAATGCTGAGAGTCATCTGGGATGTTTGTTTGAAATACAGATTCCTGGACCCCGAGATAGTCTGATTCATTCTGGGGTAGGGCTTGAGAACCTGCATTTTTGAACAACTTCCAGGGACCTCTTGAGCATACTGTAGTTTTAAAGTCACTACCTGGAGGACATCCCTGGAATATCAGTTAGTAAATGTAATTCATATTTACTCTGCCCACTCTGAGAAAGAAAACAGTCTTCAATTAGGTTCTGTAATCATTAAGGCAGAGAAAAAAACACATCATAGAATATGAGAATACTTCCCCCAAGGGATTAAACTTATTTTTACATAAGGCATTTAAAACAGTAGTTTCAGTCTCCTAGAAAATTCAAGTTACAGAAATTTGTCCCATTTCCCATGAGACAAATCTATAAAGTGCTAAACCTTGAGTTGAGGCAGTAAGATACAGATTAATGGCTTTTAATTTCACAAAATTATAATGAAAATCAGTGGGAAAATATGGTTCATTTTGGCTGTCTACACAACCCACTTTTCAAAAATGTGATTATACCCCCATAAAGTTTTTAACTATTTAAAGTATGCTGTTAAGACCAGGACCTCCAGACTCTGTGCTCAAGGATGCTGGTTTATGGATGCTCTCATACATGAATATGTATGATTCGATGACTCAGAAAGAAAGAAAAGAGGCAAAAAAAAAAAAAAAAAAAAAAAAAAAAGGTCACGCTTTTGCCCCTTCTCTAACCAGAAAGGGACCATTCAGCCTTAAACTTTCTAATAGTCATAACTATCCCCTCATTCTTTTACTTTTCCTTAAATAATAATTATAAAGAAATTATTGACATGAGAACACTCAATCTACCTCTTGTGAAATACAGCCTTTTCAGACTCCATATAAGTGTAGATAGATGACTTACATTCCTTCAATAAGGCCTAAAGAAGCTGGGTATACAGCCTAGCAAGAGACACATAAAAAAACTAATAATATGCAGCATTAGGTACAGTGGGAGGTTAAGAGATAGTCATAAGTCTTGAGGACAAGTAGGCAGCAGTAAAAGAGGAAGAGAAAAGGAAGAGGAAGAGAAGAAATAAGGCACTGAAATATTTTCTGGAAAATGTGATACTTCCACAGATCCTTAGGTTTTGGTGATGCCAGGGAGGAGTCACTGAGGTAGAGACATCGGATGAAGCAGGACTTGGAGTCTGGGAGATTTAGGGTAGAAGAGAATTCGTTGGGGATGTTTAAGTAGAAGGAGAGAACAGAAAGAGGTCAGAGGTGCAGGAAAGAGAGAATGGTGGATGTAGCAAGGCCTGAGAATGGTGAACGGAGCAGCAATGTGCCTGAGGGCACAGGTGGAGGAGGCAATTAAATTAGAGGATGCAGTGTAATGCATTTCAAAAGGGCAAACTGATGTGGCAAAGGGGCTCTGCCATAGTAAGATTTTTTCTCACCTATCAGTCCAGCACCATGCCTCTGTGCCCACCCCTGTAAAAGGCATTGGGCTTTGGAACATAAATATCCCCATCAAATAAACCCAGCAATTTCTTTGGGTGGGTGGTGAGGGCTGAGGGGTGAGGGGAGGAGGTCGGATGAATTCATGCCAAAATAAAGAGGACTTCTCACTTCACCCTACCAGAGTGTTGCTTCTTCCTACCCTGCTCTGAAGTTGAAACCCCCTCTTACACATTCTTTCATGAAAACAGCTTGGGAACTAGAAGGTCAATTGTACCCCACACACTCCAACTAGATAACCAGAACTTTGTTTGCTTTATGTTACTTTTGAATAATGGAATTGAAAAGTGCCCCATCTTTTCAAAGTACTCAAACATACATTTTCCAAAGGAATAGGAGTCAGTATCATTTTCTCTCTTGCTTTAGGTACACAAATACTCCAAAACACTTGTATTTATATCAGCATTTAAAGATAGAATCACATTATAAATAAACTGTAACAACTTAATATTTGTACAGGAAATTGCTCATAATGGACACAAATTATGGAAGATGCCCCATGTAAAATAATTCCTTAGGGGTCCCATTGTGTGAAATCCCTTTCTTCTGCTACAGGCTCCTTGGTAATAAGGGTTGGTCCAGGACAGAACAAACCAATCACAGCTCCTCAGTCTACACCCACCCCCAAACCCCTCTGCCTTTTAACTAGTGAACAAGTGGTGGTCTCATTATCCAAGTCAGTTCAATCGGGGCCCTTCACCAGGTCAATCGGGGCCAACTGAAGTTGGCCTTCTCTGTTTGCAAGGCTGTAAAGTTCCAAGCCCAAAGCAGTTTGTAGTCATGGTTCCAGCCTCGTAGAGACAGAGAGCTCTCCAATGAAAATGACGCCAACATGCTTAAGTGTTTCACATCCTGGTTCCATTCACTCTACTCCTCACAGTTTGATTACATAAGCCCCCGAATTCCCTGTCCCCTCCCCCAACACATACATAATTTTTTTTCTGTTACTTGCAGCTGAAATTATCCTGTACAAGGGCATACTTTTTAAAATCACTATTTACCAATTCACCTCAAACTTTGGTGTATCTGCCTCTCTGTCTGGTCTACACTCTAAAGTTCAAAGCTCAAAAATGACACTAAAGAGCCCATAAAGGGAAAGGGGGCTGCTGAGACTAGAGGAGAGAGCACCTGAGCAAACAAAAGCCACTTCAATTCCCACATGAATCATTTCCAACCCTAAAATCCTCCCAGAAGATACAGATACACCACATGGCAAATCAAACTTACTTCAAAAGTAAACTTTGAGCCTGCAAAAGAAACCAATGGTTACTGAGAAGGAAGGTGCTATATGTTTGCAGATGGAGAGTAAATTGCTAAACACCTATTTTATCAGAATGGAGCTCTGGCATGACCAGAACAAAGGATTTCATCATCCCAAATCAGACAATTACGTAATGGGGATGCTTTTATTCCTTAGCGCCACAGATTTCATCACACTTCTTTTCATATCCCCAAAAATGCCTAGAATTATTTTTTAGTTGAGTGGGGGGGAGGGCGGAATACCCCTAATGTACCTTTGTGATTCCTCATTTGAATTTAACAGTTTATTATTAAGGTACAGCACTATTCTGGCCTCTGCTGCTCATACTGAGGTTCATTCATTCAACCAATCTTTACCGTGGCCCTACTGTGTTGTAGGTACTAACAGTGAGTGCAAGGGTCAAGAGTGATGACATAAATTAATATTACATGGCCTCTGCCTTCAAAAGCTCACAGTCTAGTGTGGGAGACAGGTATTTTTTAATAACTGTATTGAGAGCTAGCAGAAATCGAGATTATGCAAAAAAGTGCTGAGAAAATACAGAGAACAGGGCTACCAAATTGAGAGTGCTACAGAGGTTTCACAGAGGCATAATACTTCATTTATATCTTAAAGGTTATATAGAAGTTCACAAGGCAGCGATGATAAAGAAGAGCTTTGCAGCATGAGGAAACAGCATATACAAAGAAAAGATGGGGAAAAAGAGGGAAAATTTTATATGGTGGTACATAGGAAAGTAACAAAAGTAGTTAAAAAGAAAAGTTTAAGAAAAAGGCATCTGTCAGGATGCTTGTAGTTTCAAGTAATAGAAAACATCTCAAGCTGTTCAAACAATAAATGCAATTATTTAATGGAAAACTCCAGAGGTAAGGGTGGCTTCCGACCAGGCCTGATTGAGTACCTCATAACAAGGGCATGACTTCTTTCCATCCTCCACTCCGCCTTCCTTACTGCTGCCTCATCCTTAGTGTAGCAAAACTGTGGCTCCAAGATAGCTGCCAGCTATATCTGAGACCACAAGACTCCTCCATAATGTCTAATAAGAAAGAAAAGCATTTTTGTCCCAGCTCTCCTACTGGAGTGGTTTAGATCACAAAGCTCAGCCTTGAGCCAATCACTGCAGCAAGAAAATGAAAACCTATTGGTTTTGCCTAGGGCCCAGGGACAGGAACATAGTCAGCTTCTCCAGAATCACAGGAATCCCCAGAATCCAGAAACAAAAGGTGGGCTGCAGGGTAAGAAAATATGGATACTGGGAAGACAGCCAATAAGTTCCTACCACATTAAGGTAGCTAAATAATATTATGCAGGCACAACTACTAATATGTCTTTGAAATGGAGGTTTAATAAACTATTTCAGTATAATGACTTAAGTGTAAGCCAGCAACCACACCATTCTTGGCACATGATTGTTCAGCCCATTACAGCAAATTATTTCTTTCCCGGCAAAGTCTCAATGAACTCGATTATGCAAAATCCTATTTATTTCAGCAAGACTGCTGCCCAATAAGGAACACAGAGCACAGTGAAATTCCCATGCTAAAGGCTCACAGACAAGCTGGCCTGAATGAGAAGCCTGTCACTTACATTTCACAAGGGCCTGTACCATGACCCTAGGTATAAGAATCTGAACATTCTACTCACGAAAATTTTTGAAGCCAAACATTGCAGAAAGACCTTTTTGAAGGGTAGGGGAGAAATATGCAGTATATTGCTTCACTACGAAAAAGTACACAAATGTGTGTGTGTGTGTGTGTGTGTGTGTGTGTGTGTGTGTGTGTGTGTGTAGAACTACTTACAAGACAATTCCATTTAAAATATTCCCAAAAAATCTTATTCTGGACTCTCAACCTCATTTTTGTTAAACAAGAAAGAAATCATCACCAGAATGAAATCAACAAATAAGACCTGGGGCAGAATCAAACTTGTTACAAAAGAACACATTTTTATCATTAGGTATCAATGTGTTTCCATCTTTGTTAGTAAAAGAGAAAAAAAACACATTTTTAAAATAATGGAAGTGAAACCGTAAATATCTGTCACATTGTGAATAGCTAGCTCAGAACTTTTTAATTCTTTATGTAATGGATGGACAAAATTGTTGGGTTTATTCCTCTCTGTAGTGAACAAAAGGCCTTTAAAAGGAAAATGTCAGTTTTCCCGGGTTTTTTTTTTTTTCATCTTTGTTATCTGCTATGTATATACTCTATGTATGAAATGTACACATTATAACTCAGTTAATCACGATTAATCCTCTCTTGCCTACCCAAGGATATCACCTTAACAATTTTCAGCTCTCTCTTCTGCAGTTTTGTTGGTTTTCTTCTCACTACTAGTAGCAAAGTCCTTCCCAATTATTAGTTATATGACATTTGCACTTTCTGGGTATAGATGAGGATATCCTCCATTCCATACACATTTGCTTGAATTTTCTAAGAACAAGACTATTAACTTTCATCTATCTCAAATCAACATTCCAAAATGAAAAACACTCAAAGTTCATTTTCCAGCATAATATCCACTGGTGGATATTTATGTGTACAAAACAATCTACTTCCTCCATTCACAAAGAAAATGTTTCCTAGATGAGGATTTCATCTTGCAGGGGAGGGAGGACATTTGACATTGTCTTCCTATATCCGGGGGAACATAAATTTCTACACTAAAAGCTGAGTTCACTGATTCTTTGGCATTTTGCTTTGTTTAGGGTAGACTTTTCCCTTCCACATACCCTTCCACTAAAGAATAAGAGGGGATTAGAATGTCTCTACAAGTGTTTGGCCTGAGCTTTGTTTCCAAGCTGCACATTGAAGAAGCAAGCAGAATGTGGCAAATTCACCTAAGTCACTTATCAATTGGACAGCTCAAGTCAGTTAAGAAAATCTGAGGGCTCACTTCAAACACAGCACCATTTCAGGCATTAGAGAAAGTTAAAAAGTATTTCCCCATTCATTTATCTGGATTAACCCAAGGGTGCCACAATACAATGGGGAAAATCGAGTGCCAATAATATATACATACATATAAAAAACCATCAATTTTACCTGCAAAGAGCATAAGACAGTGGCAGCATACTGGAAAGTATGCTCACTTACTGTTCAAAAATCTCTGATCTACTACTTAGCAACAACGGAAGCACAGATAAATTACATTGCCTAAATTCCCATCTCTTCATCCATACATTCACCTGAGGGGGCTGTTACAAGAATCAAATGAGTTATGTAGGAGAAAGTGTTTTGTGCTAGCAAATGTTGTGTATCCTTGTTATTACCAGTGCCCAAGAGAGTATAAAACACATATTATGGAGCATTCATTCATGAATGTTTGTTATGCAGTAACATACTAAAGAAATTTTCATAAACAGAAAAACTGTCTTTCTGCCAAACCCAAAGATTTTTGTAGCAGAAAGGTTACTAAACATGGAGTCAGGTGACTATGTCCTCAACACTACTCGAACACTAACAAATATAACTAGTCATTTTACTTTGAGCAAAGCCACGCAAACTCCCTGTGCCCTTGGTTTCATCAGACATAAAATGAGGGAGAGTTGGATGATATGATTTCTAAGAGCTCATATTATAAGATTCTGTGCTTTTCGAGAAATCGTAGGTCTTATTCTCTCTCTGAACTAAAAAAGATGAAATATATTGTAAGGTTTATGTGGAAATTCATTACTATCTGCTTATTCATGCTGTGGGTTCTGGAACTAAAAGCCTGGGAAATAGCAAAATAATAGTTGCTGTGCACAAGCTGAAGTGGGGGGGAAAAATCAGGAATAACATCTGGATATTCAGGCACCAGATCTTTTGAATACATGCAAGCAGAAGGTATGTAGTCATTTAGAAAAAGCCACAACTGCTATTTTGGAAGATGCTCTATATGAAAATTAGATAAAGGAAAAAAGTTATATTTACACATACTAAGTAAGCAGGATTTACACCAACTATACCATCATTTATTCAACAAATATTTACTGAGCACCCATTATGAACCAGGAGCTGGGAATAGAACAGAAAGCACAACAGAAACAGTTCCTGCTTCTTGGAGCCAGATAAACAGCAGGGGAGCCAGGTTAACCAAAATTAAACAATTAATTGATTACAAATATGGTGGCTTTTGCCCAAGGGAAGTACGTATAGGGTGCCCAGAAAACGTAATAGTGGTAAGAAGCTGGGACGGAGGGTCCTGAAGGCTTCCCTCCAGGCATCAATATTTTATCTAAGATTTAAGGATGGTGGGGGTGGGGAGAATTACATGTTAACGCTGAGAGTATAGCCTTAGAATCTATCAAATTTTATGCTCATAAATGGAGGCAGCCTAGATACTTTGTATGCACTGCTAAATTTTATAATTGGAAAATAAAGGGACCAAGAAATGAACAAGTATTTTAGATAAACTGAGTACTGGATTAAAAATTACACACATTATGATTGGCAGGATGGAGCATATGTATATATAGATAATCAGTAATAACGGGTAAATCACCAGCACACTTATATTCTTTTTCCCCTTTAAAAAGTTGCAGTCAAAAAACTCCAATTCTTAATTCTAAGGACTATCCCCAGAATAATTAATCACCAAATAAATTAGTGTAATTAAAACTTCTCTGATTAAGAAAAAACTCCAGTCCTTTCCAGAGACCACCTGGGCAGCCTTAGAACCATTATTCTTCCATGCTAATGATTCCTAGTTTTAATAGTCTTTATAAAAAAACAAATGATCGTTGCATTCCAGTTGACAATTTGTGTTCCAAGTTTCCTTTCCAAAGTCGTCTTTAAAGTCCAGGGCAAATAAAAACCACCATATATAGTTGCTTACAGAACTGACAAGGGATACTTGACTCGAACAAACCTGGTTGGCATCAAGGATTCAAACACGTTATGAAAATCTCCACATGACAATTTTTTTTTTTACATACAGAACTGAAGTTTACATCCACAAATCTGTTTGATCCCTGCAGTTGCAAAACCATATGGCACACAGAGAAAAACAAATTATCTCTGCTTATGAAACAAGAACCTTCTGGAGGCTTTGGGACAGACCAAAAGCTAGGATTGTCCTAGTTGCTGCATATCACTATAATTAACTCACTCTGATCCTTTTGAACAATTTAGAGTTTTGTTTTTCGTTTGTTGTTGGCGGTAGGAGGGATTAGAGACAAGAAGCAAGGAAGAATACCAGTGAGATAGGAGGAGAATTCTAAGATAGTCCCAGGCACAAGAATTTCAATATTCTTTTTCTATGGCTGTTTTATATGTAATGTTATTGTACTTTAAGCACATTTACCACTGAGGAAAAATACACAGCCATGCATGTCAATATTTACAGTGTAGTGTGGCGAGTTATGCTTGTAAAGAAGGCTGTATCCTTATACTAAACGACTCTGTAGCTTCCGGAATAAAACCAGTTTCATAATCAGTGCAGTTTTCCAGCCATCAGCTACATAGAACCAACAGCAAAAGTATGGTACGGCAAAGGAAATTATGCAATTTAAAACACAGATGAATTTTTGCTCTCCCTGCTTCCATTCCCACCACCACTACTGCCTTGACACCCCCAGAACCATCATTCATGCAGCCTCCACAAGAAAAGTTTTAAAATAATTTACATTTTCCAAAACCTAATGGTAGTGGTTTCTATCTCTAAAGTAGTAAGTAAAGAGATTGAAAATTTGATGCATGACATTAACATGATTTAAGAAACTCCTTCATAAGTCTAAACAGCCAACCAACGGACTCTCAGCATGGGTCAAGATAATTTCAGAGACAATTTGGTTAAACAGTTCCAGAAGTATAACCAAAAAAGAAAAAGATGCACATGCAAATGAAGAGTGACAAGCAAAAAGGGAGTAAATATTTTCAAAGGTAGAAGAAGTATGTTTCCTGGAAACACATATAATTTTGTATATTAAGAGTATTTAGAGGGTGATGTAGGTAGAAATAATCTATAATTTTGATTTCCTAAGAGAAGACACTGTTCTTAAGAAACACAGCCCAAATGCCTTGCGTATCTTTCCACTTGGTTAGGACTGAAATAATGAAAGTGTTTCCCTAATATTTTAAACAGGTGAGGTAATAGGTACTCCTCTGAAGGCCTGCTGGCTTCAAGCCATAGCTAAAAAGAGTTTTATACTCTGAAAAACACTGAGGCACAAAAGCATTCCTTTCACTTTGTCTTTATTTTACTTATACTGTGCCTGACACTTCCCAGCCACACCCCTCACCCACCAAATCCCAGCTCAGACCCCAGCTGAGGAGCAAAGCAGCCTGTCAGAGCTGTCAGGCAGGCTGGGGAAAGTTTCCAAAAAGCAAACTAGGCCAGGTTCAAGGAAGAAACTTTATCCCTTCAGCTACGACCACCTCCAAATTTAAATACCTTTAAAACATACAGATTATAAGTACAGTCCTGGGAAAATCAGTAACATGTCACAGAGTAACAACAGTAACGGGTTTACCTGGAATCTGATCTGGTTGTATTTCTAAACATCCTTACACTTTTTTTTTTATTTTTTAGATTACTTGCTATCTAAAGGTGAACTACAATGAAGAAAACCCCATATAGGACAGATAATAGCTGATCACCATCTTTCTTTTTCCTATTTCTTTTCTTTAGATTGGCAATTTAGTCAGATAAGCCAGGCTATTTCGAAGTATTTCTGGATTCTTTGTGTGTTCTTACTACTTTAGAGATAGAAACCACTACCATTAGGTTTTGGAAAATGTAAATTATTTTAAAACTTTTCTTGTGGAGGCTGCAGGTGTGTCTCTCTACCTGCTCAGGAGTAATGGCTACTTTTCTGCCTTCTGGAATGGTATTTTTCATTCCTCCCACAACTTAGCACTCCTCAGCTGGGTTAGGATGCCTACTGGTTTTTTTTTCCCCCTTTCTCCTTCAGTGAAGGCCTTGTCTACACCTCTTGGCTACAGACAGAGGGAACAAAGGGTAGTCAGAGCTATAGATTTCTGTACTTGACCTTCTTTATGTGGTATAAATGTTGGTGTCCAATGCAGCAATAAAGAAAAGGAATGTGAGGTGCATGAATGGCAAACAGAACCTGCAAAAGAAGAAAAAGAATCAGCCAGAAGTTTTCGTGACCTGAATTAGGATATAACAAAAGACAGTTCTGAAAAATAAATAAAAGAATCTAGCCAGGACAGAAACTCCTTTAACAAGTATAATCTATACATCACAGCATTTATACAGTAGCCCATTGGAGTTTTCATGTTTTAAAAAATGAGACACTGACTGATACAATTATCCAAATATTCTGATCTGTCAACATTCTAAATATATGGGCCCATCTTTCAGCAAACAAATTAGCAGATAATATATCATCCCTGAGTGCAAGCCCTTTTCTGGATGCTCTGTAAATACAGAGTACTCATGACTGGCAGTTACTGGACTTAAAATGTAAAAGACTATGCCTTCACTTAAGCCACACTGTAAAACTCCATCATATCAATCAGAAGTAGGGTGTCACATTTTTATTATCTATCCTATAATAACCATCATAGTCTATGTCAGTTAATTCAGAGAATTCCTGGTTTTAAGTTGTTCGTGACACACATTACACTCAGTTATGCTTGATTGTTTTGAGAATAAATGCATAATGTTTCCGAATTGTTTGAGCTCATTTTGGGCACACTTTGTGTGTGACCCTATGGTACCAGATATTCTAGTGTTTAAGTAGCATATTTCAAACAAAAAAATGATAGCACCATGATTGTAAAGACAAAGAAACCAAAACTGCTTGAATTCTGTGATTCCTTGAATTTTTTGTTTTCAAAATTTAAATTGGTGAAAGAGAGTAGAAATTGCCAGGCAAGGTGTGACATTTGTGTTTGAAAAGTACACATTTTAGTTTATACATCAATATTTTATTGAACTGGAAACAATACCTTTTCAGTTGAAATATATTAACATTAATTGTAAAATTAAAGAATGAATAAATAATTTGAAAAAATTACATCAGTGATATGATTGAGTTGGTCTACCTCTTCAGATACTTTATTTTGTTTAAAATTCACTTTTTAGTTACTGGACATTCATTTACAGAAACTGTTTTTATATCAGTCTAGGACCAAAGAATCAAAGTTCAAACTGTTTGGTATATATATAACAACAATTAAATAAATACTTGTGTGTTTTTCCCCTTTTCTAAACTGTTACTATTTATTGTATTTTCTTATTTTTTACTGATATGAATATTTATGCATAAAATAAATGTGTCACTGTCAAAAAAAAAAAAAAAAAGAAGGGTGTCAGGGGAGGAAAAATGAAGAGATACAAAATACATTATCCTTACTTCCTTTATTTGACCATAGAGGAAAACAAAATGAATACTGGGCAATGAATGACTCCAGAATTGTTTTTAAGTGTGTCTGGGGTCCAATGAGCAGCCCCAAATTTGGAAAAATTGCAAACTGACAGAAGAAACAGCCCTTTCCCTAGCCCCACCTACTAAGAGCAACGCAAAGCACATAAACCCAATACAGTAAGGGCTGCAAAGCTAGCTACAGTCCCAAGTCCTCAGAAATGACTCATGCAGTCTCCAAGATTCTGATTTAAACAACAACCAACTATTTTCTGAGGGCAAAAGGGGAGTAAAGTTCTTAAATCATTTAATTCTGCCAATTAGTTCCGCAACTATGGCATTAAAGAACTATGGATATTTATCCACTGGAAGTGGATCAAAAAGTGGGCTCTCTTAATGCCTATTAAATAGTGCTGATTTTCAAGCATCACTGACCAAGGTCAAATCTGAACCAATGTGAAAGCCTCCATTTCCCCATCACTAATCCTTTGAGCTATCCATTCTTCCAAAAGGCAAATGTTTTGTAGGAAGAAAGAGAAAAACCACACAATATGAGCAGCACTTAATGTGACACTTTCTATACTAAATTCAGCTTATATGCCTACAATTTACCTATTAAAACTTAGAGAATGAAAAAAAAAACTTGTAAATTTCCAGAAATAGTATTACCAGAGTATCAACATAGACAGAGAAGCAAAAAATTAAGTGCTTTATCCCACATAAATTATGTAAAATCTCCTGGATTTTGCCTGATTATATGTTTTCCCTTGGTCTATAGTTTTCTCCCATCAATTGGATACCCCCTTAAGCATCTGTTTCCAATTAGCAAGCTCATCTTCTATAAGTACATTTCTGGTCAAATACCACAATGATCAAGCTTAGGGTCTACCGGGTTATCAGTCACGCTGAAAAGCGTTTGTGCTCAGGAGCTGGGAGGGCTGAGGAAAGCACAGGAAGCTGTAATGCCACTGTGCCCTTGTTTGCCCACACTTACTGAGACCTAACTTACCAATTCATTGCCCAAAAGGGAACCCTTCCCTGGGTGACCCAATAACCTAATTATCCACTTTTCTTATAGGACCGTTGCCAAAAAATACCACCAAGACCCTACCCTCACAGCTAGTACACATACACACTGCTAGGTAACCTTCAGCTTAATATTCCTATTGCAACAAAATTAACTATAGTTCAGTTCTATAGTTCAGCTATACCATAGAGTTTAAAAACTTGCCCAAACTCACTGGAAACCTAACCACCAATTACGGCAGCTTTTCAAAAAACAGGTATTACAAGTCTGTAAAGAAAAATTCTATTGCCTGTTACCCTCCAATACCCAGGAAAGAAAAAGCTTGGTGCCTAGAAACCTAGTAATAAAGATAATCACTATTGAAAACCCTGGAAAAAACATTCTAGTCCCTCTACAAGAAAAGCCTTCTACCCCTCTCCTCTTCTTCCATCCTCCTACCCCAAGGTAAAAATCTTTCAAGAAGTGGTCATTGCCTCCTGCTCCCCATGGAATTTAACACTCTCCAACTGCACTTTCAGTTGCTGCTAGCACCTACCACAATGCAACTTCTCCTTATTTTAATTGCATGAATGACACATGCGTTTAACAAGTTCAAAGAATGCCTAGGCATATGCAGTTAAACAGTCTTCTCTTCTCCATCGAATCCCTGTTAACCACTGGCTATGTATCCTTCCAGCCCGATTTCTGTAGTTTAGTATGTACCTATGCTTATCAGTTAACAGATCTACCACATTGGCTCTGTAATCCATGAGAGAAAGAAGTGCTTTATTCACCTCTGTATCCAGTGTGTTGTACACTGCTTGGGCAAATTGATAAATATTTAATTAATCAATGATCAAAGGGTTAAAGCAGCAGAAGAGCAGGCAACCATGGGAATCCCTATGGGGCTCCAGAGAATGCGAAAACAGAGGTCTGTGCTCTTACATATGCTTGCCCATGCCCATGTGAGATTGGGAAAGAAGGTACAGGGCATCTGAACCTAATAGCTCCTGATAGCAGACCAAATGATCAATGCTTAGCCAACACAGGGATACTGAGGTGCAGCAGCATATCCATCTTTTATGAAAAATACCCAAAGTAATTAACCTAAGTATGAAGGAAACCCGTTCACAAATCTTGGAATTTGCTATGTCCCTGACTTCAAGGGCAGTCCCACTAATTCTGTCTTAAAGGCACTACCCAGCAACTGTCTACAGGGATCTTAAAGCATCAGCACCACATAGAAACAGAAATAGGTTGTTTGTGGTTTACAAACTGTGTCTGAACTGTGTTAGAAAATGAGTGAACTCATCTTAGAAAAAGAGCAGGCATTTTAGGATGCACCCAAAGCAACAAAAGAAAATGTTATCACTCAAAGGTCAAGAAAAAGCCATTTAGATGCTGAAACATAAATTGAAAGGATTAAAATTAGGATGGAACGCCCTTCTCCAAGCATCTAAACTTCAAAGCTTACATAACCAAATAGCAGACAGTAGTGATATACTCAATAAAATATTTTACAATAAATTATTTAACCAATTAATATAAAATTTGATTTAGAAATACAAACAAACTCCTTAACATTTCTTAGTTTGGTTATTTAACTTTTTTGAAAAGGTTATTAGCCTTGCTAGTTGCAATCTCAAATTATCAAGGTCACCAAATGATAGCCACCCCAAGAACACACAAAATGGGCCTAAGCATAAAATGGCACAAAGCTATTCTATATCAAATTCTGTTTTAGCAAATCTTGAGACTTGAGCATTGAAATTAGAATTGATTTAGTTCATCTTTACCAGTTCATTTTTCCCTTTCCAGGATTCCAGAAAGCATAACTCCAAGAATTCATTTGGCACAAGAAACCGTCCATAACTTGGTCAATAAAATAACCCTGACCACATTATCATCATAACCCAGATTTAGAGAATGGACCCAGTAACCAAGAAACCAGGTACATGTCCAATAATAACATATATTTTGAAAATGAACAAATTGACCCGTACATTTACCAAGCAGGTTGAATGTCTTCAGAGTTGAGAATGGCTACAAAGAGGAACTCTTGGCTCATAGCCCTGAAAGCCAACAGCCCTTCTTTCTGCTGCACAAAGAAAAGAAAGGCTCATGTTTCAAGAACTCTTTCTCCCATAAATACACGCCATTCCCATCCCCACCCACGAGCTGCCTTCAGGGACATTTAAGATGGTGACCTGGAGTCCGAGTTCTGCGGCTATTCAACAACTCCAAATTAACAAAAATATCAATTAAGAGAACCCCTAATATCAGAAGAGTTAAATACAGTGACCAGAAATATACCCTAAAAGAGGTATCTATGTGTGTGTGTGAGACTGTGTGTGTATGTGTGTGTATCAAGTAGATACTGTAACAGATAACATTTTAAAAGCTTACGCCACTGAAGGATTTACGGATTAAATGATAAGATGTCTAGGATTTACTACCAAATAAATTCAGTTGGAGAGAGAGGAGAAAGGGTGATGGTATAGATGACACAAGACTGCCTATGAGTTAATAATTGTTAAGGCTGAATTATGAATACATAAGTGTTTATTATAGTGTTCTAACTTTCTGAATGGTTTTAAATTTCCATAGTAAAAAGGGATGTGTGTTGGGGGGGCGGTTTGCATGCTTAAGCATATACTGGGGAAGGGATGGGGCTAAAAGTAAAATGCCAATACTAATGACCTCTTGGTGGAAGGATTCTGGGTAATTATTTTTTTCTGTGAGCTTTTCTACAAAAATCGTATTACTTTTGGCCTCAGAAAATAAATATTCCCTATTAGCATGACGATGACTGCTAAAACAGTTCTGATGAGAAATGATGCCTTTAGAAGCCATTCCTGTCACCGTAAAACCAAGCTGGAGCACGATCCAAACATAAGAGAAAACTCCTGAACCCTGAGGCGCACACACCCAGAATTCCACATAAACAAAGTTTCATGTGCGGATGTAACAAGTATAGAATGAAAAGAATCTGACAAAAATATCCCAACAGACAGTAAAATGAATTAATTCATTTTCTTGAAGGGAAATATTATCTGTTCAAAAAGTTTATTTCCCCTTTTTTAGCTAAAGTGGATTGAGCTCTTGCTATGTACAAATAACTTCACTGTATTCCTATTAATATATTTAATAACCCTGTGAGGAAGTACAATTATTATCCCTCTTTCAGAAATGAAATAATTGAGGGGTGGAGAGTTTAAATAGTGTACGGTTGGAGTGCAAATGCCAACCAAGAATAAGGATTTTGAGGATGTCTGACAGAAAACTAGGTGAGTAAGCTCGAGTAGAAATAGAAAAGTTAATCTACTTCAAAAATTCCCAAAGTAAAACTACCCAGATTCTCTGATTCCAACCTAATCCTATATAAGAGTAACATTTACACACCTCCTGTCCATCTCGAGACCACGGGGGTGGGGGGGTGGGGGGAATGATTGTAAAAGGAATACATTAAGAACAATTAAAAGTTCCATAAACTTCATCATGTGCCCAATACTGTGTTAATCACACACACACACACACACACACACACACACACACACACACCACACTCACACACAAAAACCCTAAGAGAAAGGAATTACTGTCATTCTCATTTCACAAAAACTGAGTCAAAGAAGTCAGGTAACTTGCTTACGGTACCTGCTAATAAACAAAAATGTTTTTCAGACCCAGAAAGCCTCCAAAGGCAATTGTACACAACACTACATTATGTTGTCTCTTGAAAAATAGTCTTACTCCCTCTTTAAAAAGCATCAGAAGTCCAGTCTGAATGACAAGCATCTATGCTCCCACATTATTAGCAAACAAACAAAACAAAGATAAGATTTCCCAAGACTTTTCAGTCTGAAGGCTGTTAGATTAAACAAGGGATTCACAACAAAATATATAAAACTATGCTTGATATTATGAAGAATACACAAGCCAATGATGGCCATCTATAGTAAACTTCAGCAAATAAGCACTATGGAAAACTCAATGGCAGGGGTGTTGGGCTTCCCCACCTTGATGGTTGCTGATGTGCTCACAGACATAGGGGACTGGTGGTTTGATGGGCTGAGCCCTCTACCACAGGACTTGCCCTTGGGAAGACTGTTGCTGCAAAGGAGCAGCTAGGCTTCCCTATAACTGTGCCTAAGAGCCTCCTCCCGAATGCCTCTTTGTTGCTCAGATGTGGCCCTGTCTCGCTAGCTAAGCCAACTTGAAAGGTGAAATCACTGCCCTCCCCCCTACGTGGGATCTGACACCCAGGGGAGTGAATCTCCCTGGCAACGTGGACTATGACTCCTGGGGAGGAATCTAGACCAGGCATCATGGAATGGAGAACATCTTCTTGACCAAAAGGGGGATGTGAAAGGAAATGAAATAAGCTACAGTGGCAGAGAGATTCCAAAAAGAGCCAAGAGGTCACTCTGGAGGGCACTCTTACGCACAATATAGACAACGCTCTTTAGATTCTAGTGAATTGGAGTAGCTAGCAGTAAATACCTGAAACTATCAAACTACAACCCACAACCCATGAATCTTGAAGATGATTGTATAAAAATGTAGCTTATGAGGGGTGACAATGTGATTGGGAAAGCCATATGGACCACACTCCCTTTGTCTAGTTCATGGATGGATGAGTAGAAAAATGGGGGAAGAAAAAAAAGGCACCCAATGTTCTTTTTTACTTTGTTCTTTTTCACTATAATTTTTATTCTTATTATTTTTGTGTGTGTGGAAATGAAAATGTCAAAAATTAATTTTGGTGATGAATGCACAACTATATAATGACACTGTAAACAACTGAATGTATGCTTTGTTTTGTATGACTTCATGGTATGTGAATATATCTCAATAAAAATGAATTTAAAAAAAAAAAACAAACTCAATGGTGTCCTCCATATTTAAAACACCCAGTTTCAGAAAGAGATCTCAAGGCAAGAAACTTTGTTTCAAACCCCACCTTCTCCACTTACAAGTTCTAAGGCTCTAGGCATCATTCAGCCAGTTTGAATCTCACTTTCATTCTATTTCGTTCCACTAAGTAGAAATAACAATACCTATTTATATGTAAAGCACCTAGCTCAGTGCTCTGAAACAAGCATTTGCTCAGTAAAGGCTACTTCCCCACAAAATGCACTTGGTATTTACCAGCAAGTATTTTTCCTCTAGTTTTCCAGGGCAAAATGAACCCTCAACTCTCCATCTGTGGATCCAAGTAATGTCCCCAGCTGGTCCAGCTACCTCCCCTCTCCTCCTATAACACAATAACATCTTTATGGTAAAGATCCTCAAATTGTGGGTATTTAGTTCAGTAACTCTCTTATTTTGCAATACTATAATTTTACTTTATTGGACTTTCAGATGGACTTTGTTTGGTGTTTGATTATTTCAGAGCCAACTTCCCACTTAAAATTCTAGACCTTGGCTTTGATAATAGAATATGAGAAATGCCAGGACATTATATCTGTCCAAAGGACAAAAACTCTGTGAGCAGCCAGAGATTGTTTTATTTGTTTATACAGTGACAACAGAATTCCAAAGAATCAAGTCATAGAATCTCAATTTTCTTCCACCAGGCCTACCAGCTTGGAAGTAATAAAAAGCAACTGAACACTTAAAATTACTTTGTTTTTTTTTTCAGTGTCATTTGGTAATGCTCCGTATAAATGACCTTAAACCAATAAGGCTAAACATAAATGTTATATTTTGAAACAAACATAAAAATTATTTCTCCTATATCTATCACAGTTTTAACAATTGGTCAAACTAATTACTTGAAATGATATTTGTTTAAATAAGATATTTCTAATGTCTTTGACAACAAAATAGATTTAAATATATGCATTTACGGCATAAGGGAAAGAAGGATTCTGAATGCTGGAGAATTTTTCAGTTTCCTGTTTTTGTCACTGTAATGCAGAAATAAAATATTCAAACAAAATTAAAATTCAAAGGCCATCTTACATAAACATTATTGTTTAAAAAGAGTCACAAATTAACTGGCAATTCTGGGGATTCTGAGCAATACTGATTATTGTCCTAAAAAAAGGAGGACCTTCAACAACAATACATATTTGGGGTACACTCCCAAAAATTCCATATTTTTACTCCTTTTGACTTTCACTTCTCACTTAGAAAAGGGGCAGGACTATGGACTAAATAGATTCTTGAGAAGTGTAACTTGATAAAGCTGAAGCCTGAAGATGAGTCATACATAGACTTTGTAAATTAACTACACAATTGTTAGACTGTATTTAATACAAAGAGAAGAAGCTATGTGAGAGGTGATGTCATGAACATGACGATATAAGACAACCCCTGAAAAAAATCTCCCCCAAGATTTAGTGAATAAAAGGACAAATCTCACTTGCTTAGAACTCAAGAGGACAGTAGAGACAGGAGAAGGACTCCAAATCACTAAATAGAAGAAAAAGAAAAATATCAGGAGGAAACTACTAATGAGGACTGCCAATCGTCTTCCTCTTCCCTCTCCCTCACTCAGTCCCAAGCAGCTTGGGAGTTACTCAGGGGCAGTGGCTGGATATCTCTGAACCTCCCACCAGAGACACGGACGACAGATGGTCTCACAGCTGTGAGTTAGAACCCCACACATATCCAGGCAAGAGACTCAAGCCCACAGAGACCCAGGGCAGAACACAAGCCAGAGCTGCATACAAAAGGACCTCCAGGGGATGGGGGAGAGAGGGTGAGAGGGTAAGAGGGAGTAAGAGAGAGAAAGATCACAACAAAACTGCATCTGGTGATTGGTATGTGCTCATTCAATCCAGTTTCTATTGGCTGGACCACCTAAATGCAAAACCAACTTTTCTAGGGTGACACAACTGGCTGGATTGGCCTCATCTGGCTCCATGAAGGGGCAGGGGAAATACCCTAATGGTGATGAAACCAGAGGCAGAAAAGCCTCATGGGGGGGGGGGAGTGGGTGGGACTGAACTGCTGTAAGATAAGAGGGTTCCAGAACTTAAAAGTATAAGTAAAGTGGGGCACTGAGTGGGCAAGAAAATTCAAACAAATCACAGGAGCTGGGAAGAAAGTTTGCACGAAAACAAACACAGCAAGTCACAGTTCTTGGAGAAGGAACAGAGGAAAGGAAGCTTTCCCCTGGAGGTAAAACATTAATACGTAAAGTGCAATCTTAAAAATTGTACTGCATATTTAGCAAAAGAATCAGATAAAGAAGAGCTGAGAAAATCTGATCAGTTATAAACAAGCTATTCTAAGGTTTACAATAAGTTGGATAAAGCATCAAAGAAGAGCCTTAACACAAAGCCAATAAGCAATAAAACCCTAAACAAGGGGAAGAAACTAATTTTCAGAGTTAACTCATCAAGATAATCAGATAGTGAGATATCAGCAAAAAATTACAAGCCATACTAAGAAACAGAAAAATATGACTCAGTCTAGGGAACAAATTAAAACTTCAGAGGAGACACAGAATGTGGAAAAACTAATCAAAGAAGTTCAAACAAACTTCCTTAAGCAATTCAAAGATATGAAGGAAAGTATGCATAAAGAGATAAAAGATAGTAAGAAGAAAACATATAATCATAAAGAAGAATTTGAAAGAATAAAAGGAAACAACAGAAATTATGGGAATGAAAGGCACAATAGTAGAGATTAAAAGTACACTAGAGGGATACAACAGTAGATCTGAAAAGGCAAAAAAAAGAATCAGGGGACTAGAAGACGAAACAATGGAAATCATACAGTCAGAAGAAAAGATAGAGTAAAGAACAGAAAAAATTGAGCAATGTCTCAGGGATATGAGTGACAGCACAAAGCACACAAACATATGCATCATGGGTGTCCCAGAAGGAAAACATAAGGGAAAGGGGGCAGAAAGAATATATGAGGAAATAATGACTGAAAGTTTCCCAATCCTTAGGAAAGACAGAAATATGTATGTTCAAAAACTTGGCATATTTCAAAGGTAATAAATCCTAACAGACCTACTCCAAGACACATACTAAACAGAATGTGAAAAGCCAAAGATAAAGGGAGAATTCTGAAAGAAGCAAGAGAAAACCAATTCATCATATACAAGGGGACCATAATAAGACTAAATGCTGATTTCTCATTTAGAAACCATGGAGGTGAGAAGGCAGGGGTATGATTTATTTAAAGTACTGAAAGAGAAAAACTGCCAGCCCAAAATTCTTTATCCAGCAAAACTGTCCTTCAAAAACAAGGGAATATTTAAAATATACACAGATAAAGAGAAACTGTGAGAGTCTGTCAACAAGAGACCTGCCCTACAAGAATTATTGATGGGAGTTCTGCAGGTTGAAAGGAAAAGACAGGAAAATGACTTGGAATAGTGTGAAGAAATAAGTAAATAAAGAGTAAATGGAAAACCCAATAGTACTGTATCCTTGATATCCTTTACTATACTTTAATTCCAACAAGAGTCAGAACACAATTGAACAGGAAAAAGGCATATTTCCTGATAATAGACATGCAAAATATAAAATGGTAAAGTGGGACAACATAAAGAGGGAAAACAGAGGGATGTGGGAACAGAGAACATGTATGCTTTTGAAGCTAAGTTGGGATCTTTTCAAATTAGTAGGCTGTAGATGCAGGTTGTGTAATATAAACCCCAAGGTAACCACAAAGAAAGTATTTTAAAAATATAAAAATAAGAAGAAACAGAAATGAGAAAGGGATCTGTCAAATACATCACAAAAAGATCATTAAGAAAAGGAGGTTGCAATAAAGGAAAAGAGAGACCAAAAAAAAAAAACAAAAAAGATAGGACATATAAAAAACAAAGGACAAAACGGCTGAAGTACTGCCTTTACAGTAATAACACAGAACATTAATAGATTAAATTCCCCCAATCAAAAGACTCAGATAGGTATTTGATTTAAAAAGCATGATCCAAAAGCAGATTTACAAGAGACTCACCTTAGACCCAAGAACACAAATAGGTTGAAAGTGAAATGATGAAAAAAGGTATGTAGTGCAAATGGTAACCAAAAAAGAGCTGGGGTAGCTACACTAATATCAGACAAAATAAGACTTTAAATCAAAGCTGCTATAAGAGACAAAGAAGGACACTATGTGTTAATAAAAGGGGTAATCCAACAAAAAGAAATAACAATCATTAATATTTATGCACTTAACCGAGGTGCCCCAAAATACATGAGGCAAACACTGACAACATTGAAGGGAAAAATAGAAGTCTCTACAATAATAACTGGAGAATTCAATATACCGCTTTCATCAATGATAGAATATCTAGACAGAAGATCAATAAGGAAACAGAGAATCTGAATAATATGATAAATAAACTAGACCTACCAGAAATATACTCAACACTGCACCCCCAAACAGCATGATATACATTCTTCTCAAGTGCATCTAGATCATCATTCTCCAGGATAGACCACATGTTGGGTCACAAAACAGGTCTCAATAAATTTTGAAAAAACGAAATTATACAAAGCATCTCCTCTGAACATAATAGAATGAAGCTGGAAATCAAGAACAGGCGGAGAAATGGAAAATCCACGAATACAGGGAAGTTACAGAACACACTCTGAAACAATCATTGGGTCAAAGAAGAAATTGCAAGTGAAATTGATAAATGTTGAGAGACAAATGAAAACGAGAATACAACATATCGAAACCTATGGGATGCAGTGAAGGCAGTGCTGAGAGGGAAATTTATAGCCCTATATGCCTACATTAAAAAGGAAGAAAGGGCTAAAACCAGTGACCTAACAGAACAACAGGAGAAACTGGAGAGAAAACAGCAACTTATCCCAGAGCAAGGAGAAGGAAAGAAATAACCAAAGATTAGACCAATTAGATTTCATTAATAGAAAGTAATGAAATAGAGAATAACAAAACAATAGAAATAATCAATAAAGCCAAAAGTTGGTCCTTTAAGAAGATTAATAAAATCCACAAACTCTTATCTAGACTGACAAAGACAAAAATAGAAGCTGCAAATAAATAAAATCAGAAATGAGAGGGGGGACATTACCACAGTCCCCGAAGAAATAAAAAAAGATCATAAGTGGTTACTACAAACAACTGTATGCCAATAAACTAGACAACTTACATGAAATGGACAACTTACTGGAAACACACAAACAACTTACACTGACTTGAGAAAAAATAGAAAACCTCAACAAACCAATCACAAGTAAAGAGATTGAATCAGTCATCAAAAACCTACTAACAAAGAAAAGCCCCAGACTAGATGGCTTTACAGGCGAGTTTTACCAAGCATTCCAAGAAGAATTAATACCATTCCTGCTCAAACTCTTCCAAAAAATTGAAGAAGAGGGAAAACTACCTAACTCATTTTATGAAGCCAACTTTACCCTAATACCAAAGCTGGATAAAGATACTACAAGAACATACAAATGGCTAAAAAGCACATGCAAAAATTCTCAACTTCATTAGCTATTGGGAAATGCAAATCAAAACCACAAAGACATATCATTTCACACCTACTAGAATGGTTGCTATTAAAAAAAAAAAAAAAAGAAAAGAAAACTACAAGTGCTGGAGATGATATAGAGAAATAGGAACACTTACTCCTGCTGATGGAAATGTAAAATTTTGGAGCTGATGTGGAAGACAGTTTAGCAGTTCGTCAGGAAGCTAAATATAGAAGTACCACATGACCTGGCAATCCAGGACTAGGTATATACCCAGAAGAATTGAAAGCAGGGACACAAACAGTATTTGCACACCAATGCTCATAGTAGCATTACTCACAATTGCCATAAGATGGAAGCAACCCAGGTGTCCATCAACTGGTGAGAGGATAAACAAAATGTGGTATATACATACAATAGAATATTATTCAGCTTTAAAAAGGAATGAAGTCCTGATGCATGTGACAACCTGGATGAACCCTGAGGAGCTTATGCTGAATTAAATAAGCCAGACAAATAATTTATGATCTCACCAATATGACTAATTAGAATAAGCAAACTCATAGAGTTATAATCTAGAATATAGGTTACCAGGGGATAGAATAGGGTTAGAGAATGGGGAGTTGATGCTTAATTTGTACAGAATGTCTAATTAGGTTGATTGTAAAGCTTTGGAAATGGATGGTGGTGATGGTAGCATATTGTTGTGGGTGTAATTAACAGCACTGAATTATACAGTGGTTAAAAGGGGAAACTTTAGGTCATATATGTTACTAGAATAAAAAGGAAACAACAAAACAGAACTGTATAACACAGTGAACCCTACTTAGATGATGGACTATAGTTAATAGTACAAGAATAAAAATGTTCTTTCATGAATTATAATAAAGGTACAACATTAATACAAGATGTTCATAATAGGTGGTATATGGGGGGGAATACACCTAATGTAATGCTATTAATGATAGTTAATAGTACTATCTTAATCGTCTCTTATCAATTTCAACAAAGATAACTACTGTTAAAAAAGAAATAGTTCAATTACAAAAAAGTACTATCATCAATTGTAACAAATATTCCATACCAATGCAAGGTGGTAGTAAGGTGGTATACAGGAATCCTGTATTTTGTACATGATTGTTCTGTAAACTCACAACTTCTCTATTTAAACAAATTTTTTTAAAATAAGCTACATGGAGAACTCTATTACTCAATGAAAATAGAAAGTAGGTCGTAATATAGAGACACACACAGTCACTCCGTGATACAAACGAAACAAACCAAGAACCACCATACATTTACATCATTCCTTAGGAAACAAAGATGTATTTTCATAGAGCTCTTTAATTTTGTAGAGAAATAAATATTTTAAATAAATCTTATGAATACAGTTCTGCTTATAATTTGTAGATTTCTCAACATGCTTGCTTAGTTTCAGGAACAAAGAAAATTTCTGAACGGCCTTTTCATTATTTGAAGAAAAATTAAAGTTAAAATTAGGAAACCTCTTCTTCCATAGATACAGTATCTACTTTTAAAAAAAATTACACACTCGCATATAAAATCAAGCACCTAAAATCTATATTTTTTGTAGCACACTATATAATTTAATTTGTATGGTCAGTTTATTCAAACACCATAATTACATGAAACTTTGAATAGGGGGTGAAATCTGGTTGCTTTGTGCAGGTTAGTGTGGTCCCCCAATACATTCCAGAGTAATGTGAGCAGAGAATAAAAATGTATTTGCAAAGCCCCCTTGAGGGAATGGGGGAAAATGTGGAAATATTAAAATCCCCCATTGAGAATATTACTGATATTCTCACAAGCATTGGGAACTACCAATTTAGAAGGCTGAGCCCTCAATCTTGGGGCTTGCCCTTATGAAGTTTGTTACTGCAAAGAGGCTAAGCCTACTTAAAATTGTCCCCAAGAGTCACCCCCAGAGAACTCCTTTTGTTCCTCAGACGTGGCCTCTCTCTCTAAGAGAATTCTGCAGGTAAACTCACTGCCCTATCTCCTATGTGGGACATGACTCCCAGGGGTGTAGGTATCCCTGGCAAGGTAGGACATGCATCATGGGGGGTGAGCTTGACCCTGGCATCGTGGGATTGAGAAAGCCTTCTTGGACCAGAAAGGGGAAGAGAAATGAAACAAAATTAAGTTTCAGGGGCTGAGATTTCAAATGGAGTCAAGACGTCACTCTGGAAGTTATTCTTATGCATTATATAGATATCCCTTTTTAGTTTTTAACATATTGGAATAGCTAGGAAATACCTGAAACTGTTGGACTGCAACCCAGTAGCCTTGATTCCTGAAGATGACTGTATAACTATATAGCTTACACTGTGTGAACACGTGATTGTTGAAAACCTTGTGGCTCCCACTCCCTTTATCTAGTGTGTGGACAGATGAGTAGAAAAATGAGGACAAAACATAAATGAATAATAGGTAGGGATGGGGGGGTGGAGTATGAGGTGTTTTGAGTGTTCTTTTTTACTTTAATTTTTATTCTTACTTTTTTTTTGCGTGTGGTAATGAAAATGTTCAATAATTGGTTGTGGTAATGAATGCAAAACTATATAATGGTACTGTGAACAATTGATTGTATATTGTGGACGACTGTATGGTTTGTGAACATATCTCAATAAAATTGAATTTTTTTAAAAAAATCATTATCCCACCCCACCCCCACCCCCCCACCCTTCAAAAAATCACCTCTAGGCTACAAATGAAAAGCTGAGGTACAGAGGTTAAGTTATTCACCCAATCAATCAAATGTGTTGCCTCTTTTTATTTTTCAAAGAAGAAAACAGGTAGGAAGAATTGGTGACTAGTAATCCCTTTAAAAGAGAAGTCTGAATCACTTCTTATTAATGTTCTTAAACTGGAAGGTCAGAATTATCCTGAGGGCTTCTTAAAATGTAGACTGCTGGGCAACAACCCTAGAGTTTCTGATTCACTGGATACAGGTAGGGCCCAAGAATGTGCATTTCTAATAGGCTCCCAAGTGAGGCTGCAGCTGCTGATCCAGGGACCACACTTAAACAACCACTGCTTCACACTAATCTCTTCCCACAAAAATCATGATTAGACACACTAAACATTTAGAGATGCAATAAAAGAATGGTGAATTGCATTCAAATGAACCTAATTCCAGTGTCTGAATTTTCAAATTACTTGATTTATACACATTTCAAAGAACAACAGTTGTATGAAAAGTTGCTGTGGTGTAAAGTAGCTTATTTTCAAATGATGATTAATTCTATAACATTGTCCAATGTCTATCGTTTTGACCTGACCCACAACAATCCCAAGATACAAAATTCTTTCTACCTGCCCTTTCCAAATTTACATTTTTTTCTTTGTACTGATTTATCCCCTTACTTGACATATTTAATAACCCCAGTATTAGTATCATCTATTCTTATCTTTCCAGAAGATACTGACCTAGAGAAATGGCCCTCAATAGAGAAAAAAACAAATTTTTGTTAGCTCCTGTACCTTTTCAACATCTCTGTGAAATTATCTCAGCTGGACAAATAATCCCAGGTCCAGCTTGGCCCATCTCTGACTTCCACACCAATATGCTAGCCGCTTGGGCAACTACTGCAGACTTGCTCATTCAAATACTTTCTTGCCACCTTACTGCACAATAGAGGACAAAAGAGAAGACCATGTTGTCAGAGCTTCTGGTAGATACAGCCATGACAGATTTGAAAGGTAGAAATGGGGCTGTGCTTCTGATGCTAAAGTCCCAGTACTGAGCCCCCAGCTTCAAGGATACAGGGTTAACACCCACACCATCTTGCCAGTAAGTCCATGAAGTCTTGAAGCTGGCTGCTGATTACAGCAGAGGTAGCAGCTTCCTAGGCAGGCCAGTTCTACAGTGTTATTCTGGGAGTCATTCCTAGAAATTCAACCCAAGGCCTGCTTTCCCAGCTCCTTCAAGATTTATTAGGTACCTAATTCCTTATATCAAGTCCCTTCCTGCTGAAACTGCCTAGCGTGATCTCTGTTATCAACAGCTGAATCCAGACCAGCAATACCACTAAAAGAAAAGCATTCCTTTAAATTCTTATCATTTGTGGAAGGAAATACTCCACAGCAAAGGGAATTATTAGAAGCTAACATAATAGAAGAGACAGACAATTTGGAAGATCTGTATATCCCTGTAGAGTCTTCCACTACCCTTCACTAAATAGGAATTTAAGCACCATTGGATGAATTAAAAATAAAAATAAGATCTGTTCTAAACATTATGGAAGCATAATGAACACAGTGACTAATAATCTGGGCCTTAGGTTCCTTATTTGAAAATGATAAACCTATAGATGAAAGAACAACAGATAAAGAACACTATGCTGCCCACAGGCCACCATGGCTACTGAGTACTTGAAATGCAGCTATTGCAACTAAGGAAATGCATTATATAATTTTATTTTAATTGATGTAAATTTTAAAATATACCCAATTCAGTTACTGAAAACTTTTAAATATATCTGGAAGAATTTGAGTATGTAAATTCACTTTTTCAACTGTAAATTTTATGAAATCTAAATACACACCAGGTTTCAAAGACTTAGTACAAAAAAAAAACTGTAAGATACTGTTCTAGTTTGCTAATGCTGCTGGAATGCAAAACACCAGAGACGGATTGGCTTCTATAAAAGGGGGTTTATTTGGTTACACAGTTACAGTCTTAAGGCCACAGAGTGTCCAAGGTAAGTCATCAACAATCAGGTACCTTCACTGGAGAATGGCCAGTAGTGTCCAGAAAACCTCTGTTAGCTGGGAAGGCACGTGCCTGGCGTCTGCTCCAAAGTTCTGGTTTCAAAATAGTTGTCTCCCAGGACCTTCCTCTCTAGGCTGCAGTTCCTCAAAAATGTCACTCCTAGTTGCACTTGGGATATTTGTCCTCTCTTAGCTTCTCTGGAGCAAGAGTCTGTTTTCAACAGCCATCTTCAAACTGTCTCTCATCTGCAGCTCCTGTGCTTTCTTCAAAGTGTCCCTCTTGGCTGTAGCTCCTCTTCAAAATGTCACGCTCAGCTGCACTGAGTTCCCTCTACCCGTCAGCTCATTTATATGGCTCCACTAATCAAGGCCCACCCTCAATGGGTGGGGCCATGCCTCCATGGAAATACCTCATCAGAGTTATCACCTACAGTTGGGTGGGGTGCATTTCCATGCAAGTCTAATCAGCACCAAAACGTCTGCCCCACAAGACTGCATCAAAGAATATGGCTTTTTCCGGGGGACATAATACATTCAAACCGGCACAGATACCGCAACAATTTTTTTATATTGATTATATGTTGAAGCGATAAAATTTTGGCTTTGTTGGGATAAATAAATTACATTGTTAAAATTAACTTACACTGTTACTTTTAAAAAAATATATAACTGCTAGAAAACTTAAAATTACATCTATGACCTGCATTATATTGCTATTGGACAGTGCTAACTTAAGGGATATAAAATATTTAGCAATTTTTGAAAGCTGACTTAAGAATAAAGATAAATCAAATTGGCATCATGAACATCAAGGGGACACATGGCTCTATAAAGAGCCAATGAAAAGACTTAAAAATTTCTCCCCAAATAAGACTTCTAAGTACCCAAATAATTTATTCACAATGACCCTGACCTATCAAAGAATATTAATAATTGTTCTTTTTTTTTAAAAAAAAAAAGGCAGTTCAACAGGACGCTGATGAGAGCCCATTACAGGGGCACACAAAGTTAATTTTCTACACCATAGCCAAAGTATGAAAGGTATGAGGAAAAGTAGTCTTGTGGTTAGAGCAAATGAGCACTTTCCACTAACTCTACCCTTCTTACTCACCACTAAGTCCAAAATCAAATAAGGGACACAGAGTGAAGACTAGACAGGACATGGTGACAGTGTAAGTGTGAGGAAAACCTCCAAACCGGTGACCTGTAGTGACCCACCCTGCAGAATACCCAAGTAGAGAAGAAGTAGGAGCTAGTTTGTTGTGTTTTTTGTTTGTTTGTTTTTATTTTCTTGTGGGGAGGAGCAGTTACAGTGCAAAGTCAGACCTTAAATGTAGGCCCCAGGTAGCATTTGCTAAGTGCAACCATTAAATCTCACCCCACTTGCCTGTGGTGAACAGGGAGCAAAGTAGTCCTATCCCAATTGTACTAAAGAGGCCGAAATAAAGAAAATCCTAGCTTGTTGTCAGCTCAGCCAGACCCAAGAGCTCTCTGGCTTAGCCACCACAGTCTTCCAGTATAAAAAGTCTATTCATCTTAGTCATTATGATATGCAAACCTCAGCCTCGCTAACTGTCATAAACACAAATGCTACCCACTTATTTCTTTGCTCTCCTCCTTTCCCATGAACATTTACTAAGTATTAACTACTTCAAATAAACAACAAAAGGTCAAATCTCTTTTCTCCATTTATGTAAATTAATCATAATCAAATCCATGGCTATAACCTAACAAGTGAGAAGAGCTACATTTATCATTTAACAATATAACATCACCTTAACTTAATATGCCTTTTTTTTTTTTTTTTCAAGCACGGTTTGGAACTTAAAGCAACTCTTGTGATAAATATCCTCCATTTGTAGGCTCATTCTTTTTAATTCTGGATAAATTCAAATTGGGATCCACCACTGGAAAGCTGACAATCTTCATAAAACAAGTTCTTAGACTCTCCTGGACAGTCAATCCACTTGCTTTGAGTAGATTCATCCAGAACACACTCTGCATATAATGGCTAGCCCTAGAGAGACCAAGCCCGCTCACCAAGACTGAGCAGGGATGGGATGACTTGAAATATAAAGTGGTTTTCCTTTGAGATAGACAAGGCATATCAATGGTTCCTTATGCAACCCTCTCCCCCATTCCCACGCCACCAACACCATGCCTTGGTAAGCCTTGAAACAGAACAATGTTCATTGTTATTTAAAATATTACTGCCTCAGACACAGTATTCTAATCATTTCATACTAGTAGCTGAGAAGAGCTCCCCTCCCTCTAGTTTGAGGATTGGTCTAGAACTACAATTTACACAAGTTAACTTACCTAATCACCTGAACAGAAAAGCTTCTGTCAACAGATTTTGTTTTTAAATATACGTTACAGTCCAAACAAGCAATGCAAGCTAAGCACAATGCATTTTAATTCATAAGAAGGATACTGTCAAATTCCAAGGCAAGATTACCATGAAAACACCACTTCTTTTGGTACTGCTTTAAATTCAAGTAATCAGTGGATTAAACTTATGGTTTAACTTATGTTTCCATTTTGGAGGATCGATGAGCTTAATCTCAGACTTAGTGTAATAAACCTCAACAACTCAGACATTGCTATTTTTCAAGTTCTTTGATACCAAAGTGAGATGGGTAAGTTAATGTTTACCTTATCAATGTGAAGTTGGGGTGGGGGAAGGTTTGGGGGAAGGTTTAAACAAAGGAATCACATAAACAAAATTAAAGGGGGGTTAAGCAAATTTTTTTTCATTCCCTTTAGAAGTTCCATTTTACATACTGACAATGTAAACAGCAGCCACACTAGTACTTTGATCTAATTACAAAACATTTTTTTCTTTTCATTAAATCAGGAGTCCTAAGAAGCCACTTTAATGATTAAAAGGCAGCCTAAATAAGTCTTCTCTAACTCACACTAGAATTCTCTTGGATTTTCTTTTCTTTTTTTAACTAAACAAGGCTATGCGATTCACCATTAACTCTTGTAGTGGTTGCTCCTATATGAACACAAACTGACAAGTAGGTCCCAAACAAGGGATCAGGAAAATGCTCAAGCTATTAGGGCCCCCGCAGCCAATCAGAGACAGTGAAGGGGACACCATCTTCAGTTGATGAAGTTCAATTGCTTCAATGGCCAGGAAACAATCATGCAATTCTATCACGTACCGGGAAGACATTCAAGGTTCAAAATTCCTTCAAAGATTTAGTACAGGAATACCATCACTTTTGATTGTTTCCACCAACAGGTAAACCTCTAACAGTATTTAAAGGTCTGTATCACTGCTTACAGAGAGTGCTCCTCCTTCCAGTTTGAAGATGCCTTCATGGTTTTCTTTTTCTGTCTCTTATTTTGTAAAGCAGAGAAAAGTACTGTATCTGACATTCAATCCCAGAAGATAAAATTTTTAAAAAATTTTTCAATGATACTAATTTCAATTCTTTCCCTTATGAAACATAGATGAACCCAACATACCCTCTGAATTACTCTAAGAGTGTGTTTCCCCAGGTGTGGTCTGATGGCCACCTGCAGCGGGGTCACTTCCTGCCTGTTACAAAAGCAGACGATTGGGCACCATCCAGAATTAATAACGTATTAGACTTCTCTAATGCACTCAGGACTGAGAAACATTAAATGGACAGATATGTAATTGGGGAAAGAAAGGAGAGAAGGAAGGACACTGACTGAGAGAATCACCCATGGTCAGCCACACTCTGTTTCTTTGGTTTTGGGGTTGCCTTTTTTTGTTTGTTTTGTTTTGTTTTCTGTTTTTATTGTGGTAGCATATATACAAGACAACAGTTCCCCATTTAAACACTTTCATGTGTACCATTCAATGATATTAATTACATTCACAATATTGTGCTGCCATCAACATCCGTTACCACATTTTCAACACCGCACATAGAAACTCTGTATCTCATTTCCTCTCCCCCTCAGCCCCTCATAACCTGCACTCTAATTTCTGACTCTGTGAGTTTGCTTATTCTAGGTTATTTCACAGAAGCAAAATCAGACAATATTTGTTCCTTCGTGTCTGGCTTATTTCACTCAACATGATGTCTTCAAGATTCATCTACATTGCAGCATGTATCAGAACATCATTACTTTTTATGGCTGATTAATATTCCATTCCATTGTGTGTATATATATCACATTTTGTTCATCCATTCATCTGTTGATGGACACTTGGGTTGCTTCTACCTCTTGGCTATTGTGAATAATGCTGCTGTGAATATTGATGTACAAATATATCTGTTCAAATCCCCATCTTCAATTATTTTGGATATATACTTAGGAGTTGAATTGCCAGGTCCTTTGGTAATTTTGTGATTAACTTTCTGAAGGGCCACCAAATTGTTTTCCATAGCTGAACCATTTTACATTCCCTCCAGCAATGTATGAGAGTTCCTACTTCTCCGCCTCCTCACCAACACTTTTTTCCTCTTCTTTTTTTTAAATAGCCATCCTAGTGAGTGTGAAGTGGTATCTCACTGTGGTTTTGATTTGCATTTCCCTAATGGGTCAGGCTCACTCTAACTGGATTGATAGGTTAGAGACCTGCATCAATTATCTTTTCCTCACTGGCTACTGACTTTTAAATCACAAATTCTTTTAATAAAAATACTAGAATAATATGGATGAGTACCACCATAATCAGGAAGCTAAGATCACTCATTGGTGGGAAAAAAAAAGAAATTGGAAATTGAGGTGTTTGATCCCAATCCCAAATGTGATACCACTGACCCCTGGAAAAGTCAACCCCTGGAAAGTTATTTGAGCTGGGGGCAGGGTAGGGGGGCTGCGTAACTCCTTTAAAATAAGCTAAACTAACCTGCCAAGAAAGAGAAGAGGCAGAAGTTGGGCATGCAGCTGAGAAGCTGAGATAAGCAAAATAGCATGAAAGCAAATTATTCAAACTGTGACAGGTCACAAATCAAACTCACATTTAAAGCTCCTAACAAGCCTCAAAGTGGTTTTTTCACTTCTTTCTTTCCATGGAAAGAGAGGAAAGAAGGGAGAAAAGGCAATGAAGCAGTGGGACAATATATGCTGGTTAGGCATGTGGGAAATGGATCCCTGTTCCTCTAAGGGATGGCAGGAGAGTAGAAATAAAAAGGAGAATAGGAAAGAACTATTCCTGTATAATATTCTTTTATTATCTTCCACATCCTTTATTTTGATTTTAAAAAAAGTTTGAAATGAAACCTCCAAACTGTTTTTAAACCAAAAGCATGATTTTTCCTGAGTAGTAAATCTGATTAATTAATTTTCTTCAAACTTTCTAGGTAGTAGTCAGCTAATTCTTTCATAAGTATAAAATAAAAGTATAAAGTAAAGTAAAAAATAAAAAGTATAAAATAAAAGCCATGATTCTGAAGCTCAAAATCATGTTAATACACTAATTTCCCTCATATTTTAATGCAACGTATTATTTTAATTATTGCTTATTTCCAACAGATAGGCCAGTAAGCAAAATGATTTCCCAATAGGCTCATCTCTGCAAAGGGAACATTTTTTAAAACCCATAAGACACAAAATAGATAAAAAAGATAATTTTCTCCCATGGCTAAAATGTTAAGTCTCAGTCAACTGTAAATCAGACTATTCAGTCAAAACTTTAATTATCTGTGGTAAAAGCAGTATAATAAGTTTCTTAAACCACTGATTTATTAGGATTGTACCATTTATGACACATTCACATAATAATCTCTTTTTTACTCAATTCTATGATCACTATTCTGTGAGTGAAGTAGGAGAAGCTAATTGGTCTATCCATTTTACAGATAACAAATAAGAATCTCAGGAAGGTTAGAGAAACTTCTTTACTTCATGGCCTTTACCACACAGCAGAGCCAGAATTCAATCCAAGACTCCCATCTCCAAGGCAAAGAGCCTCTAAAAATTTTCCACCTGATTAGAGACAAAGAAAAATCCTTATTTTTAACCATTAAAAGAAAAAATTCATAATGTGGCTTTAGACTACATTGGAAAATTCTAAAAATAGTAATTTAAGGATTGGGCTGTTCATAAACTTTACATCTCAGAAGTCCCTTTTATGATGGCAACAGTATTCAAACCGGTGATTTCTAGGCAGCCCTCTATAGCACGAAGTTACCTGCCAGGACAAGCTACTAGGTGGATAATGGCCCATTTCCAAAGTTACCTGTGCCAGTTGTTAAACGTTGGAAAACCTTTCTCTATCCTTCCCTCCACTAACCAATCTAACTGAATAAATCTTCACAGCAACAGCAGTTGCATCCATTTCAAGGGGGCATCAACTCCCTCCAAGTTTCTAAACATCTGAAAAGCCAGTATAGATGAAAATGCTCGTGGTGTTTCCTCTTTCACATTGCTAAGTAGAGACAGTCCCTACATTTTTGCCATCATGATATTTTTAAGAAAGAATACAAATTGTTTTTTCACATTAACTGCCCCCCCCCCCAATATTTCAGGTCAATAGATAATAATCACAACATTTTTAATGCCAGAATTTCCAAAGAGTTTTTAAGACTTTGGTTTTCATATCCATCCATATTACTTTCACAAATCACAGTTTTAGTTGTCAAAGCTGACAGTTTGAACTTATTGAACCTCTTTTTAAAATCTAGTTTATTGTTCTCCCTAATTGGTTTGTTATACTTTTTCTGACTTACTATGGGTCCAGCACTCAGGAAGATGAATAAGTTGCTGCCCCAACTCTATGGCAGGAGAGTTTCAATTTAGAATTGCCAGGAAGTTTGTTTAAAATGCTGATTCCTGGATTTCACTATCAAAGGATTCCAAGTCAGTAGGTCTGGGATAGCATCATTTTTAAAGAAACATGATTCCATTGTTCGTGGTGATTTGAGATGTGTGTCCTGCAACACTGTCACCAAATGACTTGGCCCGAAGGCCAAACTTATAAAGACTTTCAAACAACAACCTGTCAGGGTTGGAGGCCCATAAAAAGGAATCTACCGAAGGGTGGAGGACCAAAGACATTCCAGACTGAGAGGGACAACTTGTGCAAAGGTATGAAATCATGAAATGCTTAAGGAACAAAGAGAAAGGATACGGGACTGAAACAGAGTGGGGTCTTGAGGAAAGGAGGACAGAGGGGTATGTGAGGTTGGACTATAAAGGCCTTGACTATCAAGCTAAACTTGACCTTAAAAGTTAAAACTTGTAGAGCCTACTGATGTTTAAAATTGTGAGACCTGTTCTAAGAAATATGCTTTTAACAAAAAGTGTAGACATTTATGAATTGTCTTTTCAAAACTGCATTGGATTCAAGGTTATCCTGATCATAATGTTACTTTTGCTCATCAATATTAGAACATGTTTTCCTAGGTAGGTGAGAAGGAAGCTGAAGCATCCAAGAATTATCTGAAAATTACCCAGTTTATTTCTAAACTGTGGAACCACCCTTTAAAGAGCATCCTGCATGTGAAATTTTTCACAGAAAAAGGCTTTTAAGAGAAAGGTGTTTAAGCAGGGGAGTGAATGATTAGATGTGTGCCTTAAAAAAAAATTATATGGCAGATGTGAAGGATGGTTTTTAAGGAAGATGAGGCTAAAAGCAGGAAAATGAGTCCCCAAATGGAGAAGAAAGGAAGAATATATTTAAGATATGCTAAATAGAATGAATAGAGTTTGGTGAGCCATCAATTGCTATTAGCACACATTCATTTCCAAGTGAAATCAAATAAGACCTACATCTGAAAGAAAAGCCCATGAGTGGACATTTTACTGATTCCAATCATCTACGCAAAATAAAATGGAAGATAAATTGGATTTTGAACCTCACAATTCATCCCTACTTAACCCTAGCATTTGGTTCCTTTTGATCCACACCTCCATTCCTGCTATAAATGTCACTTTAGATACAAACCAGAATTGTTTAACTGTTGCTGGCTACACACACAAACACATACACACACACATTTTATTGTGAAGTAAACATTATTCCAAAAAGTTTGAAAAAATCATTAAGACTTACATTCAAAAGAGTAAAAACAAAACAAAAAAAAGCAAAAAACATCTACACTCAAGACTAGCCAGATGTCACTCCAAACTCATGTCCAGTTTGCCAGGAGGTCTGTTTCATCATTCCAAAATCAAGAATCAACTCTAAAGCTATCTTGGGAATTTTAAGTCACTCCTAAGTGCAACAAAATTTCAGACAAGCTGCTTTCACATTTACCCTTGGTGATAAAACCAAAGAAGCAATGAAGAGAACGCAAAGGGAAAAAAGTTTATATAGCCACATTCCAACACTTGCTTCCAAAGCTGCTAAGTGTATGATGGCATTCTTGTTGGCCATGCCCAGAACTTCACAAAAAGCTCACAAAATTTACAGAAGCAGAAATTTCTTCTGAGACAGCATGACTTCTCAAAAACTGTAAGCATATTTAAAATCAAGCAACAAAGGCTTCAGAATTATAAATTAAAATGGCCATAAACATTTGACTAGAATCAATTCTCTCCCCCAAAGCCCACTCTACCAATTCAGATCTCAATGTTTAAAAATTACTGGAGAAATTAGGTTACATAGAGAATTTTATATTGCCATATATTTCAATGAATTACCCATAAAAGATCAGACATAGAAATATTTGTCATAATATAAACGGCATAAAAAAGCATATATTAATGGATAAAAATGGAGGGGAAAATTTGGAATAGATCCTCTATTATCCTTTTAAAACATAAGTGCTACCAAACTAGGAAAATCACCAGTGTGAAATCCCAATGAAATAGCTGATTCAGGTTCGTCTATAAAGGATCATTAGATGATAAAACCATTAGATGAAATACAATTGGGGAAAATGACACTTAAAAGATACAAAGTATCACCCACTAGACTCCTACTACTTTCAAGCCAAAAAGTGTATCTTTACAATGGCTTTTGCCACTTCAACCAAGTGATAAAACTTGGTATCAGTAATATTGGTACCTCTTAATGTGAAGTACAACAAGAAGTACCCAGGGAATTCTTGTTAAAAGTACTTAGCCTACATCAAATGAAGCTTGTAGATCTAAGTCCAATTCCAGGAAATACAGGGGATAGAGAATTCAAATGAAATGACCGTACAAGGAGATAATCAGACAAATCCAGAGTATAGAACTTTCCATATAACAACTGGCCTGGTCTCATAAAAGATTTTTGATGTCAAGACAAAAAAAAAAAAAAAAAAAAAAAGTGGAGGTAGAAGAACTGTTCTAGATTAAGGGATACTAAAAAGAAATGACAACTAAAGGCTAATATTAAATCCCATATTTGACCATGGTTCTGTGGTTTTGTAGGAGATTATTGGAAACATTATAACATTCTACATCTTATATATTGGAATATTATAATACTGTAACATTACATATATTAGTAGAAGCATTGTTAGTATTTATGGGTGAGAAGTCATGATGTTTACAATTTACTTTTAAATGATTGGGAGGCGGTTAGGAGCGTACACAAAGAGATAAAGCACATGTAGCAAAGCAATAACAACTGGTGTATCTAGGCTTTCATTATATTACTCTTTCCATTATTCTGTTGGTTTGACTCCTCAAAATTGGAACTGACATGCAATGAAAATAAATATAAAGGGGGTGGGTACTGTGGAAGATTAAACTCTTGCATGAGATATGGTTTAGTAAAAAAAGAAACATAAAAGACACCTGAGCAACAAACTGGAAAAGGTTAAATAAGTCTGGATTTATATGATCTAAGGGACAATAACCTAATTTCTTTCTTGTGTGAAAATGGTGATATTGTTACATAGAACAACATTCTTATTCTTAGGTAGTGTATGTCTAATATATATATTTTTATTAGAGAAGTTGTAGGTTTACATAAAAATCATTCAGAAAGAACACAGTTCCCATATACCCCCCCTCACAGTTTTCCCTATTAACACTTTGAATTAGTATGGTAACTTTGTTACGATTGAAGAAAGAATATTATTATCATTGTACATTAACTATAGTCCATAGTCTACATTCAGGACCACTGTCTTATATAGTCCCATGGGTTTTTTTTTTTTTTAAGTCTAGTAACATACACACAACCAAAAAATTCCCTTTTTATCACGTTCAAATATATAATTCAGTGGTGTTAATTACTTTCACACTGTGTGCTACCATCACCATCATCCATTACCAAAACTTTTCCATCACCCTAAACAGAAATTCTTTACCAAGGAAGCATGAAATCCCCATTCCAAAACCCCACTCCAGGCTCTGGTAATATGTACAATATTCTAGTTTCTGCCTCTGTGAATTTGCATTTTCTAATGATTTTGTATCAGTGATACATTTGCATTTTAGAATCCAAAAGAAGTAAAAAATGGAGTCACACACCAAAAAGTACAATACAATTGTACTGGCATTTACCTTTACCTGTCCTTTACCTGTCCTTTCCTTTCAGTCTTAAGAACTCCCCTTAGCGTGTTTGTAGACAGGTCTAGCTGTGGTGAGCTCCCTCAGTTTTTGTTTATCTGGGAATGTCTTAACATCTCCTTTATTTTGGAAAGAAAGTCTTTCCAGATATCAAATTCTTGGTTGGCAATTGTTTCTCTCAGCACTTTCAGTATTTCAACCCATGGCTTTCTTGCCTCAATGGTTTCTAATAAGAAATTGGCACTTAATCACACTGGAACACCCGTGTACATGTTGCTTTTCTCTTGCAGCTTTCAGAACCCTCTTCTTGTCCCTGGCATTTGACAATTTGACTACTATGTGTCTGGGCATGGTACTCTTTGAGTTTATCCTGTTTGGGGTTCCTTGGACTTCTGGAATGTACATATTATATCTTTTGTAAAATTTGGGAAATTTTATGTCAATATTTCTTTGAAAATTCCTTTTGCCCCTTTATCTTTTTCTTCTCCATCTATGATACTATAATGCAAATATTGGTATGCTTAATAGTGTCCCACAGATCTCTTAGGCTTTGTTTGCTTTTTTTTTTAATTTTTTTTCTTCCTCCTCCTCAACTTGAAAATTTGAGAGTCTCCAAAAAATTTTATACATGTCATAACTTTACATAATTTTATTTTAAAAACTCCCATCAGGAGAGAGAGGGAAGATGGCAGCATAGAGAGGAGTGGAAGCTAAGCAGTCCCCCTGGAACAACTGAAAAAGAAAAAATAGAAACAACTAACGAATGATCCAGAATAACTGCGGGGGGGTGGGCGGCAAACGGACCATCCACTCATCATACACCAACCTGAATTGGGAGGAATGCCCGAGATCACAGCATAAAATCCGTAAGTAAAACCTGCAGATCCAAGTCATGAGATCCCCTCCCCCACAGCCCGAGCTGCAAAGCCTCCTGGTGCCAGAGAGAAGCTCTCTCCCAGCAAGCGAATATAGCTCAGCTGAGCTCCAACTGGGGTTTTAAGTAGCGAGTGTGAACTGCTCACTACAGGTATGAATCCCCAAAAATAGACAGAGGTTTTGGGTGACGACTGACCTTGGAGAGCCGGAGGGTTGCCTTGGACTAGGTCTGAAGGGGACTGTTTCTTTTTCAGCTCAGTGGAGAAAGCCCCAGCCATTTTCAGATCCCAGTGCTGTGACTCAGAGAAGGGTGGAGATAGCATAAGCAGAGAGAGAGACCACTGAAATGCTAATGACCTCCCCCTACGGGGTCTATCTTCTCCAAGAGGAAAGGGGTGGGGCCCTTTCCATTCAGAACCAGACCCCAGAGCCTGGGGGAACATGGCCATACCTCCTCACCCCAGTCAAGAATTATAGGCTAAAAAGGAGAAACAAAACACACAACTTGCAGCCATCTCCCCGGCTGGTGGGGGCACTCCTGCCTGGGGCCGAACCCACAGCACAGAGCTGCGCCAAGAAACCCAGGGTGACAGGGAGTCTTTCCCGCAGTACCGCTCACACGTCACGATATCAGCCATGGACAGTGGCCTTGAATACACCCATGGCTGATTGTCCCAGAGCTGGGAGGGTGGAGCTATGCAGAAGGGGGAAGTTAACGTGTCCCATTCCACCATCTTTGAAGTGGGCTGGGAATGCCCCTACACAGCCGGCGTCCCAGGGCTTCCCTGGAGGCCGGTGCGCACTTGTGACGTGGCACGGCCCTCCCTCCCTCAGCAGAGGTCCTGGAAGAGCACAGCAGGGAAGGAGGAACCACTCGAAAATCCCAGGGAACCTACACCAATCCCAAGGACTTTTGGGTCAGTGGCAGAGAGCAGCTTTAAATCTCTGGGAACACCTGGGAGATTTGATTATTAAAGCTGTCCTTCCTCTCTATCCGCTCAGATGCACGCCCCTCATTCGGGGCAGACGGCACTGACAGCACACCCAAATGAATTGCACCGAGTGGACACCACGGGGATCAGATCCCCACACACCACAAAGACAGGGTTGGGGAGAGCTGACTTGAGGGGAATTGGTGACTCACGGACACCATCTGTTGGTTGGTTGGAGAGAGTGTACACTACCAAGCTGCAATTCTGACAAATTAAAGATCAAGTAAAGCAAATGCCAAGAGGTCAAAAACGACATAAAATCTTAAAGCTTATGATAAAACCAGACGATATGGAGAACCCAAACCTAAACACCCAAATCAAAAGATCAGAAGACACACAGTACTTGGCACAATTAATCAAAGAACCACAGACAGGCAACAAGAACATGGCACAGGATATAAAGGACATGAAGAAGAGCATGGCACAGGATATAAAAGACATAAAGAAGACCTAGAAGACCATAAAGATATTGCAAGAGTAAATAAAAAAATAGAAGATCTTATGGAAATTAAAGAAACTGTAGGCCAAATTAAAAAGACTCTAGATACTCATAATACAAGATAAGAGGAAGTTGAACAACAACTCAGCCTCCTTGAGGACCACAGAACAGAAAATGAAATAACGAAAGAATGGAGAAAAAAATCGAAAAAATAGAAATAGATCTCAGGGATATGATAGATAAAATAAAACGTCCAAATTTAAGACTCACTGGTGTCCTAGAAGAGGAAGAGAAGAGTAAAGCTCTAGAAAGTGTATTCAAAGAAATTGTTGGGGAAAACTTTCCAAACCTTCTATGCAATATAAATACACCAAGCATAAATGCCCAGCAAACTCCAAATAGAGTAAATCCAAATAAACCCACTCCAAGACATATTCTGATCAGACTGTCAAATACTGAAGAGAAGGAGCAAGTTCTGAAAGCAGCAAGAGAAAAGCAATTCACCACATACAAAGGAAACAACATAAGACTAAGTAGCGACTACTCAGCGGCCACCATGGAGGCAAGAAGGCAGTGGCATGACATATTTAAAATTCTGAGAGAGAAAAATTTCCAACCAAGAATACTTTATCCAGGAAAACTGTCCTTCAAATTTGAGGGAGAGCTTAAATTTTCACAAACAAATGCTGAGAGATTTTGCTAATAAAAGACCTGCCCTACTTCAGATACTAAAGGGAGCCCTATTGACAGAGAAACAAAGAAAGGAGAGAGAGAATTTTAACAGACACATAGACTATTACATTCCAGGTCACTGGGACACGTAGTCTTCTCTAGTGATCACGGATCTTTCTCCAGAATGGACCGTATGCTGGGACATAAAAACAAGACTCAATAAAAAAAAAAATGAATTTGTTCAAAGCACATTCTCTGACCACAATGGAATACAAATAGAAGTCAATAACTATCAGAGACTTGGAGAATTCACAAATACCTGGGGGATAAAAATGAGGGGGAGATGAAAACATTCACAGATAAACAAAAGCTGAGGGACTTAATCACCAGTAATCAGTCCTATAAGAGATGCTAAAGGGAGTTGAGCAGGCTGAAAGGAAGGGACACTAAACAATTGACTGAAACTACATGAAGAAATAAAGATTTCCAGTAAAGGTCACATGGTAAATATAAATGCCAATACTACTGTATTTTTGATCTGTAACTCTACTGTTTACTTCCTACAGGATCTAAAATACATAAACTGTAATGATAAATCAGTGGTTTTGGACTCAGTGTAAAATAGGTAATTTTAGACAAGAACTACATAAAGGTGGGGGAATGATGGAGTATAGGAACGTAGTTTATGTGTCATATTGAAGTTAAGTTGGTATCAAAGAAAAACAAGATTGTTACAGATTTAAGATGTTAAATTTAAGCCCCACAGTAAACACAAAGAAAGTATCAGAGAATATGACCATAGAGATGAAAAGTAGAGTAGGGGTTCTGAGAAGTGGGGGAAGGGGCAATAGGGAGTTAAGAAATGAGAGTAGGGTTTCTGTTTGGGGTTAAGGGAAACTTCTAGAAATGGATGGTGGGAAGGTGATAGCATTGCAACATTCTAAATGTGATTAATCTCACTAATGGAATGCTAGGGAGGGGGTGGAATGGGAAGATTTAGGCTATATACATATTTCCACAATTGAAAAAAAAAAAAAAAAAGACAGTCTAAATAGATGACAATTAAATGCCAAGGATGATCCTGGATGGGATCTGAGGATGGAGGAGAGGAGGCTCAAAGGGAGGCAGATGGGACACAAGGGAAAAAAAAAAAAAAGGAAATACAGAATGTAAGCTTTATATCAATGTTGAATTTCTTGAACTTCTTAGCTGCACTTAATGAGATTGCATAAAAGAATGTTCTTGTCCATGGGAAAGGTATATGTGAATTATATTGTTTGTTCAAAGATATGTGCAGCTTGCTCTCATATGTTCAGAAGACAGAGCAATAGATGATGGATGATAGATAGGGAGGGAGGGAGCGAAAGAAAGAAACGGTGGTGTGACAGGATGTTAAAGGTGGTGGATCGGGGGGTCGGGGGAGGGGGGTTGGGGTATGATGGAGCTCTATGTATGGGGTTTGTACTGTTTTTGCAACTGCTCCTGTAAGATTGAATTTATTTCAAAATAAAATTTATTAAATTAAAAAAAAACAAAGTCCCATCAGATTATTTTTCTTTACTTTATACGCCTCACACCAACATGAATACCATTCCATCCCATTGCAAAGACAAGTCCTGAGGACATGTTACCTGAGAACATTTCTCTAGTCCAGCACTGTCCAATACAGCAGCCAATAGTCACATGCAGCTATTGAGCACTTGAAATGTGGCCACTGAGGAACTCAATTTTCTATTTTACTTAATTTTAATTAGCTTATATTTAAATTCAGTTAGCCACATATGTATAGTGGCTATTGTCTTGAAGAGTACAGCTGTAGAATATATCAAAACCTAGATATGAAAGGCAATATCATTTACAAGCATAAATTAAGGGCAGGCTTAAGGAAAAACTATTTTATGAGCATTTATCACCAACTAATTCTAGGTAGGAATTGCCTCCTTTGGACTTCTTTATAGCACTTTTTCTTTACTACAAAAATAAAGAAATAAAAATAAAAATAAATAAATAAATAATACAAAAAGAAAGAAATAAAAATAAAAATAAATAAATAAATAGGTGCTGTAAACCCACTCCAATAGAATTACCAAAGAAATCACTGATTTCAATCAAATGTCTATGTGTGTCCTGATTTAAGATGTCACAATTGTCAAGACTGATAAAAAAGGAACTGATTCATTTATAGTTCAAATTAAAAATGGGCTTCTTTATAAACATGCCGTGGCATATACTTAATATGGAATATTATTCTGGTATAAAAAGAAACAAAATTCTGATACATGCTACAATATAGATGAAGTTTGGACTTGCCTGCCCCCATAGTCACGTGAGCCAATTTCTTCTAATAAATTATGCATATTAATATATGTTTAGGTATATGTATGTATGTATGTATGTAATATTTGTTGATTCTGTTTCTCTGGAGAACTCTAATACAACATACAATTCACCTGTGTAAGGTATACAATTCAATGTTTTTTAGTATATTCACAGATGTGTGAAATTATCACAATTTTAGAACATTTTCATCATCTCAAAAAGAATCCCTGTGTCCTTTAGCTGTCACCCCTTTTTCTCCAATCCTAAGCAACTACTAATCTACTTTCTGTCTCTATAAATCTGCCTATTCTGGTTTCTTCATATAAATGGACTCACATAACATGTGGCCTTTGGAACTGGCTTCTTTCAATTAGTCTAGTGTTTTCAAGGTTCATAGATCCATATTGTACCATGTACTTCATTTCTTTTTATCACCAAATAAAATTCCATTCCAAAGACATACAACATTTGGTTATCTAGTAATCAGTTGATAGTCATATGGGTTGTTTCCACCTTCTGGCTATTACGTCTATGCCACTATAAACATTTTGTGTATATGAAGATGTTTTCATTTCTCTTTGGTATATAGCTAGGAGTAGAATTGCTGTGTCATATATAACTTTATCTTTAATCATTCGAGGCACTGTCAGACTGTTTTCCAAAGTGGCTCCACCATTTTACATGGCCACTGGCAATGTATGAAAGTTCCAAATTCCACATCTTCTCCAACACTTGTTATATTCTGATTTTTTTTTTTACTATCACCCAAGTGGGTGTGATGTAGTATCTCATTGTGGTTTTGACTTGCATTTTCCTGATGACTAATGATGTCAAGCATCTTTTTCATGTGTTTATTAGCCATTTGTATATCTTCTCTGCAGAAATGTCTATTCATATTCTTTACCCATTTTTAAAATGAGTTGTCTTATTAAGTTTTTAAAATACATTATAGATACAAGTTCCTTATTAGATATAAACTTTGAAAATATTTTTTCCCATTCAGTGGGATGTCTTTTCCCCTTTTTGAGTATCATTTGCTGCACAAAAGCTTTTGCCTTAGTTTGCCAGGGCTGCTATAAAGATGCCACAGACAAGTTGGCTAAAACAGTAGGTATTTGTCTCACAGTTTTTGAGGCTAGAAGTCAAAATCAAGATATCAGCAGGTCATGCTTTCTCCCAAGTCTGTAGTATTCTGTCAGTGGCTCAATCTCCACATTCATCATGATGATCTGTCTTCTTCTGTATCCCCCTCTGGCTTCACTGCCATGTCCAAATTTCCTTTGTTTACAAGGACTCCAGTCATGTTGGATTAAGGCCCACCCTGTTTCAGTATGGCCTCAACTTCATAGGATTTCAAAGATCCCATTTACAAATGACTTCATACCCACAGGCCCAAGGGTTAGGACTTGAACACATCTTTGTGGGGAACATGATTAAATCTATAATAGTTTCTCATGGTGATGAATTCCAATTTATCTATTTCTTTCTGTTGCTTGTGCTTTCAGTGTCATATATAAGAACTCATGGCCAAATCCACAGCCATAAAGATTTACTATGTTTTTCTTTCTGAGTGCTTTATAGTTAAAATTCTTACATTTAGGGCTTTGATCCAGTCTGTTAATTTTGTGTATGGTGTAAGGTGGGATCCATCTTTATTCTTTGGCATATTTATTCTTTTCCCAGTTTACCCAGCACAATGTGTTGAAAAAACTATTCTTGAATAGTCTTAGAGCAGTTTTTGAAAAATCAGTTGACCATAGACACATGGCTTCATTCCTGGACTCTCAATTATTTTTCAAGATTGTTTTGGCTATTCTAGGACCCTTGCAATTCCATATGAACTTTAGAATTAGCTTATCAATTTCTACAAAGAAGTCAGTTGGGATTCTATTAGAAATTACTATTACAGATTAATGTAGATCAATTTGGGTTTACATCTTAATTTCTTTCAATATTTTATAGTTTTCAGAGTATAAATTTTACATCTCTTTTGTTAAATTTATTCCTAAGTATTTTATCCTTTTGGATGCTATTATAAATAAAATCATTTCCTTACTCTAATTTTCAGATTGTTCATTGCAATATAGAACTACTGCTGGTTTTTTTATACTGATCTTCTATCTGGCAACAATGACTAACTTGTTAATAGGTTCTTTTTTTTTTTTTTTCCTTTTAAGTGGCTTCCTTAGGGTTTTCTATATACAAGATCATATCATCTGTGAATAGAGACAGTTTTACATCTTCCTTTCCAGACTGTATGTCTTCTCTTTTTCGTGCCTAATTGCCCTACCTAGAATCACCTTTACAATGTTGAATAGAAGTGGCAACAGCAAACACCCCTGTCTTCTCCCTGATTTAAAGGGAAAGCATCCAGTCTTCACCATAAGTATGATGTTAGCTGTGGGTTTTCATAAATGCCGTTTATCAGGTTTAAGAAGTTCCCTTCTATTCCTAGTTTGTTGAGTGTTTTTATAATGAAAAGATGTGGAATTTTGTCAAATGCTTTTTCTGAATCTAACAGGAAGATCAAGTTTTTGTCCTTTATTCTATTGATGTGAGTATATTACATTAATGAATTTTCCAATGTTAAAACAACTTTGCATTCCTGGGATAAATCCTACTTGGTCATGGTGTACAACTCTTTACATATGTTGCTAGATTCAGTTTGCTAGTGTTTTATTGAGGATTTTTATGTCCATATTCAAATGAGATATATTGGTATGTAGCTTTCTTTTCCTGTGATGTCTTTGTCTGGTTTTGGTATCAAGGTAAGTAACACAGGCCTCACAATGTTTTAGGAAGTGTTCCATCCTCTTCTGGGTTTGTCTTTGTTTTGTATTGCTTTGTTTTGTTTTGGAGGTTTGTGAAGAATTGGTAGCAGTGATGAAGTTATGTGGCTATTTGTGCCTCTGTTTTTTTTTTATGGGAAGTTTTTTGTTTTCTGTTTTTTGCTGATGCAATCCCTTTACTTGTTATAGGTCTATTCAGATTGTCTATTTCTTCCTGAGTCAGTTTTTGGTAGTTAGTTGTCTTTCTAGTAATTTTTCTATTTCATCTAATTATTGGCATAGAATTTTTCATAGTACTCCTTTGTAACCCTTTTTATTTAAGATCTGCAATAATGTCTCCACTTTCATTTCAGATTCTTTTTTTTTTTCCCTCTTAGTCAATCTAGCCAAAGTTTCATTAATATAATTGATCTTTTCAAAAACCAAACTTTTGGTTTCATTGATTTTTATTGTTTTTCTATTCTCTATTTTATTAACTTTCACTTTAATCTTTATTATTTCCTTCCTTCTGCCTTGCTTTAAGTTTAGTTAGCTCTTTGTTTTCCAGCGTCTTAAGGCATGTTTTAGTTTCCTGGGCTGCTCAAGCAAACATCATGAAATGGGTGAGGTTAAGCAATGGGAATTTAGCTCACAGATTTGGGGCCAGGAAAATGTCCAAATCAAGGCATTATCAAGGCAATGCTTTCTCCACAAAGATTGCAGCATGCTGGGAATGGCTGCCGGCAATCCTCGGTCCTTAGCTCTTCCGTCACATGGCAATGCATGGGACAGCCTCTCGTGGCCTCTCCAGGTTTGGTTGAATTTCAGCTTCTGGCTGCTCCCTGTGGCTTTCTCTGTCTTTGTCTGAATTTATAAAGGACTCCAGTAATAGCGGGTGGGCCACACCCTAACCGAAGAAACCTCATCAAAAGATCCTACTTACAACGGGTTCATACCTCCAAGAATGGATTAAATTTAAGAACATGTTTTTCTGGGGTACACAGAGCTTTAAACCTCCACAAGGTAGAAGGTTAGGTTATTCTCTTGAGATCTTCCTTCTTTCTTTCTTTTTTTTTTTTTTTTTCAAAATATACCAATTAAGATTTATAGTTTATAAGATGCACTAAACAAATAGTCCTTAAAAGTGAACACAAATTCTTAAAACACTGTTACCAATACCAAGGTGTGTTTATGATGTCCGAAGAGATGCATAATCAAAACTTTAATATTTACTATCTCTGGTAAACAGAATACCTATAATCCTTTAAAACATTAATCCTCTAAGTTCTCATTTCTCTCATTTGAAGTTCATCATGGCTCATTACAAAGACATTTTATAGTTTTCTGTTGATTCCAAGTAAGTGCTATTAAAACACATATACAACTCCCAAATGAAAAATAAATTGCCACCCAATGAAATACCATCCTTTCTAATAAAAGAAATGTATTTAAAACAAACAAAAACAAGACCTTTCATATTGTCTGGACTTGTATGGTTTAGTTTTAACTGAATTAAAACACAATGTAAAATTAGGCAAGTGTATTAGTATACAAATATCCAGTAATATGTAATAGATAAAAATAAATTATTTGGGTGTTTTAATTTACTGGTGTCTAAGGTGGGGATTTCCAAAATATCAGGTATTCACTTGCTTGAATCAATTTCTGCATCTCATGCTTTCCTAAAAATAATGTGCTTATCAATCTCTGAGCTACTCTATTTGCCAATGTTCAATAAGAAATTATATATCATGAACTCAGAGTGTTCAAGATGGCTCACTTATTTTACTGTTAAGCAAAGCTAGATTTACATTCCAGGACACACTGCAGTTTAATTTTAAAAACAAAAATGCAGCAGAAAAACAATTTGTGAGGAGAAACAGATGCATTCACATATAGTAAAGCCACTGCAACTTCTTCAGGCATTTAACTGTTGTGTTAAATAAACAGACAGTAGTTATTTAGCAGCAATGATTCCACAATAAATAATGCACTGTGTTTCTCAGTTCTGCACAAAAATTGCAGCTACAGTTACATCAATAGCTGTAACCTACTGGCTCTAATGGCAGAGGAAACCTTAAAACCAACTGTACAAAAAAAAAAAATTGTCACACTGTGACAACAAATATAAAAACAATCTATAGGTCTGAAATAAAAAGACTCCACTGTGAAGAAGACAGTGTAGACAAACGAAGATTCCAAGTCCACCAAAAGAAATAACTGCCTTCAGATCTGAGTCCTTGATTGATAAGAAAGGCTGGGGGGCTGGGCTTGAAACCATGTTATCAGACTTAAAAGAGCATGCTCTGTCTTCTGTTCTTCCCATGTCCTGTCTCTGGATAAGAAGAATTTCGAAAACCCGGGTCCTTTTGCAACTGAATCTCTTTCAAACTGAATATTGATACACTTTCAGGTAAAGCATGTATTCTTGGTCCCAGACTCTGAAAGTATACATGTTTCATGGCCTCTTCTGCTGAAACCCTTTTCTTAGATTCATACTGAAGAAATTTTGTTATCAACTCAATTCCTTCAGAATCTAACCTGGGTGCATGATTAATTAGAGGCTGTGGTTTATATTTTGGAAAGTTGTAGTTCTTGAACTCATCATTTGAAGACACACCTGGCCAAGTTTCCTGAGATGGAGTTCCTAGCAGTAGGAAAATTAAGTGTAATTCATCTTCCACAGTTGATCCTGGAAACAGAGGTCTTCCAGAAGCCATTTCAAAGAAAATGCAACCAACACCCCACATGTCAATCTGTGTTGAGTACTCTGAGGAACCAAGAAGCACATCAGGTGGCCGGTACCATAGTGTAACAACTTCATTTGAGTAGGTCTTTGTGGGAACTGACTTGGCTCTGGCTAGTCCCGGGACAGGAAGGAGGCCCATGGGGGACTGAGACGGACGCGGAGGACGCCGCGGGGTCAGCCGAGGGACGGAAGACCCATCCGTGCGGGGTCACGGTACGCTGCTGTTGCAATATCTGCGAGAAACCGAAAGCTTCCTTCTTTCTTAATATATGCATTTACAACTATAAATTTCCCTATTTTACCTGAATTCCATAAGTTTCAGCATCTTGTATCTTTATTATCCTTCACCTCAAAGTATTTTAAAATTCTCTTTTAACTTCTTCTTTAACCCACTGGTTATTTAGGAGAGTATTTTTTAATTTCCACATATCTGTGAGTTTTCCAAATTTCTTTCTGTTATTGATTTCTAATTTCCTTTCACTGTGTATGTGAATACATCTCAATAAAATTGAATTATTAAAAAAAAAAAATGAGGCCAAACTGGGTTAACTGGGTTAGGGTTTGACTAGGTGTCTTGATAAGGAGAAGAAACTGGACACAGAGGGATAAGATGGTCATTTGATGGAGGCAGAGTTAGAATTGTGCTGCCACAAGCCAAGGAATGTCGAGGATTGCCAGTAATGACCAGAAGCTAGAAGAAGTACAAAACAGATATTTCCCTAGAGGCTTTGGTTGAATCATGGCCCTGCTGATACTTTCATTTTAGACTTCCAGCTTCCAGAACTGTGAGAGAATCAATTTCTGTTGTTTTAAGCCATTCAATTTGTAATACTTGGTTAAAAGAGTCTTAGGAAACTAAGACAGGTGCATATAAGTTGAGGGATTAACCCTTTTATCATTATAAAATGTCCTTTTTTTATCTTGTGACATTTTTTGTTTTAAAGTCTATTTTGTCTGCTAGTTGTATAGCCATTCCAGTTTTCTTGTGGTTGGTATTTGCATGATATGTCTTTTCCTGTACTTTTACTTTTCAATCTATTTGTATTTTTTAATTTAATGTCTCTCCTGTAAATAGCATACAGTTGGATCTTGTTTTCTTCCTAGAGTCTGACCATCTCTGCCTTCTGATTAGATTCTTCCATCCATTGACACTGAATGTTATTATTGATAAAGCTAGATTTGCCTATTTTATTTTTTGTTTTCTATGTCTCATGTCTTCTTTGTTCCTCTTTTTACTGCTTTCTTTTGCATTAAGTATCTTCTAATGCAATACTTTAATTTCTTTAATGAGTTTTCACTTTTTTTTTTTTTAAAGTTTTTCCTTAGTGGTTGCTCTAGGGCTTACAGTATACACTTTAACTTATCAAAATCAACTTCAGATTAATACAAACCTAATTTCAGCTAAGATACAGAGATGTTACTCTTAAGTGTTTTTTTCAAGAGTAGAATGTTACTCTTATATAGTTCTATACCCTTTCCCTTTTTTGGTGCTATTAATGTTATACATATTATGTGAATAAATGTTACAAACCCAAGAATGCATTTGTTCTAGTTTGCTAATGCTGCCAGAATACAAAACACCATAAATGGATTGGCTTTTATAAAAGGGGATTTATTTGGTTACAAAGTTACTATCTTAAGGCCATAAAGTGTCCAAGGTAAGTCATCAACAATCAGGTACCTTCACTGGAGGATGGCCAATAGTGTCCAGAAAACCTCTGTTAGCTGGGAAGGCACGTGGCTGGCATTTGCTCCAAGTTCTGGTTTCAAAATGGATTTCTCCCAGGACGTACCTCTCTAGGCAGCAGCTCCTCTTCAAAATGTCACTCTCAGTTGCTCTTGGGACATTTGTCCTCTCTTAACGTCTCCAGAGCAAGAGTCTGCTTTCAACGGCCATCTTCAAACTGTCTCTCATCTGCAGCTACTCTCCCAGCTTCCGTGCATTCTGCAAAGTGTCCCTCTTGGCTGCAGCAAGCTCGCTCCTTCTGTCTGAGTTTATATAGTGCTCTAGTAGTTTAATTCAGGCCCACCCTGAATGGGTGGTGCAACACCTCCACAGAAATTATCCAACCAAAGGTCTTGTCCACAGCTGACTGAATCACATCTCCATGGAAACACCCAAAGGATTCCAAAATCTAATCAACACTAATATGTCTGCCCACACAAGATTGCATCAAAGATAATGGCATTTCGAGGGACACAATACATCAAACTGGCAGAGCATTATTATAATTAGTATGAGTTTGTCTTTTAAAGAAACTGAGAGAAGAAAGAAGAGCAACTATATATTGATAGCTTTTGTTATATTCACCTTCATATTTATCATTTCTGATTCTCCACATTTGTTCCAAGTGATTTGAGTTACCACCTTGATTCATTTCCTTAGCTCAACACAGCTTTGCTCCCACCCACCCAATCTGTAGCTGTTACTGGCAAATTTATTACATTTCTATATTTTATAGACCCAACAATACAGTATATATATTGTTTTATAAAAATTATTTTTATATCAGTTAACAGAAGGAGAAGAAATAAGTATTTACAGTCTTTTTCTGTGGTTGTATATATATATTCATATAACAAAATTTGCCATTTTAACAATTTTAAGGGTACAGTTTAATGGCATTATTGAAATTCACTATGTTGTATAACCATCCAAAATTTTTTCAACATCCCAGACAGAAACCCACTCAGTAATAACTTTCCATTCCCATATCGCCCACTTCCAGCCTCTGGTAAACTCTAATCTACATTCAGTCCCTATGAATTTGCCTATTCCAGGCATTTCAAAAAAGGCGGGTGCAGAAGATATTTTTTTGTGTCTGGCTTATTTCACACAACATAATGTCTTCAAGGTTCGCCCATGTTGTAGCATGTACCAGAACTTCACTCTTTTTTATGGCAGAATAATAATCCATTGTATATATCCCATTTTGTTCATTCATTTATCCGTTGTTGAATGGTTGGATTGTTTCCACCTCTTGGCTATTGTGAATTATGCTGCTATGAACACTGGCATAAAAGTATCTGTTTGAATCCCTGTTTTCAATTCTTTTGGCTATATACCTAGGAGTCAAATTGCCAGGTCATATGGTAATTTTACATGTAACTTCTTTTAAACTTTATCAAAAAATAAGAAAATATTTCCAAACAAAACAAAGCAAAGGAATAAGAAAAATAAATATCCTAAAATAGCTTCATTGCTTCCAATATGTTCCTACCAGACCATAAGAAAATTAATGAACCATAGTCATTCCTGAGCATTCCCATATCATTAAGATTACTCTCAATATCTTATCTGTTCTTATTAGATTATTATTCCCCCTTCACTAGCTGCTGTCTATCTCTAGGTCCCCTAGTCCCATACATTCTACAATATAAGACACTTGTTTTACATTTTTCACAGAGTTCACATTAGTGGTAATATACACTATCTCTCCTTTTGTAACTGACTTATTTCACTCAATATTATGTCCTCAAGGTTCATCAATGTTGTCACATGCTTCACAATTTGTTCCTTCTCACTGCTGTGTAGTATTCCATCATATATATTACCATATTTTGTTTATCCACTAAGCCAATGTAAGACATTTAGGCTGCTTCCATCTCTTAGCAATTGTGAACAATGCCACTATGAAAAACAGTGTGCAAATATCTGTTCATGTCACTGCTTTCAGGTCCTCTGGGTAAATATTGAGAAGTGAAATTGCTGGATCTTAGGGTAACTCAATACCTAGTTTTCTAAGGAACCGCCAAACTGTCTTCCAGAGTGGCTGAACCACTGTAAAGTCCCACCAGCAATGAATAGGAGTTCTGATTTCTCCACATTCTCTCAAGCATTTGTAGTTTCCTGTTTGTTTAATGGCAGCCATTCTTATTGGTGTGAGATGATACCTCATTGTAGTCTTGATTTGCATCTACCTAATAATTAGAGAAAATGAACATTTTTTCATGTGTTTTTTTAGCCATTTGTATTTCCTCTTTGGAGAGATGTCTTTTCATATCTTTCGCCCATTTTATAATTGGGCTATTTGTACTAATGCTGTTGAGTTGTAAGATTTCTTTATATATACAAGATATCAGTCTCTTATCATATAGATGGTTTCCAAATATGTTCTCCCATTGAGTTGGCTGTCTCTTTAGCTTTTTGACAAATTCCTTTGAGGTACAGAAGCTTTTAATTCTGAGGAGTTCCCATTTATCTGTTTTTTCTTTCATTGCTTGTGCTTTAGATGTAAGGTCTAAGAAGTGATCTCCTAATACTAGGTCTTGAAGATGTTTCCCTATATTATCTTCTAGGAGTTTTATGGTACAGTCTCTTATTTTGAAATCTTTGATCCATGTGGAATTGATTTTTATATAGGGTTTGAGGTAGGGGTCCTGTTTCATTCTTTCAGATATAGATACCCAATTCTCCCAGCCCCATTTGTTGAAAAGGCTGTTAATGTCCCAATTCAGTGGATTTGGGGGCCTTATCAAATATCAGTTAACCATAGATCTGGGGGGCTATTTCCAAATTCTCAATTCAATTTCATTGATCAATATGACTACCTCTGTGCCAATTTCATGCTGTTTTAACTACTGTGGCTTTACAGTAGGTTTCAAAGTCAGGCAGTATAAGTCCTTCCACTTCGTTTTTCTTTTTTAGAATATTTTTAGCAGTTCAAGGCATCTTTCCCTTCCAAATAAATTTGATAACTAGTTTTTCCAAGTCTGCAAAGTAGATTGTTGGAATTTTGATGGGAATTGCATTAAATCTGTAGATCAGTTTGGGTAGAAGTGACATCTTAACTACACTTAGCTTTCCTATCCATGAACACAGAATATCTCTCCATCTTTTTAAGTCACCTTCTATTTCTTTTAGAAGAGTTATATAATTTTCTGTGTAGAGGTCTTTTACATCCTTGGTTAAATTTATTCCTAGATACTTAATTGTTTTAGTTGCTACTGAGAATGGAATCTTTTTCTTGAGTGTCTCCTCAGTTACATCATTTCTACTGTACAGAAACATTACTGACTTACGTGCATTAACCTTATATCCCAACACTTTGCTGAATTTGTTTATTAACTCAAGTAGGTGTATCACTGATCTCTCAGGGTTTTCCACGTATAAGATCATATCATCTGCAAATAATGAGTTTTGCTTCTTCCTTTCCAATTTAAATGCCATTTATTTCTTTTTCTTGCCGAATTGCTCTGGCTAGAACTTCTAGCACAATGTCGAATAATAATGGTGACAACAGGCATCCTTGTCTCGTTCCTGATCTTAGAGGGAAAGCTTTCAGTCTCTCACCATTGAGAACTATACTGGCTGTGGGTTTTTCATACATGCCCTTTACCACATTAAGGAAGCTTCCTTCAATTCCTAACTTTTAAAGTGTTTTTATCATAAAAGGATGCTGGATTTTTTCAAATGCTTTTTCAGCATCTATTGAGATGATCATTTGATTTTTCCCTTCTGATTTGTTACTATGTTGCTTTATGCTGATTGATTTTTTTGTTGTTGCTGTTGTTTCTTTCAACATTTTGAATATGTTATCCCTCTGACTTCTGGCCTCATTGTTTCTGCTGAGCAGTCAGCTGTTTTAATTGTACTGAGGCTCCCTTGTAAGTGATGAGTTCTTTTACTGTTGCTGCTTTGAAGATCTTTCTCCTTGTCTTTGGTTTTTAGCATTTTCACTACGATGTGCCTGTTTGTGGATCTTTTTGCATTTATCCTTCATTTAGTTTCCTGTATGTATAAATCAATGTTTCTCAATAAATTTGGGAAGTTTTATTTCTTCAAATTTTTGTTCTGCTCCCTCTCCCCTCTCCTGGTACTCCTATTGCATGTATGCTGGTGGCTTAATGGTATCTCCAGATTTCTCTGAGACTGAGACTCTGTTAATTTTTCTTTATTCTTTATTCTCTGTGTTCTTTGGATTACAAAATCTTTACAAATCTATATTCAAGTTCACTAATTCTTTCTTCTGCCAGTTTGAATCTCCTGTTTGAACCCCTCTAGTGAATATTTCATCTCAGTTTTTGTACTTTTCAAGTCTAGAATTTCCATTTGGTTCTTTTATGTACTCTATTGGTATTCTCTACTTGGCGTGACATTGTCATACCTTCTTTTTCTTAATAATAGTTTCCTTTAGTCCTTTGAACATATTTATACTGGCTACTTTGACATTAAATCCAATAGGCTCTTACAGGCAGTTTCTGTCGCCTGCTTTTTATTGGCTTGTGGTCATGCTCTCCTGTTACTTCCCTGTTTCTTTTGATATCTCAATTTTTTGTTGGAAATTGACATTTTAGGTAATATAGTATAGCAATTCTGGGACTGTCCTCCACCTCCCACCCCCATCCTGCCCCCAGCACTTGCTATTGTTATTTACTTGTCTACTTGTTTAGTGACTATCTGTATTATTTTAGTGAAGTCAATCTACCACCACCACATCCCTACAGTCCCCTCACCCCATATGAAGCCTCTGATGTTGCTCCCTATGGGGTGCAACTTAGAATATGCCCACAGTCACCCTGGGATGACAATGACTTTAGCAGAGCTCTGATTGTTTCTTTCCCTGACCACACCCAGCTGTTTAAAACACCACTTACTGCCAGATGACTTCTGTTATTTTCAACAATGCCCTAGAGCATAAATTGTTACACACATCAATCCAATCAAATTCAGGCTCCTTTGAAGGAATAGTTCTTGAGGAGGTCAATGTTTGAGATTTGCTCTGATCCTAGACGGGCTCCTCCCAGCTCTCTCTTTCCCCATTTGTCTCTGTCAAACCAGCACACCTACAGTTTAGCCTATCTATCCAATGATTCTATCAGTCTCCTCCCAGTTCCCTTTCACCACAACTTCCTCCACTGTTTGTTTTTTTAAAAATATTTATTTTAGTAACACATATACAATCTAAAATGTTCTCCTTAAACGTCATTCAGATATATAATTCAGTGTTGTTAATTACATTCATAATATTGTGCTACCATCATTCAACCTCCATTATCAAGACTTTTCCATTACTCCCAACAGAATTCTGTATGAATTAAGCTTTAACTCCCTATTCTCTATCCCTCCATAATCCCTAGTCCTCCACTGTTTTTGAGAGGGCCCTTAGGCTTGAACATCTCCTCAGTCTGTTTCAAATGAAGTCAGTTTCTTTGGGGACAGATTCAGAGTTGTCTGTTTGACAATCTGTTTCTCTACCCAGGCAAAATCTGAACCATGAATCTGGACCTGGGGGTGGGACAATGGTCTCCTCTCTGGCACCCTGCTGTAGAAACTGAGCCTCAGGTCTCCTTGGCTTGCCTCTCCCGGAACGGAATCTGAGTGGGAGTTGGGTTGAAGAAGGGAGAACCCACCTCTTGGTCACACTCATCTGGAACCTAGCCTAACCAACAGAAAGTCGGGCATAGGATGAGAAGTACTAACATCCTGACCCTCCCAGAAAGATAGCCCTCTGACTGGGGGCTGAGGGAAGAAGGAACCCTGTGTTCTTGGCTACAGGAACCTGGAGTGTAGTCTCCACCTCACATTGCTAGAAGAGGGGATAGAGGGAACCATTGGTTCACATACCACAGACTCTCACTCTTCTTACCGGGTTTTAGTAGATTTTCTTGAAAAAATGTTTATTCATTTGATATATACCCTTAAGACCATTTCCAGAGGCTTTAAAGGTTATTTTACTAATTTTCCCGTTTCACTGGATGGTGGGTCTGTGGAGCTCCTCATGCTGTCACAACAGAGTGGAACTCCTAGAAACACTTTTCTTTTTTCCAACAATACAATTGGTCATTTTAATGGAATATTGTCATAGGTGATTAATAATTATTTCAGTTTGATGATATTAATGAAACATTATAGTTTTGCAGAAAAAGCACAATCATGTGAAAAGAATGAGCTTTCTTTTTCCCTTCCTTCCTTCCTTAGAAACACTTTTAATTCCAAGAAAAAGGCACCCAGTCCATCAGCTAGTTTGAGATTATAAAAGATTCCCCTAGTGCCTAACAATAATAGCAATATTTCAGGGAAAAAAAATGTTGCTAAAGTTCCATAGCTTCATGAAGGAATTATTAAAGACAGAGTATATATTTTCTGTGTGTAAAAGAAAGAGCAAGAGCAGCAGTGCAACAATTCTGGGAGTCCAAAATCTTTCCCCAGTTAGATGAATTGTCCTTGGTTAACCATTTGCCCTCTTTGGGCCTCATTTTTCTCATCTGTAAATGAGAATTTCTATACTTCACAAAGACATCATGGCAATAGCAGTGACCACAAGTGCTGCAAATTGCAGAGTCAAATGGCTTGAATTAAAATTCTGGCTTTACTACTTACCATGTAAGAAGCTCGATCAAGTCACAACCGCCCCAAATCCTGATTAGTAAATTGGGGGTAGTAATATTAATACCTCCAATTCATAGGGAGACCATGAGACTAATGAGACAATTATTGCAGAGTACTCATCCTGGCACACAGTAGGTCTTAAATAAATATTAGCTATTAATACTAAAGTACTTTTATATATCAAGGCCTTACAACCATATCTTACTATAAAATATCTATTCAGCAGCTCCTATGTGCAAAAGTGTGAATGATACAGTATTTTCTTTTTAATTCCTGTTCATAAGGAACTAGCACTCTTAGAGCAGAAACAGACCCTATCTGTCCCTCAAGTTATCTGTATAGGCATCAGATAAAAAGTCTCAACAAGCTTTCTTTAACAAAAAAAAAAAATTTGCCTCCATACACTCTTCAAAAAATACCTTCAGAAACCCAAGTACTTTTGAGTCATGTAATTAAGTTTCAGCCCTCCTTACTCTTTCAATGTTGAATACCAGACTCTTCCATACTTCCTCGAGCACAGGTGTTGTCGCCGAGCAATGATGCTATATCGCATTTGACCACATGAAGGGGGAGTTTTAGAAACTTACAATTACTAGCTTTGGTTTTGATCACTTTTTTTTTCTTTCTCTGAAGCCTACTGCATGCTTTTGAAATTGCCATTTCTCTGGAAATGGTCCTAAGGGCATACATCAAATGCATAAATATTTTTTCAAGAGAGAAATGAGGATTCAGGAGAGGGGGGCAGGCAGAATTACAACAGGTAAGGTTCCTACAGCATTGCAGTTTCCAATCCTACTATTCTATAGATGCTTCCTAATATTTTTTAATGAAAACATTTTTATTCCAACCAGTCCTTTAAACTTAGACATCTGCTTATTGTTCCAAAGCACCATTCAAAAACCAACCAGGTCCTTTTTTATCCCAGGAATATTTGCTTGACTTCTAAATAATTTTTAAATTACAGTTATTTGTTGAAAGAATAACAGCCAAAACCTACCAACCACAATTTGTGCCACAAAGTCCAATCATAGCCCAGATCTATTTTTTATTTCATAAGAGCTTGAGCTAAAGAAAAATTTCATTATATTGTTCAAGTTGGGTCATAAAGCCTCTGAAAAGTAAAACAAAATAACATGCTATAAAAGCCAAAAATGGTACAAACTATGAAGAGATTCACGTTCAAACATCTGATACATTAATGGAAACATAATTGTGCTTGTCTTCAATCCTGACTTGCCTCCAAAAAACTCCATTCATACCTCAATTATCACTCTCAATTAAGTTGTACCAAAATTTATTTGCTGGCAAATCAACTTGCCCTTTCCCACCACACCCCTCCAGCCTCACCAGGGCAGAGAAGTCACCATATTGCTGAATAAGTGTGTAAATTTGGTACAGAAGTAGGATGAAGCATTTCCATCCCCCCCCCCAACATCATCTAACCTAGAGGTTCTTAAAAATGAGTTTCATTTGCTTCTACCTTTCTATCTTATTCAAAGAAGGCTAACAGATAGTTGCTATAAGTCGTTGTTTAAGTGAAGACTTCTGCTCAGATCATGCCCTCTTCTAATGAAAGCTTCACAGTACATAAGTGAAATGGCATAGAACAAAACAATTTTAATTATCAGAGCATATTGTCAGTAAGTTAAATTCATTTTATTTAAGTTTTAACTACCCTACCTGATTCATACTTGCACCTCTAAAACTATACCTTTCTGAAGGGTTGTGCCATGTAAACAGGACCTAGTAAAGGTGGTACACTTAGTCTTTGTCCAGCTAATGTGGTGGAAAAGCTAATGAATCTGAGCAAATCAGAACAATAATTTCTAATTTTTTCCAAATAAGAAGTTACTTTCCTTAAACCCCATTATTCTACACTAGGCATCTGATTAGGTAGGGAAAGGGAAACGTGAATTAAAGGGAAAGGCTACATGTTCTGTGATCAAGAGATGCATCAAATTTCCCTTTAACCAGAAGACACAAATCACCAGAATTTTCGTGATTAGTAACACACAATGATGACTGATACTTACAAATATGATCTTAAGATATAAAGTTCCTCAAGTGCCTTCACATTCCAAAACTTTTTAGCAACAGGATGTGAAAAAAACAGCATGAAACATACCACATTTTTCTCCAACATCCATGGCAAATATTGCCAACCAAGAACTGAGAACTAAGTGCTGAGCCAGACTTATGCCTCAGAATCCTTCTCAACACACAAATCTAAAAAAAGAGAATTGACCTTGAGGCACAGTACAAACAGGGTAAAACAGAGGTGAGCTTTCAACTTGGGAGTCAAAAAGCCCTGAGTTTAAATCTCAGTTTGGCCACTCAAAATGAATTTTCACCTTAGACAGAAAATAATTTATCTTACAGAGGGATAGTTTTGAGAGTGACACAGGACAACAGCATAAACTGGGACTATCTTGGGCACACCAAGACATAAATTCACTATACTCATAAACCGCATGGACCATGTGCAAGTTACTTCATCCTGACCCTTGGATTCCATATTGTAAAATGTGAATAACACAATATAGAACTGAAGTTTCAGTAATTAAAAATTGCTTTCCTGCCTCTTTTTAGCTGTATACATTCTATTATGCTGATTCAGGGAGTACAGAAATTCTAAAAACAGTATGCAGCCTTATAAAAGGAAATTTCAGGGAGATGAAAATCTCTCCTTGAGAGATTCAGGGTAATTTTTTAAAAATCTACACAATTCTCTTTTATCAGGCTTTTCACTTACAGTTAAAAAAATTTTATTTAAATTTTGATATCTGGGCAGAACTAATTGCTCAGTACTCTATATGTTTCCACAGTTTTGTTTTCCATAGTTTCATAAAAGCATCATCTTGTAGTATTATGATTTTTAACATGCCTGATTCCAGACTAAGCACTTCTAAAAGACAAGAACCACTTCTGTGCCTGTTGCTATCCTCAATATTTAGTGCAGTTCCTGGCACATAGTTGATACTCAATGTTGGCTGAATAATGACCAACACTTTAGAAATAAAGCCTTTCATTAGCCAGCCCTAACCCTGGTGTACATTCTCAATCCACAAAATGGTCTGTAACTACCTCTGTCCTCATCTTTTTCCATCTGAGTTTTCATTATCATTGAGGAATAACAGCAATTTCCCATCAGGAATCTATCTGGGAATCCAACTAGGTTTTAAGGTTTTAGGAGAGTCCCATTTTAAATGTTTTTTCAAAAACTTCTGGCCCTTCAGACACTTCATTAAGTTCCAACTCTTCATTCAAATAAAGAAAGCAAAAACTGCCTCTCCCAATACCAAATTATCTTCCCCAGTTTCCACTATTTTTCTCCTACTCTTAATGCACTCTCTTCATCCAATCAAAACTACGGAGCCTTCTCACAGAAATTAAGGTACCCTTGACAAAGACCACTGTATTCTTATTGGGAATCAGAATCCAACGGGGAAAAAATTAAAATCAGAGCAAATTAATACAGTCCCAATTCATCAGCAATGTAATGTCGACAATGGTAAAATGGTTTAAAATAGTGACTAAACCCCACGGGTTTAAGGTTTCTTTTAAAAAAAGAAGAAGAAGAAGTAGTAGTAGCATAGTCAGTCACAGACATGTTTGCTTTTTCTCTGCTCCATTGCCCCCAGACTCGGACTGCACTAGGGGGTGGGGGTTTCAAGGCAAAAGAATGAAGCATTTGACAACAAAAGGTCTGAATGACATTCTGGAAACAGTCAAATTTCACTTTGGGCTACTCACTGAAATACAGACATTCTGTGATACGTTGCCCACCTTGAGTGAGAGTGACAAATAAGCCTGGCATTTTGTACTGTTCTCTAGGTGACAGATGAAGAAAAGCCAAAAAAATTTTCTTCTTCATATTTCCCAAAAGCCATGAAAACTTACTTGGCAAATTCCCCCCTATCTCCCCACTCCCCACAGTAAACAACATGTGACCGCTTGTTAAAAATATAACTTTTATTTGGAAAGAAAAAAATTAGCTCTAACAAAGCAGGTTGTTTTTATCCCAAGCTAAATAACAACAGTAAGATGAAATTGTAAATGTCTATTAATACAGAGTTGGAAACATTGTGATTTCACTGTCCCTCCTCTTCCAGTTTTTTGCTCCACAAAAATAATTTCAGTCAGATGGGTACAGAAAGAGGAAAAACACTGCAAACAGAAAGTATAGTTTCAGTGTGAGTACAATATTAAATGTCCTGAAAGCAGACAGATCCTCAATAATGTAGCTTCAATAAAAACTTCCTAAATCCTCCCCTTTTTTGTTCCTTTAAGAAAATGGTGAAGCAATTTGCATTTACAGCTTAGTTCCTGTTTTCAAAATATTCCTTTAACTTTTTCTTTTCTTTTTATGGTAGGTATAAATAGCACCAAATTGTCAAATCACAGCTATTTTGTGTGCTACCTACACAAATAGGTCTGATTTCTGGCCAGCCATAAAACAATTACTGCCGAATTCCTCTGGCTCTTTGATATCCAGCTTGTCCACAAGGCTTCAAAGCCAGCCTCCAGGACTTTTCTTGGGGCACTGCTGAAAAACAACCTCAACAGAAACACAGAAGATAAAATGTTCCCATTCCTATAAACACGGAAAGACATAAGACATAACCTCTGAAGTAATACAATTCAGCGGCATTGTGTGGGGATTTTACCTCCCAGAGAATTTAAGACTTCACTTTGAATTGTTATTTTTAGCTACATGGGTCAATTAGAATTGCTTCCCCCTCAGGCAAATTGCTATTTTTCTCATTTTCAAGCATCCAAAAATTAAGAATTACATTGCTTTCAGAGAAATTTTCTGATTTATTAGAATAACTTATCCCATGGGAACTTACTGGGATGGAACAAAAAGTTCAGCTTCTTGAGCACATAAATAACCATACAGTACAGTGTTTATTCAATGTAGCATAACTCATTCTAGCTAAAAACCTTTGTATAAGGTTAAATTTGGTCAGAATATCAAATATAGAAAATTTATGTATGGATAACTTTGTGTTTTGACTATAAATTAATAAGACTTTATTTTCACATGACTTATGAAAAATCACTGCATTGTATGTGGGATGTGGGGTGCCATGCACACACAAATACCTAACATATATAGCATACGTTTGTGCTCAGAATGCTAGTCAGGCTATTTGCAAAACCAATATGTCAATTACATAGAATTAAATGCTAAGTCCTATTATAAAAACCTACAATTTGGCTTCTCGGAGCGGTGGCAAATGTGGCACGATCATAAAGATTCCCACTGCCCAGGGACTTATAAAAAATTTTATTAAGGCTGCTATTTGTGTGTGTGCATGCACACAAATATATATATGTATGTGTGCATAGATGTATGCATGTGTGTGCATGTGTATATATAGATATATCCACCTAAAAAGAGAAAAATGTGTCACTTTTTTAAAATTACTCCTACCAATGGCATCATGCCAAATCAGTTTTTCCTTAACACAATACTTTTGGCAGCTCTATCATAATATGCCAGTTAAATGGAAAAAGTATTTTACAAATTAAGTAGTTGGCAAATGTGATTCTGAACTAAAGGTACAGATGGTATAGTCTTTCCTTTTATATGAAAGAAGATAATTTCAGATAAATGCATAAAAAGAAAAGACTACCTTTGCTCCCAAAATATGCCTCTTATTTCTGTCTCCCGTTTTCTTTACCATTTGCAAGAATCACACAGTTTTAAAATATCAATTCAGATATATTTCAGCACTCTTCTATGATCTTATCCAAGAAACCACTTGAACATACTTATCCAAAGACATATACTCACATTGTTTTCTAAAATCTATACATCGAATCAATTCTTTAGAAGTACATAGATGAGCCCTCCCATTATAACAAGAAAACCTGACAACTCAAAATTGGACCCACCTGTTTACAGCTCTGATCTCAAGTACACAGCTTTTATCTCTTAGGTCAAATCTGGCACCCAAAGTTGGTACTAAATTTCTTCATAACAATGTGATTATGTAATCTCTTAAAATTAATTATATTTTCTGTGTATTTTTTTAAACCAAAGCCAAATGCATTAACATACAACAAAATTCTCAACATGAGTGATAAAAATGCATTAAAAGTAACCTTTAATCCATGCTATTAACTGATTTTATTCTATTTTGGCACGTTTGAAGTAACTCATCTAAGGATTAGTTAGGCTTTTCTACACTTCTTTTTATCAGGACTCTACCATTCTTGATTTAGTTTTGAGAGAAAAGGGTTTGCAAAAACTATAATAATCTCACAGCTGGAGATGGCTGGAAAGTCCGTTAGTACTCATTGTGCCCTTAATTTGCAGGAAGCCTTTGTGCTCTTCTACTCCTCATTTTACATGCTGAGCAGTTTTCACTGATAAAGTACTTATAGACCAGTTATTTTAGATTAATGAAAAGCCCAGTAAAATTTTATGTAAAATGGCTGTGAACTTTCTCTTTAAAATACTGAAATGTATCTTCAGAGTCTTGATTGCATGAAAATCATAACCCTAGTAATTTGCCTTGATAGTTTTCATGTGAGTAGGCAAAGGCAGTCTTAAAATTTTTAAGAAGTATTATTTTCAAACAGAGAAGGAATCCAAATTTTAGACTATGAATTCAAATTGAATGGCTGCAGCCTCAGGGCAAACACACTGATTTAATCACATAGCAGTAGGTTTTAAAATCTTGCCCTCTTCAGCCTTAATAATAAAGTATTTCCCTGCCCTTTAAACCTATAGCAATAATGCAAACACATTAAATAAAAGGAACCCAGCATCATTGGGATTTTTAACATTATAACATCAATCTCAGGGGTAGATGGCATTGTTTTAATTCTAGACTTACCCAAAATGAGATTTTAAAGTCAACGACTTAGTATTTCCTCTGGACTTCAAGCCAAACAAATAATTAAAAGGGGAAGGGGGCATTTAAATATCTAATTATCATTATTATAAATCAAACATCAAATGTGGCAATTCCTCAAAGATCTTCAGATACAGAAAGCAAAGTCTAACTTTGAAAAGTCTTAGTTGAAATTTGTAAATCTGTCTAAATTAGAGCAAAAATTTTGAGATTTGTCATAGTCCAAGACATGAAACTATACTATAGTCATGTTCAAATTACTCATTTTCTACTATACTAACTTTCTGTAAATCAGCAGTTCAAATCATAATCACAGAGATTCATATCTAACACAGCAAATATATCCACAAAGTAGAAATGATAGTGTCTGAAACTAACAGGGTTAAATAATTTCTTTTGTGAGGCCACTGGCAAAATCTACAGCAGCTGTCTAACTTTGCCTTTAATGATCATAGCAAAAGCTCAAGGAAGTGATCCAATACAGCACTGGTCTTTAGTAACCAGATCGTTTCTATTTCATTTTCAGCCAAGGGAATGGATAATGAAAACAAAATTATTCCTCAGTCAGTAAGTTTACTTGACAAGCTAATTTTTACCAACCTTTAACTTTTATTCACATGTATAGCCAAAGAGCTGTTTCTTTTTAGTGTGTAGACAACCTTAATAACTTTTAAATACTCACTATATAAGATAAACTTCAGATGGCTATCACTTCTTTAAACCCACTTATAAAAACTACTGGAAAACTTTAGCTATTCAAGGAACAGTACTGAGCTACAAAAGAAAAGACAAACATTTAGTCATTGCTGTAAACTGCTGAGCCAAAGGTCTTTGATTCTATCAGTGAAGAAAACAGCAGGAATCATATTATTTTATATATAGACCTACAACAACTATATAATGACGTCTATTAAAAAAAAATTCCTCAAGGATTATAATTTTCCACTGAAAACTACTTCCATTGTTTAAAAATAAAAGCTCCCTCATCATATTTTATTATCCAATCATTACCAACACACCTGAGATACCTATGCTTAAGTTCTTCTCTACTTAGTCTGTGGAAAAACAGTTATTTTAGCATTGAACTAATAAGGACCTACAGACATTTATTTATTTTAAATATAAATCCAACATTCTTCAGAAATCAATAGTCTGAAGAATGTAAGGGAAACAAAATAATCAAGGCAATAACCCAACTAAGTTATTTTATCATTCTGGTTCATAACCACAAGTTCATACAAAAAAATAATTTTAAACTAAGTTTCATGGGGAATAGGCATGACTGCAACATTCCCCATTTAAATATTTAAGAGGTATAAGCAAATATATTGTTTTAGTCTATCATTTTACACTAGCTTGTGTAGGAAAAACATGGCTTCAAGTATTTAACATTTGAAATCGACTACTAGGTGCTAGTTTCCTGAAGGAGAAAAACTTAAAAAAAAAAAAGAAAGAAAGAAAGAAAAGAAAAACCACCAAAACTATGAATTAACACACAAAATCAGATATTCTTGAACTAACATATTCATGAATAGCTTATTTATTTTAAAAAGTAAACCACAAATGCTGAGTTAATATGCTTCACTTTTAGGGATTTAAACCATAAACTCTTCAAATAAAGTTGAATAAATTGGCTTGCAAATAATTAATGATGGAAATTCAAGAATGTAAAACTATCTCTGAATCTTCCCTATGGCACAGGAATTTAAATGGTTCAGTATAATACAATATATTCAATATAATACACATAGTGGGTCTTGGAGACCACTGCCTGTAAAGTCTCCCATGGAGACTAAAGACCACCCATTGAAAAAAGTACAACATTATTGCCTCCAGCAAGAAGCTGGTACACAGGGACTAGTTATTCAAGTCTTTTAAATACTATTTTATTGAGGAATTGTGGGAGGTGGTGGAGGGGAACAAGGGAGATTCATGAGTGAAGGGGGGAGGAAAACTCGGACATGGAAAGAACAGTATTTTGAAAGCAGAGGTGCGTTTAGTACCTCCCACTCCTCAACCCACCCGAACTTTTTCAACTTTTCAACAGCTACATAAACAAAGCAAAAGTGCTCAATTTCAGAGAGAATTACTTTATACTCCATTTGAACCTGGCAACAAAGTACTTTTTTTGAAAAGCTGCTTCTCTGTTATAAACAATTTTACTCAGCACCAATTACAGAAAGAGAAGATGGCTACAGAGATGGAAGGTGGAATTAGGAAAAATTCACTCAGCGTCTTTCAATACCTTAAAAAGTTGATCCAATAAAGATTCTTTAGAAAAAACTTTAAATCTATTTTTTTTTTCCTCCAAGTAAGCAAATCATACAGGAGGGCTTTTCTTTTCTAGGGTACTGCACCCTGTCTCTTTAAGTTCCAGGCCTGCCCCATTTCCCACGCATTCAATGAAAGCGCCACGTTTGCTGGCCTCCAGCCCACAGTGTCAAGTAGTTTTCTTGCTATTGAATTTCAAGATTATTCTTTTTGGATCATTTGCCCTTTAGTTTTAAGCACGCCAAAGCAAAAATAATGTCTTTTTACAATAACATAAAGAAAACTCTGAGGTCTTTACAAGTCTACAAGTAGAGAACACCTTGTCCTTTAGTTCCCCTTTCACTGCAAAATATGCTCCCACTCGATATGCTCCAAATAAGGGTTATTTATACACTATCTTGGTCTACCATATCTTTGTGTACCCTATAATAAAATTCTATGAGCAAATTCATTTAATTTAATATCAAATTTGGAATCTCTAACAATCAGCAATATTCAAACCAGGTCTTATTGCTCAAATTCCCAAGTCTTCAGCTTGGTCCCTTCAAGCATTAGGTTAGAATAATAAAAACAATTGAGCAGTTAAGGCCTCTACACGAATTAATTTAATTACAAAAATAGCAAGCAAATATTGCAAGCTGCAGTCATGGTTGCAATGAGTACATTTTCCTCATTTTTATACATACCTTTAATTTTAAAGAAAGGAAGCCAGGCCATTATGAATTCCATTTAGAACACTCTCAAAAGCAATAGAAATAATTAAATAAAAATTTATTAGCAGAACTAAGTTAAGTCCATGGAAAACAATGTTATTCCAAATGCTATCATACACAACTTAAAGTGGCAATTTTATTTAAGTAGTATATAAATGCCCACATCATAAAAATCAATTGTTATCTTTTACAAACATTTTAAAGTAGAGTTAATTTGGCTAACTACCATTTCTACATTTTGTAAAAGCATCTAATAACAAAGGGAAAAAAACACTTATTTTTATTGGACATATAGCTTTGCTATGCATTAGCACATACTACACTTTTAATGGTTAATTTTTTAAAAGTTTAAATAGGCAAAGATGCTTTTCCATAGATCACAAAATCATGGACTTAATCAGATAAATTTTAGATTGCCGAAAGACCCTTGAAGACAACTAAAATTAACCCCCTCACATTTTGAAGAAATCATTTCTTTTAGTTGCGTTTAAGGAATATTCATATCACTCTGTCTGCACTGTGCATAATTCATGAAATTACATTTAATTTTCATTTTTAAAAACCTCTATTTTTCGAGCATATATATGAAATATTAAAGCCACTTTAGTATTAAAACATTGTTTGTATTTATGTAATTATGCACCAATTCTTCAAACAAAAAAGATCACCACTTCTTTCCCTGTCCCAAATGTAATATTTTTGCCTTGTTTTCTATACTTAATTTCTCATAATTGCATGTATTAACTTCAAAATTATTTTCAAAGATGCATGAACTAGAAATGAAATTATAGATCTTATTTACTCATAACACCATCACCATATACCTAAACAGCATGATGAAAGTCCTTTCATTTGTAGCCCATTTTAAAGTCAGATATAGGCTCCGGAAAAAATTCTAACACTACACATCAAGATAAACATATTAATTAATACACTGTAGTGAAATATTAAACCTGGATTCTTTCTGCTATAAAGAATATCTTATATGAATAATGTACTTATAAATCAGGTTAATCTAATTAATTTTACAACAGAGAAATTAGCACCCATTAATTGTTAAGAAAAATAAGAACATGATCTACATTTTATTTCTTTAAACTTGCAATCAATTTATGAAACATTTGGTTATATATTCATAGCAATATTAAAAGGAAACATTCAAAATAACAAGGTGGCTAAAATTTCAAATATAAGATGAAAATGTTGCTTGAGGAAGACATTCCTGTTTATGTTCCAAACAAGATTACTTTTAGGAAAACTAACAAGCTTATTGAAAACATGTCCTTGTGTATATTTAAATATCCAGTTTTACTTTCACATAAGTAATATGTACCATTCAAGAAAGCTTGACAAATTCAACAAATTTTACTGATGACATTAAAAATTTCCTGAAATCTCACCTCTCAGAGATAACATCAATTAACATTTTGCTATAGTATTCTCTTCACATCTTTTCACTAGTGTATTTTTATCTGTCTTCACTTGCCAACAATTCTGAAAATGTAGTTAATAATGAACAATTCTGGCCATTGTGATATAAAGAAACTGGAATGAATCAACTACTAAAATCAATGATGATGATAAACTCAAAAGAGAGCTTCCACAGAAAGACACTATGTCAAGAAGCATACACTACAACTGATTGTTTAACTTGGAGAAAATTCATGCATTTGTTGCTCTTTTTTAAATGTCTGCATTTGTGTATTACTGTATAAATTACATCATTGGCTCTTGTCAGGCATCTGACAATTGCCTTTATCAAGTAAGAATACCTTAATCAGAATTATTTTTCTTAGACCTAAAAGTTATGCAGCATGTTGCAACTAAACAGTACATACTTTTCAAAACAACTTCAATTAAGCACCTGGATTATTAAGTCAAAAGCCCTACGAATATGTTATCAAAGATTTGATATACTTTCTTCTAACCTGTTTATGTGATGATGTATGCGCAAGTCCCAAATTATTGTTCTATTGATAATAGAAACAAAAGTAGTTAACTGATACGTGGTGCTTTAGAAAAGCAAATAAAGTAACAAAATTTCAAAGTCTAGGCTACATTATGTGAAATACACAAGTTAGTAAACTTTCATGAAAAATCAATGATCTAAGGTAAGGACCTGGGCAAGGACGATATTTGAGAAAGAAGTTTCAAATAAACATGGGGTTCTTGAGTTTTTAGAATGCTACATCCTACAAGCAGTAGTGAATGGTTGATAGAAATGGCACCAATATGGTCAGAAATTAATTGTTAAGTGATCAAACAATCACTTATTTGGTGAATTAACCATGTTATCTTCTATTTTTCTGTTATTGCAGCCAATCTTTTATCCATTCCCCTGTCCATTTATCGTAAGGAGAGGTAAAATTCCAATATATTGAGATTCATATTAACATTTTGTGTTATTTTGTTTTTCAAAAATCATTCTCCAAATTACCATACCTAAGAAAAGTGAGAAATTATAAAATTACATGTCTACTATGTCTACTACCCAGCAGGATAACAGATACACAGTTGATATTTAATAAATGGTAGTTACTATTTCATCATTATTATAAAAAAACACTGGATCAATGTCAGACAGAATTTATCCTTTTAAAAAAAAAAAATTGAAGAAAAGTAGAATTTCAGAGCTAGAAATGCCCACAGAGCTTATTCAGTCCAAACACATCACTTTTACTTCCCAGGTCAGATACTGAAATGTATCTGACTCTTGTTTTTAAAGCTAAAAAGTCACTTGTATTTCATGGATAAGGTAATTTTTCTAAAAAAGATAGAACTGGTCAGTTCCCTCAAATTTGTATGTAGCTTTGAAAAAAGTATTCACTTGTAAGTGAGGAAAGAATAAGGAGAAACGATAGAGGAGGGTAAAATTCATTTTTGCCTACCACATAAACTAAAATACATTCTGGAAAAATGTGATCTCTCAGCAGGCACAATGTTTCCTGTTAAATTCAAGTAGCGATTCTGTTTATACAAAGTCAACCATTAGAGGTACAGAAGAAATAGGTTTCAGAACACTGAGCAATAATTTACCACTTAGGAGAGTGGAAGCTAAAGTCAGGGATTATAAAACTCTTTTTCTGACTTTCAATATCTGCCTTTATTATACTGTTGTCCAAAACTTCCAATGCCTATCTAGACCATTACATTGTAAAAGGTTATCAGTAGTTTCTACAGGGATAGTACAGGTCCCATCTCATCTGATATGTAACCCTAATGCAATACAGGAGGAACAACAAATACATACTCAAGAAGGGAATGCAGAACTGATTAATGTAATGCCTGCTCCATATCCTTATTCTGAATGATAAGGAAAGTAGCTCCCTGCCCGCTAGTTACCACTTTTGTGCATATATTGGAAAAGTCACACAACAAGCATCTTTGCAAAACCAATCTGGAACAAGTCAATATTTTGGAATAACCTATCCCACCCAAGCTACCAAACACCAACAGCCCAAACTCTAAGTTTCACTGAGAGTCACCTGAATATAGCTGCTTATAGTACAGGAACAGGGAAAGAAATCAAATGAATGAAAATATTTTGTAAAAATTTAAGAATGTTTCTTCAATACAAAGAAAGTTTTCATTATTCAGTAATTTATATTAATGAAGTATTTTTGGGAAAAGTATGGATGATACAGAGCCCATAATGAACCTTGTTTTTAAACATTCAAAACACTTAAAATGTTTATCAATACTAACAGATATCTGGAATATTCAGATGGTAGTCTCCTCCCCAACATCAACCCTGGGGGAGAGGAAGGGAGAGTGTAAAGCATATCTGCAAAAACTGAAAGGCATCATGTAGACTAAATTTATATTTAAAAACATCAAGAGGCAAGTAGATCTCCATACTTTCTATCCACTGCTATTTTTAATATTTTAGGAAATTCTTAATGTATAGTTTGGTCTTTAAAATCAAAACATACACATAGCATCTGATCTTCTATTAGTGGGAAATAACTACTGATTTCTAATGGAAAGGAACAAAAAAAATCTGGTTTGGGCAAAATTAAATATTTTTAAATAGAAAAACTTACTTGGGTCTGAGAACATCAATCTTCTAATATGGGTAATAGCTTTAATTAAATTCATCTGATCATCTTTATAATCACTTAGGAAAATTATTTCAAATAAATGGACCTCAGAATGAGAATGACGTTAAAGCCATTATTTTCTTTAATAAAAAGTGACGGTACATTGATTTTATCCAGAAAGTTAATAGTTAACTGCTATGTAGCAACTAAATCACACCCAAAAGCTGGCTTTATCTTTTTAGAAATTCAATAATATTAGCTTTCTACAGACCTCAACTACTGAAAATTAATCACACAAATTAAATTAAAAGGATTAGGTCATGGAAGATAGGGAAAGGCAGCCCCAAATACCAGGGAATGCCATTCAGCAACTAGTTTTGTAATGATTTAATCTCAAAGGAAAACCCTAAATTAATCCATAACATAAATTTGATTTCTCCTGAAAGTAGCTATAGAACTTTTTTCTTTTAAACAGCATTTACCATGGTTACCACCACTTAATTAAATCCTAGACCATGTCGACAAAAGTGGTTATTGCTGAACATTTGTCTGCTAATATGAGTGAATAATTACTCAATGTTTTAAAAGTAAACATTTACTACCATTTATTATTAGTTATCTTTGCATGGGCACACTTGTGACTCATTATATCTACATGCAAGATCACTTCACATTTCTAGGCTTCTGATTAAACATAGAATGAGAGGGTAAACAACAATAAATAATCTAGGGTCCTTCCAAGCTCTAAAACCATCTTGAAGGCAGGGCTATCCTCTCTCTCTCACTTACCTCTCTCACAGTTTCTTCACTCTATTTTGCAAATATAAATTTGGGTAAACACTACCATGCCCACAAATTATATTCTTAAACAAAATCCCTAAAACTTTGCATATGGCAAATGTGGCAAAATGTTAAAAATTGATGGCTCTAAGTATCTGGATGGGGGGTATGCTGGAGATTTCTGTATGGGTTTTGTATTATTTTTGAAACTGTCCTCTATGTTTGAAATTACTGCAAAATAAAAGTTTTAAAAAAAACAACTTTTGAATGGCAAAAGATACCACAAATTAGGCTATGCGAACAAAAAATAGAACAAGATATTTCCAACACACATAACTAAGGATTAAAACTCAACAAAGTATAAGAAAAGGACAAACAACCCAGTAGTTGTTTTTTTGTTTTGTTGTTTTGTTTTGTTTTTAAGATAAAGGATATAGACAAGAAGTCACCAAAGAGGAAATCCAAATGGTCAATAAATATATAGAACATGCTCAACCCCTCTAGGAATCAGAGAAATGCAAATCAAAACAAAAAGATACCATATTTCAACTAAATATCAAAAATAAGAAATCTTATAATATCCACTGTTGGCAAGGATGTAGAGAAAATGGTACTCGATCCCTGACAGAAGATAAACTCACAAGTACTTTGGAGAGCAATTTGACAATGTCCAGAACAAATGAAAATATACATACTAACTCAAATTCTATGCGAATTGTCCACACTCTTGTTCACTTGCACAAGGTAACACAAAGATGTTCACTGATCAATACTAAAACTGACATATATTCCTTAATAGAGGAATAGAAAAGTAAAACATGGAATATATGCCTACGTTGAAATACTAAGCAGAAGAAATGAAAGGGAATGAATTAGCTCTCTATAGATGAAATGTGGATAAGTTCAAAAAATGTATTGTGTGGGGAAAGAAGATGCAAAATTAATAACACATGAAAATGCTCTGGAATTAGATAGAGGTGATAACTGAATTGGACACTTTAAAAGGGTGAATTTTGTGGTACACAAATTATATCTGAATTGAAAAAACTTATTCACCCAATATGATACTCTTCAAGCTGATTCTATGACACAATTTATTATTTGTAGCAATACAAATGTACAAATGTACAGAAAAAGAATAGAATAAAGACTGAAGAGTTGGAAGAAAAGGTGAGGAAGCATTTAAAAACTATACCTATATCTATAATATTTCCTAAGATCAAAACAATGGAGGGCAATATCATAAAATGCAAACATTTGTTCATTCTTGGCAGTGGGAATTTGAGTGTTATACCATTATTTGTATTTTCCTGTAATTTTTTGAAAAAAATCTTAAAAGGCCATGAATGAACTACAAACGGCAGGAAATAGGTACATCAGCAAAGACAAGCAAATGGTAAATACATACATACATTTAAAAAAGGTATGTGGCATTACAAATGAAATAAATATAAATAAAAATGAGGTATCTTTTGATCTAGTGATTGGCATGATTTAAAAAAAAAAAAAAAAAAAACTGTTACTTTCCAGTTTGGCAACCATGTGGGGAAATGGACAGTCTCTTAACTTCTGAGGGAAATATAAACTGGTATGATTCTTTTGAAGGAAAGCTTGGTAATATATATCAAAACTTAAAATCTTTTTATCTTTTGACTCAAGTATCTCCCTTCTAGAAATTTAACATGAGGAAATTAATAGAAAAGCCATAAAAGTGAATGCCAAGGATACTCATCACAGCATTATTCACAAAAAATTAAAACAGAAACTAAATGTCCAAATAAAATATAATAAATCTATATTAAATGTGATATCATAAAATTCAGTAATTTTTAAAATGGCGTTCCATGATCTTCTGTGAAGGGGAATGTTCATTTATGCTTTATCCCCAGCTCCTAGAACATAATAAACTAGGCAAACAAGGGGTCCAAAAAAAATAGTTATTGAATGAACTATTAATTTAGAGTTAATATTTCTGTGTATATATAAAGATATCTACTAAAATATTAACTATGGGTATCTATGAAAAATATTGCAGTAATTTCTTTCTTTATATTTCTATATATTTTAACTTTTCTACAATGATGACATGTTGATAAATTCAGGAGAAAACACTATTTTCATTTGCATGTAAAAAATTGAATTGATGGGTTCTTCACAAAAGCTACACCCTACAACTATGCAATGCAGTTTCTCAATTTCTGTGACATCTATAACCTAAGTTTTTAAAAAGTTACAAATTCCCTTAATCTTAGCAGTAGGCAATTATTTATCTAAGGGCTCTTTTCAGATAACTTATATTCCCAAAAATATACATTGTACCACGTACAAGAATAAGGAGAAAGTCAAAATATGAGAGTGAAAAATTAAAGCATTAAAATATGTATTATGAGAAAGAGACAAACTAAAAAGACTGATCACACACAAGTGCACACAAAGCAGAATGTTTTAAAAGAACATTGATTCATATCACTGAAGTAGGAAAATTTCTTTTTACATGGTAGCTTCTTCTTTGAGGGGTGAATACATAAAATCAAAGAGAAAGTATAAAAGCCAAGGGACAAAATACAGAATTCTAATTCAATATTATTTCCTTTAAGACAATGTAAAACACTGTGTTTCAGGGATCAAAAATATTCTAAAATCTGGTCATTGAAAATTAAAATCCAGTAAAGTTCATTAATATATCAGATTCTTGCTTAATCAAGCAATTGCCATAATTATATTTAATTAACACTCCATCCCATCCCCCAGTATGTAAGCACTCCAAATCCTCTTTTGAAGACTCTTAAACCACTAAGAGGCTAAAACAAGAAAAGTTCCACATCCTAGAACTGTAAAAGCTGTGTTTGTGTTAAGCAGTGGGGATCATCGTAATAGATGACCAGAACGAGAGAAAAGGGGCCAACGTTGGTCCACAGAAGACTCTTTGGAAGGAAATTTCAAAAAACCAAGAGAAGGAACAAAGGATCTTTAAGGTAAAATTATCAAACAGATTCATATCCTGGCCCTGCTACCTCACAAAGTAGTCCTACAAAGACTCACCTAAAACAATGAATGAAAAAGACCTGTGCATAGTATAGATAATCCACCATAAAGTGGATGGTGATATTAACTATAAAATATATCCAGTAAAACCATAAATTTGGATTACATTTTCTGGAAAAAAATAACTCTTAGATAATTGATACAATGGGATTTAACCATGCAAATGCCCTGAGAAGATTTACTTCTTCCCCTCCAGTTAATGTATGTTTTTATTAGCAATAACGTTTTTTTTTTAAATCAGTTTTCATTTACTGGGCAATTTCTCTGTGCCAGATAATATGCTGAATATTTATATCAGAGGTTCTCAGAGTATAGTCTGGGAACCCCCGGGGGCCCCAAGACCCTTCTGGGGTCTTGTTTCAAAAAATATTTTTCATTAAAATGTTAAATATGTACTAATACGTAATGGGTTTATTATTTTATTTTAAAACAATTAGTAAGTAATTTGTTTAAATGTCTTAAGTTTACTTTCTAATATAGTAAATAGTAATAGATATAACTTACATAGAAAAAGCTCTTTTGGGTTCACAATTTTTAAGAGTGTAAAGGGGTCTTAAGACCATTAAGTTTGAGAATGGCAGATTTATATTTAATCCTCAATGTATGAGGTAATAGTCTTATGCTACTATCATTCCCATAAAACAAATGAGAAAAGAGAGGCAGAAGTAACTTGCCCAAGATCACACAAGAAGTCTTTTAAGCCAGCACTTAAATACAAAGTTTCTAACTTCCAACCCTAGCTACTCCTCAGCATTGGGCAACAATATTTACCCAAAATGGTTCAAGATTACTTTTAGATAGCTACATGCCAACTCCTGTTTAAAAAACAATATTCTATATTGATGCTTTACTCTGTCTCCAGTCTTAAAAAGGAATGTATGCTCATTCTAATGTTTTAAATATATACAATTAACATTTTTTTAAAATCAAACAAGACCAAATAACCCTCCATCACCACCGACACAATAAGCATCCACAAAAGAAAACTATTGGTAAGAGTTTGCCGCCCATTCATCCAGAAATTATTTATTTACACACACACATTTATCTATATAAATGTGATCATACTGATTTAGCAACTTGCTTTATTTCATTTAACACCTCTTGAACATCTTCCTGCGTTTACAAATAGATTTACCTCTTTTTATGGATTATCATCATTGAACTATATCCAACTGAAGTCCCTCTGTGGCTTGCTTCCAAATTTTTGCTATTATAAAAATAGGCACATGAAATATGCTGTATTTTTGTGTCCTTGCAAAGCCACATCTGTAGGAAAATTCCTAGAAATGAAATTGCTAGGTCAAAGGATATAAGCATTTAAAATATTAATATATTTTGCCAATTACCCTTTGAAAAGTCCATACCCAATTTACATTCCCACCAACAGCACATGAGATTTCTTCCAATCATTCAGGTTTTAAGTGCTTGGGAAAATTATGGTTGATGTTTTTTCAGAACATCAAGTAGTAAAATTATTCTCATTGGTCATCTTAATTTCATACAGAACTCTATAATCATCCATCTTCATTTTTTTCTTACATTTTTTAATGCCTCAGAAGAGAAAATATGCCAGGAGCACACAGTATCTTGCAACTGGTAAATCCTCAAATATTAGACACTCTGATAAAAAGTTATCCAAATTATTTCAGAAGACCATTTGACACAAATCATAACTATGCAGTAAAACTGGGCTCAAACACTTAACTCAAAGGAAAGTTGTAAATGCAGATTTATTATGCTTTAACTGCCCACTCAAAAGAGTAAGGCTTCAAATAAAAAGCTATCAAATTATACAGCAGTAGCCAAATTTGCTTACATAACACAATAAGCAACAGATTTCACATCATAAATGACAATGAGACAGTTCAATAGTAATGATGGCTGTAATTGGGAAAAAAGTTCACTCACATTCACATCATGCTGAAAATGAAAACAATATTTTAAATTAAACATTTTGAATGTGATTGTTTCAGTCATATCAGACTATTATAAATCTTTGGTACTAATAAATAAGATACGGACTTTTTTTGGTAAGTAGATAGTTTTAAAATGCATCATATTCAGACCTACCTATTCCATAATAGCTAATGGATATTCCAAGTTTTATTATTTTCTCAAAATCTCTTTTCTATGACTTTGTGTCTAGAAGTTATAAAATGAAGGTCTCCCACACATCTTAGTGACACAGTAAAACCTCATTAATTCAAATCCAATTAGTTATTTCTGAATGTAATTCTCATTAGGCAATAAGTTGAAAATGATATAATTTCTTCCTCTACAAGTTCTCATAATATTACTGTGAAATAAGGAAATCAACCTGATAATCAATTTGCTTTTTCAAACCAAAGATTTATAAAACTTGGGACTCATCCATTTTTGTGGCTGAATTCATCCTCAGTTGTAAGATTCATCTATGTTTATCAGCTACTGTATACAGAAGTGACATAACCTGTCATTGTTAATAGCCATTTATAGCTTAGAATATGTGCATTTTCTTTAAAATATCTTGTAACTTAGATTATTCACAAAGTCATTTTTACAGTTTCTGCCATTTTCAATGAGTAAAAATTTTATATTATCATTTATAGATCTATAAGATAAGAAAAATAGCACCTTAAAGGGTACAGAAATAGACTTAGAAATTCCTGACGTTCTTATTCTGTATTTATTCTTGTCATTCTGAAAGAACCTACACACCAAAAAAATAAGTCCCAGGTAAGTGGCATGTTCGGTGTTGCTTGAACTTACAATCAACTATTCCCAATGAACAGAGTAACCTTCTCTTGCAATCTGAATCATGTGTAATTACAGTATGACAAGGTCTCTCCTGGGCTATGTAAGCTGGCATTTTTCCCAGGACTTGTCACATCATGGAAAGCACACATACAAATAAAAATCCAAAAATAAACATTTAAAACAATGGCTTACAGCCTGCATAAAAAGAAATCCCACAGTTGAGAATAAAAACTGAGAAGTCCAACCAACAGACATCTCTCACTAGAGACTTCTGAGAAGACATCACTGTTATCAAGCGGTTTACCACACCTAGCAACAAATCCCAGGTGTGGACTATGTGGGCTAGCACCCTCAGGTTCCCTCAGGCTGGAGAGAAAATCATTAAGTATGGGAAATAAAGGCAAACGTTACCACACACAGACACTGAAGTAGAGAAACAGCTGATCATCTTTAATTTCATAATGCCAATTTGTTGATTGTTAAAGCACCTAAACAAAGTTATCTTAACAGCTACATCTTCTGCCAACTGAGTTAATTTTCCTAATACAATAAATATTGCTTTTTGTTAGGTGTATTTCACCTTGAAATGTATAGTGGCCAAAGAGTAGTGCTAGTGGGTACCAAGGATGTTAGAAGGTGGTTTCTTTTGTTTAAACTCCCCTGCAATGGCTATACAGACACATGGAAAAGGCAGAGTGATTCCAAGAAGCATCATACCCAACCTCCTATAGTGACAGATTCTTGATAATACTCATCCTTATCACAGTTTTGAAGAAATATGAAGTATATTATCTCTGACTATATTTTGATATGAAATGCTAATGAAATCTAAATGCTATTTCCTATAGGTGGTACATATTCCTACCCCTCTGTTAGAAGCTGGATTCATTTCTTAACCACCCAACAAAGCTTGTCAAATTCAACTGCTCAAGTTTTCAAGAGGAGCTATAAACCAAGCCACTAAAGGGGGGGGGGGGCACCAAAAAACACCCAGAATCCTACATCCCATTATATGAGCTCTGGAAACAAAAAAAATATGCATCAATGCAAACCTCTGCCACCTCTAAGGCACACAACATTTCTCCTTCCTTTATTCATCCCTGAATGTTCAATAATTTCCACGTAGCTCTAAGCAGAATGGATTTATTATGATGTTGCTCTAAGAAACTGCAGGAGTTTTAGATGCCAATAAAGATTACAGATCAAATGGAAGATAACTACTAACCATTGTGTGGACTTAGATAAATAAACCTGCTCCCAAACAAAGCACCTTATTGTATTTGTACTGTTACCTCCACTAATCCAACTAAAACAACCAGACAGTAGCTTCCCAGAGGTTGAAGGTTTTGAAACCGGGGTTTCTGAAACCCCTTTTAAATATCTTTTAAAATGACAAACGTTTTATTTTTTCCTAAACTGTCCTGGAAAACGTTTGGGACCGCAGAGGCTGAGCAAGATTATGCAAACCAGACACCAAGGCTAAGAAACAAGTGGGGAAAGACTAAAGCAGAAGGTATCACAATACCATTCCTCTTAAACTTAGCTTCGCTCTTTCTAGGACCTTCTTCCCTGCAGATTACATTGGGCAGACACTCGGACGGAACGCAGCTCAAAATCTAAGGAGCAGTCAAGTGTCATCGCGGGCCAGGGACCAGCGACGAGTAAACCCTCCAACTAAACGTAAAATCCTCGGCGGTGCAGGTGAAGGGGGGTTGCAAATTGGCTAATAGGAAAAGAAGTCTATGGGAACTAGCACCCAATGCCACCTCCACAGACAGGAAATCAGAGAAGACCCGAAACAGAGTCGACTTCTCAAGATGGAACAATAACTACACCCCAGTTATTGTTTGCTAATAACACAGGTAATTCTGAATTTTTCTAGGAAAAAAGGGAGCAAGCTGTTTATTCCCTCCGGCCCCACTCCCCACACCTCCAAACCCAAAAACTTACTACCCCTTCTCCACAGAACCCGCGACTAACCCAAGAGGGCCAGGGAGGGTTGGCTTAAGATGAATAAACACAAGCCACCTGACAGTCCTTTCTCTGCGGTGACTTTCACGAAGCCAGAGGCGCGCGCGCCGGGCCGGGAGCCCGACCTGGCCGCCACCGCGCCGCGCACCCGGGTCCCGAGGCTCCGCCAGCGAGCGCCGGGCAGAGGGACTGCCCGGCTGAGCGACGGTTTCCTCTGCGAGCAAAAACATTTTTTTTTTAAATCGGGCCCCTTTTGTATTCGAGCCCTACCTCTTTTTGGCCTAGGAAAGCTTTCGTGCAAGTGGAAGACGACTTTCTCCACGAAGTGCTGTATGTTACTGTGCTCCGGGCCCCTCACGAACACCATCCAGTCGTGGGTGAAGCCCTCCACAGTGGGTTTCTTCCTCACCTGGGCGCGGTGCCCCAGCTCCAGCTTCACCTGCACGGCACACTGCGGGCAGGGGGAGGAGAGTCAGCCGTGAACAACAGGAAGGCGACCGTTCGGCACTGAACATTGAGCCTGACATTTTTTTCCTCCTTGAAACGCACATAAAAGGAAACGGCGGTGCCCTCTGCATCCACGTTTCACTCGCGTGGGCGCGCACACCCCACACCCCCAAATGCACTCTGCCCGGCTCGGCCCCCGACGCCCTGGTCCCTGCATGCGTACGGATCGGGGTTGTAACGGAATGTTACCCCCAATCGGGAAGGGGGTCTAGGGTGAGGGGAAGGGAGAGAGCACACTCAACCAAGACAAGCACGACAACAAATGCATCGGAAACAAATTAGAAGACAATTAGGAAGCGATGCTGGGGCGATCTCCCAGCGTGGGAGGGGAGGTGGCTGGGACCCAGGGGGGGTTCTCGCAAGCCCCCACCCGGAAAGTACCGCGGCGACAGGCACACACCGAGGAAGTCTTTGTGTACGTGTGTGTGTGCGTGCGTGTGGAGCGCTGTGCCAGGCGGAATGGAAACAGCCTCTTCTGATGGGCACAAACTCCCGTGCTCAACAAAAATGGGACGTCGTCACACACAAACACACACACACGCAGGAAAACACGCCGAGGCATCCATAACTTAAAGTACCCCGCACCCCACACCTAGAAGCCCCTGGCAAACGGCGAGGCCAGTCGAACAGAGCCCCCGCAACAGACTTTCAAAAGCCAAAGTGGCCTCAAAGTACCTCCCACCTCCCCCCAAAAAATGAGATTCGGAAAAGCAGAGCGGCAAACAGACAGCCGCCAAGCCTCTGCTGCGCACAGCCCAGCGCCGGGGCAAAGTTGCGATCGGCCCCGCCGCTGTCAGCCCGCACACTCCCGCTCACACACGCGTGCCGCGGAGAACGCACCATCTTAGCGGCTGCGGCGCCTCGCAGAGGTGCGGCCGCCGAGGCTGCTCGCCGCGTCCCCGGACTGTGCCCGCGGCTCCCGGCGGCGGCGGCTGAAATATGGCTGAGTTATTATTCGCCTCCTTCCACCGTGTGTGAGTGTGTGTGAGTGCGCGCGTGTGAGCGAGAGGGAGTGTGTGAGTGCGCTTCTTGCGACTGCAAAAAGAAGCGAGGAGGGAGGGAAGCACGGGGGGTGGAGGGGCGAATGTGTGTGTATGTGTGTGTATGTCTGTATGTGTGTGTGTGTGTGTGTGTGTGTGTGTGTGTGTGCGCGCGCGCACACACACACCCGCGCGCGCCGGGGTGGGGGGGGATGAAGGAGGGGAGTGGAGGCTGAGGGAGAAGCAGGCAGCAGCTCCCTGAAGCCGTACCAACCTTTCTCTAATTGGAACCGCGGAGCGCTGGCGCTGTCTGGGCTGCAGTGGCGGCGCAGGGCGAGGGAGGAAGGGGAGGGGGATCTTTTATTATTTTGCATGTACTTACCGAGCTAGCCATGCCTGGGGGCCCGGAGGTTTGCTGGGGTGTTGTGTGGTACCCCCCCTCCCCCGCCCCCCTCAGCTGTAATTCATGAAGAGGCTGCTATGAATGAGAGCGCGCCCAGGAGCGGAGGATAGATGGCGGACATTCTCTGCCTTTTTTCCCCCCGCGCTCGCTCACTCGCTCTCTCGTTCGCTCGCTTATTAAACTCAGCCCCAAAAGCAAAAGCAGCAGCAGCAGCAGCTCCAGGGCCAGAGGATGAGATTCCGGAGCATGCGCGGTGGCGCCTGACACCCGGCCCCCGAGCTTCACAGGGCGGAGGGAGGGCGTGCGGGCGGGGCGGAGTGCGCGGGGAGGCCGAGAGAGCTAGCCAGGGGGAGCTCGAAAGAGCCAATCACAGGCCACCTCCCGAAGCCCGGCGGCTCGCACCGCCACACTGTAACTCCTCGCTTAAAGTCACAGGTTCCTGCTGGGGGAGGGCGTGGAGAAAGGGGTGGAGAGAGGGGCGGGGAGGGGGCGCCGAAGTGGTGAGTGCGGCCAGCTGTGGAGCCATCCAGACCGTGTGTAAACTGCGCTCGTCCTACAATAAAAAACGGATTAAAACTGCTGGAATGTAGCCACTGCCTGAAGCCCCCAGCAGCAGCTTATGGGGTGTTAAATCAAGTCTACGGTGTTAGGTAGCTTCACTTTCCACCAAGTATTTCTGTGGTTTTGTGCTGTAAAGGCAAGAATTCACACCCAAAGAAACTTATTTAAAGAGAGAGAGAAATGCCACCCTTGCAAACAAGTATCAAAATAAGCAATCCCTTGACCACCTTCCCCATCCACTCACCGGCACCCGCCCACCACACTCCTTGCCCTTCTTCACCGCAACCAAAAAAATTTTTTAATGAAGTGAACAAGAGAGAAACAAGACTGCTATTTCCTTCCACGGGAACGCCTCCCGCTTTGGTAATCGCCGGCTGGAAGGCATCACAAAGAGGTGCCCAGGTGAAGGCGAGACACCTGGGAGGGCCGGGTGCAGACCCTGGAGGACCAGGTTTGGAGTTGTTTTCTTCGGGAAGTTTCCTCTCCTGACAGCCTGCTAGGTTGCATCAGAACGTGGAGGACAGTCCTCTGAGGATTCGCGAGGCAACTGGGAGTCTTAAAATAGATAAAGTTAATACTGACTGTAATGTGCGTAAATTGGATTATAATCTTTAGGCGTATTGGTGACAGCCAACGGAATCCATCTCCGGGTATTAATCCCGTTAGGCTTCTGGGTGACAACCAGTCGCAGGAGTGTTCCCAGAGTTGCGTTTTTGCAAATGTTGCCACTCTGGTTGCATTGGGTCTTAGTGGCCCAGGATAGGCGAGCGCGACCATACGTGAGGCGGAGGAAGGAGTATTGACTAGTTTCCTCTAGAAACGCAGACAACCTTTAAAAAGGAAACGGATAAGATCTAGACGATCGATTTGAAAGTGAAAAAGGGGTGTGGCGTTGGTTCGTTAAATAAAGATCCTTGTATCTTCCTAGCCCTCATTTTTTTTTCCATCTTTCTTTTCTTTCTCCCCTTCTTTCCCCGCCTCCCAACTTCTTTCTGAACCGTTCCTTTTGGCTTCATTCTCTTTTCCCCGCCTTCCCCTTTACTTGCCTCTTTTCCCCTTTCTGGCTCGACTTTCTTGCTTCTTTTCCTTTTCTTTCTTAAACGAAAACAAATTGCCTCGATTGAGGAGAGCCAAATTGCGGGAAGGAGATTACCTGGGTCCTCGCTGACAATTTTCAGTTCTACCAGCTGCTCACAAAAAGATAGTGGAAATCAGATCGAACCTCTTCGGGCCAACTTTAATTTCCAGACCAGCAAGTCTCCAACTAGGATAATTTGAACCTCTAAAACTGATTACCACCCCCACCCCCACCCCACCCTCTTACGACCAAGAAAACTTCTCTGGGCTGAGGACTATAATCCGTCCATCCTTCTACAGGGTGTAGCATAGAGCAGAGAAAAAGACTGAGGGAACAAACATTGTGATGATCCAAGTCCAAAAGCTTAGATTTCTCAAGTGCACATGTGCACAGATGTGTATCATCTTGTAGGTGTATGTGTAAGGGTGTGTGTAACATGTTTATAAACACAGACAAATTATCTGTGTAGTATCTACGTGAAAGGTGAATTTACTTACTACGCATTGTTAATCTTTTGACAAAATCAAATTGGAGCGAAGTCCTTTGAAATAAAATTGGAAACTGAAGGGTTTTCTGAATGAGCCGTTAGTAAAACCATTTTCTCTAAACGGTAACCATTAGATAGCCAGTGTAGCTCATGACGCAGGTGAACAACAATACGATTTCCCATTTCAGTTGATTTTAATTTGTCCAACTTCTTCCAGTGCCAGTCGGGTTTTCTTGGGGTTCTCTCTGTAACTCCTTCTCACGCCGAGGGGCTCATGTCTGCGTTTTGAATTATGTTTTTCTGGAATTCAGACTTATTCCAGTACTCAAAAATAAGCCATAGAATCAGAGAGGGTCTTTTCCAATATGCCCTCCCTTTCTCAAAGAATACCTTTAAAAACCAAATGTAGGGTATTTCCCAATCTCCAGACACTGGGAGTTTAGATTCCGTCAGTAGATGGCGCACGGAGCCCTTCCACCGACGTCCTTACGTGACCTCTTCACAACAAAAAGACTTGGAAGGCGGTGAAGAAAGAAAAGAAAACACAACCTGAATCCTCTGGATTCAACTTTTGGGCAAAGGAATTTACGCCAGTCTTTCCATTTATTATTTATAGCCTAATTAACAAGATGGCTACTAGTTAAAAGCAATCGAAAAGTAAAAAATAAAAGTAGATTAATTTCATGTCCAAGCATCTCTAGATCTTTACCTTTTAAATGAGGTGCAAATGTGAGAAACAATGTCATTATAGAAAATGTATTGCAAATGATTTTTAACTTAAGCCTCATTGCTAACTAAAAAAATTTAAATTTAAGTTTAAAAATGCAAGTGATAAGTGATAAAATCATCCATTTATCCAAAGCACAATTATCTTACCAAAATTCATACTGTAGCATGGCACAGTATGAAGTACCATGGAGTTAATCTTGAGGAACAGAAATGAAAAGCAATTAACATCTTCATATCAAATAAAAAGAGTTATGAAGAATAAAAGAGGACAGTGCCTTGGATAGATCTTCAATCCTGATCACCACCACCACCACCATCACCACTGCTCTTCTATCACTACCACTATCATTTTGGCTGCAGGCTTTTTATTTGCAATTATTTTGTTCAGTTTGGAAATTGAAGTCATTATTTTGTTCACTTTGAAAATTGAAGGCTATAATGGGGGTCTTTAAAAAGAAATTAGGGTGTTAAGGGGCAGTTATTTTTTAATAGAATTTTATCTATTTGTTATAATAGATTATTGACAAACTCTAATTGAATCAATAAAAATTAATCATTGCTCATCCTTTGCTGTAAGAATTTTGGAGGGAGGGGAAGAACATGCATGGAAAAAAAACTAGATAAACTGATAGACACTAAACAGATATTTTGCAAAAATTAGACACGGAATAATTAGGGTTTTTTCCCATAATGTTGCACTTTTTCTATGTACTTCATCCATATATTCGTTCACCAAATATCATATTATCACCCATTCCATGGGCCAGGCAGAATCACACTAAGAATATGAGAATGACAGGGTTTCTGTTGTCACAGAACTTAAAACCCAAGGGAAAAGTTTCACCAAAATAGTTTCTTTTCTTTTTTTTAAATTTCTTAATACCTAAATTTGAGATGGAGCTGTGTGTCACACATAAGAAAGCAGCATAGAAAATTGTGAAGAACAGTGTAAGGCCAAGAAAAACTGTGGCACAAGATTCAAAGCCAAGAGTCATTACCCTCATTTCTGTCTTTTAACACTTAAAAAAAAAATCATTTTTTTTTTGCAACAGCAGCTACTTCCTAATTTCTTTTTCCTTGATCAGAAGTATTTTCTATACTCACCTTATTGCAGCTCTTTGAGGGAAAAAAAAATCTCACAATTTTAAAAGAAAGCTTACTAAACCGCTTCAAGATCGTGAGCATATTTTCTCAGTTGAGACTGTCTCCCCATTTCCTATGTAAATTTTTGATTCAAATGTTAGGTTTTTAACATTTTATTTAATTCATGACTCTGGTAATGTGTTTTAGGAACCACAAAAGTGAGAATCGTTACTACCTTGAAAACCAAACAAAACAATTGTTTGATACCCACTTAAGCACATAGTCCAGGACTATTTCCAGAGATAAGAAATACACAGAGCTCTTCTAACCTCCAGAGCCTCTTCATGTGTAAATTATTCTGAGAGTAATTTAAGCAGTGCGCATATACATTCAGAAGACAAGAGTGTCTCCACAGTAATAACTTATTAATTCAGTGGGCTGTAGCCCTAATTTAATAAATAGTGCTTCAAAGCCTGAAAAATAATCAAGGATGTTATATAAGACCAACAATATAAAACAGATGAACACTGGGGGTTAGTTGACATAATGTGATTGAAAATATCTTCCTAATATATACAAGAATCCCAGTGGAATATTTATAGGCAAAATATATATTAAATTTAAAATACTTGCTGTAAAACTATCTATAAAGTAGATTATTTTCCTGTATCTTTAGGTATCTCTGGCATCTCTTCAAAGGCTATTGCACAACTTTCCATCTTTCTTTATGTAATAATTTGATATCTTTGATTTTCAGTGGAAATTCTGTCTATTTTCATGTATGATCTCACCTCTCCCATTCACATGTAATGAACAGGGAGTTAAAATAATCACTTTATTCAAAAAACATAAGCTGTATTTTGCTTTAGTTGGGAAAAATGGAAAACAACGTGAGGCTTATGAACTAATGTAGACAGTTGAAACTTCAGTTAAAAATACAAAAGAAACTTGGAAGAAGAAATTATTTCCTTCTATGTACTAAATGGTCTGACAGTGGCTTGAAAATAACACTAAGCCTCTAAGAAGTGAGTGATTTACTACCTTCTGGTGGGATCAAGTATCCTTGTTGGATTAAGCTATTTACAGTCAGCTCTGAATAATCCATGAGTATATTATCCACTTTGTAGATAATCCACAATGACACAATTTATGTGTGGTTTTTTAAAAAATATAAATTCATGTGGGAAGCAGTTTTTTTTTTAAACTATACAAAATGCACATGACTACAACTGTGTGTCAATTTCCAGGCATAGTTTTTTCATAGAAAAGTTTATATTTTAGTCCATTGCTATCTCTTTTGGAGCTCCAGTTTTTTTGTTTTGTGTGTATGTGTGTGTGTGTGTTTTAGCCATTTGTCATCCCCAGTATAGAGTGCTTTGGCAAAAAAATATTGATGTAGGAAGCAACACAAATTGATAGGAAAGAAAGAATATTCATTTACCAGTATGCTGAAACAAAAGAACTCCTGGAGGCTATTACTAACAATAGCTCTATTATGTGTCCTCTCTGAAATCAAGTAAGGGAATTAGTAGAGAATATTCAGTGGTAGCAACTTTGGGAAAATTTCAAGATGTTACAAGGAGATAAAAATAACTTATGAACAGCAAAAGGACTTATTTCTTTACAATTAGATGCTTAATATTTGTTATTTCAATCTTTGGTTTTATGTTCACGACATTGACATTTTGGCTTTATTATTAATTCAGTATGTTCAATTAACTTTTATTGGCTGTCCATTGAAGGTCAGCCACTGCTCTTGGTCCTTTGAAATCAGGATACAAATATAGGATACCTCTAATACTATCATTTATTTCAAGGCATTTCACCATTATTGCCTTAAAGTTGATAGATTGGGACAAAGGAGAGCTGTTATTAAGCACTTGTATCTCTCTTTAAGAAAGAAAAAAAAAAAGATTTAGCCATGACATAAGTAGTAATCCTACTTTAAAAAAAAAAGATGATTGAAATTAATTTACTGAGGTAACAAAGAATACTGAGAATACTTTCAAATTAAAATTTTATTTTCAAGGGCTCAATTTGAAACTCAAAAGAAAAATCTATGAGTCTTTATTGACACTTAAAAAATAATAAAAGGGAGAAAAACAAAAGGTCATCCTTACAGAAAAAAAAATGCTAACTAATATGTAAAAGGAAAGATGGAATTAGAAAAATATTCTGTCATAACAATCAAAACTTTTGTGTGCTCGGTCAGCATCCTTCTCACTTCAGCCAGGCCACTTGCCTCAACACTGACCTTTGGCCTAGTTAATGAACAGCTTTCCAGCCCTGGGGCAAAAACTCCCTCTGAGCTTAAACCCACATCTTCAGCCACCACCTATACCACCCACACACCTCACCCCAAAACACAGCTGGTCCCAGATGATAAGCTCACCATCCCCCCCACACTCAGAGCCTGCAGTCCCTTTACCTTCCCAAGCACATTTCCTTTAAACTAACCAATCCTTGACTTCCACGGGAAATCTACTAACCTCCACCCTGGACCATAATAAAGACACGGGCCCAGGGGTCTTCCTTTGTGCTCCCATCACGCTTCCCAATGTCCCCTCTTGGCATCCCTCTCTCCCTGGGACCTGTTAAGTCATAAACTTTTTTCTCATCCATTATTGTCTCAGGTTCCCATTGTATCACTCCTTACCTCCACCCAGATCCAAATGTAAAATCCAGCTTAACTAATTCAAAACATCACCATTTTGCAGTCTCCAGTGCAGTAACAGATTTACTCAAGGCTCACCAATATATGAAGGTATTGCGGGCAAGTGTTTTGGAGAATACAATATTCACAAGGTCTCAGTATACCACTCCACAAATTACATATTAATTATAAAGGAATAAAGGAGACTTTACAGTGAGAAATCTGGTGGATATCACTTAGAGTGATCGAACTTAACATCACCAATAATGGAAAGAGCTGACATCACGTGCCTCTTGATGTGATGCAATAAAAAGCATACTTCTGTCACCCAGGTAGTACTCCCGCCAAAAGCATTTAACCTGAATCTAACTGTGAGGAGAAATCAGGCAAATCCAGATTATGTGGGAAGTTCTACAAGATAATGGGCCTGGACTCTTAAAAAATGTCAATGTCATAAGAGAACAGAAAAAAAGGGAGAGACTGTTCCAAATTAAAGGAGACTGAAGAAACATGACAACTAAATGCAAGGTTTAATACTTTATTGAAGCCTAGATCCAAAACCAAACAAATAAACAAACAAACAAAAGAAACAACCTAAAGGAAATTGTGGTGCAATTGGGGAAATGTGAGTATGCACTGAATATCAGATGATACTATTGAATCAAGGCTAAATTTCTTGGATGTGCTAATTGCACTATGGTTTTATATGAGACTCTCCTAGTTCTTGGTTGCTATATGTGGAAGTGTTTGGGAAGAAGTATCATGATGTCCACAACTTACTCTAAAGTAAATCAGTCCAAATAATAATAAAGAAACACAGAAATAGAGACAGAGAGAAAGCGAAATGAAGTGATTATTGTACTATCTTTTGTGTAGATTTGTATTTTTTTCAAAATAAAAATTTTAAAGGGCAAAAAATGATCCTCAAAATTCAGAACTGATTTCTGAAGTCACAGTTCTGTATATTTCTTCAATAGTGTTTGTGTATCCAAAAAAATCCATATGCTTAACAAGAACAAAAATAAGGGAAATGGGAGGAGAAAATATTATGATTTAAAGGATTTTATTTTATTTTAAAGTGAAGATAGAGGGGTAGAATTTTCTTTCTTTTGCTGTTTGAGTCCTTACCCATTTTGTGTTTTCTCCCTTCTGCCTTCCGCCAAATTTGATTTGGAATTATAATAGTGTGATAGCTTTTGGTTGACTGGAATGTTTGAGGTTAGCATCTTTGGTAATTTCTGCTTCTCTTTAGCAATGAAGGGCTCCAAAAGGGAGCAAGACACAAGACATGGGTTTAGCATGCCCTACTGAATTGGTACAATATTTTCATGTGAATGTTCTCTCAAAAGTAGATGCTGTGTGTGAAAGGTTTCCCTCATGAGATTACAGCAATTTAAAGGTCATTCAATTCCACAGACTGCTGAATTGTGCTCCATTAAGCATTTCTCAAAAAGAAGTGTGTTTTTAATAGCATTCAAGGACTGCCAATATCAGCATTGTCTAACTTAGAAAGATTATTTTTTTTTCATGGCTTTTATCACTGACCCGGTGTGTAATGCACTGACTTTCCTTTTTTATTGCTCAAGGGCAGCTGGATGAGTAGCCTTGGCTCATTTAAAAACCATCTAATGCTTTTGTTCTCAGTTAATATTTTCTTTAAAGGTCACCTACCTATGACACCTGTCAGGTTAGCACTTCTCAGAATCAGGAATAGAGCCTTTTCTTGATCAAGTGCAGCCAATGCAATGCCTAAAGATTGGCCATCAGCTTTGAACAAGTAGCAGATTAAGAGAATGCTCATTTTAGGCCCAGGACCCTCATGGGGAATTTTTGCCAACCAGGTACCAGAGAGACAAATGTGAAAAGAATGGACAAATAGGCAAATGGTAGAGAGCCCTGTGTTTCCTTTCCAAACTTGGGAGAGAATACACAAAGGCACCACTCATTCCTTAAAATGTCTGTCAGGCATAGAGAAGGTCAATGAGCAAACTAGGTGGAGAAAAGAACTCCAGACCCAAATGAAGAACACATAAACAAGATAAATCCAAACCACTTTAAGGAAAAAAAAATCCAAAGGAGACCACAGGTCAAAATGTATTGGAAGCATAAATTTACTAATAGTTTTGTGGAAAATTTTTGTTTTACTTTAAGGGCAAAGTTTTTAGACAATTTTTTTTTAATTCAATAACCCCAGTGTGGAAGCTATTATTGCATATAATATACTCCATATAGTTTCTCAATTAATTAGTTATTATTCTGCGGTTCTTACCCAAACTGTGGTTACTCTGTAAATAAAAGGCACCAGAAGGCCTCTTAACCTTTCCTTCGATCAAGACATTTCATTTTTTTATACAGCCTTATATTTAAAACAGTGTACTGGTCTTGTCGTATGCCAGACATTTTGATTAGAGAGCTAATGCAACCGTCTGACTTTCAGCTAAAACTAAAGTTGAACCTTAAAGGACTGATCATATGCACATGGCAGGACAAATATATAAGGAGACCCCATGTCATAACATAAAATATTCCAAATCATTTTGTCTTCCTTGACTCACTGACATGGAAAAAATTTTTTAGCTCAACATTCACGGTTTGTATTTTGATGTTTTATTTTTGGGAGAATGGAAAGAAGTTGCAATTCCCCTAATCTTAATTAGAAAGTAAAACTGGCAATTACCATACTAGTGGATGAAATTGCTTCTACTCTCACCAATCTGTAAAACTATTGATGGAATATATTAGAAAAATCTGAAACTAAACAAATAACTAGTTTCCCTGGCATCACTGATTTATTTAACAAATATTTATTGTACACTTATTATGTGTTAAGCATACACAGAATTAAAACTTTGCAACTTTAAATAGAATTCTATGGAAAGATAATTTTGGTGGAGTGGTGACAGTTAAAGGAGAGACAGATAACGATAAGAGAAAGAGAAGGCACAGGAAAGAAATCTTTGAATTTATGTAGAGAAATAAGAAAATCTGTTAAAAGGCAACATCCTATTGAAAAACTTACAAGTTTTTGAGTTCCTCAGGATGGTACATTTTCTGTAATAAATCTACTTGTTAAATAACAAGAAATCATGTGAGTAAGATATTATGGGTGCAGGTAGAATTTCACGACAGCTTAGGAATGGAGAAGTCAAAGCATTTATCATCACATGGGATCCTGTCATCACCAACTAATACCATCAAGGTTAAGGTGCACCAATTCTCATTCTTCCCGTTGGATATGTCAGAATACTCCTTGTCCTGGTTTTGCTACATACAGCAGTGGTCTTTTTCATTCCTTTTCCCTCTATCCCAGTATTTGATGATATTTGTCATTTTGAAAAGTTGATGTGTTTCATGGGTAGAGGCATTGAAAAATTAGATCCAAAAGTATTTACTGATGCTTCATTATTTAACTTTACTTGTTTGGAGTCAAGAGTTCATTGAACTCACATGTAGATATATGAAAAAATGCTACAAATCAGTATTAAATCAATTTTAGTGGTTTCGTTCCTTTTAAAAGTATTGATCTAAATATGAATTGGCTAAACTACTCCTTAATGTCATAGATAAAATGATTTAACTCTTGGGTATAAGCAAGCCCGCTTGGCAAAACTGGGAAGCAGGAGTAATTCTGAACCAAACACATTTCTTTCTCAAAAAGGATGTTCTCTTACATCAAGAGGTTGTCTCCAATTGGCAGAGCTCAGAAGCAGCCGAAATTCCCAAAATAACAAGTTTGAGACATTTTAGTCTATTGCAGAAATAGAAAAAATTTCAGAAAGTTTTCATTAAGCTAATAGTACAAATTTATTGAAATTGGGAACAAAGAAGACCCCAAAGTAACTATTAAACTAAAGGTCAAAGCTTTATTTTTAAAACCCCAGAATCAATTTTCTTGTTTATCTTTTCTTTTCTTTTCTTTCAGTAAATCCACATAGTTTTCTAGGTACTCATTTTCCTCCAAACAATCACAGTAAAACTAAAATCAATGTCTGGCTTTGTTGAGTCATGACACTTCTCATCTACCGGTTATTTAAAGCCATTTTCAAGAAAGAATACAGTTCCCTAAGTACAAAACCACAAAAAGTGGGGGAGTTAGTTCACATAAAGAGGGGAAAAAAGAATTCGTATCTATAGACAGTGATTGCTTTGTAAGAAAAAACCTTCTTTTCATGAAACAAAATCTTACTTGAGAACATGAGGTAGTAATTGCAAAATTATGTCACACTAAAATTACTCAGGAATGGCACATAAAATATAAAAACAATGCCAGGAACCTTTATCTGCAAAGTTTGAGAAAAATGTGTTCATGAACAAAATTCCAAGGCTAAGACAAAGAGGTAGTCTAAGATGGTAGTCTGAATTGAGCTCACAGACAGTTTTTGTTTGGCCTGCAAAAAGTTGTTGGTTTATTTGTTTAAAATAACATAGGGACAATATGTAAAATTTGAAAAATTTTAAATAAAAATTTGAATTTCCTGCTTTCCCTGAAAAAAAAAAAAAAATCAGAACATCTGGCCACCCAGGGCTCACAAATCTGAAAGACAATTCAGCTGTAGCTGAGTCCAGGCTACTCTCCCATTAAGGCTAGGTATTCCCTCTCCAGTTCCCTACAGTTGTAGGTTCCCTACAGGGACCTGTGAAATAACAAGAGAAATCTAAAGGGCTTGTTACTTTCACTCATCTGCTCAACCTGCCCTAGTGCTGTAGCCAAGACCACCACCTTTTTTTTGCAGTGAAGGTGGTCTTATCCCCAGACCCCATTATTGATATAGAACGGGGAGGGCAAACTATGGCAGGCAAACTATGGCCAGCAGGCCAAATCAATCCTTATACCTCTTTGAGCTAAGAATCGTTTTTACATTTTTAAATGCTTAAATAAAATTTTAAAAAATGGTTTAAACAGTTTTTAATTAAAAAAATCAGAAAAACATGAACATTATTTGAAATTCAAATTTCAGTGTCTATAAATAAAGGTTTTTTTGAACACAACCAAGCTCATTAGTTTATATATATCCCAGGCTGCCTTTGTGCTATGAGGGAAGTTCCAACAGAGACTGTATGACCTGAAAAACCTAAAATATTTACTAAATGGCCCTTCTAAGAAAAATTTTGCCAACTCCTGATCTAGAACAGTACTGTCAAATAGAAATATAATATGAGTCACATATTTAATTTTAAATAGAAATATAATATGAGCCACATTCAATTACAAATGTTCTAATAGCCTCAATTAAAAAGGAAGAAACAGGTGAAATTAATTCTAATAATATATTTTATTTAACCCGATAAGTCCAAAGCACTAAAGTTTCAATGTAAAAAAATTAACGAGATTCTTTACATTCTTTTTTCATACTAAGTCTTTAAAATTCAGTGTGTACATACAATTAAAGCACATTTCAAATAAGTTTAGCCTCATTTCAAGTGCTCAGTATCCACATGTGGTGGTTACCAAACTGGATGGACAGCACATATTTAGCACATAAGAATACTCTTAGGAGAAGGTGACAATTTAGCAAAGAAATTAAGTCAATTTACATAATAAATTGCATGGGGGTTGTTCTAGTTTGCTAATGTTGCTGGAATGCAAAACACCAAAAATGGATTGGCTTTTATAAAGGGGGTTTATTTGTTTAAACAGTTACAGTCTTGGAGGCGGGGCAAGATGGAAGATTGGTGAGGTGTATGTTTTAGTTACTCCTCCAGGGAAGTAGGTAGAAAGCCAGGAACTGCGTGGACTGGACACCACAGAGCAATGTGACTTTGGGCGTACTTCATACAACACTCATGAAAACGTGGAACTGCTGAGATCAGCAAAATCCGTAAGTTTTTGCGGCCAGGGGACCCGCGCCCCTCCCTGCCAGGCTCAGTCCCATGGGAGGAGAGGCCATCAGCGCTGGGAAGGAGAAGGGAGAACTGCAGTGGCAGCTCTTATCGGAAACTCATTCTACCGATCCAAACTCCAACCATAGATAGACTGAGACCAGATGTCAGAGAATCTGAGAGCAGCCAGCCCAGCAGAGAGGAGACAGGCATAGCAAAAAACAGCAAGAAAAACTCAAAAATAAAAGCGGAGGCTTTTTGGAGTTCTGGTGAACATAGAAAGGGAAAGGACAGAGCTCAGGCCCTGAGGCTCATTTGCAAATCCCCAAGAAAAACTGATCTCTCTGCCCCCTGGATCTTTCCTTAATAGCCCTAATTGCTTTGTCTCTTAGCATTTCAATAATCCATTAGATCTGCCAGGAGGGCCCTTTTTTTTTTTTTTTATCTTTTTTTTTTTCCTTTTCTAAAACAATTACTCTAAGAAGCCCAATACAGAAAGCCTCAAAGACTTGCAATTTGGGCAGGTCAAGACAAGACCAGAACTGAGAGCTCTGAGACAAAAGGCAATAATCCAGTGGCTGAGAAAATTCACTAAACACCACAACTTCCCAAGAAAAGGGGGGCGTTCGCTCACAGCCATCATCCTGGTGGACAGGAAACACTCCTGCCTGTCACCGGCCCCATAGCCCAGAGCTGCCCCAGACAACTGAGTGTGACGGAAGTGCTTATAATAACACGCATACACCACCAAACTGGGCGTGGACATTAGCCTTCCCTGCACCCTCAGCTGGTTGTCCCAGAGATGGGAAGGTGGAGCAGTGGGAATTAACAAGCCCCATTCAGCCATCATTTCAGCAGACTGGGAGCCTCCCTACACAGACCAGCAGCCCAGAACCACCCTGGGGGGACGGCACTCACCTGTGACATAGCACAGTCATCCCTCTCAACAGAGGACCAGGGGATGCAAGGCCTGGAAGAGGGACCCGCTCACTAGTCTCAGGGGCCACATGCCAATACCAAGGACTTGTGGGTCAGTGGCAGAGACAAACTGTGGCAGGGCTGAACTGAAGGATTAGACTATTGCAGCAGCTCTAAAACTCCAGGAACACCAGGGAGTTTTGATTGTTAGAGCCACCCCCACCCCTCCCTGACCACCCAGACACACGCCCCTTATACAGGGCGGGCAACACCAACTACACACACAAGCTTGGTACACCAATTGGACCCCACAAGACTTACTCCCCCACTCACCACAGAGGCAAAGCAGGGGAGAACTGGCTTGAGGGGAACAGGTGGCTTGTGGATGCCACCACTGGTTAGTCAGAGAAAGTACACTTCACGAAGCTGTAGATCTGACAAACTAGAGATAAGGATTTCAATTGGTCTGCAAATCCTAAAAGAACCCAACGAAGTTAAGCAAATTCCAAGAGGCCAAAAACAATAGAAAATTTTAAAGCATATGAAAAAACCAGATGATATGGTTAATCCAAGCCCAAGCACCCAAATCAAAAGATCAGAAGAGATACAGTACTTAGAGCAACTAATCAAAGAACTAAAGATGAACGACGAGACCATGGCATGGGATATAAAGGACATCAAGAAGAGCATGGAACAGGATATAAAGGACATCAAGAAGACCCTCGAAGAACATAAAGAAGACATTGCAAGACTAAATAAAAAAAAATAGATGATCTTATGGAAATTAAAGAAACTGTTGACCAAATTAAAAAGATTCTGGATACTCATAGTACAAGACTAGAGGAAGTTGAACAACACCTCAGTGTCCTAGAAGCCCAAAGAACAGAAAATGAAAGCACAAAAGAAAGAATGGGGAAAAAATTGAAAAAAACGAAACGGACCTCAGGGATATGATAGATAATATAAAATGCCCAAATATAAGACTCATTGGTGTTCCAGAAGGAAAAGAAAAGGGTAAAGGTCTAGGAAGAGTATTCAAAGAAATTGTTGGGGAAAACTTCCCAAATCTTCTAAACAACATAAATACACAAATCATAAATGCGTAGCAAACTCCAAATAGAATAAATCCAAATAAACCCACTCTGAGACATATTCTGGTCACACTGTCAAATATGGAAGAGAAGGAGCAAGTTCTGAAAGCAGCAAGAGAAAAGAAATTCACCACATACAAAGGAAACAGCATAAGACTAAGCAGTGACTACTCAGCAGCCACCAGGGAGGCAAGAAGGCAGTGGCATGGCATATTTAAAATTCTGAGAGAGAAAAATTTCCAACCAAGAATACTTTATCCAGCAAAGCTCTCCTTCAAATTTGAGGGGGAGCTTAAATTTTTCACAGACAAACAAATGCTGAGAGAATTTGCTAACATGAGACCTGGCCTACGGGAGATACTAAAGAGAGCCCTACAGACAGAGAAACAAAGAAAGGAGAGAAAGACATGGAGAAAGGTTCAGTACTAAAGAGAATCGGTATGGGTACATTAAAGGATATTAATAGAGAGAGGGAAAAATATATATGACAAACATAAACCAAAGGATAAGATGGCTGATTCAAGAAATGCCTTCATGGTTATAACATTGAATGTAAATGGATTAAATTCACCAATTAAAAGATATAGATTTGCAGAATGGATCAAAAAAAATGAACCATCAATATGCTGCATACAAGAGACTCATCTTAGACACAGGGACACAAAGAAATTGAAAGTGAAAGGATGGAAAAAAATATTTCATGCCAGCTACAGCCAAAAGAAAGCAGGTGTAGCAATATTAATCTCAGAAAAAATAGACTTTAAATGCAGGGATGTTTTGAGAGACAAAGAAGGCCACTACATACTAATAAAAGGGGCAATTCAACAAGAAGAAATAACAATCATAAATGTTTACCCACCCAATCAAGGTGCCACAAAATACATGAGAGAAACACTGGCAAAACTAAAGGAAGCAATTGATGTTTCCTCAATAACTGTGGGAGACTTCAACACATCGCTCTCTCCTATAGATAGATCAACCAGGCAAAAGACCAATAAGGAAATTGAAAACCTAAACAATCTGATAAATGAATTGGATTTAACAGACATATATAGAACATTACATCCCAAATCACCAGGATACACATACTTCTCTAGTGTTCATGGGACTTTCTCCAGAATAGATCATATGTTGGGACATAAAACAAGGCTCAATAAATTTAAAAAGATTGAAATTATTCAAAGCACATTCTCTGACCACAATGGAATGCAATTAGAAGTCAATAACCATCAGAGACTCAGAAAATTCACAAATACCTGGAGGTTAAGCAACACACTCCTAAACAATCAGTGGGTTAAAGAAGAAATAGCAAGAGAAATTGCTAAATATATAGAGATGGATGAAAATTAGAACACAATATACCAAAACTTATGGGATGCAGCAAAAGTGGTACTGAGGGGGAAATTTATAGCACTAAATGCATATATTAAAAAGGAAGAAAGAGCCAAAATCAAAGAACTAATGGATCAACTGAAAAAGCTAGAAAATGAACAGCAGACCAATCCTAAACCAAGTAGAAGAAAAGAAATAACAAGGATTAAAGCAGAAATAAATGACATAGAGAACAAAAAAACAATAGGATAAATAACACCAAAAGTTGGTTCTTTGAGAAGATCAACAAGATTGACAAGCCCCTAGCTAGACTGAGAAAATCAAAAAGAGAGAAGACCCATATAAACAAAATAATGAATGAGAAAGGTGACATTATTGCAGATCCCAAGGAAATTAAAAAAATTATAAGAGGATACTATGAACAACTGTATGGCAACAAACTGTACAATGTAGAGGAAACGGACAATTTCCTGGAAACATATGAACAACCTAGAATGACCAGAGAAGAAACAGAAGACCTCAACCAACCAATCACAAGCAAAGACATCCAATCAGTCATCAAAAAGCTTCCCACAAATAAATGCCCAGGGCCAGATGGCTTCACAGGGGAATTCTACCAAACTTTCCAAAAAGAATTGACACCAATCCTACTTAAACTCTTTCAAAACATTGAAGAAAATGGAACATTACCTAACTCATTTTATGAAGCTAACATCAATCTAATACCAAAACCAGACAAAGATGCTACAAAAAAGGAAAACTACTGGCCAATCTCCCTAATGAATATAGATGCAAAAATCCTCAACAAAATACGTGCAAATCGAATCCAAAGACACATTAAAAAAATCATACACCATGACCAAGTGGGGTTCATTCCGGGCATGCAAGGATGGTTCAACATAAGAAAATCAATCAATGTATAACAACACATTAACAAATCAAAAGGGTAAAATCAAATTATCATCTCAATAGATGCTGAAAAAGCATTTGACAAAATCCAACATCCCTTTTTGATAAAAACACTTCAAAAGATAGGAATTGAAGGAAACTTCCTCAATATGATAAAGAGCATATATGAAAAACCCACAGCCAGCATAGTACTCAATGGTGAGAGACTGAAAGCCTTCCCTCTAAGATCAGGAACATAACAAGGATGCCTGCTATCACCACTGTTATTCAACATTGTGCTGGAAGTGCTAGCCAGGGCAATCCAGCAAGACAAAGAAATAAAAGGCATCCAAATTGGAAAAGAAGAAGTAAAACTGTCATTGTTTGCAGATGATATGATCTTATATCTGGAAAACCCCGAGAAATCGACAATACAGCTACTAGAGCTAATAAACAAATTTAACAAAGTAGCGGGACACAAGATTAATGCCCATAAGTCAGTAATGTTTCTATATGCTAGAAATGAACAAACTGAAGAGACACTCAAGAAAAAGATACCATTTTCAATAGCAACTAAAAAAATCAAGTAACTAGGAATAAACTTAACCAAAGACGTAAAAGACGTATACAAAGAAAACTATATAACTTTATTTAAAGGAATAGAAGGGGACCTTAAAAGATGGAAAAATATTCCATGTTCATGGATAGCAAGGCTAAATGTCATTAAGATGTCAATTCTGCCCAAACTCATCTACAGATTCAATGCAATCCCGATCAAAGTTCCAACAACCTACTTTGCAGACTTGGAAAAGCTAGTTATCAAATTTATTTGGAAAGGGAAGATGCCTCAAATTGCTAAAGACACTCTAAAAAAGAAAAACGAAGTGGGAGGACTTACACTCCCTGACTTTGAAGCTTATTATAAAGCTACAGTTGCCAAAACAGCATGGTACTGGCACAAAGATAGACATATAGATCAATGGAATCGAATTGAGAATTCAGAGATAGACCCTCAGATCTATGGCCGACTGATCTTTGATAAGGCCCCCAAAGTCACTGAACTGAGCCATAATGGTCTTTTCAACAAATGGGGCTGGGAGAGTTGGATATCCATATCCAAAAGAATGAAAGAGGACCCCTACCTCACCCCCTACACAAAAATTAACTCAAAATGGACCAAAGATCTCAATATAAAAGAAAGTACCATAAAACTCCTAGAAGATAATGTAGGAAAACATCTTCAAGACCTTGTATTAGGCGGCCACTTCCTAGACTTTACACCCAAAGCACAAGCAACAAAAGAAAAAATAGATAAATGGGAACTCCTCAAGCTTAGAAGTTTCTGCACCTCAAAGGAATTTCTCAAAAAGGTAAAGAGGCAGCCAACTCAATGGGAAAAAATTTTTGGAAACCATGTATCTGACAAAAGACTGATATCTTGCATATACAAAGAAATCCTACAACTCAATGACAATAGTACAGACAGCCCAATTATAAAATGGGCAAAAGATATGAAAAGACAGTTCTCTGAAGAGGAAATACAAATGGCCAAGAAACACATGAAAAAATGTTCAGCTTCACTAGCTATTAGAGAGATGCAAATTAAGACCACAATTAGGTACCGTCTCACATCAATTAGACTGGCTGCTATTAAATAAACAGGAAACTACAAATGCTGGAGGGGATGTGGAGAAATTGGAACTCTTATTCATTGTTGGTGGGACTGTTTAATGGTTCAGCCACTCTGGAAGTCAGTCTGGCAGTTCCTTAGAAAACTAGATATAGAGATACCCTTCGATCCAGCGATGCAATTCTCGGTATATACCTGGAAGATCGGAAAGCAGTGACATGAACAGATATCTGCACGCCAATGTTCATAGCAGCATTATTCACAATTGCCAAGAGATGGAAACAACCCAAATGTCCTTCAACAGATGAGTGGATAAATAAAATGTGGTATATACACACGAGGGAATACTACATGGCAGTAAGAAGGAACGATGTCGTGAAACATATGACAACATGGATGAACCTTGAAGACATAATGCTGAGCAAAATAAAGACATAATGCTGAGCAAAATAAGCCAGGCACAAAAAGAGAAACATTGTATGCTACCACTAATGTGAACTTTGAAAAATGTAAAACAAATGGTTTATAATGTAGAATGTAGGGGAACTAGTGATAGAGAGCAATTAAGGAAGGGGGAACAATAATCCAAGAAGAACAGATAAGCTATCATGGGTAAATTTAACGTTCTGGGAATGCCCAGGAATGACTATGGTCTGTTAATTTCTGACGGATATAGTAGGAACAAGGTCACAGAAATGTTGCTGTATTAGGTTACTTTCTTGGGGTGGAGTAGGAACACATTTTAAGTAAAGTAGTTATCTTAGGTTAGTTGTCTTTTTCTTACTCCCTTGTTATGGTCTCTTTGAAATGTTCTTTTATTGTATGTTTTTTTTTTTAATTTTTTAATTTTTTATTTTTCATACAGTTGATTTAGAAAAGGAAAGGAAAGTTTACAAAAAAAAAAAAGGAAAAAAATATGCAGAGCACCCTTGAGGAGCTGGTGGAGAATGCAGGGGTATTGGCCTGCCCTACCTCAAGGGTTGCTAACATGCCCATAGACATAGGGGACTGGTGGTTTGGTGGATTGAGCCCTCTACCACAGGATCTGCCCTTGGGAAGACTGTTGCTGCAAAGGAGAGGCTAGGCCTCCCTATAATTGTGCCTAAGAGCCTCCTCCCAAATGCTCTTTGTTGCTCAGATGTGGCCCTCTTTTTCTAGCTAAGCCAACTTGAAAGGTGAAATCACTGCCCTGCCCCCCTATGTGGGATCAGACACCCAGGGGAGTGAATCTCCCTGGCAACATGGAATATGACTCCCGGGGAGGACTCTAGACCCGACATCCTGGGATGGAGAACATCTTCTTGACCAAAAGGGGGATGTGAAAGGAAATGAAATAAGCTTCAGTGGCAGAGAGATTCCAAAACGAGCTGAGAGGTCACTCTGGTGGGCACTCTTATGCACAATATAGACAACCCTTTTTAGGTTCTAATGAATTGGGGTAGCTGGTGGTAGATACCTGAAACTATCAAACTACAACCCAGAACCCATGAATCTTGAAGACAATTGTATAAAAATGTGGCTTTTGAGGGGGGACAGTGGGATTGGGGGGACTATAGGGATCACACTCCCATTTGTCTAGTTTGTGGATGAATGAGTGGAAAGGTGGGGGAAGGAAACAAACAAACAAACAAACAGACAAGGGCACCCAGTGTTCTTTTTTACTTTAGTTGCTCTTTTTCACTTTAATTATTATTCTGGTTATTTTTGTGTGTGTGGTAATGAGGGTGCCGGGGATTGATTTTGGTGATGAATGTACAACTATGTAATGGTACTGTGAACAATCAAATGTACAATTTGTTTTGTATGACTACATGGTATGTGAATGTATCTCAATAAAATGAATATTAAAAAAAAAAGTTACAGTCTTAAGGGCATAAAGTGTCCAAGGTAACACATCAACAATTGGGTACCTTCACTGGAGGATGGCCAATGGCCTTCTGTTAGCTGGGAAAGTGTCCCTCTTGGCTGTAGCAAGCTTGCTCCTTCTGTCTGAGCTTTTATGGGGCTCCAGTAAACTAATCAAGGCCCATGCTGAATGGGCAGAGCCACACCTCCATGGAAATTATCCAATGAAAGATCTCACCCACAGTTGAGAGATCACATCTCCACGGAAACATCCAATCTAAAGTCTCCAACCCAATCAACACCAAAATGTTTCCTGCCCACATAAGACTTCATCAAAGATAATGGCATTTTGGGGAACATAATACATCCAAACCAGCACAGGGGTGTAAGAGAAGTGTAGTAGTAGAAGCAAATTCCTCTAAGATTGAAGATGAAGGGGTCAGGTGGAGAAAAGGGTCTGGACTGCCTACTGAATAGGGCCATCGATGGGAGAGGGAAAAGAAGAATTAAACAAGTATTGAGGGTCTATGGGTTCTTTTCATAGGGACCTATGAAAAAAACAAGAGAAATCTACTTTAAATCCTTAAATTTGCTTGGACTTCATTCTTTGTGGAGAACATAGCTATAGATTTGAATGTCCAGGGTTAAAGCTTTAAAACATTAACAAAAATTTCAAAGAGAAGGGTGTAAGTGTCTGTGGGGGTGAGTCCCTAAACCGTCCCTCTTTTCATTTTCATTGACTGTGGGCATGAGCACCTCTAGTTGTCCTCTCCACTATTACCTGCTCCCCTCCATTGCAGGAGGGGTGGCTAAGCTGATAAGTAGGGGTCAGACACTCACTGGTCTTCCTTTTCTGGTGGAAGGGGTCCAGATGTTAACAGCCACTGGCCCAAAGTCTCTTTTCTCTTCATGCTGTCAGCTGCACTACAGGCTCCCTCCTTGTTCTTGTTCTACCCTTGTCCCTCTCTTGTGTGATAATAGATATTTACTACCAATACAATATAGTAATTACTATAATGAAGCTTTGTTCAAAGTAGTATGAGAGTAGAGAGAAAAGAGGGTCAGGGGTTTGGAGGACATTTTCCACATTTGGAGGTCTTCCTTTAACACCCACTTCACTTTATCTTAATGCCATTTGCGTTCAGTATTGCTATGGAAATATTATTTTTGAGTATGTATTGTTATATGTGAAAATTAGATGATAAAAGCATGATTAGTCAGAATTTGTATATTATATATGTATTGTGTGTATGTGTGTATGTGTGTGTGCATGCATGTTTAGATAAATGAGAATTCACTTTTGTAAATCCCTAAAATAATGGCAGGAAATAAAAGTATTGCTTGGACAGTGATTGTGTGCCCAGAGGAAACTTACGTATCCCTTAATTTTTTGATATAACAAATACATGTATATGCCGGACCTGTTTTAACCACTTTATAAATATTAACTTTTTAAAATCCATGATGTTGGGATACTAATATTATCTCCATTTTAAGTCTGAGCAATCTGAGATAGAGAGAGGTGGCAAGGTCACACAGCTAGTAAGTTACAAAGTTCTAGGACGACCAGCTATCCCTGTTTGCCTGTGACTGTCCCAGTTTTTGCACTGAAAAACCTGTGACCCAGGAAAACCAGGATGGTTAGTCACCCTGAAATTCAGACTCTGACAGTCTGACTCCAGGCTCCATGCTACTTGCCATGTTGCCTCTCTAACACAATGCAGGGATAATACTATTAAGTGTGGAAACACCATGTGTAGAAATGGACCAGACAAAAGCAACCCTGAAATATGGCCTGTTTCAGGATACCTATACTTGGGAAATTCACCTTCACACACCCAGTTTCTCAATAAGCACTCAGGAATGTGCTCAGGTTGCTTTGCAACAATTGCTTGCAGATAGAGAGCAGAAAAGGCAATTGCTGAGTGCAGAAAGTCAGGCAGAGGCATGGGCAGGCAGTTTGGAAAACCCCTGTGAGAATGGCAATGGAGATTTCTCATTCTTCACAAGTGGGGAACTATGGGGAACTTGAAAAGTCTGTCAATCCAACTGGGAGCATTCTATGTTGTTTTCTACTTTGTCTGACTGTTTCTGTAAGTTTCTGTATCATTGGCCATTAAAGAAACCTTAAATCCCATATCTGTTGAAATTTTCCCTTCAATCATCTTAACAGCCTTGCTGTGTCAGCACCACACTAAGAACCCTCGGTCAAGGCAGAGGACCCAGAGGACAAGGAAGATGCATGGAGTATCCCATGTGCAGATAGGGAAAAATAGCCTCACATCCCCTTCAGCCATCCCTGAGGCAGGTAGATAGAAAGTGTGTCAGCAAAGTCTAGGAGTCCAAGTCTCTACTATAAGTTCCCAAGTCATCATTGTACCCTCCTAAGTGGATAAAATCTTTGAGAGGACACTCCAAGAAGAGAATGGCCTCTTCCACCTTGGCATTTCATAAGGAGCATCTTACTGTCCATCTACTTCTTTGGCCAATACTAAGCACCTAAAGGGCCAAAAAAGCAATTGGATGCTTTTTTCCCTCTCCCCTCATATCTTCTTTCACCTACAAGAAGATATGGGGAAAGAGAGAAAAAATAAATGCCATCTAAAGAAACTATTGAGCTTGGTTTCTTCCACCTGGATTTTGGGTAAAATCGCTTGCTATGATGAAAAGTTGATTTGTTTTAAAAAGCCTTACTTCAGAGTTAGATTTCAAATCTAAGACAAAGGAAAATGCACCCAATCAGTGAAGACTCAGGAAAGGGTTGCCCACGAGATGAGACTGAAGGGAGACTCAGATTTTGTCACATAGACAAGCTAGAGAGGGAAATTGGGAGGAAACTCTAAACATGTATTCCCTTGGCCTGGAAAGATACAGGGCCGAGGTGGAGTGGGGAGGCACAGAGACATGAGAAAGCATGGCATGCTCAGTAGCCCAGAAAGACTTTAAAATCTGAGGGAACAAAAATGGTGGGAGATAAGGAGCCAGCTCATGAGGAGCCTTGTATGTCTTGCTAAGGTTAGATTGTTCTGTGTTCTGTGCTGATGGGGAGTCACGAAATAACTGGAGCAGAGAAGGGACATGATCAGATTTGCATGTTAAAAAGATCACAGTATGAGAATGTTTGTCACACACAATCCTAAGGAATGTGCCATGCAAAACCATAGTTAATAGTAAGCTAGTTACTAAATGGAACAGGAAAAATTTTTTTGAAGATTTCCTTGAAAGGGTTTTATAAAGCAAATAAGAACAATAAAAGATTTAAACATGTGAAAGAAAAGAATTCAGAAAATATTTTAAGCCACTTGAACCAGTAATATATTTGAGGATGAAAAAGAGATCACTTATTTAGTGAAAAAGTTCTTACTTTCAATACTGATTCACAGATTTTAGAGAGGTTGCAGTTTCCAGACTGTCCCCAGCAACAGCAAATAATGGTTAATGGTGGGATATTCTAAACCAATTTGAAAAAATATATAGAAAACCATGTGGGCTGGCTCAGATTGCCTCACTGAGGAACAGTTTATTCTCTTCAAGAGATGAATATTTCTCTATAATAATTGGTCATTTAATTGGCACATATTTCAGATAAAGAATGTAGAGTTTTATTTTGTTTTTCATTTTAGAAAGTAGAATGAGGGTATTTATTTTAATCACTAGCATATATATTTATTAGACTTTTTGTAGATTATTAAATTTTAAAATTTTCAACATTTACATTTTTCCCTAATACTTACACCACAGTTTATTTTTCTAAAACAGAAATCTATATACTGTTTTATTTGACTTAATGAGCATTCACTGACAAATATTTCTTGAGTGCCTATTTTTTTCTTCTTAGGCCCTGAGGAAACAATAATTGACAAGGTAGACAAACCTGGTTACTGCCCTCATGGAGTTTATAGTCTAGTGGGGAAGCAAAGAATTATAATGTAAGAAGTGTGAAAAACATAACAAATACTGCAACTTACCTACCCAATATCTAATTACTCTATCTTTCTTTTTTAAAGAACCCTAATTTGGTTGGGGGCAGCAACAATGCCTAATTATGATAGATTGCATTTCCCCCAAATGGCCACAGCAATATTTTGATCCCACATGATCTTCTGGAAACTTGCCACCCCAAACCAAGAGGCAGAATCTATTTACCTTCCCGTTCAACCCGGGAAGGCCTTTGCACTTACCAACACAAGTGATGGCGCCTGACTTCCAGGGCAAGGTTGTAAAAGGTGACATGGTTTCCACCTGGGTCTCTCTTGGGATGCTTGCCCTTGAGTCCTGGCTATCATGCTGTGTGAAGCTAAGCACCACATGCAAAGGATATGTGTAAATGTTCTGATCACAGTTCCTACCCCATGAGTCTTCTTGGCCAGCTGCCAGCATCAACTGCTGCTCAGCTTTCAGCCTCCAGTCTTTCAGCTGACCCAGATGATGCCTAGTGGAGGAGAGACAAGCTGTCTCTGCTGAGCTTTGCCCAAACTGCATATTTATGAGCAAAATTAATGGTTTCATTTTAAGCCACGAGGTTTCTAGCTGGTTTATTTAGTAGCAATAGATAACAGGAACACCAGGTTCCCCCCAAAAAACACATTTCACAGTCTTGCTTGCAGATTGAAGAAGCAACATGAAACAATCTGGGTCAATGACACACAGGCAGAGGCCACTGGTTGGGGCTCATGGAAAAGACTCAGCTTATACTTGACTTTAGGACCTGGATCCTTTGTTCTTCCTTCTGCCTACAATTCAGAGTGACAGCTAGAGCTCCAGCAGCTATTTGTAGGAATTAGAATGAAGTCCCCACTCTAAGAAATCCAGAATAGGAACCTAGAATAGATGCTCAACATCTTTGGTCATCAGAGCAATGCAAATTAAAACTAAAATGGAACACCACTTCACACTTCCAAAATGGAAAACATTAAAGACTAACAGCACCAAATTTTTATGTGGATATAGAGCAACTAGAACTCACATATCTTTCTAGTCGGGTGTAAAATGGTACCAACACCCTGAAAAACTGTTTGGCAGTTTCTAATAAAGATAGGCCTACACCTATTCTATGACTTGGCTATTCGACTTCTAGATCTTCACCCAAGAAAAACGAAAATGTATGTCCATCAACAGATTTATGCAAGAATGTAGTAGCTTTATTCATAATAATATCCCCCAAACAGGAAAAGATCCAAAAGTCGAATGACATGAGAATTGATAAAATGGATAAACAAACTGTGTTATGTATATTACATTGGAATGCAATTCAGAAATTTTTAAAAATTAACTACTCATTTATGCAACAATATGGATGAGTTTCAAAAACATTATGTTGGTGAAAGAAGCAAACATAAAATAATATGTACTATATGATTCCACTTTATATAAGTTCAAGAACATATAAAACTAATGGATTGCAATAGAAATCAGAACAGTGGCTGCCTCTTGGAAGGACTGACAGAAAAGAGCATAATGGAACTAACTGGGGTGCTGGGCAAGTTCTATATCTCAATTAGAGTGTTGGACACTCAGATGTATGCAGTTGTGAAAACTCATTGAACTAAGATATATGCACTTTACTGTATGGAAAATTCAACCTTAATAAAATTATTTAATTAAAAATGAATATGGTCTTACTTTTCAATGGCTTAGTTATTCATAAGATCCATTCATGGGTGCTAGGGCTTAAATATTACTGATTTTCTGCTATAGCTACTTAGAGCAGCAATGTTTAGCAGAATACAAGGAATCAAAATATTTTTGTGAACAGTTCTCCAGTAAACGGTTATCTTTAATTTACATTCTCCAGTAAAATGTTATATTTAATCCATTTACCCCAAACAATATATTGTAAAATCAAAACATATTCAAAATGAATTTTCTTTCTCCTTTTCCCAAGCTAACCATAACAAAATTCTTTAGGAAAATCCTAATACCAGAAACTAGCAGGGCTTCTTGAAAAAAGTGTTCTCTAAACTGATATCTGAGTTACAGCAGGATTAGCCAGGCAAAAAGCGGGGGGGGGGGGGGGGGGGGGACAGTGGTGGGGTTAAATCCCAGATATACATATATATCTCTATATACATATACATATACATATACATATACACATACACATACATATACATATACATCTATATATAGGAGGGAGACCAATGATGATAGATGATCAGTGTGTCTGTTGAACAGATGCAACCAATGAAAAGGCTGATACAATTATGTAAACAAGAGAAATAGTGTCTTGACTGAGAAAGGACACAGAGAACTTTGTGGGCATCTTGATTTGGATGGTGGTTAAATAGGTATATACATATGAATAAAAAATTAATATACATATGATTAAAAATTCATCAAGCTGTACATTCACATTAAAGTGTACTTTACATACTTTACTGTATGTTATAACTCAAATTTTTAAAAAGTCAGAGAGTGCCCAGGATGGCAGAGCTTGGAGGAGGTGTGGAGAAAAGTGACTAGACTTGAGATATATTTAGGTGATAGATTTGAGTAGGCCAGGAGGCTGGGTGAGAGAGAGGGAGACTGTAAGGATGAGGCATCGTTCCTAACTTCGGCAGCTGGTTGAAGGATGGTGTTAATGATTGAGATAGGAAGGAAGAAGAGAATATGGGGAAGATGACATGTTCAGGTTTGGACATGTTAGAGTTCTGGCAAACATTTAAGTTGAAGAGACGCCTATTTTTAGTGACATAACTCAGTTAAATATTTTTAAAATAAATAAATGCTCAGTAAACAGTCAAATAAATAGTTCTGGACCTCAGAAGAGAGATCCAAGTTAAAGAAATGTATTTTGCAAACAGCAGCTTATAGAAGGTGTGTTAGAGAGTACTATTTTTCTATCAAATAGAGCCTAAGCTGGGTACATGGCTTTCCCAATAAACTATATTCCCAGCTCCCCTTGTAATGAACTGTGGCCACATAATTAGGTTCTGACCATTAGTATTTACCAGAAGTGATGTTTGCAATGCCTGGGTCATGACCTTTATAGGAAAGAAGCATACCCCCCACTTTCCATGGGTTCAAATGCATATTATGGTAGTGAGCCAGCTTGGACCACACAATGATGACCACAGTCAATGTACATCATAAGTTAAAAGGATCTTAGGTTCCCTAAACCATTGGGCTACCATGTTATTACTGTATTTTTCATGTCTTGTTAAAGCAGTCTAGCCTGTACTTGAACTAATCCACCAATTATTTAAAACCAAGGGAGAAGGTGAGAAAAGAATTGCCTGGAGGGTGTAGAATTGTGAAAGTTGAGGAAAAAGACTGTTAAGAGGAAGGAATGGTCAATTGTGTCAAAGGCCTTAATGGATCAAACAAGAAAAGATTTAAGAGCACCCCAGCAGGATATTGAATTTCATTGTATTTTGATCACTGTTACTAAAGACTTACCCAGAGCAGCCCATGAACCAGTTCTATCTTGATAATAGTACTAAATCCAGTAAATTTCTTCTAACTTTTGTTTTTAATCTACTTGGTCTAGTACACATTGCTTTGTACTTGTTAAAAATCTCACCTAAACTTCTCATCCATAAAGGATTTTGTCAATTTAATATTGTGTTGGGGTAGACATTCAGGAGGGTGCCAGCATTGGATTCATTTTAATTTCAAACTAAGGAAGATTGGATTAGAATGAAGTACCACATTTCAAAGCAGTCAGTACATTTTACCAAAAATTATATGGTAGATTAATTTAGCAGAAAGAAGGGATATGCCTCTCAGGCTATGAGTGATTATTTTAATCAATAGTCTTCTTGTACAAGGGGCTGAAACTAAGAGGGGTATGGAGACTTGAGCTATGTACCCCAGAAAAAGATGCTCTGAATCAGAATCCACTCCTGTAGATGTTAACCCATTATAAATAGGACCTTTTGATAAGGTTACTTTAGTTAAGGTGTGGTCCAGCTGAATCAGGATGGGTCTTAATCCTATTACTGGAGTTCTTTATAAGCAGAATGAGATTCAGACATGCAGAGAGACAGCCATGAGAAGAAGCCAGCAGAGGATACCATGTGCATGCCATGTGACAGAAAAGCCAAGGACCAAGGATTACTGAGAGCCAACCCCAGAATTCCACAGTGTTCTAGAGGAAAGCATTGCCTTGATGACACCTTAAATTTTAGACTTTTCCTAGCATCGAAATGGTGAGCCAATAAATTCCAATTGTTTAAGCCAAACCATTGCATGGTATTTGTTTAAGAAACCAGAAAACTAAAATAGAGGGGTAAGAAACAGATTTATCAGAAAGGTCCTGCAATAGCTCACAGTTTCTGAGGAACCAGGACTGTTCTGGGGACCTCCAGGACTGGAAACAAAGATTTGATGCCACCCCCTCTTCTTTTTCTCCCCCCTTCCCTCTGGCTGTCAGCTTTATGTTTTCAGGCTTTTGAGGGCAAAGATTATATTTTGTGCCTTTAATAATTATGCTAGGTTAAATTACTAGAAGGGTAATTTGGGACAAAGAGTATGAACATTTTATAAAGTTCTTGCTATATGTTGCTAATTATTTTCAATAAATAAATAAATATATATGTACGTATATCAACTTAGATTCAAAAGAGGTATGCAAGTGTGCATACTTTTTTTAAACTTTTTATTTTGAAATAACTTCAAACATACAGGACAGTTGCAAAAATAAGACAAACTCCCTATACAGAATTCCAACATACTCCCACTCATCCCAGATATCCAGATCCACCAATTTTAGCATTTTGCCACCTTTGCTGTATCCTTCCATCTCTATCTCTATTTATCTATTATCTATCTATCTATCTATCTATCTATCTATCTATCATCTATCTATCTTCTGAACATTTGAGAGGAGGTTGCACACATCATAATCCTTGAACACATAATATTCATGTAATTATGTATTTTTCCTATGAACAAGAATATTCACTTAAGTAATCACCTTAAGTACAGTTATCAAGTTTGAGAAATTTAACATTGCTATAAAGCTTACATTTTATATTCCAATTTTCTCTTTTGTTCAAATAATGTCTATTTGGGTCTTTCAAATCCTCTTCAGAAAAGACATTTTTCTGAAGAGGAAATACAAATGGCTAAAAAAAAAACCTGAAAAAATATTCAAATTCACTAGCTATTAAGGAAATGCAAATGAAGACCACAATGAGATACCATTTCACAACAATAAGAATGGCTGCCATTAAACAAACAGGAAACTACAAATGCTGAAGAGGATGTGGAGAAATTGGAACCCTTATTCATTGTTGGTGGGAATGTATAATGGTACTGCCATTGTGGAAGGCAGTTTGATGATTCCTCAGAAAACTAGATATCAAGTTACCCTACGATCCAGCAATTCCACTTCTCAGTATACACCCAGAAGATGTGAAAGCAGTGACATGAACAGACATTTGCACACTGAAGTTCATAGCAGCATTGTTCAAAATTGCCAAGAGATGGAAACAATCCAAGAATCCTTCAACAGATGAGTGGATAAACAAAATTTGGTATATAAATTTGATGGAATACTATGCAGTAGTAAGAAGGAACGACATCTTGAAATATATGCCAACATGGATGAACCTTGAAGACATAATGCTAGTGAAATAAGCCAGACACAAAAGGAGAGATACTGTATCTCATCACTACTGTGAACTCTGTGAACAACATAAAGTAAGTGTTTTATAATGTAGAATATTGGGCCCTAGAAGTAGACAGAAGTTGGTGAAAGGGGAATGATACCCTAATATGTACAGACATGATAATGAGGGTGAACTTACTGTTATGGGAATGGACAGGGTTGATTGTGGTTTATTAATGGGATTATAAGTATCAGTGCCACAGTGAAGGCAAACATGATCAAAAGTGGATGTTTAAAGGCATGTAACCCACAGAGTAGCACTACAAATATAAGTAAGTGTTAGCATGATATACTTAAAAGATATGACATACGTACAAAGAGCTAACAACAGAGTGTATATGGAAAAACTACCCATTACATATTATAGACTATATTTAATGGCAATATCTTACCAGCACTTACACTAATACTAGGGAGGAATAATTAGCAGCTGATAAGAGCACTGGGATATTTTATTTTATAATTGTTTAAAATTGAGAGTGATGATGATTGTACAACTAAGTGAAGATAATATGAGAAACTAATTGTTTATCTTGGTACAGAATATATGTTATGTGAAACCAGGAACATCCTACTTAATAAGTCAGGCCCTTGATCTTGAGGCTTGCTCTTATGAAACTCAGCGCTGTAAATACAAGGCTAAGCTTTCCTATAATTATGCCTAAAAGGCACTTCCAGAGAATCTCTTTTGTTGCTCAAATGTGGCCTTTCTCTCTTTAAGCCCAACTCAGCAAATAAATTCATTAACCTCCCCCCACCCCTGGCCCACCGTGTGGGACATGACTCCCAGGGGAATGAATCTTCCTGGTGATGTGGGACATGACTCCCAAGAATGAGCCTGGCTCTGGCATCGAGGGATTGAAAATGCCTTCTTGACCAAAAGTGGGAAAAAACAGGTAACAAAATAAGGGTATAATAAAAGACCTCAAACTGAGTCGAGAGGCTATCCTGCAGGTTTCTCTAATGCAAGTTCCAACTAGATATCCAAAATGGCCACAGTATGCCATGCCCTCACCAACAGTAGTCCCAAAATACCCAGGTCCCTATCTGAGAGTCTACAAAAGATTCACTCAGTAAGTTTTCTCTCTCAGAAACTTAAATCCACCAGAGTGTTCCTATGCCAGAAAAGTCTTAAAACCCAGAGGCAATAGCAACTTTAAGAACAACAATGAGATGCAGCCCTTTTCCCATAATGTCAACCCCCTTTCAATATGAACAGGTTATGGTGGTCACTGTCTAGACCCCCCTGAAGTTCAAGAATGTGATTAAATGAGAGGAAGGGGTAGCAACAGACAAGATAGGATTTGACAAAGGATTATGAATACTGAATCTTTATATAAATACATACAAATGTATTTAGATGCTAGGGTATTAGAATAGCTAGAAGGAAATAACTGAAATGGTGGAACGGGAACCTAAAACATTCTTAGAAATTTGCTCTATAGCTATTCATTGAATCATGCTTTGAAAGTTATCACCTTTCTGTATATATCCTGTATATATTCAAAATAAGGAAAGAACTGAAACTGTGGAACTGTAACCTGTAACATTTTTTGGAATTACCTATATCACTGTTTGTTGAGCTGTACTTTGAAAGTTAACACCTTTCTGTTTATATGTTATATTTTATAATAAGGGAATAACTGAAATTGTGGTACTGTAACCCATAATATTCTTTGAAGTTTGCTCCCTAAATACTTGTTATATCATACTTTGAAAGTTATCACTGTTATGTGTATATGTTAAAGCTCACAATAAAAAAAAATGCATAAAAAATAAACCAAACTATTGAATGCAAATCTAAAAAAAAAAACGCAATCTTGGGACAAGCTTACAAAATGTGCAAAATCTCTTTCTATTTATAAAACTTTAAGCTGCAACTGAAGTCTCAAAGGCACTTTGGATAAATGGAAAGGCACACCATATTCTTCAACAGGAAGTCTCATAATCAAACAGATCAATTCAATAAAATGATAAAGAGTAGAGAATTTCATTTTAGCTAATGTGATTCTAAAATTCTTCTTAAAAGAAATAAGTAACAATATCCTAGAAAATGCTGGAAAAGCAGAGAATGTGAAGTGGACAATCCCTTCTGTGCCAGATTGTATATATTATGCCCCCCAAGAAAAAGCCATGATCTTTTAATCCAATCTTGTGGGATATTTGGATTAGGTTGTTTCCATGGAGATGTGACACACCCAACTGTGGGTGGTAAATTTGAGATTATTTCCACGAAGGTGTGGCCTCACACATTCAGCATGGGTCTTGATGAGTTTACTGGCACCCTACAAAAGCTCAGACAGAAGGAGCTCAGTGCTGCAGCTGAGAGAGACATTTTGGAGATGGCCATTGAAACCAGACTTTTGCTGACACTTTGGAGATGCTAGCACAGAGTTTGCTCCAGAAAATCTAAGAGAGGACAAAATGCCCCAAGAATATTTTGAAGAATGCCATTTTGAAACACAACCTGGGAGCAAAGGAAGAAGATGCCAGCCACGTGCCTTCCCAGACAACAGAGGTGTTCCAGATGCCATTAGCCATTCTTCATTGAATGCACCCTATTGTTGATGCCTTAGTTTGGACATTTTTATGGCCTTAAGAGTGTAACTTTGTAACCAAATAAAACCCCCTTTATAAAACCAATCCATATCTGGTGTTTTGCATAACAGCAGCATTAGCACACTGGAGCACCTTACATAAATTAAAATGAATTCATGGAACAAATATGAAAGTTCTGAAATCAAATTTAATAAAAGCAGCATTTCAAAACAGTGGGGAAAGATGGCATGTTATAAATGGCATTTGGACAGCTAATGAATATCTTAAAAATCTAAGGAAAGATAAATTTGGATATATACCTCATGCCTTACATTAAATAAATTTCAGTTGGTCAAATATTTAAATGTAAAAAATGAAACTAGAAGAGATCTAGAAGAAATTATCAGATATTTCTTTTTTGAAATATATTTTAAAAATACATATAATTTTGGGGTAGGAAAGGTATTTCCTACCATAAAAGAAAAATTAATATATTTCCATAAAAATAAACATAGTTCTGCAAGACAATAAACAACAAAGACAAAAGACAAAAATCAAATTGGAAAAAGTATTTGCAACTCATATTTCAGGGAAGTGCTAATTTTTGTAGCATATAAAGAGCTCTTATGAATCAATAAGAAAAAGAATGTACTATTAATATCAAAGAAGATACAAAGGACCTTTAAACAAATGAGAAGATGCTAATATTATTATTCACAATAATAGAAATGCAAGTTAAAACAACACTGAAATACCATTTTTTAACTATCAAATTTAGCTGGTTTGGAGCTGTTATGTACCCCAGAAAGGGCCATGTTCTTTTAATCCATCTCTGTAGATGCAGACTTCTTGTGGGTGGAATCTTTTTTTTTTTAAATTCAGTTTTATTAATATGTATTCACATACCATACAATCATCCATAGTGTACAATCAGCTTTTCACAGTACCATACTATAGTTGTGCACTCATCACCCCAATCTATTTTTGAACATTTTCCTTATACCAGAATCAGAATCAGAATAAAAAATAAAAATAAAAAAAAGAACACCCAAATTACCCCCCCATCCCACCCTATTTTCCATTTAGGTTTTATCCCCATTTTTCTACTCATCCATCCATACACTGGATAAAGGGAGAGCGATCCATGGGGTTTTCACAATCACTCTGTCACCACTTGAAAGCTACATTGTTAAACAATTGCCTTCAAGAGTCAAGGCTACTGGGTTGGAGTTTGGTACTTTCAGGTATTTACTTCTAGCTATTCCAATATATTAAAACCTAAAAAGTGTTATCTATATAGTGTGTAAGAATGTCCACCAGAGTAACCTCTCGACTCCATTTGAAATCTCTCAGCCACTGAAGCTTTATTTCATTTCATTTTGCATCCCCTCTTTGGTCAAGAAGATGTTCTCAATCCCACGATGCCTGGTCCAGATTCATCCCCAGGAATCATATCCTGCATTGCCAGGGAGAGTGACACCCCTGGGAGCCAGGTCTTATGTAGGGGGGAGGGCAGCAAGATCACCTGCCAAGGTGGCTTAGTTAGAGAGAGAGGGCCACATCTGAGCAACAAAGAGGCATTCAGGGGGAGACTCTTAAGCACAATTATAAGCAGGTTAAGCCTCTCCTTGCAGCAACAAGCTTCATAGGGGCCAGCCCTAAGACAGAGGGCTCAGCACATCAAGCCATCAGTCCCCAATGTTTGTGAGAACATCAGCAACAATCCAGGTGAAGAAGTCCAACACCTCTGCATTCTCCCCCAGCTCTTTGGGGGGCCCCAAATATATATTTTTATTCTCCACCCAAATTACTTTAGGATGTGTTGCTATTTCATTCTAATCTATACAGACCTACTATAGCTCAATTCCTATTCAAAGTTCCATTTAATTGTAGTGTTTGAACAAACTGACTGTAGAAGTTATATTGTTTAGAAAATATAGATCCTACACTAAATAAATTGTTTCTTCCCTTGGTCTCACATGGAAGTTGAAGTTTGAACACAGTCAGTTTCAACCTTTATGTGGGTGGAATCTTTTGATTAGGTGGTTTCAATTTAGATGTGACCCAGCCCATTTAAGGTGGGTCTTAATCCTCTACTGGAGTCCTTTATGTGAGGATGAAAAGTAAAACATTTGAGAGAGCTTAGAGAGAGAAAACGCCCTGGAGATGCTAAGACAGAATGCAAAAACACTCAAAGAGAAAGCAACTGGTCCTTTGCTCCAGGAAAGCAAAGGACCAGCAGAAGCCGGCCATGTGCCTTTCTATCTGACAGAGGAACCCTGGATGCCAGCAGCCTTTCTTCAGAGAAGGTATCCTCTTGCTGATGCCTTACTTTGAACATTTTTATGGTGTTAAATTATAACTTGTAACTTAATAAGTCCCCATTGTTAAAAGCCAACCCATTTCTGGTACATTGCATTCTGGTAGTTTTAGCAAACCAAAATAAAGATTAACAAAGATCTAAAAGTTTGATTAGACAGTTTGCTCTCCAAAATTGCTGGCTAAGTATAAATTGGCAATTTGGCATTACCTAACAGAATTAAAAATGCAATTCAGCAGGTCTTCTCCTGGGAATTTATCCCAGAATTTATTCATTCATGCATGAAATGATGTATGAAATTGATTACTCATTTACAGCATTGTTTGTAATACCTAAAGATTTCATCAGTAGAGGTTGTGCATGATGATACACCCCTAAACTGGGATATAGTAGTTGTGAAGAAGCTTTTTTTTGAGATGTGGAACAATCCCCACAATCTAAAGTTATTCAGAAAAAGAGAGAGATAATATGTATAATAGGCTCTCTTTTGTACTTATCTGTAGGAATTACCTCCAGAAAGTTACACAAAACCCTCTATCTAGTTGCCTCTACAGAAGGAAACAGCGTGGCTGGGGTATAGAGGCAGAGAACAGCTTTTAACTGCATGCACCTTTGAACTTTTTGTATCATGTGAATGTATCACTAATTCTAAAGTGTAAATAAAATTAAATTTTAAATGTTATTCCCATTTTCTCATTCATACAGTAGTAATTTGCTTATTGTTGAAACAACAAATTAATTCTGGGGTTGCAACCTCACCTGTGCTTCTTTCCTGAAGCAAAATGCTTCAGAGGGGCTACCCCATAGCTGGCAGTGTAGTAGAAAAGTCCTAGAGAGCAGGAAGTGGGACAGCTGGAATATGGAACAGAAGTCAAATTTAAGGCACTAAGTTCCCATTTGGGAGTTCTAACACATTACCTGGATGTTACAAATACCTAATTGGCTTATTTTTAAAAGTTGTTAAACCAACTAATGTCCAGAAATGACTTATGAGTCACATTTCTTTGAGATAAAAACATGAAACACTTTTATGTTCTCCAACAACTGCTACCGCTGTGCCCAGTTGAACTGCTCTTTGTCACTGACAGTGAATTTCTTTAACAATATCTGATTTCATAACTTTTTAGTCACTTTTGATTATAAAACCACCCCCTTTTGGCTATCACTTGATTTCACATTGTGAGTAGCAAGGGTCTATGTAATTGGTGCTCGCGAAGGGTTGTGGTCTACAGCCTGTGTTGACCTGAAACCCTGCAATTTTTCATCTTCCTCAATGTTTCCAAAATATTCAGTATTCCTCCAGATACGTCCTATGCATAGGCACACCTATGTGTTTATAAATATGTATTTATTTTTTATACAAATGATAGCATATTACCATATATTGTTCTACATTTGCCCCCTCTCCCTCCTTACTATGTCTTGGAGCCTATTGCATGCTGGTAAATTTAAAACTGCTTTGTCCTTTTACATTGCACAGCTGAAACTATTATTTAGATAATCAGTACTCAAATGCTGGGAAAGCAGATTTCCCCTCTGACACTCCTTTTCTCAGCTCTGCACCTCCCACCTCTAGCACCTTTCTTTTTTTCCAGCAACTTCTGGCCTGGAACATCTATGCCACTTCTCCCAAGGTGAGGGTAAGGAAGGGGGAAGGCATGGTGGCTGCTACACAGTTCTTATTCCCCCAAAAGATGACCACCTGTCAGGTAGGGGGTTAGTGCAAATCCTGTGTGGACATGGCTGGTCCTTGAGCTGCAGTTCTTTGAGTTAATATTTGGTTTCAACTCTAGAGTCTAGTGAAAAATGTTACATATACTGGTTATCCTCCATTTGATGTTACCTCTCACCACTTTATATCCAGAGTGTTATTATTATTACTGGTGTGTGATATAGGAACTATGTATTTCTTATGTTTTATCAAGGTCATTTATTAATCTATATATTAGTAATAGTGTTGATAAATTATTATAGTGATAATGAGAAGGCATCAACCAAGGGGCTAAAATATGGATGAGGCCAGATTACAGAACTAGCTCTATTAGTAGTAAAATTCCGGTTTTGGGGAAATCTTTTAAATTTGCAGTGCCCTTGGAATAGTCAATATTCTCCACAGAAACAGAACCAAGAGATATTTGTATACGTATGCAAATATTATGAGATTTATTATAGGAATTGGCTCTTGTGACTAAGGGCATGGGCAAATTCAAATTTCAAAGGGCAGGCTGCAAGTTGGGAAATCTTATGAAGGTTCTGATGAATTCTCCAGGAGAAGCTGGCTGGCTAAAGTACAGATAGAAATTCTTCTTTCATGACTCCTGACATCATCAGTCCTCTCTTTAAGGCCTTCAACTGATTAGATGAGACTTCTCTCATTGAAGGCAAACTCCTATGTTGATTGTGGATGTAATCAGTAATAGATGCAATCAACTAACGATTTAAATCCATGAAATACTCTCACAATAACAATTAGGCCAGTGTTTTCTTGACTAAACAACTGGACACCATAACCTGACTAAGTCTATACATTTACTCAACCATCATGCTGTTTTTACATATAACTTATAGCTGAGATACAAAAGTTTGCAAAAAAAGAATTGAGCTTATTGAAGCACTGTATTATTTTGCATTCATCATTACTTTTCAATATATTAAATTTGGAAGACCTCTGGAATCTTCATTTTATTGTTATGGTTGATCTTTTTGTCTGATTACTTGCTTTCCACCTTCGTTTATTGTTAGATCGGAGCTGATCTCAATACTTAATTCATTTCAATTAAAGTTTATTAAGAGTATGGACCGTCACTAAATATCATGCCAGGCACTGGGGCTGCAATGGTGCACAAAAAAGATTAGGTTCCAGTTATTAGGGAGCTTACACTCTGGAAGAGAATCATAAAATGAGAGGGCTATGTGAAAGGAACACAAACAATAAGAAGGAAGGAGCAAGTAACTTTTTCAGGTATTGAGAGTGGTCAGAAAAGGTTCACAAAAGAGGGTATATTGGAATAGAGTCAGAATAGGGGTGTATTTTTTTAAAAGGAAAAAAGTATTTTTTAAATTATCTCCCTCACAGTAAACCAATTGTGAAATCAACTTTAGGAAGTGCAACAGAGGGATGCTTTGTACCTATTTTTCCTAATCCAGTCTTATCAGCAAAAGAAAGTGTTTTAGTTTCCTGGCTGCCAAAGCAAATACCATGCAATGGGTTGGCTTAAACAATGGGAATTTATTGGCGCATGGTTTTGAGGCTATGAGAAGTTCAAAATCAAGGTTTAATCAAGTCAGTGCTTTCTCCCAGAAGACTGTGGCATTCTAGGACTGGCTCTCAGCAATCCTTGGTTCTTGGCAATGCACATAGCAGCCCTTCCTGGCTTCTTGCTTTTCCAGGGTCTCTTGACTTCCAGCTTTTGGCAGCTTCCTCTGGCTTTCTCTGTCTCTATGACCTTCCCTATCAGGCCTTCAGTAATAGAATTAAGACCCATCCTGATTCAGCTGGACAACAGCTTATCCAGAGTAATCTCATCAAAAGGCCCTATTTACAAGAGTTCACACCCACAGAAATGGATTCATTTTAAGAACTTATTTTCCTTAGATATAGAGTTCCAAACAACCACAGAAAGGAAAGATAATTTTCTCTTCTCCTTCAGACCTATATATTTTGTGCTTCTACAGAAAGAGATGACTGGGACTCAACTTCAGAATTGGTCTCTTCAGAAGCTTAGAAGGAGATTAGTACTTGGGTCTCTGAGAGTTTTGTGGATGTCAAAAGTAGATCCACTCATGGGGATGTATGCACAACCATGCGACGATATTGGGAGCCAGTGACTGTATACTTTGGATGGTTTATATGGTGTGTGAATATATCTCAATAAAATTGAATTTTTAAAAAAGTAGATCTTGTTTTGGAGCAGGATGGAGGTGATGGTATGGATATAGGAAGTGGGCAATTGGTGGCAATGCCTGAGGCTCCTCTGTGAAGGTCTCCTTGGCTGGGTCTGCAATCTGTAGCGCACAACTTTGGAGAAAGCATCCCACAGCTGCCTTCTTCAAAGGTGAGGGACAGGGCTGCTTCCTGCACAGGTGAGGGACAGGGCTTTTAACTGCATCACATAACAGAGGAAGAAGTAATTGCTCAGTGACCCTACTTTGAGGGAGTATAGAGGGGAGGTGCCTCAAAAGATTGTGATCATCCCTGATTTAATTTGATTTAGACATATAAAGAAATGTGACATTTCTTGTACCTGAGAATTATAGATTAACTCATACTGGTTACAAAAGTAAAGGTTTTCAGAGTTCAGCAGGGCTAAATAGTCTAGTAATTACAAAGCAATAACCTATGACTACATTTACAAGAAATAAAAACCTTGAAGATTAACATGTCTGAATTAAATTGGGCACTTTTCCAGACTTGAGTAAAATTATGTTTTACTTGTGGTTTCTAGTTACTAAGGATACTGGCAGGTGAGAAGTACAGATTTCAGGACTGTCTCTGCAGTCCCTGTTTTGGGCCTGGGTCCACATGAAACCAATGACATTTTCTAGCAAGGCTCTCTGTCTTTTGGCACCATACTCTTCCCTAAATAAAACAGTAGGCCTCAAATCTAAAGCTGGTTGATGCAATTTGATTATAATGCAGTAGTTTGAATTTACCTGTAAGTACTATGTTTGAAAAATAAATGTGTGATTGGTTTTAAGACATAAATTTTGCAAGCACAGATGGGTTCCTCATGCTGGGACAGCTTAGCTCCTGAACGGTTGGTTTTTCTTGATGAAGATTAAGGAACTTCTCATTTGGCTGCATAAACAAAGCAGGCCCAATGGCTGTCTCTTGAAGTTACCCTTAGACAACAGGACTCATGCCTGGCCTTGCTGTGCAAGTGCTCTGACCTCCTGGCAGGAGGACTGGACAAGGCAAGACCCTGTTTTTGCAGGGAGGTAAGTTGTGCTGATACAAGGCCCACTTGCTTTTTTCATTATCACCTTGCCTGGAGTGGTGAGAACTGCAGTCTTTTACTCCCCTCTTTGCTTACTGTCTTCCTCTCTCTTCCTGGGTCTTGGGAGTGAGCTTATATTTTGTGAGTTTTTCTCCTCTGTAAACAGGCCCACTCATTTAGAAAAAAAATGTGTTCCTATCCTATCCTATCTTTACATTACAAAATGTAATGGAACTTCTTCAAATCAACACAATAACATAATATATAAACTTGTTAATTTGGGAATTTCACAAAAGTGTTAGAGTAAGGTTTGGATGGTGAATAGCAGTTTACCAAGTGACAAGGATTGGGGGATTGGGGGATTGGGCATTCTTGTCAGAAGTAGTGGGTGGCAGAGAGGCAGCAAACATATTGGATGTTTGAGTAATTACACATAGTTTGGTATCCCAAGAATTTAAGGGAATAGTAAGAGGTGAAGTCGGAGAGTTGGAAAAGGCCATATTACATTACAAGTCTATTTGTATGTTATACCAACTAACCCTACCCTTAATTTGCAGGTGGTGAGGAGCCACTGAAAGGTTTTCTGAGGAAGCAGTCATTTTGATGGCTGGGAGGAAGAATTGGAAAGCAGTGAGATGGAAGTGGGGACATTAGTTAGTAGGCTACTGCATCAGTCTAGGCAAGAGATGGTGAGGACTTAACTAAGGTAGCAGCAATGGAAAAGGTGAAGTAATAGTTGAGAGATACTTCAGAGGTAAAATTAAATGGGGGGAAGCAGAGAAGTTGACAACAGTTTCTAGGTTTCTTGCTTTACTGACTTGGTTAATAATATGCCATCAAATGAAGTAAAGGAATATAGGAAGAAAAGTAGGTTTCATTATAAAGATAATGAGATAAGGTTTGAAGATGTTTTATGGGATATACCTTTGGAGATGCCTGAGGGACATACCTGTGGACATGTCCTGAGAAAGCTAAATGTCCAGATCTGGAAACAAGGTAGTAAGAAAGAGCTAGAGACAATAATTTATGAGTCATTGGTAATAATAATAGTAATGATATTAATATTAATTATGGTTAACACTTAACTAGGGCCCATTCATTATACGTCAGCTCAGCTTATGTTCTAAATACTTTGAATAAATTAACTCCAATATCCTTACAATTACCCTTAAGATGCAGATCCTATTTTTTATTCCCATTTTTACAGATGAGAAAACTGAGGCATGGAGGTTGTCCAACATTGCCCTCAGCAAAGAAGTGGTCGAACTAGGCTACAAACCCATGGGGTCCGTTTTTGTTTGTTTGTTTTGTGGTGCATCAGGAGAGAAACACCACCTCCTCCTAGAAAAGCAGTAAAGTCATTTTGCAAAGGATACGGATCTAGAGAGAAGAGGTTCAGTGGGGGCCATTTTTTGACCATTTATTCTAGAGAGCTTGTCACATGGAAGGATAGTCTGACATAATGGAGAGAGTATGGAACTGAGAGTTGGAGGTGAGGTCTGAGTCTACTTTCTACCTCTTGCTGTTAGTTTGGCCCCCAGGTGAGTCACCTCCTGAGCTTCACAAACCTCTCCTGTAATATAAGAATACCCTGGCTTAGCTGAAGAGAACAAAATGGATAAATGAAGTAGTGGCATGTTCAAAACTGTGGGGTATAATTACAGAAATTTTGTATCCATATATCAATGCTGCATTATTTTCTTTACACCCTTCTTCCTTCTAAGAAGCATTCAAGGCAGAGGGTGACTGGCAGAGAGGGGACTTTAAGAGTCCAGGAGAGAGCTTTCATATTGAACAGGCTTAGGTTTAGAACTTAACTTTGTAACATGGTGAATTCTGTGACTTCTGGTGTTTTCAGAGGTAAAATGACATTTTAGTAAGGATTAAGAAGGTTTTTTTTAAATCAGAAAAGTTATGGGTTTACAGAAGCAGTCTACTTTCAGAGTGTGTATCTTGACAACTAGGTCATCTGCCTCTTCGTGTAACAGATAGTTAAAACTATTGAAGAATATTGAGAGTCCTAGAGAGAAGTTCACTGTAGAGTGAGAAAAGTAGAGGTAAGGAGAAAATCTGAGGGGATACCAATACCCAATATATAGGGGGTTTTCAGAAAAAGAAGACCCAAATCAGATGGCAACAGTTTTTTTCAGAATGATAGAAGGAAGATAAAGATGTAAAAGTATCACCAAAGTAAAGGGAGGAAAAACTTTCAAGATTGAAGAGAAAGTGGTGAGCAGTGTCAATGCTACAGAGACATCAAGTAACAGAGGTAGAAAAATATTCATTGGCTGTGGATAACCAGTAATTGATAACCCAGTAAGGGTCATTTCAGCAGTTTTGGGAAGAGAGGTCAGAAGTCAGATTGTAGGGGTTTGAGAAATAAGCTAGAAAAGGAGCATATTGGGCTAAAAGTGAAGAATTGTGGCTCAGAAGGATATGAGAAGAAAGGGCAGAAACTAAAGGGTCGCTCCATGAACAAGGAAAGTTGCGTTAATAATGGAATGGTTGAGCATGTTCATGAACTATCTGAGAGGAGACAGCAGAAGGGGAGAGATTTAAGATAGAAGGAAAAAAGTGATGGGAGGGATTTCTTTGAAAAGACTAGATAATTGGGGTTAAGAACACAGCTGGAGAGACTGGAGGGTGGATGAGGACATGAAGATGTTTGACAATAGAAACTGGAAGTTGACAGAGTTCAGTTTGATGCTTTGAGTCTTCTCTGGAAAGTAAGGAGGCAAAGTCACTCCATAAATTTGATGCAGAAGAGAATGGGATGGAAAGCTAACCAAAGACCATTAAAAGGATTGAGAAGTATCATGAAAGGCCCAACAGAGATGGGAATTATTGAAATCGTAGTGTCAGCAGCATATAAACATGTGTCATACTATCCTGTATGCTGAGCTGCCCGGGAGGAGGAGAAGAAGACAGGCATTGTAAGATTGTCTCAAGGTTGTATTTTGCAGCAGGTTGAAATAGAAAAACCTGGATAAGTTTTGAGAGGTGGGGAGAGGGGAGGTGTTAAACAGTGAGGGAGTTTAAATGGCTGGGAGGCAGGTGTCCAGTTGATGGACCAAGATGCTCAGACTGGGGAGGTAAGTGAGGAATTCTAGGAGGAAACTGATAAACTGGGATATCTCACTGCTTTTCTTTCTCCTTTCATTCTCTCTTCCTGCATTATTTTTTATTTTGTTACACTAAGAAAAAGTTTAATATAGACAAAATCTGCCATTGTGGCCATTTTTCATACTGTTTATGTATACTTAAGATATATTGAGTAAATTTTGGTGCAAGCCCTGTAAAAGTTAATTTTGCCATACCTTTCAAAATTACAAACACATTTACACTGTGACTCAGAAATTCCACTTCTGTCACTTAATTCTACAGATAGACCTACACTAGTATGAAATGATGTGGGTACAAGCAGCATTAGTACTAGCAAAAGCTTGGAAACCTTCCAAATGACCATCAAAGTTACATTCTTAAGGTTGAATACTACACTATTGTAAAAAGGAATGAGGAAATTCTTTACGATATGGAAAGCTCACCAAGACGTATTAAGTGAAAACAGCAAGGAACAAAACAGTAGTGTACTATGTACCGCTTGTGTATATAAATGGGGAATTAAGAGTATATATGATATTTTCTTTGTTTGCATACAGAAATACTGAAAATACAACAGCTATGGGAGCATGATTTTTCACTGTAATTTTTTGTATTGTTTTTAATTTTTAAACGTGAATGCATTTCCTATTCAAAGACTTTTAAAATACATGTATGTCTATATGCACATATATTCATAAGTGTGTGTGTGTGTGTGTGTGTGGAAACTATAAGCCACATTGTGATAGACACTTAGATGCACTGCCCAGATCCTCCTTTAAGGAAAGCATTACTTCCTAGCTTTGGAGAACACACTTATTATACAGCCTCCAGCTATCAGCTCCTTCAGGGTCTGCTTTGCCTGCAAAGAGTCACTTTGCTCAAGTCATGCCCCTTAGAGGGCAGCCTGTATCTGGTTACTGAGTGAGGCAAGGGCATAAAGGCTGGGACATTTCCATCCTACAAGGAACAATTCTGAAAGACAGTATCAGCTCCTTAGCCTCTGCCTGGGTCCACTGGGGCCTTGTTGGGCCTGCATCACGGTCCACCTTTTCCCTCTGCTCAGTTCTGCTTCTACCCCTCACCTTTGACAGGTGTTGATCCTGTATAAACATCTTGCACCCCAAACTCTGTCTCAGAAGATTCTTCTGCTTCAGAAGAATCCAATCTGTGAAAGACATGTATTTGGTAACATTCTAAAGATTTAAATTTTAACAGGTATTATACTTAAGAGTAAAATAAATACATTTATATTTAAAGGAATAATTTAAATAACATCCTAGAAATTTGTGTCCATTGGCTTTGAGTCTAATATATTTCAATATAACCTTTTAAGTAACAATTCTGTCAGCAGTAATAATGTAACTTATTTTCAGCAAGCAAATTGTGTAATAAAAAGCTTTTACTTCTGACAGTGTCAAGAAAAGAACAATAACGATGTTTAAAAATTAAAGGTAATTTAAAGACACTTTGCCCGTAATGAAATAGTCTATCAATTTGTCCATATTATCTACCACACACATGCACACATATAAACACACACTTACACACAAACACACACCTAAATTGACTCTGGGTTTGAAATCTCCCATCTAGCAACAATGCTTAATCATTCAATAAATATTTATTAAATCCTATATATCCAAAAGTATTCTAAGACATAGGCCCTCTTCTCAAGGAACTCATAATCTAACACTTGCAAAATATTGTCAAAATATTATTAAAATTGTAGTTTGAATAGGCTCAAACCTGGGGTTACTTTAGAGACCACAGCACATTCTGAAAAAATATCCCTTTCAGGCATCTGTATTTTCCATTTTCCTAAAACACATTTTATGCTAAAAAATATCACAAGTATCTTTACAAAACACACTCCAGATGGTATTTGTTCTGCATACTAAGAAATATAAACACATAAGGATTTTATATATCTTTTTAGTTTTTATTAACATAAGCAAATCAGTTGTAGAGGTCTTCTTTTTTTAATTTCCCAGTTACCCATTTTGTGTCTTTAAGTTTGTCTTTATGAGACAATAGACTCCAAACTACTTTCCAAACAGTATTGTTTTGGAAATCTTTATTGTTTTTATTGTTAATTATTAATGAATTAAAGTTATTAAGTTTTGTTTTCCTCCCTCAAGATTCTGCAGGACTTGTCATTTAAATACCACCTAGAATGTCTTCTTTTCTAAAAGTTTTATACATCTATACCTATACATGAATAACATGACCAAAAAATAATTTATAGTGTTAAATCCATATGTATTTGTAGTATGATGTTGACCAAGTGATATGACTATAGAAATTCGTACTTTATTAAAGAGGTAAAAGGTAACAGTTCAAATAGTATTGATCTTATTTAAAGTTCAGAAGAGCAGGCTTAGTTAATAAAACAGTTATTCATGATTGAGTGCATACTGTTTGCCAAGTACTTTGGGAGCTCCAAAGAATAGTAGCACCTCCTCTGTCTTTCTGAAGAGTTTATAATATATTTGATGTGAACAAGGCAAATAAGCATGTAGTGAGAAATAAATCCCATAAAGGAGGTATGATATAAGGCAGAGCTTCAAATGCCTGGATGATATTTTAATTGTAGTGTTGGTTTCATGGGTGAATACATATGTCAAAACTTATCAGATTGCATACTTCAAATACATACAGTTTATTATACGCAAAATTTACCTCAATAAAGCCATTAAAAAAATGCCCAAAGTGAAAAGGTCTTACATAATTTTATGTACAATGGACAAATACTTCAGATTTTAGCATAGAGATAATAAAACTGTTATTCTACTTGATGAAGAAAAATCTGGTGGCAATGTAAGTCAACTGAATTAGAAAAGGAAAGTGATGAAGCAGGGACAAGTACCCTAGTATAAAATATTCTGAGAGATTAAGTAGACATTTTGATCATTCAAGGCTTAATAGAGCCAGAGTTACTGGCTTAGAGTCTTTAAAAGAAAAAAAAAAGAAAAACCTTGTTTGAAGTTTTATATTAAGAATAGGAATGATTCCTAAGAGGTCCAAGGGTGAAGGATAGTTGAGTAGCTCTGCTCCAAGTCTTACAGAAGAATATAATAGTTGATGATGGTGAAAAGGATAAATTTCCTAGGTTCTATATCCTGTTTGGGGATATTGTGAATAATATTGCACTTACTAATGCTAGTTCAAATTAATAAAGCCCAACTCTGCATTTTCTGTCAATTTGGAATCAGCTAATTAATCTCTTTCTCATTAGATGATGTTAGACTGATGGTGTTAGTCCAGTTACTTCCTTAGAACTGTGATCTGTGATGTGTCAGGAGAATATTGAGAGTGAGTGTGTATATGCTTATTCTATATAATTAATTCAGCAAATATGAGATTAAAAGGAAGAAAATAAGCGTGTTGGTGAAAAGTGTGTAAAGACAAGCCTAAGCAGGAAAAAGGAATAAAAAATTGTTCTTGAAGGAAAGAAAGGCTCTTTGTCTGTTTGCTTTTCCTGGGTCTTGGTCTCTCATTATCCAGAATATAAGTGAAATGTATTCTTTTTAAAATATAATATGTCTCAATAAAATGAAGTACTTTCCTCTGAATTCTCTCTTGGATTAAAAGCAATTGCTCTATATTTGAGTTCTTGTAAAATTTCTTATATAATGCAAATAATTTCTCAATCTTGTTATTTGAATTATGAAGTATTTTGTGGGGAAAGACACATTAGGCTGAAATGACCTCAATCAATGGCTAGTTTTGGACACTTAAAGAAGTCATCATGGAATCAGCTTAAAAAAAAATGAGATCAATAAATTTAACAGATTTACCATAGTCAATATTCCTAGGGGAGGGAGGAATATGACCTCAAAATTGAAAGCATTACTTGTCATTACACAGAGACTTTAACAAAATCTCCTTAAAAAGAAATGTATGTTTTCCAATTAAACTTAGTGGAACAAAGACATGAATATCTCTCTGCTACCTCAGAAAACATCAATGAATGAAAGTTACTATAAAGAGATGAAAAGACACAATACTACCAGGACAAAGAGAACAAGAGAAACAATGACCAAACAAACAAACAAAAAAAAAAAAAACAAAAAAAATCCAACAACTCTAAAACTATTCAGGAATTGTAGGCAGTGGTATACTGGAACAAACAAAAACAAAACAGAAAAAAGTAACTGAGAAAGCAGAGAAATTCATAGAGAATGACAAAATAAAAACAAATATGGAAGAAGAAACTTCTAGAGAAGTGTTACACTGATAAAAACACTAAGAAGATGTTATAAAAATATTTGGACAACAAGAAAGACTCTTAAAAATTGAAAATGTGAAAGCAGAAATTGAAAAAAATCTACATATTTTCCCAGAAGGTAGAACAAAAAAATCAAAGAGAGAGAAAATAGTAGAGAAAATTGTTTTGTTTTGTTTTGTTTTTATTTCAATGAAAGAAATTAGCTAGAAGGTCCTACATCTGACTGATAGGAGTTCCAGAGAAAGAGAACAGAGAAAATGAGGGGAAAGAATTTTCAAATAAATAATTTAAGACAAATCTCTAGAGTTGATGGATTTGAATTTCCAGAACAAAAGGATTCATACTGTGCCTAACAAGGTATGAAAAAAGACTCACACAAAGGCATATCAAGATATCAGGGATCATCAGAATATCAGGGATAAAGAGAAGATTTAGAAGTTTTCAAAGAGAAAACACAAGTTTACATACATATAATCGGGTATCAGAATAACTTCAGATTTCTTAACAGAAACCCTAGAAGATAATGAGCAATGCTTTAAAAATTAGAGGTACAATATTCCCAACAAGAATTCTACACAAAAGCTAAACTACTGCTCAACCTGGAGAAAGCATACAACATTTTCAGAATGCAAGGTTTCAAAAATTTTACCTGCCATCATTTCTTTTTTAGGAAGCCAGTGAGACTCTAAACTGAGAAAGAAGATACAGGAGCTAGAAAAAAGGGGACCTATCTGAGGAGAGAAGTGAAGGGAATTTTCATATTGGTGATAGGAGGCCCCAGGATGACACTGTATAGCTGGCATAGATAGAAACTAGTCTAGATTGGAACAGAAAGACAAAGAGATTCAGGAAGGATTTCTTGCCTTGTAAAAATGAAACTCAGATATTTGTTCATCATGTGTTGAGACATATTGAACAAAGATTTTTAGTTTTCTTTGGGAGTTATTATTGTTATTAATAGTAGAAGGCTAAACAAATGAAAATAAATAAGGCAATCATTAACACTAGGAAAAACAAACCAAAGAAGTACACAAGAATGAAAATGTTGCAATTAGTATGAAAGGTAGCTCAGCTGTGAATAATATTTACTTAATCATAATAATGTAAAAACTGAATATTGATTTCACCCCAAATTGTGATACAACTACACTGAAAAGATGATGAGAAAGTTCGTGTATTTTTTTTTCTTTTGGTAGAGAGAGAGACATACATAAGAGAAATTAAGTTCTCATCTGTCAAAATAGGAAGTCAAAGATGTTTTGAAACATCTTTTTAAAAATCAAGAAATTCTAGTATAATCTATTTAGCATTAGGAAGCTAAATACCAGTTTTAAAAAGAAAAAAAAAACCTAACAGGCTTAATAGTGGTTGCCTCTAGGGATCTGTAATTGGGGCTGAGGAGGTGTAGGCCAGAAGACTGCTACATTTTGATTAAAAACCTTGCTGTCTTATCTGATTGTTCAAAGTATGTATCTGTATCATTAAGCATTCTATTAAGTGGTTGTTTGGTGAAAATCATGAATATTACACATAGTATGAGTAAACAGAAGTATTTCTTAATTGTACTCAAATAGGTACTTAGGACTTAAGAATGAAATTTCCAGTTAGCACTCATATATAGATTCAATAATTCTTGATTTTAAGCAACTTGGAAATGAAGATGGTGTGCTCTAGTAAACTGTTAAGATGATTCAAAATATGGTTCTAATGGTGACAAAAATATTGACATTCTAGATACCTGTGAAGAACTTGAATAAAATTGTTTAATGAATGCATATGAATAGAAAAACAACATATTAAAAGATGTATGTGTAAATAAATTAATAAGTTATTTTGACTGTTCATTAATGTTTCAAAAATGTTATATATCCTAATAGGCAAAAAATCTATTCTTGCATCTTCTCATTAGGAAAATGAGGGATTGGTTTAAAATTGAAGTCACTTTTCATTTGCGCAAATTTGATAGGTGTCTCCATCATTGTTCTCTGAAGCTACTAATAATTCCATTTAAATAAGTTTAAGAATCTATCATCAATTATTTTCTCTTTCTTTGTCTATCCTACACAGTGAATGGAAACAAGCTTATGTGAAATGTATGCATTATGCTATATCTCATACAATCATCTTAATTAATTAAAATTAAATTTTCATACTAAAAATATTCTAAGTAATTTTACGCTATACACTTTAGGAAAGGCTAAAAATCATTCACTCACTTATTTGAGATTGAAATGATCTTATAATTCTCATTGACAGACTCTTACAGGTAAAGGAAAGTCTAAAGATTTATTAACTCAGAAGGAAGAAACTAAGTTTGTGCTATATAATTTTATAGTTGAGATTTTAAACTGTAAAAGAAAAAGTACCTAATAAATGGCTCATTTCTATGTTTCAAGTGCATCCAGTACTAATCCCACCCTTTTGGTCACATCCCTGACAGTGGACTTTCATTCCAATTCTAAAATGTTAGCCTGGGGTTCAGGAACATCCCTGAGAGGACAAAAGGAATCACCACAGAAACCACAACAGAAATTCAAAGTGTCTTTTTAGGTGCTTTACAAGTGACAGCTGAAGACTTTTTGGACATGGTCACTGTTGTGATAGACCATTGCTTCAGGGTCAGGCTATGGTGAGAGTATGTATGGAAAACCTTGGACTTCCAAAGAATAAAAAAATAAAGAAAAGCCTCCAAAACAAAGCAAAAAAAATCAAACCAAAATAAAAGCCAAACTACCCATTTTCCTGATAGTAATAAAAGGATTCCTTTTTCATTACTTCTATCAGAGATCTTTCTGATGCAGACAATAGCAGTGGAGTTGAATTACTTTTTTTCCAGTTCCTTGTAGATGCCACTAGAAAAAGTTTGTGTGTTTAGAAAGGGATGAGGGAAATGCACCTTTCTCTTCTGTCACTCTTCCTGTGGGAGCAGTCTTTCACATAGCTTCTGTGTGAAATATGATTTAATTGTATAGTTTTCTGTAAATAAATACATTTCCTTGTTTGATAAGGTAGAGAAGTCTGTTTTTATTTATCTTTTTTTTAGTATTTTTTAGAATGAACTGTTAAATTGTAACCAGCAAGTCCCCTTTGTTTTTTGCTTTTTTTTTTTTTTTTTTTTTTTTTTTTCTATTTGAGAGTTCATTACTGAATACTTGTAAGGTTTGATCATAAGGAGAAAAAATGACCTTAGAATTAGCTGATCTTTAATGACTTTGTTTTAACAACAAGGTACAAAAAGAGAAGCAAGAGGAACATCCTCTTAACCTATTCAGATGGAAATGAGAATCAAGAGGAAACATTTTATAAATGTGTATTATTACAAGCAAAGTTGCACTATCAACATTGTTACACTGTGCAATAAAATTATCCTTGTGATAAGAAGCAATTACTAACAGCTAACTATTGTTTTCATATTTCTATTTTTTATGTTCTGATATAAGGCAACATCAATATAAAAAATTACAGGGGTAGAAAAAGGAGAGAAATTAGGATAGGGAATAAAGGTTGTAAAAATCCTAAATGGTGTGATTACAGGGCATGTTGGCTGCCGAATAGATCCATTAGTTGTAATTGAGGTTGTCAGGAGCTAGTTAAATGGCTGTCTCTGAGGAGGTCACCTTCCACACATGAGCTGGCCTACACTAAGTATCAAGCCTTGTCAGGAGGTTGAATCCTGACTCATAGGACAAACCTTAAAAAAAAAAAAAATCGAAATTGGCTTAATAGGAATGAAGTAGCAAAGATCAACAGTAACTTGGTGTTACTGGTCTGAAATAAAATGTATAGCGTAAGTAGTGGTAGTCATACTAGACAAACATCATTGCCTGTCCTGTTCCCAGCCTGTTCCTGGGCTGACCTGCATGGACTGCATCAAAAGGGGTTCCTTACCCTCTGACTTTCAGTTGAGCCCAGCCAATGGGGAGCCACGTTGGAGACTGGAGGATGAAAGAGAGATAATTTTTATTCCCCTGGCTGTCTCCTGGATATTTAATTCCCTGGTTTCTTCTTTGTCAGGACTTGTTCTCTAACAAACACCATAGCCAGGCTGGGCTAGGGTGAGGCAACTGAAGCCTCTGGGGCACAGAATTTAAGAAGGCATTCACTCTCAGGGTTGAGCAGGTGTAGGGTCTGCATTGGAAACCGTGTGCCTCCTTAAACGTTGATTACTAATTCCTTACATTAATTTTCCTTTAACTTGAACTGGTTTGAGGGGATTCTGTTCCTTACAATCAAACCTGCACAGACTAAAATAGCAAAGGGAACAGCGCCCAAATAGCTCGAGAACAGCTGGTTGTTTTAAATAAGTTCAGGATTCTTGGGCCCCAAAATGTTATATCCTGGGCAGGACTGGCTACATAATTATAAGGCTCAGTTAAAAATGAAAATGCAAGGCCCTTGTTGAATTACTCAGACTTTCAAGACAGCAATGACCAAGCATTTAAATCCAGCATGGGGACTTTCTGAACACAGCCCAGTGTCACCATATGGTCACATGGCACATCCTCCCTGATCCTGGAAGATTTGTAAATGAAATGATTGATCTTTGAGGAATTGTGGAGAATTGGAGGGGTGTTGAAAAATAAAGTTAAAAGTAATTTGAAAAACTTGCAAGCCTTATGACAGCAGGAAGGGTGCTTTATGCATCTTTTTAGCCCATGGTATATATTAAATTCCACACAGTAAAAACTTAGCAGCAAAACAATAATAGGTAATATTTATCAAGCTCTTATTATGATCCCAGGACCAGGTATTTTGTAATATTTATATTTGTAGAAGGAATGGATGGATAAATGAAATCCAGACACTGGATAAGGGTTTTTTTTTTTTTTTTTTTTTTTTTTAAATTGTTTTGGTAAAATAGATATGACACAAACTTTCCCATTTTAACCATTTTCATGTATGAAATTCAGTAATATTAATTATATCACAATATTGTGCTACCACCACCACCATTCATTTCCAAAACTTTTTCAACGTCACAAACAGAAACTGTACACCTGTCTACCAATAACTCCCTGTTATCCACTCTATGCCCCAGTCCTGGTAATATATAAACTACTTTCTGTCTCTCTGAATTTGCTTATTCTAGCTATTTCATATAAGTGAAATCATACAATATTTGTTCTTTTGTGTGTGGCTTATTTCATTCAACACAATGTCTTCAAGGTTTATCCACATTGTGTAATGTATCAGAACTTCATTCCTTTTTATGGCTGACTAATAGTCCCACACACCACAGTTTGTTTATTCACCTGTTGATGAACACTTGGGTTTCTTTCACCTTTTGCCTATTGTGAATAATGATGCTATGAACATTAGTGTACAAATATTTGTTTGAGGCCCTGCATTCAATTCTTTTGGGTACATACCTAGAATTGGAATTGCTGGATTATATGGTAATTCTATGTTTAACTCTTTGAGGAACTACAAAGTTAATGGCCGTACCATTTTATATTCCCATCATCAGTGTACAAGGGTTGCTATTTCTGTGCATCCTTGTCCACACTTACTTCCCATTTTTCAAAAAAAAAGTAATAGCCATTGTAGTGGGTATGAAGTAGTATCTCATAGCTTTGATTTGCATTTCCCTAATGGCTATGGAACATTTACATATTTTCTTTGGAGAAATGTGTATTCAGGTCCTTTGAGCATATTTTAATTGGGTCATTTATCTTTTTGCTGTTGAGTTGCGGCAGTTCTTTATATATTCTAGATATGAACCCTTATCAGATATATGATTTGCAACTATAGTGTCCCATTCTGTAGGTTGTCTTTTCACTACTTTCTTACGTCCTTTGATGCACAAAAGTTTTAATTTGATGAAGTCCAATTTGTCTATTTTTCCTTTTTAGCTCATGCTTTTGGTGTTTTATCTAAGAATCCATTGCCCAATACAAAGTCCTGAAGATTTCTTCCTTTTTTCTTGTACAAGTTTTATGATTTTAGCTCTTATATTTAGGATATGATCCATTTTGAGTTAATTTTTGTATGTGGCATAAAATATGGCTCCAACATCACTATTTTTCATGTGGATAGCCAATTTTCCTAGCACCCTTGTTGAAAATCAATTGGCCATGGATACATGGGTTTATTTTTGAACTCTCAATTCTATTTCATTGATCTATTTGTCTTTGTGCCAGTACTACACTGTTTTGATTACTTAAGCTCTGTAATAAGTGTGAGTCTTCCAATTTTGTTCTTTTTCAAGATGGTTTTGGCTATTTAGGGCCCCTTGGCATTCTAAATAAAGGCTGCTGGAATTTTTATCGGGATTGTGTTGGATCTGTAAATTGCTTTGGGTAGTATTGGCATCTTAACAAAATTAAGTATTTCAATCCATGAACACAGGATGTCTTTCCATTTATTTTGGTCTTCTTAAATTTCTTTCAGCAATATTTTGTAGTTTTCAGTGTACAAGTCTTTTACATCCTTGAATAAATTGATCCCTAGGTATTTTATTCCCTTTGATGCTATTGTAAATGGAATTGCTTTCTCAATTATCTTTTTGGGTTGTTCATTGCTGGTATATTGTAACATAGCCAATTCTTGTGTGTTGATCTTCAACTCCACAACTTGCTGAATTCATTTATTAGCTCCAGTATCTTTCTTGTGTATTCTTTGGGTGGCTAAGGGTTTTATATGAATGATCTTATTTAGTTCCTAAGTAACTTCATGATGTAGACATCATTATTATTCCCATTTTACAAATAAGGAAACTGAAGCTTAGACAGATAAAGCAATTTGCCCAGGGTTACACAGATTCCTCTGATTCCAAAGTCTTCGTCTTAATCATTCTGGCCAAAGTAGACACTCCAGAATTAATGCTTGGTTTTTGGTTATCATTTGGTATTAACCAACCTGTGCCTTTAACAACTCTCTTAATGTGATATCAGAAAATAATAAATATTATTTAAAAACTTAAAAGTCCCAATTAGTAAATACTAACTGCACAAGAGACCCTGATTGTAAATAGGGCATTCTTTCCTTAGATAAAGAAAATATTCTCAGTCTTACATTTTATTATCTATTCTCATTTTCTCTGATCAGGCAATTAAACTATTATATCATGGATATAATATATATGATATATGCCATGGATACGTACAATCTTACACGTTTATAAGGCTAAGCTAATTAGAACTCTTGAAATGTACACTATGTATAAAGTTATATAGATGCAAAATTTAAACATCTGAACTCTTGGTGATAAATTTCAAGGAGTAGAAGCCTCAAAATAAAGAGGGAAAAGCCCTTAAGAATGGAAAACAGCTTAACATTAGTGAAAGCAAATCTTCACGTTTCCCATTATTGTATTAAAGATCCTCTTATCTAGAACCAGTCTTTTGAAATTCCTTAAGAATGTCTTCATAACTGGAAACAGACAAAGGCAAGCCTTCTCTTGAATGGAGCTCAGCAGCTTCTGAGCAGCCAGTTCAAATATGCACAGCAGGAAAGCAGAAGCAGTATGCTCAGTTCACCACCTATTGGCTGTCCTTGCAAGGAAGGCACTATTCTCTCACAAAAGTAGATTAGTACAGCAACATGTAATAAACGATAGGGACTCATTTAAAAAAAAGTGAAAAGAAAACAGAAAAGCAGAGAGAAGAGAGAAAATGTTAGGTTAGTATCAGACAGTTGCTGGAGAGAATAATTGTGTTCCCTACAGTGAAAGAAGTGGGCAAAGGATTTCCTGTATTGTACAACCAATAGTTAACTCTGAAGATGTGACATGCCTACATTGTCCTCCCTTCCCTTCAGAACTAACCTGACACATATAGACACCTAAACTATAGCTACTGCTATGGAATGCTGCTTCTGGCTTCTACCAGTTCCCAAGAGGTGACTGTGTATATCTCTTCCCAAGTTCATGTTCAGTGATACCATGTTCATAGTTTGAAATTGGCAAAGATGAGAATATTTACACCAAGAAATCATGAAGTGCTACAATTTTTTTTCCAGAAAGCCTTTGTACCAGCACTTCACTGACTACAGCTTATAAAAGCAACATAACTTCATTGTGTGCATGGTTTACACATACACAATGTGTATGTAAACCTTGCTCTACTTTTATGTAGTAAAAATAAACCACACTCTAATTTTAAGTGAAGATGACAAACAAATAAAAATAAACAAGTAAAACCCACTGGAAACATTTTTACAGAAGCCTGTTCCAAAGGTCCTGCTGTTGTATCTAGCAGTTTTATTTTCACACCATTTACCACTTTATATTCAATGATAATTTAAGTGCATTGCAATAAGTCATTCTGAGATGGATGAATTACAATTGCTATACTCTGTAAAAGGAAGGGTGAGTGGTATAGTGTAATTATTAGAGAATTTTCTATTAAAATTAATTTTTCAAAGCTATAGTAGCCCATTTGGTTAGCATACATAATAAGTATCTTTAATAATAAAGGTCAAACCCTTTGGCTTTTGTGTGACACATATAACATGATAAACATAGGGAAAGGAAATAAAGAAATGTTAGTTTAGAGATAAATTTTATAAAAATATAAGCAAATAAAGGACAGACAGGAAAAGCCTGTCACGTAAAATACTATTGTTCAGCTAGTCAAACAATCTAGGTCACCCAAAGGACTCATAAACCTTTAGTTCCATTGACCCAAACCTATTTACAAATTTTTCTTATTTATTTAATAATGGATTAATAGTTACTAGTGCATAAGTTGTTGAAGAAAAGTGACAATTAGGCATCAATTTTTATTCATGTTGGAAGGCAATGGCCATTCTCTGTGGTACAAGCAGTAAGATACTCAGAGGTTATTCTCATTGCTTCGTCTTTGGAGTAGCAGTGGGAATCACCCTCTGAAAACTATTCCAGAACAACTAAAGACAAACAACCCAATTTAAAAATGGGCAAAAGACTTGAATAGACATTTCTCCACAAAAGATATACAAATGGTCAAGAAGCACATGAAAAGATGCTCAACATCATTAGCCATTAGGGAAAGGCAAATCAAAACCACAATGGCTACTATTAGAAAAAGAGAAAATAAATTTTGGCGAGGATGTGAAGAAATAGGAACACTCACTATTGTTGTTGGGATTGTAAAATGGTACAGCTGCTATGGAAAACAGTTTGGTAGTTTCTCAGAAAGTTAGGTATAGAATTACCATATGACCTGGCCATCCCACTTCTAGGTATATACCCAGAAGAATTGAAAGCAGGGACTGGAACAGATATTTGCATATAGATATACACAGTGGCATTATTCTTAATTGCCAAAGATGGAAAGAACCCAAGTATCCATAAACTGATGAATGGATAAACAAAATGTGTTTTATATATATATATACATACACACACACACACACACACACACACACACACCTCTCTCTCTATATATATACACAATAGAATATTATTCAGCATTAAAAAGGAATGAAGTTCTGCTATAGGAGGCAACATGCATGAACTTTGAAGACATCATGTTGAGGGAAATAAGCCAGACACAAAAGGAAAATTATTGCATTGTCTCACTGATATGAAATAATTAGAATATGCAAATTCATTGAGTCAGAAACTGGAATACAGGTTACAGGGACCAGGCTGGGGTAGGGAATGGGGAGTTAATATTTAATTAGAACAATTTGATGGAAAAGTTTTGGTAATAGATGGTGGTGATGGATCACAACATTGTGAATGCAATTAACAGCCGTGAATCGTTTATTGGAATGTAGTTAAAAGGAGAAATTTCAGGTTATATATTTTACTAGGAAAAAAAAGCAGAACTATCTAATATACACAGAGAAGCCTAATATAGACAATGGGCTATATTTAATAGTACAATTATAATAATATTATCTCATCAATTAGAACAAAATTATCACACTACTGCAAGGTATTAATAATGGGGGGGTATATAGGAATTCTGTATTTTTTGCATGATTTTTCTGTAAACCAACTTCTCCAAAAATATATATATATTAAAAAAGAAATACATCAGTTCAATATTAATGTTAGGACTTTGTTTGGATCCTGATTCACATAAGCCAATTTGGACAACTGGAGAAATTTGAATACAGGTATTAAGCGATAAAAAGAAATTATTGTTAATTATTTTAACTCTGATAAAATACTGTGGTTATGGTTTTAAAATATGGGGAATAAGAGCTTGGGCAAAATGTTGGTAATTTTGAAGCTGGCCAATGGTTGCATTGCGTTCATTTTTCTCTACTTTTTTCTATGTTTGAAAATTTCCATAACAAAATGTTTTAAAGAATAAACACAATCTCTTTTGGGGAAATTAAAAAAAAAAAGTATTCCAGAATGGGAGTGGAATGTGTTGTCTTTTAGGAACAGTTCTGGCCAGCGTAGGGAGAAAAGGGAGTCTTATTTACTCTCTTTTTTTAAGCCACTTTATTGAGATATTTATTGAGGTTACCCATTTAAAGTGTACAATTTAATGACTTTAGCATATTCACAGATATGTGCAACCATTACTGCTAATTTTAAACATTATCTTCTTCAAAAGAAAACCTGTACCCATTAGTAGTCATTCCCCATTCCTCTCCACCCTGCAGCCCCCTGCAACCACTAATTTACTTTCTGTCTCTATAGATTTTCCTATTCCGGATATTTCATATGCATGGAATAATACAATATATATAGTCTTTGGTGAATGGCTTCTATCATCCATATTGTAGTGTGCATCAATACTTCATTTTTAAATAACTGAATAATATTCCAGTATATGGATATTCATTCATCAGCTGATGGATATTTGAGTTATTTTATGAATAATGCTGCTGTGAACATTTGTGTACAAGATTTTGTGTGCACATATGTCTTAGTTTCTCTTGGATATATACCTGTGAGTGGAATAGCTGGATCATATGGTAATTCTAGGCTTAACATTTTAAAGAACTATCTTATTTTGCCAGAGCTGCTATGACAGATACCACAAACCAGTTGGCTTAAACGAAAGGAATTTATTGTATCTCAGTTTGGATGCTAGAAGTCCAACATCAAGGTTTTGGCAGGGTTTTCTTTATCCTGGAATCTATCATGTTTTGGGAATCCCCCCCAACATGATGCTGTCTCTCTCTCTCTCTCTGTCTCCTCCTCTGAAAAAAACCTTGCCCCTTGCAGCCATCTTCCTGGCGGGGTGGGAACACTCCTGCCCAGCACTGGAGCCACAGCCCAGAGCCGCGCCAAAAAACCAGTGTGACAGGAAGTGTTTCCAGCAACACGAGCACATGCCACAATATCAGGCATGTACAATAGCCTTTTGTGCACCCACAGCTAACTGTCCCAGAGCTGGGAAGGTGGAGCTGTGTGAAAAGGGGGATATTAACATGCCCCATACAGCCACGCTTACAGCAGGCTGGGAACGCACCTACACAGCCTGGCGGCCCAGAACTTCCCTTGAGGGACGGTGTGCACTTGTGACGTAGCACAACCTTCCCTCAGCAGAGGCCCTAGAAGGGCACAGCTTGGAAGAGGGACCCACTTGGAAATCCCAGGGACGATAGGCCAATACCAAAGACTTGTGGGTCAGCGGCAGAGACAATCTGTGGCGAGACTGAAATGAAGGTTTAGACTCTTGCAACAGCCACAAATCTCCAGGAACACCTGGGAGGTTTGATTGTTAAAGCTGCCCTCCCTCCCTAACCGCTCAGACACATGCCCCACATACAGGGCAGACAGCACCAAAAACACACCCAAACTTGGTGTACCAATGGGGCCCCCACAAGAATCAGACCCCCACACACCACAAAGACAAAGTTGGGGAGAACTGACTTGAGGGGAATAGGTGACTTGTGGATGCCATCTGCTGGTTAGTTAGAGAAAGTGTACGCCACCAAGCTGTAGATCTGACAAATTAGAGATCAGACTTTGAATAATCCTACATATTCTAAAAGAACCCTATCAAGTAAAGCAAATGCTAAGAGGCCAAAACAACAGAAAATTTTAAAGCATATGAAAAAAACCAATGATATGGATAATCCAAACCCAAACACTCAAATTAAAAGATCAGAGGAGACACAGTACTTGAAGCAATTAATCAAAGAACTAAAGACAAACAATGAGAGCATGGCACAGGATATAAAGGACATGAAGAAAAGGATGGCACAGGATATAAAGGACATGAAGAAGACCCTAGAAGAGCATAAAGAAGAAATTGCAAGAGTAAATAAAAAAATAGATGATCTTATGGAAATAAAAGAAACTGTTGACCAAATCAAAAACATTCTGGATACTCACAGTACAAGACTAGTGGAAGCTGAACAACGAATCAGCGACCTCGAGGACCACAGAATGGAAAATGAAAGAACAAAAGAAAGAATGGGGAAAAAAACTGAAAAAATCGAAATGGACCTCAGGCATATGACAGATAAAATAAAATGTCCAGATATAAGACTCATTGGTGTCCCAGAAATGGAAGAGAAGGGTAAAGGTCTAGAAAGTGTATTCAAAGAAATTGTTGGGGAAAACCTTCTACACAATGTACATAAACAAAGCATAAATGCTCAGCAAACTCCAAATAAAATAAATCCAAATAAACCCACTCCGAGACATATTCTCATCGGACTGTCAAATACTGAAGAGAAGGAGCAAAGTTCTGAAAGCAGCAAGAGAAAGGCAATTCAACACATACAAAGGAAACAACATAAGACTAAGTAGTGACTACTCAGCGGCCACCATGGAGTTGACAAGGCAGTGGCATGACATATTTGAAATTCTGAGTGAGAAAAATTTCCAACCAAGAATACTTTACCCAGAAAAGCTCTCCTTCAAATTTGAGGGAGAGCTTAAAATTTTCACAGACAAACAAATGCTGAGAGATTTTGCTAATAAAAGTCCTGCCCTCCTTCAGATACTAAAGGGAGCCCTACCGACAGAGAAACAAGGAAAGGAGAGAGAGATATGGAGAAAGGTTCAGTACTAATGAGATTCAATATTGGTTCATTAAAGGACAGTAAGAGAGAGAGAAGGAAAAAATATATCTGACAAACATAAACCAAAGGATAGAATGGCTGATTCAAGAAATGCCTTCACAGTAATAACATTGAATGTAAATGGATTAAACTCCCCAATTAAAAGATACAGATTGGCAGAATGGATAAAAAAATATGAACCATCAATATGTTGCATAAAGAGACTCATCTTAGACACAGGGACACAAAGAAATTGAAAGTGAAAGGATGGAAAAAATATTTCATGCAAGCTATAGCCAAAAGAAAGCAGGAATAGCAATATTAATCTCAGATAAAATAGACTTTAAATGCAAGGATGTTAGGAGAGACAAAGAAGGCCACTACATACTAATAAAAGGGGCAATTCAACAAGAAGAAATAACAATCTAAATGTTTATGCACCCAATCATGGTGCCACAAAACGCATGAGACAAACACTGGCAAAACTAAAGGATGTAATGGATGCTTCCACAATAATTGTGGGAGACTTCAACACATCATTCTCTCCTATAGATAGATCAACCAGACAGAAGACCAATAAGGAAAATGAAAACCTAAACAATCAGATAAATGAATTTGATTTAACAGACATATATAGAACATCACATTCCAAATCACCAGGATACACATTCTTCTCTAGTGATCACGGAACTTTCTCCAGAATAGACCATATGCTGGGACATAAAACAAGCATCAATAAACTTAAAAAAAATTGAAGTTATTCAAAGCACATTCTCTGACCACAATGGAATACAATTAAAAGTCATTAACCGGGGCGGGGCAAGATGGCAGACTGGTGAGCTGTATGTTTTAGTTACTCCTCCAGGAAAGTAGGTAAAAAGCCAGGAACTGCGTGGACTGGACACCACAGAGCAATCTGTCTTTGGGCATACTTCATACAACACTCATGAAAACGTGGAACTGCTGAGATCAGCGAAATCTGTAAGTTTTTGCGGCCAGGGGACCCGCGCCCCTCCCTGCCAGGCTCAGTCCCGGGGGAGGAGGGGCTGTCAGCTCCGGGAAGGAGAAGGCAGAATTGCAGTGGCTGCTCTTATGGGAAACTCATTCTACTGATTCAAACTCCAACCATAGATAGACTGAGACAAGACACCAGAGACTCTGAAAGCAGCCAGCCCAGCAGAGAGGAGACAGACATAGAAAAAAAACAACACGAAAAACTCCAAAATAAAAGCAGAGGATTTTTCGAGTTCTGGTGAACACAGAAAGGGGAAGGGCGGAGATCAGGCCTTGAGGCGCATATGCAAATCCCGAAGCAAGGCTGATCTCTCTGCCCTGTCCACCTTTCCTTAATGGCCCTGGTTGCTTTGTCTATTAGCATTTCAATAACCCATTAGATCTCTGAGGAGGGCCGTTTTTTTTTTCTTTTTTTTTTTTTTAAATCCTTTTTGCTTTTTCTAAAACAATTACTCTAAGAAGCTCAATACAGAAAGCTTCAAAGAATTGAAATTTGGGCACGTCAAGTCAAGAGCAGAACTAAGAGAGCTCTGAGACAAAAGGCAATATTCCAGTGGCTGAGAAAATTCACTAAACAACACAACTTCCCAAGAAAAGGGGGGTGTCCGCTCACAGCCACCATCCTGGTGGACAGGAAACACTCCTGCCCATCGCCAGCCCCATAGCCCAGAGCTGCCCCAGACAACCCAGTGTGACGGAAGTGCTTCAAATAACAGGCACACACCACAAAACTGGGCGTGGACATTAGCCTTCCCTGCAACCTCAGCTGAATGTCCCAGAGCTGGGAAGGGGGAGCAGTGTGAATTAACAGAGCCCCATTCAGCCATCATTTGAGCAGACTGGGAGCCTCCCAACACAGCCCAGCAGCCCAGAACTGCCCTGGGGGGACGGCACTCACCTGTGACATAGCACAGTCATCCCTCAACAGAGGACCCGGGGTGCACAGCCTGGAAGAGGGGCCAACTTGCAAGTCTCAGGAGCCATACGCCAATACCAAAGACTTGTGGGTCAGTGGCAGAGACAAACTGTGGCAGGACTGAACTGAAGGATTAGACTATTGCAGCAGCTTTAAAACTCTAGGATCATCAGGGAGATTTGATTGTTAGGGCCACCCCCCCTCCCCGACTGCCCAGAAACACGCCCCACATACAGGGCAGGCAACACCAACTACACACGCAAGCTTGGTACACCAATTGGGCCCCACAAGACTCACTCCCCCACTCACCAAAAAGGCTAAGCAGGGGAGATCTGGCTTGTGGAGAACAGGTGGCTCGTGGACGCCACCTGCTGGTTAGTTAGAGAAAGTGTACTCCACGAAGCTGTAGATCTGATAAATTAGAGATAAGGACTTCAACTGGTCTACAAACCCTAAAAGAACCCTATCAAGTTCAGCAAATGCCACGAGGCCAAAAACAACAGAAAATTATAAAGCATATGAAAAAACCAGACGATATGGATAACCCAAGCCCAAGCACCCAAATCAAAAGACCAGAAGAGACACACCACCTAGAGCAGCTACTCAAAGAACTAAAGATGAACAATGAGACCCTAGTACGGGATATGAAGGAAATCAAGAAGACCCTAGAAGAGCATAAAGAAGACATTGCAAGACTAAATAAAAAAATGGATGATCTTATGGAAATTAAAGAAACTGTTGACCAAATTAAAAAGATTCTGGACACTCATAGTACAAGACTAGAGGAAGTTGAACAACGAATCAGTGACCTGGAAGATGACAGAATGGAAAATGAAAGCATAAAAGAAAGAATGGGGAAAAAAATTGAAAAACTCGAAATGGACCTCAGGGATATGATAGATAATATGAAACGTCCGAATATAAGACTCATTGGTGTCCCAGAAGGGGAAGAAAAGGGTAAAGGTCTAGGAAGAGTATTCAAAGAAATTGTTGGGGAAAACTTCCCAAATCTTCTAAACAACATAAATACACAAATCATAAATGCTCAGCGAACTCCAAATAGAATAAATCCAAAAAAACCCACTCCGAGACATATACTGATCACACTGTCAAACATAGAAGAGAAGGAGCAAGTTCTGAAAGCAGCAAGAGAAAAGCAATTCACCACATACAAAGGAAACAGCATAAGACTAAGTAGTGATTACTCAGCAGCCACCATGGAGGCAAGAAGGCAGTGGCATGATATATTTAAAATTCTGAGTGAGAGGAATTTCCAGCCAAGAATACTTTATCCAGCAAAGCTCTCCTTCAAATTTGAGGGAGAGCTTAAATTTTTCACAGACAAAGAAATGCTGAGAGAATTTGCTAACAAGAGACCTGCCCTACTGGAGATACTAAAGGGAGCCCTACAGACAGAGAAACAAAGACAGGACAGAGAGACCTGGAGAAAGGTTCAGTACTAAAGAGATTCGGTATGGGTACAATAAAGGATATTAATAGAGAGAGGGAAAAATATGGCAAACATAATCCAAAGGATAAGATGGCCGATTCAAGAAATGCCTTCACGGTTTTAACGTTGAATGTAAATGGATTAAACTCCCCAATTAAAAGATATAGATTCGCAGAATGGATCAAAAAAAATGAACCATCAATATGTTGCATACAAGAGACTCATCTTAGACACAGGGACACAAAGAAACTGAAAGTGAAAGGATGGAAAAAAATATTTCATGCAAGCTACAGCCAAAAGAAAGCAGGTGTAGCAATATTAATCTCAGATAAAATAGACTTCAAATGCAGGGATGTTTTGAGAGACAAAGAAGGCCACTACATACTAATAAAAGGGGCAATTCAGCAAGAAGAAATAACAATCGTAAATGTCTATGCACCCAATCAAGGTGCCACAAAATACATGAGAGAAACATTGGCAAAACTAAAGGAAGCAATTGATGTTTCCACAATAATTGTGGGAGACTTCAACACATCACTCTCTCCTATAGATAGATCAACCAGACAGAAGACCAATAAGGAAATTGAAAACCTAAACAATCTGATAAATGAATTAGATTTAACAGACATCTACAGGACATTACATCCCAAATCAACAGGATACACATACTTTTCTAGTGCTCACGGAACTTTCTCCAGAATAGATCATATGCTGGGACATAAAACAAGCCTCAATAAATTTAAAAAGATTGAAATTATTCAAAGCACATTCTCTGACCACAATGGAATACAATTAGAAGTCAATAACCATCAGAGACTTACAAAATTCACAAATACCTGGAGGTTAAACAACACACTCCTAAACAATCAGTGGGTTAAAGAAGAAATAGCAAGAGAAATTGCTAAATATATAGAGACGAATGAAAATGAGAACACAACATACCAAAACCTATGGGATGCAGCAAAAGCAGTGCTAAGGGGGAAATTTATAGCACTAAACGCATATATTAAAAAGGAAGAAAGAGCCAAAATCAAAGAACTAATGGATCAACTGAAGAAGCTAGAAAATGAACAGCAAACCAATCCTAAACCAAGTACAAGAAAAGAAATAACAAGGATTAAAGCAGAAATAAATGACATAGAGAACAAAAAAACAATAGAAAGGATAAATATCACCAAAAGTTGGTTCTTTGAGAAGATCAACAAGATTGACAAGCCCCTAGCTAGACTGACAAAATCAAAAAGAGAGAAGACCCATATAAACAAAATAATGAATGAAAAAGGTAACATAACTGCAGATCCTGAAGAAATTAAAAAAATTATAAGAGGATATTATGAACAACTGTATGGCAACAAACTGGATAATGTAGAAGAAATGGACAATTTCCTGGAAACATATGAACAACCTAGACTGACCAGAGAAGAAATAGAAGACCTCAACCAACCCATCACAAGCAAAGAGATCCAATCAGACATCAAAAAGCTTCCCACAAATAAATGCCCAGGGCCAGATGGCTTCACAGGGGAATTCTACCAAACTTTCCAGAAAGAACTGACACCAATCTTACTCAAACTCTTTCAAAACATTGAAAAAAATGGAACACTACCTAACTCATTTTATGAAGCTAACATCAATCTAATACCAAAACCAGGCAAAGATGCTACAAAAAAGGAAAACTACCGGCCAATCTCCCTAATGAATATAGATGCAAAAATCCTCAACAAAATACTTGCAAATCGAATCCAAAGACACATTAAAAAAATCATACACCATGACCAAGTGGGGTTCATTCCAGGCATGCAAGGATGGTTCAACATAAGAAAAACAATCAATGTATTACAACACATTAAAAACTCGAAAGGGAAAAATCAATTGATCATCTCAATAGATGCTGAAAAAGCATTTGACAAAATCCAACATCCCTTTTTGATAAAAACACTTCAAAAGGTAGGAATTGAAGGAAACTTCCTCAACATGATAAAGAGCATATATGAAAAACCCACAGCCAGCATAGTACTCAATGGTGAGAGACTGAAAGCCTTCCCTCTAAGATCAGGAACAAGACAAGGATGCCCGCTGTCACCACTGTTATTCAACATTGTCCTGGAAGTGCTAGCCAGGGCAATCCGGCAAGACAAAGAAATAAAAGGCATCCAAATTGGAAAAGAAGAAGTAAAACTGTCATTGTTTGCAGATGATATGATCTTATATCTAGAAAACCCTGAGAAATCGACAATACACCTACTAGAGCTAATAAACAAATTTAGCAAAGTAGCAGGATACAAGATTAATGCACATAAGTCAGTAATGTTTCTATATGCTAGAAATGAACAAACTGAAGAGACACTCAAGAAAAAGATACCATTTTCAATAGCAACTAAAAAAATCAAGTACCTAGGAATAAACTTAACCAAAGATGTAAAAGACCTATACAAAGAAAACTACATAACTCTACTAAAAGAAATAGAAGGGGACCTTAAAAGATGGAAAAATATTCCATGTTCATGGATAGGAAGGCTAAATGTCATTAAGATGTCAATTCTACCCAAACTCATCTACAGATTCAATGCAATCCCAATCAAAATTCCAACAACCTACTTTGCAGACTTGGAAAAGCTAGTTATCAAATTTATTTGGAAAGGGAAGATGCCTCGAATTGCTAAAGACACTCTAAAAAAGAAAAACGAAGTGGGAGGACTTACACTCCCTGACTTTGAAGCTTATTATAAAGCCACAGTTGCCAAAACAGCATGGTACTGGCACAAAGATAGACATATAGATCAATGGAATCGAATTGAGAATTCAGAGATAGACCCTCAGATCTATGGCCGACTGATCTTTGATAAGGCCCCCAAAGTCACCGAACTGAGCCATAATGGTCTTTTCAACAAATGGGGCTGGGAGAGTTGGATATCCATATCCAAAAGAATGAAAGAGGACCCCTACCTCACCCCCTACACAAAAATTAACTCAAAATGGACCAAAGATCTCAATATAAAAGAAAGTACCATAAAACTCCTAGAAGATAATGTAGGAAAACATCTTCAAGACCTTGTATTAGGAGGCCACTTCCTAGACTTTACACCCAAAGCACAAGCAACAAAAGAGAAAATAGATAAATGGGAACTCCTCAAGCTTAGAAGTTTCTGCACCTCAAAGGAATTTCTCAAAAAGGTAAAGAGGCAGCCAACTCAATGGGAAAAAATTTTTGGAAACCATGTATCTGACAAAAGACTGATATCTTGCATATACCAAGAAATCCTACAACTCAATGACAATAGTACAGACAGCCCAATTATAAAATGGGCAAAAGATATGAAAAGACAGTTCTCTGAAGAGGAAATACAAATGGCCAAGAAACACATGAAAAAATGTTCAGCTTCACTAGCTATTAGAGAGATGCAAATTAAGACCACAATGAGATACCATCTAACACCGGTTAGAATGGCTGCCATTAAACAAACAGGAAACTACAAATGCTGGAGGGGATGTGGAGAAATTGGAACTCTTATTCATTGTTGGTGGGACTGTATAATGGTTCAGCCACTCTGGAAGTCAGTCTGGCAGTTCCTTAGAAAACTAGATATAGAGCTACCATTCGATCCAGCGATTGCACTTCTCGGTATATACCCGGAAGATCGGAAAGCAGTGACACGAACAGATATCTGCACGCCAATGTTCATAGCAGCATTATTCACAATTGCCAAGAGATGGAAACAACCCAAATGTCCTTCAACGGATGAGTGGATAAATAAAATGTGGTATATACACACGATGGAATACTACGCGGCAGTAAGAAGGAACGATCTGGTGAAACATATGACAACATGGATGAACCTTGAAGACATAATGCTGAGCGAAATAAGCCAGGCACAAAAAGAGAAATATTATATGCTACCACTAATGTGAACTTTGAAAAATGTAAAACAAATGGTTTAGAATGTAGAATGTAGGGGAACTAGCAGTAGAGAGCAATTAAGGAAGGGGGAACAATAATCCAAGAAGAACAGATAGGCTATTTAGCGTTCTGGGGATGCCCAGAAATGACTGTGGTCTGTTGGTTTCTGATGGATGTAGTAGGAACAAGTTCACTGAAATGTTGCTATATTAGGTAACTTTCTTGGGGTAAAGTAGGAACATGTTGGAAGTTAAGCAGTTATCTTAGGTTAGTTGTCTTTTTCTTACTCCCTTGTTATGGTCTCTTTGAAATGTTCTTTTATTGTATGTTTGTTTTCTTTTTAACTTTTTTTTTCATACAGTTGATTTAAAAAAGAAGGGAAAGTTAAAAAAAAAAAAAAAAAAAGAATAAAGACAAACAAGGAAAAAAAAAAAAAAAAAAAATGGTGTAGTGCCCCCTTGAGGGGCCGGTGGAGAATGCAGGGGTATTTGCCTACCCCCACCTTCATGGTTGCTAACATGACCACAGACATAGGGGACTGGTGGTTTGATGGGTTGAGCCCTCTACCATAAGTTTTACCCTTGGGAAGACGGTTGCTGCAAAGGAGAGGCTAGGCCTCCCTGTATTTGTGCCTAAGAGTCTCCTCCTGAATGCCTCTTTGTTGCTCAGATGTGGCCCTCTCTCTCTGGCTAAGCCAACTTGAAAGGTGAAATCACTGCCCTCCCCCCTACGTGGGATCAGACACCCAGGGAAGTGAATCTCCCTGGCAACGTGGAATATGACTCCCGGGGAGGAATGTAGACCCGGCATCGTGGGATGGAGAACATCTTCTTGACCAAAAGGGGGATGTGAAAGGAAATGAAATAAGCTTCAGTGGCAGAGAGATTCCAAAACGAGCCGAGAGATCACTCTGGTGGGCACTCTTACGCACACTTTAGACAACCTTTTTTAGGTTCTAAAGAATTGGGGTAGCTGGTGGTGGATACCTGAAACTATTAAACTACAACCCAGAACCCATGAATCTCGAAGACAGTTGTATAAAAATGTAGCTTATGAGGGGTGACAGTGGGATTGGGAATGCCATAAGAACCAAACTCCGCTTTGTCTAGTTTATGGATGGATGTGTAGAAAAGTAGGGGAAGCAAACAAACAGACAAAGGTACCCAGTGTTCTTTTTTACTTCAATTGCTCTTTTTCACTCTAATTATTATTCTTGTTATTTTTGTGTGTGTGCTAATGAAGGTGTCAGGGATTGATTTAGGTGATGAATGTACAACTATGTAATGGTACTGTAAACAATCGAAAGTACAATTTGTTTTGTATGACTGCGTGGTATGTGAATATATCTCAATAAAATGATGAATAAAAAAAAAAAAAAAAAAAAAATAAAAGTCATTAACCATCAGAGACTTAGAAAATTCACAAACACCTGGATGTTAAACAACACACTCCTAAAATAAATGGTTTATAACATAGAATGTAGGGGAACTAGTGATAGAGAGCAATTAATGAAGGGGGAACGATAACCCAATAAGAACAGATTAAGCTATCGTGGTAAATTTAACGTTCTAGTAATGCCCAGGAATGACTATGGTTTGTTAATTTCTGACGGGTATGGTAGGAACAAGTTCACAGAAATGTTGCTATATTAGATTATTTTCTTGGGGTAGAGTAGGAACATGTTGGAAGTAAAGTAGTTATTTTAGGTTAGTTGTCTTTTTCTTACTCCCTTGTTATGGTTTGTTTGAAATGTTTTTTTATTGTATATCATTAAAAAATTTTTTTTTGATATAGTTAATTAAAAAAAAGAGTTAATTAAGAGTTAATGACAATCAATGCAATATATGATACTGGAGTGGATCTAAGAATGGAGGAAAAAAGCTCAAAGGGGGCATAAGAAAAAAATGGAATAGAATTTAAGCTTTATAACCACATTAATTTCCTGGAATTAACTGCAGTTAATGACATAAGTGAATATCCTTGTTCGTAGGAAATGTACATGGAAGTGTTATGAGTACAAGGAGTATGATATATGGAACCTGCTCTCAAATGTTCAGAAGATGATAAATGGGTAGATAGATAACTGATAGAAAGATAATAGATATAGTTGAAAGAAGAGGGGGGAGGGAAAGAGGAAGGAAGGAAGGAAGGAAGGAAAGAAGGTAACAGAAAGGTTCTGCAAAGGCAGCAAAATGTAAAATTGGTAGATACGGATATCTGGGGGTGTGGGGGTGTTGGAGTTCTCTGTATGGGGTTTGTATAGTATTTGCAACTGTCCTGTAAGTTTGAAATAATTTCAAAAAAAATTTTAAAAAAAGATCCTATTAACAATTTAGTCCTTAACTAATCATAACCCCTTCAAAGGTACTATTTACAAATGGGTTCACACTCACAGGAACACAGATTATGACCTGAACATGTCTTTTGTGGGGGACATGATTCAATCCCCAACACAAGCTATCAAACTATTTTTCCACAACAGCTGCTTCTTTCAATAGAGGCCTAAACATCTGTGGCTGTTTGAAACTGTATGTACCCTGGGAAATATGTTCTTAAATCTAATCCATTCCTGTGGGTATGGACCCATTGTAAGTAAGATCTTTTGATGAGGCTGTTTCAGTTAAAGTGTGAGCCACCTTGTTTAGGATGGGTCTTAATCCTACTATGGGAATCCTTTATAAACAGAATGAATACACAGAGAGAGAGAGAGTGAGCGCGAGAGAGAGCACGCTACAGAAGCAAGATGCTGAATGCAACGAAACCCAAAAGAGAATGGAGAGACGAGTGAACACCACCATCATATGCCTTGCCATGTGGTGGAGGAGCCAAGGATCACTGGCAGCCAGCCTTTGGGAAGAAAGCATAGCCTTGATGATGCCTTTACTTGGACATTTTCGCGGACTGTAACCATAAGTGAATAAATACCCATTGTTCAAGCAAAACCATTTCATGGTATCTGCTTTAAGCAGCCTAGGAAATTAAAACATGGTCCATTATAGAAAAAAAAAATTGCTCACCCCTGGTATAGAGCAATCATATTTCACCCTGTAGGGCTGAGAATATTGTTTAGTCAAATAAAAGTTGGCATTATTTTAACATGGGGATTCCACAGAAATAATGTAACAATATTAGCAAGGATCTGATAATGTCTCATGATTAAGAAACATGACTGGTTACAGAGAGTAGAGACACATGACCACATCATCTCCATTGCCCAAATGACTTTGAGCAAATCACAAGAAATGGAATGGGGCCATCCTGAACCAACCAAGTACCAGCTGACCACAGGCACACAAGCTAACTCAGGAGAGAGCAGCTAAGCCAGCTTAGACCAAAACTGCCTGTCCAACCCACAGGATCCTGAGAAAGAAAATGTTTGTGACTTTAAGCCACGAAGTTCTGGGGTGATTTGCTACACAGCAAAAGCTGTTATAGGAGATCAAGGTAAATGTGCCAGATATCTACTTTTTACCCCTGCTCTGTGCCACTGGAGGCTGACCTGTATGAACTGCATCATTGGCTTCCCTCGCTTCAAAAGGTCAGAAGGAGAGAGAATAATGAGGCCAAGATATTAAGGCACTGGGCTCCTCCCTGTGGGGTCTCTGTGGGTTGAGTGTTCCTCAACCAAAGTCCTCAATTCCTGTTAGGTAGCCCTGTGTACACCAGCCTTCTCCCTGCTTGGTAATTACTTCTTCTTCTAGCTGCTTTAAGCTGAGGGGTGAACCTCTGGTTCCAATGTTACTAAGTCTCCTTTTTTTATCTCTTTACTCCTTGCTTACACATTTGCTTCAAGTCCATTACTAAAAACTCTTCTCCAATTTTCCTAATTGAGTGCACTATCTGTTTCCTGCTGGGATCCTGATTGATAGAATAGACCTCATCAAGAAGTTCAAAGGATCTGATGGAATGAGTCATGAAGATATACCTGGGGGCAATGCCAAGATCCCGAATCAGCAAGGTCAGGATGATTGGAATGGAGTGAGCTGGCAAGGAGGCATATAGAGGTAACAAGCTGAATATGTGTGTGTGTGTGTGTGTGTGTGTGTGTGTGTGGTGTGTGCAGGGAAGGCAGATCAGATAGGGCCTTGGAGGCCTTTATAAGGACTTTGACTTTTATTCTGAAAGAAATGGGGAGCCATATACTCACATCTAATTAAATCTAGTAAGATTTTTTTCTGTTATATGGTGACAGTGGAGCTCTGTAACTCAGAGAATTCCTTTTCCCAGTCTTGTGCCCACTGATGAAGGTGTGGGCGTGTTGAGCCAGCCCAGCATGCTGGGGCCTGAGTTCAAGGCTTTGTGCTTCTCCTGATGATGTGTGTGACCTGACCTTCCCTTGCAGTACAGGATTCAGACTACAGTATCTTTTTTTTGTTAGCATATTCTTTTCTGTTCAGTTAATGATCTGGGAGTGGACACATTTTTCTTACTCTCTTTCTTTTTTTGTTGTTGTTAAAGTCAATAGGGGCTTCTATACTGACTTCAAAAAGTGTACTTATCTAAAGGGTCTCATACAATAGAGAACTAACTGCTTAACTATTTCAGTGGAACAAATACAAGACGTTTAACAGAAAAATGCTGTCATCTTTTCTACTTCTTAAATATGGAGGCTTGTTGTGAATATTTAAAAGGCAAAGAGTTCATTAACATGTACAATCTATGCTTGTCCATAAAATAATATGCAGTAGACTTGAAGTGTGTTTTAATCCTTCAATTGAAATTTCCATTTGTGCTCAGTCTTCTGGTATTAAGTCTAGATCACACTCTGCAGGGCACATGAATGAAGTGGACTCTGCCCCAGGAGGGTCCATGGTCTCTGCTGTCTCTCAGAAATTCTTCCTAGGTTGACTCTTTGTGAGCTACTTGTATAGGGCTCCAAACATTAGTACCACTTCTGGGTGGACCCTACTCAATGAAGTTGACCCTTGCTAGGCCTTACCTCAATCAAAATCAACTACTACAAACTGTAGCTGTATTCCCTTAGGCCCCATTCACTGCTTTCGGCACAGAATGAATCCAAGCTACTTAGCTAATTGGATTAATTAAGCAGACAGGAGCCTTTTCCTCTCGGCTAACAAAACAGGCAGCCTATCAGAAGCATTTCTAATCTTTGTTATCTAACAATGACCCTACTTTCTTTTGAAACTTTCTAGCCCAGTACCTGAAGTAGGCTTTTCCAGTGGGCAGACAGTAGATAGAGTACTGTACTGGTAGTCAGGAAACCTGGATCCAGTTCTTCTGACACCAGCTAGTCATGTGACCTTGAAGACGAAACTTCATCTCTCTGGAATCGCAGTTTCCCTCTCTGTTACTTGACAGGGTTGAACTACATAGGTGGAACATCAAAGAATTTTGAGAACCAACATAGGACTTTAAGGCCATTAAAATAAACAAAAACTCTCAACACCTCTAATCTACTAATTGCATTGCATACAAATGAGAACAGTTTTAACATACAAAAAATCAAAGTATAATCTCAGAAAAAGGAGTCCTTTAAATGGAACAAATTGATCTTCAGGAAAACTCATTCCATTGTCCTTACATGTTTCATTTCAAAATTCGTCAGTGAAAATTCTGTCATGGAATGGTAGGTTCTGAGATCCTTTCTGATTTTAAAAGTCTGTGTCTCAAGTCTTCTCAAAATAAGTCCAGTGGCAGCTGACCTGGCCTCCAGGATGAGCTGGTTCCTTGAGGCTCTGGAATGTTCTTCACCTTGGTTTCTCCCATGCCTAGCACAATGTCTGGTATAGTGACAGGTTAAATAAATTAAAAGAAAAAATGAGCCCTGCTGAGATTACAGACATCAATGGCATGAGTGCTCCCCAGGAGTAGGGGTGAACCCTTATACTTACAGGCTAGCTCAAGGTCTGCAGCAAGCAGTCAAGTCAGTTCTAGGTGTCAACTCAATTTAGCTTAGGTTTAACAGCCCAAGTCCCTCAGTCCTGCCCAAAATCTGAATCTACAGTAGACTTCAAAAATAGAAAATTATAGACTCACCCCATCATTCTTTAAATGGGTACTTTCTCATACCCTCCTAAAACCAGCCTTTCTATAAAGGAGGCAGTGGATTTATTTATTGAGAGCATGGGCTCTAAAGTCAGGATGGCTTATTCAAATCCTGGCTTTGGCACTAGCTAGGTGTATGACCTTGGTCAAAGCACCTCACCCCTGTGACTCAGGTTCCTTGTTTATAAAATGTGGGCCATCACTGCAACTGCCTCATCAGGTTGTTCTGTGGATTCAATGAGTTGATATACTTAAAACAGTGCTTAACATAATTAACTGTTCAATTATAAGTTTTTCTAAAGAACCTCAAGGAATATAGGAATAGAAGAAGAAGAAGAAAAGAATATGGTCCTAAAATAACTACTGGTGTGTTTGAATTATTAAGACTGAAGAGGATTATTATTAAAGTTCATAAATTCAAGAGGGCAATTATAAACCTTATAAAACTCCTTTCTCTCAAAGGATAACAGAGGTTGAATATTTAAGTAGGTTCAAAATTCATTTAGATAAATTCTTACAGAATCGATGCATCATAGATTATTGAGAAAACTGGAGATGCTCTGTGATATATATAATTACCTTTCTGGGATGGAGAATGGGAAAGAAATTCTACTAATGAGAAATAGAAATTTTTGTTGGCACATTCAATGACCTCAGAAGGTCATTTTATTATTATAAAAATACCTGTGCCAAGACCCCATCCCAGAACTATAAGATTCTCTAGAGATGTGGCCCAGGCAGTGTTAACTTTTTTGAAAGCTCCTCAGGTGATTCTAAGGTGCATCAGTTTACAAATGGATGGGTAAGCTAGGTTCTCTAGAGCTACTTGTCTTAACTCTGTGATCTTGTGTATAATTTCCACTTCTGTCATCTACAATCAGAATTCGACTCCTTCATAACCGTCTCTTCTCGTTTTCTCTGCTGCCTCTCTTAGCTTCGGTGCCACTGGGTCAGGTGTCTGGTTAGCCTTCCCATGTGGGAGCACACCCCTCTCCTACTTTCTTTTTAAGAAGAAAATGCATGTAAAAAGTTAGCACATGTTCAGGCACTCAATAAAGATTATACAATAACAACAACAACAATAACAGTGGCAATTACATGCACTATTTCTCTCCAGGTTAAATCAGCATAAACGCCGGGCTGAACGACCTGAACTGCACGACAAGTGCGTGCACACCACTGTAGCATCAAAACTGCAGTGTTGTGTGTTGGCCAAGTGGAGTGAAGATGCCAAGCAGTAGCGACAAGGGGAAGAATGAAGACTCTCCTTGGCAAGGCAGCGGTCTACCTTGAATTTTCAGAATCCTTAATGTTATCGGTATTATTTCCTCCCAACCCCACCCCCGCCCTGGGTAATAAAACCTCCAACTAAGAACTGCTCTGCATCCCTGATGTCTGCATAGAGGCAGGCTGACATCAATATTACCCGGGCACGCTGCAGTGACATCCCTAGGCAGGTTCTTTTAATGTGCTTCCCCTTGGGATAATTCCTCCTATGCGGTTCAGCACTACAGCCTCCGCCCGCGCGCGCCACCCTCTCCGGGGACCGGAACTACTGCGCACCTGCGCGTCCCACCGCCCACACTTCCTTCCAGCCGCAGTGCGCGGCTTTGGTCTTGGATGCGCGTGCGCGCAAGCGGGAGGGGGCGGGCCGAAGCTGGAGGAGGCGGGGAAAGCCCTCTTGGTCTGCAGTCCATTGGCTCTTTCGCTGTAATCACCGACTCCCTTGGTTCGAGGTGGCCGGGCGGGCCACGTCGGACCGCCCGCGCGCGGCTAAACTTGTGGCAGTAGGGAGGTAAGCTGTGCGGGGTGGCGGTCGCCGGGCTGCGGACGGTGACCCTTGAGCCGCTGCCGGCTACTTAGGAGCCGCCGGGTCACGCCCGCTTGCTGCCTTGGTCTGCTTGCGGGAAGGGCAGCCGAAGCCCTGGTGGGCTGGGGATGTGTGGGGAGATGGGGCTTGAGAGCATGTGGCGGCAGGGCCTCGTCGCGGCGAGGGGCGCCCGGGCTGGAGACAGGTCCTGCTCTTTGCCCTTGTCCTGCCCCGGCCAGGCTCTGAGTTTCCGGAGGACCAGGCATTCTGCGGCTGGAGGGCTCGGGGAGGCCTTGGGCGGGGCTGGTTGTGGTACCTGAGGTGGGACTTAGTGGGATCCTGACACGAAACCAGTGGGCGCTATCCTGGCTTACTTACATGCAGCAGGTTGCAGTCGTCCTTTGGCTGTTTCTCTATCAGGAGCAGCGCTGGGGATTCCAGCCGCGTCCTGCCTGGCCTGGGACGACTGTCTCCTTCTCATTCTTAGTGACTCAGTCAGATCTTGTCCACTTTAATGCAGAGGCTTATGGATGAGCAGAGCCTGTTTTCACATCTCCTGGTTCTCTTCTTTTGTCCTGCCTTCCGGGAGTTGCCTGAAGAAATAGTTTTTGTGTGTGTATATATATGCGTGTGTTTTGGAATATCCGCAACTGCCATGCGGATATTTGCAGAAACCTGTAGAGGTGTTGCTCTCCCTTTCCATGAGTTTTAATTTCATCAATGGCATCTTTATCCCCCAGTTCAGTTTTTGAATTTGAAGCTTTTGAAAGCAATGCAGTTATCCTCTCAAGTATTATGCAGTCATTCATTCATCCATTCAGCAAACGTTATTGATGAAATCTGTATGACTATCAAGATCTTATCCCAGAGACTTAGTGGTCATTTTCCGCCTTTTCTCCCAGTTTATCTGCTGGTTTTATTGCCTAGATTTGAATTGGGATTTTTGTTTTTGTTGTTGATGGTTGACTTTCTAGATTTAGGTATAAAAGCTTATGATCCTGTATCAAAAGATAGAACTCTTCTGGGGTCTCATTAAGTTTTGCTTACTTTCACCTCTGGTAAGCTTTAGACCATGGTGGCCCTAAGGGGTATTCTTGCTAACTGTACCACTGATCAGCCAGGGTCTCAGTGGCTTATCTGTAAGGTGATGGAATTGAGATTAGAAGTATTCTGTGATTTTTGAGATGTTCAAAGAGAGGAGGGGCAGATAGCATGTTTATTGAAATGTGTTAGTTGGAAAGTGGTCATTTAAAAATACAGGATGTGTTTTATGATGATTTTTTATTGACATTTCTGAGTCTGTCCAGGTTCACTCTTTGACTAGCAAACAAGTATGTGTCTGCTGTTTTGATTCACTTCAGTTTCTGCGAAGAAAGCAGTATGACTCATCTAAATTTTGAAATGTGATAATCAAGAGCTTTTGTTACAAATAAAGTTATGATATAGGAATAATTGGAAAAGAATGCAATTTTCAAAGCATTTTGACTTACTGTGGTAGATTACTGGTAGCTGAAACTGCTTTTGATTATTTGCTTATTTGATTAATGTTAGCTAGTTACCATCATCTGGCTGCTATCCATCCATACCATGTCTTATGTTAACATTTATTTTATCAACCTAAAATTTATTTGATTTTAATTGATTGCTGCCTCCATTTGAGGCTGGATAACCAAAAGGTAAATAAATTGTTAGCTTGAGAATAAAAATGCCCGTAGAGATGTAACAATATTTTTTCATCTGTTGATTGAGGGATGGTCCAAGTAGATCATTTGGCCTTTCTCCAGGTATAGTAAAAATGATTACTAACAAACTTCTTCTGAGACATCATATTCATGGTCTCATGATACTTTCTGGAGATTATCCAGAAACCATTAGGTGAATTAAATTGTTCATATAATTATCAGAGGTTTGGAAAATTTAAGAAAATTTAAGTTTTAAAAATTTTGCTTTGCTAGATTTTTTTAGTCCTAGAAATGGGCCAAAACACAATGAAAAATACAATTATATTGGAAGAAGTATAGGAAAGATGTCAGGAATATTGATGGGCTTATATCAAAACTTGATTTTAAACAGTGTTTCTTGGTATATAACAATGAACTCAGTTTATCAAAAAAAAAAAAAAAAAAGAAAGAAACCTAGTGTGGTAATTTAAACGTTTATCAAATGGGCAGTACATGGTTTCTAAGTGATGTGAAATCTATAAGCATTGTATATCTTAAAAAAATACTACAGCCCTAGAGATGTATAGTATAATAAGATAATTATTGAAGATATAGTAAAATTATTTATCACAATTAGTGGTAAATTGGATGGGGGTTGTGTTTACTATTTTCATTTAATGGGAAACAAGGTTTATGAAGCTAATAAGATAAGGGTTGTTTGTCAGTTTCTCCCATTTAGATTATTTGAAACAAAAAACTTTTCAAGGAATGCGGAAGGTGCCATCTATTTTCAAACAATAGATTAATTACACTGTTTTTTTTTTATAAATTGAATCTTCCAAATACTTCTGGCCTCATAGTTTTTAACCTACTCCAAGTCATATTGGCAGCAAGTTGCATTTATAATGTTTTTATTTTGCTAATTTATATTGGATTTCATTCAGTTAGCCCAAATTACTTTAGTTTTCTGTATTTTGAAGATATTTCAAAAGCCTTAACATTAAATACTGTATACATTTCCATTGTTCATAATGGAAACATATTTTTTTCAGATCAAGGGAAGTTGAAAATCCAAACTGCGTAAATATTCAGTGTGCTGTCATTATTTAGTTATTGATTTATCTTTTCACTTGTCTGGGAACTAATGTAGCATTCCACCCCAGCTCTTAAACTGAAGATGTCAGTTCTTTCCTGATCATTAGAATATATTTTCTAATCCCTCTTTGATCAGATGAGTGACTGCTTGCTAATTTGGCTGATAAGCATGCTGAACAAATGTTAAAATTATGAATGTTGCAACTGTAGTTTTGATGAGGTTTTCTGACTTCTAGGATGAATTGGTACCTTTCTCTCCTTTCCTGACAAGCCTCTCTTTTTTTTTTTCCCTAGCTGCTTTTAGAATTTAAGTTTTACTCTATTTAACAATCTTTGAACAGGTTGGTTTACATAACCAAATTTTCAGGTTTTAGGATATGTTATTAGGCATAAACATGGTATATGAAATGAAGAGATATGACATGTCCTCTTCTGTATTTCTCCATCTACACAAAAAACACTTCAGGGAGAGTGGAGGAAACTTTATTAAAATTGTTTTGAATTATTGAAACATTTGATAAATGGAATTTTTAGAGTCATAAGATATTAAAGCTATTGTATTTATTATTTATTCTTTTATCAACAAAGACAGAGCATCTGCTATGGTTCCAAGTCCGAGGCTTTTCTTTAAGGAACTTATAGTAATGCAAGGAAGCCACAAACAAGACCAAAATACAATGAGAAAATTTTTTTTATAATTAGATGTATATATAGAATGCTGTGGGGGGTAGGAGATAACTGACTGAGTATAAGGTTTGGGGGAGATTCAGAGAAGGCTTCCTGGAGGAATTTTCATCTGAGCTGAATTTTGAAAGCAAATAGGAATTAATTGGTTAGAATGGAGGATGACACAAGAAGCAGATGGACAGGTTAGAGACAGCACATAGAATCTTAATATGTTAAGGGAAAGAATGGAGAGATAAGGTTTAATAAGTAAGTAAAGTCTAAATAATGAAAGGCCCTCCTCCCTACCATGTTATAAAATTTTTATCTAGGTGACCGTGGTGATCTATGGGTAAGAGATCCCATTCCCTTTATCTCCTTAAGGTTTTGTCTCCAGTAAATCTCTCTACTGCAGCATCACATTTCCCCTCATTACTGAATTATTCCCTTCCATATACAAGCATGATATTTTTTCTCTTATCTTAAAATGATAACCCTTTCTTGACCCCATTTCCTCCTTAAGCCTCTGTTCAATTTCTTTTTTTATGGCAAAACTGTACTCATGTTTGCAATTACTTTCCTTCCATTTTTTTTTTTTTAATCATCATTTTATTGAGATATATTCACATACCACGCAGTCATACAAAACAAATTGTACTTTCGATTGTTTACGGTACCATTACATAGTTGTACATTCATCACCTAAATCAATCCCTGACACCTTCATTAGCACACACACAAAAATAACAAGAATAATAATTAGAGTGAAAAAGAGCAATTGAAGTAAAAAAGAACACTAGGTACCTTTGTCTGTTTGTTTGCTTCCCCTACTTTTCTACACATCGATCCATAAACTAGACAAAGTGGAGTTTGGTCCTTATGGCATTCCCAATCCCACTGTCACCCCTCATAAGCTACATTTTTATACAACTGTCTTCGAGATTCATGGGTTCTGGGTTGTAGTTTAATAGTTTCAGGTATCCACCACCAGCTACCCCAATTCTTTAGAACCTAAAAAAGGTTGTCTAAAGTGTGCGTAAGAGTGCCCACCAGAGTGATCTCTCGGCTCGTTTTGGAATCTCTCTGCCACTGAAGCTTATTTCATTTCCTTTCACATCCCCCTTTTGGTCAAGAAGATGTTCTCCATCCCACGATGCCGGGTCTACATTCCTCCCCGGGAGTCATATTCCACGTTGCCAGGGAGATTCACTTCCCTGGGTGTCTGATCCCACGTAGGGGGGAGGGCAGTGATTTCACCTTTCAAGTTGGCTTAGCCAGAGAGAGAGGGCCACATCTGAGCAACAAAGAGGCATTCAGGAGGAGACTCTTAGGCACAAATACAGGGAGGCCTAGCCTCTCCTTTGCAGCAACCGTCTTCCCAAGGGTAAAACTTATGGTAGAGGGCTCAACCCATCAAACCACCAGTCCCCTATGTCTGTGGTCATGTTAGCAACCATGGAGGTGGGGTAGGCGAATACCCCTGCATTCTCCACAGGCTCCTCAAGGGGGCACTACATCTTTTTTTTTTTTTTCCTTGTTTGTCTTTTTTCTTTTTCTTTTTTTTTTTTTTTAACTTTCCCTTCTTTTTTCAAATCAACTGTATGAAAAAAAAAAAGTTAAAAAGAAAACAAACATACAATAAAAGAACATTTCAAAGAGACCATAGCAAGGGAGTAAGAAAAAGACAACTAACCTAAGATAACTGCTTAACTTCCAACATGTTCCTACTTTACCCCAAGAAAGTTACATACTATAGCAACATTTCAGTGAACTTGTTCCTACTACATCCATCAGAAATTAACAGACCATAGTCATTTCTGGGCATCCCCAGAACGTTAAATAGCTTATCTGTTCTTCTTGGATTATTGTTCCCCCTTCCTTAATTGCTCTCTACTGCTAGTTCCCCTACATTCTACATTATAAACCATTTGTTTTACATTTTTCAAAGTTCACATTAGTGGTAGCATATAATATTTCTCTTTTTGTGCCTGGCTTATTTCGCTCAGCATTATGTCTTCAAGGTTCATCCATGTTGTCATATGTTTCACCAGATCGTTCCTTCTTACTGCCGCGTAGTATTCCATCGTGTGTATATACCACATTTTATTTATCCACTCATCTGTTGAAGGACATTTGGGTTGTTTCCATCTCTTGGCAATTGTGAATAATGCTGCTATGAACATTGGCGTGCAGATATCTGTTCGTGTCACTGCTTTCCGATCTTCCGGGTATATCCCGAGAAGTGCAATCGCTGGATCGAATGGTAGCTCTATCTCTAGTTTTCTAAGGAACTGCCAGACTGACTTCCAGAGTGGCTGAACCATTATACAGTCCCACCAACAATGAATAAGAGTTCCAATTTCTCCACATCCCCTCCAGCATTTGTAGTTTCCTGTTTGTTTAATGGCAGCCATTCTAACCGGTGTTAGATGGTATCTCATTGTGGTCTTAATTTGCATCTCTCTAATAGCTAGTGAAGCTGAACATTTTTTCATGTGTTTCTTGGCCATTTGTATTTCCTCTTCAGAGAACTGTCTTTTCATATCTTTTGCCCATTTTATAATTGGGCTGTCTGTACTATTGTCATTGAGTTGTAGGATTTCTTTGTATATGCAAGATATCAGTCTTTTGTCAGATACATGGTTTCCAAAAATTTTTTCCCATTGAGTTGGCTGCCTCTTTACCTTTTTGAGAAATTCCTTTGAGGTGCAGAAACTTCTAAGCTTGAGGAGTTCCCATTTATCTATTTTCTCTTTTGTTGCTTGTGCTTTGGGTGTAAAGTCTAGGAAGTGGCCTCCTAATACAAGGTCTTGAAGATGTTTTCCTACATTATCTTCTAGGAGTTTTATGGTACTTTCTTTTATATTGAGATCTTTGGTCCATTTTGAGTTAATTTTTGTGTAGGGGGTGAGGTAGGGGTCCTCTTTCATTCTTTTGGATATGGATATCCAACTCTCCCAGCCCCATTTGTTGAAAAGACCATTATGGCTCAGTTCGGTGACTTTGGGGGCCTTATCAAAGATCAGTCGGCCATAGATCTGAGGGTCTATCTCTGAATTCTCAATTCGATTCCATTGATCTATATGTCTATCTTTGTGCCAGTACCATGCTGTTTTGGCAACTGTGGCTTTATAATAAGCTTCAAAGTCAGGGAGTGTAAGTCCTCCCACTTCGTTTTTCTTTTTTAGAGTGTCTTTAGCAATTCGAGGCATCTTCCCTTTCCAAATAAATTTGATAACTAGCTTTTCCAAGTCTGCAAAGTAGGTTGTTGGAATTTTGATTGGGATTGCATTGAATCTGTAGATGAGTTTGGGTAGAATTGACATCTTAATGACATTTAGCCTTCCTATCCATGAACATGGAATATTTTTCCATCTTTTAAGGTCCCCTTCTATTTCTTTTAGTAGAGTTATGTAGTTTTCTTTGTATAGGTCTTTTACATCTTTGGTTAAGTTTATTCCTAGGTACTTGATTTTTTTAGTTGCTATTGAAAATGGTATCTTTTTCTTGAGTGTCTCTTCAGTTTGTTCATTTCTAGCATATAGAAACATTACTGACTTATGTGCATTAATCTTGTATCCCGCTACTTTGCTAAATTTGTTTATTAGCTCTAGTAGGTGTATCGTTGATTTCTCAGGGTTTTCTAGATATAAGATCATATCATCTGCAAACAATGACAGTTTTACTTCTTCTTTTCCAATTTGGATGCCTTTTATTTCTTTGTCTTGCCGGATTGCCCTGGCTAGCACTTCCAGCACAATGTTGAATAACAGTGGTGACAGCGGGCATCCTTGTCTTGTTCCTGATCTTAGAGGGAAGGCTTTCAGTCTCTCACCATTGAGTACTATGCTGGCTGTGGGTTTTTCATATATGCTCTTTATCATGTTGAGGAAGTTTCCTTCAATTCCTACCTTTTGAAGTGTTTTTATCAAAAAGGGATGTTGGATTTTGTCAAATGCTTTTTCGGCATCTATTGAGATGATCAATTGATTTTTCCCTTTCGAGTTTTTAATGTGTTGTAATACATTGATTGTTTTTCTTATGTTGAACCATCCTTGCATGCCTGGGATGAACCCCACTTGGTCATGGTGTATGATTTTTTTAATGTGTCTTTGGATTCGATTTGCAAGTATTTTGTTGAGGATTTTTGCATCTATATTCATTAGGGAGATTGGCCGGTAGTTTTCCTTTTTTGTAGCATCTTTGCCTGCTTTTGGTATTAGATTGATGTTAGCTTCATAAAATGAGTTAGGTAGTGTTCCATTTTTTTCAATGTTTTGAAAGAGTTTGAGTAAGATTGGTGTCAGTTCTTTCTGGAAAGTTTGGTAGAATTCCCCTGTGAAGCCATCTGGCCCTGGGCATTTATTTGTGGGAAGATTTTTGATGACTGATTGGATCTCTTTGCTTGTGATGGGTTGGTTGAGGTCTTCTATTTCTTCTCTGGTCAGTCTAGGTTGTTCATATGTTTCCAGGAAATTGTCCATTTCTTCTACATTATCCAGTTTGTTGCCATACAGTTGTTCATAATATCCTCTTATAATTTTTTTAATTTCTTCAGGATCTGCAGTTATGTCACCTTTTTCATTCATTATTTTGTTTATATGGGTCTTCTCTCTTTTTGATTTTGTCAGTCTAGCTAGGGGCTTGTCAATCTTGTTGATCTTCTCAAAGAACCAACTTTTGGTGATATTTATCCTCTCTATTGTTTTTTTGTTCTCTATGTCATTTATTTCTGCTTTAATCCTTGTTATTTCTTTTCTTCTACTTGGTTTAGGATTGGTTTGCTGTTCATTTTCTAGCTTCTTCAGTTGATCCATTAGTTCTTTGATTTTGGCTCTTTCTTCCTTTTTAATATATGCGTTTAGTGCTATAAATTTCCCCCTTAGCACTGCTTTTGCTGCATCCCATAGGTTTTGGTATGTTGTGTTCTCATTTTCATTCGTCTCTATATATTTAGCAATTTCTCTTGCTATTTCTTCTTTAACCCACTGATTGTTTAGGAGTGTGTTGTTTAACCTCCAGGTATTTGTGAATTTTGTAAGTCTCTGATGGTTATTGACTTCTAATTGTATTCCATTGTGGTCAGAGAATGTGCTTTGAATAATTTCAATCTTTTTAAATTTATTGAGGCTTGCTTTATGTCCCAGCATATGATCTATTCTGGAGAAAGTTCCGTGAGCACTAGAAAAGTATGTGTATCCTGTTGATTTGGGATGTAATGTCCTGTAGATGTCTGTTAAATCTAATTCATTTATCAGATTGTTTAGGTTTTCAATTTCCTTATTGGTCTTCTGTCTGGTTGATCTATCTATAGGAGAGAGTGATGTGTTGAAGTCTCCCACAATTATTGTGGAAACATCAATTGCTTCCTTTAGTTTTGCCAATGTTTCTCTCATGTATTTTGTGGCACCTTGATTGGGTGCATAGACATTTACGATTGTTATTTCTTCTTGCTGAATTGCCCCTTTTATTAGTATGTAGTGGCCTTCTTTGTCTCTCAAAACATCCCTGCATTTGAAGTCTATTTTATCTGAGATTAATATTGCTACACCTGCTTTCTTTTGGCTGTAGCTTGCATGAAATATTTTTTTCCATCCTTTCACTTTCAGTTTCTTTGTGTCCCTGTGTCTAAGATGAGTCTCTTGTATGCAACATATTGATGGTTCATTTTTTTTGATCCATTCTGCGAATCTATATCTTTTAATTGGGGAGTTTAATCCATTTACATTCAACGTTAAAACCGTGAAGGCATTTCTTGAATCGGCCATCTTATCCTTTGGATTATGTTTGCCATATTTTTCCCTCTCTCTATTAATATCCTTTATTGTACCCATACCGAATCTCTTTAGTACTGAACCTTTCTCCAAGTCTCTCTGTCCTGTCTTTGTTTCTCTGTCTGTAGGGCTCCCTTTAGTATCTCCAGTAGGGCAGGTCTCTTGTTAGCAAATTCTCTCAGCATTTCTTTGTCTGTGAAAAATTTAAGCTCTCCCTCAAATTTGAAGGAGAGCTTTGCTGGATAAAGTATTCTTGGCTGGAAATTTCCTCTCACTCAGAATTTTAAATATATCGTGCCACTGCCTTCTCGCCTCCATGGTGGCTGCTGAGTAGTCACTACTTAGTCTTATGCTGTTTCCTTTGTATGTGGTGAATTGCTTTTCTCTTGCTGCTTTCAGAACTTGCTCCTTCTCTTCTATGTTTGACAGTGTGATCAGTATATGTCTCGGAGTGGGTTTTTTTGGATTTATTCTATTTGGAGTTCGCTGAGCATTTATGATTTGTGTATTTATGTCGTTTAGAAGATTTGGGAAGTTTTCCCCAACAATTTCTTTGAATACTCTTCCTAGACCTTTACCCTTTTCTTCCCCTTCTGGGACACCAATGAGTCTTATATTCGGACGTTTCATATTATCTATCATATCCCTGAGGTCCATTTCGAGTTTTTCAATTTTTTTCCCCATTCTTTCTTTTATGCTTTCATTTTCCATTCTGTCATCTTCCAGGTCACTGATTCGTTGTTCAACTTCCTCTAGTCTTGTACTATGAGTGTCCAGAATCTTTTTAATTTGGTCAACAGTTTCTTTAATTTCCATAAGATCATCCATTTTTTTATTTAGTCTTGCAATGTCTTCTTTATGCTCTTCTAGGGTCTTCTTGATTTCCTTCATATCCCGTACTAGGGTCTCATTGTTCATCTTTAGTTCTTTGAGTAGCTGCTCTAGGTGTGTCTCTTCTGGTCTTTTGATTTGGGTGCTTGGGCTTGGGTTATCCATATCGTCTGGTTTTTTCATATGCTTTATAATTTTCTGTTGTTTTTGGCCTCGTGGCATTTGCTGACCTTGATAGGGTTCTTTTAGGGTTTGTAGACCAGTTGAAGTCCTTATCTCTAATTTATCAGGTCTACAGCTTCGTGGAGTACACTTTCTCTAACTAACCAGCAGGTGGCGTCCACGAGCCACCTGTTCTCCACAAGCCAGATCTCCCCTGCTTAGCCTTTTTGGTGAGTGGGGGAGTGAGTCTTGTGGGGCCCAATTGGTGTCCCAAGCTTGCGTGTGTAGTTGGTGTTGCCTGCCCTGTATGTGGGGCGTGTTTCTGGGCAGTCGGGGAGGGGGGGTGGCCCTAACAATCAAATCTCCCTGATGATCCTAGAGTTTTAAAGCTACTGCAATAGTCTAATCCTTCAGTTCAGTCCTGCCACAGTTTGTCTCTGCCACTGACCCACAAGTCTTTGGTATTGGCGTATGGCTCCTGAGACTTGCAAGTGGGCCCCTCTTCCAGGCTGTGCACCCCGGGTCCTCTGTTGAGGGATGACTGTGCTATGTCGCAGGTGAGTGCCGTCCCCCCAGGGCAGTTCTGGGCTGCTGGGCTGTGTTGGGAGGCTCCCAGTCTGCTCAAATGATGGCTGAATGGGGCTCTGTTAATTCACACTGCTCCCCCTTCCCAGCTCTGGGACATTCAGCTGAGGTTGCAGGGAAGGCTAATGTCCACGCCCAGTTTTGTGGTGTGTGCCTGTTATTTGAAGCACTTCCGTCACACTGGGTTGTCTGGGGCAGCTCTGGGCTATGGGGCTGGCGATGGGCAGGAGTGTTTCCTGTCCACCAGGATGGTGGCTGTGAGCGGACACCCCCCTTTTCTTGGGAAGTTGTGTTGTTTAGTGAATTTTCTCAGCCACTGGATTATTGCCTTTTGTCTCAGAGCTCTCTTAGTTCTGCTCTTGACTTGAGGTGCCCAAATTTCAATTCTTTGAAGCTTTCTGTATTGAGCTTCTTAGAGTAATTGTTTTAGAAAAAGCAAAAAGGATTTAAAAAAAAAAAAAAAAAAAAAAACAAACAAAAAAAAAAACGGCCCTCCTCAGAGATCTAATGGGTTATTGAAATGCTAATAGACAAAGCAACCAGGGCCATTAAGGAAAGGTGCCCAGGGCAGAGAGATCAGCCTTGCTTCGGGATTTGCATATGCGCCTCAAGGCCTGATCTCCGCCCTTCCCCTTTCTGTGTTCACCAGAACTCCAAAAATCCTCTGCTTTTATTTTGGAGTTTTTCGTGTTGTTTTTTTTCTATGCCTGTCTCCTCTCTGCTGGGCTGGCTGCTCTCAGAGTCTCTGGTGTCTGGCCTCAGTCTATCTATGGTTGGAGTTTGAATCAGTAGAATGAGTTTCCGATAAGAGCAGCCACTGCAATTCTCCCTTCTCCTTCCTGGAGCTGACAGCCCCTCCTCCCCCGGGACTGAGCCTGGCAGGGAGGGGCGCGGGTCCCCTGGCCGCAAAAACTTACAGATTTCGCTGATCTCAGCAGTTCCACGTTTTCATGAGTGTTGTATGAAGTATGCCCAAAGACAGATTGCTCTGTGGTGTCCAGTCCACGCAGTTCCTGGCTTTTTACCTACTTTCCTGGAGGAGTAACTAAAACATACAGCTCACCAGTCTGCCATCTTGCCCCGCCTCCTCCATTTTTTCTTAAACCCACTTTATCAGGCTTTCTCTCTCACCACTCCAGAAAAATTGCTCTTCTCAAAGTCACTAAGGACTTTCATTTGCTAAGTCCAAAGGTCTGCTCTTAATCCTCTCCTCTTACTTGACCTATTAGTATTTTTTGAAACACTTGATCAGTCTCTGCCTCTTGAAATACTTTCTTCCCTTTTTTTCAAAGATGCCACAATTCCTGATTTTCCTCCTACCTCATTGTTTCTTTTTGGACTCCTTTACTGGTTATTTCTTATCTCCCCAACCTCTTAACATTGGAGTGCTTCAGGACTGAGTTATTAGACTCACTCTCCCTCGATCATATCATTCAGTCTTTAAATATTGGCTTTAAATACCTTAACCTGGACCATTTCCTGTGAGCTCCAGACTATGTATCCAGTTACCTACTCAGCATCTCTATTTGGATGACTAATAAAAATCTCAAACTCAACTTCTGATTTCTTTTCTCTACCTGCTTCGCCCATAGTTTTCCGCAGCTCCCTTAACAGGTACTCCATCCTTTCAGTGGTAGGGCCAGAACCTTGATGTCATCCTTGACTTTTTTCTTTCTCTCAAAATCCACATATAAACTGTTAGGAAAGTCTGTTGGCTGTCTTTTCAAAATATATCTAGAATCTGAGTATTTCTCAGTACCCACTGCTCCCACTTGTCTGAACTCCATCATGTAGCCTCTGTGTCAGTTATTTATTACTACCCATTCCAAAAACTTAATGGCTTAAAACAGCAATCATTTATTAGTTCATGATTCTGTGGTTGGCAATTTGGGTTGGGCTCAGTGGGGCAGTTTTTTTGGTGGCCTTGCCTGGGCTCATTCATATAGCGATGGGGACTGGTAAGTTTGGGGGCCTAGCTGGAATGGCTTGTCCCTGCTTCACTTAGTGTGGTAGCTATCCCACGCTTCTTTACATGGTGGCCTCATGGAAGTAAGAGAGTGAGAGTAAGCTGCATGGTCTCTTGAGGCCTAGATCAGAACTCTCACAACTTTGCTTTCCCTGCCTGCTGTTTGTTGAAACAGGTCACAAGGCTGCCCCAGATTCAAGGGGATGGAGAAATAGACAACCTCTACTTGATAGGAACAGCAGAGTCACTTTGTAAAGAGGCGTGCCTGCAGGGATTGGGAGGAATTTGGGGCCATCTTTTATAATCACTTGCACCAGCCATTCTGGTGTCATAGGTCTTCCCTAAACTTGCCAAGGATCATTCCACCTCATCAAAGTCGTTGCCGTTAGTGTTACTTCTGTATGGAATGCTCTACTTCCAGCCTTGGCCCAAATGCTATCATATTAGAAAGGCCTTTACTCTTTGACAAATGCCAAAAACATGTAAAGGTCTCCCTAAAATTTAGCTGTTAATGACTAAAATTTTCGTTTGCTAATTATTATGTTGTATAGGCGTTTGGAAAATTAAACTCTCTAGTGCTGCTTAAGCAATTAAAAACACGAACTCTCTAGACAGAGACTAATATACTTGTTTAAAGTGAGGTTGGAGAACATTGAACACACTGGAGGAACACTTAATTTTTTTCAGGGACAGATGGATTAATCTCCTTGCAAACGATTTTGAATCAGAGGTAATTGTGTTAGCTTACTTGTTTGGAACTCTGCAGGACCATTATAGTTTCTAATAACTCAAAGGTGTGACTTTCTCATTAAATAGCTCTTAATAAGCAATGTAATTGGATCAAGTGAGACATTTTTATCTTAGTATGTGCCTGGCACAACTGCTTCCTTAAACACAGATAAAAGTTAATAGTTTCAACTGAGTAAATAAGATCACTAATTTTTTTATTGATACTAAAAAATTGGTCTTATGTTTTTATTTGAAGAGAATTATTAATTTCTCTTTAATTTAAAAAAGTAATATCTGCCCATTGTAGAAAAAATTCAAACGTAGCAAATATTAAGGAGGAATGTAGTAGTCACTTAGATTCCTATTATCTAGAAATAACTTTAACATTTTTGCATATTCACATTGTCTTTTTTCCTTAATTCTATGTTTTTTAATATGGTTTTATTCATAATTGTATGTATAATTTTTTCAGTGTTTTACTCCATCAAAGCATTTCTTTATGTTATTAAAACTCTTTATACATTTGTTTTATTTTTACTGATCAATATCTTATATGCATATTCCTTAGTTTACTTTTAGATCAATCTATAAAAAATAGCAGTCAGTAGGTAAATGTATGCTTGCTTTTAAGCTTTTTGTACTCTTACCTCACTTTTGAAATTGCAAGTTAATAGAACTTAAAGGATGTATGCCACACTTTAGGAAACAGCCGAAAGTGGTAAACACTGAGATCAGATACCCAGTAGGTGGTACTCTGACTCCCCACTCTCATATGGTGGTTTGGTTTTTGACCTACCCCAGACTTTCAGCTTTGTTGTGGTAAGGTTCCCTATGAAACTGAGTGTAGTGGGAGGGTCTTGGGGAGACTTTGGTGGTCCTGGGTCGACCTTGTTCCTGTGACTTTGCTCCTGAGCTGATCTGACCTTTGAGGACTTTTGTATCAGTTTGAAGAAAAGCCAATCAGGAGCAATTTCACAGTGTTTGAATTTGGACTGAGACATAGAAGTCAACCAGTCTTTGAGGGTGAAATGAAGCTCTCTGAACATTGGCTTCATTGTGAGTGGCTGGCCTATATAGCTGCTGTTGATGTTTATCTAGTCAATCATTATGTTCAATGTAGTGTTGAAAAATTCCATTAAGTCTGTATGTACTGGTTTTAAAATTTGTGGAACTGAAGAAAACATTCTCATGTGGAGTTACATGTGACTTCAAGACTTTTCCTTCTTTTTTTGGTTCGTTTGTTTAAATGGGATTCATAAATTAGCTTTATCTGAAGGAGATACCAAATACTGCTCTGTCAGCTGAACATCAGCATTTCGTTTCAGGGTCCTCTTCTAGTTCTTGAATATGCTGCTTGGTGCTAAAGTGAAATCATTTACTAATGAACCCATGGCAAGGAAGATTGTGAAGGTTAACTAATACCTGATTACTAAACATCCTACAAATAAATTCAGCCATGAATAATGCTAGCTGTATAATAGAAGATGAGTAAGTGTTGCTTCCTTGGGTAATTACATGCTTAAAATGCCTTTTACCCCAATGGGAAATACACAAAGGTGATTTTGCAGTTTTTAAAGGGGTTCTAATACATACCAGATTAAGAGCGTAGGTATGGCAAATAATAGCATTCACTTAAAACTTATGAGGTATTCAAGTAACAAAGACCCATATTACATCTCTATTTGATACAGCTGGAAACAGTGAAAGACACAGTCTTGTGTACTTTGCATGCGTTCTTTGACTTTTTTTTTTTTTTTTAAAGAAAATGTACCAAATGAATAACGGTGTAATAAAATCTCACTAACCTGGATTCTACTGATTTGGGAGTTGTGCTTGGCTGAAGTTTGTCTCTGTATTACCTATGCAAATTTTTTTGCTCAGTTAAAAAAAAAAGCTGGGAATGAGGGATGTGTCTAAAAACAACTATTTACTTTCAAATCATATAGATGTTGGAAACTGAATTCATGTTACTGTATTAATTTGAAAATAAAGTTGCTTCAAAATTATTTTTACTAATTCTGATTCTTATAAATTTGTTTTGGTCTTTGTTTCATGAGTCTTATTTAGTGAGAAAAATATAGATTCTCCTCTATTTCTAACTTACTGTTTTGGTAAGGTGATCTGAAAACAATAAATAGTAGGATCCTGATTCTAACATTTTTTTTTTTGTCTCTATTGTGTATTAGGTGCTATGCTAAACATAGTAATTCAGCAAACATTTATGGGATACTTATTACACACCAGGCCCTGAAGTAGATGAACAAGATACAACTGCTTCCCTGAAGAAAGTCAAAAGTCAGGAAAATAATGCAGGATGCTTGGTCAGTGAGGAACCCTTCCCACTTGAGGTGTTCCTCCAACCTCTTCACTGGTGTCTATAAAGATGGAAGCTAGCCCCATCAGAATGAAACTAGAAGGTCTTCCACATTTTGAGGACTGGTTACAATCCCAGAGCTGGAAGAGACATTAGAAAACTGTCTGATTCTACACTTGATCCCCTTTGTGTCATGTCCTCACATTCTTTCTGTCTGGAATGTGGTATCAAGTCATAGTTCAAGCCCTGTTTTCTGAGCAGGGACAAGTAGTTCAAGCAGCTGCAGGGGCTGAGAAAGAACATGTAGTGGCTTCCTGCTTTATCTTTCTGCTTTGGGGATGAACATTTCTTCCTGAGCATCTCACAGTTGTATCAAACTGTTTCCACAAGTGAACTCATCCACACAGATGCTTCCTTGTCTTTCTGAGTGGTGTTTTGAACTGTTGCTTGATGGGGCTACCTGTCAGCCAAGTGTTGATTTGTAGCAGTGTCACCCTCTGTGTCTGTGTGAGAGTGTGTGAGCAATCGTTTGGGTAAATAATTGATATTATTTATTCCAATGATTATTTGCTTATTTTAGAAAAATGAATGGAAAACGTAAGCATGAAGATTGATATCAGTGACAAGAAGCATAGAGCTGATTACAGAATAATTCTTAATTGCCAGTTTGAAAGTGTCAGTCTTTATCCTTTGTTAGATACCCATTAGACTTAAACTGAGCTGTCAGTGATGAAATAAAAGTAGGAAATCAAAGAACATTTACAAATGTGGGAAATGTATTACTGGTGATGGTGCCACGAGAATGACAGTTAGGTTTAGATTGGTAATTTTTGTGTTTTGTGCTCTAGGCATAGAAAGCCCATATAATATGTAACTTTTGCCCCTTTGACTTTATTACATGTTTTTAGGATTGCAGTATTTACAGAAATACTGAGCTGTTCGCATAGGCTGATGAACTGTTTTGGGGACCTGATTTAACACTGTTTATCCAAACTCAGGTATTCATTTAATGATTTACTTGATTCCTTGAGATGTAGCAAGCTGTAATGGGGAAAAAACAAAACAAAACAAAACACAAAAAACCTAAGGTGTTAGATTCAGACTAAGAATATTAATAGCAAACATTTTAAAAGTGTTTGCTATGTGCTTGGCTTTGAGCGAAATGCTTTGTGTGGATTATCTTCATTTTACAAAAACTTTGTGTCAACTATGCTTTATAGTGGAGTGGGTAGGCATGTGAGTTTTAGAGACATACTGCACAGGTTCACATCCATACACTGCTTCTTACATAATCAGGCAATTAATTTTGACCTCTCTGTGCCTTATTTAGTTTTTTATATGAAAATGAGAATAATAATAATATTTGTGTCATGTGGTTGTTGTGCCTTCCTGACACATGGTAAACTTCTCAGTAAATCTTGGCCATTAATACCACTATGTAACCCCAGGAAAGTTACTTCCTCTCCAAGTCCCTATTTTCTCATCTGGATAATGAAGTTAATAATATCTACCTCAGAGTATTGTGATGATCCAATGGATCAGTTACTTAAAGTGGAGTGCTTGGCATATAGGAGTTGTTTAATCCAACAGGGTTTTCTAAATCCTATATCATGTTTTTGTGTTTATTTGGTGAGTACTTACTGAATAGTCATTATATTTCAGGTACTTGTTATATGCTGGCCAGAAAGAGAGATTACATTAAATCAAGAGTTTACATCCATTGTGGGATGAAGCAGGAAAGCAGAAACAAGTGAATGACCATCTTTTCAGATTGTGGTAAAAGCTGTGAAGGAGATAATAGTGGGTCACTGTGGATAGTGGTTGGGGAACTACTTGAGGATGTGTGGTAGGGAAAACTCTAGGGAAGACGTGAAGGTCTAGAGGAGTCAGCTGGTTGAACAATGAGGGCAAGAACACTTGAGGCTGAGGGGCCCGAGGGTGCCAGACCTGAAAATGGAAATAGCTCGGAGGATTCACGGAGCAAACGAGGTCAGTGTGGCTGAAGTACCCTGTGAGGGAGAGTTGTGAGACCAGGACATTTTGGCTATGGCAAGGAGTTTGTATTTTATTCTCAAGTGCAATGGGACTCTTAGAAAGGTTTTGAACAGGTGAATTAGATGTCAGCTATATTTTGATTGGTAATGCCATGCATTTTCTAAACTTGGGGCTGATGTCTTATTTCTCCATCTGGTGACTTGCATACAAGATCGCACCTGGGTCTTTGTCTAGCGATGCCTTACCTATCACTAAGATTCACATTCTTCTTCTCCAACATTTGCCTTCCTTGACTGTTCAGCTCACAATTCTCTTTCCTTTCAATGAAGTCTTTCAGTTCTTAAAATTTGCCATACTCTTTGGTATTTTATTTCACATATTCTCATATTTTTGTTCTTTTATTTTCCTAGTGAGTACATGCTCTGTGTCTCTCTAATGTTTCCTGAGTGTCTGTCACAGTGCTGGCACATGGTATGAAGGGAGGCAGGAAACACATTTTTAGAGAGCCTCCTGTGTGCAAGACTCCTTTGGCTTTTTGGCCCACTTCATGGTGTTCACACAACCTTGTGAGACATGTGTCCTCATATTTGACCATTGAGGACACAAGCTCCCAGGTGGTGAGTTATCTAATTTTAAATAGCACTGGAGCAAGAATTTGCATCCAGGTCTGTTTGTACTTAAAGCCCATGGACTTTGTTCTCTGTGTTAAGTTGCTTTGTCATCATGGTGAGAGACTGTAAACTTAATATTCAGATTAAAGATGTTTTCTCTTCACTTTAGGCAGTCTTAAGCATTGCAAAAGAACGTATGACATTGCCTCACAGTGCACCATTCAACTTATTCGTTTGAACATTTTCAGGATGGTTCTTCTAACGGAATGGTGATTTCTTTGTTTTCTTGATTGTACCCATTCAGGACTGGAATGTGGAGATTTCCTCCATGTTTGTTTTGGGCTACATTGACTTAGCCAACATTAGGGAAATTTATTCCTTGCCTGTAAAATTTCTTTGTTCATTTATTCTTTAGCTTTCATTAGTACTAAGTATGTGAGTTAAAATAACCAAACTACAACTACTATTTCATTCTACATGAGTTTATGAAAAATAAGTTTTTATGAAAATAAGATAGGTTGATTGGTCAGTTTGTAGCTGTCAAGAAAAATGTCACCATTTAACTTGTAATCAGTCTGCAGGATTGTTTTCAAGAATAACAGGTTTTATTTTGGTACAAAATTTCCCAGGAGTCCAAATGGGAAAAATGTAATGGCTATGTTTCTCCTTGAAATAGAGGAAGTTTTAAAATCATCTAAAGTTAATTGAATCTATCTAATTAAATTACACTGACCCCTTTTCAATAATTACTCTTTCCATAAAGCAGTAGTAAGATGGCTAACAAATCATCTTTTATTATTTCTAAAATTTTTCTAGGTTGTTGCTTCATGACACCTTTTAATGGTGGATGTCTACATTTGTGGTGATTTGCCTTTCAGAATGTTGTCCTTTATCTCCAAGAATGTGTTAGAATCTGAATAAAGAGTTAGGTATTTTGATAACCAAATTACAAAAGCTCATATTCTTGTGGAAAACTTATAAAATATGAATAAGCAAAAATAAAAATCACCCACAATTCATATTTTCCAGACTTTCCTATATGCATATGTATCCTGGAGCCAGACTACTTGGATTTGAATTCTAGCTCTGCCACTTACTATGTGACCTTGGGAAAGTTAAATAATTTGTCCATGCCTCAGTTTCTTCATCTTTACATAAAAGAAAGACTTACCTCACTGGGTTATTGTCAGTGTTAAATGAGTTAGTATATATAAAGTGCTTAGAATATTGTCTAGCCGGTTGTAAGAGCCATACAAGTAGAGATTTAAAAAACTTTTTCTAGAAAATTTCAAACACATAACAATAGAATGGCATTATGAACCCTGTATCCCTATCAACATTTGAGTACTGTTTCACATATCACTCTCTTTTTCCCAGGGTTTGGGGGACTGGAGTATTTTATAGGAAACACCATATATCACATCATTCCACAATAAATACCTCAGATTGTACCATTTTAATATATCCTAAAATGTAGTTTATTTTAAAGAATCAGTGCGCAAAATTTGAGTCATTTTTAAGGGAGGAAATACAATTAAGACACATAAATACATTCTCTGATGTTCTACTAAATTTTAGTTAATTGACTATTTCTTCAAGTAAGGATATCAGGAATATGAAGATTTTGTTATTGAGATTAGACATTTTTTGGCAAATAAGTTCTTTTTTTTTTTTAATTCATTTTATTGAGATATGTTCGAATACCATGCAGTCATAAAAAACAAAGCATACATTCAGTTGTTCACAGTACCATTACATAGTTGTGCATTCATTACCAAAATCAATCCCTGACACCTTTGTTACCACACACATAAAAATAACAAGAATAAAAATTAAAGTGAAAAAGAGCAATTAAAGTAAAAAAGAACACTGGGTGCTTTTGTTTGTTTGTTTGTTTGTTTTCCTTCCCCCATTTTTCTACTCATCCATCCATAAAGTAGACAAAGGAGAGTGTGGTCCATATGACTTTCCCAATCACAGTGTCACCCCTCATAAGCTACATTTTTATACAGTCATCTTCAAGTTTCATTGGTTCTGGGTTGTAGTTTGATAGTTTCAGCTATTTACTGCTAGCTACTCCAATTCACTAAAATCTAAAAAGGGTTGTCTATATTGTGAGTAAAAGTGCCCACCAGAGTGACCTCTTGGCTCCTTTTGGAATCTCTCTGCCACTGTAGCTTATTTCATTTCCTTTCACATCCCCCTTTTGGTCAAGAAGATGTTCTCCATCCCACGATGCCGGGTCTAGATTCCTCCCCGGGAGTCATATTCCATGGCCAAATAAGGTCTTTAAAATGATTGGGCATCAGCTTCATTGTAAATATACTGTAAAGATCTGTTTTGTATGAACAGAATATCTTTAAAAAAAGTTTTGTACTGAGCAATTTGAGTAATTATTTTGGTGGAGCAAAAATATTTTAAAAAATTGTAATGTTAGAAAAAATCTTACAAAGGAACTAACTTCGAAGACTTCTTTGAAAACTTAGATTGGATACCAGAGATAAATAAGTCCTTCAATTTTTAAAAGTAATTTTTTCATCTGCATACTCATATTTTTAACATATTAATACCACACATAATGACATTTTATAGAAAAGGTTATTCAAACATAATTGGAGAAAATATTGTAACAGATCAGGCATTATTCAAGTTGGTGGTTTTGTTTCTTACTTTAGTGCCTGGTTCTCCTGGACAGTAATTAGTTCTAACATGGAATTTCCTGTCTTTGATCTTATTTTAGACTCCTGTCTCAAAATCTATGAGTAAGTAGCATGTGATAGTAGCAGAGAAAGAACTAAATTATAAAGGCAGGAATTTGCACTTTGATGTACTTTTCATAAATTGCAACTAGTGAGATCATCAAAACTCATAGTCACCTAAACTTGCTCAGTACTTGAATTATAGATCTTAAAATTCCTGAAACATGATACAGAAATCTGGAAAGTGCTAGTCATGCCTCCCATTACTGATGATCTAGTGGAAGAACAGTGGGCTGGAAGTCAAGAAATCTCCTCACCTGAATTCTGCGATGATAATTTGCCTTTTTGGCAAGTTGCTTAACATCTCTGACAAGTGCTTTCTTCATTTAGCCAATGAAAAGATGGACTGAAGGGAAATGATCTCAGGTCCATTAGATTAGGGAGATGCTAACTACTATAACAAGGTATAACAAGGTAGCTACTGACCCCAAAATACAATGGTTCAAACAAGATATGTGTATCTTTCTCATGTAATATTTCAAATTCCAGGTCAGTATGCAGCTTTATAAGTTATCATTTAGGTATCCAGGTTCATTACATCTTGTTTCTTCAGCAGTGTTCAACAATCCATCCCATGATAGGATTGCTGTCAAACCCAACTGCAGGTTGGGGGAGAGAGTGGAGGAAGCAGGCTCCAGCTTGGATGTAGCTAATCACTTCTGCTCAAACTCCACTGGAGCGAACTTGATCACGTGGTCATACCTAATCATAATTGAAGCTATGACATATAATGAGAGTCAGGTTACAATTTTATTAATACAGAAAAAGGGAAGAGTAGATATTGGAGGATAGCTAGCAGTCTCTTCTACATCCAGGCAATTCCTGCTTTCTGATTATTATATTGACCAAGTGGCTCCTGTCAGACCACTTAGTTGCCTTTTGCCTCGGCTTGATTTGAAATTATTGGCTAACATAAAAGTATTTCCTACTCTCAGCTTAATTTAAAGATGCCTCATTGGTCTCTTTGGGATATAATGATTGAAAATTACTATTTTCTTGCATTTGCTCTGTAGTGTTAAATGGAAAGATTGAGATTTCCCCATGATCTTTCTTTCCATTTTTGTGAATCATATAGTTAGGGGGACTCAAATTATTTTGCCTTGTTACTTTGGGAGTTCAGGTGGAAGTTGGATTTTGAAACTTTTGAAGGAAGAGCGAGGCTGAGCTTGGGTTTCTAGGAGGTGCTGGGGTTTAATATAGGGTGATGAAACAACCCAGCTGCCAAATCCTAGAGAGGTGTGTAGAATTACTTAGGGTTTGGAACGTAGAAGCTAAGCAGGCAGAAAAACAAGGAAGATATAAATATTGGACAGCAGAGCAATGGGGGAAGTTGAAAAGTATAGGCAGGTTTTTTTCTTTTTTTCCTTTTTAAAGAGCAGGACAAAGCAACTGGGAGGGTCTGGTATATCCTTGAGCCATAGTCCTGATAAATTGGTAAGATCACTCAAATTACTGGTGATGCTCATTAGCTTTTTGACAAATGTGTGTTTAAAAATATGTGTTTAAAATCCTCAGGCTGATTGTGTCATAACAATTTGTGGAAGGAAGAAATGAAATAGACACCATAAATAATAACTGGAATAATTGATAAAGTATTAGAAAGAAGAAAGTTAGAAAGGAAAAAAGTCCTAGATTTTGCGTCCGTAAAACATAGGGTCCTATTAATAGGGATGAAGTATACATTTTTATTGATCAGTATGGTGCTGACACTGATCATGTAAACTGGCTTCAAGAATGTACTCTCTATAACCCTGACTTCTGCTTTGATATTCCTGCCCTTGAGCTTTACCTATATAGAAATTCTGAAGTCAGGCATGCTCAAATGTATCTTTCTCTGTGACCATTGCCCTCCTGTCTCCTACCCTCCACTACCCCACATAATCAGTTACTCCCTCATCAGGGTTTCCATAGAATTCGCCAATATAATTAGATATTTCTCTTATTTTTCAGATTGCTGCTCTTCATTTGTGGTTTTGAATAAGGGATTTCTGTGTGACACATATTTGTATAATTTGATATCCCAGAGAAATTAGTGAGAGAGAAAGTTGAAAACTGAAAGTATTCTGTATATCTACTGGTCCTTTATTATTTCTAGAGTACAACTGATAGACTTACTGTCTTGGAAGTATTCATATAGGGCCAAAAAGTGGTGCAGGTAAGATGATAATTGCTTATGTTAAACAAATGCTTTGGTTTACTTTGAACTTAAAGCATATACAGTAGGGCCTCGTTTTATGTGACCAATACTTTCTACACCCTTCGCCTAAGTTGAAACTTGTGCATAATAGCGAACCCCATTATTTAATACGTATGCCTTATACGAACATACTTATCACACTTTTTATAAATAAATAAGGCAAATAAGCACGCTAGTAACAGTAAGTAAACAAAATTAATCATAGAAATAATTTTTAAAAATCTTAATTCTCTCTGTCTCTGCCTTTATATTTTTCGATTGCCAAATGTATATATGAATCCACGTGTTGAGTTCGTGTAAAACAAGGTCTTACTGTATTTCAATATCTATGAAAGATTGCATTAAAAATTCTTTTTAATTTAGATTTAGGCAAACAAAACAGACACCGTGACAGGCTGGAACTAAATATTTTTAAATCAAACACTCTTTTTTGTAACATTTGATTTATGGAGCATATTGTGCCTGCTTTCCTTTTAGTAAAGAATGCTATGATAAGAAGTAATATATAAATTGTTTTGTGTAATGGGTAAAATGCTCAAAGGAAGTTGAGATTAAAAATAAAGTAGGACACATGCTACACTGCCCATGCTAAGGAAAGCATGTGTACTCCTTTATGAAATTCCCTAAGAGAATATGTTTTTATACCTTGAAAGGCCAAATGGTTGTGATTAACCTTGAAATATAAATCTCTTGCAGATGAATGGCACTTGCAATTTGTAGCCCAGGGGTAGCAAATCAAGGATGATATCAAATCATATTGCAGCCTGGGTAGTGGTTTTGAGAATGCTTATTGGGCATTTGTTAGAAAAGATAAAGTTACTATCAATTTAAAAACCTATTCATTCTCTAAAGTGTCACACCAAAATAAGGGCTTTCGTAAGCTTTGGTATTTGTCATTTATACTTAGGTAATTCTGATAAAAATAGCACTCTTTTATCGCAGTGGTCCACCTCCTAGAGACAGGGTCATCTTTCTAGATGAGGATATTACTTTGTCTTCTCCACTGCCATATTGAGCTATTAGCCTAATCAGACTACTCATCTGGTCACCAAAGCAATATCCAAATTTCAGTATTCTTGGCCTGGAGCAGAGAGTATGACTCCACATTTTCTACTATTGACATTTTGTTAAGACTATTCTGTCCCACAGGCCTATAGCCATCTACCTCTTCGGGTACTCTAAAGTCTACCTTTTGAGTTAGATTAGATCATCAGAAAACTCTGTATTTGCACCCCATTAGCAGAGGTTCTTTTGCTGAATTACATGTTATGTTATGCCCATAGTTTTATACAGGATTTGTTTAAAAAGAAGTAATATAAAATTTCCTTTTACTTATGTAATTAAGAATATTGCTTGTATCACTCATATTCCATATAAAAAGTCCAGTATGAGAAATTTCCTTCAGAGTTTAGGGGCAGGAAAAATTTTTTTTCTTTGATAAATGGTACTTTTTCCATCTTTTAGCTAGTAAGAGAGATGCAGTTTATCTTATTTATTTATTTACCCTAGCTGCTTGAAAGCAAAGAGTCAAATTTACAACAATTATGTCAACAAAATTAAAAAATTAAAAAGTAGTCCTCATATAAATCAGGACTCTGCAGACTATGGTCTGCCACAACTTATTTTTGTAAATAAAGTTTTATTGAAATACAGCCATGGTCATTTGTCTGTGTATTGTCTATGGCTGCTTCTATGCTACAAGGACTGACTTAAGCAGTTGTTATCTGACCCTTTACAGGAAAAGTTTTCCATTCCTGATATAAACAAAAACATGATGGTGTGGGTAAGACCAAATGCAATAGTTCTGAAGGTATATAAAGCAAGGTGATTTTTAAGATGTGGCTAGTTGGGATATGCTTAACAGAGTAGATGTGCTATGAAAAGAATTTCATTTGTAAATAGTGACAGCTGATAGAAAAGGGATTTTATTTGGAGAGAACAGCAAAAATAAAACCCTTTAGGAATGAGCACATTTCGAGCATGTGGGATTGTGTTGAAGTCTGTTTTTGCTAGATTGGAATTGGACACTGATGAAAATGAAGTTGAATGAGTGAAACCATTATAGAGGGCTTAAAAACCATGTGTCAGGCTTTGTATTTAGTCTGACGAGCAATTAAAAACCCACTATGAATTATTCACAGGGAAATGATGGGATGGAAATAGCATTTTAGGACAGTTAATCTGATAGCGGTGTATGGGGTGAACTCAGCATGGAGAACCCTAAGACTCAGCAGTTACTGAAGTAAGGCACGAGAAACTAATATGATGAATACAGAAATGGATAGGAAAGGTAGACTCTGAGAGTTGGAAAGAATGAAGCAAACTTTGTGACTGGATTTCAAGAATGGTCGTAAAGGAAGTTGTGAGAGAACTGGGAAAAGAATGGAAACAAAGAAGGTGTTTATGGGGGGAAATATGTATTTTGTTTTTACATCCCAAGTTTCTGGTGTTTTAGATCCTTATAAGAAGAAAAAGTGGGGGAATGTTGGAGATCTGGAACTAGACGAAAGCAGTAAGAGAATTTTTGTAAAGAGAGAAGAGCATGAGTCAGAAAGGATTGGAATGCCCCCAGGAATGAAAATGGTGTGCTAGAAGGAGAGTGGTCACAGAAATAGGAGGAGCTGGTAGAGCAGTGTTCCTAATGTATGTCCCAGGGAAGATTAGTTGTATAGACTGATAGGCATTTCTAGAAATAAAGGGTGTGTGGTTGGATGAGCTTGGTTGTACAGACTTCTTTAATGTAGTATCAGGCACCATTATTTATATTTCTAAGATCTCTCTTTCCAATTTTGGATTCATGTATCCAACTATCCACCTGACATCTTGAGATCACTTGTATGTCTATTAAGCATCTAAAAATTAACTGTTCAAAATGGAATTCCTGCTTTTTCCCCCCAAACCTGCTTGCGTATCTCAGTTGATAGCAACTCCATCTTTTCCTTTTAGTATAAAAAATGCCATGATAAGAAATAATATAAAAAGTGTTTAATGTGTAAAATGCCCAAAGGAAGTTGAGAATAAAAATAAAGTTACTCAGGTCAAAAACCATGGAGTTGTTCCTGACCCCTTTCTTTCCCCTATTCTCTCATCCAATCCATTAGCAATTAGGTTGACTCTACCTTCGAATATAACTGGAATCTCACCACTTGCCAGCCCAAGTGATTCTATTACAGTCTTATTGCTTCTTTCTGCAGTAACTTCCCATTTCATTCAGATTAAGTGCATCAGTCCTTTCAGTGTCCTATAAGACATTTTATGATCTGGCTTCTCATTGCCTCTCTGACTTTATTTACCGCTTCTTTCTGCTCCAGAGTGGTCTCTTTGCTCTTGTTGGAATAGGTGTAAAGCTTTTGCTTGTGGGACTTTTGTACTCACTGTTTTTTCTGTGTGTGTCACTCTTCTCCAGATATCTGTATGGCTAATTGCCCTTCCTCCTTTAAGTGTTTGTTCAAATGCCACCCTCATGAAGAGGCCTACTTTGAAGTGTACCCTTTACCCATCTCTGACCCCTTTACTCTGCTTTACTTTTTTTTCTATAATACCTTCCACCTCCTAACATACATTTTACTTATTATTTATTTTTTGTTTGTTTTTGTTTGCCTCTTTCTACTGGAATGTAAGCTCCACAAGGGCATGGATTTTTGTTGGTTTTATTTACTGTTGTAACCCAACCACCTAGACCAGTGTCTGACACCCAGTAAGCATCTAATAAGTATTTGTTAGATGAAAAGAATGATCTCCAAGATGAGAATATGACATGTATTGCACGTATTGTTTTCCCCACTGTGTGTGTGTGTATGTGTGTGTGTGTGTGTGTGTGTGTGTGTGTATGTGTATATATTTTTAATGGAAAACTTTTTATCTTGGGTTTCCCAGGGGCACACTTTGGGAAATTCTGTTGTGATGTATTATGGAATTTGAAGGAGAAGAAAATTCCAAGAAAGTTGTGATTGACACCACTGGGAAACTGAAGAAATTTTGACTTGCATAAGCTGATGTGTAGATTTAGATAGGGGAAATGGTTTACAATCTTTGAGCAAGTTGTTTTAGTGCGGTAGAATGTCAAATTCAAGGGAGTCAGACTGGATGCCAAAGAAGAAAGCCAGGATAAGTTGCCTGTTCTGAGAGTTTAGCTTTGAAAGAAAGGGAAGAAAGTGGAGTGATGCAAGTTCAAGGCAAGGTGCTTCCTTTTTTGAGATCAGGGGAGCTTGGTTTTGCTGCTTGTTATTTTAGGAAGGTAACCTAGGGCATACATTTTATATTTTAGTCATGTTGATTGGATAAATTAAGATCCTTAGGAAGTCTTTGGTTCTGTGCCTCCGTTTCACCACCTGTCTTCCTCCCTCCTTTTTGCATGCTTTTTTTTTTTTTTTTTATTTGAGCGCCCAGTAAGAATGAAAGGTGTGATATAGATGTTAAAAGTTGGTGCTAATTGCTTGCTTGTTCTCCTTTAGGAGACATTTCTCTACTTCCTGAAAATAGCTCACCTAGGCTTCACACTTATCACTAGCAGTTAGGTTAGTGTTTAAATACTGAAGTAAGGCATAGTTAAAAATTTTTGTAACAGTTTGGGTCTTTCTTTCTTAGTTTCTATGCATAAAAGAATTGATTTATATATCAGACTTGCGGAGGAAGTTTTAAATCATAATGGCTTGAACTTCTGGGTATTTCTTTGGCTTATATATTGTGAATTCATCTGTTTCAGGATTAGGTGTAATGGGAAAAACCAAGAGCTGTTGGGCATTTTGAATTCATTTATCAGCCATGGCATTTGAGTGCTGAAATAGTTGATAAGGCCAAGGATTACTTTGCTTTATTTCTATTGTTGTCTTTGGCATGAATAACTTTAATTTTATTTAAGGAAGAAATGAGATTGATTTGAACTCCTTTTCTGGACTAATAAGTATTCTTTTGCTTTGGTTACAGAATCTGCATACATAAATGTAAGAAAAGTAAAAATGTCGGATGATATCAGGAAAAGGTTTGAATTTCCAAATTCTCTTATCCAATCACAGGTAATTTTATTTATTGATTTTGCTTCATGGTAACAAATGGACCTTTTTGGTGGATTGTTAATTGAACTTTAATTTTTAACACTAAATATTTTATTTTTCTACATATAGAGATTTATATTATTTTATTATACAGCTTTTATATGAGTTATATTGAAAGTATATATTTTTGACACAGGAAAGTTAATATTTGAAACTGATCATTCTCAGCTTCTTTTTATATCATCCCTTTTTTCCTAGCAATAATAAAACCTTGATTAACTAGGAAGCCCCTGATATGTATTTTTTAAATTTATATTTAATTTTTGGGAACAGAGGTAAATGGTCATACATCCATAAAGTATGAAGGATTTATTATTTTAAAAGGTATATTCTACCTCTGTGCAACTATTAAGAATAATAGATTTTTAGAATCATGACATTCAGTAAAAAGATATCCTGGGTTTAAAAATTTGATCTGTACACTATGCTTTCTAAGGTAGGAGATTGTGCTATTTTAGTTGAGAGAGTATTTCAGTAATTAAGGTTAAAACAGAGAGGGTGTTTAGTTAGACTTCAGCTAACTAGAAGCATTCTGGTTAATCAAGGTACCATAATAGCATATTGTCTTTTCTTGTGAGAGTAATGGTAAGGGATCAGAAGACCTGCCTGAAGATTTAAGGATGTGCAGCATCCTGGATACTTTCGAGAGTAAACTTCGGACATGCCTGCTGTGGGAATTGACTTAGCTGGGTAGTGGGGAACCCTTCCATGAGGAGTAGAACACTCCTTATGCAAGATTCCCTTCTACCTGACTGGGTTGGAGTCATATCCTACTCTGTGCAGCACTGCTCTTTACCATGAAGAAGAAGATAAAGAAGGCTTGGAGGATATTGTCCACAATTTTTATTTTTCTGTACTTGGAGTCCCTTCATTAGTATAGCTAATCAAGAATACGATATGTGTTACTGTTAAATTAAGTGAAAAGTGTATTGTATTGGTTAGTGTAGGATGTCTATTAAATTATTCTGTTGTGAAAACTTAAGTTGCAATAGAAGCTGATTTATCATTGGATTTTGTATTAAAATCAGTACAGGCTGTATTCTCTGATTTGTTAAAAGGGTAAATTGAAAACTAAGTTAGAGAAATTGAACCTGGCTGGGGTTGATGGGATTGTCATCATCAAGCTTATTTTCTTTTAGTATTTTTTCTAAATATGAACTGTGGTGGGTTTTATTCCTCCCGTGTGTTTTTATTGATTTTATTAGGTTCTTGTGATTGTGCCTTGTCCTTTTTGAATACTTCTTATTGTTCTTCTGTAATCACTGTTAAGTGTTAGCACCATATTTCATTGATTCACATGCAGTTTTTCACTCTGTAACATGTTCGAAATTTGGTTGCATCCTATAATTGAAGGCAACAATTGTGATGTAGTTGGTGTTGCATGCACATGCATGAACTTGACCATAATTTTCTAAATGAGTCTAAAAGAGCTCTTTAATTCTAAATTATAAAAAGACATATATCACAGATTAATTGGCAGCCTATTTTTTTCCTTTCTTAGTGGTACATATAATAACAGTACATCTTACAATTGATGACCAGTCATATTCAATGAAATCTGGTATATTTTGTTAACAGTTACCATAACTACTCACTGGCCCTCAAGTCTTATTACTAGCCCTTTTACCAAAAGGTAAGAGATAGTATATTAAACCAACCCCATCATGTAAATGAGTGACTTGTATTGCAAGTCTGAGACTATTAAGTGTCAAAGTCTTAAATCAATTCCAATATGTGAGATACCAAAAGGAATGAGGAGGGAGTAGGTGCTGTGTTTTTATTTGAGCTTCTCTTGATGCTTTGCAGGATTGGCAGTTATTCACAGCTGCATCATACATTGATCTTAAGTGCAGGATGGACAGTTCTTGGCAGTAGCAAAGTATTTTCCCAACCCATACACATAATGGCTGCAATTGTTAATATGTGGGGTATGGGGTAGTGCAGAAGGACTGAGGTAATCATATTGATGAATTTATGTAATCAATACTCCTATAAAAGTTTTGAGTTTAATTTTGAACTTTTTGACTGAAGCAGGATATTAGAAAATTTTAGAGATTTATGACACCAAAAGCTTATTAAAGAGCTAAAATCTATGAGAAAATGAAAGCAATTAAAGTCATACAACTTAGAGGAGGGAGAATGGTGTGGTGGAGGGGGCACCTGTTGGTTCAGATCTGGGTGGGCTGTGTCATAAAGAAGGGGACCAGTTTTTTCCATCTTCACTGTGGACCTGAGGAAGTATGCAGATTTTGTTTAGATGCAATGAAGTTTTTTAAAACTGTGGGGTTCTCATTTACCTCATGGTTTAGTGGCTTAAACAATATCAAGTTATCTTCTAATACTAAATGACAGCACATTGAACTGAAAAATCCAGCGATTTTCTTAACATCTATGAATTGTAGTTTGCTTATTGGTAACCTGGGATAATTGTGCCTATCTTGAGGGTTGTTAAGAAGATTATAAATTATGTATATGGACTGCCTAAATCAGTGCCTGCTGCATAGCACACATTCAATGAATGGGAATTTTATTTGTTACCAGTTGAATGCTTAGCATACATCACCTAAAATTGGTATTAGTTACCTTCAAAAGCATTATCTGGAGAGAACTTCTGAGGGAATTATTTATTAATTTTATTTATTTTTTAGGCTGTGGGTCATCTTATTGCTGCAGTCTTGAAGGAAAATGGTTTTTCAGGAAAGATCTGCCAATCCACAAACCAGGTCTGTGTTGAACTTTGTGCTTTAGTTCTGTTCTGATGTTGCTGCAAGCTGGATCACATATGCACTTCTCTTGTTTCCCTAAACAAGGTTCAGGTCACCATAAAAATGATTTTGAACTGTGAAAAGTTCATTACCTTTTTTTTTGTGGTTTGCCACCTTTTTATTCCATAGCATTCTTTTAAATTTTAAAATTTGCTATAACAGACTCCAGAAATAAGATATGGAGAGGGTAAAAAGAAGTAATCCATTCTTAAGATTATTAATGAAAAATAACATGGCTGATGAGGGAACTCAATATTTAGAGAAGGTTGATAGTGTTGCCTCTCAGGGAATATTTTTGGTTAATAGAAAAGTAAACACAGTGGCTCTGTTTGGATGTAGGAGATTTCTCATGCTTCAGGTCAGCCCCAATTATGAGTCTCAGTTGAAATGGTCCTGCTTCTATAAGTGGGAGCTAGAGGAAAAATTCCATACCTATGCATAGGGCAGGTCAGTGCTAAGAGTTGGAGCAATGCCAGCTTAATGGGATACACCACGTGGGTTTTTGTTGACCAGTGGTATATATTTTGACATGTTGGTTGGGAAACTCTATCAAAGAGAGATGCTCTGTGGTACATTCTAGGGCGAAACAGAGGTGACGAAAGTAAGGTTTGTTTTTTTTTTCCACAACAGAAATAAATTGATTTCTGTTCTTTCATATTCCTTTTGATTAGCTGTTCCAAGTTACATTTTTTACAGCTTCTGCTAAAAATTGAGGTAAGTATAGGGGCATAGTTCACTAATTGGCAGTTATCTGGTGTTTGTAGGTAGTCATATAAGTTAGGCTTTCTCTGAGAACCCTGATCTTAATCCTGCCTGTAATCACATTATGTACTCTGAAAAGATCTAGTGGTTTTACTTAAACTGCCAAAATTTATTGAACATCAGATCCCTGTAACTAAATGTTTCCTCTCCTATTAATATATGAATGCTTACTTCCATGAGGACACAGTATTACGTGAGGCAATACTTTGTTTATTCATTTATTTTGTTTTTCTGCCTTAGTAATGGAGTAAAGACATTGTTACAGGTGAATAAACTTCCTTCTGAATAAAAAGAGAAATGGAATATAAATCTTTCCTTATTGCTGTGATTTTTAACTGTATTGTTCTTTTAATAGTGGAATCATAAGACTGAAAAGGCTCTCAGAAGCAACTACAGTGAGAAAGTGGGAAAAATATGATGTTGATTTCTATTCTCTCAGTTATTTCTTGGGAGATGGGGATCTTTTTTTTTCCCTGGGGTTCTAATTTTTTTCTGAAATTATTTATTCTATAATAAATTATGTCAGAAGGAAGGAAAAATAGCTCTGTTATGTGTGTGTGTGTGTGTGTGTGTGTATATTTTTTTAAAATAAAAATAAAAACTTTGTGTAAATCTAAATGAACTTAACCCACGGTCACAGACTTAATTCAGTCTTTTTCTGGATCATAGTCTCTTGAGAAATGATGAAAGCTAGAACCCTTGCTTTTATAGGGTTTTTCGAAATAAGTAATTTATGTTTACTATTTGCCCTTTTGGTGCTTTTCTGTCAAAGAAGACTGATTCACAGTGTGAGGGGGAAAATCACAGTCTCTTTCTTGGGCAAACTGATTTTTTTTGTATCTGGTTAAATTTCTTGGTTAGAGGGTCCTGCTGCAGCCAGGGCTTAGTTTTGATCCCCCTTTAGTTTTGTAATGTTCTGGTATTCAGGTCAAAACACTGCCAGCAGCTGCCTTATTTTGCAACTGAGATACTGGGTCGGAGAGAGTTGCTGCATCAGAACACATCTATTACCTCCTTTTTGAAAACCAACTTTATTTTACTCTATGAACGAGAGACAGCAGCATTATCTTTGTGTAGGAAAGCTAGCTGATGGTGAATGAATTTCACTTTGACAAATGGTTGGGAGGTGTGTGTGTTTGGTGCTTCTTGGAAGTGTCTTTTAATCATTGGTTGGATTTCAGACTCCTGCTTTGAACTTGCTCTGGGAGAAGTGTTGCAGTGACAATGTAGTGGTTCGAACAGCCTGCTGTGAAGGGCTGGTGGCACTTGTTGCCCAGGATCATGCAGAGTTCAACTATGTTCTCAATGGAATACTCAACCTCATTCCTTCAACCAGGTACTCTTTTCTCTTATGCTTGATCAGTTAACAATTTGTTAAGTTTTAGAAAAAATCACTGATTTGCTATTAAGGGTCAACATTCACCCTATTTACCAATTGTTTTCTTTTCCCTTAAAATGTCATGCATTCGTTAATTGTAACAAATGTACCATGTTAATGTATAAGGTGTTAATAATAGGTTAGGATGTGGGAATCCTGTATTTTATGCATGATTTTTCAGTAAACCTGTAACTTATGTAATTAAAAAAGTCATGCAATTGATATCTCATATGTGATGAAATCATGCTAATTTAAACCCTGCAGTTTTGGAATTTTTGATCATTTGCCATATTTAAATGTGGGGGCTATACCTAAATTTATCATTGTTCTGTTTGTGAAGAAAATAGCTAAAGTAGTTTCTAATTCATAATTGCAACGCAAGTGCTTGGCTTATTTTAAGAAAGAAGGTTACCCATAAGCATTACTACTTCTACAGTGGAAGAGTTAATAAATTACGCTGGAAATACTTGGTCAGCCCTCAGCATTAGTAGGCATATTAGGAAAGAATAGCACTAATCTCTTGAAAAATATTTTGTAATTTAGATGTGCTTCCACCTGATTATTCCAAGTTTTGTTCTTTGAATTTGTTTGGTAGCATTATATTTAACCCATTCTATACTTGGGGTAATTGAATCACAGCGGATGAAAGGTATTTTGCTCCATTCCGATACAGTCAATAGGGTCATATTTGAACCATCCTATGGAAGTTAGCATCTCTTTTAAAATACTTCCTGAAAAGGAGATGCTGTTTTCTGCTTCAAGAATACATGCTTCATCTATTATCCCTCATTTCTTTTGCCTACTTTAAATCCCTCCTCCTTCTCAGTGGAGTTGCTTGCTCTTCTCCATGTCTTTTTTTACTCATTATTGTAGCATCATCAGAGCTGAATACTTAATCTTTTTTTTCTGCCTTCAATGGAGGTAGAATACAGTTGTAACTATCCATCTGCATAAGAGGCCTTCCTGTGCTTGAAGTCTGTTAGCCTAAATAGCCTCTGGCTCTTTAATCTTTCTTCATAAATCTTATTCTGTTCCCTTATATCGTTGTATCTTTCTGGCACCTTCTTTGATTTTTCTTTATATTTTGCTGTCTATGGTCATAAACTCCAAACTCTTCAGCACAGTGTATAAATTCTTCCCAGATTAGCTCCAGCCTACTATTTAAGCTGCATTTCCTGCCATGAACCTTCTTCTGTTGCTATTCACAACTGTTCACTATTCCTGAGTTTTTGTGTGTGCTCTGCCTCTGCATGGAATCTCTCTTCCCCTTCTCTTTCTGGCATTATTTCTGTCATCCTTCAGGGCTCAGCTTGGATGTCACCTTCCCTACCCAGACACCTCCCTCTTCTCAGCTGGACTACTAGCTCTTTCACAGTATATTTTTTATTTAACTATATTTTATTATCTACCTTTCTATCAGTTGCTTAGTAGGTGATCAGATATTTCTAGATAAGTAAGGGTTTGATTATGGCTAAAAATGTCTTCAGTTTCTCTTTGTCTCTGTCTCTTTCTTTCTACACATACATACACAATTATAGAAGGATCACATTCAATACCCATTAAAAGAGTAGTTTGGAGAGACTTTTTAAAAGTTAAGGTTTTTATGTGTCTCTCTTTTTCTCATTTATTGGTTGACCTTCAGCAAGCTACCTAGATTCTCTTTGCCTTGTCCCTTTTTATTTGTCAAATGCGGGTAATGGTATTTGTTCCTCCTTAAATAGTTTTCAAATGCCTAAAAATCCACAAACATAAAATCTACTTGATTGTGTAATTGAACTATTTATATTTAAATATTTCAGGAGCTAAGGGGGCCAAGGTAATATATTCTGTCTGTTGAAGCAGTATTTATAGCAAGTTAGGTTATACCTTTAGTTCCAGAAGATCAGCATTGAAAATAATGCCACTATAGGATATTGTTAATATATCAGTATAAATCCATCATCACCATTGTAAACTACAAAGTATAAGCTTTTTTTAATGATGAATCAGCATGTCACCTGATGTATTAAATTTTGCCAGCAATATATTATATTTTATATTTTTATCAAATATAAAAATATTTTTAATTAAAAAATTATTTTTTGAATAGGTAATACATATACGTGTATTCAAAGGTTATATGAAGCAAAGTCTCTGTCCTACCCCTTGGTTTTTCTCTTTAGAGACAAAAATGTTACCAGGTCTTATTATCCTTTTAAAGATAGTCTATGTACATATTACCAACATTTATGTGCATCTATTTTTCCTTTTTTAAAAAAACGCTAATAGTAACCTGCTGTACGTAGTATTCTTTATCTTGGACTTTTCAGTTAAAAAGTGTGTCTTGGAGATTATTCCATAAAATACGTAAGGAGCTTTATAATTGTTTTTTTTGCTTTGATGTGACCACAAAATTTATTTTAAGAAAAAACTGTGAGTACTTTATTACCTTAAAACCTTCTTGATACTGGTACCTAGATGAAAAAAAGGGAAGTATCTGGTAGACAATTTCAAACATCTTCCTATTCAACATCAGCTGCTCAGTAATACTTTTGGATTTTTGTTATTGAAATGTCCTACATTTTCTTCAGCACAACTTTTTGACGGGCCTTTGACTCTTCAGACACTGACTGAGTGCTACCCTGGAGGGAACAGTGGATGGGTACCTCAGTAAAACATATCTACTGGATGGAGACTCTGCTCCCTTCTTGCCAAAAACATGAAATGCAATAGAGCTGCTGCCACTGCTGCTGAGACAAAATGGCACCGAGAAGCCTCTTTCAATTTTTAAAAATTATATATGTCATATTCTCTGATATGATATGCCATAGTTTAGCTGATCCACAGTGTTTCCAGTCTTTAGCAATTACAGACAGTTCTTTAATGAATAATCTTACACATATGAGTGACCAGTAGGTTTTATGGTTCTTTGAAAATATGGCCAAGATATGGGAGAAAGCCTTTAAGTTTACAGTGAGCAAATATATAGAATCTTTAACAGTGGATGGATCCAGGAAAAAGTTTTGAATTAGTTTGATCACAAAATGTGTTAAATAAGTGCTCCGTTTTCTTTATTGTTACCAGTAAAGGTAATAATTATTTGCATGTCAGAAACAGAATTTTCTTGATTTGCTTTATTTCAAGTAGCAAAGCTTTGTGGTTTGTTCTATTACAGTGACTATATTTTGCACGGTTTACTTTAAAAAAAAAACAAAATGAGAATCAAACTTAAGAAGCAAGTTAATTAAAAACAGGAGACCTAAACAGCCTGTGCCTCCAAATGCTCCCAGGGAACCTTCTGAGACAGAAAACCATCTCTATCTTTAGGATTTAAAGTAGGAATGACTTTGCTATTTCTATATGCTTCTTCACTGAGTCACTATGGGTCTTCAGTTTCCAGTGCTTAAGGTTCTGCATGTTTCTAGATTTCTCTTTTTAAAATAGAAGTGTATTGGAATCTAGAGGCACCTTGGGAACAGAGTCACACAAGATTGTTCATCTTTGATTTAGAGAAACAATTCTAAAACTTTATCCATCTTGCCTATCTGCTAATCTGGCATCTTTCAGAGAGAAAGAGTGGAGGGTAGAGAGAGATGGGGGTGGGGAGAGAGAATGGAGAAAGTAACCTTCTATAGAGTCTTCGGAGAATGTAGTTTCAGGAGCTCTCAGCATTGCAGCAGATGATAATAATTGCAAGGAAAGATGGAAGAAAAAGCACGTGAGACCATTTCTCCCAGCCTTACAACATGTTCCCTGGGCCTTTGAGGGTCTGTTCTGTAAAATTCCCTTGGAATGGGTCTGGAACCGCCAACTTGAAACCAAGCCCACAATTTGAGAAACCTTGGTCTTGAGTCTGTTACATTGTGTAGTCCAACTTTGAAAAAGGTATTTGCAGTGCTGTCCTTTAAACCTCAGGGAGTGTCTGGGAAAGTGTCTGGCACTGCTTGAGAGACTGTTCTCTTCAAAGGAATAGTTTGATGTCCAAGAGTTGTTCTTGGTTCAAAGCTGAGGCAACATGAAACAATTGCAAACTAGTTTTTATAGCTTCTGTAAACAAAGAAATGGATTTAAGAGCTCTAAAATGTTCTTTTAATCAGTAAGAAAATTTGAAAGGAAAATTATTCCCTAGGGAGAGTGAAGGAATAAAGGGGACCGCAAAGGAAACACAGTAAGAAAATCATTATGACTAGTTGTATGTAAATTTCAAAGAAATTAACCTAAAGTGAAATTAAAGTGAATGATACATAGTAGCATGTATTTTTATTGTCCTTCAAGTATTTGCTTATTTTGAGGTTAGATTGTTTTTGTTTGTTTTTATTTTTACATTGAAATTATTTTAAGAAAGATTCCAAGAGCACAAGGAGTTTCCCATTTTTTTTTTTTTTTCCATTAATTTTTTTTTCCTTAACTGCTCTGGCTCCTAGAAGGCTTATACAGCCATTGTTACAGTTGCTTAGTAACGGGATTGTGAATAAAAACCTTACTCTCTTGTGGAAGCAGGTATTCAGTTTTTGATGTTGAGGTGTCATGACAGCCTGTAATTTCAGAATTTCAGCTCAGCTCCACCACCCCCAACCTTCTTTTAAAAATAACCTGGTTAGGAGGGTTATGCACTAGATAAACTAGGCTAGCATTTGATTTCTGTGCTGTTTGTGCTACTATACAGGGAAGGGACTTGCAATTGATGTACTCTGCATTTGGGGGAAATTAAAGTATATTCTCTGAAATTCCTATAATCTACAAGAGATCTACTTTTTATGAAATTTTGCATAGAATATTAAAACTTTCCATAGTGGTCCTTGACTAGAGCTATTGGATTCAGTGAGTTGTTGATCATGGATTGATAAATCCATGGTTAAAAATGATTCTTAGATTTATTTGGAGTTAAGATTTAGAATAATTTACTGAGAAACTTCTGTCTCGAGGTTCATCTTGCTTTCACTCTCTTCTCTCTGCCTTTTTTTTTTTTTTTTTTTGGATTTACTTTATTATTTAGAAAATGTCTAGTGAACAACATAGGAGATGCTGTATTCATGTCTTGTATTACTGAAACTTTTCTGTTCTATTTAGCTTCTTTCTCTTCTTTTATTTGGCAGGAAAAAAAATGACCAAAGAAGGACACCTTTATGAGTTTTCCTTCAAGGTTTAAGAAAGATGTTCTTGGTGGGGCTGGAGGCATTTTAGTTAGCACACCTTAATCTGCAGCTGGAGTGTCAGTATTTTACTTCATGAATATGAGGTACTTTCAGGGTTTATATCTATAGTGATGCCATTGCTTAGTTAACTTTTATACCTGAGTATGACAGAATTACTTGACCATGCCTATTTCCCTATCTTGTCTTTGAACTGTTCCTTGTAAGTCTTTTAGCTTGTTTCCAGATGCTCTTCTTTTATTTTTTCCCAATCCTTTTTCTTTCTCTAAAATCCAAGAATCTCTCTCAGCTTGCAGCTCAAAACCAGAAAAGTGATTCAGCCACTTTTCTTGTCTAGGACAGTCTGCCCTGGTTCTTTTTAAGTTAGTTGATCAGGTTGAAGGCTTTGTTTGTCACAAAATCTTCCATTGTAATGGTCATGTGTTTATGCCAAGATGTTTCTAGATGTTTTGAGAAAAATGACTACTTAACACATGTTACTTTTATAATGGAAAAATGCTTCAAAAGAAATCAGTCTGTTTTCTGGTACTTAGAAGGTAAATGATTACATAGCATCTTCCCAAGCAAAATCTCAGTAGCATGACATGTCTTAGATTTCTTTTTAAAGGAGTTTTTATTTTATTTTATTTTTGTCATTTATAAAGCATGGGTCTCCAGAATGTATTTTTTATTTCCTCCCTTTTTTCCTGTCTCTGTCTTTTTCTCAGTCTCTTTTCTCATATAGTTTTATAATGGATTTAGGGAATAATTTTTTTTTGATGAAAATTATTGTAACCATTTATTCACTGTTATAAACAATGCTGCAATAAACATTATATTACTTACCTCTTATAAGAATATATTTAAGAGGATTCCTGAAAGATAAATTGCTGTGTAAATATTTAAAATATTTATAGATCCCACCCAGTTACCCTCTATAAGCTTTACTAATTTATGATCCCTTCAATAGTGTTAATATGATTATTTCTTCCCATCCCCATCAATATTGGTCGTTATAAATACTGGTCATTTTTCAATAGTATTGGCTAATACCTACTTGGTTTTTAAAGTCTGCATTTCTCTTACCAGTGATGTGGAATGTATTTACATTTGCCTATGTTCAGAGGCACGCTTAACTTTGTTCACTTTCCTATTTGTTGTTTTGCTTTTTTCTTACTGATATCTAGGTACTTTTTATTCTGGAAGGTTATCCTTTGTGTTATATGTTACAAATAGGTGATGTCCACTTCATCTTGAAAGGTTCAACTCTACTCCCTTCTCTTTGACACCTTTGCTGACAGCTCCAGTCCACACTATTGTTCCCTCTAATGATCACAGCACTCAGCATACATGGCCCCATAGAGGTTCATCTTTACGTATGTACTCAGTTATCCCATGATAAGCTTGAAGGCTGAAATAGGATTTTATTTTTCTTTAAACTGCTTCTTATATCTAGTCTCTTTCTCTTTTCCCCAAATACCAACACAGGGTTCAAAATAGATTCTGGACCTACTATACTTTGGATTTGGGTTTCTAATATATAGGTTCTCAAGAACTGTTTGCTACTTACAATATGAGCATATGACCCTCTTTTCATTTCAGTTTCTATGTCATCCCACTCCATGCCCTACAGGGCCAAGCAGGAAGTAACAGAATGGGTAAAGTAGTTCCATGGAAGAAGCTGAAAAGTTGTGGTGACTCTGGTGAAGTAGAGAACACAGCCTCCCTGATGGGGCATCGTAATTCAGGTGCAACAAATTGTTGTCAAGTGGGAAAACAAGCTCTGTGTTGACAGATTTTCCATTTTTCAAAAGCTGATAGTCTGTATTTTAATGTTAATTATAATTTTTAACTGTTAGGCTAACATCATATGTTTTTTGGGTTGGGAGTGTGTTGAGGTCAGACTCTGCATCTGATTAATTCAGAAGTCTGGCATATAACAGGTATTCAGTCCCACTGCTTTCTTTTTCCCATTAGACTGAATGAAGCATCCAGACCAACTGATGAAAGATAAAGGCACTTATGTTATTGTCATGAATTTGTTAGTTGTTCCAGTGTTGTTTTTTTCTCTCTCTCAAACTAGACTCTAAGCAGCATGAAGGCAGTGATCGTGTTATTCATCAATTAGCTTCCCACACAACACCTGGCACAGGGAAAGGTCTCAGAAATATTTCCTTTTGTCAGATCAGTGACAATAATTGATATAAAACAAAGATCTGATCAGGTAACCAATTTACCTTAAGATGTGAATTTACTTTTAAAATTAGAAAGTCTGTAATCAGCTCAGTAGTTGCCACACTGACCCAAGATCTCGGGTATAGGAGCATCCCTTAACTTGTTTTACAAGATGATACTGGTGGAACAAGATGGGTAAGATGTGTGGGATCTGACCATGAACATGAAGATGAACATGACAGTTCTTTATGACAGTTGTGTCCAAACTCATGGCTGTCTGGCTCTCAACCCCTGTCCTAAAAGGTATCCCGAAGTTTTACATCTCCTGGCCTACACTTTTACCATTTGGGATTTCTTCTTCCCATGATCTCTCTGGGTGCTGGTTTCTGCTCTGGGGATAGTGACTAGAATTTCAGTGGTGGGCACTGGTTTGCTCTTTGTTCTTCTGCAACTCCTCCTGCCGCCTTGCTGTTCACTCATGCAGTCTTTGAAGCCCTGTGCCTGCGGCAGGCACTGCTGCCAGTTCTGGTGCTTGGCCATGCACTCCTCACTGCACTGCATAGTGAGAGGCAGCACATCCAGAGTGGGAGATGAACTAATCCAGTAGGTCCTCTTCATTTTCCTTCTTCACCTTTTGAGCCAGATACTGCCTTTAGGGACTGAGGCTGACATCTTGGGATGACCCTGGCAGGCACGGGAAGATGAACTGAACATGTGCTCTTGTTTGGCAGTGGTGGTTTTGCAGCAGCAGCCTGGATAGCAGTTGGATTTCCTGGATTTTGGGAATAATTTGATCATTAATCTCATGCTTAATGTTCTATTATTTGCTGGTGACTTATTGTGTTGAAGGCTGACTGGTTATCCTTTTCTGAAATACTTTCTAGTTAAAAAGGGACTTGGCCAAATTTGTACCATTTGTTCCATGATAAGCAGGGATGTTTGTGCCATTCTTTTTAACCCAAACCCTAGTTATTCTCATCCCTGCTCAAAAGACTTGTATTTGGGTACTTCCTTGTATCTTATATATGTAATATTTTCAGAGCAAATAACCAAGAAATATTTTTAGTCTTTTCAAAATAAGACTGAGCATACGTGAACAGTATTTAGTGTTGTGATCAGATAACTCCCAAAGAATACCTGATACATATTAATTGTATGCACAATAGTAATGGTGTCATATCTACCTAGTGAAAAGCAATTTACATAGGTTGTTTTAATTAGTATATTTAGTACAGCTTGTCCAAAATGCTTTTTCTTTTCTATTTTTATGTATTTTTTGGGATACTTCTACATCATCATTATTGATCCACACTCCCTGTTTTTTGCATTATCTCTTGCTGTTGTGCTTGTGGCTTAGAGCTGAAGTTATCTTTTTTCTCCCTTAGAGGGTTCTTGAGTAAATTCAGCTCTTCCTGGCACCTAACCAAGGAAGGATTTTTTCCAACTGATCTTTACTGAATGGCTTTTTGGCAGCAGATTGTCTGGCTTAGGAGACTGGTTGTCTGTCTGAAGTGTGGGATAGTACCTTTGGCACACCGAGAGAGGATTTGGGGACCTAAAGCTTATGATTAGGTAAAGTAGGGTGGGGGGCACAGTGAGAACTAATCTTGGGTCTTAGAATATGCTGTTTCTTCAACGTGCAAAACTATCCTCCTGCCTCTCCCCTTCTTTTTTCTACCTGGCTAACTTGTAGTTATCCTCAGTTCTCAACTGAAACAATTTCCTTTGGAAAGATTTCTGTGACTCTCCAAGGCCAGGTGGAGTGTTTTCTCCTTGGTGCTCCCAGGCTATATATATACTGCATTGCTTGCTTTTGCTAGAGTAGACTATAAGCTCCTTGAGGACAGGGCTTTGTTGTTGTTGTTGATCACAGTATCCCTCAGTAGGGTGTCTGGTATCTGTTAGGCTCTTAATTATTTGTTGAATGAATGGAAGTTATAGGACAAAGTGAGGGAAAGATGAGGGTTAAGGGGGGGAGGGGAGAGAAGAAGCCTGATGAGCAGTGGTATGACCTAGGCTTAGGCAAGGCAGGCTTCAGTTCCTAAGTGTGTTAGTTGGGTCCTTTCAGACTACACTTGAAGTAGTTTGAGCATAAAACGGTGATTTTTTGGGGGGGGGAGTGGGTAAGGGGGTATCCCATAGGACCCGTAAAGAGAGATGCCCTTTGTAATGGGTTGGATTTTGTTTCCCCAAAAGTTGTATTGAAGTCCTAATCCCCATTGTCTCAGAATGTGACCTTATTTGGGAATAAGGTTATGATGGAATTTGGCAAATTAAAATGATATCATACTGGAATAGAGTGGGCTCTTAACCCAGTATGACTGGTGTCCTCATAAGAACAGGAGAGGAAAGAAACATACCTAGACACACATAGAGAAGGTAGCCACATGATGATGGAGGCGGAGATTGAATTATGCCACAAGCCAAGTAACCCTGAAGAATGCTGGACAATGCTAAAAGCCAGGAGGGAGACATGGAACAGATTTTTCCCTACAGTTTTGGGAGGGAGCATGGCCCTTCTGACACTGAGATTTCAGACTTCTAGCCTCCAGAACTGTGACACAATAAATGCCTGTTTACAGTCATCTGGTTTGTTGTACTTTGTTACAGCAACCCTAACAAATTAAGACCCATCTGGACCTCAGAAACAAATTGAATACAGGCTGTACATTTCATTCTTTTCTCTTGCTGCAGACTAACTTTCACTGCTTCTTAGTTTGCAGGGCACCACCTACTCTGGGTTAACATCTCTAATGTTTAAGAGGCAGCCAGACTGAAGTTGGAATTTCTTGACCACAATTACAGATTTCCAGGGGTAGGACCCATATATATGAGGTATTTGTTCATTCCTGGAACAGTCAGCTCCACCAGGGGCTATGTATTAGTTTTCTAGGGATGCTGTAACAAATGACCACAAACTTAGTGTCTTATAACAACAGAAGTTTATTCTCTTACAGTTCTGGAGGCCAGGAGCCTGAAATCAAGGTTTCAGCAAAGCTGGTTCCTTCTGGAGGCTTTGAGGGAGAATCCCTTTCACACCTCTCTGTTAGCTTCTGGTAGCCGCTTGGTGTTCCTTGGCTTGTGGTAGCATAACTCCAGTCTCTGTCTTCACATGGCTCTTTGTGTGGCTCTGTCACAAATCCCCCCCCCCCCCCTTTCTCTTATATAGACATTAGTCATTGGATTTAGGGCCCACCCTAAATCTAGGATTATTTTGTCTCAAGAGGCTTAACAATTCCATTGGCAAAGATCCTGCTTCCAAATAAGGTCACATTCCCAGGCAACAGGGGTTAAGACTTGGACATACCTTTTGGGGGGACATTATTCTTCCTACTACAGGCTGTCTTTATTGTGTGAACATATGTGTGCTGAGATCCTTTATACAGTAACTATGTGAGTGGAGAAGTGGTAATTTTCAAAGCAGGAAGGAGACTAGGATACTATTCCTAAAGAGTCCTCTACACTAGGATTGAACCTGGGGGAAAGCAATGACCTTGGGAATAGGTATTTCTTAGCTTCAGCCAGCTCAGCTCTAGCCTTGCAACAAAATATAGAGACTGAACAAGAAGAGCAAAAATTAATATAGATCAGTTTTACTTATGAATATACATGTAGAAATACAAACAATATCAATTCAAATTTGGAGCAAAATTAAGCATTTCAATGTGTTTCAGCTTTCATTTCATCTGAAATTAATTAATAAATGTGTTTCATTGTTAATGCTTTTTTTTCTGGTGAACTTACAGATGATTTCCAAGTTGATCTTGAACATACAAAATAACAGGAAAATGTTGTATACATAGGTTTCAAAGAGGAACCCTTCCTATGATTTTTTTTTTTTCATTTTCTTTTTTTCATTTTTATTGAGATTGTTAAGATACCATACAATTATCCAAAGATCCAAAGTGTACAATCACTTGCCCCTGGGTACCCTCATACAGCTATGCATCCATCACACTTAATTTTTGTTCAATTTTTAGAAGCTTTTCATTACTCCAGACAAGAAATAAAGTGAAAGATGAAAAAAAAAAAAAAAAGAAAAGGAAACTCTAATCCTCCCCTATCCCTAACCAACCCCCCTCAATTGTTGACTCGTAGTATTGATATAGTACATTTGTTTCTGTTTATGAAAAAATGTTGAAATACTACTAACTGTAGTATATGGTTTCTAATAGGTATATAGTTCTTCCCTATATGCCCCTCTATTATTAACTTCTAATTGTATTGTCATACATTTGTTCTGGTTCACGGAAGCGATTTCTAGTATTTGTACAGTTGATCATGGACATTGCCCACCATAGGATTCAGTTTTATACATTCCCATCTTTTGACCTCCAACTTTCCTTCTGGTGACATATATGACTCTGAGCTTCCCCTTTCCACCTCATTCACACACCATTCAGTGCTGTTAGTTATTCTCACATCTTGCTACCAATACCCCTGTTCATTTCCAAACATTTAAGTTCATCCTAATTGAACATTCTGCTCATACTAAGCAACCACTCCCCATTCTTAAGCCTCGTCCTATATCTTGGTACCTTATATTTCATGTCTATGAGTTTACATATTATAATTAGTTCCTATCAGTGAGACCCTGTAATAATTGTCCTAATGTGCCTGGCTTATTTCACTCAGTATATTGCCCTCGAGGTTTTGTCATCAACCCATTTTTTTTTAATATGGTTTTGTTCACTCACCATACATTCCATCCCAAGTAAATAATCGATGGTTGTCTGCATGGTCATACATTTATGTGTTCACCACCTTCACCATTATCTATATAAGAGCATCTACATTTCTTCCACAAGGCAGGAGGGAGAGTCAAAGAAGGTAGAGAGGCAAAAGAAAGTGGAAAAAAAAAGACAGCTAGGTAGCAGCAAAAGGAAAAATAACCTTAAATCAAAGTAGAATAAAGAATCAGACAATACCACCAATGTCAAGTGTCTAACATGCCTCCCCTATCTCCCCCTCTTATCTGCATTCACCTTGGTATATCACCTTTGTTACATTAAAGGAAGCATAATACAGTGATTCTATTAGTTACAGTCTCTAGTTTATGCTGATTGCATCCCTCCCCCAGTGCCTCCCCATTTTTAACACCTTGCAAGGTTGACATTTGCTTGTTTTCCCTCGTAAAAGAACATATTTGTACATTTTATCACCATTGTTGAATACTCTAGATTTCACCAAGTTACACAGTCCCAGTCTTTATCTTTCCTCCTTTCTTGTGGTGTCTCACATGCTCCCCACCTTCCTCTCTCAACCGTATTCATAGTTACCTTTGTTCAGTGTACTTACATTGTTGTGCTACCATCTCCCCAAATTGTGTTCCAAACCACGCACTCCTGTCTTCTATCACCGTGTAGTGCTCCCTTTAGTATTTCCTGTAGGACAGGTGTCTTGTTCACAAAGTCTCTCATTGTCTGTTTGTCAGAAAATATTTTGAGCTCTCCCTCATATTTGAAGGACAGCTTTGCTGGATACAGGATTCTTGGTTGGCGGTTTTTCTCTTTCAGTATCGTAAATATATCACACCACTTCCTTCTTGCCTCCATGGTTTCTGCTGAGAGATCCGCACATATTCTTGTTAAGCTTCCTTTGTATATAATGGATCGCTTTTCTCTTGCTGCTTTCAGGATTCTCTCTTTGTCTTTGACATTTGATAATCTGATTATTAAGTGTCTTGGTGTAGGCCTATTCATATCTCTTCTGTTTGGAGTACGCTGCGCTTCTTGGATCTGTAATTTTATGTCTTTCATAAGAGATGGGAAATTTTCGTTAATTATTTCCTCTATTATTGCTTCTGCCCCCTTTCCCTTCTCTTCTCATTCTGGGACACCAATGATACGTACATTATTGTACTTTGTTTCATCCTTGAGTTTCCGGAGACGTTGCTCATATTTTTTCATTCTTTTCTCCATCTGCTCCTTTGCGTGTAGGCTTTCAGGTGTTTTGTTCTCCAGTTCCTGAGTGTTTTCTTCTGCCTCTTGAGAACTGCTGTTGTATGTTTCCATTGTGTCTTTCATCTCTTGTGTTGTGCCTTTCATTTCCATAGATTCTACTAGTTGTGTTTTTGAATTTTTGATTTCTGCCGTATACATGCCCAGTGCTTCCTTTACAGCCTCTATCTCTTTTGCAGTATCTTCTCTAAACTTTTTGATTTGATTTAGCATTAGTTGTTTAAATTCCTGTATCTCAGTTGAAGGGTACGTTTATTCCTTTGACTGGGCCATAACTTTGTTTTTCTTAGTGTAGGTTGTAATTTTCTGTTGTCTAGGCATGGTTTCCTTGGTTATCCAAATCAGGGTTTCCCAGACCAGAACAGGCTCAGGTCCCAAGAGGGAAGAGATATTCAGTATCTGGTTTCCCTGCAGGTGTGTCTTAGAAAATTGCTCCACCCTTTGATGCCTTGGGTCACTGTGCTTTTCTGCCCAGCAGGTGATGCCTGTTAGCCTATAATTCTTGACTGGTGTGAAGAGGTATGGCCGTGTTCCCCCAGGCTCTGGGGTCTGGTTCTGAATGGAAAGGGCCCCACCCCTTTCCTCCTAGAGAAGACAGAGCCCCCAGGTGGAGGTCATTAGCATTTCAATGGTCTCTCTCTCTGCTTGTGCTGTCTCCATCCTTCTCTGTTTCACAGCCCTGGAAACTGAAAATGACTGGGGCTTTTTCCACTGAGCCAAAAAAGAAACAGATAGTCCCCTTCAGACCCAGTCCAAGGCGACCCTCTGGCTCTCCCAGGTCAGTCGTCACCCAAAGCCTCTGTCTGTTTTTTGGGGATGCATACCTGTAGTGAGCAGTTCACACTTGCTACTTAAAACCCCAGTTGGAGCTCAGCTGAGCTATATTCGCTTGCTGGGAGAGAGCTTCTCTCTGGCACCATGAGGCTTTGCAGCTCGGGCTATGGGGGAGGGGGTCCCACGACTTGGTTCCGCAGGTTTTAGTTACAGATTTTATGCTGTGTTCTCAGGCATTCCTCCCAATTCAGGTTGGTGTATGATGAGTGGATGGTCTCGTTTGTCCCCCTGCAGTTATTCTGGATTATTTACTAGTTTCTGGTTTTTTGTAGTTGTTCCAGGGGGACTACTTAGCTTCCACTCTTCTCTATGCCGCTATCTTCCCCTTCCTATGATTTTTAAAACGTTTTATGGAGAATTTCCAAAGGAGATAGAATAGTGTTATGAACCCATCCATCAGCCTTAACAACCATTAACCCATGGCCAGTTCAGCTTTTTCCATAGTCCCGTCCACTTCAGTCTACTTATATTCTTTCAAAGGAAATCCCAGACATCAAATTATTTCTTTTGTACACATTTCAATGTATATCTCTTTAAAAACATAACTGTAATATTATTATTGCATCTTAATATATTCCCTATTTCTAAATGTATTTCATGACTATTATAAATTATTATATTAGTTTTTAATGTCTACCTAGTGTTCTGATTTCCAGTGGCCTCATAATTATTATCTTTTTTAAGTTTGAATGGTTAGCCAAGTAAGGTGCACTTTAAAATTATTGTGTCTTTTAAGTCTCTTTTAATCTATGGTGTTCTCTGTTTCTCTCCTTCATAGTTTATTTGTTGACAAAATTTGGTTGTTTGTATATACGATTTTCATACTATAGATTTGGCTGATCGCTTATTCATCATGTAGTTTAACTTATTTTTCTGTATTTCTTGTAAATTGAAAGTTCATTCTTGAACTTTAATCAGATTTAGGTTCACTTTTTGGGGAGGAAGGAAAATAAGACTTTTTCTTGGGTGGAATGGCATTTTTCCATTGGGAGGCATGAAATATCAGATTGCTTCTTTTTAGATGATGTTAGCAGCTCTTAATGTTTAATGACCAGATCCATTAATTCATTAGGATTTTCAAAATAGTGACATTCTGTAACTTTTTTCTTCACTGATTACCTGAAATGCAACTATAAAGAGAACCTTTCTCATAACTACTATTTGATTACCAGTGGTACAGTTTGTATAGGAAAGGCAGGATATATATCTGATTCTTTTTATTTACTAAATTTCTAATAATGAGGTTTTTTTTTTTTAACATTCTTCAGTGGTTACCAGTTACATTTTTTAAAACAAAGTGTTATAATGAGCTCATGGATTTAAAAATAATGATACACATCAGTCCTTTTCCCTCTTTTTTTAAATCATAATGTGGAACTTTATTATCTTTCTTTATTTTTGAGGCTGTTTTTTGGACCCACTCTTTAGAAGCAACTTTAGAGAGAGGGGAATTTTAATTTTAAAAATCCTATTACTATTTAGTGGATTTCCATACATAACAAATGAGTTAAGATGGAAGGGAGTGAAAGAAAATAACATCTGATATTAAGCCACAGGAGCCATCTAATCCCAAGACTCTTAGGAGTTAATTTATGGGGTGGTGGATTTAGCTGCTTGGTGGGCAATCTTCAATGTAGCAGTTAAATCTCTATATGCCATGCTGAATATTTATCTTTTTTCTTTTCTATCAGGAGTCTTAAATTGGTTTCAATGTTGTAAGCACATGGATTAAGGTGTGTTAAATGGAAAAATAAACTCCAACAAAAAACACCTGCCCCCCTCCCCCTGTTTCCCCAGTGGGATTGTATCACTGCTTAATTATATGAGTATTATATTAATTTTGTCTTCTTAGTATTTATAATTCCATCATTTGCTAAATGTGTGATCCTTGAAATGAAAGGCCTTTTATAACCACAACCAATAATACCATTCATATTAGTTTATTTAGTAACAAATTTTAATAATAAAGATACCAGATACTATAATTTCAGTGTTCATATGTAAAAATCATGTAATTATAGAATCAGAAATTACCTTCAGAGGCCACTTCTGTAACCCAGCAAGATAGTACCTCAGCTATAGCATCTCTATCCATCTGTATGTCCATTAATTAAGCATATTTTTTGAGTGTATTTATTGAGTATCTCTTATAGGCCTGTGCTAGGTGCTGTGATATCATGGTGAATAAAGCAGATAATCGCTGCACTCCAGATACTTTTGGTTCAGAGGGAGAGATTACCTTAAAATCATAGCTCCACAATTATGTATCAAACTCCATTCAGATCAAATATTCTTTATATCCCTTTATAGGGAGGTTTGGCCTAGTCATGGAGGTCAAGGAATGCTTTCCTGAGTAAGTAACATCTAAAGATAAAACCAAAGAATGAATAGAAGTTATCTAGGGAAACAGGAGAGGGTAGAACTTCCCAGTCACAGGAAATAGCGTGTGCTAAGTCTCTGTGGTGGGAGGAAAGATGGCTGGTAAGGAGGCCTGAAAGAATGCTAAAAGCAAGGGGGGAGAGTGGTTTGAGATGAAGCTGGGAGGGTAGGCAGGGGAAAGACCATGCAGGCCATGATTGAGAATTTTTTTTTTTCCCATATAAGTGTTCTGTGCAATAGAAATATAATGTGAGCCACAAATACGGGCCACATATATAATTCAAAATTTCTTAAAAAACAAAAACAAAAAGAAACAGGTGAAGTTATTTTAATAATATATTTTACTTAACCCACTATATAGAAAATATTATTTCCACACATAATGTGTATAAAATTATATGTTATTTTGCATTATTTTTTGTATCTTAGGTCTTTTAAATCCAATGTATATTTTACATTTCTGGCACATCTCGATTTGGACTAGCCACGTTACAAGTAGCCATACTTGGCTATTGGTTGCTGTATTTGTCACAGTGCGGGACTGCTGTGTGGCCAAACCTGTTAGTTGGAAAACCTTAAATGCCATAAAAATACACTCAGTGACATCTTACATAATGCCCCAAATGACATATAAATAAGTCCAAATCTCATCCTAGTGTATGAATAAAGTTAACTGATTTGTAACCTGCTTTGTCCTGAATAGTGATGATATCGTACATGTAAAGCACTTAGGAGAATGCTCATAATAGATGCTCAATAAATCTTATTGATAACCATGATTTAAAAATACATTTTTTTTTTTCATTTTACAAATTAGTTATCTTTTTTCCCCCTAAGATTTCTTTCTAGTTCCCAGGGAAATCCTTATTTAAAATAGGTAGGCTATTCTTTTTGATATATTATCCTTCTACTGCTTATCAAGAATAAGGGTAAAAATGTAAAGTTCTATTTCCCACCCCCAGTAACTTTTTTGATGGAGGTTATTTGCTCTGATTGGTCTCTTGGCCCACTCTCTCTCTCTCTCTTTTTTTTAATTCAGTTTTATTGAAATATATTCACATACCATACAATCATCCATGGTATACAATCAACTGTTCACAGTACGATCATATAGTTATGCATTCATCACCAGTCTATTTCTGAACATGTTCCTTACATCAAAAAGAATCAGAATAAGAATAAAAAATAAAAGTAAAAAAAGAACACCCAAACCATCCCCCCATCCCACCCTATTTGTCATTTAGTTTTTGTCCCCATTTTTCTACTCATCCATCCATACACTAGATAAAGGGAGTGTGATCCACAAGTTTTCACAATCACAGTCACCCCTTGTAATCTACATTATTATACAATCGTCTTCAGGAGTCCAGAGTACTGGGTTGGAGTTTGGTAGTTTCAGGTATTTACTTCTAGCTACTCCAATACATTAAAACCTAAGAGGTGTTCTCTATATAGTGCGTAAGAATGTCCACCAGAGTGACGTCTCAACTCCATTTGAAATCTCTCAGCCACTGAAAGTATTTCCTCTCATTTTGCATCCCCCTTTTGGTCAAGAAGATATTCCCAATCCCATGGTGCTGGGTCCAGATTCATCCCCGGGAGTCACATCCTGCGTTGTCAGGGAGATTTACACCCCTGGGAGTTGGGTCTCATGTAGTGGGGAGGGCAGTGAGTTCACCTGCCGAGGTGGCTCAGAGAGAGGTTGGCCCACTCTCTTGAGTGACTGAGCCATTTCGTCTGTCTGGTTATTTTTCCTGATCTGCTAGCATTTATAAATGAGGGACTTGATTATCATTGCTAACTGACATACGTGATCACTGCCTGCAATTATGTGGGCTAATGTTTGTTTTTTCCTGATGCTTCTTTCTCTAATAGTGTGTAGAAGGCTAATTGATAGGTTGGTGGCTTGACTTCCACACTCTGCTTTTCCTTTAATGCGTTGGATGGGAGCAATCTGCTTGTTAGGTCTCTTCTTGACAATGCTGTTCAATGAGCTGGGTGGATGTGAGTGACAGGTGTTCAATTATTTAAAAATGACAGCATTAGGCATTTGATTGGAATATTCACTTTATGTCTATAATATTTAACATGTTGTAATATTTCCTTACAGGAATACACATGGCTTGATAAAAGCCATTGTGAAATTATTACAAATCCAAGCTCTTAGGGAAGGACAAAATGGGGAGAAGAATATTCAGGATATATATACTATTAGGTAAGTTCTTTCTCCTATATTTTTTTGCCAGATAACAGTGTGAATTGTTATTTGAGTTAGAAACTGAGACATGCTAATCCATTAAGAATTATTTTAATTCAGGGTGATATGCACATAGTGATTGTCAATCTTGGGCTCTCAGGTAGTTAGTGTTTCAAAGACTCAAAGAATAGAGATAGAGTTGACAATAATATGAGTGTCAACAGTGTGGGTTTAAGGAGCACTTCATTGGAATTGTAATCTGTTACTAACACTTCAGGGCATTCTTTTTTGCTGTAGGGTATGTAACCATCTTTCCAATACAATTAAAATTAAAAATTTCAATGAGCAAATGTTTTTAAAGCAGGAGGGGTTTAGGTTAGGCAAGAGAGAAAACTTTCTCATGATAAAAGTGATAGGAAGATTGTCATTTGTGTGGTTACCCGGGCCAGTGTTGGTGGTTAGGAACATTGATTATTTGCCTTTTTTTTGTTTTTGTTTTTGTCATCTATAGAATTTAATATGATGGAAAAATTATTTTAAAAAGATACATACAGTAACAATATTATAATGCATGGATTTTATGGGGAGGAGTGGGCAAGGGAGGGCTCATACTCACTTGTGAGGGTGACTTTAACCATTGCCTTGAAGGTCCCCAAAAGCCTTTTCTTAAGAGAGGGGCTTCTGCATAGTGAGCAGAGGACCCCGGAAGATGCTATGTAAACAGTGTGTGTTGTCATAAGAACTCAAGAATGAGAACATTGGACCATAATCAAGGGCATTGGTTCATGAATGAAAGATGGCTTAGATGGGCAGTGGCGATCCACCAGGGAAGTTAAGTCAGATATGTGTGAACCCACCATAGACTTTAGCATACAGCACCTGTAGTTTTGAGTATTTGATACCCCAACTGTCAGAAACTGTGGGAGAGTCTCTCCAATATATATAGAGTGGTTATTATTTATCTATATTTAGAGTGTTTTTCTTTTGATAGTAAACAGTCTCATATATTTCAATGACCTTTTCTGTAATTTTAGTACTGTTTATGATCTCTTTATTTTTATGAGTACGTTATTGGGAGTTTTTTAAGTCAATATTTAAAAACGTCAGATTTGCATTTTATGTATTATTTCTTAACACGTTTTGTGAATATCTTCAAACATACAGAAGAGTTGGAAAAATGTTGTGTAATGAATTAACTGATTTAGCTTTAAATAGGGGAGTAAAAGGAAAATGATTTGCTTGCAAATACTGGGGATACTGGAGATGCGCAGTTTCCCAAATTGATAAATATGCTTATTATTATTACTATTATTTTAAACATAGTAATGTCCTTCACAATACCAGGTTTTAATTTCAGGTGTCCTCTTCCTCTTCCTTTTTTTTTTTTTAAAAAAAATTTATATTTATTGAGATATATTCACAAACAATGCAGTCATACAAGGCAAAACATACATTCAATTGTTTACGTACCATTATATAGTTGTGCATTCAACACCAAAATTAATTTTTGACATTTTCATTACCACACACACAAAAATAATAAGAATAAAAATTCAAGTGAAAAAGAACAATTAAAGTAAAAAAGAACACTGGGTGCCTTTTTTTTTTTTTTTCTTCCCCCATTTTTCTACTCATCTGTCCATAAAAGAGACAAAGGGGAGTATGGGCCATATGGCTTTCCCATTCACATTGCCACCCCTCATAAGCTACGTTTTTATACAATCATCTTCAAGATTCATGCGTTCTGGGTTGTAGTTGGATAGTTTCACATATTTACTGCTAGCTATTCCAATTCATTAGAACCTAAAAAGAGTTGTCTATATTGTGCATGAGATTGCCCACCAGAGTGACCTCTCGGTTCCTTTTGGAATCTCTCAGCCACTGAAACTTATTTCATTTCCTTTCACATCCCCCTTTTGGTCAAGATGTTCTCCATCCCACGATGCCGGGTCTAGATTCCTCCCCAGGAGTCATATTCCACATTGCCAGGGAGATTCACTCCCCTGGGTGTCAGATCCCACGTAATGGGGAGGGCAGTGATTTCACCTGCCAAGGTGGCTTAGCTAGAGAGAGAGGGCCACATCTGAGCAACAAAGAGGCATTCGGGTGGAGGCTCTTAGGCACAATTATAGGGAGGCCTCGCCTCTCCTTTGTAGCAAAAGTCTTCTCAAGGGCAAGTCCTGTGGTAGAGGGCTCAGCCCATCAAACCACCTGTACCCTATGTCTGTGAGCACACCACAACAATCGAGGTGGAGCAGGCCAAAAACCCCTGCATTCTCCACCAGTTCCTCAAGGGGGCTCTGCATAGTTTTTTCCTTGTTTTTTTTTTAAATCAACTATATAAAAAAAAAATTTAAAAAGGTACAATAAAAAAAAATATCAAACCAACCGTAACAAGGGAGTCCAACATGTTCCTACTCTGCCCCAAGAAAATAACCTAATATAGTAACATTTCTGTGAACTTGTTCCTACCGTACCCATCAGAAATTAACAAACCATAGTCATTCCTGGGCATTCCCAGAACATTAAATTTACCCACGATAGTTTATCTGTTCTTATTGGATTATCATTCCCCCTTCATTAATTGCTCTCTATCACTAGTTCCCCTACATTCTACATTATAAACCATTTATTTTAGGAGTGTGTTGTTTAACCTCCAAGTGTTTGTGAATTTTCTAAGTCTCTGATGGTTACTGATTTCTAGTTGTATTCCATTGTGGTCAGAGAATGTGCTTTGAATAATTTCAATTTTTTAAAATTTATTGAGGCTTGTTTTATGTCGCAGCATATGGTCTATTCTGGAGAAAGTTCCGTGATCACTAGAGAAGAATGTGTATCCTGGTGATTTGGGATGTGATGTTCTATATATGTCTGTTAAATCAAATTCATTTATCTGATTGTTTAGGTTTTCATTTTCCTTATTGGTCTTCTGTCTGGTTGATCTATCTATAGGAGAGAGTGATGTGTTGAAGTCTCCCACAATTATTGTGGAAACATCCATTACATCCTTTAGTTTTGCCAGTGTTTGTCTCATGCATTTTGTGGCACCATGATTGGGTGCATAAACATTTATGATTGTTATTTCTTCTTGTTGAATTGCCCCTTTTATTATTATGTAGTGGCCTTCTTTGTCTCTCCTAACATCATTGCATTTAAAGTCTATTTTATCTGCGATTAGTATTCCTATTCTTGCTTTCTTTTGGCTGTAGCTTGCATGAAATATTTTTTTCATTTTTCCACTTTCAATTTCTTTGTGTCCTTGTGTCTAAGATGAGTTTCTTGTATGCAATATATTGATGGTTCATATTTTTTGATCCATTCTGCCAATCTATATCTTTTAATTGGGGAGTTTCATCCATTTGCATTCAACGTTATTACTGTGAAGGCATTTCTTGAATCAGCCATCCTATCCTTTGGTTTACGTTTGTCAGATATATTTTTCCCCTCTCTCTCTTAATGTCCTTTAATGAACCAATATTGAATCTCTTTGGTACTGAACCTTTCTCCATATCTCTCTCTCCTTTCTTTGTTTCTCTGTTGGTAGGGCTCCTTTAGTATCTGTGCCGGTTTGAATTTATTATGTCCCCCAGAAAAAGCCATATTCTTTGATGCAATCTTGTGGGGCAGACATAATAGTGGGGATTAAGTTGGAATGTTTGGATTAGGTTGTTTGCATGGAGATGTGCCCCACCCAATTGTAGATGATAACTGATGGGATATTTCCATGGAGGCATGGCCCCACCCATTCAGGGTGGGCCTTGATCAGTGGAGCCATATAAATGTGCTGACGCAAAGAGACTGAACTGAGTGCAGCTGTGAGTGACGTTTTGAAGAGGAGCAAGCTTGCTAGAGAGTAACGTCCTGGGAGAAAGCCATTTTGAAACCAGAACTTTGGAGCAGACACCAGCCACGTGCCTTCCCAGCTAACAGAGGTTTTTCCGGATGCCATCGGCCATCCTCCAGTGAAGGTACCCGATTACTGATGTGTTACCTTGGACACTTTATGGCCTTAAGACTGTAACTGTGTAGCCAAATAAACCCCCTTTTTATAAAAGCCAATCCGTCTCTGGTGTTTTGCATTCCGCAGCATTAGCAAACTAGAACAGTATCTGAAGTAGGGCAGGACTTTTATTAGCAAAATCTCTCAGCATTTGTTTGTGAAAAATTTAAGCTCTCCTTCAAATTTGAAGGAGAGCTTTGCTGGATAAAGTATTCTTGGTTGGAAATTTTTCTCTCTCAGAATTTTAAATATGTCATGCCACTGCCTTTTCGCCTCCATGGTGGCCGCTGAGTAGTCACTACTAAGTATTATCCTGTTCCCTTTGTATGTGGTGAATTGCTTTTCTCTTGCTGCTTTCAGAACTTTGCTCCTTTTCTTCAGTATTTGAGAGTCTGATCAGAATATGTCTTGGAGTGGGTTTATTTGGATTTATTCTATTTGAAGTTTGCTGGACATTTATGCTTTGTGTATTTACATTGTGTAGAAGGTTTGGGAAGTTTTCCCCAACAATTTCTTTGAATACACTTTCTAGACCTTTACCCTTCTCTTCCCCTTCTGGGACACCAATGAGTCTTACATTTGGATGTTTTATTTTATCTATCATATCCCTGAGGTGCATTTCGATTTTTTCAATTTTTTTCCCCATTCTTTCCTTGTTCTTTCATTTTCCATTCTGTGGCCCTCGAGTTCGCTGATTTGTTGTTCACCTTCCACTAGTCTTTGTTGTTCACTAGTCACTAGTCTTGTCCAATGAGTATCCAGAATCTTTTTAATTTGGTCAGCAGTTTCTTTTATTTCCATAAGATCATCTATTTTTTTATTTACCCTTGCAATTTCTTCTTTATGCTCTTCTAGGGTTTTCTTCATGTCCTTTATATCTTGTGCCATGCTCTTCTTCATGTCCTTTATGTCCTGTGCCATGCTCTCGTTGTTTGTCTTTAGTTCTTTGATTAATTGCTCCAAGTACTATGTCTCCTCTGATCTTTTGATTTGGGTGTTTGGGTTTGGTTTATCCATATTGTCTGGTTTTTTCCTATGCTTTAAAATTTTCTGTTGTTCTTGGCCTCTTGGCATTTGTTTTACTTGATCGGGTTCTTTTAGGATATGTAGGATTATTCAAAGTCTAATCTCTAATTTGTCAGATCTACAGCTTGGTGGCATACACTTTCTCTAACTAACCAGCAGATGGCATCCATGAGTCACCTATTCCCCTCAAGTCAGTTCTCCCCAACTTTGTCTTTGTGGTGTGTGGGGTCTGATACTTGTGGGGGCCAATTGGTGCACCAAGTTTGGGTATGTTTTTGGTGCTGTCTGCCCTGAATGTGGGGTGTGTGTCTGAGCGGTTAGGGAGAGAGGGCAGCTTTAATAATGAAATCTCCCAGGTGTTCTTGGAGACTTAAGGCCGTTGAAAGGGTCGAAACCTTCATTTTAGTCTTGCCGCAGATTGTCTCTGCCACTGACCCACAAGTCTTTGGTATTGGTGTATGGTCCCTGGGATTTCCAAGTGGGTCCCTCTTCCAAGCCGTGCCCTTCTAGGTCCTCTGCTGAGGGAAGATTGTGCTGCGTCACAAGTGCGCGCCATCCCTCTAAGGAAGTTCTGGGCTACCGGGTGGTGTAGGTGTGTTCCCAGCCTGCTGTAAGGATGGCTGTATGGGGCCTGTTAATTTCCCCCTTTTTGCATAGCTCCGTCTTCCCAGCTCCAGGACAATTAGCTGTGGGTGCATGAAAGGCTACTGTCCATGCCCAATACTGTGGCGTGTGTGCATGATGCTGGAAGCACTTCCTGCCACACTGGGTTTTTTTTTTTTTTTTTTTGGCCCTGCTCTGGGCTGTGGCTCCGGTGCTGGGCAGGAGTGTTCCCAGCCTGCCGGGAAGATGGCTGCAAGGGACATTGTTATTTTCCCTTTTGGCTCACCTCTGCGTTTCTCGCTCCAAGACAATTAGCAGTGGGTGCACGAAAGGCTTTCTTCCACACCAGATATTGAGGCCTACCCACAGCCTGTTCCTGCCGAGCTTCACTGTGCGGTTCTCACTGCCGTATCTGCAGCTTCTGTTGGGTTTTTTAAAAAGGAACCAGTCTGCTTCCAAACGCCAACCCACAGTTTCCCCACACCACAGCGTGGCTGCTGGATATTCAGCAGGCTTACTCACTCATTTCAGAACACAGACTCCTGGTTTCACCAAGTGCATGGTCCCTGTGGATTTAGCAGACCTTGTCCAGCTGGTGCATTGCTGGAACTGGTGTTCTGGGTCATTTTCTGGCTTTTATCTAGTATTTTTCACGGAGTTGTTTTTTTGCCCTGTCTCTCCTAGCCGCCATCTTAGGCTCTCTGCCTGTCCTCTTCCTCTTGACCAGTATTGTAACTGAAGAGTAGATAAGCAGATCTTAGTAGTTCTGGATGAGTCATGTAAATGTCTGTGCTTTTCTTTTTTTTTGAGAAAGTTCAAATTCTTGGGCTCGAGTTTCAGGATAGAAAGTCATTCCATTTCTTTATTGCTCAGTGAGGTTAATATTTAAAAAAAAGGTAACTAATGAAGTCTTTAATTTTTTATATGATAGTTCTATTGAGATATTATTTATATACCATATGACTGATTCATTTAAAGTGTGCAATTCAATGGTTTTTACTATATTCACATAGTTTTACAACCATCACCACAATCAATTTTAGAACATTCTCATCTCCCCAAAAAGAAACCCTGCACCCATTAGCATGGCTCCACATTTGATTCCAAGGCAGTGGGGTATTTTTAATTTAATGGTTCTTAACACTGACTCCTCATTAGAACCACCTGGTGTGCTTAAAAACAAATGGGGATAATCAAATACCCCAGACCAACTGAATTGGAATCTCTGGGTTGAGGCCTAGATAGCTGTATTTTTAAAAGGGTCCCAGGTGTGCATCCTAATTACCTGGGGATCTTGTTGGAATGCAGATTCTCTTTCCTTAGGTCTAGGGTGGGTTCAAGATTCTAGGTGTGTGAATGTGATGCTGCTGGTCTCCTACCACATTTTAAATAGCATAGCCACCAATAGCATTAGCAGTTCCTGGGAGCTTGTTAAAAATGTAGAATCTCAAGTGCCATCCTAGACCCCCTGACTCAGAGCCTGCATTTTAGAAAGATCCTCCAGGTGATTAATAGGTGCCTTAATGTTTAAGAAGCACCCGTTAAGACGATGGCAAAAGGAAATTTTCCATCATGTGGAAGATTTAGGGGTACTCTTGTTTTCATACTGATTCTTCTCACTGTATGTGTTAGAGCTTCAGTCACTTACAATGTTTCACCTGTTTTCCTAAATAATTTTTTCCTATAGTTGGTTTTTCTAACTGCAATCTTGTTTTGAAAAATAAGTAGGTGCAAGGTATGGATAGGGAGCCTAGTTTGAAGAGCTGAAATCAATTGGATACATTGTTTGTCCTTAGATAGGTGGCACATTAATAGGTCGACACTCAATCACCTGAGTTGGCATAATCCAGTAATGTTTATGGAGAGCCCTTATGTGAATGGCTGTTTGGCACTATAAATCAGTAGAGTGTAATCGAGTGTATAAGAGCCTTAAGTTCCTCCAGGGGGATTGTGGATGGCAGAAACAGAGGAGAGGTGAGCCTGAAGAGCAAATTCCTCTCAAGAGAGCTATGATTACCTGAGTCAAGCATAAAATTTTCGTGTTGCTTTAGAGCTTTCTTTGCCACGTGTTGGTTAACAATATCATCCAGCCTTGAAGAGGCAACTGATGAGCTGTGTACGAAAGCATGAAAAGTATACGAGAAGCTTAGGACTCCACTGAGAGGTGTTTCTTAGTTATGCTTCAAGATTAATTTAAAATGGAAGTGGTATGAGACATAATTGTAAGATTTCTGGGCATGAAGCTAATTTGCGTTTTTTGGTATTAAGGACTCTGGTAGTATACAATTGGTGTGTAAATATTTTCCATTTGTTTTTGTAATATAGCTTATTAATTTGAATCATAGTAATGCAGATTATGTATAATTTCAAATGGGTCTTTACTGTATTGCATCAGTTGTGCCAATATGGGAGTGAAGAGAGGAGATGTGAGGTCCAGATGTTAACCAATGGCTTTCCTTGTACCCTATGAATTTCCTGAAGGAACCTCTATAGAGGGTATTTTGAGTTCAGTGGTTCTCAAACTCCATGTGTATAAGAATCCTCTGGGGAGCTTGTTAGAAGTAAAGCTTCTTGCTTGCCATAGTTTCTCATTCATTCAGTAGGTTTGGTGAGACACTCAGGAATTAGCATGTTTATCCAGCAACTTAGTGATATAGATATAAATCATTAGGGGATCACACTTGAGAAATATTGATTCAGGCCCTGGGAGCTTGATGGTACCCCTCACTTGAGGTGGACTAGAGGGGTTCCTGAATGGCTTGCATCATGGCTCCTTGCCTCTCGTCCCTACTTTGGAGGCAAAAACTGTCCAAAGAGAGCACTCCTACTGTGGATGCAAGAGAGGGAACATAGGAGATTTAAATCTCATCTTTCTGTGTAATGAAATACTTCCAAGGTCCCCTTAGCCTTGACCCGTATTAGTGTTCCTCATGGTTAGATGGAGGGTGGTTATAGGAGTAGAAGAGGAGGAGAGCCCTGAGCACCGTTTTAGAAACTGATACTGGTGTTCTGATCCTGAGCTTCTGATACATGTTAGGAACATGACCTGGACATCAGCATTTTTAACAAGGGATCTGGATGCAGGTGTTCTGCTGCACTGGATTACAGTGTGCGTAACTGATGAAGTTCATATTTATTATGAGACCCTTCTTCCTAGAGAGTCCTTTCTTCAGCTTTGTGGCTTAAACAAGATAAGATGGATATATTTACAATGGGGTTTCAACCCCAAGTGAAATAAGTAGAAAAACAATGTGAGCTATTTGGCTATTGTGATTAACTAAAGAGCATATGCCAAGTATAAAACTCTAGGCCCATGAGTCTCCTCTCTGGCTGCATGCATGTTGGAACCCTCTGAGCAGCTTTTAAATATACAGATACTTGGGTGGCCCCTAGGGAATGACTGAAGGGTCGGCTTAGGCATTGTTATTTTTTCAAAGCTTCCTAATGATTTCCAATGTGCAAATAGTGTTGAACTGCTAGCCAACTGTGGTGATGAGAAATGGGGGTTCATTGTTAACTGACCTTCAGATCTTTCAATATAAATACGGATTTTATGTGAAATCTCCTGACTTTTAATTGTTGGCAACACATTAAAATTTTTTTAAAAATACAAGGTAGGCAGACAGAACACATCTGCTCACAGGATGAAATCCATAGGCCATCAGTTTGTAACCTCTTGTTTAGGTACTTAATTGTTTTCAAGAACTTCAGAAGCTCTTTTCTACTAGTGAACAATTTTTATCCTAATAGCAATTTTTTAACCAATATTGAGATATTCTTTAGTTCAGGTTCCCCCTCCACCCCTTTTTTTTTGGTCCGAGGTTTCTTCTGGTTAGCTAGAACACTACTTTTCTGTCAAGTATTCTTGTATTTAACTGAATCATATAAAAATTCTCTAATATTGTTCATATAAGAAGTGGGGCAGAGGGCCGATATTTGGCTGGTATTTTGGCTGCAAGGAAGAATAACTAAACTAAATTTTTATGATTTGTGAATTATTAGTGGCTCCTTTTCTCATTTGCTTTTTAATATGCCATTTGCCACCTCAAGTTTTATCATGTGCTTTTGCTTTTAATATTTTCCCTGCATATTCATATTTTGGCAATCTTTTTAAGATTTCTCTTCCCTCAGCTAGAGTGAGGAAATAGCTGTGAATTCATGAACAGAAACTGCCTGTTCCAGAATTTGTGCATCATTCTGATGTGCCAGACAGTGGCTGACATGCACAAATATCAAATGTTAAGAATCTTTTTGTGAGTAGGTTTGGTCTGATCAACATCAATCTGTCCTTTGTGAAATAAGGGAATATTAAATGTTTTTGGCAGATGGTGTGCTCTGAAATAGCTGATGAGGCTAATAGTTATGGATGGTTATGCCTCAAGAAGATTAAAGTTATATGCTCTATGTGTGTATTTGTTTATTTATTTGTGAACACGTTATGTAGTTTATTTGGATGGGGAGTTAATTTTAAGAATTTAGAGATATATGTCCTTAAACAGCTGAGGTACTTTGTAAATCATACTGATTCTTTTACTTATCTCTTAAGGCAAATACATTTATTTCTTAGGGCTATCAAAGAAAAGCAAGAGGAAGTCCAAGATAAATCCTAACATAAATGCATTAAGACCAGTGCACGGTTGTGGCTATCAAAATACAGCCCTGTCTTTAATTTTGATAACTAGCCTTTTCTTAGCATTAAACTGTTTTTGCATTTTCTTATATACATTTTGAAAGATGAGATGGAGCCAGCCATGTGAAGAGCACATCAAGAGTGTTTCAGAGCTAGGGAAGAACCTGTGCACTGATGTGGCTGTACAAAAGAGCTTGGCATTCTAGAGGAACTGATGAGAGGCAAGGAGGCTGGAGCTTAGTGCTCAAGGAGAGAGAAGCCCAGATGAAGGCCTAGGAGAAGTGGGTGTAGACCATGCAAAGGCCATAGCAGAAACTTTGGGTCTTACTTAAAGAGTAGTGGGAAGTCACTGAATGTTTTCTTTTTTAATTTACTACTTTGAAGTAATTTCACAGTAAGAGAAAAATTGCAAGAATAGTACAAAAGAGTCCTATATACCATTGGAGTCAGTTTCACCAGTTTTTTTTTTTTACACTTTGCTGTATTTGCATTGTCATTTTCTCTATATAATTTTTTAAAACCATTTGAGAGCAGAATATATAATATAGTGGTGTGTATTTCCTAAGAACAAGGATTCTCTGATATAGCCAGAGTACAGTTACCAATCTGAAGACATTTGACATCTATACAGTACTTAAATCCGTTGTCTATATTGCAGTTTTATCAGTTGTCTCTGTAATGTTCTTTTATACCATTTTCCTTTATCTTTTTTTTTTTAAGTACAGGATCTAGTTTAGGATCATATGTGCCCTTAGTTATCATATCTTTTTAGCCTTTTAAAATCTGGAACTGTTTCTCATCCTTTGTTTATTTTTCAAGACATTGATATTTTTGATGGCTACTTGTTTTATCATTTCAGTTAGTCTGATGTTTCCTCTTGATTAAATTAAGATTATACATCCCTGACTGAAATAGTACCTGAATGATTCTGTGTCCTTCTCAGGATATCAGATCTGGAGACAGCGATGTCCATCTGCCCCTCACTGGTGATGTTGATTTTAATCACCCAGTCCGTGTATTGTGTGGTTTCTCTACTATATAGTTGTCATTTCTCCCCCTTGTAACTAATGAGCAAAATGTGGGGAAGACACTTTGAGACCATGCAAATATCCTTGTCCTCATTAAATTCATCCCCACCTAAACAGTTTTCACTATAGCGATTACAAAATGGTGATTTTCCAATGCCACCATTTCCTTCACATTTATTAGTTTGGCTACTACTGTAAAGAAGAGCTCCACTGAAGAGTTTTATTAATAATAATTTGAAAAATATTATCTGGCTGCTGTGAGGAATGAGCTGGAGAGGGGCAAGAGAGGAAGTGTAGAGACTGGGTAGGAGGCTATTGCAGTAGAACGGGTAAGAGATAATGTTGGTCTTAATTATGGCAATGACAGTGGAGATGGTAAGAAATGGATAAATATGAGATATACTTTGTTTTTATATACAGAATATGATAGGAGATTTGAGGCTTTATTCAGATTTGTGTTTTATAAAGATTACCAAGGCTGCTATGTGGAGAACAGATTGGCAAAGAGGCCAAATATACTAATATAGATCATGACAGTTTGAAAGTGGTGTAGGAGTGGATAGAGATATGTTTTAGAGGTGGAAATTGGAGGAATTTACTTAAGCTACAGATTTTGAGACCTCAACTCCTAGAGATTCTGATTTAGAAAGCTTGGGTGGCATCCTGGGTAGGTACCTAGAATCTAGATATTTAAAAGTGCAACTAGGTTTGGAAATCACTGGACAAATTGTTAACATACCAAACGAGATCATGGCATATCACTGTGATATTAGACAATGGCATTTAACTTTCTTTCCTTCCATGTCTGCATCTTTAAAATGGGTGCAATTAAATTATCAACCAGGAATATTGAGTGAGTCTGTGATTTGAGTATATTTTCTTTGTAAGGGAAGTCAGGCTATTATGATTGCTAAAATAGGCATATAGTTATACTTTACATGATACAGATGAGATTTCTAAATTAAAAAAAAATAACTAAATTTAAAATAGTGTGTGGCTGAGTTAAGTTTGAATACTTTTTAATGCCTTTTAAAATTGAGATGTAATTTACATACCATGAAATATATCTCAGAAAAAAGTATGATCAGTGGTTTTTAGTATATTCAAAAAGTTGTGCACCTCTCAAACCATCTAATTCCAGAACATTTTCATCACCCCCAAAAGAAACTCTGTATCTATTAGCATCATTCCCCATTCTCCACTCCCCTCAGTCCTTGGCAACCACTAGTTCTACTTTCTATCTCTATGGATTTACCTATTTTTTTACATTTCATGTAAATGGAATCATGCAATGTGTCTCTCTTCTTTCAGTTAGCTTAATGTTTTCAAGATTCATTGGTGCTATAGCATGGATCAGTACTTCATTCCTTTTTATGGCTGAATAATATTCCACTCCATGGATATGCCATAATTTGTTTTTTTATGTTTATCCATACAAATAATTTTTGATGTACTTGCCTTTTCCATTTATTCTGAAGGAAAACTCTTTTTTTGTAAGTTACCAAAAATCGTAGTCTTTAATGAGAGCTTTTATTTAGTTATTTTTCATATCTACCTATATTTCCTTATTACATTTCTTAATGAAGTTGCTTAGAATCCTGTAACAGTTTAAAAATTGGCTATCAGTTATAATTATTAAAGTTTTGTTGTAAAAATGAGCACTTTGCTTTTTTTTGAGGCTGATTATTTCAATAATTGAATGTATTGTCTAAATTTGTTAACCAAGCATGTGGAAGTTTGGTTTTACTTAGCATAAAGTAAGCATCACACCATTATTAAGTCATTTGTACTATGCTATCAAAGTGCCATAGGAGATTGAAACGGGTAGAATACATTCATATATTTTTTTTTGCTGAAGTTACAAAAACTTAAATATTCAGGGAACTGCTATTTCTTGGCAGAATACATCATTTATAACCTTGTTTGGGAAATGGTATTTACTGTTATAGTCATTTTGAAAGCAGAGATTTAACAAGACTGGATTGCAACAATTGCTTTAGATATATTTAATTCTAATTTGCTGGTACTTACCCTTTTTGGGGGGGTCAGGACCTTCTTTGAGAATTTCGTAAAAGTTTTGGATTTCCTCCCAGAAAATGCACATATGTACATGTACTCAAGATGTATATAGTTTCAGAGGGCTTATGAATTCCTGTTTTAATGAATAATTGGAAATATTTTTAGAAAAACCAAGATAAAAAGGGTGGGAAAGAAGGAAGTATCTGTGTAGAGGTAAGGGTAAGAGTGAAGCTTAGTCAATAGCACTTTACAAGGGCCATCTGTTTCTTTGCTGTTGAATTCTTTCTGTCAAACTGCGTGTTTTGCTTCTGTTTTCTCTTCTATCCCACCCAGGAAAGTCTTTGTTCACAGTTTATGGTTCTAATCACCTGGGATTTACACCTGGGATTTATAATCACACTTGAAGGAAAAGCTACACAAATTGTGCACTTTTCCAGTTAGCAATAGCTACTAGAAAATACTTTTAACGTTTTTCTAAATCTATATGTTTCATTTAAAATTGGTATGTAATTGACTGGTAAGTATCTTTAAGAACACAGAAATTTTGTTACGTTTGCCTTATCAGCCTGTTTATCTTGTTTTAGTTTTTCTGTAATTATGCCATGCACCTTAATAACAAAAGAAAGATTTGGAATTTCTAAGTGCTTGAATGTTTTTCCCCAGCCACCCCCTATACCTAAAATAGTTCCAGATTTCTGACATTGGCAGGTATCTTCCCATTAAAACCCTGGTTCTTGAAATAGCGATCCCGAGGAAGGGTTCTCTGTGAGGGCAGAATCACTGTAATATGAAGTATATTTTCAAAGAAATCTTATGCTTTCCATATCTGCTTATAGACACAAAGAAAAATGTAATCAGCCAAAAATGTCAAAATTAAAATCTGTTTTGCTCCAAGTCTTCTTTTTCTAGGAGCTTGTGTGAAAAGCAAAAATGTATTTGTTTTAAAACACTAGGGAATATGTATAGTGATACACAATTATTGTTTAGTTCTTCTTTTTTGGTTCATTTTTCTTTTTGATAGTAATTCATTGTAAAATCTTCATCACAGTTTTTCATTTCGCATTTTTTAACTTAAGATCTGCAGAGCTATTTTTTTTAAAAATCCCTCTCTGGCTTCCTACCAGCACTTTCAAATCAAAATTCAGAGCAGGTAGAGAAATGCTTTTAAAATGCATATTTGATGTAGTAAGTGCTATGCTATGCTTCTGAAAGCTCCAGGGTCACAGCTGCATACATGAAAATGCATGGTGACTGCAGGCATTGTTTCCTCACACAGAAAAGGCAATCTGTGTCTGTCACTGAATTTATGATGTAAATCAAATCATAGCTTTCCTATATTTCAGAGATGTAGCAAAAAGATTGAGGCGACCTAAAGGTTACAAATAACTTTTGCTTTCTGATTTGCCTACCTCAAAATTAATTTTTTTAAACTCTTCATTTCTATTAAGATACATGTATTTATACTTGGAAAGGTGAATGCAGTTATATACCTTATTTTATCATTGCTTCTGTGCTAGTCTAGTGGAACCATGAATTTAACATTCAGTACTCCCCGACTCCATTCTGTTAAGATGCATGTACTTCTCTGTGTTGTTGACAATGTTATTAAACAGTAGGAAACACTGAAGTATTAGGTACCAACTCTGCTATGCTTACCCTTGTCCTCTTTTCTTTGAACAGTGTGGACTTGGGGACATTGTCCTGGAAGGGAGTCTGATGATTTGGTTTTTCATAACTATGTCTAAGAGTTTAAAAAGGTGGCTTAGGGGAAAGGTGGGTGGGGGAAGGGAGAGAGGGAGGGAGGGAGGGGGAGAGAGAGAGAGAATTACATTTATTGTAGATGTGCATTTGCACTGAAAGGGAAATATACAAAGAGTAAGAAGACATAGACCCAGCTTGCAAGCCTTTATGTTCTAGTTAAAGGTACAAACCTACCCACATGACAGTCATAACACTATGCTTTTGTGGAGTGCTTCGTTTTTCCAGATACTATGTTAAATACTTTACTTAAAATGTCACTTAAAACATTTGCAAATCACAAAATTGGAAAGTACCGCCAAATGTATGACAAATTGGGTCATCTATGGTAGAAAAAAAATGCACAGTAAAGAGATTAGAGGCACTAGAGGCCAATGAAGAGTGACCTGGTTGCTTGGTTTGTATTGATTTTGATCTTTAGAAAGAATGTTATTCTCTTTTAGGAGAAAGCAGAATCTGTTGGGTGTCTGGGGGATTAGGAAATTCTGATTAAAAAATTTCTGTGTGCTCATTCCAGACATGACACTTTACTTCTCTCTGAAATAAAAAATAATGATTTATCTCTGAGATAAAAATAAGAGATCTCTTCCTCAAGGCCTTAGACTTTATTAGATATTGACCTCAGATTCATTTATGCTTATCATAGACTTAATAGTAACTGAGAGCCATCTTTACTGCTTTCTGTCTTTACAGGGTTTGATTCCACCTCTAGTTCTGAACAATTCTTAGGGCTTTAATGGGTGGCTTGGGTTGTATAACTTTAGATCTGAAAGTACTTAATTTGATGTCCTCATTTTATAAACAAAGAAACTTTGGCCAAGAGAGGATTATTCTCTTGCCTGAGATTATTGCAGAGCCAGAATATAAACTTGGGACTCTTGAGTTTTAATTCAATGCTTTCCCCCTGACTATTTTGCACCCTCCCCATCATTTGTAGTTTTTTCTGAGATGTGGGCCTGCAGCATAGCAGTAACTGATTCCAATGATGCTCTGTAGGCACTGCTTATACAAATAATAATGATGATGATAATGTCCCACATTTGTGTTTGTTTTTCCAAAACTTGTATAGCTTATTGGCTATCTACTATTAGTTTTGTAAGTGATCAGGTTGATTATAGGGTCAAACCATCTATCATTTTGAATAAAAGGTTGTAGCCAAGTTACTTTTCAGGAACTTGAATAGCAGGTTTGGGGATAATTAGAATCTTAAGGCATACTCAGGTTTTGTTTTGTTATTCTTTTATACTGTATTATTTCTTTTTTTGATCAATAGTGGTTTTAATGAAGAGTCAAGTTGACCTGTTTAAATTGTGAATCCTTTCATTTACCTTGACCTTTCTCAGTTGCATGAAGTTGAAAGAAGTGGAATGGCTAACAAGCTGTGAGTGAGAGGAAGAAAGGAAAGTCTTGAATAATCCATAAATTTAATAATCAGTCTCTGAATGTATTAAGAGCAAGCTATACTTAGCCCTTTGGCATTTTAAGTGCTCTAATTTATAATATTAAAATAGGTAAATAACTCCATTTCCCATTGTTCCCAAATTAGTATGTATATTATTTAGTGTTTATTTTGGAACAAGATTCTATATTTTGCAAAGAAATAATTTTACATTTGTTTGCCTTTTAGACCATCTGGTTTCTGTTGTACTGTGTTTCTCTTGTGTTCCCAGTGTTAATATTTGATGACTATATTTCCATAAGAAACTTAAAATCTTAAGCATGATTGATAGCTTTTGGTTCAATATAAGGAAGGATGAAGGTAGAGTCACAGTCTTTTTGAATAACTCAGTACCACACTATGTTTTAATCAGTTTTACGCTGCTCACAGTGCTTATCATTTACCTAGTGCTGTGGTTCTCAACAGGGGGCCATGTTGCCCACCATGGGACATCTGGTAATATCTGGCGACAGTTTTGATTTCATGACTAGAGGGTTACTACACTGGCATCTAGTGGGTAGAGAACAGGGATGCTACTAAATATACTGTAGTGCACAGGACAGCCCCTCACAACAAAGAATTATCTGGCCCAAAATGTCAGTGGTGCCAAGATTGAGAAACCCTCATGCATGGCATTGCACAGTAATGTTTATTGAATTAAAAAATGCGTCCATTCCATTACTTAAGCATAAGGCTTTATGTGTTACTTTATATATGTATTCATATATGTATTCAGTGATTCATAAAGAAGAATTTAGGTCTTTGATTCATTATGCTTAAAGTATTAAAACAAAATTTTGGCTGTTGTAATTGATTTTAGGTTAGTTGTACTCACTTGAAATGATACAATATTAGTAATCAAATGTTAATCAAGAGGAAGATTTAATGTTCTCATTTTGTACTTCCTTTCTGCCCCAAGGTTTTCATCTTCCTGGAATCAATATTTTTTGTTATTCCCTAGGATAATGCCTCTTGGATCTGACATAATCAGTTATCTGGAAAAATTAATTATCCAGATGGCTAAATCAGTAATTAATCTGGAGAATCCCTATCCTGTTATATTTAACTTAATCTCATCTTTAGAATTTGTCTGAGATACTAAAAAGAATCTGCTGAATCCAGTAGTTAGCAAAACAAATCTTCAGCTTCATGTAACATAGCTAGAGTGATTCCCTTAATCCAAGTGAAATACTATAGAAGCTAAATTATAATAGCGTTGTTGGCCATATGTGCTTCATTTTTTAAAAATATGAAATATTTTACTTGAATTTTTAAGACAATTCATCTAAATTTCAAAGGTCAAACTGGTTGGACAAATAATATTTCTGAAGTACAAAACACATTTAATGAATCTCAAAGTCAGATTGTTGAATTCTGATTAAAATCAGATTACAATATAGCTTTATACATTAAAAACACAACAGATTCTAGACCAAAGTACTGTGTTCAAAATGAAAATGTACTTATAGGAAACGGTCTGTTTCTGAGTACAAAGGATATATTTGCTGGAGAAACCACAATTTTATGCTGTGTATTTTTCTGTTTCCTCTTGAATTAATTTCCTTTAGCACTTAGAATGGCAAGATAGATTTCAAAACCTAAACTCCTCTTTACTTCTCAGTATTTTGCCCTGATCATACAGTGTAATGAGTAGAAGTTTCCCCCCACAAGTCTCTTCCAATATATCACCTCCATTTGCCCTGGGGAAGGAGCATTTCTACAGTCCTGAAGAAAAGTGTTGAAAGAAAACCTGTAGTGGCTCAGGTGGGATAGAGAAGTTGCTGTTCCTAGATTCACTCTAACAGCGGTGCCTTCCTTCTGAGCAAACTGGCATTATGTACAGCATTTTAATCCTACTTAAAATTACTACCTCTTCTTTCTGTTGACTTGATTTCATTTGGATAAAACTGCACGTTTTATGAAAGACATAGATCCTTAGCAGTTATTTGGGGTTGGGGTTGAGAAGGACTAGGGGGTGGCAGATAAGTGGAGATTATTGAAAAGCACTTTGGTGCTTTATGATCACACAAAATCTATGTGGTAACTTCTTGGATTTTCTTCTTAAATAGTCATAAATGGCACCATTACCTGGAGGATTAATGGATGGTTTTTAATATCTGATGCTCCTCATTTCCATTTGGTGCTTGTTAGAAGAAAAACTAATAGCTTAAATGATTGCATTTACTATTCTCTTCTTTTTACTTGGTGGTTGTAATTGAATATCATCTACTGAACTTTCAATCTAAGAAGTTCAGCTGATGTGATATATTTGAGGGACTTTCATGATTTATAACATTTGTTTCTTAATATCTGTGGCAACTGTTGTAGAGGAAATTTTAGACAGGTTTAACTGTCAAGAGATTTAGAATTTGGAAAAGTAATTTTGCTATGACTTTAGAATTTTGGCATAAAAAGTTGCTCGGAAGAGCAATCCCTTAGCAAAGGCAATAATTTGATGAGTCAGAAATAGCCTGTGCTTTAACAGACCAGGAGGCTGCCAGCATGTGAAGTTAGTACATGATAGATTAAGTGAGGTTGAGGAGAAAATGAAGAGATGGTGTTATAATACCCTGAAACTGTGTAGTAGTGCCAGAGAGATGTTTACTATGAGTAGTTCAATGTCACGGATCTCCTGTACTTTTCTGTTTTTTAAAAGAAAAAAAAAATCAGAAAACTTCCCACCCCATGAAGCTCCTGTGCTACTTATTTGTGGTTCTCAATCCTGGCAACACATTAGAATCACTAAAGATCCATAGGCTCCACCCATCACAACTCCAATGCAGTTGAGACTTGGGCTTCAGTATTTTTTTTTAAAGAGTTCCCAGATGAATCTAACATTAAACCAGTGTTGCAAACTATTGCTTTATAAAAGCAGTGCACTAGAATTGCCTGGAGGATTATTTATTAGGTCTGGACTAAGGCCTGAGAATTTGCATTTCTGAAAAGTTCTCAGGAGATGCTGATATAAAAGAAGGCTGCTTTAAAAAATAATTTGGGTGTAGCTGATGGTCTGATTATTCTTTTTTTGAAAAATCACTGCTAGTGATATATTGTGGGGTAAAAGCATTGGTTTAGAGAACAGCGCTATATGTATGGTTCCTTTTATGTTAAAGACTGATTTTTTTGTATAGTTTGAATTTTTTTTTTAAATGAACGTTGCCAATTTTATTAAAAAGTTTTCTTAGCAGAAAAAGCCATATAGATTATAAAAGCTTTGTCTAGTACTTCATGGTTTAAAAAGCTGATGATTTACAATTTGTCTTAAGCTTTTTGAAGTATTTAAAAGAACTCATCAGTATCTTTTTTTCCTTCCTTTTTTTAGCGCCTTTCTTTGAGAATCTTTCAAATTGCAGATCTTATGTTTTATATTGTCTTTGTAGGTCTCTATTAAAAGTAGCCTAAATAAAAAAATACAGCTCCATTCAATAGAAATTTCAAACATTTTGAGTTTGGACAGTTTGTTGTTAAGAACACAGAGAGAAAGACAATGCTTACAAATTGGGGCAATGCTAAGAGGAAATGGAACCTTCCAGGTTTAGAAAAAGAGCATCAGCAGGAGGAGGTGGCCTATGGCTTGCAGGAAAGAAGGGATCAAGGGGATAGATCTGAGAGAAGCTATTGGATTCGTGAATATGGCCAAGTAAGAGCTAGTCAATGTCCGAGTCAATTCTCAAACTTGGGTCTCTCAGATTTCAGGGTTCATTTTCTTATCCATGAAACAGATAAAGAAAAAATGTTGATTTTAAAGAACCAACTTTGCAATAAATACAGCAAGGGATAGTTTTGACAGTTCTGAATCCTGGGTGGAGGTGGGGTAGGGGGGAGCGGAACACAATCTCTGGATGGATTTTTTTTTTTTTTTTTTTTGCTGCTATATTTGGATATTGACAATATATAGGCCTGGAATGACAGCTTCCAATAAGACTTTCGGTGTTTTTCAGAAATCATCCTCAACCTTTGATCACTGTGCTTGAACACAGACCTGATTGCTGGCCAGTTCTTCTGCAGCAGTTGACAGTTTTTTTCCAGCAGTGCCCTGAAAGGTAATTAAAATAAAATAAGTGAGGGGAAATGTAACGGTATATGCTAATTTTGGAACTTGTTTTTTTAGCTTCTTGGACTATGTTTTCTCCTGAAGAAATGTCCTAGAGCAGGATTTAGTTTTCTATTTTCGTTTTAAGAGTAAGAGAAAAAGGCCTCCAGATTTATTGGTTGTTGAAATATTGACTGTGAGAAAAGCTGTTACTAGCAAAGTTAAGCATTGGTTAGTGGTTAGGAGGAAAGTTAACCAGAAATATTTGGTAAACTACTCCACAGTACATATAGGAGATAGGTTCTTCCCCCTGAAAGCTGGTAAATTTCTCTATTACAAACCTGCCAGTTGGGATCATGTAATACTGCTGACCCATCAGATGGCCACCAGATATGCAGTTAGTTTAGCTTCACCAAGGCTCCCTGAGGGGCTGTTCTTCCACTCTTGGTACCATGGCCTTGGGTCAGGTCCTTCTCATCTTTTACTTTGACTGTTGCCACATTTCCTAACTGGTGTCTCTGCCTCCAATCTTGTCTTGTTCACATCCGTTCTCTTAAACAGCTATCAGAGTGATATATCAAGAGATCTAATCTTTTTTGTTTTACTTCCTTGCTTAAATTGCCACTGCTGTGATTTTCAAAGTGCACTTGCCAGGCATGAGGAGCATCCCACCCCTTCAAACAAGCAGGTCTTATTTTATAGAGTTTACATGTTGCTCTTTCATGGAACTTTCTATTAGAAAAAAAAATGATTTGATTTCTTAAAGTTTGAAAATCTACAAACAGGATAAAATCTACAAACAGGATAAAATCTAGTATGTCATGCCAGGCTCTGTCTATGCTATGATTTCTACCTATGTTACCAGTTTTATCTTATCTTTATATTGCAGTTTATGCTTTAGCAGTATACTGACTTGGCTTTTGGTTCCACACAGAAAGCAATACTGTTCCCTTGCCTCTGTGCTTTGCTATTAGTACTCACCCTGCTCTCTTGAATCTTACCCCACTCCCTTCCTAATTTCTCCATTTGAAATTTATGATTGGGCATTCTCTACCCTAAGAAGTCTTTGCCTACCACAGGCTGGGTTTAATGTCTCTCCTACAAGCTCCCATGTTAATTTGCTGTTGTTATTTCTAACATCAACACACTTACTACATTTTCTTATCATTACTCCTGTTAACTTGAGGGCAGGGACTGTTTCTCCTTTATCTTTGTATTAATAATACCTGGCACATTTCTAGGTGCGCTATAAATGCTGCATTTATGTAAATGAGGCCTTCTGCCTGGTGGGGCCCAGGCACTGGGTTGTAGAGTCCCTCATTATATATAACATCACTACATACTTAGCACCATCATGTGAGGTCATAACATTATCTTGGGTAAGCCACTGCCTGAATTTCATACACTGCATCAACAATATTCATGTTTTCTCGCTCTTGAAGGTTTTATGGTATCCTATAAATACAGCTTCTTAAAAAACTTTTAGAGTTCATAACTTCAATTTTAGATGGAATTTCTCACAGGATGTGCTGCTACAGGAAGATTTCAAGAGATTTAGGGGACCTTTTAATCAGCTGCAAGTAAGAAAAACCCATGTAACATTTGAATAGCTCAAAATGAACATCATTATTATCCTTTCCTCCCTCACCTAGGATTGCATTTTCAAAGATAGGATATTAATATTTACTAAATAATCTTCTGTTCAACTATGTCACAACTCAAAAATAAATAAATTTATGAACACATTTGTTTAATGATATTTCTGTTGCGAAATAAATTGGGATACTTTATAAAAGATACTACTATTGTTTTTAGGGTAAGCCTTAAGAGTGCATCTCTCTTTTCCAATGCTCTAGTTAGTCAGTAAGTAATTAATTTACTATTTGGTTATTTTAATATCAAAGGAATATTATATTGGAGCTTAGAAGTAGTTATTCTAATGAAATTTGTGCAGATAGTCATAAGAATAAGGATTACTAATTGACATTTGACTTATTTACTGATAAGCTTCTATTGACTCATTCATTTCACTCAAATTCTCAGGTGTTGGAGTAAGCTGTCTAGAGCCATTTAGAAGTTTAAAATTATTTTATATTTATTTGAAAATAATAGTTTCAGTTGCCTCATTTCTACTTTTGCACTGAGATTATTCTTTGCAGTATTAAATTGATAATTCTGATTGCCTTTTTCAGTAGACTATTAGTTTCCTGACATTTGATTGTATAGTAAGTTAACTTAGTAATTTTTCAAGTTGTTGTTTAGAAGGTAATGAAGGCAGGTTGGTAATTTAATAAGAATATAAGTAGTGGTTAACAACTATGGGAAGGAAGCCAAATGTTGTGAAGCCAATTTACTAGCTCTTTTTTGTTTAGGAACTGTTGATGAAACCAGCTATTTACGTTCTTTTTTAAATAGTATGTAGGTGTCCTGAAATGACAGTATATCTTCATGCTAGATTTTTTGGATATTATTTTATAATTAAATCCACATTCATTTATTGAAAGCCTTTAATGTTAAGATCTCACCTCCACCTCTGTCTTTAAGGAACCGAGGATCACCTAAATTGACAATGATGTCAAGGGCTGTAGATCTGGATACTTTCAGGTTATCTAATCTCAAACTTGTAATTTTTCAGATGAGGGAACTAAAGAGAGCTGTTAAATAGCTTACCCAAGGTCAAATGGCTAGTTCATGGTAGAGTTGGGCCTTGATCCTCAGTTTTTTAGACTCTCATCCCAGGTCTCTTTCCACTACTTCTCCTTAGGGGGAAACATAAATATAAAAGACTTGTGTGTAAATACATGTATAACTGGTTACATTTTTAAAAATTCTTAATCACTTTGGAATTTCAGGTTCTGTGTTATATTATTTTCCCTTACTCCTTAAATCTTGGCAATTTCATACTTGACTAAAGTGACAGTTAATCATCACATACTAACTAGGAAATGCAGAGTCTAAAATCAGAGCAGAGTAAGCCAGGGACATTTTAAAAATAGAAAGAGGTTCAAAATTATGCTCCTGATGTCAAATCATAACAGCATCTTTGAAATGTATTTCCTTATATGAACCTGAATTTCATCTTCAGCATCTCAAAGTAGGAGAAAACTTATAAGCTATCTGTGGATGCTCTTGGCACCTGATAGTAGGTATTCTTTGGAGAATACATTATTTCACAGAGATGGGAAGCAATGCTTTTTAAATCCCTTGCCTGGAAACTTTCACTTCATTTTGTGACTCATATATACATCATGTAATTGCTTGATCTGTGAAACTTTTTTACGTCTCTAAAGTGGATGGTGTGAGAAAGATATATGTTTCAGTAGTAATTATGAATTCAAAAGTCCTTCTTTTCATTTTGATAGATTGCATAAGCATTTGTGCTCATGATTAATAAAAGTAGTCCCCATGACTGTGAGCTCAATGAGAGCAGGGACTTAATCTCTATTTGCTTCTTGCTTTATCTTTAGGAGGCAGAAGAGTGACTGGTACAGTGTAGGTGCTCAATAAATTTTCCGAGTGAATATATAAATAAATGAACAAAAGTAAATCTTATCGTTTGGGCAACTTTCAAATTTTGATTAATATTAACGGTGTTTTGAAATCAGCACATTGCTGTGAAATGTATGGTAATATAAAATCATATATGGTAAAATAAAATTATGTAATTTCCTCCATGAAGCTAGTGTTCTTCAAACCTTTCTTTTAGCAGTTTTCACTTTCTATTCAGATTGTCTCTGTTAGATGGTATGGTTCTTAAGGATAGATAATGCCTTCCTTGTTCATCTTGGTATCTTTTTAATCTAATGTCTTTGTTTGTCAGGTGCTATGACAAATACCAAACAATGGTTTGGCTTAAACAATGGGAATTTATTGGCTCTTGGTTTTGAGGCTAAGAGAAGTCTAAAATCTGTATGTCAGCAAGGTGATCCTTTCTCCCTAAAACATGTACATTCTGGTACTGGCGGTTAGCAATCCTTGGGGTACTGTGGCTGTATATCTGCTCCCTGTCCTCACATCGATATTTTCTCCTTCCTATTCTGGGTTCTGCTGACTTCCAGCCTCTGGTTCCTCCCTGTTGCTTTCTCTGTGTCTGAGTTTCTTCTGCTTATAAAGGATTTCAGTATCTGGATTAGGGGCCACCCTCATTCACTTGGGACACACCTTAACTAAAACAACATCTTCAAGAGACTCTATTACCAAGCCAGAAGTGGCTTTGTGTACTGATTCTTGGGCTCTTGCCAGTGGTTTGGCTGGATGATCAGGGAATTGAAGGAACATGGTTGGAAAATTGATGACAAAGAGGTCTGAGGGGGAGATGTGGATAGATCTTTCTGGGTGGCAAAAAACTTGAAGATATTTGTGTCCCATGTGAATGCTCACCAGAGGGTGACTTCAGCAGATGAGAATTTTAATAATCAAGTGGATAGTATGACTTGTTCTGTGGACACCAGTTAGTCTTTTTCGCTAGCCACTCCTGTCGTTGCCCAGTGGGCTCATGAACAGAGAGGCCATGGTGGTAGGGATGGAGGTTATACATGGGCTCAGCAACATGGACTTCTACTCAAGGCTGACCTGGCCACAGCCACTGATGAGTACCCAATTTGCCAGCAGCTGAGACCAATACTCAGTGTCCCAATATGACACAGTTCTCTGAGGTAAGCACTTGCTACCTGGTGGCAGGTTGATTACATTCAACCACTTCCATCAGGGAAGGGGCGGCATTTTATTCTAACTGGGAAAGACATATACTCCAGATATGGGTTTGCTTTCCCTGTATGAAGTGCTTCTGCCAAAATTACCTTCCATGGATTATAGAATGCCTTATCCACCGTCACAGTATTCCACATAGCATTGCTTTTGATCAAGGAACCCACTTCACAGCAAATGAACTGTGGGGAATGGGCACATGCCCGTGGAATTCATTGGTCTTACCGTGTTCCCCATCATTGTGAAGCAGCTGGATTAGTATAATGGTGGAATGGCCCTCTAAAGACTCAATTATAGTGCCAAGTAGGTGGCAATACCTTGCAGGGCTGGGGCAGTGTTCTCCAGGAGGCTATAAATGCTCTAAATCAGTGTCCACTCTTTGTACCTGTTTCTCCTATAGCCAGGATTCAAAGGTCCAGGATACAAGGGGTAGAAATGAGAGTGGCCTCATTCACTATTATCCCTAGTGATCCACTAGAAAAATTTTTGCTTCCTGTCCCTGCAAACTTAAGCTCTGTTGGTCTCTTCAGGTTTTATTTCCAAAAGCAGGAGAGCTTTCACTGGGAGATAACAATGATTCCATTGAACTGAAAGTTAAGACTGCTTCCTGGCCACTTTGGGCTCCTCTGAATCAATAGGCAAAGAAAGAAATTACTATGCTGTCTGGGTTGACTGATCCTAACTATTCAGGGGGAAAATAAGACAGTAGCTACACAATGGAGATAAAGAAAAGTTTGCCCGGAATACAGGAGATTCCCTAGGGCGTCTCTTAGTATTACCATTCCCTTTGATTAAAGTTAGTGGAAAACTGCAACAACCCAATCCAGGCATGATTATTAGTGGCCCAGAAATTTCAGGAATGAAGTTTTGGGTCACCCTACCAGGCAAAGAGCCATGGCCAGCTGAGGTGCTTGCTGAAGGTAAAGGGAATATGAAAGTGGAATATAATTGTGGAAGAAGACAGTGACAAAAACAAACTATGACCACAAGACTAGTTACAGAAGTGAGAACTGTGATGGTTATATATATTTCTTCATTGATTTGTTATGAATGTTTATTTATGTACATAAGCAAATATCTTTGTTTTCTTCCCTATCTTATCCCTGTATTTTATAACGTAATTTGTATTAACTTTATGTCATAGTATTTAAGTTATAGGATATCAAGTTTAAGCATGACTATTACCCAAGGACTTACACCCTCTTCTGTGGAAAGAGTCAGTGCATTTCCAGTTGTATGCAGGACAGTTGAGTATTGCTAGGTAAAGCTATGACTGTTAGGTTTTTATTTAGAGATTAAGTATGGTTTAAGGAAATGTGCATGGGTGCCGAGTTGGCAAGGGATGGGGTATGATGATTAAGTTCATGTGTCAACTTGGCTTGGTTATGGTGTCCAGTTGTTTGGTCAAGCAAGCACTGGCCTGATTTTTACTGTGAGGATATTTCGTGGAATTAAATTATCATTAAGCTGATTGCATCTATGGCTGATTACATCTACAGTCAATGAAGGGAGCTTGCCTTCAACAATAAGAGATGCCTCATCCAATTGGTGGTTGAAGGCCTTAAAAGGAGACTGATGATTTCAGCAGTCAGAAGAGAGAATTTCCATCTCTACTTCAGCCAGCCGCTTCTAGGGAATTGATCAAAAACTTTCATCAGGTTCCCAGCTTGCAGCCTGCCTTATAGAATTTGGACTTGTCCACCCCTAGAGTTGTGTGAGCCAATTCCTATAATAAATATCATAATATTTTCTATATATGTATATATAGATAGATATAGATATAGATATAAATATTTTAGATATATATATCCAGGATATATATATGTATATATCCTGTGTGTTCTGTTTTCCTGGAGAACCCTAATTCAAATAGGTTCATACCCACAGGAATGTGGTTTAAGATTAAGAATGTCTAAATTGGGGACATAAGTTAATCTATATCTAATAATTCTTTATGTATAATAAATATAAAAGCATTAAAATAAGTGGAGGTATGATATCTATTTGATATATGCTAGTTATAAAACTACTCTGTAACCTGATTTGAGTCAATTGAGTGAATGATTGACTCACCCTCTTCATGAATACCTGGTATGCACAGTTATTGGTAATACAGCAGTAAATAGAAGTCCATGGTCCATGCCCTCATTTGGTTTATAATCTGGCAGTGGGGACAGATGTTAAATATGTATTAACAAAGTCATGATTCTATAGGGGTATGTAACAGTGCGGTTTAGGTGTCAGAGAAGGCCCTCAGGAAGTCATTTTAAAGCAGGGAACTGAAGGATGATAAAAATTCAGCCATGAAAAGAAGAAAGTGGAGAGTGTTACATTTAGTGGGTGCAGTAAGTTAGAAGAAAGCCCATATGGCTTGAATGAAGACCGGAAAGAAGTTTAGTACAGATCAGGGAAGAGTAGACAGGAGCAAGACTGGAGGCTGGAAAGATAAGCAGGGCCCAAATTATAGAAGGTTTGTAAGCTGGACTAAATAATTTATCTTAAAGGCAATTGATTTTAATCTGGCTAAGGACATGAACAGATTTTTATTTCTAAAAGTTCATTCTGGCATTTCAGTGACTTTGGACCAGGATTATTGGGATATATTTGAATCTAAATATATACAAAAGATTTGTAGAGTCTCTCTCCTTTGATTTTGAAGAGTTTAAAAGGGGGCCTTTGGAAAATTGCTTCATATCTCTCTGCTTCAATTTCTGCATCTGCTTAATGGGGATAATAATATTTCTCATTTCACAGTGTTGTAGTAAGGATCAAATGTGTCTAAAGGCATAAAATACAGTAACTGGCAGTAAGAGTTAACAAGTTGCAAGTAAATGTTAATTATTATCATAATTTTAGGTTGTCTGTGTGGCTTTCTTTTACACAGAACCTCACCTGTAGAGTTTTTCCCCAAAATATATGCCTATGTCATGCTCCTAGAGAATGGATCGTGACATCTGTAATTCAAAAAAAGATTCTCAGATGATTCTGATGTTCACCAAAGATTGGTCCTGGAGAGGTAGATGCTATCCTAGTGTGCAAATAGGGACTCTGTTACTCCTGGATATCAGACTTACTGTCTCCAGGTTTTGAGTCATGTTTCCTGATGCACAAAGAGCCATTTAGCATAGTCTAATTAGGTCATGGTGAAATAGGAGAATCATAACAAAAATTTACACTTGATAGCATGGTAGTTTATGTTATACCATGCCCTGTAAGTTGACATTTGCCACTTAGCAAGTTGGTACTGTCTTTACTCAGTGATTGGCTAATGCATTATATGAATTGTAGGTCAGAGATTTCATGTATCCAAATAATGGCATCATTTCTATGGTATCTATATTGTGAACCATCCCAGTTACAAGAATATGGTCAACTTCGAGTAGCCCTGCTGAAAGTCTTACTTCAACCCCGGAGTCTTTGTGACAGCGAACAGCCATCAGTGTTGGAACAACAGATACTTCAACTTTGTTGTAACATGGTTTCATGTTTGCAGGTAAGGCCTTTTATTCTCCTTTATTAATATAAGCATAAGCATCAGTGAGTGTTGATAAGGTGATTTAAGAATCTTTGTGATTTGGCAAACTCAGACACAATCCTGTCTCTAGAAATGCTTGCAATATTTTGGAAAAGATAAAAGAAACAAGTCTAGATTTCACATAAATAATAATTTCACTAAATTCACAGAAATATATATTGACATAGTCCATTTGGGATTAATAGGAATGAAAACTTTCCTGCATTAATTAAGAAACACTTTTCGGAGAAAAGAATTTTGAGTTCTCTCTCCCTCCCTTTGCTCGAGTTACAAGGTAGAAATGGACTCTTTTGTGCAAATTAGAAAAAAGGTGTGTCTCTGGGTTGATAGAGCCCTGGGGGTGCAGGGTTTGGTCAGCTGAGCACTGGCTAGATTCCAGCTCCCACATAACCCCTTATAACATAAGTGGTTGCCAAGATGGATCCTGCTCTTGAGAAACTCCCAGTCTAGTAAGAGAGCTAAGAGGATTATATAAATTCTTATAATTCAAAGTAGGTAGATGAAAAGTGTAGATAAAATGCTGAGGGAGTTCAGGGGAGAGATAAATTTGAGCAAATGTCTCTATAACTGCAGATTAAAAAAATTCCCTTTGCCATGTGTTGTGATTTTAGTGTAGTGATTCATTTATCAGTCCAGCCCATCCCATAATTGAGGTCTGTTGTTTACCTAGAATCTGAGCACTATGCTGCTTAGCTGATAGACGGAATCTGTGAATATTTTTCAGTGATGACTTGATGTCATAGGTGCCCTGTTTTAAGTTCGTACTAGCAAGGAGTGACAGTAGTGAATCTTTTCTTTTGTGCCTCATAAATGGGCTTTCCTCTTATCAAGCCAGATCAAAGTTAATTAAAATGAATTCTCCTGTGGCTTTTCGAAGGCTTTTGTTATGTGTGGGCAATCAAGTAATGTATGGACAGAACATCTTGAACTAGAGTGCACTTTTTCACACCATGCCTGTATTAGCCTTTTCCATGCCCTTTGGTAAGCTTTTGTCTTTGCTTCATGTACCTATATTAACAAGCCTAAGTACTTCTACTTCTAGCTCTGTGAACTATTTCTGAATCTCCATTGCTTTTTACTGTAGTTAATATATGTCAAAAAAAGAGGAGGGGGGTATATCATTTAGAACTAGTGGAACTAGTGACATAAGTACATTTAATTACTTAACAAATCAGCTTAATAAACAAAGAATGTGAGAGCTGCAAGGGGTCTTATAGGTAGAATAATCCATTTTCCCACTTATTTTCAGTTATTTCTTATACTCTCTTATACTCTCTAAAAGATGACCATCCACGACTAATTGAATATTTTAGTGATAGAAAGCACACTATTTTGCAAGGCAGCCATTTCTATGAATTTTTTTTAGCAAGCATTTCCTCTTATTGACCTGCATTTTCTTAAGACTACCATTGGTCTCCATTCTTCTCAGAACAAATAAAAAAATAAATTTTTTAAAAAGCCCATCTGTATCTTATCTTTCTGTCTTCTTTTCCTTTCTTCCCTTCTTTGCTTCTTTCCACTTCTTCCATTCCTCCCTCCCTTCCTTCTCTTCTTCTCAATTTTTCTTTTTACTTCTCTATATGAAATACTTCTGAGACTTTTCATATCCTCTGCCAGAAATTCTCTGGTTTATTGGTGCTTAGAATGTGCTGCTATGAAATGTTCTGCTTAGAGCTAAGTGCATTACTGTAGATGTGGGCTGGTCCATAATTAGCACTGGGATAAAATCACATTAAAATAAAAAAATTTTTTTTTACAAATAGCCGCACCACCCTTTTGACCTATGCTGAGATGGTGGTCAGTGGAACTCTTATTATTTTTTCTTCTTCTCACACCAATCACTCTTCCATTTTATGTGTTAATGGAATTGACTGTTTTGCACTACCTTCCTTGAACTCTGTTGACTTTGGTCCCAGTAGTTCTTTCTTTTTAATTGTGACTCTTGTCATCCCATGTATTATCCATTATATATGATCTATTTCTATATAAAGATGGAACATTACTTTGAAATTATTCTTGTTAAGAATTTTGATAATGCTAAAGATTAGGGAGACTTTAATGCTGAATTGTTGAAGTTATCTTAAAAAAATTTTTTTATGGAAAATTTCAAATTTGCACTCATCACATAGCTTTAGCAATTATTCATATTTTGTCCAGGATGAATTTTGAGGTTAGAATTTTGAGTTTTGAAAGCACAACCAAATTTCATGAGAAAAGTAGATTATACATCACTTTTAGTATTTAACACAATGCTTTACACACATGGGAAAATGTTTTCTTCCTTTAAAAAAAAATCCCAGCTTCATTGATATATAATTTGCATACCATAAAAGTCCCATTTTAACTGTATCATTGAATGTTTTGTGGAACCGACCACAGTCTAGTTTTAGGACATTTCTATCATACCCCCCCAAAGTCTTTCCTTCTTTTTAAAGAACAGGCTTTGTGTTAACAATACATAACTAATAATAGACACTTTGTTAGTATTGTAAACCAAATTTTCATGGGAAATTAAGTACAGAGGGTTTTGATCAATGACCAATAGAAGGTATGCACTATGGTGTCTTCATATGAATATTCTTAAACTTGGATGCTGTTGAATGGCCTTGCCATTTCTTCTTTGGTAGATATTTTATGTCTATTATGAAACTCTCCCCTCTCTCACACCAATTTTTTTCCCCCCAAGGAAATTTAGTGTTGGGGACAAAACCCCACCCAACCCAACCAGCTGATATTCCAAACAAGAAAATATATTGGCAAATAAACAGGAGGCTTCACTGTGTTTTAAATCCCTCTCTTTCCTTGGTAGCCTTTTGACTTTCCCATTGTATGTTTGCAAAACAGCAAAATAGTTTAGTTACTGGGCTGTTCACCATTATTTTTATATCTTAATATTTTCTGCCATCTCTTCCCCCTTGATCTTCTATTATTTTGTTTTCCGCTGTTGTCTATTAGGAACTAATTTTTCTCTCTGTGTAAAACATAGTCATTTTGGGTTATTATGTTGGTAACCACTGGTGAAAGGTACAGCTGGTCAACTGTAGGCTTTCCTCTTGATGAATTTAACAGACACAAGGCTCCTGATTGAAGCAGATGGTTCATTGTTTGTAATCTCTGGGAAATGCCAATGTGGCTGTGAGCAGAAACATATCCTTAATACCAACTCCAGAATTTTGATCAGACCAGCTGGGTTTGAATTGAATTGGGATTTTCAAGAGCACCCAAATCCTTCCTATCTAATATATTAGCCTGTTGAGAAGATACCCTACCACTTGAATATGATCTTTCATTATATCTGCCAAATATGAAAATGATGCTCTCAGTTAAGGCTGTCTGAGCAAATATCTTGCCGATGAAGGGCTTAGGAGCGTGTTAGAATAAATGCAGACTCATTACCACCAAGTATCTATGTTAGTATTATAGAAAGGAGAGTTCATTTGGAGAACTCAAAACCAGCTTTCAGTAATTTCCTTCAACATGCTGGCACTGTCACATAATTTGTCTTAAAACATCTGCACTCAGAGGAGCTAGAAAAATAAATGAAAATAATTTGTGCCAGCCAGTAGTAACAAAACAGCAGCAAATTGTATTCTGGTTAATGACAAACAGAGAAGGCAGATTTATATAGTTTAACCAGCATTGAGTTATGTGATTTTCTTCATCTCTTTTAAGTCATTGTAGGTTTAGAGAAAAATATCTTATTATCAAAAGCCTCTTGTATAGCTTAAAATTATTCTTTGGTATATTGTTTTCATATCATATAATGAATTTTTTTTTAAAACAGATGAAAGATTTAATACAGACAACAGAAGTGATGTTCTTTATTGAGGATGTTTACTTAAGCCTTTTGCGTCATCCCATTTTCTGGAAAATTCAGCTTACCCAGTTGACCCTTCAGCTGCTATGTGTCTGTGAAGTGAGCTTAAAGATAACTGGGGAATGCTCATCTTTAATTCACCGTTTAGAGCGTAGTGTTGAACTTCTGAAAGAGGTAAGGTTTATGTGGATATTATGAAATTTTGATGTGTCAGTTATTACTTAAGTGAGCTTTTCAGTAGCTGGGTGGGAAGTGCTTATTTAGTTTATTGCATTTCAGAGGTGGTTTGATCTGTTACTAATACCATATACTATAAAATAAATCATTATATATTCTTTGGACCATTGATTAAGGGTCTATCACTGTGATATTTTTTGCATTCCTTCATGTAGAATGAAAGTATTGAACATTTAATAAATACGAATACCAGGCTCTGTAGAATACATAGATGAAAAGGTAAATCTATGACCTAAAGGGATTTATAGATATGCCAATAGGTTATTATGGAACAGTAAGATAAATATTTTTATGAGAGTATATTTACAGTGCAGTGGGAACACTAATTTAGTGAAGTAGAGCATGATTGAGATTTGAAGGCTGAGTATACTACCTGGGTATGTAGTAAAGAATTTAACCTTGCCCAAAGAGATGTCTGGCCTTTGCCACTGGAAGGCAATCCCTGGGCCCTTGGAATGTCCTGCCTGATAAGAGTATCTTTGTTTACCTAGAGGCTTTGGCCACCTTATAGTCTAATGATAACAATTTATGATGAGGACTTTGAGCTTATGCTATCTGCTCTATCTTTGGAAGGGCTGGACATTGAAGCTCAGCCACATGATGTCAGTTCTAACTCCAGAGAGGATGGAGACTAAATATCAGCTCTGTCTCTGGAGGAGCTGGGACTGAGGTCAGCTGTGTGGACAGTCAACCATAGAGCCCTTCTAAAAACTCTGGATAGGGAAAACTAAGATGGCCGCTAGGTGAGACAGGGCAAAAAAACACCTCCATTAAAAACACTAGATAAAAATCAGAAAATGACCCAGAATACCGGTTACAGCGATGCGTGAGCTAGACGAGGTCTCCTAGTATCACAGGGGCTGTATACTTGGTGAAACCGGGAGTCTGCATTCTGAAACGAGTGAGTAAGCTGGCTGGACGACCCGCAGACACATGGCGTTGTGGGGAATCCAGGGCTTGGCTTTTGGAGACTGAATGGCTCTTTTAAAAAAAAAAGAAAAAAGGGAGAAACCCAGGAGAGGCTGCAGTTGCGATAGTGGGAACCACGCAGTAAAACACAGCAAGAGGGGGCCAGGCTGGCCTCTCGGTGTCCTTCCTGGAAGATAGCCGGCTGCAGATACCCTCAGGGCCGGGGGAACGGAGAGGAGAGCCAGAAGCAGAAAGAAACCCTGTGGCTTGCAGCTGGCTCCTTGGAGGGCTGGATAAACTCCTGCCCGGGGCTGTGCCCACAACCCAGAGCCCCGCCAGTTGTCCTGGAGCTGAGAAGGAGGAACTGTGTAAGGAGGGGGGGGTTGAGACGCCCCATTCGGCCATCTTTGCATCAGGCTGAGAGCGCCCCTCCATGGCCCGGCGGCCCTGGGCTTCCCTTGAGGGACGGCATGCACTGGTGACGTAGCACAGCATTCCCTCGGCAGCGGTCCTGGAGGATCGCAGCTGGGAGGGGGGACCCACTCGGAGAACCCAGGGGCACTACGCCAAGTCCAGTGGTTTGTGGGACAGCTAGAGAGAGGTTCTGGGGCTGAAATGAAATGAAGGCTTAGACTCTTGTGGCAGCCTTGAATCTCCGGGAACCTGGGGGATTTGAATATTAAAGCTACCTTTCCTCCCTGGCCCCCGTACACACACCACACATTCAGGGCGGACAGCTCCAGCAACACACCCAAACTGAGTTCTCCAACTAAACCCCACAAGAATCATTTCCCCACACACCACGGGAACAAGGTTGAGAACTGACTTGAGGGGTATAGGTGACTCACAGACGCCATCTGCTGGTTAGTTAGAGAAAGTGTACGCCACCAAACTGTGTTTCTGAAAAATTAGATTGGTATCTTTTTTTACAACTCGAAAGAACCCTGTCAAACAAAGCAAATACCAAGAGGCCAGAAACAACAGAAAATCTTAATGCATATGATAAAACCAGACGATATGGAGAATCCAACTCCAGACAAACAAATCAAGATATCAGAAGAGACACAGTATCTGGCACAATTAATCAAAGAACTACAATTGAGGAACGAAAAAATGGCAAAGTATTTAAAGGACATCAAGAAGACCATGGCCCAGGATATAAGCGACATAAAGAAGACCCTAGAAGAGCATAAAGAAGACATTGCAAGAGTAAATAAAAAAATAGAAGATCTTATGGAAATAAAAGAAACTGTTGGCCAAATTAAAAAGACTGTGGATATTCACAATACAAGATTAGAGGAAGTTGAACAATATCTCAGTGTCCTAGAAGTCCACAGAACAGAAAATGAAAGCACAAAAGAAAGAATGGAGAAAAAAATCGAAAAAATCGAAATGGATCTCAGGGATACGATAGATAAAATAAAACATCCAAACTTAAGACTCATTGGTGTCCCAGAAGGGGAAGAGAAGGGTAAGGGTCTAGAAAGAGTATTCAAAGAAATTGTTGGGGAAAACTTCCCCAACCTTCTGCACAATAGAAATGCACAAAGCATAAATGCCCAGCAAACTCCAAATAGAATAAATCCAAATAAACCCACTCCGAGACATATTCTGATCAGACTGTCAAATACTGAAGAGAAGGAGCAAGTTCTGAAAGCAGCAAGAGAAAAGCAATTCACCACATACAAAGGAAACAACATAAGACTAAGTAGTGACTACTCAGCGGCCACCATGGAGGCGAGAAGGCAGTGGCATGACATATTTAAAATTCTGAGAGAGAAAAATTTCCAACCAAGAATACTTTATCCAGCAAAACTGTCCTTCAAATTTGAGGAAGAGCTTAAATTTTTCACAGACAAACAAATGCTGAGAGACTTTGCCAATAAAAAACCTGCCCTACTTCAGATTCTAAAGGGAGCCCTACCAAGAGAGAAACAAAGAAAGGAGAAAGAGATATAGAGAATTTTAACAGACCTTACATCCCAAATCACTGACACTCATTTTTCTCTAGTGATCATGGATCTGTCTTCAGAAGGGACCATAAGCTGGGACATAAAACAAGCCTCAATAAATTAAAAAAAAATTGAATATACTCAAAGCACATTCTCTGACCACAATGGAATACAAATAGAAGTCAATAATTTTTGAACTGTAATTCCACTAGGTACTTCCTACGTGATATAAAATACACAAACTCTAATGACAAATCAGTGGTTTTGAACTCAATGTAAAATATGTAATTTTAGACAACTATATAAAGGTGGGGGAATGGAGGAGTATAGGGACATAGTTTATGTGTCCTATTGAAGTGAAGGTGGTGTCAAAGAAAAACAAGATTGTTATGGATTTAAGAGATTAATTTTAAGCCCCACAGTAAACACAAAGAGATTATCAGAGAATATAACCATAGAGATGAAAAATAGAGTATGGGTTAAGAGAAATGGGGGAAGGGGCAATGGGGAGTCAAGAAATGAGTGTAGGGTTGCTGTTTGAAGTGAAGGGAAATTTCTAGTAATGGATGGTGGGAAGGAGCATGACAACATTCTAAATGTGATTAATCCCACTAATGGAAGGCTAGGGAGAGGGTGGAATGGGAAGATTTAGGCTGTATACATGTTTCCACAATTGAAAAAAAAAAAAGACAGTCTAAATAGATGACAATTGAATGCCAAGGATGAACCTGGATGGGATTGGAGGATGCAGGACAGGAGGCTCAAAGGGACACAGTTGAGACATAAGGAAAAGGAAATATAGAATGTAAGCTTTGTATCATTGTTGAATCTCTTGTACTTCTTAGCTGTCCTTAATAGGATTGCATAAAAGAATGTTCTTGTTCATGGGAAGTATATATGTGAATTATAGTGTATGTTCAAGGATGTGTGCAGCTAACTCTCATATGTTCAGAAGACAGAGCAATAGATGATGGATGATAGGGAGGGAGGGAGGGAAAGAAATAGCGATGTGACAGCATGTTAAAGTTGGTGGATTGGGCTATCGGGGGAGGGGGGTCAGGGTATGATGGAATTCTGTATATGGGGTTAGTATTGTTTTTGCAACTGTTCCTATAACTATGAATTTATTTCAAAAGAAAAAAAGGAATAGGGACTTGACTACTGAGATGCCCCAAGGTTATTTGTACATTTCCAATGTCTGGCAAACTGCCTGTGACATAGTAGGTGTTCAATAAAAATTTTGTCATACAAGGAAAAAAAAAACAAAAAACTCTGGATAGCAAGGCTTGGGTGAGCTTCCTAGTTGGCAATACACTGTGTATTGTCACACATGTATATCAGGAAAGTAACACTATCCAAATTCCATGGGGGAAGGACAACTGGAAGCTCCCCATTTGAAACTTTCCTGGATTCTATCCAATGTGCTTCTTCCCTTGGCTGATTTTTTTTTTTTTTTTTAATCATCATTTTATTGAGATATATTCACATACCACGCAGTCATACAAAACAAATTGTACTTTCGATTGTTTACAGTACCATTACATAGTTGTACATTCATCACCTAAATCAGTCCCTGACACCTTCATTAGCACACACACAAAAATAACAAGAATAATAATTAGAGTGAAAAAGAGCAATTGAAGTAAAAAAGAACACTGGGTACCTTTGTTTGTTTCCTTCCCCTACTTTTCTACACATCCATCCATAAACTAGACAAAGTGGAGTTTGGTCCTTATGGCTTTCCCAATCCCACTGTCACCCCTCATAAGCTACATTTTTATACAACTGTCTTCGAGATTCATGGGTTCTGAGTTGTAGTTTGATAGTTTCAGGTATCCACCACCAGCTACCCCAATTCTTTAGAACCTAAAAAGGGTTGTCTAAAGTGTGCGTAAGAGTGCCCACCAGAGTGATCTCTCGGCTCGTTTTGGAATCTCTCTGCCACTGAAGCTTATTTCATTTCCTTTCACATCCCCCTTTTGGTCAAGAAGATGTTCTCCGTCCCACGATGCCAGGTCTACATTCCTCCCCGGGAGTCATATTCCACGTTGCCAGGGACCCTTGGCTGATTTTAATTGCTGTCCTTTAGTGTAATAAACCATAACTGTGAGTAAAACAGCTTTCAGTGAGTTCCATGAGTCCTTCTAGCTAATTATCAACTCTAGTGGTGATTTTGGGGACCCCAGAACTTGCAATTGTCAGAAGTGAGGACAGTTTTGTAGACTGTACTCCCTCTAATTTTTCCCCAGCCTACAAGCTAGAGGTTGGGAAAGGAGTTACAGCTGGGGGAACAGCATGTGCCCAATCACAGAGAGCAGGCATGGCCTATTCAGAGAATAAGGTGTTTATTATTGTTTAAGGATTAAGGTGTGGAAGATAAGGCAAGGCATATCATGAAGAGTCTCTCATGCTGCACAAATGAGTTCATATTTTATCTTTTATGGAATGGCAAGCTATTAAAGATTGTTCAGTGAAGAGGATCCTCATGTTTTTGTGTATGGAAGATCATTCTGGTGGGAATGTGGAGGAGGGTTTGGAGCAGGGCAATACTCAAAGGGGAGGAAGTGAGGAGGGACTAATTAGGGAAATGGGAGTGGACAAAGGAAGATATAGGAGATGAAATCAGTGCAGCTTTGTGGGCTCCTTGGTAGAATATCAGCTTTCTATTTTGGGCAATTGAATGGCACCAGTCACTTTGAGACGTGGTAGTTGATTTTGGAAGGAAGATGATGAATTTGGTTTTAGGTACACTTGGTTTGTAGTACATATGGAAGTATAGGTAGTAGGATATATGGTTTTGAAATTCAGGATAGAAGCCTAGCCTAAAGTATAGATTTGTAGACATCTGCTTTGGGCTGGGAGTTTTAGCCATGGATTAGATGACAGGGCTGAGAAGGAACTCCAGGAACTGTTGACATTTGGAGTGTACTGAGAAGGAGGAGCCTGAGAAAGTAATAGCTAGAAGGATCATCTGAGAAGCAGAAGAGAGAAATGACATGAAAATCAAGGAATGAAAATATCTGAAGGGGGAATGGTCAACTTGGACAGATAATGTGAGGTAAAGATTAGAAAATACTCTTAGGATACTGCAAATAGTTTATTTTTCACATTGGAAGAAGTAGTTTCAGGGAAGTATGATGGTGGGAACCAAATTGGAATAAGAGGAATAAGTGGCAGGTGAGGAAAGGGGTCAATGAATATAGATTTTGGTAGAAGTTAGGAGCTGAGAAAGGTGCAAGTAATTAATTTGTCAGTTTGTCATTTGTTAATTTTATGATTAGAATGGCTTCACATATACTAGAGTTCTCTAAATAATATTATATGCTACATAACTGTATATAATACTCCATATTAGAGTATGTTATAAGTAATGTTACATATGTATAATATATGTAATGATATCTATCACAATTATAGTAATGTATGCATTAATAGCTATAATCATTTATAACATCTATATAATACATAACTATATAATATATAGCACATTATCATAGATATAATACATATAATTATATATTATGTTATAGAAAAATATATATCATACATATAAAATATTATTAATACTATATAGGTAAATATAGATTTACTGGGATTCAAATGACAACTTAAATGTAATGCATTTAGGAAGTAAATTTCATATTATTCCTGCGTACTTGTATTAGATTCATGTGAGTAGTAAACCTAGTTATCAGTCAGAATTTCTTAACGTTTAATCTCTTTTGCTATCATTCTGTGACTGTTTTATTGTAAGTCCATTCATTCCCCTGTCCTCTCATTCCGCACCCCCTACCTCCATCCCCTTAGCATATATTTATTGAGCAGCTGCTGTATGGCACAGTCCTATAGGGATTGGGTGAAAACAGACAAGGTTCATAAAGCTTCAACTCCAGTCAAATGGTTCTAACTAGTGTGCGTAAAACTTACCAGGCAGAGTTCATAAAAAATGCAGCTACCTGGGGCCAACCTTTAAAGAGATTGAATTAGCTGTCTCACGGGAACCCTAGCATCTCATTCTAAAGTAGCATCCTTTACATGATTTTTAAAATTTGTTTTCACATTAGACAAACACCCTTATACCTGTTACTCAGTTCAAGAAATAGAACTTTTACAGCCACTCTAGAAGTTCTCCACATGCCCAATTCTAATCATAACCTCTACTATCTGCTCTAAAAGTAATTATCCTAACTTTTATAGTAATAATTTCCGTATATTTCTTTTTAGTTTTACCACCTACGCAATAAACACCATAGCAAAGTTTGGCCTTTAAAGTTTTATTTATTTATCTGCCTTTTAAGTATGTTTTAAACCACCTCTTTCTTCCTTTTAGATTTTGTATTTAATCCTACCTGGATTATTTGAACTGTAGAGTTTTCTACATACTGGATTATTTTTCATTGCATCCTCATGGGATACATTAACTTGTTTCCCTGTTATAGGTAGTTAGCTCTAGAGGCTTGCTTAGATTCAGGATTTTTTTTTTTCCATTTTTTTTTCCCCAAGACTGTAGGGAGTGATATGTTCTTTTATGAGGAGGCACAAGATAATGAGTTTGTCTTTCTTTTTATGATGTTAATAGCTGGTGATGCTCAACAGTGCTTAGTTCTATTAATTCATTATGATTTGCAGAAATGATGTTCTAATTCTATCATTTCTTACTTGAGCTAATAAGCTAGGAGATTTATAAGCTAATAAACTTGAGTACTTCTATAAAAAGAAACTCCTTCTTGCCTGTTTGGTTATCCAGTGGTAGAGTTTATATAGGGAAAGCTACAATAAATCCCTGACTCTTTCCATTTTGTTGTTTTTTTTAAACTAATTTTTCGACGTATAGATTTAAAAATATTTGTTGTGTTTCACTCAATTGCAGATATTGTTATTGAAACTCAAATTGTCACATCTTTGACCAGCGGAAATCTCTTCAAGTTGGCTCAAGTCCAATTTTTAAAATATTTTTGATTTTAATGTAGAATTAGAGAATACTAATTTCATTTAGAATAATGAAATGGTATCTTTGAGAAAGGGTCATATTTATATTGTTTTTTCCTTCTGCCCAATATCTTAACAGTCTTAGAAAGAAGTAAAAATAAGTAGAACTGTTAAAATACTTGTGCTGTTAAATAAATTTCCCACTGTTCTCCCAGCCCTATACCAGTGTCCCTGAGGTGTAAAAAAAAAAAGGAGCTTATAAAAATTAATTTGTAAGCATATATCCTTTAGGCCTATGCAACTGTAAGTTGAAACAGTGAAGTAGGATAAAGCAGTCTTATTACCTATTTTGAGACTGTACCTGCTTCCCTACATCACTGGGTTTATCAGATGGATATTGAGTTCAAATATTATATTAACTTCTTTTTTCCCCTTCATTCTCTTTCTACTCATTTTGGAGACAAATCTGCACACTGAAAATGGGTGTATTTCTTAGGCTACATTAGTTTCAGTGGATTTGTTCTTAGTTGAGCTATTTTTAGCTCCATCTAAATGATCATAACTTAAGGTCCTTTCCATTCAAGTTAAACAAATGGTCTCTGGAAGGCAAAATTAAGCAAAAATGGTACTGACTGGGAAGAAACTGGGTGGCTTTTAAAATGAAAGAAGAGCTAAACACCTTGACTTTGGAAAGGTCAGGAATCCATGTTCTCTAACACACTGCCATCAGATGACTCAACACCAACTGCGTTTCTATACTGTGTGTCTTAGTTTAAGTTTTCAGACTCAGACTCCTAGGAAGATGGTAGCAAAGCCATGAACTGGAGGATTGTGTGAGTTGGGCGCTATCTCTGTTGTGTCTCCTGTAGGTGCATCCCTTAGGTGTAGATTTTCTTACACTGTTTTCACCTTTTTTTTTTTTTTTTTTAACTTTCCCCATGACTAGACTGTAAAATCCTGGAGATGAGGGACAACCTTGTTTCAGGTGATATTGCTAGGTCCTGGCATAATACTTGGTGCATAGGAGGTGCTCAGTGATGTCTTTCACTTGAATCAAGGACAAAAAGTGTGGCCTCAAAGTGTTTTCTGTTATTAAGATTCCTTTTACATCTGTGAGTGAGCATAAAGGCATTTACTCCTCTTTTGCACTTTATTTTCTTTCTCCAGATAAGCTCTGAATTAGCCTGGATTCCCCCTAAAGTCAAGTCTGGATTTCCCTGAAGGCAGAAGCAGAGTCTGCTATTCATAAATGTTGAGAAAATAGACAGGTGGATGGATGGATAGATAGAATGATATTGCAAATGTGGCAGAATGTTAAAAAAATGTAGATCTGGGCATCTGGGTGGGGGGTATGTTGGAGTTATCTGTATGGGCTATGCATTATTTTTGCAATTGCCCTGTAAGTTTAAAAGCATTTCAAAATAAAAAGTTAAAAATTAAAGAAAAAAAGGAACAAAAAATCAAAATAGAATCTGGGTCCCCACAAAGGGCTTATATGAGAGGAGTTCATTTGGGAATGTGATCCTAGGGTGCAGATGTAAGGGACTAAAATAGGGAAGGAGGGGGAGGCAATACAAGCATTATCAAACTGGCCACTGCTACAAGCAAACAGTTGCTTGATCCTACAGAATCTCATACCTTATGGAATATGTCTCAGAACCCTCTAGAAGGGTCTAGAATAAAGAGTGAAACATTTATCCAAGGGCTCCTATTATCCATTTGGCCTATGGACTTTAACTCCTCTGTATGTCTTAATCTCTTAGTCTGGCGCAGGAAGCCAGAGGTGCATGGTGAGGCCTGAGGGGAGGATCATCTCATTGCACTTGTGCTTTATCAGTTACCACAGCAGTAGCTGTGATATTTGAAGTTGCACACAAGAGATGTGCAACAGGCTTTTATTTAAAGTTCTCATTAAATCCTTTAGTGTCCATTAAAAATCAATCAGTCAAACAAACAAAAAAACTTGTAGACTCTCAGAATCGGAAGCATTAAAAAAAAAAAAAAAACTAATCCTCTACTAATTATTGATCCTTATTTTTGGTGTCTTGACTCTCCAGCTCTTTTCCTTTCACCCTCTTTTCTGAAAATGCCAGTCTTTTCACTCTTTCTGGAGAATTCCATTTTCATTTCTGCCTTCATGTTTAAGTTCCCCACTTAAAATACTTCTTATTCCGTTTCAGATCCCAATTTATGGCCCTTCCAGTGATAGCTTATGTGTATAGTAATGCCTTTGTCTCTGAACTTCATGGTTGCTAGTAAATTTGATATTTAAATGATTTTGCTGGTTTCTTCTTTGTTTTTTTGTACATGCAGGTATTAGAATGAAGTTGAAAAAAGGAATGGCAAAGAACGGTGTGATGGTATATAGAGTAAGCATATTGGTCCCCAAACACATTTTCTATCCTCAAATAGGTAATAGAGTTGCTTCATGGGTCTCAACTGTATTTTCAAAACAGTGAATTTATGCAGTACCAAAAGACTCAAATTGAAATATATTCTAGCGAGAAAATTTACAAATACATTTTCTTCTTTTGCTGTTTTTTTAAAAGTCCATAAACAAGTCCTTTAGAAGATTTTGCACTTTGATTAATTTCACTTTTCATATGGTAAAACTGTGATAGATACACACTGAGCAAATGTGGTAAAGAACAGGGTATTAAGTTGGGCCAGGATTGATGGCTTCTCCAAGATTATAACTTCTTAGTGTGTCAGAGCAAGTTGTTTTCTCTGAAGTGTTTCTTTAGTACATGGCTTTACCTCACGGATTTCCTTCCCCCAGTATCTTCGTGGTTCATAGTTACTTCTGCTTTGGAGGTGCTTCTATGAAATTTCAAAATGAAGTAATTTCAACAAAGTATGATAGACCTTTCTCCTTTAGTTCTATAATACATTAAGGTTTCTTCATTTAGAAACATCAAATAACAATAATGGCACTTGTACTTTATTAGAACTTAATGTATATATGTACAGATCCTTTTTTCTTTTTCATGTTATTTATATACTTGGTGAAATTAATGATTTTAAGTTTCTATGGTTATTGCTTTGCTACATTTTAATATGCTTAATAAATTTCTGCAATTTAGAAATAATCTCTGCCTCCCTGGGCACCGTTTCTTTTATTATAATATGATTTATTAAAATTTGCTTAATGTAAGCCATTATCCAAGTTAGATGAATCATGTCTATATTAGATATCTTGACAATTGAACTACTTTTCAGAAATGAAGTGTTCTTAAAATACATACTTCAGGAAATGATCAGTGGCTTGCAAAGATTGGCTGTTTAGAAAATTTGTATTAAGGAGTTTTCCCTCTGGATTAATTTGCTTTGTAGCTTTTTGGCCAGATAATATGTTAACATTTTGAATTTATATGTGACTGCAGTGGTATTCACCAGTTCTTCCTTTAGCACAGCAGGTTTCCTGTAAATAATTTTGTATAATAGGTTTGCAATCTTTCATGTTAAATATACTCTCCTTAGGTATATATTATAAAGCCATGATTCTGGGAAGTTTTTCAGTAACTGTTTTTTCCCCCTTTCTTTTCTTTTAGAACTTTCCTGTTGAACTAGTCATAATTGGAATAGCTTTACTTCTTCTACAGACTCCAGCAAGTCAGCAGAAGCCAATCTTAAGTTTAGGTAAATAAAAATACATTCACTAGAGTAAAACATCAATATACTATGAGTGTTAGCAGAAGTCATTTGAAATATATGTGATGTTATGCCATAAAGCCCTGGATAATTTGACATTCCATTCTGGAATTCTCCTAATTAATTATCATCAACTAGAATTTTTTTGTTGTTATTCACCTAGTTGTTACCTGTGCAAGTTTCTATTTACCGTAATTTACAAAGTATTCCTACTGCCCCTTAGGAGGAATTATAATCTAAATCATACAGCAGTGACATTGTAAATGTATTGAAAGACATTTCAGCCTATTCACAATTGTATAGCCAACTGAGAAACAATAGTATAAAACCTTTGAACAAATAAGTGTTTAGTGTTTATATTTGTTTTTCAAAACTCACTATACTTTTACTGTTAAAAAACTGGGTGCCACTTTGAACAAGATTTAATTTATCATTATTGTATTAACCCACCTAAATTGAATGCAAGATAATTTTTTTTCATTGTCCAGTTTTGATTTAAAGAAAAGTGAGGAGGTACATAAAGAGAAACAAAAGCATTCTCATAAAAATAATGTGATAATCAAGTTGTAAGGCTGGCAGATTGGCAAATAAGACACACCTTTAAATTGTGACCTTTACATTAATGTTGCTTCGTTTTATTTGGTCCAATATAATCTGTGTAGTAATGGAGGATCTATCTAAATTATGTTGCATGGTGCCACGATACACTGATACATTACCACCCTTATTAAGAGAAGTGCTTGAGGTGAATACCAATTGTTTAGCTCATTCTTCTGGGCATTTTAACTCATCAAGATTTTGAGATTAAATTCCTATTATATTTACAATCTGCCTTGGAAATAGCTTTAGCATGTGGAGGGGATCTTTGGCTTAGGCTTGGATTTTAACCCTGCTTTTGCCTATTGGCCCTGTTTTCATTTGTGCCCCTCCTCCCCAGTCCCTTTCTGAACTACTTAGGCTTTTTTCCCCCCATTTCTGTGCAGGTAGGATATTTCCACGGGTATAATTTACCAGTACTGCTACTTCTGACAGTCTTAGTTTTATGGCTTTAGTTTTGTTATTTTTTTAAAAACAGCCTTATTGTGGTGTAATTTAAAAACTACAATATTCACCATTTTTAGTGTAAATTTCAGTGTTTTTTTAGTTTTGGTAAATTTACAGAGTTGTGTAACCATCACCAGAGTCCAGTTTTAGGACATTTCCATCACTCCCCCACCCTCACCCCCCAAAAAAAGTCCCTTTACCCATTTCCACTTCTAGCCTCAGACAAACAATAATCTGCTTTCTGTCTCTATAGATCTGCTTTTTCTGGACATTTCATATAAATGGATGTTATTTTGTTTCTTAGACAAAAAAATAATTTCAAAGCCTCAGAAAAATAATATTTTTAATTCTGAAGCTATACTCATTTAATGTGGCTAATGTATAATAGAAGGATGACCCAGGATCAATGTCTCAGATACTTTTATTATTTCTCTTTTTTTGGTAAATCAGTGTTTTTGATTTGATGTTGTCTTAGAGCATATAAACTGTGTTGAAAACTTTTGAGTCAGTGTGTCATTTTGACAAGTAAGAAAGAACTGTTGTTTAGCACATTGAGAAAGGACGTTCAAAGAAATTGGATAATCAAGAGACTATTGATAATTTCAGATAAAAAGGCACAGCATTAATACAGTGTTATGCTTCTTAATCATTAACACTACCCTTGATTATAAATAGCCTGTTGGATGTATAATATAGGCTATAGAAATATGTATGCTATATGCTTCTCTTGCTTTATTAAAGATAATGGATTTTGATATTTCAGAGACAATTATGAACTGAGACCAATATTAAAACAAAAAGTGTAAATTAGTAGTGTTAGAATAACAGGTGTTTGTACTTCATACCATATTGAGGTTTGACTGCCAAATGAAATAAAGTTCTGGCAGTTTTACATGAATTAAGGCTTGTAGAATTTTTGGTGATAGTAGGGAAATCAAGTTGATTATCTTGATAATTTAGCTCTGAAGCCTATGAATGACATCTTTTAGTAGGTAAGAGTTCAGTTAGTAAATATACCATGAAAAAGTATATTTATGCCATTGTCTCATTCTTTTAATAGTCTAGGGGAGACTAAATTATCGTACATTTATGTGTATGTATCTGATGGGTAAGTTGCATTTCCAACTTAAAAAAGTAAAAGAATCATTTTTTAAAAATGGGTTTGGTTGTTATGCTAGGTATGGAATTTGAGACTTTCTTGATTTGCTTCTTAACAATTACAGCAGAAGGACAGCCCTACTTCTCCTTGCTGTTTGCTTAAGGATGTAATAAAATTCTCAGCTGCATTTGTAAGGGAAGACTGTACATTGGTCTTGTTTTCCAATGATCAAGCACTGGTCTCCTGGCTGCTTTGTTGTGTCTTGGCTCCTTTTGTTGAGGGCAGTAGTAAGATCTGACAAGATATAAAGGATGAAAGTTGAGTTGTAGTAAAAAACAATTTGACCTAAAAGTGAGTTAAGTTGATTTATATGTTTTGACATATACGTATTTTTCTCTTAAGATTATCATCAGTGTTTGCTATATATATTAACACTTTGTTTTTGAGTTAATTTTTATGTTCTTTTACATCTAAAAGGGTAAGATTTATCATTTTGGTTACATGTCTGATCCAATTGTAAAGGTGCAAAAAAAATCTTTGTCCTATCATTCTTAAATATAATAGCATTTTGTTTGACCGTGGTATTGATTTTTAAACACTTGAATCCTCGTTGTTTTGATGAATAGCTTTGAAGCTCTTCTCTTTTGCTGAGGGTCAGAAAATTCCAAAGTCGTCCCTGCTGCTAGTGATGCCAATTCTGCAGATATTATCTTCTACTGCCTTGGAAGACTGTATGTCTGTGGATGAAGAAGGTCCCTCTAGGCAGCAGTTGGCTTTAAATCTTTTGGAAATAGTACAGCAAGAGTGCTACAGAGATGACAACAAAGAGGTAATGAGTTCATCCTTGTTTCTCTTAAACTATTAATGTGGGATTTATGTCTCTGCAGATAATCCCACCCCGTTTGGGTTTAGACTCTATTATTGATTTTTTTACCATTGTGTCATGCATTGGTTTACAAGATGTTAGTACATTCTTCTGGACTGGGGAGGGGAAGGTAGTCCTGTTTTGAAATAAGTTTTGGAAATATTGCACTATCTTTTTCCCTTCTTGGGATTCCAGTGTACATTAGTAGTTAAATGTCCTCTGAATCCTACAAAAAAAAAAAAAAAAGAAAAAAAAAGAAAAGTAATACTATATTACCTGTTTAACCTATTGCTTCTCCAATATTTGAGCATGGAATCCTTTTTTCTCATCATACTATTTAATAAGTGCAGCACACTGATCTGGGACAGTCCAGGCTGGGAAATGCTCCTTGAATGTCTGGGATTTCTGGGATCTGAAGGAACTTCAACTTTGAGAAAGGCACAGTGGTTCTTGAGGTCTCCTGTATATGCCCCTACTCTGCTGCCTTCATTTGGAAGACAGCAGGCATGTCATGCTCCATTCCTCTTCCTGTCTTCCAGGAATGCTCTATTCTGCTTTTTCAGTCTCATCCTTCATGTTGCAATAATGTAAACGCATTGCTAAAGTCCGCTTACTGGTTTGGTTCTAGGCCTTTATTTGCCAGACTTTTTCTCTTTTGGTATTTTAGTTTTGCTCTTGGTAAAATGTAATCTTATTAGTTCTTAACTCTTACTCTCATGGGGATTGACTAAGGATTAACTAAAATAAAGCTGGTGAAGCATCCTAAGTCTCCATGGAGAGAGACACTACACAAACACAAGCTAGAGCTACCGTTGTTGTTACATCTGCAAAAGCAGATATACTTCTAAGCAACTGTTCTTAATGTTGGAGCAGCAGAAATCCAGCCATTATTATTGCTTGTTTGAGCATGCAGCAGAAACTAGCCTATAATTGTCAGCAAATTGATTGTATACTATGGCTTCTTATATCCTAATTATTTGACTAAAACTTTAAAACGTGCAACAGGTAATTGATTTACCTCAAGAGAGGGAAGTTCTCACGTTAGTTTTACCTTCCCTCTTGATTTGCCCATGTATCAATGATGGGATCCTGGATGTGGTTGGTGGTGGTGGAGGGTGACAGGGCAGGATGTACTACATCTGAGAGTTCTGTTCCTTTAAATCCCAAGTGATATTTAGTGAGGGTCACTATAACCCTGATATGTAAGTACTCAGCTTACTATTTGCTCAGGTGTTTGGGAATCTTATTTATCCACACTAATAGCTGAACTTTCTATTTAACAGCAGGTGAAGTGGGAGAAGGAATACTATTAGGGCTATAAACATCCTCGTGATATTCTGCTGATTTCTTGAGGCTTTATTTGAGAAGACATATGATCACCCTTTTTAAAGAGTTAAGCCATATTTTACTGTTGGCTTTTTTTTCTTTTCTTTTTTTTTGCACCTGTTTGGGGTGTGTATTCCAAATACACTTATGGATTTAACATGCCCCAAACTCTCCATACCTCTTCCTAAATCTTTGCTTTTGCACGTAATGCTCTTTCATCTCTTCTGCCTGACATAGTCATTCTTCAAGACCCAGTGAAATGTTCTCAGCCTTTCCAACTCAGAAATTATTGCTCTTTCCTTTGCTTCTAGCACTTTTTGCATTATTCAACTTAGTTGTGCCTTAATCTAAGGTTTTACATGTTTATGCCTCCAAATTATGCTATAAGCTCATTGAGAGAAAGAATCTTGGCTGTATTCATGTTTTGGCTTTATTTCCTAAGCACTTTTTAAATTCCCACAATTGTTGAATTTTTTGTATTTTCCACCCTCATTGTTTGTGCTTTATTTTTATCAGCTGATCATAAATGGGGGAATTAAAAATTCTTTAGCCAATTGTCAAACTGAATATTATCCTATTTTTCACATATACCCCAGAGAGGGAGGTCTGTCTCCTGGAAAACAGAGGGGACAACCAAACTCCTGTAAACAGGGGAACGCCAAAACAACTAACAAGCAAAAGCCTAGGACAAGAAAAAGGCTCAGAAAGACAGGGAAAACCCTGTACAGACCTGGCCAGACCTTTCTGAAAGGAGGGCTGAAGCTCAAGAAACTGTTTTATCACCAGCTGGTTATAAAATCAAGAAACAGACATCTCAAAGAATAAATACCAGAGTTAACATTTAAAAAAAAATCAATTTTATTGAGATATATTCACATACCATACAGTCATCATGGTGTACAATCAGCTCTTCATAGTACCATCATATAGTTGTGCATTCATCACCACAATCAATTTTTTGGACATTTTCCTTTCATCGAAAAGAATGAAAATAAGAGTAAAAAAAGAAGTAAAAAAGAACACCAAATCATTCCATCCCCTCCATCCTACCCTATTTTTCATTTAGTTTTTGTCCCCATTTTTCTACTCATTCATCCATACCCTGGATAAAGGGAGTGTGAGCCACAAGGTTTTCACAATCACACTGTCACACCATGGAAGCTACATGGTTATACAGTCGTCTTCAAGAATCAAAGCTACTGGGTTGCAATTTGACAGTTTCAGGTATTTCCTTCTAGCTGTTCCAATATACTAAAACCTAAAAAGGGATATCTACATAGTGCATAAGAATGCCCTCCAGAGTGACCTCTCAACTCCATTTGAAATCTCTCAGCCATTGAAACATTATTTTGTTTCATTTTGCTTCCCCCTTATGGTCAAGAAGATTTTCTTAATCTCATGATGCCAGGTCCAGGAGAGTTAACATTTTAAAATATTAAAATATACAATGTGCAACAAAAGAGTACAAGACCAACAAAGAATCAGGAAATGGTGGTCCATCCAAGAGAAGAGGGTAAAAATCCAGAAAACACCAATGAAGAAGACCAGAATGTGGACAATACCGAACAAAGCCTTTAAAAAAATGACCTAAAGAATGCTGAAGGAGATAAATAGAGAAAAAACTAAAGGATATCAGGAAAACAATGAATGAGCAATATGAGAATCTCAGTAAAGAGATAGTAATTTTAAAAGGAACCAAACAGAATTACTGGATTTGAAGACCACAATAACCGAAATGAAAAATTCTCAGGAAAGTTTCAAGAGCAGATTGGTGCTGGCAGAAGAAAGAATAAGTGAATCTGAAGACAAGATACTTGAAATGAGTCAGGCTGAGGAGCAGAATGAAAAAAGAATTAAAAAGCACAGTAGCATAAGATACTTCTAGTACACCATGAAGGATACCGATATATGCATTATGGGGGTCCCAGAAGGAGAAGAAAGAGAGAAATGGGCAGAAGGAAGATTCAAAGAAATAATTCAAAAAAGAACTTCCTGAACTTAGCAAAAGACATAAATATGCATATCCAGGAAGCCCAGAGAACATGAAACTATATAAACATGAAGAAAAATACACCTTGTCATATATTGGTCACACTATTGAATGCAAAGGATGAGGAGAGAGCTCTGAAATTTGCAAGAGAAAAACAACATGTTATGTACGAGTAAGTCCCAATTAGTTGAGATCTGATTTCTCATCACACACTTTGGAAGTAAGAAGGCAATGGGTTGAAATAGTTAAACTGCTGAAAGAAAACAATTGCCAGCCAAGAATTTTATATCTGGTGAGACCTTCTTTCAAAAATGAGGGACAAATTAAGATATTCCCAGATAAACAAAAGCTGAGAGAGTTCATCACCACTAGACCTGTCCTACAAGCACTGCTAAAGGGACTTCTTCAGAATGAAAGGAAAGGATACAACACAGTACTTCAAAACAGTATAAAAGGAGGCAGGGCAAAATGGCAGCATAGAAAGGTGAAGAATTTACTTAGTCCTCTAGAGTAACTAGTAAATAGCCAGGAACAATTAGTAAATAGTCTGGAACAATTGTTGGGGGACATCTATGACTGAACACATATTGTTCATCAGCCTGGGTGAATGGGTGGAATGGCTGAGATTGCAGCATAGAAGTCTAAGTAAAGCTCCCTAAACTGCAGAGCTGGCACCCCTCCCCCACCGGCATGGCAGGCTGAGTTGGAACATTCCTTGTGGAAAAAAGAAGCAGGTTACCTGGAACAAGGGAAAGTAACTCAACCAAGCTCCAATTGTGGTTTTAATTAACAAATTTGGACTACTGAATACAAGCTACAAGCACAGATAAACCCAGAGCAAGCAGGAAAGGAATCTGGGGTTCCTCCTGGCAGAGAGGAGACAGGGCTGATGGAAAAATAAATAAATAAATATAAACAGAGGATTTTGGAGACAGCTGAGCTCAGAATACTGGAAAATAGCAGTGTCCCAAGAAAAGGCACAGAGAACCAGGTACCAACACCTGTTGACTGGTGAAACTGGGGGGCTTGGTACTGGCCCTAAAAAGGGCCTTTCTGTCTTTTTCCTTTTTTTTTTCCTCTCTCATTCTAAGTTGCTCATTAGAGAAAGCCTCAGGCATTTTCAGTTATTAGCACTGACCCAGGCAAGGTTGAAGTTAACGGAGTCAGAGGGACAAAGGAGGAAGCATAGAAGATAACTCCCTAAAGGGTATATCTTCCTTCAGCAAGGAGGGTGGGCACAGCTCAAGTGGCTGCCCTCCCTCAGAGAATTCAGACCCCAGAGTCGGGGTGGTGGTGGTGGGGTGGTGGCAGAAACAACTTAAGCCTGGCTTCTGTCACCATTGGTCCCTGGCCAAGACAGGGTCCGCTGAGAATTAAAAGGACCATACCTCTTTACACCAGTGGGGAGCTATGGGCTGACAAGTGCCACCTGCTGGGCCTGTCTGGTCTGGGAAAATATGATTGGGGTAATCAAGGAAACCAGATGCCAGGACAACAAAAAATTACGATTACATTAAGAGAAATGAAGATATGGTCCAGTCAAAGGAACAAACTCACACTTAAACTGAGATGCAGGAATTGAAACAACTAATTATTAAAGAAATCTAAATCAATCAAATAACAAATCAACAAGTTGAGGGAAGATAAGGCAAAAGAGATGAAGTATGTAAAGAAGACACTGGGCAAACATAAGGAAGAACCTGAAAGTTTGAAAAAACAATTGGCAGAACTTATGGAATAAAAGGCACAACACAGGAGATGAAAAACACAGTGGAGACACACAACAGCAGATTTGAAGAGGCAGAAGAAAAGATTCATGAACTGGAAGACAGGACATTTGAAATCCTCCTCAAAAAAAGAACAGATAGGGAGAAGAATGGAAAAATATGAGCAGGGTCTCAGGGAATTGAATGACAGCATGAACTCATGAATGTACATGTCATGGGTGTCCCAGAAGGAGAAGAGAAGGGAAAAGGGGCAGAACAATAATAGAGGAAATAATCAATGAAAATTTCCCATCTTTTATAAAAGACATAAAATTACAGATCCAAGAAGCACAGCATACCCTAAACAAAATAGATCTGAAAAGACCTATGCCAAAGCACAGATTGTCTGTCAAATGTCAAAGAGAATTCTCAAAGCTGCAAGAGAAAAGCAATGTATCACATACAAGGGAAGCTCAATAAGACTATGTGTGGATTTCTCAGTAGAAACCATGGAGGTGAGAAGGCAATGGCATGATATATTTAAGATACTGATAGAGAAAAACTGCCAACCAAGAATTCTATATCTGCCAAAACTATCCTTCAAAAGTGAGGGAGAGTTTAAAATATTCTCAGACAAATAGACACTGAGAGAGTTTGTGAACAAGATACCTGCTCTATAGGAAATACTAAGGAAAGCATGACAGACAGATTGAAAAAGACAGGAGAAAGAGTTTGGAAGACAATATTGGGTGATGGTAGCACAATAATGTAAGTACACTGAACAAAGATGACTGAGAGTATGGTTGAAAGAGGAAGGTTAGGGGCATGTGGGACACCAGAAGGAAAGATAGAAGATAAAGACTGGGATTGTATAACTTAGTGAAACCTAGAGTGGTCAATGATTGTGATTAAATGGACAAATATGTTTTTACATGAGGGAGAACAAATGAATGTCAACTTTGCAAGGTGTTAAAAATGGGGTGGTACTCCCTTTAGTGTATAGATGAGTAGAAAAATGGGGATAAAAACTAAAGGACAAATGGGGTGGGATGGGGGGGATGGTTTGGGTGTTCCTTTTTCACTTTTATTTTTTATTCTTGTTCTGGTTCTTTCTGATGTAACAAAAATATTCAGAAATAGATTGTGGTGATGAACACATAACTATGTGATCATACTGTGGACAGTTGATTGTATACCATGGATGATTGTATGGTGTGTGAATGTATTTCAGTAAAACTGAATTAAAAAAAAAAAGGGGTGGTATTGGGGACAAAATACAATCAATGGAAACTTGAGTCTATAGTTAACAGTAGCATTGTAATATGCTTCCATTAATTGTAACAAAGGCAATATACCAGAGCTAAATGTCTGTAAGAGGGGGATATAAGGGAGGGGTATGGGATTATTGGCATTGGTGGTGTTCTCTATTTTATTGTATTTTATTTTAATTTTATTTTTTCTTTTGTTGATTTTTAGTTGTCATTTTTTTTCTTTTTCTTTTTCTTTTTCTTCTTTTTGCCTCTCCTCTTTCTTTGCAGAAGAAATGGAAATGTCCATATGTAGGCAGTGGTGGTGAATGCATAACTATGTGATTATACAGGGAACTGTTAATTGTTTACTTAGGATGGAATTTATGGTGTAGGGATAAAACCTAAAAATAAACAGAGGGATACAAGTGCTGGAGAAAATGTGGAGAAATGGATTTACCACCATTGGTGGGGAAGTAGAATGGTGCAGCCCATCTGGGGGACAGTGTGGTAGTTCCACAGGAAGCTAAGCATGGGGTTGCCATATGGTCCTGCAACTCAGTTGTTGGGTATATACTTGGAAGAACTGAAAAGAGGAACGTGAAGGGACACTTGCACAGTGGGGTTTGTCATGTCAGTATTCACAATTCACAGAGCATGGAGGAGGCCTAAGGTTATATCACCTGATGAATGGAATGGCGAACTGTAGTGTATACATACAATGGAATATTGAGCTGCTATGGGAAGGAGTGAAGTTGTGAGGTGAATGAACATTGAGGACAGTATGTTGAGAAATGGAAAGAAAAGCATTATAATGCCTCACATTAATATAGACTACTTATGTGCAAACTCTGAGAATTGAGTCTGAGAGCATAGGTTGTCAGGGGAAGGCTTATTGTAAAGGTTCCTAGGTTGTAAGTTCTTACAGCAGTTAAATCTATTCCTGAGTTATAATGGTTATTTCTAAATTCCGAGTTGCTGAGCTCTTTGTGTTTAACCTGGTCAGTCCCTGGTACTTCGGGGATCTATGGGACAACTGAGACTCAGAGCCCAAGTCTGGCAGCTATGAATCATCAGCATTTCTCCATAGAGCAAATGTTAGGGAGTCTGAAGAAAGAGATCAGACTTCAATTAGAGATATGAACAAAATGGACTTTGTTAGGACTGAGGTAAATCAGACTAAAGGGTAAAGGATGATAATGATGGTATTTTTAAAACTTCAACTTCTGTATGAGACCAAAGGAAGAGATGTTTATCAGTTGCAAAATCTATATTTTTTGGTAACACACTATGTAATTTACCTTTTATGGTCAGTTTATTCAAGTAACATAATTACATGGAATGTAGAATAGAGAGGGAAATCTGGTTGGTTTTTACAGATTTGTGTGAAGTTCCAATACATCCCAGAGTAATTTGAGCAGAAAATAAAAATGTATTTGCAAAGCCCTTTGAGGGTCTGGGGGAAAATGTGGAAATATTACATTTCTCCACCCTGGGAATTAATGATATGCTGACAAGCATTTGGGGCTACCAATTTAGAAGGCTGAGCCCTTGATCTTGGGGCTTGCCCTTTTGAAGGTTGTTACTGCAAAGGAGATGCTAAGTCTACTTAAACTTTTGCCTAAGAGTCACCCCAGAGAACCTCTCTTGTTGCTCAGATGTGGCCTCTCTCTCTAAGCCAACTGTGCAGGTGAACTTAGTGCCCTCTCCCCTGTGTGGAACATGATGCCCAGCAGTATAAATCTCCCTGGCAACATGGGACACGACTCATGTGATTGAGCTTGGCACTGGCATTGTGGGATTGAGAAAGCCTTTTTGGACCAAAACGGGGAAGAGAAACAAAACAAAATAAAGTTTCAGTGGCTGAGAGATTTCAAATGGAGTCGAGAGGTCATTCTGGAGGTTATTCTTATGCATTATATAGATATCGCTTTTTAGTTTTTAGAGTATTGGAGTAGCTAGAAGGAAATACCTGCAACTGTTGAACTTCAACCAGTAGCCTTTATTCTTGAAGCCTTTATATAACTATATAGCTTATACTGTGTGACCATGTGATTGCAAAAACTTAGTGATTCCCACTCCCTTTATCCAGTGTATGGACAGATGAAGAAAAATGAGGACAAAAACTAAATGAATAATAGTGAGGGATTGGGGTATGGGGTGTTTTGTTTGTTCTTTTTTCTTTAACTTTTATTCTTATTCTTTATTGTGTGTGGTAATGAAAATGTTCAAAAACAGATTTGAGGTGATGAATGCACAGGTATATAATGGTACTGTGAGCAACTGATTGTACATTGTGGATGATTGTATGGTATGTGACTATATCTCAATAAAATTGAATTAAAAATGTGAAGAAATAAAGACCTACTCCAAAGGTAACCATTTGGGTAAATATAAATGCCAGTATTGTTGTAATTTATTGTTTGTTATGTGACTCCACTTCTTACTTCCTACAGGCACTAAAATGAAAATGCATAAAAAGTAATGATAAATCTATTGTTTTAGACATAAAATGTACAAAGATATAAATGGTAACAGGTACAAAAATAAGGTGGAGAGACAGAGGGTAAAGTAATGTGTATACTGTTGAAGTTAAGTTGGTATCAAACCAAATAAGATTGTTATATATTTAGGTTGTTAAATTTTAATACCATAGTAATCACAAGGAAAATAGATGAAGAATATATCCAGAGAGAAAAGAGAAGGCACTCAATATGGCACAGCATAAAAAGTTAAACAAATATGAAAGTAGGCATTAACTGAAGAATTGAGGTGCAAAAAGGGTACAAGACATACAAAGGTTAAATAAATAGTAAAATGGCAGAAGAAAGTCCTGCATTTTGAGTTGTAACTTTGAATATAAATGGGATCCTGTCAAAGGGCAGAGATTTGCATAATGGATAAAAATAGCATGATCCAACTATATGCTGTCTGCAAGAGACTCATCTTAACTTCAAAGATACAGGGAGGTTGAAAGTGAAAGGATGAAATAAAATATAATATGCAAGTAGTAAGCAAATGAGAGCTGGAGTAGCTATGCTAATATCAGATAAAATAGACTTTAAGTGAAAAATAGTACAAGGGAAAAAGATGGTCATTATATTCTTATAAAGGGAACAATTCAAAGGAAGATGTAATAATTATAAGTATTTAAGCACCTAACAGCAGAGTCCCAAATTATATGAAGCAAGTGCTGACAGATCTGAAGAGAGAAATTGAAAGTTGTTCATTAATACTAGGATTCTTCAATACACCACTTTCAATAATGGACAAAATGTCTCTAGTCAGAGGATCAATAAGGAAATACAAGACTTGATTGATACACCAAACCGTCTAGACCTAAGAGGCATATATAGAACACTTATCCAACAAAAACAGAATACATGTTTTTACCGAATACACATGGATCATTCCCAGTGTATTAGGGAATTTATGTATTAGGTTTCAAAACAAGTCTCAATAAATTAAACAGCATTAAAATCATGCAGTGTGTCTTCTCCGACCACAAGGGAATGAAGCTAAAAATAAATAACAGAGGGCAAAATGGAAAATTAGTAAATATGTGAAATTAAACAGCATACTTTTAAACAACTAATGGATTAAAGACAAAATCAGAAGTGAAGTTAGGAAATATCTTGAGATGAATGAAAATGAAAATATATCATACCAAAACTTATGGGATGCAGCTAAGGAATTGCTGAGATGGAAATTTGTAGTTCAAAATATTTATATTAAATAAGAAGAAAGACTTCAAATCAAGATCTAACCTCAATACTGGGAGAACTAGAAAAAGAAGAGCAAACTAAACCCAAAGCAAGCAGAGGAAGGAAATAACGAAAATTAGAGTGGTGATAAATAAAATAGAAAACAAAACTAAACAAAAAAACAACAGAGAGAATCAGCAAAACCAAAAGTTGTTTCTTTGAAAAGATCAGTAAAAGTGACAAACCTTTAGCTAGACTGAGAAAGAAAAAAAGAGAGTATAGAAAATTGAAAATCAGAAATGAAAAAGGGGGCATTACTACTGACCCCACTGAAATTGAAAGGAATAAAAGGGAATTATGAACAATTGTTGGCCAATAAATTGGATAACCTCGATGAAAGGGACAAATTCTTAGAAACACACGAACTACTTACATTGACTCAAGAATATATAGAAGAGCTCAACAAACCAATTAGTAGTAAAGAGATTGAATCAGTAATCAACAGCCTCCCAGCAAAGAAACCCCAGGAACACATGATTTCACAGGGGAATTCTACCAAGCATTCCAAGAAGAATTTACTCCAATTCTGTCAAACTCTTCCAAACTTTGAAGAGGAGGGAAGACTCCCTAATTCATTTCATGAAGCCAAAATCACCTTCATACTAAAGCCAGATAAGAATACCACAAGGAAAGCAAACTACAGACTAATATCTCTGATGAATATAGATGCAAATATTAACCTTAAAATACTGGCAAATGAAATCCAGCAGCATATTAAAAGAATTATACACCATGATCAAGTGGTTTTTATCCCTGGTATGCAAGGTTGGTTCAAAATAAGATAATCAATTATTGTAATACACCACATTAACACCAAGAAGGAAAAAAGAACACTTGATCATCTCAATTGATACAGAAAAGGAATTGACAAAATCCAGCACCCCTTTTTTATAAAAACACTTAGAACACTAGGAAGAGAAGAAAACTTTGTCAACATGATGAAGGGCATATTTGAAAAGCCCACAGCTTACGTCCTATTTAATAGGCAAAGATTGAAAGCTTACTCTTTATATCAGGAACAAAACAAGGATGTCCACTGTCACCACGTTTATTCAACATTGTTCTTGAAGCTCTTGCCAGAGCAGTTAAGCAAGAAAAAGAAATAAAAGGCATCCAAATTGGTTAGGGAGAAGGAAAACTTTCCCTATTTGAAGATGGCATGATCCTATATACAAAAACCCTGAAAAATCCACAACAAGTCTCCTAGAGCCAATTAATGAATTCTGCAAAATGGTGGGGTATAGGATCACCGCAAAATCAGTAATGTTTCCATACACAAGCAATGAGCAATCGGAAGAAGAATCTAGAAAAAATTCCATTCACTATAGCAACCAAGAATTTAAAATATCTAGGAATAAACCTAACCAAGAATGTAAAGGACTTGAATGAAAAATCTAGAAAACATTGCCAAAGGAAATACAAGGAGACCTAAATAAATGGAAGGACATTCCATGTTCATGGATTGGAAAACTAAATATCATTAGGATATTACTCCTACCAACAGCAATTTATAGATTCAACACAATCCTAATCAAAATTCCAATAACTTTTGCAGAAATGGGAAAGCCAATCATCAAATTTCTTTGGAAGTGTGAGGGACTCCAAATAACTAAAGCCATCTTGCAAAAGAAGAATGAAGTTGAATGACTCACTCTTCTTGATCTTAACACTTATTACTAAGCCATAGTAATCAAAACAGCATGATACTGGCACAGGACAGATATATAGACCAATAGACTCAAATTGAGATCTGAGAAATCAACCTTCACATTTATGGCTAGCTGATTTTTGACAAGGGAGCAAAGACTACTCAATTGGGAGAAAAAGTCTCTTCAATAAATGGTGCTGAGAAAACTGGATCTCCAGTTGCAAAAAAAAGGAGTTCTCTAGCCCAATGTCATAATCTAGTCCACCAGGAACTTGATTGTCTCTCCTTCCACAAGACAATACATTGGTTCATTACATTGATGATAGCATGCTGATTGGACCTAGTGAGCAAGAAATAGCAACTACTCTAGACTTACTGATAAAGCATTGGCATTATCAGAGGATGGTAGGTAAAACCAACAAAAATATAAGGTCCTACCACATTTGTGAAATTTCTAGGTGCCCAGTGGTGTGGGGCATATCAAGATATCCCTTCTAAGCTAGAGGATAAGCTGTTGAATTTGGCCCCTCCTACAATCAAAAAAAGAAGCACAAAGCCTAGTTGGCTTCTTTGGGTTTTGGAGACAAAACCTATTCAAGAGGCTCTGGATCTGTAAACTATCTCAAGTCTGTTTATTGATGAAGGTGCTGTGACTCTCTGTTTTTGTAATTAAGTTCGTTTTGTTCACTTGACCTAGAACTCTTTTGCTTATACAGAGCAAGTAAGAGTTTAGTAGACTGCTTGTCTATTTTACTTGTAGATACCCCATGAATCTAGTAGCCAATGTCATCAGTCTCTGAGTCAAACTATTTTGATTGCTGCCTTGAGTCTACTGTGCATTGTAGTAGCCTCACCCACCTTATCTTTGGTGATTAAGTGCTGCCACTTGTCTTCTGCCAAACTGAGATCCGATCATCCCTATTGTGATTAAGGATCCAAGTTCAGTGAAGGCAATTCCCACAGTAATATCTGTCCTATAGAGAAGAGTGACCACAGAGCTCTTCAGGGATGATGGAGTTAGTCTTACCAATTTATTCCTCACAGTCCTGGTAAAAGGTATGTCCTCTGGATGTTCCTGGGGTGGGTGAGCAGGTCTTACTTGATAAATCCTCTCTAACATTCCAATCCCTCTAAACCTTTGGATCCCGTCATCAACATTATACCAGGGCAGTTCTGGCATTTTGACCTCAGGTAATGTAGGCCATCTTTGGGTCCATGGTTCAGTCAGCCACCCAGGGAAACTTAGAGCCTTTCTAACCCCTTGAACTTCAACAATGAATCCAGAATCTTTGCTTAGTGGGCCCATTTCAATAAATTCAGCCTGATCCACCTTTATATTCCTTCCACTGTTATCCCACAGCTCTAATTTCCATTCACACACATATTCCTCTGATTTCCATCTATATAAATTGGAAAAGTCATACAGTTCCTTTGGAGTATATCACTCTTCATGGGTCACACTTTGTACCTCATCTTTTGTGGCCTGTTGGGAACTGTCTAGTTCTATGTCTGGAAGAAAAGAGGGGTGGTAGGGGTGGGTCACCAGGAGTATTAGAAGTGTATTGCAATCCAACTACTTCAGGGCAATTCACTGCAGTTTCATCTGGTGAAACAGGATTAATCTCCATACAGAAGAGTGAGGGGTGTTCGCTCTGGGAGTTGGTTACAGGTTTATCAGGCACAGTAAGTTTAATCTTTTCAGTTGGAGGTTTGGATGGCATGTTTCCTCAGGGCAGACTGGAGGCCAGAAGGCTGGTTCCTTAGGGCAGACCATTCTAGGTTTATCTAGCAAAACTCAGCAGAATCTTGGGTTTCAGTGTCTCCACCACTGTCATTATCAACCCATATGCCCCCTGTTCCAATTTTCAGGATTTTATTTTCAGGAATTTATTTACATTGTAATTCAGCCACTCATGAAATGAGACTCTGGGTCTGGTTTTCATAAATCTGAAGTTCGTAGCTACACAAAATAATATTTTCTTTAAGGATACACATAGAAACTTTTATGTCCTTCATGCGATGCTTAGGTTGCAAATGTGAGTTCATCCCTTTCTTTTATAATTGTATCCAGTGTATTTAGAAACAAACAGTCAACATCATTACACCTTTTAACTCCACAAAACTCTGTTACGGTATCAAAAACACTCTTCCCCTGAATCCTGCCTCTTACAAGCATTTGAGTAGCCATATCCAGTGGTGATATTTTGCATATATCTATTGCTAACTCACATCATGGACTATCAATGTCATCTTGATTATTGAAAATGAAGTCTTTAGTGCCTTTGAATCTAATTATTTTGGACAACCAATTCCAAAAACCCCAGAACCAATTCAGAATTCTCATCCTTAAAATTAGTTTCTCAAAAACCACCCCTGGTACCAAAGCTGTTTTAGTCAGGGTTCTCTAAGGAAACAGAACTGGCAGGAGATATCTGTAAATATTAAGAGATTTTTATAAGAATTGTCTCATGTGACTGTGGGGATGGGGAAATCCAAATTTCATAGGGCAGGCTGCAAGCTGGGAACTCTGATGAAGGTTTTCAGTGAATTCCCCAGGAGAAGCTGGTTGGCTGCAGTAGATGTGGAAATTCTCTCTTTTGACTGCTGAAATCATCACTTCTTTTAAAACCTTCATCTGATTGGATGAGATGTCTCTCAGTTTTTTTGTTGTTGTTGTTATTGTGAACTTTAACATATATACATAACAGTGATAATGTCAAAGTACGATTTCACACAAATTTCAAAGAGTGTTGTGGGTCACGGTTCCGCAGCTTCAGCCATTTCCATTATTGTGAAATATACATAAAGTTGTCAACTCTCGATGTACAGCTCAACATCTCAGTTTTGAAGGCAGTCTCCTCAGTTGATTGTATGTGTAATCAGCCATAGATGAAATCAACTTACTGATGATTTAAGTCCATGAAATATCCTCACAGTAACAATCAAGCCAGTTCTAACTTGACCAAACAACAGGACACCATCACCTGGCCAAGTTGGCATTTGAACTTAACCATCACATCCCTTCTAGCAAAAACCTATCCTTTTTTAAGTCTCCCAAGTTGAGTTTCCATACTCCCCCATCCCTTCCTTTGTCAAACATATTTTAGTCAACATTATGAGTGTTGTTATTTATATTATTTAATGAAAATCTGTATTATTCAACCAAATCTCACAATTTGTTTTTCAGACCTCTTTAGAGACAGACTGGTGAATGTCTGTCTTATTGTCAACACTTAATGTACCTGAACATTTTTATTAAAACTTTTAAATCTCCATTTAACATCTTATGTGCTCTACACTCATGTTCAATTCATCTAAATGTTGTTCTATGGTTTCTTCTCATATTTATTTTAATATAGATATAAGTCACAAAAAATTTGACATAACAAAAACCTCTGTCTTGTTTTTAGACATCTGCTTTCTCCCCTAAAAACCAGAGCCCAAACCTGGGGTAATATTTCATCTGAAGTAGGATTGCTTTTATGTTTCAATATGTTAATACTTTTACATGTCTGTGTAGTGTTGCTACTTTTGACTCGATTGTTAGTGATTTCAGAATTACCTTTCTAAGACACATATCCATCAGTTTAATTTTTCTCTCTTAAAGATGACAGCGACAATGTTTCCTTATATTTTGCAATTTCAGGCACTGTGCTAAGATGCTTTTTAGATATTGTCTTATTCCTTTCCTCAGTCGCTTTGGCAGGAAGTCTTCATTCCATTTTATACATGAGGAAAGTAAGAGTCAGTGTATTGCCTAACAGCTACTGGCTGTGTGAGGCTCAAGTCCAGTGCTGTTTGTTACTTAAAATCTATAGAACATGGCTTTAATCCTTGATGAATTTCATCTTTTTTGGGGGAAAAAGGTACTTTTAGAGAGATAAGGCTAGGCAATCTTAAATAGTATTTAATTTCTCAAATTTACAAACTTTTCTTTGAAATGGTAATACATTCAAATAGTTTAATAGGTATAAAATGGTGTACGATAAAAACTTTCCTCCTCACCCTTAATTCTGGTTGTTCAGTTCCACCCTCCCAAATAAAAAACAAAGATTAGTAGCTATTAATTTCTTCTGTATTTGTCCATATACTTTTCTTTGAGGAATGTTTTTGTATCAGTACAGAAAGAGTTTCTTCATTTGCTTTTACTGTGTCATTTAACTTTTGATTAAATTTTATATCCATTCAATCAGCTGAGGTTGCAGGGAAGGCTAATGTCCACGCCCAGTTTTGTGGTGTGTGCCTGTTATTTGAAGCACTTCCGTCACACTGGGTTGTCTGGGGCAGTTCTGGGCTGTGGGGCTGGCGATGGGCAGGAGTATTTCCTGTCCACCAGGATGATGGCTGTGAGTGGACACCCCCCTTTTCTTGGGAAGTTGTGGTGTTTAGTGAATTTTCTCAGCCACTGGATTATTGCATTTTGTCTCAGAGCTCTCCTAGTTCTGCTCTTGACTTGAGCTGCCCAAATTGCAGGTCTTTGAAGCTTTCTGTATTGGGCTTCTTAGAGTAATTGTTTTAGAAAAAGAAAAAAGGATTAAAAAAAAAAAAAAAAAAAAAGGGCCCTCCTCACAGATCTAATGGGTTATTGAAATGCTAAGAGACAAAGCAACCAGGGCCATTAAGGAAAGGTCCACAGGGCAGAGAGATCAGCTTTTCTTCAGGATTTGCATATGCGCCTCAGGGCCCTTCCCCTTTCTATGTTCACCAGAACTCCAAAAATCCTCTGCTTTTATTTTGGAGTTTTTCGTGTTGTTTTTTTTTCTCTATGCCTGTCTCCTCTCTGCTGGGCTGGCTGCTCTCAGATTCTCTGTTGTCTGGTCTCAGTCTATCTATGGTTGGAGTTTGAATCAGTAGAATGAGTTTCCGATAAGGGCTGCCACTGCAGTTCTCCCTTCTCCTTCCCGGAGCTGACAGCCCCTCCTCCCACGGGACTGAGCCTGGCAGGGAGGGCCGCGGGTCCCCTGGCCGCAAAAACTTACAGATTTCGCTGATCTCAGCAGTTCCACGTTTTCATGAGTTTTGTATGAAGTATGCCGAAAGTCAGATTGCTCGGTGGTGTCCAGTCCACGCAGTTCCTGGCTTTCTACCTACTTTCCTGGAGGAGTAACTAAAACATACAGCTCACCAGTCTGCCATCTTGCCCCGCCTCCGGTTTCCTTTTTGAAATGATGAAAATATTTTAAAATTAGCATTGATGGTTACAAAACTCCGAATATACTGAAAACCACTGAATTGAACACTTAAAAAGGATGAATTTTATGATATGTGAATTATATTGAAATAGATTTGTTATGAAAAAATTATATAAAGCTTAACTTTTACTTCCCACCCTTTCAGTAATATGATCCTTATCTATATGTCAGTCTCCAATAATAGTCAGACAGTTATAGTCTAGAGATTTCTAATTTTCTCAACATGCTTTAAATGAACTGAATGCTTTCATTTTCAGGCAGTGTGCAATGCTTCTTTAATGTCTATGGTTTTTCTTAAGCAATCTATGCCCACATGGTAAGTCAGTTCCCCTTAGCAGAGTTCTATCCACTCTTTGGCCCTGATTGCCCTAGTTTATTTCTGTGAGAAGCCATTTTTCAGGTTGATTTAAACATAACATCTTTTCTGGGCATTTCAGTTTAGAGCCGTCAGGCTAATAGGTTAGTTCTTATTACAGAAGTTATTTACAATTATTGTTGAATTCCCTAGGCTCCAACTGAACCAGCTCTATTCCTATTAACATACTGTTTGTTACAAAAATGAATTGTCCTCAGTCCAAGTCTGCCATCTGCCTGGGGCTGCCTTTAACATAGCCTTGAGCTGGGCAAATGCAATGTGTTTTCTTCCTTCCCTCTCATTGGCAAATACTTTAGTGATAATGGGTTTTTTCAAACCCCGTTGCCTCTGGATTTTGTACATTAGTCTATTTTTTTTTGCCTTAACTGGAAAAGAATGATAAATTTCAGGAAAAGTTGTGATAAAATGCTCTAGAGTTCCATCTAACAACTTTCTCTTTGAGTGATCCTGTCACCTCAAATGTGTACAAAGAAGTGTTTGGCAAGAATGGGAAGTTTTGTATTCATTTAATTGGAAGGGTTGATCATTTACAATAAAATATGAAAAATAAATGGTTTTATTTCTGACAAAGGTATCTATCTCATTTATTCATGCCTTTTTTTGCATTTCTTTTTCAGCTCTCCTACAAGCTTGCGTTCCCCATAACCAGCATGTATAGTTCCATATTTACAGTCTGGAGGATCCTTAACATAATGAGAGAAGAGTATGCAGCGGGTGACTGGTTGGCTTCAGTGGCGTCATTGCTCCCGATTACTACAGTGATCCCTGTGCATGTTTTTCTTTTGCTGGCTTACCTTCTTGTTGAAGATAAAGGACAGAATCTTTGCTGGATACTGAAGGTCACTACAGAATTAGCCCAAGCGGATTCTTCTCAGGTAAAGCAAGAGGATAAGGAAGTAGTAATGGGGGGTAAAGCTTGATTACTGGATTTGTAGATCATTCTTACATTGTGGATGATCTGTATCAAAGTTTTTAATTATGAGTTGATTCTTTTTTTCTCCTGTCTTTATCTTCCCAATTTGTCCTTCTTCCTTACCCTGAGTTAATGATGCCAACATTTCTTTAATGAAAGCATTCTTTTAAGGAAATCTGCACACAATGCTCTTCAGTTTTTCTGTTTTTTGCTGGATTTGCTTATTTGTAATGTTTTTGTTAATTTTAGTAGCCTATTCCAAGATGCATATCCCTTAATTCTAAATGTTGGTATTTTAAGGTGGACTTAGATTAATGAATTCAAGATAAAGGTGCCTATACAGAGGTCATTATTATTTTTGTAATTCCTTTGTAATTTGTTACTATCTTCATTCAGTCATTTAATCAACTAAAATATATTGAGTCCTTGTTATTTATGGTACTAATCTATATGCTGGGATGTGAGGGTAAACAGTCTTCTACCCTACCTTCACAGATCTTAGAGTATAATGAGAAATTAGCCGTACATTAATACATTGTTTTTAAGCTAATCACATATTTAGTGTAGTAATCTGTGATTTTTTTTTTTTTTTTTTTCCATTTCATATAATCTCTAGAATTCATTTTCTGTAAGGGCAAGGATTTCCTAACCAAGAGTAGTTATGTCATTTTTATTATTCACAGTTTAGTATTTTCTGTCCTTGTGCTTCCTTTCAAGAATGATGAAGAAAAAGTTCATCTTTTAATGGAAAATTCTGTTGCCCTAGAGGAAAAAACTTGGTAGTGGTGGGTGGGGGCTAACATTTATTTAAGATATGAAATTAAAGTATTACTTTTTGTCAAGTAAACAACTGCTGATACCTAACAGCTTTTCCTTTGACCAAATTTTTTCCGGTCTGATTCTGCAAGTGGATCCATAATCCATTCAGAATACCTTTGCTTTGTGCTGTGTGCATGATACCAATAATTTCAGCTTGCCTTTTGTTTTATTTCTCTCTTTGCCTTCTGTAATGGTCCTATTTCTACCCAGTGTTTTTTTTTTTTTTTTTTTTTTTTTTCCTTTTTTGGTGTTGGCACCTTGTGTATATTAACTTAAAATAGTTAATTTACAGATGATGCATGGATATTGTCTAAAGAAGGACCCCTTGAAGTCTGTGTGCCACTGACGTAAAACATATATTACATCAATGAATGAATTGATACTCAGGAAATACATTTGGTGCTTGAAATTCTAGGGTGATGTTTTGGTTACAAGTAACAAAAACCCAACTTAAGCTGTCTTAAACTGTTTTCTCTTGTCTCTAGTACTTAGGAAAACCACAGCCTAGACAGTGTTTTTAAGGTGCAGTTTCTTTCTTCCCTCTGTGAATTAGCTGAAAGTCCAAAACCTTAATGTCTTATGTTCACAATACAAAAGGAAGAGAGAGGTAAAGGTTATTTAGAGTGGCCTTGCTTGGGTTATGTGTCCACATTCGACCAACAGTTTTACTGTTTAGATGCATGGCAGGGAGAGATGTTTAAATGCAGTTACCCAAATTTTATTCTTAAGCACAGGTAATATCATTAATAAGAACTTACAAGTGAGGTTATTTAAGTCTTTGGAAAAGGACAACAGAAGTGACATAAAAATAGAAGATGGGTTTTTTTTTGTTTGTTTGTTTGTTTTTCCCTCACTTCCCTTTAAGAAGTGACTTTATCATATTGTCTGACTGGCCTTTAGCTACAAGATGAAGTAACCAAAAAAGAGGATTGAATATTTTGAAAAAGCAAATTTTCTAATTGTTAGTAGATACTTTGAGTAAATTCAACAGAAATAAATAGAGTTGTAATCTGTTATTACTGGTGAAATGATTTTTATTTCCTTCATTTAGGTGACGATTATATGAAACATTCTTACTTCATGTGGGCTATTCCTTTTTCATCTTAGAGAAACAAGGGAAATCATTGACTCAGATTCATTGGGGAGTTGATACTAAAAAAAAGTTTTAGACTACTAATAACCAGAGACTAAGTAGATAGGTAATAGGTAAGTTTAGGAATTCTGCTTAACCTCTGCAGTAGAATTCACTCATCTACAGTCTGGTTATCTAAGTATTTTGTTTCTGTGACACTTCAACATTGTAATAATCCACTATAAGACCTTGTGAGAAAAAATATTTGGAAAAGTTTGATAGTGATGTGCCATATATGAAGTATGTTTTGGTATTATTACTATTATTAATTCTAAGTAGTATTAATAGAAATTTTAGTAGTACTACTAATTAATAGCAATACAAATTATTAATATTGATTTATCAACTACTTAGTAATAGCAAAAATAAGGTGATTTTTTTAATTTTTAAATTACTTTTTCTTTTGCATTTTAATGCAATTTTATTGAGACATATTCACATGACATAAAATCATCCAAAGTGTACAGTTGTTCACAGTATCATCATATAGTTGTGCATTTATCACCACAATCAATTTTTTTAACATTTTCATCACTCCAAGAAATCAAAATAGAAATAAGAATAAAAATAAAAGTAAAAATGAACACCCAAAACACCTCATACTCCTTTCCCCCCCCTATTATTCATTCACTTTTTGTCCCCTTTTTCTCTACTCATTTGTCCATACACTGGATAAAGGGAGTGTGAGCCACAAGGTTTTCACAATCACACGGTCACATCATATAAGCTATATAGTTATATGATTACAAGCAAGAATCAAGGATACTGAATTGCAGTTCAGCAGTTTCAGGTATTTCCATCTAGCTATTCTAATACACTAAAAACTAAAAAGGGATATCTATATAATGCATAAGAATTACATCCAGAATGACCTCTTGACTCTATTTGAGATTTCTTAGCCACTCTAACTTTATTTTGCTTCATTTCTCTTTCCCCTTTTGTCAAGAAGGCTTTCTCAATCCCACAATACTGGATCCAGGCTCATTCCCAAGAGTCATGTCCCACATTGCCAGAGAGATTTACACACCTGGGAGTCATGTCCCATGTAGGAGGGAGGGCAGTGAGTTTACTTGCAGTGTTGGCTTAGAGAGAGAGGCCATATCTGGCAATGAAAGAGGTTCTCTGTGGGTGACTCTTAGGCACAATTATAAGTAGCCTTGCCTCTTCTTTGCAGTAACAAGCTTCATATGGGCAAGCCCCAAGATCAAGGGATTAGCCTACTACAAAGTTAGTCCCCAATGCTTGTGAGAATATCAGGGATTCCCCAAGTAGGGAAGTTTAATATTTCCAATTTTTCCCCAGTCCCTCAAGGGGGCTTGGCAAATACTTTTTATTCTCTGCCCAAATTACTCTGAGATGTTTCGGGGTTTCATGCTAACATGTACAAACCAACCAGCTATCATCCCCTGTTCAAGGTTCCATGTAATTATGGGTTTGAGTAAACTGCCCATACAAGTTACATTATATAGCATGCTGCAGAAAATGTAGATTTCCCACCAAATAAACTTCTGTTCCTTTGGTCTCATACAGAAGTTGAATTTTTAAAACACAGTCAGTATCATCCTTTTCCCTTTAGTCTGGTTTACCTTAGCCCTAACCAAGTCTGTTTTTTTTTTCATAAGTCTAATTAAAGTCTGATCTCTTCTTCAGCTTCTTTAATATTTGCTCTGGGGTAATGCTGACATGCATAGCTGCCGAACTCTGGCTCTGAGTCTCAAGTGTCACACAGATACCTGAAGTTCCAGGAACTGACCAGATTATATGCAAAGAGCTCAGTATCTCAGAATTTAGATATAACTGTTACAACTCATGAATAGATGTGACTGCTGTAAGAGCTTAGAATCTGGGAACCTTTATCATAAGCCTTTCCCTGATAGCCTTTTGCTTTCAGATTCAGTTCTCAGAGTTTGCACATTATAGTTAGTTCATATTAGTGAGGTGTTATAATGTTTGTCTTCTTGATTCTGGCTTATTTCTCTCAACATATTGTCCTCAAGGTCCATTCACCTATTTGCATACCTCACAACTTCATTTCTTCTTGCTGCCACTCAGTATTGCGTTGTATGTATACACCACAGTTCACCATTCCGTTTATTGTTTGATATACCCTTAGATCACCTTTATCCCTTGTGAATCATGAATACTGCCACCATAGACACCAGTGTCCAATATCCACTCATGTCCCTGCTCTCAGTTCTTCCAAGTATATACCCGATAACAAGGTTGCAGAACCATATGGCAATCCCATAGTTAGCTTCATGTGGAACCACCACACTGCCCTCCAAATGAACTGCCCTATTCTACTTCCCTCCCAACAGTGAATAGGTACATCCCTCTCTCCACATTTTCTCCAGCCTTTGTATCCTTCTGTTTATTTTTTAAACAGTTTTATTCACACACCATACATTCCATTCTAAGTATAGAATCAATGATTCCCAGTATAATCACATAGTTTATGCATTCACCACCACAGTCTATATGAGGACATTTCCATTCCTTCCACAAAGGAAGAGGAAAAAGAGAAAAAAAATGAAGAATAAAAATGTAAAAGATAAGGGAAAAATTAAAATAAAATAAAATATAATGAAAGGTCAGACAACACCACCACCACCAAGAATTCCATACCCCCCACCTTATATCTCCCTCTTATAGACGTTTAGCTTTAGTATATTGCCTTTGTTACATTTAATGGAAGCATCTTACAATGTTGCAATTAACTAAACACTCAGGTTGCATTGACTGTATTTTTCCCCTGTACCGTCCAATTTTCAACACCTTGCAATGTTGATATTCATTTGTTCTCCCTCTGTTAAAAGCATTCTTATATCTCTATATTTAATCACCATCATTGACCACTGTAGGTTTTGCTAAGTTATACAATCCCAGTCTTTATCTTCTGTCTTTTCTTCTGGTGTCATACATGCCCCTAGCCTTCCATTTTCAACTATACTCACACTTATCTTTGTTCAGAGTACTTACAATATTGTGCTACCATCATACAGTATTATGCTATCCATTTCTGGATCTATACAGTCAATCCTGTTGAACCTTATGTACTCCTTCAGCATCAAATGCCCATTTCCTATCTTCTTTCTGTCTCCCGCCAACCTTTGTTCTCAACGTCAACTCTCAAATTTTGCTCATCAATGTTAGTTCGTATTAGTGAGTCCATAGAGTATCCACCCTTTTTTTTCTGGCTAATTTCACTCAATATATTGTCTACTCTCTACCACTTTATCTTTTGGATTTTATGTGTCATATCTTCTTTTTATTCTTTCTTTTCTCTCTCTTTTTACTCTTACTGATAGTCTTCTTTCTACTCTCTTCTCCAAACCCCTCTATCCTGTCTTTTCCTATCTTCCTGTAGTGTATTTCTTGTAGAGCAGGTCTTTTGTTCACAGACTCTCTTAGTGTCTGTTTGTCTGAAATATTTTAAACTCTCCCTCAATTTGAAGGACGGTTTTGCCAGATATAGAATTCTTGGTTGGCAGTTTTTCTCTTTCAGTATCTGAAATATATCATGCCACTGCCTTCTTACCACTGTGGTTTCTATTGAGAAATCTGCACATAGTCTTATTGAGCTTCCCTTGTATGTGATGGATCACTTTTCTTTTGGTGCTTTCAGAATTCTCTCTTTGTCTTTGACATTTGATAATCTGATTATTATGTGTCTTGGAGTAGGTCTATATGGATCTATTCTGTTTGGGCTATGCTGCACATCTTGGATCTGTAATTTTATGTCCATCATAAGAGATGGGAAATTTTCAGTGACTATTTCCTCCGTTTTTCTTTCTGCCCCCTTTCCCTTCTCTTCTCTTTCTTTGACACCCATGACATTGTGTGCTTCATGTTGCATTCAGTTCCATAAGACCCTGCTCATATTTTTTCCATTCTTTTCCCTATCTGTTCTTTTTTTGCATGGGATTTCAGATGTTCTGTCCTCTAGTTCCTGAATCCTTTTTTTCTGCCTCTTCAGGTCTGCTGTTGTATGTCTCCATTGTGTTTTTCATCTCTTCTATTGTGCCTTTCATTCCCATAAGTTCTGCCAGTTGTTTTTTCAACCTTTCAGGTTCTTCCTCATGTTTGCCAAATGTCTTTTTTATATCCTTCATCTCTTTCTCCATATCTTCCCTCAACTCCTTAATTTGATTTTTGAATTGATTTAGCATATTTGTTTGATGATCTTTAATTAGTTGTTTCAACTCCTGTGTCTCATTTAAAGTGTAAGTTTGTTCCTTTGACTGGGCCATATCTTTGTTTTTTCTAGTGTGGATTGTAATTTTTTTGTTTTGTAGGCATTTGGCTTCCTTGAGTACTCTAATCAGATTTTCCTAGACCACATGGGCCCAGGTCTCAGGAAGAGGGTGCAATCAGTATCTGGTTTCCCTGAGAATGAGACCTAGAAAGTTGTCAGACTTTCATGAGAGGCCTCTAGACTCTGTGGTTTTCCTATCCTGCCCAGCAGGTGGCACTTGACAGCCCGCAGCTCCCCACCAATGTAAAGAGGTGCGTTGCCTTTAATTCTCAGTAGACCCTGTCCCTGCCATGGGCTGAGAGTGTCAGAAGCCAAGCTGAAGCTGTTTCTGTTTTTTTATTCCCCTCCAGGCCTTAGGGTCTGAGTTCTCTGAGGAAGGGCAGCCACTTGAGGTGGGCCCTGCCTCCTCCTTTTCTTAGTGAAGATAAGCCCTTTAGGGATTTATGTCCTGCATTTGACTTCTTCCTTTGACTCTCTGTCTACCTGACCTCCATCATTGCCTGTGTTGGCACTGACAATTGAACATGCCTGAGGCTTTCTCTAGTTAGCTACTTAGAATGAGAGAAAAACAAAAAGGAAAAAAAGAAAGAAATCCCCTTTCGTAGCTGGTCCCCAGCCCCCCAGTTACCAGTCAAGGACTGGAGTTAGTGCCCAGTTCTTTGTGCTCCTTTTCTTGGGACACAGCTCTTTTCCAGTATTCTGAACTCAGCAGATTCCAGAAGCCTCTGTTTTTATTTATTAATGTATTTTTTTTCCCATCAGCCCTGCCTCCTCTCTGCTGGGAGAAACCTCCAGGTTCCTTTCTTGCTTGCTCTGGGTTTATCTATACTCATAGGTTGTATTCAGCAGGCCAAATTCATTCATTAAAACCACAGTTGGAGCTTGGTTGAACTACCTTCCCTTCCTCCTAGTACACTGCTTCTTTTTCCCATAGGGAAGTCTTTAAACTCAGCCTGCCTTTGCAGTAGGGGAGGGGTGCCAGCACTGCAGTTTAGGGAGCTTTACTTACAATTCTTATGCTGTGATCTCAGGCATGCCCTCCATTCCAGACTGGTGTATTGTCTGGTCACAGATGTCCCCCAACAGTTGTTTCAGACTATTTACTAGTTGTTCCTGGCTATATGCTAGTTGTTCCAGAGGACTAACTAAATTCCATACCTCCCTATGCCACCATCTTGCCCTGCCTCCCAGGTGATTTGTTTTTAAATATGATTGTTACTTGTTACACATCATGTATTTTGATGGTCCCCTCCCCCATCCCTGATTAAATTGGATTTTCATCCCTAATCTCCCACCTGCGCCCCCTGGGGCATGTATTTTCTATTAGGTTTAGTGTATTTAGGGCTGTAGAAGACTGAAGCTGAGTGGTCTGAAGGAAATCCTGGCCAGGTGAGTACCATTTTAGAGTTAATTGGCTACAGATGATGATGTTAAAATGGGTAGCTATCCAGAGCCATGAAAATCAATTGACGCTTGAGAAAACAATATGTTTTAAATGGTAAGAAACTTTTTCCCCCCATTTCTAGAAATGCTGTTAGCAGTTCTTAATATTCCTTATAGTTTTTTACCCAGACAACATGAGTCTCACTTTGCAGAAGATGGAAGCTCAGGTTATGTAGCACTCAGTGGAAGTTCAGTGTCTTTTTTGTTTTTGGGGGGAATGTGTTGAAGTATTCTGGGAAGAGCTCCAAAAATGAGCATCCTGAGTGATTTTCCATGTTAGTCTTGAAAGTTTTAAACACGTTGATTTAGGTTAGAGAATTCAGTTTAGTTTATGGTATTTCATATCATAAATAGTTGGTGCTGTAATAAATGGGAGCTCCGTCTATTTCCTAAATTAGTGTTTTCTTTGGAAATGTCAGCTGATAGGTTCACATGCTCTTTGGTTATGTTTGAATAGCAATTCCTCCCTTTCTGATATAATGAGTAATCTTATTTTCCCCACATTTGGGTATAAAACATTCAGGCTGTCTTCAGAGATGCCTGAATGACAACTGAATCATGACTTCCTGGCTTATATACAATAATGTCCAGTTGGCCTTACTCTTTCCTCTTCAGAGAGCTATTTCCTACCTTTGTGATTTGTCTAGGATCTGGCCATATCCGAAGTGAAATCAGCAGCAATGAATGTTAAGCATAGGCTCTACCAAGTTATTTAATAAGGGATGATGTGGAACCTAGGCCTAAATGAGGACATTTTATTAACTTAAATTTATGGATCTTTAAAGAATAATACCAAATCTGACTTAGAACCCTTAGTGATTGACCCACCTGTGTAACATGATTATGGACAGTTAGGAAATATCTTAGACTTATATATCCTCCTTAAGAAGAGGTTAATATTCTTAATCAGCAAGAATGTTGATTGACCTCCTAGCTCCCATGCATTTTAAACCAGCACAGTGACATCTCACTCATCAAGAACTACATCTGGCCCTGTGCTCTGCACTGTGCAGAAGTGGGCCTCTAAGATACACTTAATGGGTGATAGTGCTAGTTCTGTATCACTTTTCTCAGCCCATTCCATATATTGATTGTGATTTGTTCCTAAGACTCAGTCAGAAACTTAACTTTTTCTTCATCTCTTCCTATCCTTTCCTTCCCTTTTGTGTTTTTGTGTTTTGTTCTTTGCCAACTCTGACCTTGGCTTCCAGTAATATTCCACCCCTGTTCTCTCAGGCAGCTTTAGGTAAACTTCTTTCAGAATCAACCTAGGACTCCACCCTACCCTACCCTACCCTACCATACCCCATCCCCCCCCACCACCACCACAGTATTTCTCTGGGCCCGGGCCTTTGAGAAGAAAAGGAGATAACTTACCTCTTAAAACTTTTTAAATATCTATTTTGCCTTCTGTTCTTTATTGGGCTCCCCTATAGCTATTGGTATTGTGCTTTCTCCATCTGAAGCATTATATCCTAGAGAATAACAGAGGTGTTGGAGAAAGCTATTTTTCATGTAGCTTTCTGATTCTACACGAGCCTTATAGGCAATATTAGATGCCTACTGGTATGCCTTATAAATAAAGGGTGTTAGGGGAGAATGAAGAGAGCATGCGTGAGCATACTTACCTGATAGAAGATGATATTCTCTTTTGGAAATCCAGGTTACTTGTTAATTGCTTTAAAACCTGTGAGAATGTGTTTACTTCCTGTATTTCTATCTACATGGTTAATGATTTCCTACAATATTAAATATTTAGACATCTGAACTGAACATTGGCCGCAAAGACTACTAAATTTTAGATAGGGTAAGATGGTTTAAAATAAAATCTTACAATAATTTAGTCTTACAACTTCAATGGAACAACTCTAAATACTATGTGTAAGGCATATTGATTTATATTTGCCTGATTTATAAAACGGAATGTGTATTCTGTGCTCAGTTCCCCCAAAGACCAAAAGTTAATAAAGTTTGACTATAGAGAAACATAGTTCCTTCCTTAAAACCTACTCTCATTGATGTCCTTAACAAATTGAATTTGTTCAAATTTTGTGAAACTCAATGTCCCTTTCATACTCTTAGCACTTGCTTACTTTTTTCTTGTTTGGAAGTAGTTATGCAGTAGTATGTTTTGTTTGTTTTGTTTTAATTGTGTTTTATAACTCTTTGGTCTCTATTTCCTTTTTACATTTTGGTTGTTAAATCTAGCTAAAGGTCTTGCTTAATAGGAACAATTGTAGTCTTTGGTAATTTCACTTTATCCTTTGTGATGCTTTCAGGACTTATTTTTTCCATTTGTAAAGGTAGACACATCTTTGGGCCACTTGAAATCATTTATGTGACTAGGTTCATGGCCCCAGACTTGCTGGTCTGTTAAAAGTCATATATTGTCAAATAGTAAAAAGTTGACTTTCAGGGCAGAATTTTGTGATAGCTCTACTCAGGGTCATAAGCCATATTTTAACATGGAAAATGAATAGGAAGTGTGTGAAATTTAATGGTCTGTAAGTTACTCTATGAGAAAAGGAGAAAACATATTCTATAAAAGAGAACTTGCACAAAGAGCCTTTGGACACTTTTCACTCTGTTCTTTTGTTGCTGAATTCTATGAATTGCTACCCCCTGAAGTCAGTCTGCTCCCTGTGTTCTTCACATCAGTAAAAAGAAACCAGAATGTACAGTACTTTTAATAAAGAGCTTTGCAGATAAGAAGTGCTGTACTACTATTCCTTTGTAGCCATTGCATTGATTATGGCTAGAGCAAAATTGGGATGAGCCTGTGAGCATGAAGCAATTAGAAAACGAGAATCACAGACCAAAATAAAAGCTTGTTACATCTACCCTATCCTGTGGCAATATGTTTATTTCTTCTTTATAAACCCCACATATATATCTATAGAAAGAAATGTTTTAAGTTGACATTGGAACCTTCTTCTGTTTTCCCAGTTATGTGCATGAAGCCTAGAGTTTTATACTCAGGGAAACAGTTCTGTGTAAATTTCTAGTCTTTTCTGGGTGTTAATATTGGATTGAGTTACTTCTGAGGAGCTACAGATTATAAATTACTTAAAATTCTCATTGAAGGAATTATTTGATTGTGATTTTCAGTTCAACCCATGTCACTGTGACATTTACTAGGTTACTGATGTACTAGAACAAAAGCTGTTTGTCTTGATGTATCACTGAACCCTGAGCATCAGAAAGGAGAGGGGTGGAGTTTGGTAAGGCTAGGTCTAGAACTATGTTCAGAACAGTGATGTCTGTCCATTCCCAGCTAATTATCAAGTACTTTGTCTTCTGGTTAAACCCTCTAAGGGAACTATGTGTTTGAGATGGCCTTCTAGTTTTTGAGAGCAGTATCTTACAGACTTTGAATTTTTATAAGATGAGGAATTCTGCTCATGGGAAAACACACAGACATCCACCATCTTAGTTTGCTAGGGCTGCAATAACAGAATACCACAGAATGGTTGACTTAAACAACCAGAATTTTTTATGTCACATGATTTTGGAGGCTAGAAGTCCAAAATCAAGATATTGGCAAGTCATTCTTTCTCCAAAGTCTATAGCATTCTGGTAGTAGTTTGCTGGCAATCAATCCCTGCCTCCGTCACATGAAGATCTGTCTCTTCTGTCTCTTTCTCTGGCTTCTACTGACTGATTTCATCTGAATTTCCTGTGTTTATAAGGATTTTGGTCTTATTGGATTAAGGCCCAACCTGATTCAATTTGGCCTCCTCTTCAAAGATCCTATTTACAAATAAGTCCACACCAACAGGACTAGAGGTTAGGGCTGGAAGATCCCAGTTACAAATGAGTTCACACCCACAGGACCAGGGGTTAGGACATGAACATATCTTGTGGGGATCATGATTCAATTCCCAGCATCTCCCATTCCCAGAGTAGAACTTTTCTTATCTAGTCAGTGAAGAGTGAAGGGAGAAGAGGAGTATGGGTTCTCTGCCGACTCTGCATCATGGCCAGCACCTTAAAGGGAAGCTGCCAGTTGATGTGCTTCTCCTTTCTTTGGCCCTTCTACAATCAGCCCTTTAAATCAGAAGAGAATCTCATTTAAGTAAACATTTCTTTACATCTACAGAAGCAACACATGCCAGCTCCCTACAGCCAACTTGGCCTTGATTCATAAATATAAATGGATAATCAAGGCTTACCAGACTGTTGAGAAAATTTAGCAGCATGGCTAACGAGAGCATCTGTCTCGAGAAGAAAGAACTCAGGGAACAGAAGATAATGTTAAAAAAAAAAGGCCTGTTCTAGTTTACTAAATGCTGCCAGAATGCAAAACACCAGAGATGGATTGGCTTTTATAAAAGGGTGTTTATTGGGTTACACAGTTACAGTCTTAAGGCCATAAAGTGTCCAGTGTAACACATCAGCAATCGGGTACCTTCACTGGAGGATGGCCAATGGTGTCTGGAAAACCTCTGTTATCTGGGAAGGCACGTGGTTGGTATCTGCTCCAAAATTCTGGTTTCAAAGTTGCTTTCTCCCAGGACATTCCTCTCTAGGCTGCAGTTCCTCCAAAATGTCATTCTTAGTTGCTCTTGGGGTGTTTGTCCTCTCTTAGCTTCTCCGGAGCAAGAGTCTGCTTCCAACGGCCATCTTCAAAATGTCTATCTCAGCTCCAGCTAGCTATGAGCTCCTTCTGTCTAAGTTTATATAGTGCTCCAGTAAACTAAACAAGGCCCATGTTGAATGGACGGGGCCATGCCTCCATGGAAATTATCCAGAGTTATCATCTATAGTTGGGTGGGTCACATCTCCGTGGACAGTGAACCCATACGTTCCAACCCAATCCACACTAATACGTTTGCCCCCACAAGAATGCATTAAAGAATATGGCTGTTTCTGGGGGACATAAATATACAAATTGGCACAAGGCCTAAGAGATTGTTCTGGTTTGCTAATGCTGCCATTATACAAAATACCAGAAATGGATTGGCTTTTATAAAGGAGATTTATTAGGTTACAGATTTACAGTTCTAAGGCCATAAAAGTATCCAAACTAAGGAATCAACAAAAGGATACCTTCACTAAAGAACAGCTGATGGTGTCCAGAACACCTCTGTTTAGCCGGGAAAGCAAGTGGCCGGCGTTTGCTGGTGCGAGTTCTTTGTTCCCGAGTTACATTGCTTTCAGCTTCTGATTCCAGTGGCTTTCTCTCTAAGTGTCTGGGAGTCCTCTCTTAGCTTATCCGGGGCAAACTCTGGGCTTCATTTCTTAGCTTAGCATCTCCAAATGTCCTTCTACCCGCATTTCCGAGCATCTCTAAGCATCAGCAGCATCTGGGTCTGTGCCAGCTCTTAGCTTCTCTCTTAAATATTCCAGTGAACTAATCAAGACTTACCCTGAATGAGTGGGGTCCACACTTTGATGGAAATAATTTAATCAGAAGTTTGGCCCTAATCAGTAGACTAATCAACCTGCCCCCACAAGATTGCATTAAAGAATATGGCTTTTGGGGGGACATAGTCTATCCAAAGTGGCACAGAGGTGTTGAAAGGATATTCAACATCTGTGAGAATGAAGAAATTCAGGAACAAGAGAATCTGGAAATTAAAAATGTAATCACTACAATATATAAATGGAGAATGACTTAATGGTTTGTAGAATATTCAAGTAAATATTTTAGAATATTAAGCAAAAAGATGAAAAAATTAAGACATTGAGGGTCAATTTGGAAGTTCCAACATCTTTCAAATAGGAATTCCAGTTGGAGAGAACAGAGAAAATAAAGGAGAAAGACTTTAAATATGACTGATAACTATTTCCCTGAGCTGAAAAAGCACCTAAGATTTCGGATTGTTAGGGCTCTTTGCCTGGCAAGCAGCACAAATGAGAATGAACCAATGCCTAAATACGTTCCCAGGACTTCAATAATTAAGGGAGAATCAAAGAGATTTCAGAGAAGAGTGGGAAAAGAAAAACTTAACCTAGAATCAGACTGACACATTTCTCAGTAGTGGCACAAGATGAACTAGCTTTTCATTTTTTAGATTGGCCCAGTGAGTTGTAGAGATAATCATAATAGAAACTTTAAGAGAAACTTCAACGTTTATTTGAAACCTGGCCTGAAGCTTTTTTTTTTTGTCCTGTCTTACGCTAGCTTCCATTGGCCCTCTAGAAATAGGAAATCACATGTAGCCAGATATTTATATCTAACAAAATACCCCCACACATATATACACACACAGACTGGCATAGGCCTATATCAAAAGGAAGATATTGAGAAGGTCCAAGTGAATCATTGTCAAAAAGTGTGCTTGAAATTGGGATTTTTGCTCAATGGTCAAAAGTTATTCTTTTATATTTGATTATAATAATCATAATTGGGAGATTCTGAATCCTGATTAAAGAAATGAAAATTTTTACTGTATGAAAAAGTAGGATGTATTTCATTTATAATTTTGAAAAATAACATTTATAAAATGTTGGGAAAATTATTGGTTGTAAGTTTGGCAAGATATATAGTCAATTTGAGATCTCAGAAAGGGCATAAAAGAATCTGTTATTCAATAAGCAGTTATGGAGAACCCCCAAGGGATACAAATTTAAATTGCACTTTGGGACCTAAAGAATATTATTGGGGAGCTCAGTTTTTGAGGCAAATAGGCATTATGGCAAACAGAATATCCTGTAGTAAGTGCTACCATACATGGAAGCACAGGGTGTTATCAGAGTTGAGAAAGGAGCAACTAAGTCATAGTAGAGGCCAGGAAAGGCTGTCTAGAGTAGATGACAGATGCTCTGAGACTTGCTGGACAAATACAAGTTAAAAAAAAGTCTTTGAAATGAACCAGAAGAAGAATATTGCCTGCTACTATCTTAGATGAAGTCTTACTTTTTATTTTAGACATATATGATTCTCTTTGAGTACAATTATTGAGGAAAAAGTAGAGCAATTAAATTTCTAGAGGCTCTGGAGTAGTTTTTTGTTTTTTTTTTTTTACTTTGTGAACCATTGATTCATTAGTAATTTTCTCTTGTAAATTTAATTTTCTTGTTGGGGAGTCAAAGAAAGCCAGCAACACCAAGCCACAATAATAGCAACCATCTGATAGTTGCAATGAAGCCAATGGGTTGTGATTTGATGGATTTGGTAGGAAAGGTCTATTTCAGAATTCATAAAGCTCGATATCTGTGTTGGCTCCCTTACCAGCAGACTTAAGACTTAAGCTGTCCCTGTGTCTAAGTACACTCGACCTCTATCCCATCAGTGATAATTTTGTGATTTTCATGATAGATAGCATAGCAGTCTCTCTGGCAGTGTTTCAGGACAGTTCATGTAATAAACTGGGCATTCTGAAGTCAATTTATTTCAAATGGGTAGACATGGTTACAAACTCAGTGGAGCCAGACAAATAGTTCCAAGGTGACTTGGGTTACCAGAATCAAACTTAAAAAAAATAACCCCATGGAACTGTACAACACAGGGAGTGAACTCTGTTGTAAACTATGGACAGTGGTTAATGCAATTATGATAATATTGTTTCATCAATTGTAGCAAAGGCACCACACTAAGGCAAAATGTTAATAATGGGGGAAATTGTGTGTGAGTGAGTATGTGTGTGTGTGTGTCAGTGTGTGTGAGTGGTATATGGGAACTCTACTTTATACGTGATTTTTCTGTAAACCTACAACTGCTCTAAAAAAAATGGTTACTTGGGGGTGATATCTTTGTGGTTTAAGTGTATTGCTTAGACTTTTGGAGACCGTATGTCTGTCCTTTTTTATTACCATTCTTGTAGTAGTGAGTCACTTCTGCATGTAAGATGATTTGTGTATTTTTTTCTCTTTCTAAAAAAAGCATATAAAAATATATGTAACTTGAATCTATCGTATTGTAGAGTCAAACAACACTAAAGCTGAATGAGATGAGTAAGAACAGATTAACATTTTGAAGTGTCCTGTAGTTATTTTGAATATCAGCTGCCTTCACAGGAAATTTTCAGTAGATTATAATTAGATTAAAATTCATAAAAGGAATTCCTCAAGGGAGACCATGTCCTACTTATTCTTGCCTCTTTGTAACCTTGGATGGTTCCTGGAATTTGATACAAGTTTATTGACTTTTTGGGTTAACATATTTATTAGTTAGGGTTCTCTAGGGAAACAGAATCAACAAGAGATATCTATAAATATAAGATTTTATAAAAGTGTCTCACACAACTGTGGGTTTGCATGAGTCCAAATTCCATAGGGCAGGCAGCAAACTGGCAATTCCAATGAAAATGTTCAATGAACTCAGGCAGCAAACTGCTGGCAACTTCAATGAATGCGTTCGATGAACACCTCAGGAAACAACTGGCAACTTCGATGAACTCAGGAAATCCTTTGCTGGTTAGCTGAGGAAGAGGTGAAGGTCCTCTGTCTGTATGGCTTTAAAGTCTCCAGCTGGTTGGATTAAATTCAGCTGATTGAATTCTCTCATTGTGGAAGACATGCCCTTTGTTGATGTAATCAGTCACAGCTGCAGCCAAATGACATAATTTAATGAACCAGCCTTCTGGTCTATTAACCAGCCATGAATGTCCTTGCAGTAACGGTTAGGCCAGTGCTTGCTTGACCAGACACCTAGACACTAACCTAACCATCACAACATATAAAATACCTTAGATGTACTCTACCTCTCATTCTAGGACCAATAAGCTTTTGTCCAAGATAGTCTTGTTTTATCCATACTAATAAAGGGAACCTTGTGGAGTCCAGGGACAGAATTTAAACTATATTAGATCATAGTAGAATCTTATTAAATGAAATCCTATTAACTTAGGATTCAGGTAATTTGATATAGGCTGACTTAAAATATATGGAAGTGTTGAAGCTATTGGTTTTAGGCAGTTTGGATTTGCTCATTTGCATTAGTACAAAGAAAGTGCCAATTTAAAATGATCACATTATCTATTTATTAAGACATCAGTTGGGACCAGTACTTGGCAACACTTGGCTAATTAGTTTGTTGCAGTATATACATGAAAGTAATAGAATTTTATTTCTTTCACATTTTCTCTAATTTAGTCTTGCCTACCTTTACTATTTCCAGTAGTCTAAATTATTATTAAATGGTAATTATACTGGTGGCATTTTATCTATGTATATTTAGTGTCACATTGTATTCAGTTTTAATGGTGAAGATGTAGCTTGATCTTCATTATCTTCCAGCTTGAAATACTCATTTTTGTTAGGTCCCAATTTATTTATCAAGCATTTTCAAGTCATTCATCTAATCATTCCAACATTTATTTATTGCAAACTTTCTATGTGTTAGGTTCTGGTAATACAAAGATGAAAGATCACAGTTTATGCCTTCAGAATCATGGTTTAGTGGGTTGACAGGAGCATTAAAAATTATTGTGCAGTGCAAGATGGTAGTTTCCATTGCGGGAGTATATATAAGTGCCCCCTGGAACATAGATGGAGGAGTCTATAAGTTTGCCTGAAACCAGGGAAGGGGAAGGCATTTTAGGCAGAATGAATAGCATATGCAAAGACAAGTATGGCAAATCACAGTTGGTTAACAAGATGGCAAGTAGTTCTATGTTAAACTGAGATATATAGGGTGAGGGAAATCACTCTTATGGTGGATACTGGCCAAGTATTTGGAAGCCAGATCATGAAGAACCCTGTAGTTAGGCAGGAGATGAGAATTTATCTAAAGTATTGGGGCAATGAGATATAGGGGAGATAAATTTATGTAACAGGATGTTAAACTAGAAATTTTAGTGTAGACTTTGAGATGCTAAAGTGAGTTGTGAGATAGAACACCCAGTAGAACTTGTGGATTGGCAGCAAAAAAACCCCAGATATCTGAGAACTGCTGCTTTCTGACCCTCACTCCTATCAGGGGTGTTCTGGTTTGCTAATGCTGCCGTTTTGCAAAATACCAGAAATGGATTGGCTTTTATAAAGGGGTTTTTTTTTGGTTATAAAGCTACAGTCTGAAGGCCATGAAAATGTCCATATGAAAGCATCAACACAAGTATACCTTCACCGAAGGAAGGCCAGTGGCATCTGGAAAACCTCTGTTAGCTGAGAAGGCATGTGGCTGGTGTCTGCTGATTCCAGGTTGTGTTCCAGTTCCACTCTCAGCTTCTGTGAGTGCTTCAAAGTGTGTCTCTTGGCTGCAGCACCTCCTTCTGTCTGTGAACACTTTTATAGGACTCCAGTGATTCAATTAAGATCCACCCTGAATGGGTAGGGTAACACCCCCATGGAAATTATCCAATCAAAGGTCTTGCCCACATTTGTTGAGTCAGATCTCCATGGAAACACTCAATCAAATTCCAACCTAATCAACACTAACATATCTGTCCCTGTAAGATTGCATCAAAGAACATGGTGTTTTGGGGGACATAATACATCCAAACTGGCACAGTGGGTATGGAAGATAGGAAATGATAAGAGAGGTGAAGAACAGAAGAGGGGGATTTTTGGAGAGAGTTGCTGTGTGACGGGCTTTGGTGCTCCCCTGCTCCTGCTTAATGTGTTTTCTTATGTCTACTATTTGATTGGTATCTGATACTGCCTGAAAATTCTAAAAAGTGAGTGTTAGACTGGCTAGTTGTTGTGATGGTGGAAGCAGGGAAGGAGAGAGTACTACACTGTAGGGATTGGCTTGCATGTCTAACTAAAATTTGTTGAAGCGAAAGATGCATTAGTATTTCCTGTGGACAAAATGTGGGCAGCATGGCCAAGAGAACTGCAGTTGTGTTGCTTAAATCTTTTATTATAGGGCTGCTTAGAGGAATGTTGTTTTAGTTTCCTAGGCTGCTCAAGCAAATACCAAGCAATGTGTTGGCTTAAACAATGGGAATTTATTAGTTTATGGTTTTGAGGCTAAAAGAAAGTCCAAATCAAGGTATTATCAAGGCAATGCTTTTTTCCTGAAGACGTATTCTGGGGCTGGCTGCCGGTGATCCTTGGTTCCTCTGTTCACTTGCTAAGACACATGGCAGGGTCTGCTGGACTCTCACTTCTCTTCCCGGTTCTGTCAGTGTCCAGCCTCTTGCTTCCTGTGGTTTTCTCTGTCTGTATGAATTTCACTCCCCTTATAAAGAACTGCAGTAGTGGGATTAAGACCCATCTTGATTGGGGTGTACCACACCTTAACTGAAGTAACCTCATCAAAAGGTTCTACTTACATTGGATTCACACCTACTGAAATGGATTAAATTTAAGAACGTTTTCTCAAGATACATACAGCTACAAACCACCACAGATGTATAGGCCTCTACTGAAGGAAGCAGGCTTCCTAAGGGCTGTGGAACAAATAAACTAGAAGAGAGCATCTCACTTGCTTCAAGAGTCTAAAGAGAACTTTTTAATCTTCCAAGTTTGGCTTGCTTGCCATGATGTAGTAAGTGGAGTATGTGAGATGTGAAAGACACTCCTAGCTCTGTAGTTCAGGAGTGCTGACACTGCTCCCCAGGAGAGCCTGCCCAGATTCAGAGATGAGTGGGGAAAGCCAAGCCTATCAGCATCAATTAAAGGTTGTAAGGTTAAGGGAGCCCAGAGAATTCCTTAAACTAGCACTATTAATTTTTGCTACAAAGATTTTGTATTTAACTTTCCAAATCTCATCAGCGGGGGAGTAAGAAGTATGTTGATGTTCTTAGGTTAGGCTTCTGTGGGCATTGAATGGTGCTGAACTGTTTATTATGTAGAGATTGCCAGATGGTTAGTTCATTTCACACCTTTTCCTTTGGTTTCCACTTTTAATTTTTTTGTGCTCTGCTGAGGTTTACAAGTGGAGGTCTCAAAATTCACTTTAGCCAAAGCTTTTCTCGGTGATATCATATTGTCTTTATAATTAATGGTGCATGGCTGAAATGCTGTGAAGCATAAAAGTAATTGCAATAGCCAGTTAGGCCTATTCTGTCCCTTTTTGTGTGTGTCTTTTTTTTCCCCCTTTTGAGGCATTAGTGGAATTTCATTTAACCTATGTAGAAAGGAGGAGTCCTATACACATTTCTGTTGCCTGGTGAAGAATTCTTGATGCCAGTTTTAAAGTGCTCAGTGAGCATTTGATGAGTTCTTAGTTATCTTTTGAAGCCAGGTAGGGTTCAGGTGATCGTCTGCAAAATTGCTGAAGAAAGTCTGGGAATCATTTTGAAAACAGTAGAAAAATGAAGAATCATGCATGCGTATATTAGATTGTCTTAAATCAAACCCAAACTGTAGCTGTAGTGACACATGCTGTTCATTAAAGACTTAATACAGTCCTTCTAATCGGATGAATTGTCTTGTTGTGCAAAAACTGTTATTACACTGTGTGTGAAACCAACCATGCTGCAGGGGGAAAAATTAAATCGCCTGACTGAGAGGTCACTTGTGAATAGTAACACAAGATCTATTACCATTATTAGAGACTCTGGAGGACATTCACCCTTTTATGGTCTTTCAACTGTTGGAATGAAATATTTTAATGGTAAATGACACCCTTCTGGGAACTCCTCCTGAAGATTCATTCTCTTCTGTGTCTAGGTTTAAAAAAAAAAGAAAAGCGGGGGGAAGGAGAGGGTAATTCACATTGTTCCTTTCAGATCACTTAAAAAATTTACCTAATTTAATTTGGCGTGATGACAATTGCCTTTAAATGTTACTCGTTACACCATTCTTAAACTGTGTCTATTAGTATCACGCTTTGTCTTTTGTAACATGCCATGGACATTCTGTAATCTTTTCAGTGAGGAAATTCATGATAGCATGATGGCTCAAAGACCATCATGTTTATGTTTATGTCAAGGTCTGGAGTAAGCATTTTTAATGAAATGAAAGATTAATCTGCTTATTTTGTTTATTTTCTTTTAAGGTTCTTTGTATGTAAGACGGATTATGTTGAGTATTGTTGAGTGGTAAATATTTTAAGAAATATTTTCAGAAGTGAAGGAGTAACTATGGGTCCAAGGTGAAGCTTTATAATAGTTATTTAATTAGGAACAAGAGTGACTTTCCAGTGGATTACTTTCATTATAAACTGTCAGGCCATTTGGTTATAATTTATTACAACTCTGGAATTTACTGCCTCTTTGCTATTTTCCTGTATGATTGAGATTAGTTCTTTGTGGGGATGGGGAAGAAGTAGGAATAGTCTTATCTTTAGCATTGCTGTTAGTTAGGATAAATTTTAGTTTTGAAGTAAAATAACTGACTTTTTCTTCTTCCCATTATTTGATTCCAGCATCTTTTTTTTTTTTTTCTTCTAAAGCCTCCTTACTTTATAGCCCAAAAGACATGGAAGTGTTAGAGTTATATGAATAGGCATATCATTTCTGTTGGATTTCTCATTGCCTGCTTTTGTTACAGGTATTTTGATGGGTTCATTGACATATATCTGTTGAAGTGGAGGTTGAAAAAAGAAGGAATATAGAAAGGAGAATATATTGTGAAAAGGAATAACACATAGATATTTGAACTTCACCTGGAAATAAAAGTAGTTTTGCAAAATGCAAGATAGAAACCCTTTGTCAGGTTGCTAATGAGAGACTTGACCTAGCTGCTGCTGCAGCCGCATCTTTGGGGATGATGAGAGATGCAAAATGCACTGTTGCTAGGCAACTCTCTTGGCTGCCTTTGGAGCAGGTTCATATGTGCTAAGAGCTAATGAATCCTCATGTCTGCTCTTTGAAACTGTTCAAAAGCCAATGAAGACATACCCAGACATTTAGCATTTACAAGTACGTGAACCATTCTTGCCATATCATTTACACATTAAAATTTAAGTTGTCCATTTAGTGTGTACCGTATATTGCTTTATTTTTCAAAGTGGACCAAGGTTTGAGCCCTAATAAATAATGTTTTCAAAAAGGAGCCTAATAAAGAAGATAACTTGGTGCCTGTTGGTGCCAGTTAAATTATTTTATATCAAGACTTTTGTTAAATCTTGATGTTTGTTCTTTTCTTTTTTTTGCAAAAGTGATGTTTTTGGAACATACTTACCTCTTTAGGCCTCTGAGAATTTTTTAAATTGTACCATCTGCATGGCTTTTTCATCCCAAAGTCATTATTTCTGAAGATAGTGATCTGGAACCCAGGTCTAATTTTGAAGGTGGCTTGTCTAAACCCCATGTCCCCCCCCCCCCCCCGCCCCCGCCAAAAAAAAACCCATCCTGAACAGCCATAAAGGAAGCCACAGAACACAAATTAAAGACTTACAAGGACCATCCCTGGATCAAACAGTGACTCTAAGTACCTGTAAGATCCCACCCAACATCTAATAATACCTACCTCTGAAGGGTGTTGTGAAGATTAAAACATCCTGTACGTGAAAAAAAACAAAACATTGTAAAGTGGCCTACAAATGCTAATTTTTACAGTGCATTCCAAGGGATTGTCTAAATTCAACAGGAATTTTGTGTTACTGGTATATTAGCTATTACTCAGGTTTGTTAATATTTTGGTAGGATAAGGAATAATTTGAGTGGGATTTTTTTGTTATAGGATTTAGCCTATATCTGTATTTTGGTTGCATTAACCTGTGGTTTGTCTTAGTGTCAAAGCACCTAGTAAAATATGGAAAAGGAGGCAATCAGTAAGTATTTATCACTTAAAGAAAGTTGTATAAACCTCCTACATAGGCTGTATTAATTGAATTGCTTTATGCCTTTAAAATTTCAAAATATACTGAAGATTCTGTTATAAATCTGTATATGTCTGTGTTTCTCATTTCTAAAATAAAAATAGTAATAGAACCCACATCATTAAATTCAACATGAGGATTAAATGAGATAATCCAGAGTATAGTGATGTTCTATAATAAGTGCTTGATAAAAGTTATGTATTATCTTTGTTGTTGATTTTTACAGCTCCCTTTATTCCTTTCACAGTTATTTGTCTGCTACCTTATGTGACAGGAGCAGTGCTAGGCTATTTAGTGAGAGAGACCTGTTCTTGCCAACCTGAGGGTCATTACCGTACTTTATCCCTGAAGTACATGAAAAAAGAGACATTAACTGGTCAGTGTGTGCATGTGCTTGCTTTTGAAACTGTGCTTGTGTAAAAGGCATAGAGAACAGTGCTTTCCAATAGAAATAAAATGCAAGTCCTGTATGTAGGTCTAAATTTTCTGGTAGCCACATTAAAAAATATAAATGCAAACAGGTGAAATAAAGTTAAATAATATATTTTATTTAACCTGGTATATGCAAAATATTATCATTTAAATATGTCACCAATATAAATATTATCAGTAAAAGATTTTATATATTTTTTGCACAAAACCTTCCAAATCTATTTTTTTTTTCACATGTAGCACATATCTTAGTTCATTCTAGCTACATTTCAGTTGCTGAATAGCCACATGTGGCTAGTGTCTAGACAGTGCAAGCGTAGTGAAAATTCCCAATGCTTACTTCTTCAATATAAATGTAAATATGTATTTAGAAATATTCTTCTCATTGGTACTTATTGGCTGGAAATGGCCTCTGCAGTGGAACAGAAATCTAAAATGGTCAAGAGCAATAATTCTTCAAATGGGGTTTTCAGGGAGATACTAAGAAGGTGATTGGATGTCAGGCAGCAATGGTGTTTTTTTTTATTTTGTTTTTTTCCTGGGGTCAGAGGGAAGTAGCCAGTCTCAGCACTTATACTTTCTTAACATTTTCTTACTTCTTCAATTAGTCTTGTGTTCAATTCAGCTCATGTTTACTGAGTTCCTGCTATATGTGTGGTTCTGAGCAAATACAAAGTGAATAAGACATTGCCACTTCACAGGCTAGTGTGGGCAGTGGTCTTGAGAATGAATAGCTATGGCCCAAAGTCATATACAGGTGTACATAAAGCTAGAGTGACAAGCAATTCTTTGAGTATTCTTTGCCTAAAAAGGGACCAACATTTACTCTAATTATTATTCCAAAACATTATTTTTTATGGCTGTAAATATTTCAGCCGTGAATAGTTGAACTATCAGATGAGAAAAGGAAGGACACATATAAGGTTTGGAAGGCAAGAGGAAGGTGTGCCTTGAAAAATAAATTAAGCAAGAAAGCAGGAGAGATGCAGGATCAGACTTTGTTTCCTGACATCAACTGGGCAGGACATTCTCTCTTCCAACCCTTCCATCTCATTATTTCATTGAGTCTTTGCTGGGTTCTACAGCCAGCTTACCTTCTTCCCATTCTTCTGCTTACTAGTCCTATATCTTTTGGTCATTTAATATCAATTTAGTCCCAGCATTTGCTGAATTATCCTGAAAATAATTTTCATAAAATAATTATTTTATTTAATAAAATCACATTTTATCTTTGACTATGTAATTTGTAATAGTAATATGTAAAATTTCCAAACAATCTAGTAGTATGTACAAATATAAACATATTTCTCTATGTGCACCCTCCCAAACATACACACACACATATGTACTCCAAGTCATTTTACTGTATATATTCTTCTGCAGTTTGTGATTTTCTCTCATCGGTGTTTTAGTTTAGTTTCCTTGTTAAGTCAATTAAGTGTTAACTCCCCATTCCCTACCTATACTCTGGCTCCTGGTAACCTGTATTACAGTTTCTGACTTCCTGAATTTGCTTATTCTCACTATTTCATATCAGAGAAATCATAGAATGTCTGTCCTTTTGTGTCTGACATATTTCACTCAGTATGATGTCTTCCAGGTTCATTCCTTTTTATGACTGAATAATATCCCATTGTATGTATATACAACATTTTGTTTATCCATTCGTCTGTTGATGGATACTTTGGTTACCACTGTCTTTGGGTAATTGTAAATAATGCCACTACCTTGGTGTGCAAATATCTGTTTGAGTCCCACTTTCATTTCTTTTGGATACACACTTAGAAGTGGGATTACTGGGTCATATGGTAATTCTATACTTAACCTTCTGAGGAACTGCCAAACTGTCTTCCACAGTGGCTATACCATTTTACATTCCCACCAACAATGAATGAGTGTTCCTATTTCTCTGTGTCCTTGTCAACACTTGTAATTTCCCCCCTTTTACATACTAGCCACTCTAGCAGGTGTGAAATGATATCTCATTGTGGTTTTGATTTGTATTTCCCTAGTAGCTAATGATGGTGAACATCTTTTCATGTGCTTTTTGGCCATTTGTATATCTTTGGAAAAATGTCTATTCCAGTCTTTTGCCCATTTTTAAATTGGGTTGTTTGTCTTTTTATTGTTGGGTTACAGGATTTCTTTATATATTCTGGATATTAAACCCTTCTTGGATATGTTGTGCTGGTTTGAAACTGTTATGGACCTCCAAAAAGCTATGTTATTTAATGCAGTCTTGTGGGACCAGACCTATTAGTTTTGATTAGGGTGTGGCCTTTTGATTGTTTCCATGGAGATGTGAATCACCTAACTGTGGGTGATAACTCTGATTGAATTATTTCCATGGAGGTATGGCCCCACCCATTCAGGGTGGGTCTTGATTAGTTCACTGGAGTATTTAAGAAAGAAGCTAAGAGCTGACATATGCCCAGATACTTGCTGACACTTGGAGACACTTGGAGATGCAGACAGAAGGAGGTTTGGAGATGCTAAGCTAAGAGATGAAGCCCAGTGTTTGCCCCAGAGAGCTAAGAAAGAAACCCCAGATGCTTAGAGAGAAACGACATGGGAGAAAGAAGCAAGGATGCACAGGAGCTGAGAGATTGGAGCTGAAACACAACCCAGGACCAGCAGATGTCAGCCACATGCCTTCCCAGCTGACAGAGGTGTTCCGGGTACTGTCAGGTGTTCTTCAGTGAAGGTATCCTCGTGTTGATGCCTTAGTTTGGACACTTATGGCCTCAGAATTGTGAATTTGTAACCTAATAAACCCACTTTGTAAAAGCCAATCCATTTCTGGTATTTTACATAACAGTAGCTCTAGCAAGCTGGAACATAAGTGATTTCCAAATATTTTTTCCCATTAAGTAGGTTGTTTTTTTACTTTCATGATAGTGTCCTTGATGCACAGAAGTTTTTATATTTTGATGAAGTCCCAGTAGTCTATATTTTATTTTGTTGCTCATGCTTTTGATGTAACATCTAAGAAACCATTGTCTAGCATAAGGTGTTGAAGATGCTTCCCTATGTTTTGTTTTAAGAGTTTTATAGTTTTTATTCTTATATTTACAATATATATGTCTTTGATCCATTTTGAGTTTTTTTTATATATAGTGTGAGATAGGGGTCCTCCTTCATTCTTTTCCATACTAATATCCAGGTTTTCCCAGCATTCTTTGTAAAAGAAACTATTCTTTTCCCATTTAGTGGACTTGACAGTCCTGTCAAAATCAATTAGCCATATATGTCTGAGGTTTTATTTCTGAACTCTCAGTTCGATTCCTTTGGTCTATATGTCTGTCCATGTGTCAGTACCATGCTGTTTTGATTACTTTGTAATAAGTTTTAAAATTGACATGTGTGAGTCTTCCATCTTTGTTTTTCCTTTTAAAAATTGTCCTGGCTGTTCAGGGCCCTTTACCCTTTGATACAGATTTGATGATTGGCTTTTCCATTTCTGCAAAAGAATTTCTGCTGGAATTTTGATTTGGATTGCATTGAATCTGTAAATTGCTTTGGATAGAATTAACATCTTAACAATATTTAGTCTTCCAATCCATGCACATGAATGTCCTTCTATATATTTAAGTATTTGATTTCTTTTAGCAATGGTTTTTAGTTTTCAGTGAGTGCCAGGGGCTAGCAAAAACAAAGGGCAAAGAACTCCTTTCACAGTCTTTGCAAATTTTCTCTGCCTTGGCTGGTGCGCTCCTTCCGGATTTAACCTTCCTGTCAAGAAGATCAACCTGAGTTGAATGTGAAGTGAGGATGCTCTCTGCCTTTTCTGATCCTGTGTTTTTTCCTGGGCTTATTGTGCTTGCTATTGGCTTTAGGAATTCTCCCATTTACAGGAATTTGAATGCCCCTTCTACTATCTATGAAATAGACTCCCCAGTCCCTCCAAGGTGCTCTATTGTATGATTTAAAGCAGGTAATCCTTTGCCCTGACTGCTTTGATTTAATTGTTACACTTCTTTAGCTGTCCACAAGCTGCTTCAGCTTGCAGAGCAAGTTCTGAGGGGTAGGAAGAGGGTATGAGCAAGAGAAGCTTTTCCTGTTTAAGGCTTTCAGGCTGCTCCTGGATAGATCTCCACTGACACACAGGTACTGCAGTATTAGCATAGTGCTTACTCTACTCCCTCAGAATAGGGCCATGGACCCACAATAGGAGCACAGGCTGGCTCCATACTGCTTGAGGGAGGGGTGGGGAAGGGTCAGCAAGTGCACTACAAGCTTCACCTACCATTTTTCAAAGCTGCAATTTCTTGATTTGCAAGTTACTGCAACCCTCTAACTGTTTTCCAGAGTTCTGAGGAAGATGGCTCTGCCAGTTTTTGCTAGTTGTTCAAAGATTCTCTAGGGGAATGGCACCTTGGAGCATCTTATGCTGCCATCTTAGTTGACCAGGGGTGAAGTGCTACTTTCTTTTAAATAGAAATATGGAATGATTCTGGGTTGGGGGTCTCCAGGACCACTCCCAGCTTTGGTGATTCACTAGAAGTACTCACAGGACTCAGGATATAGTGCATCCTGGGCTCTGATATATTACAGCAAAAGGATCCAAAGCAAAATCAGCAAATAAAAAGTACATGGGCAAAGTCCAAAGGAAATTTGGCACAAGCTTCCAAAAGTTCCCTCCCAGGGGAGTCATATGGGATGCACTTAATTTTTCTAGCATTGAAATGTGACAACATGTGAAGTGTTGCTTACAATGGAAGCTCATTAGAGACTCATTACCCAAGGTTTTAATTGGAGGCCGGTCACATAGACACCCTCTGCTATCACATAGCAAAATTTTAGACTCCTAGAAGGAAAGCAGATGTTCAGTATTAAGTATATTGTTTATACAAACAGTTTAGACCTTGGTGAGTTACTCTTATCAATTAGAGAATGGTGGAAATAGTCCTGAAATCCCAATTGCCACATACAGCCAAGAGCCAACCTTGCAGATACGACTTTTGAAGGATGGCAGTCTCAGGTATTCTTTGTTAACTCTTTTCTGCACACATATTTACTTGCATTTTGATTAATTTATGTTAGGTCACATTTGTTTAAGTCGTAGGCTTTAAATCTTTAAAAATTCGACTTCTACTGTTTAATACTTGAATATCTACAGTACATATTTCCCCAGTAGGTGGTTATCATTCTTACTGAGTACCTTCTGTTATAGAAAACTTTGTATCTCTTGGGGCAGCCCACTCTATTTTCTAAAAAGTCTTTTAAAAAGTTCCTCTCCATATCAAACCCATGGATGCTTTTCTGTTACTTGAGATTACATAAAATAAACCTAGTTTGTCTTTTACATGTTATACCTTTAAGTATTTGAAAATATCTATTGTCTTTCTTCAGTTCTTCTGTTTTATAGTGCAAAAACACAGAATTTTGTGTATTTCTCTGTCTTTTTTTTCCTTGTGGTTATAGTAAAAACCATATTTACAGTGTTTTTTAAGCATCTGTTTTGCATATTGTTATTCATAGTTTTTAATGTGCAAGTTTCTTCTTTGTTTTACCTTTTTTTGGTTGATTTCCTCAGATTATGAAAATAACATGGTTGTTGAAGAGATTTTACTGTAAGTAAATTGATGAAAAATTTAAGAGTAATCACAAAATTTTTGAGAAACTACTATGAACATTTTAATGTATATTTATGGTTTATATAAGTACTACATAAAATTTTTGTAATCTTGATTTTCTCCCACATCACTATTATTCTAAAACATTATTTTTCATGACTGTAAATATTTCATTGCATAGATATACCAGATTAAAAAAAATTGTTGCTGAATATTTAGGTGCTTTCTTTTTGTTAAAAATTGTTATGGAATATGTTTGGGAAAATTTTTGTTTCTTTAATTTTACCAAATTTTGATTTTCTTTTTAAAATAAATTTATATATAGAAAATAATATATGAGAAAATTTTTGATCTTTTAATATGGAAATTTTCAAGCATTATCAGAAGTAGTGAGAATAGCGTTATGAACCTGATATATACATCCTGTAGCCTCAATAGTTTTTATACCTTCCACTCTCCTACCCCCAATTTTGTAATATTATTTTGAAAGCAAATCTCAGACAAGAGTTGAACTTTTTAAGTGAAGTTTGAGCATTTTCTTTTTTAGAAACATTATGACACCTTTTACTCTTCCAGAATTACGTTATAGTGTATATTTCAATGGATCTTTACATTGTTTTGTCATTTAACAGTATTTAAAACTTTAACATATGAGACTATTGTCTCATTATAATTTACAGTTTTAATAATTAATAGGTTACATATTCTTAAGATTCTTATTTGCTGCTTTTTTTTTTCCCTTTGAATTTTGGATTAATAGGCTTTGCTCATTTTTCTTTTGAGGTCTGTATTTATATTATTTATTTTTGTCTTCTTTATTTAGAATATCAAATCATTTGTTGATAATAATATGTACGTATGTTTTCTTTTTTTATTAACTAAATATTAGTGAGCGTTCACTATTGTACCAGGGTTAGTTTGGCTGGGTGTAGAGTTCTAGGTTGGAAAATGTTTTCCTTCAGAGTCTTGTTTACTTTCTTATTGCTTCTGTAATTTCCAGTGTTGCTGTGGAAAAATCCTGTTTTTCTGATTCTTAAATTTCTTAGTGTGTTTATGTAAACCTCTTTTTTCTAATGTTTCCTTTATGAAGTTTGTAAGATGTTCTTTTGTCCCTGGTACTCTGACATTTCAGGAGAATGTGCCTTATTGTGAATCTCTTTTCATCTTTTGTGCTGGATACTTGGTGACTCTTTCAATCTGGAAATTTAGTTCCTTCAGTTCTGAGGAATTTTCTTCATTATTTGTTGTTGACATATTTTTCCCTCTGCTGATCTTGTTCTTTCTTCTGAAATTCTCCACCATAAACACCAGGGTGCAAATGTCCATTCATGTCCCTGCTTTCGGTTCTTCCAAGTATATACCTAATACTGGGGTTGCAATCGTAACTCAACTATGTACACGCTCTGTTACTTCAGGCAAAGTATTTGGCCTGTCTGAGGTTCACTTTTGTCATTTGGAACCTGGTGATTGATTATCTTGATTTACTATAAAGTGCTTAGTGTATTTATAGTAGTGAGTATTCAATGAATGTTAGCTGTTATAATTAGAGGAGTCACTACAGATTAGATGCTCAAACTGCACTGGAATGAGGGCAGAGTGGTGTCACCATCATAACGAAGATTGCTTGGTAGGGGCCTTTGTTATTCCAGATACATTTCTTCCATGACTTTATTTGGTTGTCAAAGGTTAATTTTCAAGACCTTAGAAAATGTTTTTAATTATAATATTATGATATAAATATAATTTGAACCTTAAAGGAATAAAATTGTACCATGTTTACCTTTCTTTTAAAGTTGCTGTATGCCCACAGATTCTTTATAGGTTGAGGAAATGATTTCCTTTTCAGAACTTCCATCAATGGACTGCTTTCTAATGTATTATTTAAAAAATAAGCAGGTACCACAAGTAGAAATGTCAGGTAATTGAAGAGGTGCAATTAACTAATATTCAAAATCTTAAGAGTACAATATGCTATTTTCTTTGTAGAATAAATACTTTTTAAAAGTCCCTTTTAATGTTAAAATTATTAAGGAATGCATTTATGCTTTTGTTTTTACATACCGTTAAGGCAGATTCTTGGTTATATAAAATTCACATTTTATCTTTTCTTTTCTAACCAAATGCATTCTATTACCTTACCATTGTTTTACTAAATGGCAAACACACTTGTGTATGTAGAATTTAGTTCCATTCTTTGGAACAAAGTCTTATGCAAAGATGGCTTAGCATTGATTTAATCTAGAGATATGAGTAAAATGAGAACAAAGAAAGTACATTTGTAGTTCAGGTCTAGGTTTATAAAACCTGAGTCCGAAAAGTTAGAGGAAGCCAGGTTTTGCTTGTATTTTTGCCTCTTACCTCCACTAGGTGATCATGTCTTGAATTATTTCTTTTCCCTTGGATCATTGATTTTTTTTTGTAATAATTTATTTTAATTCCCTCTTATAGTTTTAAAAAAGAGGAATAGTTATAAACATTAATTATATATTGTCTTCTCTTACAATTAAGATGAATTACAACTTTTCTTGTAATTCGTAAGTAGATAGAACTACTCATGATTTTCATTATAAAACTGTCTGAGAGATTATGCTGTTTTCTGTGCAGCTTCATGAAATGTTGCTAACGTAGGTGTTTCAGGGAATCTAGAGTTGGATTTTTATACATTGTTATTTATATTCTGACTCCAGGGAGATGCTGGTTTGTGTCTGTCCTGCTTGTTTTTTCTCAACTTTGGGGAGAATACTTACATGATAGCTTTTCATTCCTATTATAGATAGCCTAGAATCTTTGTTTGCTTTGACTCTGCTGAGGTAAGATGGAGGAATAAATTGAGAGGTAGATTCCCAACCTTATTCTGCCACCAACTAACTTTGTGATCCTTTGGGCCTCAGTTTCATCGTTTGTAAAATGAAATTGTTTGACTAAATGAACTTGACAAGGCCTCTTCTGACTCAAAAATGAATCCTATGATTCTGAATACGTTTTTGTTTGTTATCAAGTACTTGAGTGCTAGAGCGAAGAGAGCATTGGATACCTAAAGTTTTATGAAACCAGGACTTGCAACAGTGACTAATCGGGCACTTAACAGTTTATTTTAAATTTAAGCTAAAGCAAGAACAGTCATTTTCTTTTCTGCCTCTAGAGAGCAGAAGATTCTAGAGCAGGGGGATCAAGACCTAGTGATGATAGCTCAAATTTTATATATATCAGATTTATGATTTGCAATTGTATATGTGTTTATTTATACATATGTACCAACATGTACTTATATATAAGTGTTCATTTGTGGAAAATATTTTTGGAATGAAACCAAGTATGGACTGGTTTCCTAATGAAATAACCATCAATTTTGTTCTTTTCCAATGAATTGGGAATTTAATTTTGAGCTTTAATAGTCTGAAGACTTTATTAAGTCTAGGACTATTTACCATAAAAATTTCTTACTTTGTTTCTTGGTTTTTGAACTGTACAGAGAAAAATAAACCCCTTACGCACTTATTTGGGCCAAGGCTCAAAAAGGAACCTTACTCTCAGGCATAAAAAGAGTACTTTTTTCCTCTCCTGATAATATAACTAAAATATTTGTTTAAAAGCCACATAACTAAATATACTATTTTGTAAAATGTCAGTGATTGTCCTTCCTGGAATTAAGAATCTGTCAAAGTGTCTTGGTAGAAATCTTTCTCAGAAGGGATAATTCAGTTGAGACCTGTGCAAGGCAATTGAAGATGACCGTTAGTTTTTAAATAAAATGTGGAATAAGGGGCAATTCAAAAATTTGTCTCTTTTCGTTTGCTCAAGGTGAATGTGATGGAACTTCAGTTCCAATAGAGCCTCAGCACTGGTTAAAAATATCTTAAATTTTGGCTATTTGTTATGAGGCTGTGGCCATTACATGCATGGCTCCATATGCTGCCATGATATATCACGGCAAAACTCCTTAATGAACTAATGTTTGTCACTTTTTGTTGGTCGGGTTAAGAGGATTTCTTCCCTTCTGAAATTGAATTGAAGTAGATGTCTTCTAAGCTTAGAAGGAACAGACACTCTAAGATTAGTACAGATGGAGGACATTTAACAAATACTAGATAACACATTATGCTAAATTTTTATGGCACCACATTTTGTGCCATCAAGTACAGTGCTTTGATCATAGTAGATATTCACTAAAGATTTTGAAGTGAATTTTTTAGCTTTATTGAGATGTAATTAATATATAAAATTCATCCATTTAAAGTTATAATTCAGCTTTTAGTATATATTCACAGGATTGTGCAGTCATCACTACAGTCAATTTTAGAACATTTTCATCACCCCCAAAAGAAGCCCCACACTCATCAGCAGTCACTTCTTGTTTCTCCAAACACCCCCCAGTACGAGGTAACTTGGAATTTACTTTCTATCGCTATTGATCTGCCCATTTTGAGTATTTCATATAAATGAATCATTCAATATGTGGCCTTTTGTGTCTGGCTTCTTTAAATTAGCATAATATCTTCAAGCATGTATCAGAAGTTCATTTCTTTTTATGGCTAAATAATATTTCATTGTTTGGATATACCAAATGTTCATCAATTGATGTGCATTTGGGTTGTTTTCAGTTTTGACTATTATGAATAATGTTATTATACACATTCATGAATAAGTTTTTGTTTGGGCATATGTTTTAATTTCTACCTGGGAGTAGAATTGCTGGTTCATATGGTAACTCTGTGTTTAACGTTTTGAGGAACTGCCAGACTGTTTTCCAAAGCAGCTGTACCATTTGACCTTCCTACCAGTAGTGTATGAGGTTTCCAGTTTCTCTACACCTCTCCAACACTTGTTATTGCCTGTTTTTTTTTTAATTATGACCATCTTACTGTGTATAAAGTGGTATCACATTGTAGTTTTGATTTGTGTTTTCCTGATGGCTAATGATGCTGCACATCTCTTTATTTAGTTATTGGCCATTTGTATATATTTATATTTTTGAGAAATCTATACAGATCTTTTGCCCTTTTTATAATTGGATTATTTGTATTTTTTTAAAATGTGTTCTAAGAGTTCTTTCTATACTCTTGGTACAAATGCCATATCAGATACGCGATTTGCAATATTTTCTCCTATCCTGTGGGTTTTCTTTCTCACTTCCTTCGTGGTATCCTTTGAAGTACAAAAGTTTTTACTTTTGATGAAATATTGTTTGTTTCTTTGTTTATTTACTTTTTGTTGCTTGTGATTTTGGTGTCATATTTCAGAAACTTTTTGTAACCCAAGGAGAGTTTTTTTTTTTTAAATACAATCTTTTTAAGATATATTCACATACCATACAATCCATCCAAAATATACAGTCACTGGCTCACAGTTTCATCACATAGTTGTTCATTCATCACCACAATCAATTTTAGAACATTTTCATTACTCCAAAAAAACAGAGAGAAAACCCCAAACATTCCATATGCCTTAATCCCCCCATCATTGATCTCTAGCATTGGTATGGTACATTTGTCACTGTTGATGAAAGAATATTAAGATATTACTGTTAACTGTAATCCATAGTTTGCAATAGATGTGTTTTTTCCCATATACAACTCTATTATTAACTCCATTTGTTCTAGTTCATGGAATAAATTTTTATATTTGTATTGTTAATCATAGTCATCATCTTCCATAAGATTTAATGAGTTATACAGTCCCAAGTTTTAACTTCTGGCTTACTTTCTTGTGACATACATGACCATAAACTTCCCCTATCAACCACATTCAGACATGATTCAGCACTGTTAATTATAATCACAATAATGTGCTACCATTACTTCTATTCGTTTCCACTCATTTAAATTCAGCCTAAACATTCTGTACATCTTAAGCAACAGCTCCCCATTCTCTAGTCTCATTTTATCTCCTGGTAACCTATATTCTATATTCTATGTCTATGAGTACATATTATAATTATTTCATGTTAGTGAGATCATACAATATTTGTCCTTTTGTGTCTGGCTTATTTCACTCAACATAATGTCCTCAAGGTTCATCCTTCTTGTTGCATGCTTTTAAAGAGTTTTATAATTTGAACTCATTCATTGACGTCTAAGATCCATTTTGAGTTAAGTTTTGCATATGCTTTGAGGAAGGGATCCAACTTCATCCTTTTGCATGTGATAGCCATTTGTCACAGCACCATTTGTTGAAAGAAATATTCTTTCCTCATTGCATTTTCTTGGCATCCTTGTAAAAAATCAATTTACCATAAATGTAAGGGTTTATTTCTGGACTCTGAATTCTATTCTGGTGATATATATGACTATCCTTATACCAGTACTACACTGTTTTGATTACTGTAGCTTTGTAGTAAATTTTGAAATTAGAAAATGTGACTCTTTCAACTTCCTTTTTTTTTCAATATTGTTGTGTCTATTATGGGTCCCTTGCTCTTCCATATGAATTTTAGGATAAGCTTTTCAATTTCTGCAAAGAAGCCAGGTAGAATTTTGTTTGGAATTGTGTTGAATCTGTTTGGGGAATATTACCATCTTAATAATCTTAACAATATTGTCTTCTGATCCATGTATGAATTGCTTTTCTTATTTTATTGTTTTATGCATAGGGATTGAAATGGGGACCTGGCAGGAAACTTTGGCTGTTGGCCCCCTTTCTAGTACAGTAATTTTAATTATTTCATGTTTGAATCATGTAATTAAATATTTCACTATGTGGAGTTATTTTATTATTTACATATCTCAAGTGCTCATTAAACTTCTGAACTTCTCTGGGGCAGGATACATCTTTACTTTTGTATTGCTGAGTGTTCATTTCATAGTTTTTTAAGAAAAATATTTTTTGATTCAGTTTTGGAAGCTAATTATAAAAGAGAATATTAGTGATACTATGAAATTACCACTAACAACAAAGGTTAGTTGCACTCTTATTAGTGACGAACTTTTACATTCTCTGAGTCTTCTAGTTCATTAATATTCATAGTATTCCTTTGAAAAAAAGAGAAATAGAGACTGCTTTGTTTTAGATCAATACATAATATGTTTTAAAAATTCATTTTAGGTACCAAATTTGATTCCAGTTTTGATGTTCAAATTGGGAAGACCACTGGAGCCTATATTATACAATGATATCTTGTATACTTTACCTACTCTCGGTGCTCACAAGGTTAGTATGTTAACCACCTTATTTGGAGGAAGAAAGAAAGTGAGATAAGAATAATACATTGAATTCTGTTTGGTATCATGAAATTTTTGAGCTGTTGATTTTTGTACTGATTACCACTTCCCTTTTGAGACATGTTTTATAGCTGGTAAAGTCTAAAAGCAAAATTATTTCTTTTTTTTTTTTTTTTTTTTTTTTTTTATCATCATTTTATTGAGATATATTCACATACCACGCAGTCATACAAAACAAATTGTACTTTCGATTGTTTACAGTACCATTACATAGTTGTACATTCATCACCTAAATCAATCCCTGACACCTTCATTAGCACACACACAAAAATAACAAGAATAATAATTAGAGTGAAAAAGAGCAATTGAAGTAAAAAAGAACACTGGGTACCTTTGTCTGTTTGTTTCCTTCCCCTACTTTTCTACACATCCATCCATAAACTAGACAAAGTGGAGTTTGGTCCTTTTGGCTTTCCCAATCCCATTGTCACCCCTCATAAGCTACATTTTTATACAACTGTCTTCGAGATTCATGGGTTCTGGGTTGTAGTTTGATAGTTTCAGGTATCCACCACCAGCCACCCCAATTCTTTAGAACCTAAAAAGGGTTGTCTAAAGTGTGCGTAAGAGTGCCCACCAGAGTGATCTCTCGGCTCGCTTCAGAATCTCTCTGCCACTGAAGCTCACTTCATCTCCCCTCACATCCCCCTTTTGGTCAAGAAGACGGCAAAATGATTTCTTGCAATATTTAGGAATTAATTCTTTTAAATCACTTATTATCCAAGTTTTCCCATTGGCTATTGTCTCAGATTAGGTCCTATGTCCCTGTGAGTGGTGCCTAGCCCCTCTAAAGCTGTCCCCCATTTCAGAAGATAGATAATACTGCAGTAAGTTTCCCTTTCAGTCTACATTTTACAATAATAGGTTTTAAATGCTTTTAGTAACCTCAGGGTTGTCTGCATTTACATTTATGAAACCAAAGTTCCTTCAATATTTTCCAGGTGTGCATAGGACAAATTCTACGAGTAATACAACTGTTTGGAACAACTCCACAACTAAGAGCTATCACTTTGCGCTTGTTGACATCTTTGTGGGAAAAGCAGGTAAGCTCAGATATACACTTGTGTAGTATTAAACATGTTTCTTTCACTAAAGAAAATTAATTTTGTTATTATGCATGACAGTGCTTTGATCTAGTAGTATTAGTAAGTAGCATCAATGATTGCATTGAGATGTTTTGATTTATTTGTGATGCTTTTGAACTGTAATTCAGTCAGTTGTGATTAACTCTCAGGGAGAGATGAGAATATAAAATAATCTGATTTCCTTATTTCTAAAAATTTTCTTTCTGTATGTGTGAGGAAGTGATAGAAATATAGTTATAAGTGATTAGAGCCTTTGTATTTAGGGTAAGATTTAGCCATTTTCTTCTTGTTTTATGAAATTAACAGTGCATTGGTCTGTAAGGAAATCCCCAGTAATCACAACAGTATTCTTCTTTGCTGATTAGAAGAAATACATTATAATTTGCAATGCAAATGCAAGATTTGGGGGTGAAAATGCTACATAAGAGTGGATAATAATTACTCAGCTCAAGTTGAGAAATTACCTTTTTTGTGCATGTGAAATTGCTTTCTTAGGATCGTGTTTATCCTGAACTGCAGCGTTTTATGGCCATGTCCGATGTGCCTTCTCTGTCTGTGGACAAGGAGGTCCAGTGGGAGAAACTGATTGCTAAAGCAGCATCGATCCGAGATATATGTAAGCAGAGGTAAGATGTGCTTAACCTTTGAGAAGGCATGTTGTGATATATTATTTTGGGTTTAATTTTTTGTTTCCAGCGAAAAGCTAGTACAGTTAGTCTGAAGGAATAGGTTACTTATAAGGACTGAGGTGAATTTAGACCTAGTATTTTGATTGATAATTGAGATGTGTAGTGGATAGAGACTGGCAAAGGATATTTGAGTAAGAATAAACTATTTTTCAGAGCAAGTTTTCTGATTATAAAAGTTAGTAGTATTGCACAGTACTTTAAGAAGCAAATATGGCTCTCCAATTTACATCTAGTCTTATAACTTGGCTTATAGAATTTTTATATCCTTTTCTGGGTAATAATTTAATTGCTGGATAAAAATTTAATTCTGGGTAGTATTTAGATCCCTAAAACCTAAGCAGTAGACTGTAGTGATAAGCTGTTCTTGCTTATGTTCCATCTTATGCCTAACTTTTATAAGGCATTTTAACAAGGAAGGCCTTATTTGTGATTCATTACATGGAATCATTAGGAATTGTAACAAGGAAGGAGATGATATAAAATTTCCAGATATCTGCTAAACTTTTAGGAAGACTGAAGTTATTAGGGAGATGACTCTGAATTCTAAATTATAGATTAATAAATCAGCAGGATGTTATAAGACTGACAGCTCTACCTTGCCAGAACTTTTTTTGTTGCATAGAGCAGGGTAAAAATGTTTGGGGAGGAAATAGATTTTTTGATGTAGTGCATTTGAAATCAGCTGATTGGGCTGCTGCTTTGTACAGTTTCTGGGAGCATCATTCTCACTTTTGTTAATGAGAACAGTGTGAATGGTGTTTCCTGAAGTTGTGCAATAGGTTGGCCCAGATAGTGACAACATGGATGATTCCTATTTCAAGTAAATTCTTGGATCAGAGTACATAAGAGTCTAAGCCTCAGCTTCTCTGCCTCTTTTGTAAGCTTTCAGCAACACAAAAATGACCTCAGCATCAAGGCACCTATATGTGACCGAAGACCTCAGAGTTTGGATTCTCCTTTGGTGGTTGGCATGGAATAAATTTTAGAGAAAATAGGATTATTAAGTGACATTCTTATAGTATATATTTAAAATGAGCCTCAGCTTTAATATACGTTCCCAAGTTTAAATATTAGACCAGATCAGAATACTTGTCTATTTATAACTTATTCAGTGCTCCTTTCAATTACCGCTTCAAGGTCTTTTGAATTTTTCCAGTTTTGGAAAATGATTTCTATTTGTGCAATAGTGAAACAATAGGCTCCGTCAGGCAATTTTGTTAATTGGCATTTGTTAATTAGAGAAAAGTACTATATTATTAAGGGAATGTAGAAGATGGGCCAGAGCATTTCTTTATGAAGTTAAAGGTATCCTGGGGATGGCACAAGGAAATTTATGTGGAATAGAGGGAGAGGAAGGGGACGAGGATGAATGAATGAATCTGGCAGAGTGGCTGGCATGAGGGAGATGCTCAATCAGTTATAATTTGTATAATTATTTTTATCATCATTATTCTTATCATTGTCATATGGTAGGTGTAACTACATAAGAAACCATAGTTGTTAATATCACTACTACCATAAATCATTCTCTGATCCCAAATCCTTGCTTTTATAGTCAATATCTGATATCACAGCAATCACCAGGCAGTAATAGCTCTCTCTCTACTGATAATCTCAATAGGGAAAGTCAATTCTTATGATCATTGTTATAGACTTCAATTTTTTCTTAGTTTAGACAATAGTTATTTGTGATTTAGGAGGAGTAAAGTATGTTTAAAAGTCCCTCCTTTTGTGATAATATTTCTAGATCAAAAACGAGCATGAAATTAAAGCAGAAATTGTTATGATGCAAGTTTTTGAAGAAAAAATATGTTAATATTTTAACGTGTAACATGTAATAGGTATATAAGTAAAAAAAACATCAATTCTTTTTCTTTAGACAAAAGGCAAAGGAGGTATTGGTAATATCTCTTTAGCTTTAATTTTCTTTTTAAACTTTTATTTCTTCCAGGCCTTATCAGCATGGTGCAGATATGTTGGCAGCTATTTCTCAGGTGTTGAACGAATGTACCAAATCTGATCAAGCTACTCCGGCAGCCTTGGTGTTACAAGGTCTTCACGCACTTTGCCAAGCTGAGGTAAGCTTTTTTGAATAGTTATAGATAATTTTGAAGAAAATATTTTCTAAGGCATAGTGACTATAAGGATGGAATTTGAGATTCAAGTAACTGCTAGTTTGAACATTCATTACCAGCGATTTTTATTTGGAAGAGTGAAGCAAGACCTACTTTACGAGTTCGTTCTAACAATATGGTCATGTAAACTTTTTCTTGAGACTATAGAAAACTAGACTTCAGGGTTTTCTTTGTTCTTATTTATTTATTTATTTATTTATATATTTTTTTAGAATATATGTTTTTTAATTTTTATAAATAACTCATCTGTTACAAAGATAGTTTACCCACCTAAATCACAAAACCATCTACTCAAGATATCCAAATTACGTTTTATTAATAAAACAAGTAAAAACTAATTTATCATTCTTCACATAGAACTGCAGATGAAGCTGAAAAACAAGGCCTTGTTTTTAAAACAAAATGCATCAAATGCAAGGGCTTTGGGGCTATTGTCTAATTAACTAGAATTGTCGTATTTCTTTCCCATATACAAAATGCAAAGCCTGCAAGTCAAAGCTTTGAGATTCCTAGAGATCACTTTTAATGATCCTGTTTTAGAAATGTCCACTTGCAAACATTTACAGTGGGTGACAGTAGACTTTATCTCCCAACTTTTGCTACAAGTCAGCACTTCCCTTAGCCCCATTCTAAGCACTGATAATTTCATAATTCTGTCTTTCTAAATGCATACTGTTTTTTCTTTTTCTTGATATCCTTTAGTTATATACATTCCTGATCATCTGAATATTTATTTTCCTTATAAAAATATATCATCACAATAAAGAGATGTTTGAGGTTGCTTCAGTGTTCAAGGTTTCTTGTTTTTCTTTTTTTCCAGTTTTTCTTCAGTTGTCCTACATATGACTAACCTTGTTTTATAAATACATTTGACACTGCCACCAAGTCAGGTTTAGAAACTGATTGCCTGAACAGTAAAGCATTTATAAACTTCTCTCCAAAATTAAAAAAAAAAGGGGGGGGTTGGGTGGGTGGGTGGGGCTCTAGGTATTGGTGCTGCTGCTGGTTTTAAACTGAACCTCTCCAATAATAATCTCTTGTGAAAGTTCTGCAGGACACCAGGCAGATGAAGCAAGCTTAACCTTGTTGTTTCGTAGGTGGACTGAAAATTTCTTGTTTCAAGCTTCCTTGTGGAAGGCAAAACACTGTGTTGTCACCCACCTCTAAAATCAGTATATAGTGTGACCTACAGACATAATTCTTGTCACTTTTCCTGCAATCTGTTGTGCAGCATCTGCATGTCTTTGCAGCACATTGGCACTGAGGAGGGCCACGTACAGAATAAGTAGAGGAAAGTTATTCTGTGCATAGTTTCATTTCATTAATGCTTTTTTATTTTAAGGCACTGTTTCTCTCAGGTAAGGCTTAAAAAGGGTCATGATCATGCTTAATCATTAAAGGGAAAAGGAAAATTAGTTAACAAAAGACTATTACACTATACATATAGAAATATAAGAAAATAATAAAGAAAAGAAGAAATCACTTAAAAGTGGACTTGAGAGATCTGTGTAGTAAGAAAAGCTTTGGGGTATTTCATTGCATGTTTGTACAGACAATGCATGCTGCTTTCTTTTTCATCTTGAGAATCTGCTGGCTTCAAAGAGTGGAGATGCCTTCAGGGAAGACAAAGACAAGGCCAAGACTACCATGGACTTGTGAAGTTCTTCCCCTATTCATGGGCACTATGTGGTAGCAAACTGCTCAATTACACCTTGTTCCTTTTCTTGTGTACGTAATGTTTCACTGAAAGCTTTAAAAATAAAAAAAAAGCTATCGCTCTATTCCTTCCTCCTGCCAAAATCCAGTAGTGACAGGAAGAATGAAAGGTACTGGGAGCCCCCAAGCACTAGGCTGTTGAGAATGATCCAAGGCAGGACACTGGTAACACTGTACATGGCCAGGCGGCAGGTGCTGAGCCCTTCAGCTGATGGCCTTTCATGTGATGGATCTCAGTGTATATGACAGGATCCTGAGGTATTCTGAGCTCTGGGGGCTGGCACTTAGCATTAGCACAACACCATCTTGTCACACCTTCAATTTGACAAAATCTTGTGGAGCAGTAAAACTCTTCCCCTGATGACAGACTAGTTTCTTGAACTTTAGATGCAGTTTTAGAGAAGATATAGGGCTTCTGGCTCAGAAATGCCTTGGCATCTCACACTGTTCACAATGGATTAAGGCTGGATGGTTCAAAAAAGTACAGGCAGTACAATTCCACTGAACTCCCTCATCATCTTCTGTGTCTTGATTCTTTGGTGTTTTGATGGTAGACCTTTGATCTTTAGGTTTTGGTGGCACAGGACCTACAAATCCAATATTGTCATAAAAGTTATGAATAGCGCTGGGATTAAAATGTGGTCCTCGGATTTGAAAAATATCAGTTTCTTTGGTTAAGCAGTCAATGTCAATCTGGAGTTGTCTATTACAACTTCTCAACTGCTGCATTTCTTCGAGGGAAGGTATCTGGGAAATGGAATTTGATCTTTTCAGGCACCTTTGAGTTAGATTATTTTCCATTTCATTGACCTCAGATTTTAGTTTATCCAACTTTTTCTTTTGAATCTCAGGTTCTCTTTGAAGTCGTTCCATTCTGGCCTTCTGGTGTACCAACAAAGCTTGTGTATAGGCAGCGTCTTCAGAGCCCATGCTCAGTTTCTGTGCCTCACTTATTCTATCCATGTGTGCTAAAGCAGGGTCCTTGAGGTGCTGAACGCTCTCTGTTTCTACATAATGATCAGGATGATTTAGAAGATTTGTAAGTTCAAAGGTAGGGGACACCACACCTGGAGAGACTGCTTGGGGGTTTGTTGGGAGAAACTGTAATCTTGAAAGTGAACTTTGTATTGGGCTGCGTGACCACGTGAGGGGAAGTCGCAGAGTTGGCACCCACTACCCGACTTTTGGGGTGGTGGTGGTGAATAAAGGCAGGGCCCATGCTCACTTGTCCAGATGTTCCTGGAGGTGGCAGATGCCCCAGTGTTAGTGGATATGAACAGTGTGGGCTGATTCTGCATGACCTGGTCATCTCCTGTGGTGGCATTAGCTGAAATATAGACTGTATTAGTTAGGGTTCTCCTTGGAAACAGAATCAATGAGAGATGTCTCTGATTATCAAATTGTAAAAGTGACTCACGCAACTGCGGGCATGCACGAGTCCAAATTCTGCAGAGCCGTCAACAAACTGTCAACTCCAAGGAAGACGTCCCACGAAATCCTCGGGAAGCGAACCAACAACTTTGACGAACTCCTCAGGAAACGAACCGGCAACTTCGACGAGCTCTCCAGGAAATGCTTCACTGAGCAGCCGTAGAAGAAGTGAAGGTTCTCTAACCGTCCAGCTTATAAGCCTCCAACTGATCACCCGGACCAAATCCAGCCAATTGCATTCTCTCACTGTGGAAGGCACGCCCCTTGATGAGTCATCAGTCAGCTGCAGTCAATTGACTGATGATCCGACAAACCAGCCCGTTGGTTTATTAACCAGCCTCAAATATCCTCACAGCAATCATCAGGCCAGTGCCTGCTTGACCAGACAGCTAGGCCACCTAGCCAAGTTGACACATGAACCCAACCATCATTAGGTTGACTATGGGACACTACCTCATCATTACCTCCATTACCTTGGGGGGCCGGCAGCTATGTAAGCAGTTGGCTGATTTCTATTTAAGGTCTGGCTATTGACCGAAGAGGAACTGCTGGAGGTTCGAGGTCCGGAGGAACGCAATTTTGAAGAATTGTTTCTTTGTGGAGGTTCAAGTTTAATTTCAATCTGGTTTTTCCAAGGTCCTGTTGAAATATTCTGAATGTTATATTAGCCATGGGCAGAAGACTGAACTACCAGGTGGATGGACTGTTGGTGGCTGTGGAATAGTAGGTGAGCTGATAGGCATGTAGACATGGGAGGTCTGGTGGCCTTGCTGACTGGGCTGCTGGGTTGAGATATGTGGCAGAGGATTAGATGTAGGATAGGTAGTCCAGGGAACAGATTGTGAAGGTTGGTAGACTTATTGAGCGTTCATGGGATTGGACTGAGATACCTAGCCAGATGCTGTTGTGTCTGTCGAGCTGTACCACTAGGAGTTGTAATGATAAAATTTCCCTGTGGACTGTTCAGTACAGGTGGAGGGACACCACGGATGTGCAAAGATGTAGGAGTATTACGACCAGTCTGGATATTTGGGGCTAAAGTTACCATAATGGGATTAAATCTGGGAGTTTGTTGAGAAAGGTTAGATATTCCTTTGCTGCCTAAGTGAAATCCAAGATGTGGTGCTGAGTTTGAAGCACCAGAAGGACTGGGCATTCCAAAAACATTAAAACCTTGAGGAACTTGAGCTGGTGCTGTCTGTGGGTCCTGCTGGAATAGTTCATTATTGGACCAGCCACCTTGAAGTTGTCCATCACTGATGCTGTGCATTAGAGTCCGACTTCCATTCATTCTCTTCTCTTCCATGGTGGTAAATATTCTGTGACTGCAAGTCCAAGCTGAGAGAAGTCATGTGATTGTGTAGACCAGAAATTCCAGTCATCTGAAAAATTCAAGTCTCCTTCACCATAAAGATACCTTGTACTCTCCTGAGAGACAATTGCACAGCAGGCATCCAGGTTATTGTTATTCCTCCGCTGCCGGCGCCCTCTCCTCGGCCACTGCTCCCACCAGGACTGCCGTCTCTGCCTCTAGAGCCGCTGTTGTCCCCGGCCAGGGGGTCCCCGCTGCCCGCCGGCGCTGCCCACTCAGCCCCCGCCGCTGCCTGAGGCTGGGGAGTCGGCCCAGCCGCCGTGCTGCGATGTAGCAGCTCCAAGTGGACAGCTGGACCGCGCTGCTGCACCCCAGCCCTCAGACTCCCCCCCTGACCCCGCACTCACTCGTGCTTGCCGCTGCGCTGCCAGCCCTCTGTTCCTATTTATTTTTGTTAAGTTATAAGGGAAATTTATGGTTATGGGAGAACTTGAGTTTATTTGCTTCTCAGTTTTATACTTAGAGAGGCTTAGAAGCAGATGAGGTGGGGATATTGACATGGGCCAGAGGCACTTTTGTCACCAGCAAAAATTATTGTTGGCTTGAAGATTGGCAAAGGATTCTTTCTCTCTTAGTGATCAGATTGGGTAGGATGGTGTGCTGGTTTGAATATATTATGTCCCCCAGAAAAAGTCATATTCTTTAATGCAATCTTGTGGGGGCAGATTTATTAATCTTTCTGATTAGGGTGTGACCTCCTGATTGTTTCCATGGAGATGTGACTCACCCAACTGTGGGTAATACCTTTGATTAGATTATTTCTATGGAGGTGTTACCCCACCCATTCATTGTGGGTCTTAATTAAATCACTGGAGCCCTATAAGAACTCAGACAGAAGTAGCTCAGTGCTGCAGCTGAGAGACATTTTGGAGATGGGCATTGAAAGCAGACTTTTGCTAGCCCAGAGTTTGCCTGGGAGAAACTAAGAGAACACTCCCAGACGCTTACAGAGAAACATCCTGGGAGAAAGCCATGTGAAACCAGAACCCCAGAGCAGATGCCAACCATGTGCCTTCCCAGTTGACAGAGGTTTAACGGATGCCAGCAGCCATTCTTCCGTGAGGGTACCCTATTGCTGATGCCTTAGTTTGGACACATTTATGGCCTTAGGACTGTAAATTTGTAACCAAATAAACCCCCTTTATAAAAGCTAATCCTTTATAAAAGCTAATAATGGCAGTATTAGCAAACCGGAACAGATGGGTAACTAAACTTTTAAGCAATTTTCTGAACTTTAGACTGCTTTCAGAAATACACACAGCAGAGAGAACCTTTACTGTTTTGGAGAATTGTTGTAATTACATCAAAGAACATTTGTTGATCAAAGTATTTGACACAGTGAACAGACATACACAATTGTAGTTCTTAAGTAATGAGACTGACTTGATGAACTAAATAGAATTCTTTTATCTTAAGGTTATGGCTAATTATGGTTAATAATGATGAGTGTATCATATAATGATGTAAGCAACTACCATATCAAGTGTTTACGTGCTCATGTCCATGTGTTAAGCACTTTCCATGTCTGTTCTTCAACAATACTGCAATATAGAGTTTTTTTTTTTTACATTTTTAAAGTGAGAAAAATGGACCAGCAAGAGAGGTTAGATATTTTACTCAAGATCTTGGTATGAGAATCAACTCATGTTCTTTTGGGTAAACACTTATTTTAATAGACGTTGAACATCATCACTGTTGAGGAACTGATGTGTGCTATTGACAGTCCTTTCAGATCATGTGCCAGTATTTGGAAAGGAACTTCATGGCACAGCAGGGGAACACTACACATAAAAACTTTTGTTTTTATTGCTTCAATCAGTCTTCTGGAATTGAAAAGTGTTACTTTAATAATTATATTGCTTTCATAATAAATAATTCTAAATCTTATTTTTAAACCAGTTTTTAATGTAAACTTTGAAAGAAGAAAGAATTCCATACTTTCACCTCCCAAATGTGGCCATTGTTACCATTATATAGTATTTCCTTTTCATTATTTTTTTTCCAAACAGGGATCAACTTATTTCTGAGAATAATTTTATCCCAAATTATATTTTTTCTATAATTCTATTGTTTTCTCCACCTGTCCTCAGCTAATAATGTAAGGTTCTATAGTCTCTAAGATATGTAATAATTCATAACAAGTGCTCTTGAGTATAGCACTGACTTTCCTCATTCCATTTCTCTAAGACTTCATCATTAATTACGGTTAGTACTGGAGATATGAAAAATGGTGCTTGATGTTGTAGAATGCATAATGAGCTTTGTTTTTAGGCAGTAGTGGGAATTGATATACTAGTTATTAGCTGTGTGTCTTGAGTAATTTACTTAACCTTTCTGAGCCTCCATTTCTTCAAATGTGGATAAAATGAGACTATATATATTTAAAAGACCAGTGTAATGTCTGCCACACAGGTATTCTTTTAACATTAAACTTTCTTCTGACAAATTGGTACGCAATCAGATAAGTCAATACCATCAAGGAAATTCTGGAAAGTACTTTGATCTTCTCCCTAAATCTCACATGATATATGATAGTGACTGAATTTCTTCCTCCAAATGGTATCCTATCCTTTCACTGTGGAAGCTATTGCTATTTCTTTGTATACTTATAGGATACCATTTGGGATTGTGGAATACTTAGCTCCAAATCCATTCCTCCAATCTAAACCACTACCCACCAAAGCAATTTTGAACTCACTGTTATACCATATTACCTTGCTTCTCACATCCCTTTATCCTCTAAAGGAATTGAAACATCATGTCTAGGTATTTTATTTAACAAAGCCTATCTATTATTTGGATACCTCAATATTCTTTTGTTTACTTTGTTAAATGCATTTCTCTTTCCTCTTGTGTCGCCCACCCCCACTCTCTCTTCTAACTTTATGAAATCCAAATCTTCTTTAATATTTTTATCAAAACTCACTTTTAAGGAACTTCAACTGAAATATCGCAAATGAAATAATTCAATATATTGTCTTCTTAACAACAGCTGTTAGCCCCCTTAAGATCCTTTTTGTAACAAGGTGGACATTAATAAATAATAAAGTATTCCAACAATCATTTAGCTTCAATTTATTATAAAGAATGCTTATTTCCTAATCCCTTATTTTACACTTGTCTTTCTTGTCTAGAGGGTAAACCTGCTATTTTATTGTTGCATACTGGAGGTGAATAGTGTTATTTATAATGTTTTTTTTTTAATAGATATAAATTTCCCGAGTTGTGGAATTTGTTGAAACTGACTGCGTCACTGTTAATTTTGGTAATAAAAATGTTCTTTTTTTTATGTTTGATAATGAATAACTTTATGTTCTTCTAAATAAGTAGAAATAATCTATTCCCACTTGATGAGCCTTCATGGTAGTTATCTATCTTTCTGTTTTATTTAATGCTTTCCAAGCTTTTTGTGTGTGTTCATTATTTTTGTGAAGTTGCTGCTGTTACGTCCTAGGATGTGTGTTAAAAGTTGTAAGTATATTCAATTCAGCCGCTCTTGCTAGGCCACATGTACTGATTTTGGGCTAATCTTTTGGTTTTTGACCAGCATGTTATTTATAGCAGCCAGCATGCATTCTGTGAGGCCATTTATTCTGTCTTCTAATTGATATCATGGGTGAAGCATTGATGGCAGCCAAAGTTCAAGAATGAAAATTTTCAGCATAGATATAAATCTTTTTCCTAGCAGCTGTTGGTAGTGATTTGACTATCAAATATTATTAGGAATATAGAAAGACAGCCTAGAACAATGAAAGGAATAATAAGGGTAAATGAATAAATTGAATGCCCTTACCTTAAGACAACACTTCAGTTGGAATGCCAACCAAAATTGGATTTTGAAGAGCTTTCCCTTCCTTGCGATGTATAATAAGTAGAACTCTTTTTCTTAAGGTTGATGAGAACTCTTTCTTTCACTTTTAAAAGTCATAATCATGAAATTCATTTTGTCCTTTGGTAGGGTCAGATTAAGTTTACTATTAATGCTGCTTAATCATTTATTATGGTTACCAATGAAAGAGAAAAAGGACGGAGTCCATGTAAATGCCAACTCTGTCAAGGTGAACATTGTGTTTGCATTGTGGGTTTCTTTGGCATTGCTTTGCCAAACAATAAAATGGAGAGAGAAAGTTCTGAGAATCTTGGCTGAAGGTAAAGATGAAGATGTAGTTTGGCAGTTTGGAATCAGAAAAGAGAAACTTTCTCAAGGTAACATGATTAATATATGGCAGAGAAGGAAAGTAGACCTGAGGTTCTCTTATTGAAAAAGTAGATTTCTTTATCCTTAAGCCAAGGGCTTGCCATTTTCAAAGGAAAATAATTAATATTCCTGCATTCTCCTTTTGTTCTTTCTTCTCCAGCTTTCTCATTTCAGTTTTTTTGCCCCCCACCCCCACCCCATTTTCCTACTTTTAATATAGAGGTATGGCTTGGAGAAGCAATATTCTCCCTTTTTTACAAACAGCTTTATTGAGATATAATTCACATAACATAAAATTAACCCGTTTAAAAGTATACAGTTAAGTGGTTTTTCGTATATTCACAGAGTTATGCTATAATCATTACTATCAATTTTGGCACATTATCATTACCCCCAGAAGAAACCCATACCCCTTAGTCACCACTTCCCAATTCCTCCGTCCCTGTAGCCCTAGTCAACCACTAATCTACTTTTTGTCTCTACGGACTTGCCTATTCTGGACATTTCATTTAAATGGAATCATATGTGGTCTTTTGGGCTGGCTTTGTTCACCTGGCATAATGTTTTGAAGGTTCAGCCATGTTGTAGCATGTATCAGTACTGCATTTCTTTTTATTGCCAAATAATACTTCATGATATGTATAATACCACATTTTATTTATCCATTCATCAGTTAGTGAACATTTGATTGTTTCCACTTTTTGGCTGTTGTTAACAATGCTGCTATGAACATTCATGTACAAGGTTTTGTGTACATGAATACACATGCTTCTTTGTATATACCTAGGAGTGGAATTGCTGGTTTGTTATGGTAACTCGATGTTTAATTGTTTGAGGATCTGCCAGACTGTTTTCCAAAGCAACTGTATTACTTTACATTCACATCAATCTATAGCTATCTGTTGCTGGCCCCAAGTAATGCAAATACTCCTAGACAGGCATCGCCACTGAAACATTATTACCTGTTATCTTAATTCTCTAGATGATGTGGATTAGGCATTTAAGGATAAGAATAAATAGCATATATTCTGCTGTTTAGGTGGATTGCCAGGAAAGAGGAAAGGGGAGATGCTCTAAGCAGTAATTTCTTTCTCTGGGGCATTGTTGCTTTACCACTCAAGATCATTTCATAGTCTACCTTTGGTAGATTGCCATCCCTTGCTTTAATAGGTGCCATCTTTGAGCAGTAATCAAAAATATTCCTGAATGGTTTAATGCTTATCATATTAAAGATGCATGTCCTCATATAAAAACCACTAACATGTAGCATTTATACAAATCAGAGTTTGAAAACTTATGGCCTATTTATTTGAGTATTATTAGATTAATATTTTTAAATTAATTGCTAATGTTAATTAAAAATAGAAATACAGATATCCACCCGCTTGATAAGAAAGAAAGATCTTGTAGTACCTGGCTTGCTTTCCCACCCAAAGTAATTACTTGGTGTAAGTAGCAATTAGCAGCTTCCTTTAGATGAGTAGTACTATCTAATTTGCTGCAGTCCCCTTGGCTTCTAGATTTACATCATCTGGCTCACGCAGAAAGACCTTGGATGTTGTGTCCCTTATTTTAGTTTTAAAAACAATCAGATAAGTGATCTCAGTTTGTTTTCGTCATGACTCTCCTTTCAATCTTCCCAAGCCCTTTCTGAAGCAGGTTGTTGTATTCCCCCTTTTAAGACTAAGAAAATGACAGGGAGAGGTGATAAGAATTGTATAAGCTTGTTAATAGAATAGCTGGGTCTTAATCCCAGGTTAAAAAAAATTATAATGGCAAGAACTAAAACTATAAACTCCTAAAATGAAACAGGAGAATGCCTTTGCAGCCTGAGATTAGGCCACTGGTTCCCAAACTTCTCTTAGAATTACTAGTGATGCTTTTAAATGTCCTGATACCCAGGTTGCACTTCATACTAACTGGGAGCCAGGTGTCAGTATTTTTTAATGATGCCTAGACAGTTCCAATAGGTAGCAAACTTTGTGACCATTGAGTAGGCAAAGATTTTATGAACAGAACACAGAAAACACTGTTTAATATGATAGTCATTACCTACATGTGACTATTGAGCACTTGAATTATGGTTGATCCTAATTGTGAGGTGCTCTAAGTGTAAGCTATAGAGCAGATCAAAGCCTTAGTACCAAAAAATAAAAAATAAAAATCCCATTGATAAAATTTTAAAAATTTATTACAAATTAAAATAATATTTTGGATATTGGATTAAATAGTATATAATATTAAAATTAATTTCACCTGCTTCTTTTTACTTTTTAAAAATGTGGTTACTAGAAAATTTTAAATTGCATATGTGGGTCACATTATATTTCCATGGTGTGTACCTTGATTGGGGTGGTAGTTACATGGGTGTATGCATTTGTCAAAATAGATCAGGCTGTACACATGGCATCTGTACTTTTTTTGTTGTGTGCCATACTTCAATAAAACAAAACTATAAAAACTACATTTTTCTATGCCAGTTACTAAAGTTTGTCCATTGTCATACATTATGCCCTGTATAAAACCTCACAATAACCTGATATTTACTGATAAGTCCAAAAGTCTAAGTAACATATCCAGAAATTATGTGGTAACATGGAGATTTGATTGCTTTTTGGTTTGACTGTAATTCTCTTGCTTTTCCCACTCTATGTTACTTTAACAAATGTGATAAAAATGTGAATGGACTTTGAGGATAGTATAAGTTTTACTCCTTCATCCATTGATTTCTCAACCTGTGCTCTGAGGAGCTGTGAATGAGTCATAATATTTCTGGAAGATAATGCTGTAACTGTATAAGAGTCAAGTATTATTGCTACTGATGCTTCAAAGAGGAAAAGAACTTTTAGTCTAAATAAATTGCCCAAACTTGGGGCTTATTCACTTTTAACATTTTCTGTCTTAAGATTTGAGATGGGAATGTGAAGCAGTGTTAGCTAGCCCTCTGTTTTCTTAATCAGCTGTGAGTCTGTTGTAGCAAAAATTAATAGGCGTTGCAGGATCATGAAGAAAAGCTCTTTCATCTTGCCTAGTTCCAAGAGGGTGTTATATTTTCAAAGCAGAGTATTGTACAATTGAGCAATAGATATGGAGGGGAAGGGCCTTTCCTGGGGATTCTTGACCGCTGCAAGAGTTCATTTCAGGCCGTTTGTCACAGCAGTGATTTCCCTGGAAATACCCTGTGCCAAGGTTATGTTTTGGCTATTCTATCCTCTTTCATTTATTTATTTCCTGAAGTCAAGGGGGAAGGTAGTTGTCTCTGCCCTCTCCCGTCATCCCAACCTTTGTCTAGCGGCTACTTCGGAGCACCATGGGGTGAGAGATTTTCAATGGGACTCAGCAGGTTTAGAAGGTTTTAGGGAGTTAGTGTGGTGTAAAAGTGGCCAATAGAAATGCAGTATTTTGTTTAAGCATTTTTTTAGTGTGATAAATATAATTTAATATGGAAATGTGATCCATTGTCCCACAGCAGGTTTTCCCAGCTGTGTACAGTAAGGATTCTGTCACTTACTGTAGATTCAGTATTTATTATACTCTGGAACCTCTTTTATTGTTCTTGTGTTTTATTTGTGGGGACTTTTAAAAGGTGGATTGCTTGTCCAACCTTGCAGAGGAGTTCATTAAGCTTAATTTGCTATGCATTAGAGAATGAATTTGTTGGTCTTTTTGAACTGAACTCTAGGTTATTTTTAGTTGGGGCATGTTTTTTTTTGATGCCTTCATGTTCTTCCTGGGCATGAAAACACTTTTTGTATATTTGTTGAATCTATTTCCATGCTGAGCTTTTTTATTTACTATACAATGACTCTTTGCAATTGAAAATTGTAGTTTGGACTTATTTTTAACTTTAAAAGGACAGCAGGAACTTGTCTTGTATTATACATTTATGGATATTATAACATTTACTTTGTCACTTTGCAAGTAGATTTTTAAGTATGGTTTTTCATTTTCAAAATAAAGATTTGCCTTGCTGTGGTATGTTCATATATTGGAATACTATCCAGCATTCATAAGCCATATGTGAAATATGTGGAAATAAAAATACTGTTTTTTTCCTTTAAAGAGAAAAGAATTTGGCTCTTCACTATTCTTTAATTGGCTCTTTTTTTTTTTAAAGAAAATATTTGGAAATCATGTGACGTTGAGTGCTATATCAAAACTGATTAATAGGAAAATTGTAAATTGAGATCCTGAAATTTTACCCCTTTCTGCTTTGGTTTCTATCCTTCACTCTCCTTTTCTCTGTTATCTATCCTTTACTGTTCCCAAATTTGTTATGATCCCTTAAGACACTACATTCTGAAACTTTGGAATCTCAACTTTCAAAATTATGACAGTTAGGAATTCCTTGGGCTTCTACCCCCCATGCTTTATTTTAATCCAGTTTTTTGTTTATTTTGTATTTAAAGAATTTTATTATGAAAAGTTTTCTCAGTTGAATTGGAATCATGGTCTGTGAGGATTATTAGCTGATGTGCGTTGTCTGTGACTGAACATGAACACTGTTCACAGTGTCCAGCCGTGAGTTTCCGGCTCTCAGTCACAGACCAAGGGCATTCTTTAGAAGATCAAACGAATTGGACACTGGGTCGGTTTTAATGATGCCAGTTAACATCAGAGGAGCTTGGCTCAGTGGTTGCAAATTGTGCTCATCTGAATAAATGCCACTGAGCTGGAAATAACAGCATGTCTAAAATGATGCTAATTGTGTGCCATTCTGCCATTCCAGTGAATAAAATATATTGGTTTAAGCTTATACAAGAAGTGGGTTTTTCTTTGGGGGGTAAATGGGGATGTGGGACATGGAGAGGGAATCACTGAAGGAGGGCAGTAGACTAAATGGCATTGATATTTTGAAAGGCTTTTGGATGTTGAGATATGATTGAAAGCAACATTTTGGTACCTTCTAAGAAATTAGCGGGAGTATTTTTAAAAACAGTTTTGTCAGCAAATACCCTTAAGTGATCTAGAATTAAATTTTTATCAGAAATGGAATTGCTATCTGTGGTGTTCACACTCATCTCTAAAGAGTTGATAAAAAAGGAGTCTCTCATCCTCTCCTTGCCTAGAATAAAATATCACTAAGAGACTCATTTTTGAAAACACTGGTTTTTCCTAATAGATTTTCCTTGATTAGATGACTAAAGTTACATATATTGTAGATGCTGACGAAAGTACATTAACTTGCTTAAGAGATATTTTGAATTAAGCCAGCAGGACTTTGATAAGTCTTTGCATAGGTACAGAATTACTTAGAATGCCTCTCTAGCATGCATGTACATCCTGAAATAGTATTTAAAGAAAGCAATAAATTTTTTCTTTTAAAAGTTGTTTTGTTTTTCAAGTTAAAGAGAACTTTTATAGATGACAAGGAAGGATTTCTTTATGTTTGTGGTCTATACTATTAGGTGGATGTCACTCTAAGGCCTTTTTCATCTTTTGAGTGAGTGATAGTTATCTTTTCTGATTTAGATAATTTTATACCATATAGGCCTTATTGTCTGGTTTTGGACTTTAATAAATGCTGGGTTTAATTCTCACAATAGCATGGACATATGTATTATGCCCTAGGTACTAAATTCTGCAGAATGAGGAAGATATTTTCTGAGATATCATTCCTTTTGTTTCAAAGCCATGGCGCACTGCCTTTACTAATTAATATAAATGGTCATATGAACAACTTACTTGCTTAAGCGATTCACTGGGTCATATGACTTTGATCTTAAATATTAGCAATACAGATCCAAAAAAGTATGTCATTGACCCTGTTTCATTTATGTTAACACTTGTAACTTCAATCGAAGTGTATTTCCTCTTACTTGGCTCAGCTACTCTATCAAAGTTATGGACTTAGAAAAATTAATGGTTATGATTTCTAGTGTGCTGTGGAGGGCCTTCAAAAGTTTGCTGATAACTTGGGCTACTGAACCAGAATTTCTAGAGATGAAGCCCAAGCTCTCTGTTTTCTAATGAGCTCCCCAGCTGTCATGAGCAGCGCTCTTTAAAATGGCTTGTGTGTAAACCCATCTGTAAGTAATAGAAAAAAATATTAGAATTTTTTAAAATTTATCTTTTATTTATCTTTTATCTTATAAAGAGAAAAATTAAACTTTATTAACATTTGGCATATCGATTGGTGGTTTCCTTACTTGGACTTAACATTGAATGATCATGTGTTACCTGCAGTGTTACCTGAAGGAAAAATGGAAGTCCACAGTAAAGAATGGTTGTAGCACCATCTCTCCTTTGTTAGACTATGCCAGTCTATTGCAGTTTATGCATATCACTTAAAAGAATTTATGTGATATGTGTGTGTGTGTATGTATATATATATTTTTAGTTCCAATATTTTATTAGCCATGCTGAATCCAGGTATGGATTCATGTAAGATTTATTATCTGTTGACCTTGACTTTATGGAATTTCTTCATTCCTTCATGTTATACCTAAACATAACTTCATACTAAATGCTTGTCTTTTTTTTTACTAAATGCTTGTCTTTTTTTTTTTTTTAAAACCATGTGATAGCTTTATTTTCTGACAATAGTCTCTTTTTTTTTTTCTCAATGATGCACACGTCCTAATCCCTGGAACCTGTGACTATTACCCTACATGGCAAAAGGGACTTTGCATATATGATTAAGTTAAGGGTTTTAAAATGGGGAGATTATCCTGGATTATTTGGGTAGGCCCTAAATGCAAAACAAAGGGACAGGGGAGACATTTGATTAGAGAAGAGGAAAAAGGTGATGTGATGATGGAAGTAGAGGGAGTAAAGGTGATGTGGTGTGAGGAAAGGGGTCACGAACCAAGGAATGAAGGCAGCTTCTAGAAGCTAGAAAAGGCACGGGAATGTATTCTTCCCTGGAGTCTCTAAAAGGAACCTTAATTTTAGCCCTTGAGAATCATTTTGAATTTCTCTCCTCCAAAATGGTAGGAGAATAAATTTTAAGTCCCTAAATTCGTGCTAATTTGTTAAAGCAGCCACAAGAAACTAATCCAACTCCAAAAAGAAATCCTATATCCATTCGCAGTCACTCTCAATTCCCCTTCCTGCATCTCTTGGCAACCACTGATTTACTTTTTGTCTCTGTGGATTTGACTATTCTGGAAATTTCATATAAATTAAATCATACACTATATGGCCTTTTGTGCCTGGCTTCTTCCACTCAGTGCAGTGTTCTCAGGGTTCATTCATGTTGTCACATGCATCAGGATTTCATTCCTTTTTATGGCTGAATAATATTCCATTGTATCGATATACCACACTTTGTTTATCCATTTATCCATTGATGATATTTGGGTTGTTTCCATGTTTTGGCTGTTGTTAATAATGCTTCTGTGAATATTCATGTACAAGTTTTTGCGTGGACATATGTTTTCAGTTTTCCTGGGAATATACCCAGGAGTGGATTTTCTAGGTCATATAGTAACTCTATGTTGAACTTTTGGAGGAACTGCCAAACTGTTTTTCAAAGTAATTGCACCATTTTATATTCTTATCAGCAATGCACAAGAGTTCTAATTTCTCCACATTCTCGCCAAAACATGTTATTGTCTGTCTTTTTTATTATGGCCATCCTAGCATGTAGTATCTCATTGTGGTTTTCATTTGCATTTTCCTAATGACTTATGATATTGAGCATCTTTTCATGTGCTTATTGGTAAATTATATTATTTACAATATTTTGTGCTGAGATTGGGTATGTCCCTGAAAAATATTTGTACCACATGGAAGTTCAAAGGTTTTTGAACTCAGAGGTCTTTAAGTAGGACTTTCTTACTTTGTCTAATATTTTCTTACCTATAGTTCATGTATATAACATATAAGTAAGTGTACATGCTTGCAGGTGTACTCAGTTTTTTTCAGTAGTGGGAATTTACAAAGCAAGCATGTTTATAGGTCACTGATTTAGGAGATGCTCTCAGATGTCTTGCAAAGGTACCGTAACAAACTATCATGATAAAGAGGTCTGCTTAAGATGATTTTTTTCTCAGTTTTTGTATTATTATATGATTTAGAAATACTTTGAAGTAATAAGGACCTGGCTATAAAGAAAGTAAGATATTTTATTCACTTAGAGGAATTGTCTTTAATTAGTAGTTTAGGAGCAAATATCATTACATCACAACTACAAAACCAGGAATACAAATAATTCATTCATTGAATGCCTGTTGTGTTCCTGCATGACACTGTCACAACATATCTGTGAGTTTGGTGGTATTGTCCTACTTTATGTGTGAAAGAGCTAAGGTTTACAGAGTATAAGTAATTTTCCAAGGGAGTGGAGCTAAGAAGTAACGTTGGGATTTGAATGCACTATTAAAGATAACCACGAATAATAATTTGCTGTATACTGTTTTACATCTTTATCTGTTCGTTATGTGTGTCTTCAGATACTTTAAAAAATACACTAAGCATATTGTTTAGTATAACCTGATTTTCTTCTTAGCGTATATATATCTTTTTTCTGAGAATTTGTATACACATTATCATATTAATGACTACATGGTATTTCATTGTGTGCATGTATTATACTTTTACCAATCCCCTAGTGATGATACTTCTTTTATTTGTTTTCAATTTTTTACTATCATCTACTGTGCTGTGATGATTATCCTTAGCACTAACTCTTAGTACACGTCTCAAATTTCTTCCTTAGGATAATTTACCTAATTATCATCCATAAAGAGTTCTCCATTTTGAACTTCTACCTACAGGCTCTCTTCTATATAATCCATAAATGTTTCACATGCGTCTTGATATTTTTTTGGAAAACATGGCTGTCCATTGGCACTAAATTCCTGATTCTTTCAGTTATGTACTAAATGTGAGTCCTGTGCAAATGCTAACATCAGTAGGATATGAGACAATTTCCTGAGGTTAAACTATCTAATAGCCTGAAATAAATGAAAATACAAGGAAATTTCAACTTTTTGCATTGGAAATTTACATGAACTTGCTTGTAGTGTGGGTGTGGTGGTGGGAAGGCCTCAGACATCTTCTTCACCCAAGTAGACACTTCTGGGCTCCCCTCAGGGATTCCAGGCCGGAACATGGCTATTTCAGTCATTGTGTTAGAGAGCTCTCCCCCTCAGTCTCATGTGCAGACATCTGTGGCTATACCTAGGTTTCTGAGTGTTGAAACTCAAAACCACTGCAGACAAATACATAATCTTTATTCCTATGTAGAGTTTCTATCCAGTCTTACCTCCTTTCTTTCCCTGGTGGTTAGGCTGCATAGAGTCAAAAGAAACACAGAACTCCTTTATTTTCCTTCCTTAGGTTAAACCAGAGATGCTCTAGGTGGGTGCAACCAGCTGCCTGGGCCTTCCTTTTTCCTTTCCCTAAACTTTGTTAGCTTTACCCCAAACTGTTTTAGCAGCCAAAAGACTACTACACATGAGTGAAAATAAAAGAGAATGAAGGAAAAGGAGAGCTTTTATAATCTCTTTACTTCTTATACCTGGCCTGGGAGACTTCCCTAAACAATATTCCATTGGAAGTACAGCTGGCACTGTTGGATGAATACCCAAGGTATCACTACTTATCAGACCCCAGTAAAGATGTAGATTGATGTAGAAAGTTGAATGGTGGCCATGGAAGTTGAATGTTGCTGAAGTACAGCCATCCTAGTTCTGACAATGGTTGGTGTCCAAAGTCTGGTCAAGTTAAAGAATTGAAAACAAGTTAAATAATTAAATTAAATTAAGAACAAGTTAAAGAATTAAAAACAGAATGTGATCTTAATACTGATTCTAAAAGCAAACGTTTGTTGAATGCTCACCCCTTTGTAAATACTATGTTGTCCTTTTACAAGCATTCTCACAGTAGCTGTGAGGTTGGTATTAATATCAGCCTCATTTTGCAGATGAATAAGAAGGTCACACAGCTAGTTAGTGGCACAAAGTTTGAATGTATGTTCTCTGAAGTCAAAACATCTGTTCCCTGGTGTCATATAGGACCATGCTAAATCTTAATTCTTTATTTAAAACAATTTTTTTGAAATATAATTCACATGCCATACAATTCATCCATCACCACGTTCAATTTTAGAACATTTATATCACCCTGCAAAGAAACCCTGCTTCCCTTAGCCTTCATCCCTCATTCCTCCATCCTACCCCCTGCAGCCCTAGGCAACCACTAATGTACTTTCTGTCACTATAAATTTGCCTAATCTAGACATCTCAAATAAATGGAATCATACAGTATGTGTTTGCTTTATGACTAGCTCTTCTTTCTCTTGGCATAATGTTTTTAAAGTTCAGCCATGTTGTAGCATGTTCAATATAAACTCTCATAATCTCATTTGTCTATTAATTTATTAGAGAACAGAAAGCTCTTCAGACCATTTACTTAGACTTTTTCCCTGCATTGTGCAATATTATTTACTGGTGTTTGTTTATGGATTGTATAGTTGCCACTGCCATGTATTTAGTTGATGTGACAGAAATAATTGCTAATTCCTGGCTTATACTTTGGGGAAGGAGGAGAATAATCATGCCTGGCAATAAACTGTGCAGAAAAATCTTTGAAATTATATTAGCTTTCCCTAACATAATGGTAAAAGAGGTTTGGTGTGCAAAAAGAGGTTTGGTTCCATTTTCTAGCATAAGAAGAACTATAGTAAACTTCCAAGTTTCCTTCTAAAACAAATGTTCATTTAGGTTGGTGGATAGAAAAACATAAATGTCAGTTCTTAACAAAGAATGGTCACTTCACCAAATGTCATTTATAAATACAGTAATTTTAAATGTCATATAAAAATAAAACGTTTATGTAAGCTGTATGGAAGTGGGGAATCAAATAAAATTAATTTTAATAATAGGAAGATGACTAAAGATCAAATTCATGAAGTGGGTATAAATTTCCTTTAAAAATGACTCAAGTAGTATGTGTATATGGCAGGAAAGTCAGAAATTATGGGTGAGAAAAAAGAAAAAAAGAAAAATCACTTATAAGCCAGAGAAACAACTATGGTGTATATATAATGAAAAAAGTATCATGCTATACTGTTGTTTTGTAACCTCGTTTTTCAGTCAGCAGTTTATCACCAGCACCATCTCATGTGAATAAGTCCACTTCTGACATCTAATTGAATGAGCATATAGTTTGTAATATAGTTAATGAATTTCCTGTTGGGGGTTACTTCGTTTTTTTTTCAGTTTTTTTTTTTTTTTTTTTTTCACAATTATAAACCATAATTATGATGAATGTTTTGGTGTCTTAATCTTTGTGACGGCCTTAATTATTTCACAGGTTTGCGTTTCTGATGCAAATGGACAATTAGGCCTGAAAATTGTGGAGAGAAAAAGAAATATTAATTTATCATTCTTTTACAATGAAGGTAGAATTTTATAGACAAAGGTTCCCTTTTTCCAAGAAGTCTTTTCCAGTATTCCCATCTGGATTTAGTCTTCCCTTCTTTATATTGCCAAAGAAAAAAAGATCAAAAGTTCAAATCCATACTTGGTAAAGAGAGACTTTATTTGATAAAGAGTTACTACAAGAGGGAAAGGGACTACTGCAATAGGGGAAAGAAGTCAGAGTGAAATTTGAACTCAACTTCCTAAAAGTAAAGGGTAAGGAGGTTAAGAACGGGACTAAGCTAATGGAAAAATACTGGAGGACATTAAGGGAAGTTAAGCAAGAGGGTGGGTCAGTGACATGATGTTATCTCCCGAGTTTGTTGTTGAGGCCAGGTGGAACGTGTTCTATCTGGACTTTGTAAGGGCCAATATGTAGAAGGTTGGGGCCTAAGGACAAGGGGAAGCCTGTCTGAAGTTTAGTAAAGCTAAAGAGAAGTTAAAGTCTTGACCAGTAACACAGTGGGTAGAGGATTTCTTAACCTACACTGTTTTCCAGGCCCTCAGGGCCCTGGTAAAGTTCAGCACTGTTGGCATTTACGTGTTTTTGCTCTTGTTGGGCATTTATAGTATTTTACTTTCTATTATGTTTATCTATGGTTATATTTGCTGCTACTACATAGCTTCATTTTTTTTTTAATTGAGATTGTTCAGATACCATACAACTATCCAAAGGTCTAAAGTGTACAATCAATCAACACAATTATTTTGTTTTCAATTTTTAGAACATTTTCACTACTCCAGAAAAGAAACAAAGACAAAAAAAAAGGAAACTCACATGCTCCCATATGCCTAACCACGCCCCCCCATTATTGATTCATAGTTTTCGTATAGTACATTTGTTACTGTTGAAAGAATGTTAAAATACTACTAACTGTAGTAGATAGTTTGCAACAGGCATATTTTTTTCCCTATATGCCTCTCTATTATTAACCTCTAGATATAGTGACATACATTTGTTCTGAGTTCATGAGAGAGATTTCTAATATTTGTATAGTTAATCACAGACATTGTCCACCACAAGATTCACTGTTTTATACAGTCCCATCTTTTAACCTCCAACTTTCCTTCTGGTGACATGCGTGACTCTGAGCTTACCCTTTCCACCACCTTCACACACCTTTTAGCACTATTAGTTATTCTCACAACATGCTACCATCACCCCGTCCATTTCCAAATATTTAAGTCCACCCTAGTTGAACATTCTGCTCATAATAAGCAACTGCTCCCCATTCTTTAGCCTCATTCTATATCCTGGTAACTTATACTTCATGTCTATGAGTTTACATATTGTAATTAGTTCGTATCAGTGAGACCCTGCAATATTTGCCTTTATGTGTCTGTCTTATTTCACTCAATATAGTGCCCTCAGGGTTTCTTCATCAACCCATTTCTTTTAAGACGGTTTTGTTCAAACACTATACATTCCGTCCTAAGTAAACAATTGTTGGTTCCCCGTATAGTCACGTATTTATGTATTGAGCACCATCACCACTCTCTATATAAGGACTTTTCTTCCACAGAGACGGAGGAAGAGTCAAAGAAGGCAGAGAGGCAAAAGAAAAAGGCAAGAGAAAGAGAGAAAAACAAATAAACAAAAAACTTGATAGCTTGAAGGTGACAAAAGGAAAGATAGCATTAACCTAAAGTAGAATAAAGAGTCAAACAACATCACCAATGCCTTGAATCCCATACCCTTCCCCTATTGCCCACCCCCCCATATGCATTTAGTTTTGGTATATTGCTTTTGTTACATTAAAGGAAGCATAATACAATGTTTCTGTTAATTCTAGTCTCTAGTTTGCATTGATTGTATTTTCCCCCCAATCCCACCCTATTTTTAACACCTTGCAATGTTGACATTCATTTGTTCTACCTCATGTAAAAACATATTTGTACCTTTTATTACAGTCGTTTAGCATCCTAGGTTTCCCTGAGTTACACAGTCCCAGTCTTTATCGTTCGTCTTTTGTTCTGGTGTCCCACATGATCCCAGCCTTCCTCTTTCAACCATATTCACAGTCATCTTTGTTCAGTGTACTTACGTTGCTGTGCTACTATCTCCCAAAATTGTTTTCCAAACCTCTCACTCCTGTCTTTTCTTTTCTGTCTGCGGTGCTTCCTTTAGTGTTCCCTGTAGTGCAGGTTTCTTGTTCACAAACTCGGTCATTGTCTGTTTGTCAGAGAATATTTTAAGCTTTCCCTCATATCTGAAGGATAGTTTTGCCTGATATAGGATTCTTAGTTGGTGGTTTTTCTCTTTCAGTATCTTAAATATATCACCCCACTTCCTTCTTGCCTGCATGGTTTCTATTGTGAAATCCACACATAGTCTTATCAAGTTTCCTTTGTATGTGATAGATTGTTTCTCTCTTGCTGCTTTCAGGATTCTCTCTTTATCTTTGATGTTTGATAATCTGATTATTAAGTGTCTTGGCATAGGCCTATTCAGATCTATTCTGTTTGGGGTACGCTGCGCTTCTTGGATCCATAATTTTAGGTCTTTTGTAAGAGATGGGAAATTTTCATTGATTATTTCCTCTATTATTGCTTCTGCCCCTTTTCCCTTCTCTTCTCCTTCTGGGACACCAGTGACATGTAAATTCTTGCTTTTCGTTTTGTCTTTAAGTTCCTGGAGACATTGCTCGTATTTTTCCATTCTTTTCTCTATCTGTTCTTTTGTGTGTAGGCTTTCAGGTGCCTTGTTCTCCAGTTCCTGAATGCTTTTTTCTGCCTCTTGAGATCTGCTGTTGTATATTTCCAGTGTGTCTTTCATCTCTTGCGTTGTGCCTTTCATTTCCATAGATTCTGCCAGTTGGTTTTTTGAACTTTCAATTTCTACCTTATGTACATCCTGTGTTTTCATTATACGGTTCATCTCTTTTGCCGTATCTTCCCTAAACTTTTTGAATTCACTTATTATTAGTTGTTTCAATTCCTGCATCACAGTTGAAGTGCAAGTTTGTTCCCCTGACCAGGCCATAGCTTCATTTTTCTATGTGTAGGTTGTATTTTTCTGTTGTCTAGGCATGGTTTCTTTGTTTACCCCAATCAGGCCTCCCCAGACCAGAATGGGCTAAGGTCCCGGAAGGAAGAAATAGTCAGTATCTGGTTTCCCTGCGGGTGTGTCTGAGAAAATTGGTCCACCCTGTGATGCCTCAGGTCACTGTGCTTTTCTGCCCAGCAGGTGGTGCCTGTTAGCCTATAATTCTTGATGGTGTAAGTTCTGAATGAAAGACAGGTAGTAGAGCTGGGCCCTACCCCTTTCCTCTTAGAAAAGATAGACTCCCTAGGGGGAGGTCATTAGCATTTCAGTAGTCTCTCTCTGCCTGTGCTATAGCCTTGTCTGGGTCACAGAACTGGGAACTGAAGATGGCTGAAGCTTTCTCCACTGAGTTGAAAAAGGAACAGAGCTAGTCCAAGGCGACCCTCTGGCTCTCCAAGGTCATTCGTCAGCCAAAGCCTCTGTCTGCTTGTTGGGGATTTGTACCTTGTAATGAGCAGTTCACACTTGCTACTTAAAACCCCAGTTGGAGCTCAGCTGAGCTATATTCGCTTGCTGGAAGAAAGCTGCTCTCTGGCACCACGAGGCTTTGCAGCTCACGATGTGCGGGGAGGGGTCTCCTGACTTGGATCGCAGTTTTTACTTACAGATTTTATGCTGTGATCTCAGGCATTCCTCCCAATTCAGGTTGGTGTATGATGAGTGGACAGTCACGTTTGTCCCCCTGCAGTTATTCCAGATTATTTACTAGTTGTTTGTTTTTTTTCAGTTGTTCCAGGGGGACTACTTAGCTTCCACTCCTCTCTATGCCGCCATCTTAGATCCTCAATACATAGCTTCTTGAGGTCCAGAAACATGTATACACTTCTTCCCATTCCATATACAAGGTCCTGGGGAGAACGAATGTCCCCAAAATAGTGAATGTATAGATGATGATTAAGGCTACTTCCTAACAATTTGATAGGGAATCACACCCCCCAATATTTTCAATTAAAAAATTCTCACATGCAGTAAAGTTTAATTTTTTTTACAGTGAACACGTGTATACCCACTGCCTAGATTTTACCATTAACAATGTACTATACTTGCTCTATCACTTATGTATCATCTATCCATCCATCAAACTATCACACTTGTTGATACATTTCAAAGTAAGTTGCAGATATCAGATCACTTCCCCCTAAACGCTTGAATGTACATATCATTAACTAAGGTTCAATACTCATTTATTGATTTTTTTTTTTGAGGTACAATTTATATATAGGCAAGACACAAATCTTAGGTGTATGATTCATTGAGTTTTGACTGGTGCATAAAATATAGAAAACTTGCACATAAAGGTCCATTTCATGCCATTCCATCCTTTATCGTATGGTTGTCTTTTGTATTACAGGTACATATGTTTTAAGCCCTGCCAAGATGTGGTGGTTTGAAGCTGTAGGTACCCCAGAAAAACATGTTCTTAAACCCAATCCATTCCTGTGGGTTTGAACTCACTGTAAGTAGGACCTTTTCATGAGGTTATTTCAGCTAAGAAGGTGTAACCCATCTCAATCAGCATGGTCTTAATCCTGTTATCAGAGACTTTTATAAGTAGAGTGAAATTCAGATAGAGGAAAAAGCCACAGGATGCAAGATGCTGGACATTGACAGAACCTGGAAGAGAAGGGCAAAAACAAGAGATGCCACCATGTGCCTTGCCATGTGACAGAGGAGCAAAGGATTGCTGGCAGCCAGCCCCAGAATGCTGGTCTTTGGAAAGAAAGCATCACCTTGTTGACACCTTGATTTGGACTTTCTTACAGCCTCAAAACCATAAGCTAATAAATTCCCATTGTTTAACCCGACCCCTTTCACGGTATTTGCTTGAGCCACCTGGGAAACTAAAACACAAGACAGTATTAAACTTTTGCTCTAAACAATCATGTATGTTTATCCATTCTGTTTTTAAGCCCACCCAGTGAGAATGTATCACATTTTCCTGTATCTTTGTATGTCATGTAATTTTGTATTATAGTCTAGGAATTGTGAATACTATGTTCTGGATTCTGGATTCTGAAGAGCATCTATTTTTGAAGAGCATCTATTTTCTTTTGATTTTGTTTTAGTAGGCAATTGAGTCAGTTGGATTTAGAGTGCAAAGTCTGTATCTTAGGTGGCAGCTCAAATCAGTTCAATTCTCTTATTTGAACAACTTGCTGTCTGCCTGCCTACATGAGATTTAGGGGTCAGCTGGAGATTTGGGCAGATTTATGCACAGAATTTGTAATTCCTTCTCTCTGGCTCTTTTTGGGATTCTTTCTGCACTTTCTTTCAGCCATGGTTGTTTTGAACTCTGTCCATATTTCCTTTCAGAGTGTGCTGTTTCCTTCTTCCAGAATCTGCCTGCTTTTGTCCATTCTCCAGTGTAGTTGTTTTTTTGTATTTTGCCCAGAGTTTATAATAGTCACCTGTGGGAGGTGTGGTTCATAGGTGCTTACTCAGGCATACCGGAAGTGGAACACACGCAGTGGAATTTTGAAAGATAGTTGTATATCTGAGCCCAGGTTCTGTTATTTCTGTATTGGTGAAACTTTTACCGTTCATTTTGTGCTTTTAAATGTACACTGAGATCCATGAATAACCCGTGTAACACCAAATTCTTCTGTAAATTTTATTTTTTGTTTTAAAATTTTATATCTGTGATTGTGAAATGCTCTTAGCCTTTCGAATATTTGGTTTTGAAGAATTGGAACTTAAGTGACTGCTAAGATCTGACTTCCTCTTCCCTACCAACCAACACAGATTAAATAGAGGTATCTTGTGCTTGTGCCTTTGAAACTTCTCTCTTCCTACCAGTGCTTTAATTTTAGGATTCGAAAACTGTTGTGAAACTTTTTTCCTTTTGTCTCCTAGTTTATTTTTATTTTTTAACTTTTAAACTATAGCCTGGATATCTTAGTTCATACAGTTGTTGATCTCACTGCTCCAATTAACTCTTAGAATTTTTTACTCTTTCCCATTCTTATTCCTCAATCTTTCCTTTTCCTACTCCTTACTTTTATCTTTTATGTATTTCATTGATTGTCATTAACTTACTGAATGAATAATATAGAGTTACAGAGAAACAAATATGAAGTAATTCCGGGAGTTTTTAACTTGAAACAGTCATCCAATTGTGAGAAATGGTTATTTTAACCAACATCAAATTGTGTTGTGATTGTTTGCATATTGTCTGATTAGTAGATTATTTTAAATTATTTTTTGTCTTTGAACTAGCATCTTTAAGCATATTGCCTCCTTGTGGGAATCCATTTGTTAGCAGGAAAGAGTATCTTTGTTTTTGACATTGTGAATTTGATATGACACATATCTAAAATGAGATGTTCCTCTAATCAGTTAAAAATGTGGGACTAAATACATGCTGGTAGATAATGGAGACTTGAGAATACCATAGTTACAGGGAGTACTGAAAAGGTGAGGGAACGAAGGGGACCAAGAAGAAATGTTAGTGAAGTAAGAGAGCTGAGGAAGTATAGGGCCCTGGAGTCCAGGAAAGGAGGGAGATGTTTAGGAGAGCTTTTCACGGCTTTTTTCACTGAAGAGAAGTTAAGGAAGATGCCTTTGCCATAAATAAATAATTTATATATTTTTCCATTCCAATTCAAAATAAAACATATCCCTTTTTGATTTTAGATATAGGCTTATTATAGAACAGTAAGAGTATATAAAACTATAAATAGAAAAGGACAAGTCATCTGAAACTACACAACCTAAAGATAACCACTGTTATAGCTTCCATAGCATTTTTCATCAAATTATATCTAAAGAGACAAGTGTCCAAGCTTGCACACTCCCCCAAAGGGGTATATAATATATATGCTTTTCTATAACCTCAGCACTCTTTCATGGACATTGTTCCACTTACTGTCTATAACCCACAAGCTTTATCACCATTTTCGATAACTGCTTAATATTTTACTATATGGTGATATTATAATTTAGTCATCTCACAATTGTTGGACTTTTTTTTTTCTTTTCAGTTTTTCAATGCACTGATAATAGTAGTTTGTTACCTTTAAGGGAGCAGTTTTAGAGTATTTAGAAAGGGAAGAGTGGCTTGGAAGTAGAGAGAGAGGTGGCTAAAAGCCCACAGCAGTCTACTGGAAGAGGATGCAAGAATGCGTGTGTGTTTTCAAATATAAGGGAGAATTTCTTCATTTGTGAAAGTGCAGGATATCCGAGGTAGAAGAGATGGAGATGCTAATGAGACAGTAGATGTTGTGATATTGATGTCTCAGTGGTAGAAGAGATGGAGATGCTAATGAGAGAGTAGATGTTGTGATATTGATGTCTCAGTGGGAAGGGTGCTGTTTTTCCCTGGAAAATTCTTTACAAATCCTTATACTTTTACATTTGGCCATTCATTCATTCCACAAAATATGCTTTGAGTATATACTGTGTGCCAGGCATGGAACTCACATTTCAGTGAGGGAAACCAACAGTAAACAAATAATATATATGTAACACATCATAAAATCATGTGCCAGGATGGGTTTGGATTTAAAATTAGGATCTTTCAGGTGGTCCTGGCTCTCTGTATCCAGCAACTTCAATGTCTGGCTTCCAATATTTGCTTTTTGGGCTGTGCTTAAACAAATTGCCTTTAGGGAAATGTTTCTTAGTTCTCAGCTTTCCTCAATGTCTTTATTCAGTCTCCAGTGATTTTCAAATAAAAGAAAGTTGAACTGTGATAAACTATGATAAAACAAGTGAGATAACAATTAATGACTCATTAGAGATCCTATTTTTGCCTAGGCACATCATAACCTTTTTTAGTATTTTAATATTCTATTGTCCACCTTTTCCATAGCAGGTAGACTCCTTCCGGAAATCAATAATCTAACCTTTCTTCTCCCCAAGCAGTTGTAGTCTGCTTTGTTGAAAGTTTCCTTTACTGTTGCTGTATATAAACATTTTTCTGGGATTTTCTGGTGAAATCATTCAATTGCAATGTGGATTTCTGAGAATAATTTAAGACCTTACATAGTTCACTTACATATGTAGCATTTTTACATATAATTTTAATTTTGAACTCTTTAGTATTTGCTTAGGGTTCATTTGGATTTGCTATGCTTTCAAGAGACTTGGATCCAGGGAGTTGACATATATAATTTGCAGTGAACAATTCATTTAAGTTGGGATCTGTAAATTGGAGTACGTTGGGGGTATTTGAAAACTTTCTAAGTGATAGGCAAGCATGGTTAGTTTTAGATTGAGGATCTTTAGCTTCAGGGTTTTCTTTATGTATGTGTATATATATATATATATATATATATATATATATATATCTGTATTTTATTCACTTTATTTACATGAATGGAGAATTTTCTATTGAATAAATGAAAGCTGGAGCATATCTATTCCAAACTATGAATTGAATTTTGTCATGATAGCTGTGTTTGAGCTGGATATTTACTTTCTTCTATTCCTTCTTCTGCTCTTTTTTTCTGTTCTTCTGTCTTTCCTCTCCTTTACTTGCATTCTCTCTCTTCTTTCTCTTGATAGTTCTTAACTAGAATTAACTAAGAAATTTAGCTCGTTGTAGTATTCTTAGTTCCTGGTACTAAAACCCTCTAATCTATATGGGGAAATACTTGTCTTACTGTGCAATGTTAAACATGTATGCATTAAATCTATCTAAAAACCAAATGGAAAAGTTTATGTATGTTATGTAGAACAGTGACTGATCTATATACCAATTCGTCTTGAAATTTAATCTGTAGAAAGACTATCCCTAGCATTTTTGGTTATAGCAGTTGTATTATAATGATATAAGATGATAAAGGCTTGAATCTGAACAGTTTAGATATCTGACCAATGGCAAATCTTATTGTTTGACTCATGTCTTCGGTATCAAAGATTAGTGACAGACTGACAAACACTAATAAATCTTACAGTTTTAATAATGATCTCTCGGTGAGATGAATCAGAGTGTATCAGTGATCAGTGGTCCAGCAGTTGAGATGAAAACCTTCAAATTCTTGTCAAGAAGCATTAGATTACAAGAACCAGATCTAAGATTTATTGAGAAAACAACTGGAATTTTAAGAAATGGAGGTTTTGTGTGTTTTTTTGTTTGTTTGTTTTGTTTTTTTTCTCAGATCACTGACTTTATTTATTTATTATTATTTTTTTAATTGAGATTGTTCACAAACCATGCAATTATCCAAAGATCCAAAGTGCACAAAATTGCCCTGGTACCATTGTACAGCTGTGCATCCATCACCACAATTAAATTTTTTTTCAATTTTTAGAACATTTTCATTACTCCAGAAAAGAAATAAAGACACAAAAAAGGAAACTCAAGTCCTCCCATACCCCTAACCAACCCCCCTCCATTGTTGACTCATAGTATTGGTATAGAACATTTGTTACTGTTAATGATAGAAAGTTAAAATATTGCTAACTGTAGTATTTAGTTTGCAATAAGTATATTTTTTCCTTATCTGCCCCTCTGTTATTAACTTCTGTTTCTAGAGTCATACATTTGTTTTGGTTCATGAAAGAGATTTCTAATATTTGTGCAGTTAATCATGGAAATTGTCCACCACAAGGTTCACTGTTTTATGCATTCCCACCTTTTAACCTCCAGCTTTTTTCTGGTGACATACGTGACTCTGAGCTTCCCCTTTCCACCACATTCACGCACCATTCTGCACTGTTAGTTATTCTCACAATGTGCTGCTGTCACCTCTGTTCATTTCCAAACATTTAAGTTCAACCTAGTTGAACATTCTGCTTATAATAAGCAACCGCGCCCCATTCTCTAGCTTCGTTCTATATCCTGATAACTTATATTTCTTTCTTTTTTTTTTTAAATTAAATTCACTTTTATTGAAATATATTCACATACCATACAGTCATCCATGGTGTACAATCAACTGTTCACAGTACGATCATATAGTTATGCATTCACCACCACAATCTATTTCTGAACATTTTCCTTACATCAGAAAGAATCAGAATCAGAATAAAAAATAAAAGTAAAAAAGAACACCAAAATCATCCCCCCATCCCACCCTATTTTTCATTTAGTTTTTGTCCCCACTTTTCTACCCATCCATCCACATACTAGATAAAAGGAGTATGATCCACAGTGTTTTCACAATTACACTGTCACCCCTTGTAAGCGCCATTGTTTTTTTTTTTCTTTTGAAATAAATTCAAAGTTATAGGAACAGTTGCAAAAACAAAACTAAACCCATACACAGAACTCCATCATACCCTGACCCCCCCGATAGCCCAATCCATCAACTTTAACATGCTGTCATGTTGCTATTTCTTTCCATCCCTCCCTCCCTCCCTATCTATCATCCATCATCTGAACATACGAGAGCTAGCTGCTCACACCCTTGAACAAACACTATAATTCACATATACACTTTCCATGAATAAGAACATTCTTTTATGCAATCCCATTAAGCGCAGCTAAAAAGTACAAGAGATTCAACAATGATACAAAGCTTACATTCTATATTTCCTTTTCCTATGTCTCAGCTGTGACCCTTTGAGCCCCCTGTCCTCCATCCTTCCATCCCATCCAGGTTCATCCTTGGCATTCAATTCTCGTCTATTTAGACTGTCTTTTTTTTTTTTTTTTTTTTAATTGTGGAAACATATATACAGCTTAAATCTTCCCATTCCACCCTGCCCCCCCAGCCTTCCATTAGTGGGATTAATCACATTTAGAATGTTGTCATGCTGTTTCCCACCATCCATTACTAGAAATTTCCCTTCACCTCAAACTGCAAACCTACTCTCATTTCTTAACTCCCCATTGCCCCTTCCCCCATTTCTCTTAATCCGTACTCTACTTTTCATCTCTATGGTTATATTCTCTGATAATTTCTTTGTGTTTACTGTGGGGCTTAAAATTAACCTCTTAAATCCATAACAGTCTTGTTTTTCTTTGATACCACCTTCATTTCAATAGGACACATAAACTATGTTCCTATACTTCTCCATTCCCCCACCTTTATATAGTTGTCTAAAATTACATATTTTACGTTGAGTTCAAAACCACTGATTTGTCCTTAGAGTTTGTGTATTTTATATCATGTAGGAAGTAACTAGTGGAATTACAGTTCAAAAATTATTGACTTCTATTTGTATTCCATTGTGTTTGGAGAATGTGCTTTGAGTATATTCAATTTTTTTTTTTTTTTTTTTTTAATTTCTTGAGGCTTGTTTTATGTCCCAGCTTATGGTCCCTTCTGGAGAAAGATCTGTGATCACTAGAGAAAGATGAGTGTCCTGGTGATTTGGGATGTAAGGTACTATATATGTCTGTTAAAATTCTCTGTATCTCTTTCTCCTTTCTTTGTTTCTCTCTTGGTAGGGCTCCCTTTAGAATCTGAAGTAGGGCAGGTCTTTTATTGGCAAAGTCTCTCAGCATTTGTTTGTCTGTGAAAAATTTAAGCTCTCCCTCAAATTTGAAGGAGAGTTTTGCTGGATAAAGTATTCTTGGTTGGAAATTTTTCTCTCTCAGAATTTTAAATATGTCATGCCACTGCCTTCTCGCCTCCATGGTGGCCGCTGAGTAGTCACAACTTAGTCTTATGTTGTTTCCTTTGTATGTGGTGAATTGCTTTTCTCTTGCTGCTTTCAGAACTTGCTCCTTCTTTTCAGTATTTGAGAGTCTGATCAGAATATGTCTCGGAGTGGGTTTATTTGGATTTATTCTATTTGGAGTTTGCTGGGCATTTATGCTTTGTGTATTTATATTGTGTAGAAGGTTTGGGAAGTTTTCCCCAACAATTTCTTTGAATACTCTTTCTAGACCTTTATCCTTCTCTTCCCCTTCTGTGACACCAATGAGTCTTAAGTTTGGACGTTTTATTTTATCTATCATTTCCCTGAGATCCATTTCAATTTTTTTTATTTTTTTCTCCATTCTTTCTTTTTTTCTTTCATGTTCTGTTCTGTGGACTTCTAGGACACTGAGACGTTGTTCAGCTTCCTCTAGTCTTGTATTGTGAGTATTAAGAGTCTTTTTAATTTGGCGAACAGTTTCTTTTATTTCCATGAGATCTTCTATTTTTTTATTTACTCTTGCAATGTCTTCTTTATGCTCTTCTAGGGTCTTCTTTATGTCACTTATATCCTGGGCCATGGTCTTCTTGATGTCCTTTAAATCCTTTGCCATGTTTTCGTTCCTCGATTGTATTTCTTTGATTAATTCTGCGAGGAACCTTGTTACTTCTGATAACTGGATTTGTGTGTTTGGAGTTGCATTCTCCATATTGTCTGGTTTTATCACATGCATTAAGATTTTCTGTTGTTTTTGGCCTCTTGGCATTTGTTTTGCTTGATAGGGTTCTTTCAAGTTGTAAAAAAAAAGGATATCGATCTAATTTTTCAGAAACACAGTTTGGTAGCGTACACTTTCTCTAACTAACCAGCAGATGGCGTCTGTGAGTCACCTATACCCTTCAAGTCAGTTCTCAACCTTGTTCCCATGGTGTATGGGGAAATGATTCTTGTGGGGTTCAGTTGGAGAACTCAGTTTTGGTGTATTGCTGGAGCCATCTGCCCTGAATGTGGGGCGTGTGTATGGGTGGCCAGGGAGGAAGGGCAGCTTTAATATTCAAATCCCCCAGGTTCCTGGAGATTCAAGGCCGCCGCAAGAGTCTAAGCCTTCATTTCATTTCAGCCCCAGACCCTCTCTCTCGTTGTCCCACAAACCACCTGACTTGGCATAGCATCCCTGGATTCTCCAAGCAGATCCCCCCTCCCAGCCGCGATCCTCCAGGAGCTCAGCCGAGGGAATGCCGTTCTACGTCACCAGTGCGCACCGTCCCTCAAGGGAAGCCCCGGGCCACCAGGCTGTGCAGTGGCGCTCTCAGCCTGAAGCAAAAAATGGCCGAATGGGGCATCTCAACCCCCTCCTCCTCGCACAGTTCCTCCTTCCCAGCTCCGGGACAACTGGCGGGGCGCTGGGCTGTGGGCACGGCCCTGGGCAGGAGTTTATCCAGCCCTCTGGGGAGCCAGCTGCAAGCCGCAGGGTTTCTTTCAGCTTTCAGCTCTCCCCTCCATTCCCCTGGCCCTGAGGGTACCTGCAGCAGACTATCCTTCAGGCCAGACACCGAGAGGCCGGCCCAGCCCCCTCTTGCTGTGTTTTACTGCATCGTTCCCACTATTGCAACTGCAGCCACTCCTGGGTTTTTCCCTTTTTTTTTTTTTTTTTTTTAAAGAGCCAGTTGGTCTCCAAATGCCAAGCCCTGACTTCCCCAGAATGCCATGCAGCTGCAGGTCTTCCAGCCAGCTTACCCACTCGTTTCAGAATGCAGACTCCTGGTTTCACCAAGTATACGGCCCCTGTGATACTAGCAGAACTCGTCCAGCTGGCACATCGCTGTAACCGGTATTCTGGGTCACTTTCTGGTTTTTATCTAGTGTTTTTCACGGAGGTGTTTTTTTTGCCCTGTCTCACCTAGCTGCCATCTTAATTTCTCCTCAATAACTTATGTTTCATGTCTGTGAGTTTACACATTATAATTAGTTCATATCAGTGAGACCCTGAAATATTTGTCCTTATGTGTCTGACTTATTTCACTCAATATAGTGCCCTCAAGGTTTCTTCATCAACCCATTTTTTTTTAAAGATGATTTTGTTCAAACACCATACATTCTGTCCTAAGTAAACACTCCTATATAGTCACATATTTATGTGTTTTGCCGCCCTCACCACTATCTGTAGAAGGGCATCTCCATTTCTTCCACAAAGCAGGAGGAAGAGTAAAAGAAGGTAAAGAGACAAAAGAAAAAGAAAAAAGAGAAAACAGACAAACAAACAAACAGAAAAGCAACCAAACATGACTGCTAGGAAACTCCAAAAGGAAAGATAGCATTAAATTAAAGTAGAGTAAAGAGTCAAACAATATTTCCAATGCCAGGGGTCCCATACTCTTCCCTCTTATATGCATTTAGCTTTGGTATATTGCTTTTGTTACATTAAAGGAGGCATAATACAATGTTTCTGTTAATTATAGTCTCTAGTTTGCATTGACTGTATTTTCTCCCCAATACCTCCCTATTTTTAACACCTTGCAAGGTTGACATTCATTTGCTCTTCTCATGAAAAAACATATTTGTACCTTTTATCACAATTGTTGAGCACTCTAGGTTTCACTGAGTAATACAGTCCCAGTCTTTATCTTTCCTCTTTCCTTCTGGTGTCCCACATGCTCGTAACCTTCCTCTTTCAACCATATTCATAGTCATCTTTGTTCAGTGTACTTACATTGCTGTGCTACCATCACCCAAAATTGTGTTCCAAACCTCTCACTCCTGTCTTTTCCTATCTGTCTGTAGTGCTCCTTTAGTATTTCCTGTAGAGCAGGTTTCTTGTTCTCAAATTCTGTCATTTTCTGTTTGTCAGAGAATATTTTGAACTCTCCCTCATATTTGAAGGACAGTTTTGCTGGATAAAGGATTCTTGGTTGGCAGTTTTTCTCCTTCAGTATCTTAAATATATCACGTCACTTCCTTCTTGCCTCTGTGGTTTCTGCTGAGAAATCCGCACATAGTCTTATCAAGCTTCCTTTGTATGTGATGGATTGCTTTTCTCCTGCTGCTTTCAGGATTCTCTCTTTGTCTTTTACATTTGATATTTGACATTTGACATTTGATAATCTGATTATTAAGTGTCTTGGCACTATTCATATCTATTCTGTTTGGAGTATGCTGTGCTTCTTGGATCTGTAATTTTACGTCTTTCATAAGAGATGGGAACTTTTCATTGATTGTTGCCTCTATTATTGCTTCTGCCCCTTTCACCTTTTCTTCTCCTTCTGGGATACCAATGACACATATATTCATGCATTTCATGTTGTCAGTGAGTTTCCTGAGACGTTGCTCATATTTTTCCATTCTTTTCCCTATCTGTTCTTTTATGTGTAGGTTTTCAGGTTTCTTGTTCTCCAGTTCCTGAGTATTTTCTTCTGCCTCTTAAGATCTGCTGTTGTATGTCTCCATCATGTCTTTCATCTCTTGTGTTGTGCCTTTCATTTCCATAGATTCTTCCAGTTGTTTTTTAGAACTTTTTATTTCTACCTTATATATGCCCAGTGTTTTCTTTCTAGCCTTCATCTCTTTTGTCATATCTTCCTTAAGCTTTTTGAATTGGTTTAGCATTTTTTATTTCAATTCCTGTATCTCAGCTGAAGTGTAAGTTTGTTCCTTTGACTGGGCCATAACTTCGTTTTTCTTAGTGTACGTTGTAGTTTTCTGTTGTCGAGGCATCTGTTTTCCTTGGTTACCCCATTCAGGTTTTCCCAGACCAGAACAGGCTCCGGTCCCATAAGGAGGAAATATTAAGTATCAGTTTTCCCTGAGGATGTGTCTTAGAAGATTGACACACCCTATGAGGCCTCTAGCTGCTATGATTTTCCTAACCTGCCCAGCAGGTGGCACCTGTCAGCCTGTCATTCCTGACTGCTGTAAGGAGGTTTGCCCCTTGGCTGTTTTCTCCCAGGCTCTGGGGTTTGGTTCTGAATGGAAGGCAGGTATTAGAGCTGGGCACCACCTGTTTGCTCTTAGGGAAGATTCCACCCCCCCCCCCCCCCCCAGGCAGCTTTCATTTGCATTTAAATAGGTTCTTTGTTTCTCTGACTCTGCTGTCTCCACCCTTGTCTGGGTCAAAGGGCTGACAGCTGAAAATGGCTGAGGCTTTCTCCACTGCAGAATGCTGCAAGCTGAAAATGGCTGAAACTTTCTCCACTTAGCTGCTCAGGTTGAGAAAGAGAAATAGGGACAGAAAGCCCCCTTTTGGGGCCAGTCCATGGTCCCGAGCTTCACCCGTTGGCCAGAGATAGCACCCAGTCCTCTGGGCTCCCCCTCCCGGGACAGAGAAGTCCCCTTGCTCTTCAAGGTCAGTCATCACTAAAAGCCTCTGTCTGCTTGTTGGGCATTAACAGCTTGCATTGAGCAGTCCACATTTGTTAATTAAAACCCCATTTGGAGCTGGAATGAGGTATATTTGCTTGTTCAGAGGGTGCTGCTGTCTGTCACAGCGAGGCTTTGCCGTTTGGGCTGCCATGAGGGAAGGGGGCTCCCAGCTCGGATCTGCAGTTTCTACTCGCAGATTCCACGCTGCGATTTCAGGCATTCCTCCAGGTTCAGGTTGATGCATGATGTGTGTGATGTGTGGACAGTCACAGTCTTCCCCCAGCAGTTATTCGAGATCATTTACTAGTTGTTTCTGGTTGTTTATTAGTTGCTCCAGGGGAGACTAACTAACTTCCACTCCTCTCTGTGCCACCATCTTCTTCCCTCCTCTGATGTATTCTTATTACTAACATTTATCTGCCCTTTTTCTGCTCTATTAAGGAAGACATATCTCCACTCATTTTAAATCTGTAGTTCACTGCTCTTAGGTATACAAACCTCCAGGGCATCAAACAAAAAAGGAAGATTCAAAATTCTGATTTGGGGGAAGAATTTTTTAATCAAATCACTATTGTGTACTCTTTTTCTCCCACTTAAACCATGCCATTTTTGATAATTTTCTTTTTACCTTTTAAGTTTAGTTATTACTTGTCAATACTTGCCATATATTTCTGTTGTTTTGATAAATTGTATGTTAGTAATAATCATAACAAGACTTAATCCAGAATTTTCAAAAATCCTCAAAGTCTTATGGTCATGGGAAATAAAAATAAGTAATTCTAACTTAATATTTTGATTTATATATATATGTTGTAGAGGCGTAATGACAGTGATCAACACCAGATTTTCAAACACAAAAACACATAATATTAGGCTCAAATCCTGAGGAGAAACTGGAAAAGAAATATAATTTCAAGGGGAGAAGTAATTATACAAAAATTTTGACTATTGGAGACATTTTCCATATATATAATTATAAATGAACGATGGTAGATATAAAATTGCAATGACATTTTATTTAATTGTATAAACTTAGTGTTACAATAATTTTATTTTAAAATGCCAATATTTCCTATATGTTGAAAAATAACTGTTTTGCAACACTTAAACTTATGAAAAATTTTAGGTGACAACTTATATGACAACTTTTCAAAATTATTTTATAAATTGCCCAAGCAAAAACTATTTAAAGACTTCTGCCATAAATTATGCTTTAAGGACGACTTTGTTGAGGACAACTTTGTTTTATCATACATAATTAAACTGGTATACTTTAAATTAGTATAATTGGAAAGTAAGAAAGTATACCAGAATGTCTGGTACATAATTGCTCTTCAATGTTATCTCCAGGAATTCCTTTTTTTGATTCCTGCTCTCTTTAAGTGTTCTTTCTATATCTAATATGTAACTGTAATTTTCCTAACACAAGGTCCTGCAATGCATGTTTTTATGGATCAGTCTCTGCTACCTGATGGCGAGTTCATTGAGGGTAGGGGGTGTGCTTTATTAATTTATTTTTCCTGTTTTACCTGCTACATGGTAATTGTTCAAATGGAAGGAAAAATGAAGGAGTGGATAAATGGTTCTGAGTCCTAGGAAAGTATTAGGTATTCTTAAGTTATTTTACTTCTCAGGATTTTTCTCACCTGTCTCCACTGAAAATTTCTCCATTAAATATTTTCTCTGTAATCTCTGTGTGTTAATATGAATATTCAAAAATAACCACCTCCAAATAAAGTGAAAAAGTATGAGTTTTTTTTATTGTTGCTCTTATTTAGTTATGCATTGTTAGTTTTTCCTATCTACTTTTTTTTCTGTAAAGTTAAAGGATAAGAAAATATGACATACCTGTTTACAAAGCTAAAGAGCAGAACAAGTGTTCTGACATTATCTTAATGCCTCTTTCAAATAGAGGAACAGTCTGGAAGTTTAAATGTGACAGTTTGTTTTCCATTTGATTGCTTTTGGGGGCAACACTTCAGAATTCGTGATATTGGAACTATTCTAGAAAAATCCAGGGCTACTTGTCACGTTTCTTATTTCTTTCCTGTTTTGAAATTCTAAGTATAAATGCTCTTATAAAGTCTAGTAGCTTACTACTCAAAGTATGGTATTCACACCAGCAGCTTCTGTGTTACTTGGGAGCTTGTTAGAAATGCAGAATCTCAGGTTCCACCCCAGACCTACTGAATCAGAATCTGTGATATAACGAGACCACTTTGCCATAGGAGATTCATATGTGTATTAAAACTTAAGAAGTATTGCTTTAATCTTTTGCTAAGCTGTATCTAGTTATAAGTCACCTAGTTCGTCTAGTTCAAGGGCTGGCAAACTAGTTTGCCCTCTGCCTGTTTTTGTAAAGACTGTTTACAAATATTCTTTGTTGGTATACAGTCATGCCCATTCATTTTTATATATTGTCTGTGGCTGCTTCTGTGCTACCGTGGCTGAGGTGAGTAGCTATGACAGAGACTATGAGGGCCTCAAGCCTAAAGTATTTATTCTCTGGCCTTTGACAGAAAAAGTTTGCCCACCCCTGTTATATTTTTTGTTGGGCCAATTAGAACCATTCATTCATTCAACAACAAAAAAAATTGAGGGAAGTGCCTTTTTGTGTCAAGTATTTGCTAGAGGCTGCACTTGTGTGGGAGGAAAAACCTTGTTTATACGTGTTTGGAACTTGTTTTGGGGAACCATATTTGTTGTGATTCATTAGCTTTCTAGCTGGGAAGAACCAAGTAATCCTTTCTTAAGAAGGGATGAGGCCACAGGTGTGTTTCCTCTTTGTTATTCGGGAACTGTAGATAGATCTGTGTAAGCCATGCAGGCCTGAAAGACTGATCTTTCTTCACTATTGATATCCATAAAGAACTCATCAGTTTTGTTATACCCAGATCTGTGGATACATAGGATGCACGGGGAGAGTAGAAGAATCATTTTCATGTGTCAAGTTGAGTTGCAGTAGCTGTCAACATTGATTACTTAGGAATATATTCATGGAACTCCTTTATAAAATGGACTAAAACTCAATGGGAATTTCTAAAAGCTTCATCTTTGCAGTTTGAAATTGCTCTCTAAAGTGTTTTAGAGCCTCTGAAGTGACTGCTTAATTCATCAATTATTTTGATAACACAGCATGTTGATTTTTCAATATAAAATGGCACTGAACTGCGTTTCTCAATCTTTGTATGCAGTGCATTCATAATAGTACCTTTAGCCCTTTATAAAATTTAGATAGATGATATTTTATCTTTGTTGCTAGTGAATATTCAGTTTGCTTTGCTTTTAATTTGTGTCTGCTTTCTGGAACAACTTTCCAGCAGTTACGGTTTTTGGATTTTTAAGCTATTTTGATTGGATTTCTAATTTCCTTTATTTGGAGTGTAACCTCCATTTATCTGAAAAGGGGAAGGAGCTCCCTTCTCCCCCACCGTGCCTTTAATTTTTAATTCTCTCTTTTGTTTGGGGGTGGGGGTGGGATAAAACACTAATCATTTTCTTGTCAAAGAACATTTTTAACAACATTCTTATGGTGAGTACATTAGTTCATACCAGAAGAATGTCCAACAAGAAATAGATAATTAATCCGGACAGAATCCAGCAAAATTGAAAAGTGAACGTCCCTGCGGGGAGCTCTTTGTGTCATTCTTTCAGATCCTGCAGAGAAATCAATAGAGTTTGCATTGGAAGACATTGTTCCCTGTAGGGAAGTGTCTCAAGGGCACTGCAGTTTCTTACTCTGGGGAATAAAAGAGAAACTTTGCATCCCTGGCCACTGAGTTGTAAGTGCCTAGGGTGGATGGATAGTCCAGATCAGTCTGTTTAATAAATGTTCTCTCTGTTTTACTTATGCTGCTTACATACTTCTAAGCCTCTTCTGTTCAGTTAGCAGAACAGAAGTCTACACTACAAACCGCCAAATAGTTTTTCAGCAATGCAGAATGATTTAAAACACCTCTGTTGCACCTGTTTTGGAAATGGCATAGTAATGTTAAGGATGGTTAATATGAGAGTAACTTTACCACATCAATATTTTTGATTTTAAGTCACAGCTTGGGATTTAGATACATGTCTTGTATTCTTTGTCATGAAAAAGACAAAGTTGTGCAGCTATCTAGAAAATCATCAGAATAACCGTCAGTTTGATGATAGGGGACTTAAAAAAAGCAATTCAATATTATTTATTCCTCTTTGCCTTTTATCCTACAATACTGCCTTGATAATAAATTAGTCTCAGTCATTGAAAGTGTGAAATAGCTTAAACCTATACTAGTCATTTTTCAATACTTACAACCTTTAACCTCATTATGGGATAAGAAAGAATGTTATTTTTTCCATTGTTTCTGCTCCACTGATTGTGTTTCCTTAGACTCCCTCTTAGCCCCTATTATTGTATTTTGGTAACAGAAGCACCCTGTTTTATAAATTGTGTGTGCTGAATTACTTAAGAGGGCTTCACTGCATCATGATGACTTGAGTCTTTTAATTGTGAAGACAGTTTCTTTTCTTTTCATTATGAAAAGCACAGATAAGGTGGTTTTTGTAGCCTGAAGGTTTTTTTAAAACTTCTGTGTTGGAGGAAAGCATCAAGACAGAAGGAGTAAGCTGTTTTCAGGAATTTCTAGAAATAGCTCTTGGAAGTAAAATTAGATGTCTCTTCCTCTGAGAAGGAACATAGTCATTTGTACAGCACAAGAATTAGAGGCAACAGCTCTGATTCTTTGGGGATTCATATTTTCCCCATTAATTATAACAACAATGACAGTCTTTTACAGTGTGTAAAGCACATTTGTATACATTGTCTCAATGTGGCCTTTACTCTAACCCTGTGACACACTTAGAGCAGGTACTCCTGCTTTGCAGCTGGTTAAACAGAGTGAGGGAAATTAATGACTTTGCCATAGTCACACAGCTAACAAACCTTTGGGGGAGCCTAGGGTTTCTGTCTCCAATCTCATGCTTTTTCCAGTACACTCCACTGCATAGGTCTTCTTAATCTGTGTTGTTTAGTGTTGCTAAGATTCTTGTGGAAGAATAACATGGGAAAAGTATCATTCTTCCTGGAAACATAAATAGCCCCTGAAAACATATAATGTAAGCATTTGGAATGAAAATGTTCTCCAAAATCTCATCAACAAACTAAGCAAAATATTCTGGGTCATTTGTACATAAATATTCATATGTAATATGTGTATAATTTCAGATATTATCCTTCTTGTCTTATTTTTTAATTTACTTTTTGTTTGCTTTGCTCTTACTACTGAATGTTGGGTTTAGTATTCTAGGCTGACACTTTCTTTGACACTTTCAGGATTTTGTTGCATGGTCCTTCCAGTCTTGTTGCTATTGAGAAGTCTGCTGTTATTTTAAATTGTTCTTTTGCCAGTAGTGTGCATTTTGTCCCTTTTAGCTTTGAAGATTGTCTCTTTGTCTTTGCTGTTTAAAAGTCTTATTAAAATGTATCTAGGTGTTAATTTATTTTTATTTATAGATTGTCTCTTTGTCTTTGCTGTTTAAAAGTCTTATTAAAATGTATCTAGGTGTTAATTTATTTTTTTTTTATCATCATTTTATTGAGATATATTCACATACCACGCAGTCGTACAAAACAAATCGTACTTTCGATTGTTTACAGTACCATTACATAGTTGTACATTCATCACCTAAATCAATCCCTGACACCTTCATTAGCACACACACAAAAATAACAAGAATAATAATTAGAGTGAAAAAGAGCAATTGAAGTAAAAAAGAACACTGGGTACCTTTGTCTGTTTGTTTCCTTCCCCTATTTTTTTACTCATCCATCCATAAACTAGACAAATCCACAAGCTTTTAGAATCTCCTCATCTGTGGAGATATGTCTACTTGCATGTCTTTTTCTTGGATTATCCTTTGCACTCTAGGAGCTCTTTTATTTATTTTTTTTTTTATTTATTTTTTTTTAATCATCATTTTATTGAGATATATTCACATACCACGCAGTCATACAAAACAAATTGTACTTTCGATTGTTTACAGTACCATTACATAGTTGTACATTCATCACCTAAATCAATCCCTGACACCTTCATTAGCACACACACAAAAATAACAAGAATAATAATTAGAGTGAAAAAGAGTAATTGAAGTAAAAAAGAACACTGGGTACCTTTGTCTGTTTGTTTGCTTCCCCTACTTTTTTTTTTTTTTTTTTTTTTTATTGTATGATTTCACTTATTTTATTTTTTATTTTTTATTTTTTTATAATTTTTTTTTTTAATCATCATTTTATTGAGATATATTCACATACCACGCAGTCATACAAAACAAATTGTACTTTCGATTGTTTACAGTACCATTACATAGTTGTACATTCATCACCTAAATCAATCCCTGACACCTTCATTAGCACACACACAAAAATAACAAGAATAATAATTAGAGTGAAAAAGAGCAATTGAAGTAAAAAAGAACACTGGGTACCTTTGTCTGTTTGTTTGCTTTCCCTACTTTTCTACACATCCATCCATAAACTAGACAAAGTGGAGTTTGGTCCTTATGGCATTCCCAATCCCACTGTCACCCCTCATAACCTACATTTTTATACAACTGTCTTCGAGATTCATGGGTTCTGGGTTGTAGTTTAATAGTTTCAGGTATCCACCACCAGCTACCCCAATTCTTTAGAACCTAAAAAAGGTTGTCTAAAGTGTGCGTAAGAGTGCCCACCAGAGTGATCTCTCGGCTCGTTTTGGAATCTCTCTGCCACTGAAGCTTATTTCATTTCCTTTCACATCCCCCTTTTGGTCAAGAAGATGTTCTCCATCCCACGATGCCGGGTCTACATTCCTCCCCGGGAGTCATATTCCACGTTGCCAGGGAGATTCACTTCCCTGGGTGTCTGATCCCACGTAGGGGGGAGGGCAGTGATTTCACCTTTCAAGTTGGCTTAGCCAGAGAGAGAGGGCCACATCTGAGCAACAAAGAGGCATTCAGGAGGAGACTCTTAGGCACAAATACAGGGAGGCCTAGCCTCTCCTTTGCAGCAACCGTCTTCCCAAGGGTAAAACTTATGGTAGAGGGCTCAACCCATCAAACCACCAGTCCCCTATGTCTGTGGTCATGTTAGCAACCATGGAGGTGGGGTAGGCAAATACCCCTGCATTCTCCACAGGCTCCTCAAGGGGGCACTACATCTTTTTTTTTTTTTTTTTTTTCCTTGTTTGTCTTTTTTCTTTTTTTTTTCTTTTTTTTTTTTTTAACTTTCCCTTCTTTTTTAAATCAACTGTATGAAAAAAAAAGTTAAAAAGAAAACAAACATACAATAAAAGAACATTTCAAAGAGACCATAACAAGGGAGTAAGAAAAAGACAACTAACCTAAGATAACTGCTTAACTTCCAACATGTTCCTACTTTACCCCAAGAAAGTTACATAATATAGCAACATTTCAGTGAACTTGTTCCTACTACATCCATCAGAAATTAACAGACCATAGTCATTTCTGGGCATCCCCAGAACGTTAAATAGCTTATCTGTTCTTCTTGGATTATTGTTCCCCCTTCCTTAATTGCTCTCTACTGCTAGTTCCCCTACATTCTACATTATAAACCATTTGTTTTACATTTTTCAAAGTTCACATTAGTGGTAGCATATAATATTTCTCTTTTTGTGCCTGGCTTATTTCGCTCAGCATTATGTCTTCAAGGTTCATCCATGTTGTCATATGTTTCACCAGATCGTTCCTTCTTACTGCCGCGTAGTATTCCATCGTGTGTATATACCACATTTTATTTATCCACTCATCTGTTGAAGGACATTTGGGTTGTTTCCATCTCTTGGCAATTGTGAATAATGCTGCTATGAACATTGGCGTGCAGATATCTGTTCGTGTCACTGCTTTCCGATCTTCCGGGTATATACCGAGAAGTGCAATCGCTGGATCGAATGGTAGCTCTATATCTAGTTTTCTAAGGAACTGCCAGACTGACTTCCAGAGTGGCTGAACCATTATACAGTCCCACCAACAATGAATAAGAGTTCCAATTTCTCCACATCCCCTCCAGCATTTGTAGTTTCCTGTTTGTTTAATGGCAGCCATTCTAACTGGTGTTAGATGGTATCTCATTGTGGTCTTAATTTGCATCTCTCTAATAGCTAGTGAAGCTGAACATTTTTTCATGTGTTTCTTGGCCATTTGTATTTCCTCTTCAGAGAACTGTCTTTTCATATCTTTTGCCCATTTTATAATTGGGCTGTCTGTACTATTGTCATTGAGTTGTAGGATTTCTTTGTATATGCAAGATATCAGTCTTTTGTCAGATACATGGTTTCCAAAAATTTTTTCCCATTGAGTTGGCTGCCTCTTTACCTTTTTGAGAAATTCCTTTGAGGTGCAGAAACTTCTAAGCTTGAGGAGTTCCCATTTATCTATTTTCTCTTTTGTTGCTTGTGCTTTGGGTGTAAAGTCTAGGAAGTGGCCTCCTAATACAAGGTCTTGAAGATGTTTTCCTACATTATCTTCTAGGAGTTTTATGGTACTTTCTTTTATATTGAGATCTTTGGTCCATTTTGAGTTAATTTTTGTGTAGGGGGTGAGGTAGGGGTCCTCTTTCATTCTTTTGGATATGGATATCCAACTCTCCCAGCCCCATTTGTTGAAAAGACCATTATGGCTCAGTTCGGTGACTTTGGGGGCCTTATCAAAGATCAGTCGGCCATAGATCTGAGGGTCTATCTCTGAATTCTCAATTCGATTCCATTGATCTATATGTCTATCTTTGTGCCAGTACCATGCTGTTTTGGCAACTGTGGCTTTATAATAAGCTTCAAAGTCAGGGAGTGTAAGTCCTCCCACTTCGTTTTTCTTTTTTAGAGTGTCTTTAGCAATTCGAGGCATCTTCCCTTTCCAAATAAATTTGATAACTAGCTTTTCCAAGTCTGCAAAGTAGGTTGTTGGAATTTTGATTGGGATTGCATTGAATCTGTAGATGAGTTTGGGTAGAATTGACATCTTGATGACATTTAGCCTTCCTATCCATGAACATGGAATATTTTTCCATCTTTTAAGGTCCCCTTCTATTTCTTTTAGTAGAGTTATGTAGTTTTCTTTGTATAGGTCTTTTACATCTTTGGTTAAGTTTATTCCTAGGTACTTGATTTTTTTAGTTGCTATTGAAAATGGTATCTTTTTCTTGAGTGTCTCTTCAGTTTGTTCATTTCTAGCATATAGAAACATTACTGACTTATGTGCATTAATCTTGTATCCCGCTACTTTGCTGAATTTGTTTATTAGCTCTAGTAGGTGTATCGTCGATTTCTCAGGGTTTTCTAGATATAAGATCATATCATCTGCAAACAATGACAGTTTTACTTCTTCTTTTCCAATTTGGATGCCTTTTATTTCTTTGTCTTGCCGGATTGCCCTGGCTAGCACTTCCAGCACAATGTTGAATAACAGTGGTGACAGCGGGCATCCTTGTCTTGTTCCTGATCTTAGAGGGAAGGCTTTCAGTCTCTCACCATTGAGTACTATGCTGGCTGTGGGTTTTTCATATATGCTCTTTATCATGTTGAGGAAGTTTCCTTCAATTCCTACCTTTTGAAGTGTTTTTATCAAAAAGGGATGTTGGATTTTGTCAAATGCTTTTTCAGCATCTATTGAGATGATCAATTGATTTTTCCCTTTCGAGTTTTTAATGTGTTGTAATACATTGATTGTTTTTCTTATGTTGAACCATCCTTGCATGCCTGGAATGAACCCCACTTGGTCATGGTGTATGATTTTTTTAATGTGTCTTTGGATTCGATTTGCAAGTATTTTGTTGAGGATTTTTGCATCTATATTCATTAGGGAGATTGGCCGGTAGTTTTCCTTTTTTGTAGCATCTTTGCCTGGTTTTGGTATTAGATTGATGTTAGCTTCATAAAATGAGTTAGGTAGTGTTCCATTTTTTTCAATGTTTTGAAAGAGTTTGAGTAAGATTGGTGTCAGTTCTTTCTGGAAAGTTTGGTAGAATTCCCCTGTGAAGCCATCTGGCCCTGGGCATTTATTTGTGGGAAGATTTTTGATGACTGATTGGATCTCTTTGCTTGTGATGGGTTGGTTGAGGTCTTCTATTTCTTCTCTGGTCAGTCTAGGTTGTTCATATGTTTCCAGGAAATTGTCCATTTCTTCTACATTATCCAGTTTGTTGCCATACAGTTGTTCATAATATCCTCTTATAATTTTTTTAATTTCTTCAGGATCTGCAGTTATGTCACCTTTTTCATTCATTATTTTGTTTATATGGGTCTTCTCTCTTTTTGATTTTGTCAGTCTAGCTAGGGGCTTGTCAATCTTGTTGATCTTCTCAAAGAACCAACTTTTGGTGATATTTATCCTTTCTATTGTTTTTTTGTTCTCTATGTCATTTATTTCTGCTTTAATCCTTGTTATTTCTTTTCTTCTACTTGGTTTAGGATTGGTTTGCTGTTCATTTTCTAGCTTCTTCAGTTGATCCATTAGTTCTTTGATTTTGGCTCTTTCTTCCTTTTTAATATATGCGTTTAGTGCTATAAATTTCCCCCTTAGCACTGCTTTTGCTGCATCCCATAGGTTTTGGTATGTTGTGTTCTCATTTTCATTCGTCTCTATATATTTAGCAATTTCTCTTGCTATTTCTTCTTTAACCCACTGATTGTTTAGGAGTGTGTTGTTTAACCTCCAGGTATTTGTGAATTTTCTAAGTCTCTGATGGTTATTGACTTCTAATTGTATTCCATTGTGGTCAGAGAATGTGCTTTGAATAATTTCAATCTTTTTAAATTTATTGAGGCTTGTTTTATGTCCCAGCATATGATCTATTCTGGAGAAAGTTCCATGAGCACTAGAAAAGTATGTGTATCCTGGTGATTTGGGATGTAATGTCCTGTAGATGTCTGTTAAATCTAATTCATTTATCAGATTGTTTAGGTTTTCAATTTCCTTATTGGTCTTCTGTCTGGTTGATCTATCTATAGGAGAGAGTGATGTGTTGAAGTCTCCCACAATTATTGTGGAAACATCAATTGCTTCCTTTAGTTTTGCCAATGTTTCTCTCATGTATTTTGTGGCACCTTGATTGGGTGCATAGACATTTACGATTGTTATTTCTTCTTGCTGAATTGCCCCTTTTATTAGTATGTAGTGGCCTTCTTTGTCTCTCAAAACATCCCTGCATTTGAAGTCTATTTTATCTGAGATTAATATTGCTACACCTGCTTTCTTTTGGCTGTAGCTTGCATGAAATATTTTTTTCCATCCTTTCACTTTCAGTTTCTTTGTGTCCCTGTGTCTAAGATGAGTCTCTTGTATGCAACATATTGATGGTTCATTTTTTTTGATCCATTCTGCGAATCTATATCTTTTAATTGGGGAGTTTAGTCCATTTACATTCAACGTTAAAACCGTGAAGGCATTTCTTGAATCGGCCATCTTATCCTTTGGATTATGTTTGCCATATTTTTCCCTCTCTCTATTAATATCCTTTATTGTACCCATACCGAATCTCTTTAGTACTGAACCTTTCTCCAGGTCTCTCTGTCCTGTCTTTGTTTCTCTGTCTGTAGGGCTCCCTTTAGTATATCCAGTAGGGCAGGTCTCTTGTTAGCAAATTCTCTCAGCATTTCTTTGTCTGTGAAAAATTTAAGCTCTCCCTCAAATTTGAAGGAGAGCTTTGCTGGATAAAGTATTCTTGGCTGGAAATTCCTCTCACTCAGAATTTTAAATATATCGTGCCACTGCCTTCTCGCCTCCATGGTGGCTGCTGAGTAGTCACTACTTAGTCTTATGCTGTTTCCTTTGTATGTGGTGAATTGCTTTTCTCTTGCTGCTTTCAGAACTTGCTCCTTCTCTTCTATGTTTGACAGTGTGATCAGTATATGTCTCGGAGTGGGTTTATTTGGATTTATTCTATTTGGAGTTCGCTGAGCATTTATGATTTGTGTATTTATGTCGTTTAGAAGATTTGGGAAGTTTTCCCCAACAATTTCTTTGAATACTCTTCCTAGACCTTTACCCTTTTCTTCCCCTTCTGGGACACCAATGAGTCTTATATTCGGACGTTTCATATTATCTATCATATCCCTGAGGTCCATTTCGAGTTTTTCAATTTTTTTCCCCATTCTTTCTTTTATGCTTTCATTTTCCATTCTGTCATCTTCCAGGTCACTGATTCGTTGTTCAACTTCCTCTAGTCTTGTACTATGAGTGTCCAGAATCTTTTTAATTTGGTCAACAGTTTCTTTAATTTCCATAAGATCATCCATTTTTTTATTTAGTCTTGCAATGTCTTCTTTATGCTCTTCTAGGGTCTTCTTGATTTCCTTCATATCCCATACTAGGGTCTCATTGTTCATCTTTAGTTCTTTGAGTAGCTGCTCTAGGTGTGTCTCTTCTGGTCTTTTGATTTGGGTGCTTGGGCTTGGGTTATCCATATCGTCTGGTTTTTTCATATGCTTTATAATTTTCTGTTGTTTTTGGCCTCGTGGCATTTGCTGACCTTGATAGGGTTCTTTTAGGGTTTGTAGACCAGTTGAAGTCCTTATCTCTAATTTATCAGATCTACAGCTTCGTGGAGTACACTTTCTCTAACTAACCAGCAGGTGGCGTCCACGAGCCACCTGTTCTCCACAAGCCAGTTCTCCCCTGCTTAGCCTTTTTGGTGAGTGGGGGAGTGAGTCTTGTGGGGCCCAATTGGTGTACCAAGCTTGCGTGTGTAGTTGGTGTTGCCTGCCCTGTATGTGGGGCGTGTTTCTTGGCAGTCGGGGAGGGGGGGTGGCCCTAACAATCAAATCTCTCTGATGATCCTAGAGTTTTAAAGCTGCTGCAATAGTCTAATCCTTCAGTTCAGTCCTGCCACAGTTTGTCTCTGCCACTGACCCACAAGTCTTTGGTATTGGCGTATGGCTCCTGAGACTTGCAAGTGGGCCCCTCTTCCAGGCTGTGCACCCCGGGTCCTCTGTTGAGGGATGACTGTGCTATGTCACAGGTGAGTGCCGTCCCCCCAGGGCAGTTCTGGGCTGCTGGGCTGTGTTGGGAGGCTCCCAGTCTGCTCAAATGATGGCTGAATGGGGCTCTGTTAATTCACACTGCTCCCCCTTCCCAGCTCTGGGACATTCAGCTGAGGTTGCAGGGAAGGCTAATGTCCACGCCCAGTTTTGTGGTGTGTGCCTGTTATTTGAAGCACTTCCGTCACACTGGGTTGTCTGGGGCAGCTCTGGGCTATGGGGCTGGCGATGGGCAGGAGTGTTTCCTGTCCACCAGGATGGTGGCTGTGAGCGGACACCCCCCTTTTCTTGGGAAGTTGTGTTGTTTAGTGAATTTTCTCAGCCACTGGATTATTGCCTTTTGTCTCAGAGCTCTCTTAGTTCTGCTCTTGACTTGACGTGCCCAAATTTCAATTCTTTGAAGCTTTCTGTATTGAGCTTCTTAGAGTAATTGTTTTAGAAAAAGCAAAAAGGATTTAAAAAGAAAAAAAAAAAACAAAAAAAAAAAACGGCCCTCCTCAGAGATCTAATGGGTTATTGAAATGCTAATAGACAAAGCAACCAGGGCCATTAAGGAAAGGTGCACAGGGCAGAGAGATCAGCTTTGCTTCGGGATTTGCATATGCGCCTCAAGGCCTGATCTCCGCCCTTCCCCTTTCTGTGTTCACCAGAACTCCAAAAATCCTCTGCTTTTATTTTGGAGTTTTTCGTGTTGTTTTTTTTCTATGCCTGTCTCCTCTCTGCTGGGCTGGCTGCTCTCAGAGTCTCTGGTGTCTGGTCTCAGTCTATCTATGGTTGGAGTTTGAATCAGTAGAATGAGTTTCCGATAAGAGCAGCCACTGCAATTCTCCCTTCTCCTTCCCGGAGCTGACAGCCCCTCCTCCCCCGGGACTGAGCCTGGCAGGGAGGGGCGCGGGTCCCCTGGCCGCAAAAACTTACAGATTTCGCTGATCTCAGCAGTTCCACGTTTTCATGAGTGTTGTATGAAGTATGCCCAAAGACAGATTGCTCTGTGGTGTCCAGTCCACGCAGTTCTTGGCTTTTTACCTGCTTTCCTGGAGGAGTAACTAAAACATACAGCTCAGCAGTCTGCCATCTGCCCCGCCTAATTTATTTTTATTTATTTTGCTTTGACCTAAATTTGAGAATTCATGCTTTTTGTTGATTCCAGAAATTCTCAGCTGTTGTTTCTTTAAATTACTTCTCTTCTGTTCTTTTTTTTTTTTTTTTTTTTTAATCCTTTTATTTTGAAATAATTTTAAACTTACAAAAAAGTTGCAAGACAGAGTATATGCCTTCAATGGAATATTATTCAGCAATAAAAAGGAATAAGTTCTGTTATGTGCTACAGTGTGAATGAAGCATAAAAACATGCAAAGTGAAAGAAGCCAGTCACAAAAGTTAACATATTGTATGATTCCGTGTATAGGAAATGTCCAGAATAGGCACATTTACCAAGATAGAAAGTGGATGGCTGTCTCCTTAGGACTGGTGAGATTGGGGAGAAATAAAGGATTGACTGCTAATGCTTATGGGATTTCTTTTTGGGGTAAATGAGAATGTTCTAAAATTGATTGAGATTATGGTTGCCCAACTTTGTGAGTATACTAAAAACTATTGAATTGTATACTTTATTTAAATGGATGAATTATGTGGTATGTGAATTCCATCTCAAAAATGTTTTAAAAAAAGAAAAATAGTACAGAAGTCTTGTATATTTTTCATCCTGCTGACATCTTACATAAATAAAGTACAATTATCAAAACTAAGAAATTAAAAGTGGTATAATACTATTAACTAAACTACAACCTTTATTTGATATTACTAGTTTTTCTTGTAATATCCTTATACTGTTCCAGGATCTGAACTATGATCCCACATTGCATTCAGTTGTCATGTTTTCTAAATCTCTTCCAATCTGTAACAGTTCTTTAGTTTCCTTGGTTTTCATGATCTTGACATTTTTGAAGAACCCTATTGGTTATTTTATAAAATAACCCTCAGTTAGGGGTGGTCTTTTGTTTTTTCATAATTAGATTGAGGTTATGCAATTTCGCCAAGGACGCTATGTAAGCCTGATGGTACGTGATGTCAGTGTGTCTGATTACTGATCATGTAATTCTTGATTAAGTTGGTGTATCTCCACATTTTCCACTGCAAAGTTATTATTTTTTCTTTTGTAATGAATAAATATCTTGAGGGAGATACTTTGAAGTTATGAATTGTTCTTTTCTCCTCAAACGTTTGCTTGCTAATTTTAGCATCCATCAGGAGATCTTGCCTGCAAAATATATTACTGTGGTGTTTGTCTACATTTATTAATTGGAGTTCTTCTGTAAATAAGAGCTGTCCGTTCTCTCCCATTTATTTATTTATTTATTCAATTATTTGTATCAGTATGGAAAGCATGTATATTTATTTTATATTATGACCTAATTACTATTGTTGATTATTTTTGTAGTTCAAATTGTTTTGGCCACTGGGAACTCTCTTCAGATTGGCTTGTATACCCTTTCAGCAAGCCTCCATCCTTTTTTTTTTTTTTTTTTTTTTTTTAAATACTTCCTTATTTTCTGGCACCATAAGATGCAGCAGGCTTATTTTATAATTTTCCTATCCAAGCCCTGGAATCAACCACTTGTCCAAGGACCATTCTAAAATTGAACTCCTTTTGGAATTCTTGGTAGACAGGAAAGACCACCTCATTCAGCATTACATGCTTTTTTTATATTTTGCAACTTTTATCTCTCTGGCCTATATTTAGAGTGACTTTCTGTCCTTTGGGTTAGTTATTTCCATGACTGTATTTTTCATTTCTAGAGATTCTATTTGGTTCTTTTCCAAATTTGCCTCTTCTTTCTTTTATCATATCTTGTACTTTTTGTTGGGAATTAAATTTTTACATCTTAAATTCTTTTAAAGTATTTTTGCATTACTTTCTACTTGTTGTATTACCTGAGGTTTTTGGAGGTCTAAACCTGATATATGTTTCTGCTGATTATCAGTCATGTTGGACTATATATTTATATGTTTTGTAATTTTTTTGTCATGAACTCATTTTTAGAGGGGCTTATTTTTCTGTGAGAATCCTTTGGGGTACATGTTGTAGGTGTAACTTTCCAGATTGGTCCATGTGCCCTAGGAATATCCCCAGCTTTCTACCAGTTCCTATGCTTATTTATCAGCTCGGAGGTTTCTAGTTCAACGACTACACTAAGGGAGCAGACCTTCAAGGGTCCTGGTTTTATGTGGAGGTCTCAGTTCCAACTCCCTGCCTTCAATAGGCTAAAAACCACATCTCATTTCTGCATGGACATTTAAACTCAAGTTATTAGGTTACAGAAACTGACAACTTCCTTATCATACCTGTAGCCTCAATATAGATATTTCCTTCTTTGGAGGATTAGTTAGGGTTCTCTAGAGAAACAGAACCAACGAGATGTCTGTAAATATAAGATTTTATAAAAGTGTCTCATGCAACTGTGGAGATGCACGAATCCAAATTCTGTGGGGCAGGCAGTGAACTGGCAACTCCGATGAAGGTGTTCAAGGAACTCCTCAGGAAATACTTTGCAGGCTAGCCGAAGAAGAAGTGAAGGTTCTCTTTCTTTCTCCCTTAAAGGTAACTGATTGGATTAAATCCAGCTGATTGAATTCTCTCATTGTGGAAGACATGCCCTTCAATGATGTAATCAGTCACCAGTGTAGTCAATTGACTGAAGATTTAATAAACCAGCCTTCTGGTTTATTAATCAGCCGACAAATGTCCTTGCAGTAAGGGTTAGGCCAGTGCCATCACCTGGCTAAGTTGACACATGAACCTAACCATCACCTTGATAAAACCCTTTTCTTTCTCACCTGTACATTTAGTAGAATTTTGCATCTTATCAGTCATTTCAGGTGTGATCATTCATTTTGCTGGAACCAGAAGTTAATCTGTTTCATTAGAACAGATTAGTTATTGGTTAACGAGCAGTGAAGACAGAACATGTCATTAGGGCCAGTACCATGAGCCTGGCTAATCTGGTATGATTTGACTGATTGCACAGGTCAAAAGATTAGAGAGTCAGATCCACAGGGTTCAAGGAAATTGCAGTAGCAAGGTGGTAATAGGTTGAATCCAAGGAACCCTCTAGTCAGAAATGGCCCACATTTGGGAAGGTCAGAGTCGGAGAATGCAGCCTTCTTTACTAGAGGCTTTCCTGCTCCTGTTTATGTATGAGCAAGCCTAGGTTTACAAATATTCTCCTTGAGTATAGGTTACTCTCATTTAAGGTCATGGTCTGCAGCTGAGATTCTGGAATATTTTTTTCATAGTCCACATATAGAGTACCATTTCAGGCATTGTTTTTTTACCCTTTCCAGACAGATTTGATTTTAATTTTTCCAAACCTAGAGAATATTTGAAGAATGTATCTTCACTCCTCCGCCTCTCTGTACCCTTGTAGTTGGTAGCCGGAGATCTTTTTTGTTGGCCTGCAAAATGCATCAGAATGTTTGTGGCAGAGGTGAGGCTATATATACTTCTTCATGGTATCTCAAGTAATAGAACTATTTGAATGACAAGGCTGTGAACAGGTTAACCAACCTTACTTTGAGTTCTAGTCCTTTTTCTTCTCTTGTATGCAGAATATTTCTCTCTGGATGTTTTTCCATCAACTCAAATTAAACCTATCTCAAACTAAACTCATCATTTCCATCCCCCATCTCCTGCAAATATGCTCTTTCTTCCAGTTTCTCTCCTTTTTTTTATGTTGCTACTATTCACCCAGGTCTCTAGTCCCCAAACGTCTCATTTTCCAATTCATTTTAAAAGTTCTTTTAGTTCTTTTATTCTCTCAGACTTATCACTCCTCAGAGTTCCATTGCCATCGGTAGTTGATAGGTACTATTAATCTGTTATATACTTATTACCTTGTTAGGTGAAGGGGGAAAGAGAATTGTGAGATATGGTCTTTGTCTCTAAAGAACTTAATATCTAGTTGAGGAGACAGTTTACATACATGAAAATAGTGAACATTACCAGACAGCATATAATTAAATGCTAAATTTGGTGGCACAGTTTTAAGTGTTAGAAGTTAAAGGAAGGAAAGAGATAAAATGTGGGCTTGAATCCTCAGAGAAAACTTAATTGAGGACATGGGATTTGAACTATGTCTTGAAACAACATAGGTTGGTATTGGATAGGCATTTAAAGTGAGTAGAAAACAGGACCAGTTAATGAGTATTTTGAACATAAGATTTTTGGAAAACTTTGGCAGCTATCTATGTGTTGAGTACTATTGAGAAATAGGATTTGAAAGGGAGAGATAAATCACTGCTTTGACTTTGGCTACAAAACTACTGGATAAATCTTCCAAGAGTAGCATTTTAATTTTGTTTGTCCCCCAACTCAGGAACCTCTAGAAACTGTCTTTCCATTTTGATTCTGGTCCAGACTTCGTTGGTATTCTAGGTATTCTGGGATCTACCAGCCTTTTCCCACTGATACCCATATGTTTTGTGCCTACAACAGACTTGGTGTTTTGACTTATCCCTTCTATTTGCTTTTGTCATTTCTGCCTTTTTTCCATTCCTTCAAGTTCTATCTTAAAACTTACCACCTCTTAACACCTTCTCTGATGACTTCCACCCACTCACATAGCTGTCCCTCCTGAATTCCTCTGAAAATAGTTCATAATGTAATCATGTAGGTTTTCCCCCAATAATTTAGAGTGTATATATATACACTCTAAATTTTATGTGTGTGTGTGTGTGTATATATATATATACTTTCTATAAGGTGGTAATTGCTTTTAGGGGTTAGGATAATGTTTTATACTTGATTGTTCCTCTTGGTACTGTGTACCACTCAGAATATGTACTTGGTGCTGAATTGGTAGCTTTTAAGGAATTAGTTTGTTTTTTTTTATTTCAAACCCTGATGATTTGTAATATTAGGGTACTTTTTTGATGCACTTTTTTATTATGGACTTTAAGATATACGTAACAGTGATAACTTTCAAAGTATAATTTAACGAATAGAGAGCAAATTTCAAAGAATGTCATGGGTCACAGTGGCACATTATTGTAAAATATAACATACATATAGATAGGTATCAGCTTTCCATGTACAGCTCAACAAACAGTTATATAGTTAACTTCAAAAATTGTTATGGGTTACAGTTGCAAGTTTCAGTTCTTTCCTTATTATGAAATATAGGGTATATACAGAAAGGTGAAGACTTTCAAAACACAATTCAACGAATAGCTATAGAGCAAATTTCAAAGAATGTTACAGGTTACAATTCCACTGTGTCATTTACCTTCTTCCAGTTATTCCAACATCCCAGAATCTAAAAAATATGTATATATTTATATAAAGTTTCAATATTCATAGACATTTGTTAAATCTTATCTTGTTTGTTGCTACCCTTTCCTCTCACTTAATCTCTTTCTCCATCTCCAGGGGTGTGTAGGTGGTGAACACCCTAATTTTTTCATATTAAAAAGGGTTGTCGACAGTATGGGGAAGGGGGCTGCATCTGATTGTTGTTCTTAGAGGCTATTGCCTCTGGGTTTTAGGACTTGTCTGGCATAGGAACACTGGTGTATTTAAGTTTCTGAGACATAAAACTTAGTGAGTGAATCTTTTATAGAATCCCAGGTAGGGACCTAGGTATTTGGGGACTACTTTCGGCAAGGGCATGGCATACTGTGGCCTTACCCTACTGTTAGGGTACTTTTTGTAAAATTTGCCTGCTATCATGCCGGGCACATAGTACTCCCCTTAGTAAATGTTAGTTTAATCCAAGTAACTTAGTAGATCCTAAATCCAAAACCACTTTTCTGCTGTTCCATGGAAAATAGAAGACAGAAGATAATGGCTAAAATCACTGAATCCAAGTTATCTGAGAGATACTCTTTCCTCTGTTTTCTACTTTGAGTCTCTCCTTAATCTGTATTCTTAAGTATATTTTAGTCATTTATCTTTGACATCTTTTCACTTACTGCCTCATGTAGGTTTTCTAAATAATTTATGTTTGTAGATGGAGATAAATTGTGTGCGTTAACTGCAGCTTAAGAGAAGAGACTGGAGTATTTTAGAAAGATTAATCCTTATTAAACTCTAATTGATCTGTGTTGTGTACTCTTCCTGTCTATCTGAGTTTTCAAATTTTAATAAAATATCTGTAATGAAGAGATTATCTGTTATATTCAGAATTGACCTTAAGAAAACATTTGACTATCCATGAAACCAGATATTGAAATGAACTAAGAATACTATGTTTAAGGAAATAGGGTTTGGTAAAAACAACCTACATTTTGTTGGGATTTAGTTTTATTCTTTAACAGCATCTTAAAATATCTGCAGTGACTTTTAAAACAACATATTAAATTATTATTTTAAATAGTATTTCTCCTACCCCCTTTAAGAAGCTATTAGGGTAATTCAAGAGTACTAGGTTTATATATAATAATATCTCAGTGTTCTGAGTGGTGTTGTCATTTCAGTAGGGTTGAAAAACTACAAGAACTGTGTAATCCTGGCTGTAGAAATGTGCTAGTATTAGCTTACCCTTCTTTGTTTCAGGGGATGGTTCTTGGGCAGTACATATAGTCATCTGGAATTAATTAGTGTGTGTGTGCATGTGTGGGGGAGAATGAGAGAGAAAGTGATGATTAATTTTCTTGGTTAGCTAAAACAAAATAGTGAAAAAACAATTGTGTAAGGCAGACTGCATCTTCTTCAACAGTTTATGTTGGTTAAAATAATTTCTTTTTAGGGGTGGTGCCCTATACAGTCCTTAACTTCTAGGAATGTTCTTGTTCTTGTCTGAAATGTCCTGATAATAAAAGACAGTACTTCTTTTGAGTTGGGATTTCTTTAGGAATTGATTCTTTTACTTTCTTCACAGGTTGTTTGTATCCGCTCCACTTGGAATGCTCTCTCCCCAAAGCTGAGCTGTGACACAAGACCTCTCATTTTAAAAACCCTCAGTGAGCTGTTTTCTCTGGTTCCTTCCTTAACAGTCAATACAGCAGAATATGAGGTATGCATTTGAAGTTCAACAAGTTGATTGTTTCTACATTGGAAAGCCATGTGTGTTATAATAACTTTTGGAGTAAATATTCATAATCTTGTTGGCCAAAGATCCATTAGCATTTATGTTCCCAGAACATACTGATACCTTTATGGACACTTAGGAGTAGGAAGATATCTACCCTTATCAATTTTGCATCTTTAAGACTTTTTTACATAAAGAACACCAAGTCTTCTCACTTGCCAAGTAACCAAATCAATGCTAACATGTTGTATTAAAAGAGTTATCGTCAAGATTTTAAACAGTAAGTGTGTTTAAAATACTGTTTCTAAAATAGCAGAATTCATAACAGTTTAAGTTTATTTTGTTAATGTTTTAAGTTCTGTAAAGTAACTTACAAGAACTTTAACAAAGGCGGGGTAGATTCTTCCAATATTATGGATTTATTGACGTTTGTGTTTTCTAGCTTTGCCATGGAGTTTTAATTTTTATGTTAGTTCACATTTTCTATATTGTCTATAATTTTGAGGACCATTGCAAAATCAAACTGTGTCATAGAGGAAAATAATTTTATGAATTGCTTGGTGTTTGTCATTGTAGTGAGTTAAAACACTTAGTGGTAGAATCTTTTCTATAAGATTCATATATTGCTGCATAACTTTTCCTTCAATATCTCTTATCTGAAGTGAAATGAGGAGTCAGGGCGTGCTGAATTAATTTCTTTCTCCACTTTTGTAAACTGTTATCTCTTTCATGCTCACCTTTTTTCCTTTTCCTTCCAAGAGAATCCGTTGATTTTCAGTTGCAGTCTCATTGTACTTTTAGTTTGATTTAGTGCTTCACAAACTTTGATAAACTACTGTTCCATTAGGTTCCAGTAATAGTCCTTTGCCACATGTGATTAGACAGGATTTTAAGGTAATACTTCTTTTAATCATTCTAAATGCTGTGCAAAGAATAAAATAAAATTTGTCCTTACTGAGGATACAGTGCCTAACACAGTGCCTAGCACATAATGTGAATTCATCAAGTAATTATGGAATGAATGAATGAACCAGTATTGGGCTTTTGGGGCTTTTGATTTAAGGTATTAAAAAAAGAATCAGTTTGTGTATTCTAGAATATTTAGTTCACCAACAGTCTTTTTTATGACTACTATTCATAGGTTCTTGCTCTAATGTTGTCAGAGATTCTGTAGGACTGCTGATTAGCAGCTAAAATTAAAATCCAAAGTTAAGGGTATGTTATGTACATTTATTTTCTGTTTTCAAGGGTTGAAATCATATATTTTGTATTGCTTGTATTTTGAGTTGTTGAGATTTAATTACGGGTTAATATATGAAGTGGTTTGTGTGACGGTTTCTTACGTTTGCTTCCCCATGGCTATGAATTGTCTTTTGAACTAGGTGTCTGCCCCTCTCCGTCCCCACTCCCACCACCTGATTTTACATTCTTTTCCACTGGCATCTTATTTTTATTCATCTTCATGCTTATATAACATTAGGATTCCTCTTGTGTTCAGAGAGACTTCTTGGGGACCTTTGCATTCATTCCTTCCCTCCCAGTTGAAGGGCTCCTTTCAGTGACCATATTCCCCTTGGAAGCAGAAGTGAAGAAACAGTAGAGGGAGACACCTCTCTCTCTCTCTCTCCCCCTCCTTCTCTCTCTCTTTCTCTCCGCCCCCCGCTTCTCTTTCTCTCTGTGTGTGTTTGGATAATTTGTTTTCTTTTTCCTGCCTGGAATTTGCTTGCATGAATGTTAGAGTTGAATTTAATTTTCCCAAAACATTTCTGAGTTCATTATTATCCTTTAATCACCTCAGGGTCTGCATTTGCCTCATCTGTAACACCTTGCAGAATCTAGCCTCATTCTACTTCTCTGTGACCTGCATTCCAGGAAAGCTAGACCACTTGTAGTTTCCTATTGCTATCTTCAAGCTATCTTCAAACTTCCTCTGTTTCTTTTCCTTTGTTCATGTTGTTTGTCTAGAATTGCCTTCCTTTTAATCTCTAATTTTAAAACATATTTTAGGAAATAAAGGATTGGTTTAACTCATTCCATCCTTTAAAAATTTATCTGCAAGCAGGAGTCTTTTGTTCCCAAAGTCCTTTATCCATATCATTCTTAGGGCAACTATTTCTATTTTAATTTATAGAAATATGCTTACATACATTATTTTCCCTGTTAAATATAAGCTTGTTGAAAATAAAGTCCATGTTTCAGTTACATTGTATTCTCTGAATTGCTTTGTACAGTGTTTGGTACATTTATTCATTGACTCAGAACATATTTATTAAAACTGTGCTAGGCCTTATAGATACAAATAAATAATAATAGATACTATTTTTTAGTATCTCTCATATTTCCAGCATTCTTCTAGTTACTTTATACCAATTAGTTCTAATATCTGAAAAGAAGGTATTATTTTTTATTTTCTAGGCAAAGCAGTGGAGGTATTGAGAAGTCCATTCATTCACCAAACAAATATTTATTAAGTACTTGTTATGTGTTAGACAAGTAACTTGACCAAGATAGTAGTTACTAAGTGAAAGCTTGTGTTTAAACTGAGGACTTCCTAGTTCCATAGCCTGTATTTTCCATTATGTCGTATTGTCAGTCCCTTGCCTCCGGAGGGTTAAAGGTTGGTAATGAGATAAACATAAGCAGTGATAATTATAACATTTTATTAGTACAGTTTATTAAACGGCCATGAGACTGTGGTAGTGAAAGTAACCAACATTCTTAGAAGGACTTTGAGGAAACTTGGTACCATTTGACATGGGTCTTGAAGAATTAATAAAATGCTGGTTCCCATTGAATTTAGGGAATAGAATGTGCAAAGGCAAGGAGGTACAGAAGAACCTTATATGATTTAGAAAGGTAAGAAGTTAGATGTGGCTGAAATGAAGATGACTCTGAGCGTTGGAAGACAAAAGACTTTTTGTGCTCAATCAATTATTTTAGTAATTATTTGTCATCTGTGAAGAACTGTTCTAGGCTCTGTGATCTAGGCATTTTAAATTAAAAAGAACAGCCATTGCCCTAAGGAGTGTGTGTCTTGTATCTTATGACAGCTTGGAGTGGGGAGAACCCTTTTCTGGGTAGGGGATAAGGAATAGTGACCTTTTCATTTTATGAATGATGGGTAAATATAGATTAAGTCAATTATTGGTGGTATAATTTTAAAAGTGATGGATTTTCCACTATTTTCTACTTAAGGCTGTTTGTTTTCTGCTTTATCTTTGTCTTAAAATTTTATTTTGGTGTTTGTTGATTTTTCAGAATTTTAAAGTTCAAGTCCTCAGCTTCCTCTGGACTCACACCCAAAACAAGGTACTATAATAAGGGTGCCAGTGAAACAGAAGAAAGCTGGGGAACAAAGTGTAAAATAAGACTCTAAGAATAAAAAATACAACTCCCTTGAAATAATGACTTCCTGATTTTAAAAACTTGTGACATAAGTTTGTGTTTTAACAATTATTCTCAATTTATGTCAATTAATACATTTGCATTAAAAAGTGAACTTAATGGGAATGTTTTGGTAATGGATGACGGTAATAGTAGCACAACATTGTGAATGTAATTAACGGTACTGAAATATATATCTGAATGTGGATAAAAGGGGAAATGTTAGGTTATGTATATGGTTACAGAATAAAAATTTTTAAAAAATCCATGGAACTGTACTACACAAATAATGAACCCTAAGTTAAACCATGAAGTATAGTTAATAGCTCAGTATAAAAATATGTTTTCATCAATTGTATCAAATGTACCACACCAATGCAAGGTGTAAATAATAGGGTGGTATATGGGAATCCTGTATTTTATGCATGATTTTTCTGAAAACCCACAACTTCTCTATTAAAAATATAGTGAACGTAATAAACTTTATGAATATGACAAATATGAAGAGAGGCTTTTGCCATTATCTCATATTTTCATGGGATCCTTCCCCTTTTCTACTTTGCCCCCTCCCAGACCAATAAGGCTACCAAACAAACAAAAAATCTGGTCAGTTTTCAGATGTCATTTCCAATCAAGGAGTATAGAGAAGAGAGTAGGGTGATACTCCTCTCCTGGGTGAAAGCATTTAGATTCCAAAAAGCTAACCTATCCCATTATTAGATGGAGAATCAGAACCCAAACCCAAGCCTATCAGATTATCTTTTGGGGACTTGAGCAATTAGGAGTTATTTTATGTTTAATGTCCAAAGTAGGATAAAAATTTTGTGCTTCTGACCCTTCTGCCCAGTAATGTTTTCTCTCTATTCTCTCATTGGGATAGATGCTCCAGAAATATGTTTACTACTGATAATTTTTTCCATTTGTTCTTACTTTTCTCCTCACACCATTTCACTATTCCCTCAATATTTTCTTTAGATATAAATGAGGATAAAGTTCCTTGATCTCTCTTCTGAAATTGCTAATAAATATCCTTTTGGTTTAAACAAGGCTTGAATACCATTCTAAATTACTGATTTAGAACCTGGAGGTTGGTGAGGGAGAGTTTTCTTTCTTCCTCCAGAGTTGATGTTTAATATTTTGTTTCCTTTGTTTGTTTGCTTTTTGTTTATCTCCATCTAGGATCCAGTTGTTGCAAATGCTGCATATAAATCTCTGTCACACTTAGTGCAGGAGATCATACCATTCTTCATTGCCTGAAAGGTAGGCATTTGTTTCTCACTGTACCTCTTTCCTACTGGGTTTTTGCAACTCTATCTGTATCACCCCTCTTAGGAGATCCTTACCTGATTGCTGTTTGTGGAACTCCAGATATGTTGTCCATGAAAGATAAGAATTCATGTTCATATTTTGTTTAATCTGTAAAGACTGTAGATAATGGAATTTAAAATCTCTTTGAAACAGTATGAGAGATACTATGATGCAAATGAAATTTTCTTAAGGTGCCGGGATATTTGCTACATACATTTTACCATGCCCCTGCTCTAGAAGATTTGCACCACGTAGGGAACTGCTTTGGTCAAGTCAGTGCACCATCTTGGCCTTCATAAGACAGAAGTTTTATACCACCTATGCAGCCAGAGATCTTTATTTGTGATATAGAATTGAGATGCCATGTGAAAAATATTTGCCATTTGTTAGTATAGTGTGAAATAATCTGTAGATTTGCCTCAGAGAACTGAATAAAAGTATCAGTGTCTTTAAGGGTTAGCACATAGTATAACATTATCTCAATTTTCAGACTAAACTAAAACATACAGCATTTTCTAGTATCTGCCTAATATAACCAACCTTAAAATTATAAGGTCATGTTGAGGAGTTAAATGCCTCATTTCACCTTTAATGTCATCACTAATTCAAGTGCATGCAGATGTTTGTACGGTAGACATTGTGTTGGATGAAGTTATGTATAACATTACCAGAATCCATCCTTGAGTTCAAACCGCGAGAAGCTATGACATGAATTTCTTAGAATCCTCAGGCATTAAAATGGTCTGACTTTTTCTTCTGGATTGAGTTTGTACAGGGATTAGATGCCAGTAGGAGCCTGGCAGACTTCTATTTACTTAGTTGAATTGGGGCCACTCTATCATGGGGGGCTAAAGACAGGTTCTTATAAACTTAAATTATAAGGCATGACTCCCTCATTAATTGTGGATTCATAAAGGCAGATTGACCAGCTTGGCATGCAGTTATCACAAATGGGAAGGCTTAAGAAAAGGTGTTCTGTGGAGTATAAATTAAAAGATCAGACTTCAGACTGTACTTCTGTGACTAGCAATATCTATAGCTGCTAAAAAAAAATTTTTAAGGAAGGCAAGAAAAGTAAAAAAGCATAAAAGAGCTACATATAAATCTGATGCACAAACTCTTACCAATAGATTTGCTCCAGCATCTGGAAAGATACCTTTTTATTATTATTTTTAATAAGCAATTGCTCATTAAAGTCACAGCATAGCAATTACCTTTATTTTTAACTCTTATTCCTAAAATTTTCCAGTTGGAATATTTTAGCATTTTTAATTATTAAAATTCTCACATACTGTTAACTATTTAAAATCTACCTCTTTAAATAGTATAACATGTTTATATCTACCTTAGAGCCATTTTCAGTTTTTGATTGTTAAGAGTTTATTCTCAGTTAAATGATATAATCATTCAAATGTTAGCTACTTCCTTAATACAACTTTTCTGTACAATCTGGTCGCTGAATGGACTTAAATAGTTCTTCATATCTTCCAACATAAAGGGTAATGATATCTTAGGGTTGGGATTTCTATATGTTTGGGTTTTCACTCTCAGAATGTGAAGAGCTATCAGGGAAAGCTCATATAAGCTTATCCTTTCATAGCCATGATTTTGATTATTTTTTTTCTGTCCTAATCCCCTTCTGGGATATGACCTGCCCCCAGAAGTAACAATGGCTTACTATTATGGATATTCTCAACTGGGGTTGGGTAGAAAGGGCATAAATGGTTTGAAGGAGTCCTCCCCACTCTGACCCCCAGCTTCTGATAAAGGACATGTCATTTTCATATGGAAAATCATTGCTTCTAAGACTGCACCATGCTTTCTTCCTCTTCTTTTTGGTACTGCTTTTAAGTTTGGTTCTTTGAATACCTAAAAACAAAAAGTCCAGAAAGTCGTCAGTGTGTTCATGTCCCAAACAAATCTCCAATGGCTAAGGATACACCAAGTCAGCTCTCCACTTCTGTTTCATAGATGATGGCAATGATGTGAAACTGAGGATTATTTACTATGAAAACACATTTTCAAATGTTTCAAAAGCCAGGCCAGGTAGGGACTTCTATTATAGAAAAACTAAAATTCTTCCCTTTGTCGGAGAATACCCACTCTACATGGATGGCAAGTGGTTCACAAAGCTTAAGGTTACCCATATACCTTTCCAGTGAAAGTACGTCCACATTCTCTTTCCACCTTATGAAATAAACTTTTAAATGAGCTCACTGTGAATTTAAAGTAGAAATAGAAATTTTAATAAGATAATGCATCCTTACCAAAGTAGCTGTACTAACTTCAGCTTCTTCTGTAAATGCTACCCTTCTTTAAATTTACTAAAGAATATTTGTTGTTGACTGGTGAGTGTTCTAATTTGCTAATGCTGCTGGAATGCAAAACACCGGAGATGGATTGGCTTTTATAAAAGGGGGTTTATTTGGTTCCACAGTTACAGTCTTAAGTCCATAAAGTGTCCAAGGTAACACATCAGCAATCGGGTACCTTCACTGGAGGATGGCCAATGGTGTCCAGAAAACCTCTGTTAGCTGGGAAGGCACGTGGCTGGCGTCTGCTCCAAAGTTCTGATTTCAAAATGGCTTTCTCCCAGGACGTTCCTCTCTAGGCTGCAGTTCCTCAAAAATGTCACTCCTAGTTGCACTTGGGATATTTGTCCTCTCTCAGCTTCTCTGGAGCAAGAGTCTGCTTTCAACAGCCATTTTCAAACTATCTCTCATCTGCAGCTCCTGTGCTTTCTTCAAAGTGTCCCTCTTGGCTGTAGCTCCTCTTCAAAATATCACTCACAGCTGCACTGAGTTCCCTCTGCCTGTCAGCTCATTTATATGGCTCCACTGATCAAGGCCCACCCTGAATGGGTGGGGCCATGCCTCCATGGAAATATCTCATCAGTGTTATCACCTACAGTTGGATGGGGCGCATTTCCATGCAAATCTAATCAGCACCAAAACTAATCTAATCTGCTCCACAAGACTGTATCAAAGAATATGGCTTTCTCTGGGGAACATAATACATTCAAACTGGCACAGTGAGCATCAATTTATACTCAATAAGCTTGTTGAAAGCTGACAGGCTGGGTAGAACAAAAGGAGTAGGAAGAGTTTGCAGACATCAGAAGGAATATTTAGGGTTGAGTGAAACAGTATGCCTAAGATAAGATGGAAATTGTCAGTAGTAGAACTGAATGAAATACCATGAGTTAGGGATTTGAATACCAAATTCATTAACTTATGTTTCTTGTCATTGTTGTGTTCTCAGGAAGTTCTGTGGGATTAGAGGTGATAGACTCCTAATACTTGCCTTAGTTTCATAATTATTTATTGGAAATCTAAGAGCTAAGCCCTGACTTTTGAAATGGGAATGTTGCATGAATATATGTGTTTTGTTAGTTTGTAAAAATATCATTAATCATTTTACACTTGCATATCTAAAATTGGCACAAAAATTTACTAGCCGCCTTTGAAGGCTTGTTGATTCTAATGTTGAAAAATAGATGCAAATTTTTTTTCCCATTTAGTTTATATTTATTCTGTTCTTTTTATTTAGTTATCCTTCCCCCCTGCCTTCTGGCACCAAGAAAACTATAGAGGGGTTTTTCTGGTAAGAGAATCAGTAATGGATAAACATTTAGATGGAAGATTGATTCTCCTCTCTGACTTGGGTTCATTAAAAAATATTCAGCTATTTAAAAATTGAACTTTTAATTATAGATATCTTAAAATAGATTGTTTTGTTGATTTCTACAGTTAATTTTAGCAGTGAGTAATATAAAAGAAGTAATTATGCACCCAGAGTTGGTATAAATATGGTGTAAGCAGTTTGGCTTTGATTAACCTGAATGTCACTGCATTCATCAGAAGCCAGTTTGTTTTTTTTTGTTTTTTTTTAATGAATTTATGCAGGTACTTCTCATGTTCCAAATAAAATTCTTTATTTTTGCACAAATTCCTGGATTTTCATAGATTACATGTACAGAAAAGTGGTTGAAAGGTTATCTGGCTTAGAACCCACAGTGATGCTTTTTGTAGGCTAAGCTTTCCGGTATGCAACTTGAGCAGATTTTAAAAATAATTTGTTATATATTTGACCTTCCATTTAGGTTTTTTTCAACAAAGCTTAGCTATAATTGGAAAAGTTTATTTGTTCTCTGTGTGTATTTTTAAATACATGCAGTTTTCCTGGGTGTTTCAGCAGCTAAGGTAATATAATTGCCAAAAGTTTATAACATTAACAGGTATTCTTTCATATGACTCCTCTTGATTCGCCTCAGTTTTACTCACATTGATCTTATTCCTTTGTTGCACACAAACCTAGGGAAAAGACAGGAGTTAGCATAGGAAAGCTGGAAAGAACAAAATCTTTAAGAGGTGAGCAGAGGAGGAGGGAAATGTAATGGAATTAAGGTCTAACAATAGGTGCTAAATTGTCAAGGAGAATCTACTAACCTTTGAGGAAACAAAATTGAAGAAATGATCATATCCTTATAAGTACTTAGACTGTATCACCATACTTAAACATCAGTAATCCATGATTTCTTTGTTAAAATATATGCATATGTGAGATGTGGCAATATGCTATTTACTGCATAGCAGGTAATTAGTATAGTTACCCAGTTATGTGAATGCAGAATTTGATAATTTAAGATGATGGGTTGATATTCTTTATCACCAACTCTATAAGTCCTTCTATAGCGGCTGTCAGAAATATCGATGGCCTGGTTGCTGTTATTCATTTTAAGTAATTTAAGTTTACTGAGCAGTAAGACTAGATGAGATAAAATATGTACAAAAATAATCATATCCCTTTATCTTAAATAATTCTGGAATCAGAGGCATTGGGTCATATGGCGTGGTTCACACACCAGTTAAAGGCCCTTCTGAAGGTTCTTCCTTTCTTTTCTTTCTTTTTTTTTTTTTAATATTGTTGTCTTCTTTTCCCTCCTTCCTTCTTTTCTTTCTTTTTCAAACAGTTTTATTGAGCTATAATTCACATACCATACAATTCACGCATTTGAATTATACAATTCAATGGTTTTAGTGTCTTCACACAGTTGTGCAACCATCACCACAATCTAAGTTTAGAACAATTTTGTCCCCCCAAAAGAAACCTGATTAGTCTTCCCCTAGCCCTAAGAAATCTATAATTTAGTTTGGGCTTTACGGGTTTGCCTATTTTGGACACTTCATTTGGGAGGAATCATATAATACGTGGCCTTTTGTGACTGGCTGCTTTCACATACTGTAATGTTTTCAAGGTTCATTCATGTTATAGCATGTATCAATACTTCATTCCTTTTTATGGCTGACTAATATTCCATACGTTATTCTGTTTAATCATTCATCAGTTGACTGGACATTTTATTTGCTTCTACTTTTTGGCTATTACGAATAATGCTGCTATGAACATTCATGTACAAATTTCTATGTAGTCATATATTTTCACTTCTCTTGGTTATATACCTAGGAACAGAATTGCTGGGCCATATGGTAACTCTGTGTTTAACTTTTTGAGGAAGTGTCAAACTATTTCCTAAATGAATCTACCATTTTACATTCCCACCAGTAGTGCATAATAAGGCTTCTGATTTCTCCATATCCTCACCATCCTTCTGAGCTTTCATACTAGCTTAAATGCTCACCTCTGCCTTCTATCTCCCCAAGTCCCTTGTCATTTGTGATTATGTTATATAACAGAGCTTCCCAGCATTGGTGTACCACCAGTGGGTTACCATCTAGTGTCCACCTGATCCATTTCCAACTGTACCATTGTGGACTGGTTAGAATCTCTAAGACAACTCTTAGTAATGATACACTTGGCAAATTCCAAGTAAGTATGCAGACCAGGGTAACATAGAAAACACTGCTTGTCAGAACCAAAGGGTTTGCAAATATCCTAGGATTTCTCTGGTCTGTGATGATATCAAATCAGGGAGGCTTGTCTGATTGTTATTTCTTTAATTATGGCTGGTTCAGCCCTCTGAGAATTAGGTACTCAGTATTGAATCAGAATAAAATCTTGTCTTAAAAAGTGCTCCAGTAGTCAGGTTGCTTTCAGTCCCCCTTCACCAGTGATGAGAACACAAGTTATGGTTGAAAGACTTCATTGGAATTGAGCTTATTATTCTTAAAGAAAAGCGTTTCCTCTCTGCTTTCTTGTATCTCCCTGCAAGAATCCTGACTCAGTGCAGTTCCTAAATGGAACAGTGCTTTGGGGACCTATGAAGAAGACAGTCTGCAGGAAGTGTTAATTATTTCTAAAAATAACTCTGGGAGACAGGCTAATGGTAATGACTGGGTTCTGGCACTTTATGGTTATAGCAACCACTTTTTGTATATTTTGATTTCCTCCCCTAATGCTTAATTGTCTCCATGTGGGCTTTATGATGGTATATCATTCAAAATATTAAAAATTTAATTAATTGCTTGACAGTGACATCTTATGGAAACTACAATAGTGATAATCTTTTTTTCATTTTTTATTTTTGGCTCAAACAAACCTAAGTAATCACAGAACAACCATGAAATCTTCCAAATTGCAAATTAGACATATCAAAGTATAGCTACAAATTATAGATTTTAGTGTTATTATATTCCATAGCAACTAACTGCCAGGTCTAAAAAAAAAAAAATCAGCTAAAGTACTCCATCCCTTCCTAATCTCTACTATATATACTCCACCAGAAGATTTAAAGCTTTGGCATAGAGGTAGGGGCTGGAACCATAAATTTAAAAAAAAAAGTATTAAGACAAGGCAAGTATTTAAGTATAAGCCAAAGAAGTTCAATATATTGAATGCATCAGTGTTTTTTATATTGTCTCATGGTGTAAAATTTTATTAATTTTCTGTAAGAGTCATTGCTTATGCTGGCTTAAGGTAATTTTCTCACTGTATTGCTATTAGTTCTTTAAATGGATCTGAGAGTGTATCTAATAAGATGACTACTGTTTGTTATTTAGTTAATCTGGTAAATGCACAGACTTTTTTTTTTTAATTGTTTTAATGGGCTCTCAACATTGTAGAATGATAGAGTCAAACTCAGTTTTCAAATCTGGACACACAATGGGCAAAGGAAAGATTTCACATCTTTTAGAATTACCATTTCTATCTTGTTATCATTTTAGATAAGACCAGAAATTCATAATCCCGATGAGCTAGAGATGACTGAAGAGGAAGATGATGAGGGAGATGAAAAGGATATAGATCTTTCTGTTCCTGGCTCCTGCTATTTGAATCTGTTGTCACTTACTGCTCCTTCAGTTTTACCAGGTAATTCTATTTAGTGGCTAGAAAGCTAGCAGTTTTCAGTGATTTTACCTGTCTGATTAACTGTGTTCTTATGTGATATATACATACTATAGCTTACGTTAAGCTTAAGTGTTTATTTTTTAACTGAAATACTAAATGCACTCATCTGTTTTTTAACAGATTACTCTAATTTTATAGTGTTCGACACATACCAAAAAAATATTAGACTAGAGAAAAATTGAACTGTAAAACTAGTTTAAACAACCATTTTCACTGAAAAAGTATAATTAATTTGTAGTGGGACTTTAGGTTAACTGGTTCAAATAATGATTCTTTATTATATAAACTGAGTGAAAAAGTCATTAGAATCTTTCTTCAGACATATAAAGGGTAGTTTCATCATTGTAAATTTATTCTTTCTATAACATTATTCCAAAGACATTGCTGATATTTGAGAACTATAAATTAATTGCTGTTTCTAAATGGATCATATTGTGTGGTCATTCAGTTATGATAAAAAGTTGACATGAGTTTTTACGTTTTAAAAAATTTACCCCAAGGCTTGCATGTGCTAATCACTCTATATGGATGTTGTGTTTAGAAATATTGATGTGCCTCTATTACTGTATACCCTTCCCAAGAAACAGTAGGTGGTCCCATCTGAGAAATTTGTATGATTATGGACTATGATAGGGAATTTACATTTTATTTTACATTTTGTTTTCCGACTAATGAAAAGATGTCCCAACTGATCCATTGTTTGGCCCCAATTCTACCTTGCATGTTAATAGATGTAAAAATGTAATTTCCAAAAGTGAAGTTCAATAAAACAATAAATGTCATCTTATCCTCTCTTAATCATAAACACACTAGCCTGTAATATTGGAATTTTTTTTTCTTGGGTTTCATCCCTCATGGAAATTCCTGGGAAATTGAGCCAAATGTATACTATTGATTTCTAGACAAAGGTCCTGTCCTGAATACTCCCTCCTTTTATAGAGAAAACTAAATGGCACAACTTAAACAAAGAGTTTACCTTTTCTTCTCTCCTGATACCTTGAACAAGACTCAAAGACTTGCTCCCTGTTCCTCTTTTCTGTTCTCCCTTGGACTCTGGAGTCTAGATCCTCCCCTCTAGTTAATACCCAGTGAGCCTAAGAAAGGAAAAAGCCTCCAGTTATCCAAAGTTTCTCTTCTATCCTAAAGCCACCTTAGCGTCATAAACCCTTTTGGGCCTCTTTAATGCCTTTGTTCACTCTTACATGGATCCTCAACCATAGTCTTTGTGGTATTAGAAGAAATAGGGGAGAATATTTTGCCAAAGTGTGCTGTTGTTTCTGTCCTCCCAGTAGGTGCAATGCTGTGGTGGCCATTAACTGGCCCTCCTACGTTGTTAGTATTTGATGGTTGCCAGAGCCTTTCCCTGGGAACAAAGGGGGAGGTATTTGAAAATAACAACTGTATCCATTTGAGAGAATTCAATAATTGAGTTCAAGAAACCTGTGGGTGGTCCAGATGTCATCTGTGTCTGACAAAGCATGCCATCATGGGCAGAATATTTCACTTTTCTCTTCTTCACTTTCCCTGTGATTATGAGGAGACTAAAAAGAGAACCAGGAAAAAGCACCAACCTTAGAAATCCTGTACCCTGAGAGGTGCAGGGTAGATGATACATACTAGGTCTCCAGGTGCTATATAGGCAGAAAACTGGATTGTACTGAAAGTAAGTGAATCCTCGCCCCTTTCTCCTCTAAATCCCTTTCAAATGAACACAAAATCAGCTGCAAAGTAAATTTAGTAATTTGCATTATTTTAAATAGGGCTGTTACTGGTATTGATTTTTAGAAACTTTTAAAAAATAATTTTAAACATACAAGAAGTTGTGAAAGTAATTTAGAGAGTTCTCATGTTTACCCAAGTATTCCCGTTGGTAACATCTTAGATAACCATAGTACAATATTAAAACTGGAAAATTGACATTGGTACAATATCAAAGACCTATTTGGATTCCACCGATTTTTTTCATATAGTATTTAAATTTTTGATTTTGACTTTTTTTTTTTAACTCAACATAATATCATTGAGATCCATACAAATTGTTGCATGTAGCAGTTGTTCTTTCCTTTTTATTGCTGAGTAGTATTCCATTGTATGGATGTACCACAGTTTGTTTATCCACTTACCTGTTGTAGGATATTTGGATTGTTTTAAAACTTTATATTCTATGGACTTTCAGCTTCTTTTCAAATTCACACATGGTCATTTGGAAGGAAGAGACTAGGGGAAGTGTCAAAGATAATGGTAGAAAATCCTGGTTGCTAGCTTAGTTACTTGGGGAAGATGGGGCTCAGTGTATCAGGTACACTCTATCTCATTGCATTTCACTATCTTTTGAACTATTCTCTGGCTATAATTATTTAAGAATCCCTTGTTTGCTGCAAGTTTGACAGATAGACAAATTTCCATTCCTAGGTTAGACTTTCTTCCTTGGCTCCCAAAGTGGTGTTTAGTCCCTGTTCAGATGTGTACCTGGCCCTTGACATATATTAGCTGCTGCCAGAAGAGGATTCCTCTGGAAAAGCATGAAATTACCTTCCTTTTCTCCTTTCATACCTTGGCTGCTCTATCATCCCAAAAGGATGATTCATAAGTATATTCTGAAAAGTGTACATACATACATGTGTATGTAGGAATTGGAGCATATGTCCTGTAGTTGGATGTTACTCATGTCTTTCATTTAAGTGATGTATTGATCAGGGTCCTTACAGAAAAGGGAAGGCACATTCAGCTGGAATAACTGAGAACAGTTTATTAAGGGGTCTATTTACACTTGTGTTGTCAAAATTAAGGGAAATTCACAAGAGATGGTGAATCATTCCAGCGAAGTTAATGTTCCTATGTCTGAAGAGGTAAGGAAAGGGAGCAGCTCCAGAATAAGAGAACATGTGTGTCATATGATAAGGCTGCCTACGGGATCCACGGCCTTCAAAAGAGGTATACGGGCAACCTGCAGCAAACCCGCAAGAAGGTATCTGGGAAATGCATCCCTTGGCCTCACTCTTTTTCTGCTGTTTGTCCTACCAATTGGGTGAACCCAACCAAAAGCCAGAGGACAAGGGAGCCTGTTGATGCAGTCCCTAAGGAGTTGTTCTTCCAGGACTCGGGGTTGATAAGGGTGGAGAGTGGATCTGGGGGGGGCAAATGGAAAACACCTCAGACAGGTGTTCTCTGAGCTTTAAACAAGAGAAGCTTGGCTGCACCTAAGAGGGTTCAGTATTGAAAAGACAGAACTGGGCACATAATGGATGTACCAGTGAGTATTTGCTGCCTTTAATTGAATCATGGTCATTTTAAGGAGACTTTTAGATCCATTTGGAATGAAATTCTGGTTTAGTTAGATGGATCCTTGATTTCTATTCCTATAATGAGAGGTACATGCAGTGGTTTTTGTTTTCTACTCTGTAAGACTTGTTTAGTTCTGTCTTTTGATGTTCCCATTTCTTCATTGGACAACTTCTAGTGGTACAAAGGAAAATGACACAAACATAAACCTATAGTTTTATCAAGTATCTTGTTTGGGCATCCTTTTGTCTTCTGGTCCCAAATTGCTATGTTTTCTTTTAATAAGTAAAATAGCAAAACAGACCCTGAGCTTAATTAGAGGAAACACAAGCAAAGAAATGATGAATTAATATTTAGTTTTTATTCATTGTATGGATATGGTTACAGAAATGAAAGCCTTCTCTGAAAAGACCTATATGATAAGAATGAGGCAGTCATGTGAAAATCTGGCAGTAGTATTGAAAATGGAAGGACCGACAAATGCAGTGGCCTCAATTAGATATGAACTTTGTGTTTCTGAGGAATGGAAAGAAAGCTATATGGAAGTGTGACCAGGAGGGAGAGTGGTAGATGAGGAATCACAGGCAGGGTCAAGAGCTAGATCATGGAAGTCCCTGATTATGGCCTGAGATGTGTATTTTATTCTGCACAGTGAAAAACCACTGGAAGATTTTAGGGAGGGAAATGACTTAAAATTCTGGCTTCTGGGTAGAGAAAGTGTGTAAGGGGTAGTCATGAGGAGAAGAAATAAAGAAACTATTTTTTTTTTTTTTTTTTTTTTTTACATTGTCTATATTTTATTGGCTTTTGCTTGAGATTCCATGTGTTTTTAATGCAATCTAGGCAAAAAAGACAATAAAAGGAGATGACACAGAATGTAACTCTAAGACAAACTTTGATGCCAGTTTTGCTGAATTAATAAATTGATGAAGTATTTGCAAGTTTGTCTCTGTTTCATCTTTTGTACAAACTTGAATCATTATTTACACAGAAGAAAAGATAATGCAGAAGAGGGAAAATCACTTCCAGAAAATATTTTATTCATGTCTAAGGAATTATTAGGCACCCATTGGGTTGCAAAAACACATCTTCTACCATATACTGGATCCAATTTGGCAGCCATGTTTGGAACCACTGAATATCTATTTAAAATCATGGAATGCTTTTTTAGTTATTTATGGAGGTTATTTAGAAACCAACTCCAATGATATACAAATTCAGCGTTTTTGTCTGTAAGATGATTTTAGATGTCAAATAGGTAACAGGTATGGCATTTGAAAAACCATCCATACTGTGAGGAACCAATCTATTTTTTTTTTTTTTATCATCATTTTATTGAGATATATTCACATACCACACAGTCGTACAAAACAAATCGTACTTTCGATTGTTTACAGTACCATTACATAGTTGTACATTCATCACCTAAATCAATCCCTGACACCTTCATTAGCACACACACAAAAATAACAAGAATAATAATTAGAGTGAAAAAGAGCAATTGAAGTAAAAAAGAACACTGGGTACCTTTGTCTGTTTGTTTCCTTCCCCTATTTTTTTACTCATCCAACCATAAACTAGACAAAGTGGAGTGTGGTCCTTATGGCTTTCCCAATCCCATTGACACCCCTCATAAGCTACATTTTTATACAACTGTCTTCGAGATTCATGGGTTCTGGGTTGTAGTTTGATAGTTTCAGGTATCCACCACCAGCTACCCCAATTCTTCAGAACCTAAAAAGGGTTGTCTAAAGTGTGCGTAAGAGTGCCCACCAGAGTGACCTCTCGGCTCGTTTTGGAATCTCTCTGCCACTGAAGCTTATTTCATTTCCTTTCACATCCCCCTTTTGGTCAAGAAGATGTTCTCCATCCCACGATGCCGGGTCTACATTCCTCCCCGGGAGTCATATTCCACGTTGCCAGGGAGATTCACTCCCCTGGGTGTCTGATCCCACGTAGGGGGGAGGGCAGTGATTTCACCTTTCAAGTTGGCTTAGCCAGAGAGAGAGGGCCACATCTGAGCAACAAAGAGGCATTCAGGAGGAGACTCTTAGGCACAAATATAGGGAGGCCTAGCCTCTCCTTTGCAGCAACCGTCTTCCCAAGGGTAAAACTTATGGTAGAGGGCTCAACCCATCAAACCACCAGTCCCCTATGTCTGTGGTCATGTGAGCAACCATGGAGGTGGGGTAGGCGAATACCCCTGCATTCTCCACAGGCTCCTCAAGGGGGCACTACATCATTTTTTTTCCCTTGTTTTTCTTTCTTTCTTTTATTTTATTTTTTTTAACTTTCCCTTCTTTTTTAAATCAACTGTATGAAAAAAAAAGTTAAAAAGAAAACAAACATACAATAAAAGAACATTTCAAAGAGACCATAACAAGGGAGTAAGAAAAAGACAACTAACCTAAGATAACTGCTTAACTTCCAACATGTTCCTACTTTACCCCCAAGAAAGTTACATAATATAGCAACCTTTCTGTGAACTTGTTCCTACTATATCCATCAGAAATTAACAGACCATAGTCATTTCTGGGCATCCCCAGAACGTTAAATAGCTTATCTGTTCTTCTTGGAATATTGTTCCCCCTTCCTTAATTGCTCTCTACTGCTAGTTCCCCTACATTCTACATTATAAACCATTTGTTTTACATTTTTCAAAGTTCACATTAGTGGTAGCATATAATATTTCTCTTTTTGTGCCTGGCTTATTTCGCTCAGCATTATGTCTTCAAGGTTCATCCATGTTGTCATATGTTTCACGAGATCGTTCCTTCCTACTGCCCGCGTAGTATTCCATCGTGTGTATATACCACATTTATTTATCCACTCATCTGTTGAAGGACATTTGGGTTGTTTCCATCTCTTGGCAATTGTGAATAATGCTGCTATGAACATTGGTGTGCAGATATCTGTTCGTGTCACTGCTTTCCGATCTTCCGGGTATATACCGAGAAGTGCAATCGCTGGATCGAATGGTAGCTCTATATCTAGTTTTCTAAGGAACTGCCAGACTGACTTCCAGAGTGGCTGAACCATTATACAGTCCCACCAACAATGAATAAGAGTTCCAATTTCTCCACATCCCCTCCAGCATTTGTAGTTTCCTGTTTGTTTAATGGCAGCCATTCTAACCGGTGTTAGATGGTATCTCATTGTGGTTTTAATTTGCATCTCTCTAATAGCTAGTGAAGCTGAACATTTTTTCATGTGTTTCTTGGCCATTTGTATTTCCTCTTCAGAGAACTGTCTTTTCATATCTTTTGCCCATTTTATAATTGGGCTGTCTGTACTATTGTCATTGAGTTGTAGGATTTCTTTGTATATGCAAGATATCAGTCTTTTGTCAGATACATGGTTTCCAAAAATTTTTTCCCATTGAGTTGGCTGCCTCTTTACCTTTTTGAGAAATTCCTTTGGGGTGCAGAAACTTCTAAGCTTGAGGAGTTCCCATTTATCTATTTTTTCTTTTGTTGCTTGTGCTTTGGGTGTAAAGTCTAGGAAGTGGCCGCCTAATACAAGGTCTTGAAGATGTTTTCCTACATTATCTTCTAGGAGTTTTATGGTACTTTCTTTTATATTGAGATCTTTGGTCCATTTTGAGTTAATTTTTGTGTAGGGGGTGAGGTAGGGGTCCTCTTTCATTCTTTTGGATATGGATATCCAACTCTCCCAGCCCCATTTGTTGAAAAGACCATTATGGCTCAGTTCAGTGACTTTGGGGGCCTTATCAAAGATCAGTCGCCCATAGATCTGAGGGTCTATCTCTGAATTCTCAATTCGATTCCATTGATCTATATGTCTATCTTTGTGCCAGTACCATGCTGTTTTGGCAACTGTGGCTTTATAATAAGCTTCAAAGTCAGGGAGTGTAAGTCCTCCCACTTCGTTTTTCTTTTTTAGAGTGTCTTTAGCAATTCGAGGCATCTTCCCTTTCCAAATAAATTTGATAACTAGCTTTTCCAAGTCTGCAAAGTAGGTTGTTGGAATTTTGATTGGGATTGCATTGAATCTGTAGATGATTTTGGGTAGAATTGACATCTTAATGACATTAAGCCTTCCTATCCATGAACATGGAATATTTTTCCATCTTTTAAGGTCCCCTTCTATTTCTTTTAGTAGAGTTATGTAGTTTTCTTTGTATAGGTCTTTTACATCTTTGGTTAAGTTTATTCCTAGGTACTTGATTTTTTTAGTTGCTATTGAAAATGGTATCTTTTTCTTGAGTGTCTCTTCAGTTTGTTCATTTCTAGCATATAGAAACATTACTGACTTATGTGCATTAATCTTGTATCCCGCTACTTTGCTAAATTTGTTTATTAGCTCTAGTAGCTGTATTGTCGATTTCTCAGGGTTTTCTAGATATAAGATCATATCGTCTGCAAACAATGACAGTTTTACTTCTTCTTTTCCAATTTGGATGCCTTTTATTTCTTTGTCTTGCCGGATTGCCCTGGCTAGCACTTCCAGCACAATGTTGAATAACAGTGGTGACAGCGGGCATCCTTGTCTTCTTCCTGATCTTAGAGGGAAGGCTTTCAGTCTCTCACCATTGAGTACTATGCTGGCTGTGGGTTTCTCATATATGCTCTTTATCATGTTGAGGAAGTTTCCTTCAATTCCTACCTTTTGAAGTGTTTTTATCAAAAAGGGATGTTGGATTTTGTCAAATGCTTTTTCAGCATCTATTGAGATGATCAATTGATTTTTCCCTTTCGAGTTTTTAATGTGTTGTAATACATTGATTGTTTTTCTTATGTTGAACCATCCTTGCATGCCTGGAATGAACCCCACTTGGTCATGGTGTATGATATTTTTAATGTGTCTTTGGATTCGATTTGCAAGTATTTTGTTGAGGATTTTTGCATCTATATTCATTAGGGAGATTGGCCGGTAGTTTTCCTTTTTTGTAGCATCTTTGCCTGGTTTTGGTATTAGATTGATGTTAGCTTCATAAAATGAGTTAGGTAGTGTTCCATTTTCTTCAATGTTTTGAAAGAGTTTGAGTAAGATTGGTGTCAGTTCTTTCTGGAAGTTTGGTAGAATTCCCCTGTGAAGCCATCTGGCCCTGGGCATTTATTTGTGGGAAGATTTTTGATGACTGATTGGATCTCTTTGCTTTTGATGGGTTGGTTGAGGTCTTCTGTTTCTTCTCTGGTCAGTCTAGGTTGTTCATATGTTTCCAGGAAATTGTCCATTTCTTCTACATTGTCCAGTTTGTTGCCATACAGTTGTTCATAATATCCTCTTATAATTTTTTTAATTTCTTCAGGATCTGCAGTTATGTCACCTTTTTCATTCATTATTTTGTTTATATGGGTCTTCTCTCTTTTTGATTTTGTCAGTCTAGCTAGGGGCTTGTCAATCTTGTTGATCTTCTCAAAGAACCAACTTTTGGTGATATTTATCCTCTCTATTGTTTTTTTGTTCTCTATGTCATTTATTTCTGCTTTAATCCTTGTTATTTCTTTTCTTGTACTTGGTTTAGGATTGGTTTCCTGTTCATTTTCTAGCTTCTTCAGTTGATCCATTAGTTCTTTGATTTTGGCTCTTTCTTCCTTTTTAACATATGCGTTTAGTGCTATAAATTTCCCCCTTAGCACTGCTTTTGCTGCATCCCATAGGTTTTGGTATGTTGTGTTCTCATTTTCATTCGTCTCTATATATTTAGCAGTTTCTCTTGCTGTTTCTTCTTTAACCCACTGATTGTTTAGGAGTGTGTTGTTTAACCTCCAGGTATTTGTGAATTTTCTATGTCTCTGATGGTTATTGACTTCTAATTGTATTCCATTGTGGTCAGAGAATGTGCTTTGAATAATTTCAATCTTTTTAAATTTATTGAGGCTTGTTTTATGTCCCAGCATATGATCTATTCTGGAGAAAGTTCCATGAGCACTAGAAAAGTATGTGTATCCTGGTGATTTGGGATGTAATGTCCTGTATATGTCTGTTAAATCTAATTCATTTATCAGATTGTTTAGGTTTTCAATTTCCTTATTGGTCTTCTGTCTGGTTGATCTATCTATAGGAGAGAGTGATGTGTTGAAGTCTCCCACAATTATTGTGGAACATCAATTGCTTCCTTTAGTTTTGCCAGTGTTTCTCTCATGTATTTTGTGGCACCTTGGTTGGGTGCATAGACATTTACGATTGTTATTTCTTCTTGCTGAATTGCCCCTTTTATTAGTATGTAGTGGCCTTCTTTGTCTCTCAAAACATCCCTGCATTTGAAGTCTATTTTATCTGAGATTAATATTGCTACACCTGCTTTCTTTTGGCTGTTGCTTGCATGAAATATTTTTCTCATTCCTTTCACTTTCTGTTTCTTTGTGTCCCTGTGTCTAAGATGAGTCTCTTATATGCAACATACTGATGGTTCATTTTTTTTGATCCATTCTGCGAATCTATATCTTTTAATTGGGGAGTTTAATCCATTTACATTCAACGTTATAACCGTGAAGGCATTTCTTGAATCAGCCATCTTATCCTTTGGTTTATGTTTGCCATATTTTTCCCCTCTCTCTATTAATATCCTTTATTGTACCCATACCGAACCTCTTTAGTACTGAACCTTTCTCCAAGTCTCTCTGTCCTTTCTTTGTTTCTCTGTCTGTAGGGCTCCCTTTAGTATCTCCAGTAGGGCAGGTCTCTTGTTAGCAAATTCTCTCAGCATTTGTTTGTCTGTGAAAAATTTAAGCTCTCCCTCAAATTTGAAGGAGAGCTTTGCTGGATAAAGTATTCTTGGCTGGAAATTTTTCTCACTCAGAATTTTAAATATATCATGCCACTGCCTTCTCGCCTCCATGGTGGCTGCTGAGTAGTCACTACTTAGTCTTATGCTGTTTCCTTTGTATGTGGTGAATTGCTTTTCTCTTGCTGCTTTCAGAACTTGCTCCTTCTCTTCTGTGTTTGACAGTGTGATCAGTATATGTCTCGGAGTGGGTTTATTTGGATTTATTCTATTTGGGGTTCGCTGAGCATTTATGATTTGTGTATTTATGTTGTTTAGAAGATTTGGGAAATTTTCCCCAACAATTTCTTTGAATACTCTTCCTAGACCTTTAGCCTTTTCTTCCCCTTCTGGGACACCAATGAGTCTTATATTTGGACGTTTCATATTATCTGTCATATCCCTGAGGTCCATTTCGATTTTTTCAATTTTTTTCCCCATTCTTTCTTTTATGCTTTCATTTTCCATTCTGTCATCTTCCAGGTCACTGATTCGTTGTTCAACTTCCTCTAGTCTTGTACTATGAGTGTCCAGAATCTTTTTAATTTGGTCAACAGTTTCTTTAATTTCCATAAGATCATCCATTTTTTATTTAGTCTTGCAATGTCTTCTTTATGTTCTTCTAGAGTCTTCTTGATTTCCTTTATATCCCTTACTATGGTCTCATTGTTCATCTTTAGTTCTTTGAGTAGCTGCTCTAGGTGCTGTGTCTCTTCTGGTCTTTTGATTTGGGTGCTTGGGCTTGGGTTATCCATATCGTCTGGTTTTTTCATATGCTTTATAATTTTCTGTTGTTTTTGGCCTCGTGGCATTTGCTGAACTTGATAGGGTTCTTTTAGGGTTTGTAGACCTATTGAAGTCCTTATCTCTAATTTATCAGATCTACAGCTTCGTGGAGTACACTTTCTCTAACTAACCAGAAGGTGGCGTCCACGAGCCACCTGTTCTCCACAAGCCAGTTCTCCCCTGCTTAGCCTTTTTGGTGAGTGGGGGAGTGAGTCTTGTGGGGCCCAATTGGTGTACCAAGCTTGCGTGTGTAGTTGGTGTTGCCTGCCCTGTATGTGGGGCATGTTTCTGGGCAGTCAGCGAGGAGGGGTGGCCCTAACAATCAAATCTCCCTGGTGATCCTAGAGTTTTAAAGCTGCTGCAATAGTCTAATCCTTCAGTTCAGTCCTGCCACAGTTTGTCTCTGCCACTGACCCACAAGTCCTTGTTATTGGCGTATGGCTCCTGAGACTTGCAAGTGGGCCCCTCTTTCAGGCTGTGCACCCCGGGTCCTCTGTTGAGGGATGACTGTGCTATGTCACAGGTGAGTGCCGTCCCCCCAGGGCAGTTCTGGGCTGCTGGGCTGTGTAGGGAGGCTCCCAGTCTGCTCAAATGATGGCTGAATGGGGCTTTGTTAATTCACACTGCTCCTCCTTCCCAACTCTGGGACAAACAGCTGAGGCTGCAGGAAAGGCTAATGTCCACGCCCAGTTTTGTGGTGTGTGCCTGTTATTTGAAGCACTTCTGTCACACTGGGTTGTCTGGGGCAGCTCTGGGCTATGGGGCTGGCGATGGGCAGGAGTGTTTCCTGTCCACCAGGATGGTGGCTGTGAGCGGACACCCCCCTTTTCTTGGGAAGTTGTGGTGTTTAGTGAATTTTCTCAGCCACTGAATTATTGCCTTTTGTCTCAGAGCTCTCTTAGTTCTGCTCTTGACTTGACGTGCCCAAATTGAAAGTCTTTGAAGCTTTCTGTATTGGGCTTCTTAGAGTAGTTGTTTTAGAAAAAGAAAAAAGGATTAAAAAAAAAAAAAAAAAAAAAAAAAAGGTTCCTCCTCAGAGATCTAATGGGTTATTGAAATGCTAAGAGACAAAGCAACCAGGGCCATTAAGGAAAGGTCCACAGGGCAGAGTGATCGGCTTTTCTTCGGGATTTGCATATGCGCCTTAGGGCCTGAGCTCTGCCCTTCCCCTTTCTGTGTTCACCGGAACTCCAAAAATCCTCTGCTTTTATTTTGGAGTTTTTCGTGTTGTTTTTTTTTTTTCTATGCCTGTCTTCTCTCTGCTGGGCTGGCTGCTCTCAGATTCTCTGGTGTCTGGTCTCAGTCTATCTATGGTTGGAGTCTTGATCAGTAGAATGAGTTTCTGATAAGAGCAGTCACTGCAGTTCTCCCTTCTCCTTCCAGGAGCTGACAGCCCCTCCTAGCACGGGACTGAGCCTGGCAGGGAGGGGCGCGGGTCCCCTGGCTGCAAAAACTTACAGATTTCGCTGATCTCAGCAGTTCGACATTTTCATGAGTGTTGTATGAAGTATGCCCAAAGACAGATTGCTCTGTGGTGTCCAGTCCACGCAGTTCCTGGCTTTCTACCTACTTTCCTGGAGGAGTAACTGAAACATAGAGCTCACCAGTCTGCCATCTTGCCCCGCCTCCAAGAAACTAGTTTTTATAAGAGAAATGAGGACTAGGCATGTAGCAATGAAGGAGACAAGTGGATAGATTTGGGATATATTTTGAAGGTTGAGCCAGAAGGACTTGTGAGTGCACTAGATAAAAGGAGTAAGAGAAAGAGGAATTAAGAATGACTCTTATGCTTTTAAGCTTGCTGGGTACAATGTTCCGATTTGGAGAAGACTAAGAGGGGGGTGGGGATCAAGACTTCTTTTTTTTGCCATGTGAAGTTGGGCCTGAAGTATGGCTAAATTGTTTATTTATGAGTCAAGCATAAATGTTTTTCTTCTAGAATACTGTATTTACTTTTATTTCCTTTTTATCCTTTTTCAGCGTTAGAGGAATTTTTTGTATCACTTGTGAAGCAAGAAATGGTGAATATGCCACGTGGAGTGTATCACTCTGCATTAAAAGGAGGTGCCCGCTCAGACCAAGGAAAGACTGTAGCAGGAATCCCCAGTTTTATATTGAAAATGTATGAAACAAACAAGCAACCAGGATTGAAACCTGGCTTAGCAGGTGAGCATAGTGAATAGTATTCAGGTACAAGTTTTAAATGTTATGATTTAACTTCTGCTTCCAAGTAGGATATAATAGATAACAGCAGGACATTGTTGCCCTTGACAACAACTGGACACAGCTGGATAAATTACAAAAATTTACAAATCACATTTTAAAAGGCATCAGAAAAATGTAGGTGCAAATATGAATAGATGGGCTTAAGTTCCAAAATGGGGGAAGCATTTTAGAGCTGTGTTTTCCTTTCCTTGGGAACATTCATTGATTCTGTTTATGGGCAAAAGTATTGGGCAGGCCTAAGGCCTTCAACAGAAACCTGTTAGAGTAAAGAGAAACCAGGAAAGCTTTTAGTGTTGCATAGGGTTGGGGTGACAAATTGGGAATTTTCCCAAAATACATTTATTGAATTCTGAGTTTACACAGTGTTCCGGCTTGCTAATGCTGCCAGTTGCAAAATACCAGAAATGGATTGGCTTTTATAAAGGGGGTTTATTTGGTTACACAGTTACAGTCTAAAGGCCATTAAGTGTCCAAGGTAAGGCATCAACAATAGGGTACCTTCACTGAAGGATGGCCAGTGGTGTCCGGAAAACCTGTTAGCTGGGAAGGTATGTGGCTGGCATCTGCTCCAGAAGGCAAAGTGGCTTTCTGTGTCTGGGGCTGTGTGTCTCTTTTTCAAGTACTCCAGTGATCCAATAAAGAACCACCTGAATTGGTGGGGCAACACCTCCATGGAAATAATCCAATGAAAGGTCTCACCCACAGGTGATTGAGTCACATCTCCATGGAAATGCTGAACCAATAGGTTCCAACCTAATTAACACTAATATGTCTGCCCCCTAATTCATCAAAGAATATGGCTTTTGGCGGGACATAATATATCCAAACTAGCACACACAGAAAGCTAAAGACCTAGGTTGAAAGCTTCCTAAAGACAAAATGAAATCTCCTTCTGTCATGTGGTTCTTAGGAACCAATGACTGGCTAGGAGAAGGGTCCTGAAAACAAAGCATACAAGAGGTGAAAGCCCTGGAAAGAGTGGTGAATTGATACTGAAGATTTACAGCTCTTTTCACCTGGGTGCACTGGCCACAGGTGGAGGCTGAGAATTCAGGCAGGAGGCTAGTGCAGGATGCAGAGAAACCAACAGAGATCTTGGCATTCATGTGGTACTGGAGTGACAAAATCTGGGACTTTAGGGACCTGAAACATACAACCTATTTCTCCCTCAAGTTATTTTCCAGATTTTGAAGCTCTATGAGATGGAACACTAAAGAACTAAGCTAAAAACCTCTGAAGGACGGATCTGAATCTCCCATAATCTTTCATGACTGAGGAGTCAAAGATCCATTAGACTATCAGTTGAGAATCTTGGAGGGGAAGGGCATGCCCTAGGGTCAGGAGTGGACCAGAGGTAGATGGAGCCTTACCAAAACTGATCAAACCTAACCCAACTCAGTTTCTCTGCCTAACAAAGGAGAGGAGAAACTCCTCTCTGATAAAAGATAACTGTTTAGCGATTCAATGGTTCTTTCACCTATTGTCCAGCATACAATGAGAAGGTACGAGACATATGAAGAGGGAAGAAGTTAGAAATGAAGGGAATATTTCATGAAGATAAAGATGTCACCCCAACAGGAAAATATTACAAATCTAATCAGTATACACAAAATATTATAGCTTCAATTATATATATATATGTAGTTTCAATATATGGCAAAAATTAACACAACTAAAAGAAGAAACAGACAATCTACCATAATATTTGAAAACTTTGAAATATCCTTTTTAAGTTGGCAGCTCAAGCATTGTCAAAATATCTGAACCCTATGAACAAACTTCCCTTAATTGACATATAAAACATTGTACCTTTCAATTACAGAATTCATATTCTTTTTAATTTCACATGAAAATTTAGTGTGAATAACCATATGGCAAATTTCAAAAAATTTTAAACTATTGAAATTATTAGGGTGTGTCTTCTAATTACCATGGGATTAAGCTAAAAATAACAAAAAGATAATTAGAAAACCTCCAGTAGCCAGAAAATTTATAAATAATCCATGGATCAAAGAAAAATATCAAAATGGAAATTAGAAATTAGGAAATATATTGAACTGAATCATAATGAAGACAAGCGACATCAAAACTTGTGGGGTGCAGATAAAACAGTGTTTAGAGGGAAGTTTGTACATTCAATGCACATATTAGAAAAGAAGAAAACAAAAATTCATGATTTAAACCTCCATCTTAAGAAGCTTGGAAAAAAACAGCAAACCAAACTTAAAGGAAGTATAAGGGACTCAGTAATAAAGATAAGAACAAACATCAGTGTGATAGAAAACGTAAAATAAAATTGCTAAAGCCAAAAGTTGATTCTTTGAAAAGTTTAATGAAGGTAATAAAGCCATTTTAAGTCTGATCAACAAAATAGAGAAAACACAAATGACCTATATTAAGAGGAAAAAGGAGACCTCTACAGTCCCTATTACATTCAAAATGATAAAAGAATATTGTGAAGAATTTAGCCTATAAATTTCACAATTTGGATGATACATACAAATTCTTCAAAATACACAAATTAGCAAAACAAGAGGAGAAAGAGACTATTTGAATAGTTTGATATCTATTAAAGAAACTGGATCTGTAACTATAAATCTTCCCATATTGTACTGGAGGTCATAGCTAATGCAGTAAGCCAAGAAAGAGAAATAAAAGTTATAAGGTTTAGAAAGAAATATATAAAATAGTTATTATTTGCAGATGACATGGTTGGGTACATGGAAAATTCAAAGTAATCTATAAACTAATTGTTAGTATTAATAAATGAATTCAGCAAGGTCACTGAATATACATAAAGGCCAATATATAAAAATAAATTGTATACTTTTTATATACAGTATCAAATAGAAAATTAAATTTAAAACTATGCTATTTATAATAAAAAAAAAAAAAAAAAAAAAAAAGCCAAAAACCAAGTACCCAAAATAAATTTTGTAAAAGATGTGTAAAACTTTTTCACTTGAAAACTGTAAGATATATTGAGAGAAATTCAAGGAGTCCTAATAAATGTTCTTAGACTAGTAGACTTCATATTCTTAATATGTCAATTCTCCCAAATTATTATATAGATTCGATCCAATCCCAATCAATATCTCAGTTTTTGGAAATTGACAAACTGATTATAATTTATGAGGAAATGTAAAAGGACAAAAATAGAAAATGAACCTTGAAGAAGAAAGCAAAGTAGGAGGTAAAAGAATTGAAAAGACATTTCAAGAAAAGGATATCCAGATGTCCGATAAACATGTGAAAAGTGGTCAATTTCATTAGTCATCAGAGAAGTGCAAATGAAGACCACAATAAGATACTACCACACACCCACCAGAATGGCTAAAATGAAAAAAAGATGGAAAATTGAAAGCTTTGGTAAATATGTGGAAAACCAGAAGTGCTGTTGAGAATGTTGTTATAACCACTTTGGAAAACTGTTTGGTACTGAACAAATTCATACTGTTACCCAGCAATTTCATTCTAAGGGATAAACCAAAATGACATCACCAAAAGACATATTCACAGCATATGAATATCCATATGAATGCTATGAATGTTCATATCAGTACTATTTGAGTAGCTCTAAACCAGAAACTAGCTAAATGCCTGTTGACAGTAGAATGGATAACTAAATTGCAGTATATTCACGTGATGGAATATTATTCAGCAATGAGAATGGATATACTGGAATTGCCAATAATTCTTGCAGTGATTATGTTGAGTGCAAGAAGCCAGGTACAAAAGTATATACAGTCTAATTCTATTTATATGAAGTACAAGTGTAGACAAAATGGTTGGAAGTTAGGCTACACTTTGTGGGAGGTGGGGTATGATTGGAAGAAGGCATGAGGAAGGGCTTTTGGGTTGTTGATGTTTTATTTCTTAACTTGGGTGCTGATTATACATGTTTGTTCAGGTTGTGAAAATTCATTGAGCAGTATGTGTATGATTGTGCATTTTCTCTATATATCATATTTCAATGAAAGATTTTTAAAATTGTAACGATCTCTACATTTTGAATTATCTTGATCCTTGATCAAGTATCTTCTCATTGGTTCAAGATTACTCAAGTAGTTTCCAAGACTATCCTAATCATCTTTCAACACTTGACTGCTGCCTTTACTTTCAAATGACACTGAGGACTGGCTGGATCTAGAAGTTCAGTTGAGAATTTAATTAACCAGAGTGGGAAGGGCAGGAAGAAGGCTTAGAGGTCCTAGGAAAAGAAAGAAGTGAATGTATGTAAGTGCAGGTTTGAGGGAAAACTTGTACACCTGTGGGTAAAAGCTAAAGGCACCAATGCTATCTAGGGTTTACAAAGATTATTATGTCCAGGCATTTCTCTTTAATTGAAATTAATTTTAAAAAAAATAATAATTAGAAACTCTAGAAGTAACTGCTTACAAAATTTAAAATGAGCATTTAAACCAGAGTGATGAATTGAAAATGTATTCATTTATTTACAGATTAATATTGCACTTATAAATGACTTGTAAATAAGAGATATTTTAAATATATTAACTTTTTATGTCTCTTCTATCTTTTCTTATAGACCAGTAATCAAAAATCATAATTTCTCTTTTTATTTTAAAATCTCCCTATTCAGATTGATTAAATATGGATCCTTGAGAATCTAAATAATGAATTTTTTTGCCATAAAATATTTTTTTATAAGTTTCTTTTTTTCTTAAAGGTGGTATGTTATTTTGCTATGATGTTTCAACATATCAGAGTAAAGATGGCAAACCACTGAATCGATTGATGGCCAGTAGAGGACGAAGTTTCAAGCAGATATCACTTGCTCTTGTACATGAGGTAGGTACCTCCCCATTCTTTCCAAAGGCTCTTCTTTCTTTGTATATTTTGGGATTTCTCTCCTTCATTTTATATTTGTGAAATTTGCTATTTGTTGGCAAATACTGATCACCAATAATGTTAATTTTTCTTTTTATCATTCTTTTAAAGGCAACCAAAATAGCTGATCCAACTGAATACTAAAATATTTTAATGTATTTCTGAAAAAAACTGGCATGCTTCCCCTGCTGTCTAATTATTAGGAAGTAGTGTCTAGGAATTTGGTTTGTTTCATCAGTGTTTAACTTCCATTGTTCAGAATAAATATCAGCTTATTTTTAAAAAAATAATATTGCCTGTTTCTCAATTCCAATCCTTTCCAGGTATATAGGGCACCTGTGTTTATATTTTATGAGTGTTGGAAATTAACAGTGGGGAAAAGTATACAGAAAAAAAAATGTATAGAAAAAAAAGTATACAGAAAAAAATCCTTGGCTTCAGTGTTTATTTTATTTTTCCTTTAAGCTACCCTGTAAAATAAGATTGTGTGATGCCATAAGATGATTTGCATGAAACCTGCTCATTGCAGATTGTAGTAATGGCAGGTAAAAGAGGGGAATTTATATTTTTGTTATTTTTAAATTGTATTACACTTAGTTACTCATTCAGATGTATACAAATTAAAATGCTTGAATGAATAACAAAACAAAATATCTCAGCAAAGAGGTTTATTTTATATAATTCAGACGACATGGGTGATTTCTACTTTGGTTTCCTCCCTAGCATCTCATTAGTTGGCATGGAGAAGGGAGTGATTTGATGACTTTGTGTTCTTGAACTGTGTTTCAGTTTTTGAAGGCCAACTAAAGCAGTAAGCCTTAATGGAAAGTGATTATCATTCAAAATATAACCATCAGGAAATAGTGTTAATGTGAGGGTCAGCAGAAGATATCTGATAATTGAACTAATGGTATCAAAACTTATGAAGTGAGAATAGACAAATTCTGTGGGGGTGAATGCTTGTATTGTAAAGGGCCTAGAAAAAATCAGAAAAGAGATTTGAGGAGTCAAGGGACACAATTACCAAGTCAATGGTAGGATTTCAGTTTGGATTCCATCTTCTGCCTACTATAGAATCCTGGCTTCCATGTCCATTTGTAAAACTAGGCTAAGATAAGGAATGAGCATGTAGTTTCTCAAACAATGTACAACAAATAATATGAATTTTATGAGCTCGTTAACAACAATAACATTTGCAATAATAATAGCTAATACTGAGCCTAGGCAGTTTTAAATTGCTATATATGTGTTAATGCCCTGAAGTATCTCATTCTACCATCTTGATAGGGGCAGGCCTCTGCTGTTTTTATTTAGATCTCGCAATTGTTAATAGTTCTCACAAACTACATATTAGTTAAATCAAGTAATTTTCAATGCCTTGGAGAACTACCTATTTAATGAAATCTGCAAAGAATTCTTTTAGAAAGTGTTATATCCTCTTCTTTTTGAAAAGTTTGTCTTTTCATTGATTTTTCTCTAAGGGAAGCTTTCCCATGCTACTTTGGAAGACTCATTGATCAAATTCTGATTTGGGGTTTGGTCTGATGTACCATGAGTAGTTCTACTTAATTGTTGTTCTGTTTAGGTTTCTCCAAAACTGAAGTCCTCCTTCTCTCTCTTTGCTCTTTTGTACAGTTATGATTAGGGGTCATTTCAGATCTACTAGGGTTTCTCCAATCTTAAGTGACTGTTCTCTTCTGCTCTGATTTATAATTACTTCTTCTCATCCTGAGATTAAGTTGACTCCTGTTGGTGAGGAAGCTGAAGATGAGTGACAGTTTCCTTCCCTGAAATTTGCTTCCTGTCCTGTCATCCTTTGGCATTAGGTGGCATGTCACTGTCACCTAATTAGATGATGCTGTTTTGTCCCTGACTGAGAATGGCAGTCGTGCTTCATTATTTCCTCCATCTTTGAGCAATTTTTGTTTGTGCATATTTTCCTGATCCTGCCACTGCTACCCAACCATATTTCTGTGCCAGCATTAGGTAATGAGCTCTTTTTTTTTTTTTTTTTTTCCATTTTTATTTGGGGAAGCCTTTTCCAGCTTATTGGCAGCACTACTCTGAATGAATCTTTGGTTCTATCATATCTTTTTTTTTAAGTGAACATAATTTTATTTTTTTTACCTTATACATTATTTTTATTTTTTTTCTGCCTTTAAAATTTTTTCCCCAGATGCCCTAAAGTATGTGTGATATAATCCATCATTTGTAATATAAAAAGTATATTTATCTTTTCCTTTCAGTTCTTTTTTATTTTAAAAACATATTTCTTATGAAGAACATGGAATAGTGTTAGCAGTTGTGTAAGGTGAAACAAATTGAATAGGAATTCTAAATAATAATGGAAAAAAGTGGTATCTGTGCTTATTACACATTCCCTCTAGAAAACACTGTGAAAAGTATGGTTTGCTGTATTTTAGATACTCCATAATTACTATGTGATGTAAGTTGTTATGGTAACTGGGTTGTTCCCCCTCCTATTAAATAACAGAGTAAATGTTGCTTGAGACGTGGTTGAATTGTCAGCTTTCAAGCTAATGTTATTCTGATGGAGAAAGGAGAGGGGGCGAGGGAAGGCAGATAGAGAGGGAGAACAAGAGAGAGAGAATAAGAGAGAATGGGAGAGAGATGGAGTTTTAAATGTCCAGAAATCACCTACAAAGAGATGAGTGTCATTTTACTTTAAAAATATGTCATACCCACAGGAATAACAACATTTTCATTAGCAGAAAATTGAAGCTGGAAATAATGTATAAACAATAGGACATAAAGTGGCTTTTGGATTCTCAAAAACTAAATACAAATGATTTTTCTTCTGGGAATGTGGGAGGAGTGTGTGTGTGTGAGTGTGTGTGCGCGCACGCACGCGTTAGGTAAAATGAATTATAGTGGCTCAGTATTCTTTTGTGCATCTGTAGCAACTGAAGTTAAATACTTTTATTCTTTTGATAATTATGTGTGCATCTGGGGTGCATGAAAAATGCCTTATTGTATGAAATTGAAATTTAAAAATCAATTACAAGTATTTAATCTACATGTCAGTTTTTATATCACTTAAGACTCTGATTTTCTATTCAGTTTTTCTTTTAGAATCTGAATGACCTTTTTCTTATTTATTTTTGCCTTCTGCCTATATTTACCTCCCTTTAGTTCGACGATCAAACAATGTCACTAAAAGTTTTTCTTACTTGGTGTTTTAGTGTTCTAGAGTGCTTTTGAAAGTAGATACCATGAAATGGGTTGGCTTAAACAATGGGAATTTATTTGCTTACAGTTTTGAGGCTGAGAAAAATGTCCATATTAAGGAAGGCATCGTCAAGGTGATGCTCTCTTCCCAAACACTGGTTGCTAGTGCTCCTTGACTCCTCTGCTGCATGGTAAGGCACATGGTGGCATCTGCTTGCTGGTTTCTCTGTTCTCTTCTGGTTTTCATTGCTTTCAGCTTCTTGCTTCTATGTCGCGTGTGTGATTTTTCTCCCTCTCTCCCTCTCTCCCTCTCTTCCTCTCTCCCTCTGTCTCTCTCTCTCTCTCATCCTGTTTATAAAGGACCCCAGTAAGAGGATTAAGACCCATTCTGAATGAGGTGGGTCACATCTTAACCAAAGTAGCCTAATCAAAAGATCCTAGTTTCAATGGATCCACACCCACAAGAATGGATTAACTTTAAAAACGTGCGTTTTGGGATACATTCAATTTCAAACCACCACGCCTAGTTTATAGTATTTAAGGGAGGACTGTTAAAATGGGTAGTTTCTTGTAAATGGAACGGATGGGTACTTGTTAAAATCACCCAAGAAGCAAAAAGCATTATGTAATTTCTAGGCAATGTATTCTGAACAGTATATTAATTAATGGCCTTTGTGGTCCCTTCAATCAAAATTTGTATCAGTGCTTTAAAATTTTGCTTTGTCACTCAGTGTATTTTTACATGGAATGAAACCCATCCTAGCTGAACATTTTAGACATGCTTTTATAAAATTTCAAGTAATTGTGTACTCAACAACTTGTGTTTGTGTTCACTGTTTCTATTTACAGACTTTTCTAACATTGTATTTCAGGATGATTGAAAAGTTGAACATCATAATTTTCTGTGATTACTTGCTTATGACAGTTTGGTTTTCACATGGCAAGAATTTGTCTTAAAGTGATTGCTGTACACTTAATGCAGTGAAACTCAACAGGTACTTAATTGAACACTTAGATGCAAGGCACCATTATGGGTACCATGGGTTCGATTCTTGGATGAATGAAAGTGGTCTCTGCCTTTAGGATTATATGAAATTAAGGTCCACATACAAATAACATAAGAGGGGATCTGTTGAGTGTTAACAGAAGAGGCACGTAGTTTGCAGGAAGTACAGAGGGGACAGAAATTATTTTAGTAATAGAACTAAGACGTAAGAAAGGGCAGAGGTAGCATTGAGTCCAAAGGTCCCATACAGTATAGGACAGGTTTGAGAATTGGTTTATAACCCAATTCAGACAGAATATAGTTTAAATGAAAGAGAAGAGAAGGAAATCAATTGGGGAAAATTGGTTGGGGATCTTGGCCAGCAGAATTCTTATACAAGAAAACCAATTGTTTCTGAAAGCAAATGGTATACTTTTCATTCTAAAAGATGTTGAAAATTTCTGAATGTACCATTACAGGTTTTTGAAAAGTAGTTTTGATTTAATACAATAGAATCAGCAGCATTTAGATGATGGGTCAGAAGGAGGAAAGATTTTAGGTTGTTAAGGATATCAGTCAGGTGGTCTCATAGTAATCTAGACAGGAATTAGGACTAAACCAGTGAGGAAGAAAGTAGGGACAAGTATGATAGACATTTCGGAAGTGGACTTGGCGATGGAGATGGTCAGGATAAATCGAAAGTTTCAAAGCTGGGTGGCTGGGATATTGATGGTTGATATTGATAGAAACAGGAAACATAAGAAGTAGAGTGGGTTTGGAATGTTGATGACATATAATACAGAGTGTAATAGGAGGTATGAGGCAGGAGTTTGAGAAGTACATATTCTGAAAGCTGTGATTTTAAAGCTATGTGTTTTATATTTTATCTTTATTGGGAAATAATTTATGTATAGAAAATCTCTCTCCCTTTATTGTATAGTTCTGTGAAGTTTAACCACCACAATCAAGATACAGAACAGTTCTAAATAAAAAGAAGATAGAGAAAGCTATTAATTTTGTTTTTTAGGAAGAAATTGATAACTAATGGATAAGTATGAGTAAAGAATTAGTATCGGAATACCCACTGTAAGTATTTGAGGGAGAGGGAGAATGGGCACGATAACATAATCTTTTAAGAAGTTTGATGTTGGCAGAATTAAGAGATCTGGGTTTGTGAAACACAGAAAGGGTTATTATAGCTTGGAAAAAAACTTGAATATATCTGGATGCCAAAGCCAGTAGATTTCAGTGTTGAGAGATCCAGGAGAAAGAAGTTATTTTTGGCAAAACAAGATCCCTTAGTTTTTGTGAGGAAGAGTCAAAGGTTGTGGTGCAAGGTGAGTGCTGAACCAAGGTGTGGTGGTTTGAAACTGTATATAACCCCAGAAAAACAGGTTCTTAATTCTAATCCACTCATGTGGGTGTAAACCCATTGTAAGTAGGATCTTTTCATTAGGTTACTTCAGTTAAGGTGTGGCCCACGTCAGTCAGGATGGGTCTTAATCCTACTGCTGGAGTCCTTTATAAGAGAATGAAATTCAGACAGAGACTCACAGAAGAAAGAAGCTGAAAGCAATGGAATCTGGAAAAGAAGAGAAAGACAAGGAGATATCACCGTGTGCATAGCCATGTGACAGAGGAGCCAAGGATCCCCAGCAGCCTGTCTTCAGGAAGAAAGCATCACCTTGATGATGCCTTAATTTGGACATATTCCCGGCCTTAAAACTATGAGCCAATAAATTCCCATTGATTAACCTGACCAGTTTCATGGTATTTGCTTTGAGCAGTCTGGGAAACTAAAACAGAGCGAGAATCATTCTTTTCTCTGAGGCAGGAGGTAAGATGAGGTGAAAATGATGGTAGATTTGAGGTCATGAAGGAAAATCTCAGTAGGTATGGGAAATATGTTTATTTCCTGGGGCAGGCAAAAGACCACTGGATGGCCAATCAAGAGACATGGCTTCTGTCCCTAAAGCTAATTTCTGTATTATTAGAAATATCACCAAAGTTTACAATACCTCAGGATTTAGAATAGGTGGTTGCTAAGGTATTTTCAAGCTCTCTATTCAGTGATTTTTTTTTTTAGAGTTTTATTTATTTGGCCAACAGGAATTAATTTGGTGATTTTGCCTAGAAAGTTAGTTTGTAGAATTGATCCTAGTGAATTTCAACATTTTTGTGTTTATGACACATTTGTAAACTTTTAGAATTCTGGGTTGTGTACCTCAGGGGATTAAAAGACAACAACACAAAACAAAGCAGTAGTATTTACACCACTACAGGGTAACAGATTTCACAGTATATTTAAAGGGATTCTTTGGTAGAATGTGGAGATACTACTTGAGGACAACTGCTCACTGCCCCAGGCAGGCCTTTATAGACTTATTAGACAAACTACTTTAGTATTTTCCTGAATGTGGTCTTTTTTTTTAAGCTCACGCATTATGTTTTGTTATACCTACAACTTTTTACTCATAGAAATTCTTACTCCTCCCTAAATCTTATTACCTGCTAAACTACCAGTAGACAGCTGTCATTGCAAGAGCATGTGTACTTATAGAAAAAATAAATTTCTCAAATTCATTAAAACTTGGTAGCACAGTGTTAGAGGACCCTGCCTTATGCTGCAACATCACGATTCGAAATTATTTTGTTTGAGTATCCCGTAAAGGTTTCTCACAAGCAAAGCAAACTATACATAATTTTCCATACTTTATAAATGTTAATTGAATTGTATTTTTCAGTCTAGCAACATTAACCTAAAATATGGGCTATATGTTGAATAGAAATAGCATCTTAAAATGTGTTTTGGTTAAAAATGCACAGGGGAGTCTCTTCTGCTTGTGATATAACTGGAACATAAGGGCTCCACTGTCTTCAAGCTTTTCCCCAAGTCTCTCTTCATTATGGAAAAGAGGAAGAGTGCATTTTTAAAGAGATTTATTCACAGCTAACTCTATGGAACAATAAGACTAGGGTATAATCCCATAAAACAAGGGAGTTCAGGCTGGCATCTAGACTGGAATTTCTGTTGCCTCCCTGCACCAGTCTTTAAATATAGTTGGAGTAGCAGGAGGAGGATTAGCTTTAATCTTCAATTTATAACCTCCTTTTAAATAGGTTTCCTGACATGAATGTCTTCATTTCTAAAAGCAAAACATTTGATTTGCTCAGTTTCCTTTACCCTTTACATTTTTCCATAATCCTTTCCTTTTGTAAACTCAAGTTTAAGAAGCAGTTGAGAGCATTGTCTTCCAAAAAATATCCAGTGCTCTTTTTGCCAATTTCCTGAGGCTATGGGTATTCTCAGAAGTTCAGTGATGCACATGGGTTATTTGGCAGGAAAATTTAAAAATATTTTGAGGTCTCAAAGTAAGAGATAAAAGGTTTGTTTGTGATGTTTGAGTATTGTTTCTGTTAAATCCAAGTCTCAAAATAGGGCTTAAACGTAGTTCATGTAGAAGGCTTGAACAGTACTATAAACCAATGAGACCTAAAGACATATATAGAATACTTCATCCAACAACAGCATAATATGCATCCTTCTCTAGTGCACATGGACCATTCTCCAGGATAGACCATATGTTAGGTCACAAAATACATCTCAATAAATTTAAAAAGATTGAAATCATACATTGTATTTTCTTCAACCACAATGGAAAGAAGCTAGAAATCAATTAACAGAGAACAAGAAAATTCACAAATATGTGGATATTAAACATACTTTTAAACAACCAAATGGTCAAAGAAGAAATCATAAAGGAATTGGGAAATGTCTTGAAGTAAATGAAAACAAAATACAACATTCCAAAACCTATGAGATGCAAAGGCACTGTTGAGAAGGAAATTTATAGTTCTAAATGCTTACATTAAAAAAAAGAAGGATCTCAAATCAGTAACCAAACCTCACACCTGGAGAAACTAGAAAAAGAAGAACAAATAAACCCAAAACGAGCAGAAGGAATGAAATAACAAAGATTAGAGCAGAGATAAAAGAAATAGAGATTAAAAAGCAATAGAGAGCATCAACAAAACAAAAAATCGGTTGTTTGGAAAGATCAATAAAATCAATAAACCTTTAGTTGCTCAGACAAAAAGAAAGAGAGACAGGACAAAAATAACTAAAACCAGAAATGAAAAGGTGGATATTACTACTGACCCCTCAGAAATTAGATAACCTATATTAAATGAACAAATTCCTAGATTCATGCAAACTACCTACACTGAGTTACAAGTACTTCAATACAGTAATGAAAGACCTCCCAACAAAGAAAAGCCCAAGACCAGATGGCTTCACTGATGAATTTTACCATTCAAAGAAGAATTAATTCCAATCTTGCCCAAACTCTTCCAAAATTTGAAGGGAAGGAAACTCTTCCTAATTCATTCCATTAGGCCAGCATTACCCCATTACCAAAGCTATATAAACATATCACAAGAAAAAAATCACAGAACAATATTCTTTATGAATATAGATGCAAAAGTCTTCAGTAAAATCCTAGCAAACCTAATCCAACTGCACATTGATTATACTCCACTATCATGTGGGATTTATTCCAGGTATTCAAGGGTGATACAAGAAAATCAGTTAATGTTAACATATCACATTAATAGAATGAAAGAAAAGAAAAATGTGATCATCCCAATTGACATAGAAATTTGACAAAATCCACCTCCCTTTCTTGAGCATTTACTCAGAAAACTAGGAATAGGAGGAAATTTCCTCAGCATGATAAAGGGCATTGTGCCAGTTTGATGTATTATGTCCCCCCAAATGCCATTATCTTTGATGCAGTCTTGTGTGGGCAGACATATTAGTGTTGATTAGATTGTAATTCTTTGAGTGTTTCCATGGAGATGCAACTCACCCAACTGTAGGCGATAATTCTAATGATAATTTCCATGGAGGTGTGGCCCCACCCATTCAGCGTGGGCCTTGATTAGTTTATTAGAGCACTGTATAAGCTCAGACAGAAGGAGTGAGCTTGCTGCAGCCAAGGGGGATACTTGAAGAATGCACAGGAGCTCAGAGAAGAAATCCAGTTTACAGAGACATTTTGGAGATGGCCTTTGAAAGCAGACTTTTGCTCTGGAGAAGCTAAGAGAGGACACATGCTCCAAGAGCAATTAAGAGTGACATTTTTGAGGAGTTGCAGGAACGCCCTGGGAGAAAGCCATTTTGAAATCGAAACTCTGGAGCAGACGCCAGCCACGTGCCTTCCCAGCTAACAGAGGTTTTCCAGAAGCCACTGGCCATCCTCCAGTGAAGGTACCCGATTGTTGATGCATTACCTTGGACACTTTTATGGCCTTAAGACTGTAACTGTGTAACCAAATAAACCCCCTTTTATAAAAGCCAATCCATTACTGGTATTTTACATCCCAGCAGCATTAGCAGACCGGAACAGGCATATATGAGAAATCCACAGTGAACATCATACTCAATTGTGAAAGACTGAAAGCTTTCCCCCTAAGAACAGAAACAAGACAAGGGTGCCCACTTTCACCACTGTTATTCTACATTGTACTGGAATTTATAGCCAGAGCAATTAGCAAGGAATAGAAATAAAAGGCATTCAGACTGGAAAGAAAGAAGTAAAACTTTCCCTATTTGCAGATGACCTTATATATAGAAAATTCCTAAAACTCAACAATAAGCTACTAGAACTAATATACGAATTCAGTAAAGTGGGGAACAAGATCAACACACAAAAATCAGTGCTGTTTCTGTACTCTAATAATGAACAATCATAAAAGGAAATCAAGAAAAATATTCCATTTTAAATGGCAATTAATTAAAAGTATAAATTACCTGGGAATAAGTTTAACCAAGGATATACATAGGACCTTTATATTGAATACTACAAAACATTGCTGAAATTAAAGAAGACCTAAATAAATGGAAGGATATTCTATGTTTATGGATTATGTGATGGTTAGGTTCATGTGTCAACTTGGCCAGGTGATAGTACCCAGCTGTCTGGTCAAGCAAGCACTGCCCTAACAATTGCTGTGAGGACGTTTGTGGCTGGTTAATAAACCAACAGGCTGGTTTATTAAATCATCAGTCAATTGACTGCACCTGTGACTGATAACTCACCAAAGGTCATCTTCCACGATGAGAGAATGCAATTGGCTGGATTCAATCCAATTAATCAGTTGAAGACTTAGAAGCGAGACAGATAGAGGACCTTCACTTCTTCTTCGACTGCCCAGCGAAGCATTTCCTGAGGAGTTTGTCAAAGTTGCCGGTTCGTTTCCTGAGGAGTTCATGGAACACATTCGTCGAAGATCCCAGTTCATTTCCTGAGGAGTTCATCGAAGTTGCCGGTTTGTTTCCTGAGGAGTTCATCGGACATCTTCCTTGGAGTTGACAGTTTGTTGACTGCTCTACAGAATTTGGACTTGTGCATACCCACAGTTGCGTGAGTCACTTTTATAAATTTTATAATCATGGATACCTCTCATTGATTCTGTTTCCCTAGAGAACCCTAAGTAATACAGATTAAAAACTTAATCTTAAGATGTCAGTTTTACCCAAAGCGATTTACAGATTCAATGCCAACCCAATCAAAATCTCAACAGTCTTCTTTGCAGAAATAGGAAATCCAATCATCAAATTCACATGGAGGGGTAAGGGGCCCCTGAATAGCCAAAACCATCCTAATAGAGAGGGATGGGGAGGAAGAGAGGAGCCACGGAAGCAAGAAGTTGAAAGCAAGAAAATCTGGAAGAGAAGGACGAGATAAGCAGATGCCACCAGTGTGCCTTGCCATGTAACAGAGGAGACAAGGATTGCTGGCAGGTGGTCTTCAGGAAGAAAGCATTGCCTTGATGAAGCCTTGATTTGGACATTCTAACTGGTTCAAACTGTCAGCTAATAAATTCCCATTGTTTGAGCCAATCCATTTCATAGTATCTGCTTTATGCAGCCCAGGAAACTAAAACAGATTTTGGTACCACATTAGTGGGGTGCTACTATTGCAAATACCAAAAATGTAGAAATGGCTTTGGAACTGAACAATGGGTAGAGACTGGAAGAACTGTAGACACTTGGCAGAAAAGGCTTAGATTGCTTTGAAAAGCCTGTTGGTAGAAATATAGATGCTAAAGGTACTTCTGATGAGGACTTAGAAATGATGAATGTGTTACTGGAAACAAGAAGAAAGGCAGTCCTTGTTTTAAAGTGGCAGAAAACTTGGCAAAATTGAATTCTGATGTCAAATGGAAGTCAGAATTTGAAAGTGATGAACTTGGATATTTAGCTGAGGAGATTTCCAAGCTTAGTGTGAAAAGTGCAGCCTGGTTTATCCTTGCAGCTTAAAGTAAACTATGAGAGGGAAGGGATAAGCTGAGAACTGTACTCCTGCACACGAAGTAACCAGAAATTGATGGTTTGGAAAATTATGAACTTCTGGAAAGCTAATCCCATAGAATAGTGCTCCACGTGATTGTTTAATTGAACATGGAAACAGCCCTTTCAGTACAATTCAGAAGTGGAAATGGAGTTATCCAGAAAGGATTTGGGGAAGATGGTTTGGACCCTGCATGCGAAACTGACAGGTTTTTTGCAAGATCTGTATGAATGGAATCACTGTCATTCTGGACTAAAAGGAAAAGAAAAACATCAGATTGAAGGAAAAGTCACTTTGAGGGCATGACTATGGAAGCTGAGGTCTGGACTGAAGATGTCTTCTTGGACCAAAAGAATGAAACCACTCATGTGTGGAAATGGTGAGTATGCCCTGTCACTTGGAGCCCAGTGATAAGCCTTCTGCCTCAATCTTCGGGATCAGTGTTACTAGTCTTTAGAGAGGGTGGAGCATATTCTCTGGAGATTGCAGAGAATCTGGCCGCCACCTCACCATTCTGAGTGGGTTGAGCCTGTGCCCCAGAGATTGCAGAGAGTCTGGCTGTCACCTCAGTGCTTAAAGAGGGTGGAATCTTCACCCCAGTTTTGGGGGGAGACCATGGCTGCTGTGCAAGCACTTAGAAAGGGGTGGAGCTGACCTTCATAAGACCAGGAAGGCAAAACATAGGTCATTAGATGACTTCTCAGATCTTGAAATCTGATGTATGTTCTGCAGGATTCAGAATTGTTTGGGACCTGTGACCCCTTGTTTCTCTTTCCAATTTATCCCTGTGGGGATAGAAATGTTTATTCTATGGCTGTCACTTTTTTGTATATTGGAAGTAGATAACTTGTTCTCTAGGTTTCACAGGTCCACAGATGGAGGGGTATTGTGCCCCAGTACAGACCACACCTATAAGCAGTTTTGATGAGACTTTGTACTTAGTATTGTTTCTGAAATGATGTGTGGCTTTGAGATGTTATGATGGAATGAATGCATTTTGTTTGTGGAAAGAACATGTCTGTTGGGTTCCAGAGGGTGGAGTGTAGTGGTTTGAAGCTTTATATACTCCCCCAAAACATGTTCTTAAATCTAATCCATTCTTGTAGGTGTAAACCCATTGTAAGTAGGATCTTTTGATGAGGCTACTTCAGTTAAGGTGTGACCCACCTCATTCAGGATGGGTTTTAATTCTCTCACTGGAGTTCTTTGTAAGTGGAAGGAATATGGAGAGAGAAAGAGAGAAAGAAAGCAAGAAGCAAGAAGCTGAAAGCAACGAAACCCAGAAAAAAAGGGAGAGACCAGATGCCCCCATGTGCCTTGCCAGGTAACAGAGGAGTCAAGGATCGCTGGCAGGCAGTCTTTGGAGAGAAAACATCAACTTGATGATGCCTTGATTTGAACATTTTTATGGCCTCAAACTAATAAATTCCTATTTTTTAAGCTAACCCATTTCATGGTATCTTTTGAAGCATCCTAGGAAACTAAAACAGATCCCAAATTCATACCCTGTATAAAAATTAACTCAGAATGGTTCAAAGACCTAAATATAAGAACTAAAATTTTAAAGCTCCTGGAAAAAAATATAGGGAACATTTTCAGAGCCCTGTATTAGATGACGGATTCCTAGAGTTTACTACAAAATCATAGGCAACAGAAGAAAAAGTAGAGAAATGAGACTTCTTCAAAATTTAAAACTTTTGTGCAGCAAATGACATTATCATGAAAGTGAAAAGACAATCTAGAGAATGAAAGAAAATGTTTGGAAACCCTAAAACTGGCAAGGGCTTAATGTCCTGAATATACAAATAACTCCTATAATTCAACAACAAAAGGACAATCAATCCAATTAAAAAATGGACAATGATATACAGATGGCCAACAAGCACATGAAAAGGTGCTCATCATCAGTAGCCATTGTTGGGAATGTAAAACGGTACAACTGTTGTGGAAAACAATTTGGCATTTCCTCAAAAAATTAAATATAGAACTACCATATGAACCAGCAATCCCACTTCCTGGTTTATACCTGTTTTAGTTTCCTAGGTTCTCCAAGCAAATACCATGAAATGAATTAGCTTAAATGACGGGAATTTATTTGCTCAGTTTTGAGGCCAGGAAAATATCCAAATCAAGGCATCATTAAGGCGATGCTTTCTCCCCAAAACAGTGGCATTCTGGGGCTGGCTGCCGGTGATCCTTGGCTCCTCTGCAAAATGGCAAGGCACAGATTGGTGTATCCTGGTCTCTTCCTTCTCTTCGGGGTTTCGTTGATGTAGTTTCTTGCTTCTTGTGGCTTTTTCTGTCTGTCTGAAGTTCATTCTCTTATAAAGGATTCCAGTAATAGGATTAAGTCCAATCCTGGTTGAGGTGGGACACACCTTAACTGAAGTAGCCTTATTAAAAGGTCCTACTTACAATAAGTTTGTAGCTGCAGGAATGGATTACACTTAAGAACATGTTTTTCTTGGGTATCTAGAGCTTCAAATCACAATACCCAAAAGAATTGAAAGCAGGGACCCCAAATAGATATTTGTACACCAATGTTTATAGCACCTTTATTCACAGTGGCCAAAAAGTGGAAGCAACCTAAGTATCCATCAGCAGATGATTGCATAAACAAAATGTGGTATATATATGCAATAGAATATTATTCAGCCATAAAAAGAAATGAAGTTTTGAATCATGCCACAATAAGGAGTGACCTTGAGGACCTCATGTTGAATGGAATAAGCCAGACACAAAAGGACATATATTGCATGATGCCATTTATATAAAATAAATAGAATTTGTAAATTCATAGAATCAGAAAGTAGAATACAGGTTACCAGGGACAGGTAAATTAATTCTTAATTTGTACAGAGTTTCTGTTTAAGGAGATAGAAAAATTTAGATAATGATTGTTGTTGACAGTAGCACAACATTGTGAATATAATTAACACCACTGACTTCTATACTTCAAAGTGGTTAAAATGGGAAATTTTAGATTGTGTATATGTTAACACATTTTTTTTTTAAGATAGCTAATTTGTTTTATGACAAGGCAACGGAATTGTTAGGAAGAAAGTTAAAGGAGATTTCCCACATTTTGGAAACAGAGTACAAAGTCAAATACGGATTAATACCTCCCTGACTGGAAATGTGGCATAGGTCATAGTAGGCTTGGTCCTGTTCCTTCAAAGAGTTTTGTTGACATATTGATTAGGATCCTCCCTCCTGCCAACCCCTGCCCAATGCCATTCAACAGAGTGAGTACTTAGGGAAAGGACCTGTCTTCATAATTTTTCTAAAGTTCATTTCATGGTTAACAGAGATTGTTTATAAAAAAGCAGCAGTGGAATGAGAGGCTATAGATATTAAGGATCAATCTCTGCATTCTCTTTGTTCTCATAGATTCTGCCTTCACATCATGATTTGCCTTGTACCCCATTTATTTGTGCCCGTTTCTGGCTCTCCCACTAGCTAGAAAGCTCTCTGCGGGTACAGATAGATGGACTGAAAATCTTCAAATCCTCTCACAGTACCTTGCTTATAGAAGGCCCACACTAAGATTGGGGTTAAAGAAAATACCAGAGGCTATGGGAACCAGATTCAGTAATACTGTTATCTCCTTTTGTTTTAGTTTCCTAGGCTGCTTAAAGCAATACCATGAAATGAGTTGGCTTAAACAAGTGGAATTTACAAGCTTACAGTTTTGAGGTTGGAAAAATGTCCAAATCAGGGCATCCCATCAAGGTGTTGTGTGCCAGTTTGAATGTATTGTGTCCCCCAAACACCATTATCTTTGATGTAGTCTTGTGGGGCAGATGTTTTGGTGCTGATTAGATTTGCTTGGAATGTGCCCCACCCAGCTGTGGGTGATGACTCTGATGGGATACTCCCATGGAGGCATGGCCCCACCCATTCAGGGTGGGCCTTGATCAGTGGAGCCATATAAATGAGCTGACTCAAAGAGAAGGAACTCACTGCAGCTGTGAGTGATGTTTTGAAGAGGAGCAAGCTTGCTAGAGAGGAATGTCCTGGGAGAAAGCCATTTTGAAACCAGAACTTTGAAGCAGATGCCAGCCACATGCCTTCCCAGCTAACAGAGGTTTTCTGGACGCCAGTGGCCCTCCAGTGAAGGTACCCGATTACTGATGTGTTACCTTGGACACTTTATGGCCTTAAGACTGTAACTGTGTAGCCAAATAAACCCCCTTTTTATAAAAGCCAATCCATCTCTGGTGTTTTGCATTCCGCAGCATTAGCAAACTAGAACATGTTGCTTTCTTCCTGAAGACCGCCTGCCAGTGATCCTGCGTCCCTCTGTCACATGGCAAGGCACATGGTGTCTCTGCTGTCTCTCCCTTCTCGTCTAGATTTCTTTGCTTCTAGTTTCTTGCTTCTGTGGCTCCCCCCTCTCCCTTTCTGGCCTCCCACCCCTGCCCCTCCCATCATATGACACTTGAGAAAATTAAACCTTATACAGTAAAATGTCCTTAAACAGTAGTTTTAGGTGTAATTCTCTCTCACTCTCTATTGTCTATAGGTCACAGACTAAAGTTCTAGTTGCTTCAGTTTAGGTGTGGTGGATTTCAGGAAATGTGAAATTTGATGCACTGTGACTGTTTTTCTTGAGTGATCTTTATCAGAAGCAGACCTTGGGAAGATTTGTTGCAAGATAGCCATATACTAATAGTTAGAAATGACTATGAAAAACAGATGTTTTGTCTGGGTCTTTATTCAGAAGCAGGGTTTCAATGTTGGCATCTATCATTTTTCTTATGTTTACCTACATTGATTAAAGGGCACTTATCTAGTGGTATGCACAATTGCTGTGTGACGTACTCATTTGTATGCTTTTACCATGATAGTTTCCACACAATGTGATGTTTCTGTTGGCAGTTTAAGTTTATTCCTTCAAAAATTGTCATCTTGGAAATCCAGGGTATGAATGATATTTATTTTTATTTAAAATTACTGGGGAGATTTGTTAGACAATACCTAGTTTCCTGGCATTGGTAAAGGACTTTACAGAACTCCCCCCTAATTTTCAAGACACATTTGTATTACACACATGTCTTAACATGTTATTTTGTAAGATTTTATTTGCTTTAATTTAGAAAATTCCAGGCTTATTTTATATTTTGACGTTACATAATTCTGAACTCTTCTTCTTTGGAAATATTCAAAAGATCTTTTTTGTGTTTCTAATCCTAGACGGATTTGGTTTGTTTTAAAATCTAAACAACCTACATAAAGGGAAACGAAGAATCAGTGGTATAGTTTTAATTTTGCTCTGTTTTAATACTGTGAAGTCTGATATGCTACCTTTTCCTCACAGGTTCACATCCAGCTTTCAGAATGGCACCGTGCCATTTTTCTCCCACAGGCCTGGCTTGCATATATGAATCGAGCATATCATGCCATTTTACAGGTAAGGAAACCACAGAATGCTTTGCTTTTGGCAAGTGTCTCCTTATCTCAGCTTTTACTGCACATATTTATTTAATATAAAAGCACATGGGAAAATAGTGCTATCAAAAATGTGATGGTCATTTTTACACATAAGAGAAATATGTGAGGCGTATGTATATAGCTGCACCTCACATTTAAATACTGATGCCTCCCGAATCTGTGTCTCCAGTCCAGAGCTCACGCATGAGTTGTGTTCCCCTGTGTCTCTCTACTTCCGGAACATATCCACTTGTCTGTCCCAAGGCACCTCCACTTGAGGAGATCCCAAACTGAGCACGTCCTCATGCCTTGGACCTGTGCCTCCTCAAGCTGGCTCTGCTTATATCTCCTGCCATATGTCTTAACCCCTTCCTCTGAATTTTATGTTCCAACCTTACTAAATTTCTGAGTTTTCCCAAAGTCAGCATGCCTTCTCAGTCATCTTGGCTTTTGCAAACACTGTTCCCTCTTTGCCCTACTTTCTACTTGTTCCTGAGATCAGTTTATTTGTACCTGCAACACCCCCCCCCCCCAAATTTTATGCCCCTCTTATGTATTTCCTTAGTACTCATGCTTCTTTTTTAAATGTCCTTATAACCTAGGTTATGTATCTGGGGCTTCCAGTTGTCCCTACTCTAGAGGGTGAGAGCTGGGTTTCCTTCTTTACTATTTCTCTGGAACCTAAAGAGTGTTTAAAACATAATAGGTGTTCACTAACTAAATGAGACATATTCAATTTGACTTCATTTAGTCCAATACTATTTTAAGTTATAGTTAGCAAATTTGTTAAAGCTAGAAATTTTTAATTGTTGGGCCTATGTGAACATTAGCAATGTACAAAAACAACTAGCTCAATCCTTTTTCCTAGCTTGAAATTCATTGTTAAGGATGACAGAAAAAAAATCCAATGGTACTTAAGTAATTTATGGCCCTGAATAAGATTTTTATGGAATCCCAGGAGTTGTGATGGTGTGGTAGCAGAGTGGAAGGAATGACAGAGCATCTGGGCATTGATGGGTGTTACCATTTTAGATTAAAATCTTGCCACAAAATGTGTTTAAATATTAAAAGTTGGTGGATCTGGGTATGTGGATGAGAGGTATGTTGGTGTTCTCTGTGTGAGTTTTGGATTATTTTTGCAACTGTCTTGTAAGTTTGAAATTGTTTCAAAATAAAAGTTTTTTTTAAAAAACCACCTTGCTGCAACATATCTCATTGGGCCTACAATTTCTAAAACATTGATATATCCTCAGAGACTCTAATTTATTGCAACTGAGTAGGGGACCAGAAATCTGCATGTTTAACAAGCCACCAGATGATCTGAATGCAGTGAGTCTGCTAGCCACAGTTAACACTGTATTAGATGGTACCCCTAACAGCATTGGAATCTGCATTTTAAAGGTTTCTCTTGAAATCATTGTTACCTTTTGTTCAGTTTACTCATTTTTTATCCTTACCAGCATCTAGGCAACAATTATGTTTTTTTAATTTTCTAATTTGAGCTTCTTTCAAACTTTCAGGACAGTTAGAAAAATTATACAAACCCCGTAGGAGAATTCCAACATACACCTACTCTGTGCCCCCAATACCCGGATCTACCAATTTTACCATTTTGTCACATTTACTGCAAAACTGTCTATACAACCTTCCATTATATATCAATCTATTTATCCATTCATTTTCTGAAACTTGAGTTTAGGTTTTGTACATGATGCTCCTTTTACACATAATATTGTTATCTATCTATACTTCCTAAGAACAAGAATATGCACTTATATAATCACCTTAAGTACAGTTATCAAGTTTGAGGAATTTAACATTGATATGAAGTTTATAGTCTGTATTACGATTTTTTTCATATGTCCCAATAACTTGAGCCTTTTATCCCTTGCTAGATCCTATCCAGGATCATGTATTGCATTTAATTGTCATTGCCTCTTTAATTGCTCTCTTTTTTAAAAATGTAGAAACATATATACAAAATAAACTTTCCCATCTCAACCACTACAAAGCATAACATTCAATGGGATTAATCACATTCACAATATTGTGGTACCCTTACCATCTACCAATACTAAAACTTTCCTCTCTCTCCAAACAGAAACCCTACACCCATTATGCATTTACTCCCCAGTCCCCCTGATCCCCACCACTGGCAACCTGTACTCTCAATTTCTGTCTCTGTGAGCTTGCATATTCTCCAATATTTTCTTTGTAGTTACCATGGGGCTTAGATTAACGTTCTAAATGAAAAACCACCTCATTTGCTTTGATGCCAATTAAATTTCAATAGTAGCTGCAAACCTTGTTCCTATACTCCTCTCTCCTCCCACCTTGATGTAGTTCTTGTCACAAATTACGTTTATGCATTATGAGTCCAAAACCACTGATTTATTATTATATTTTATGCGTTTCCCTTTTAGATCATATAGGAAGTAAAAAGTGGCTTTCCAAACCAAAATTACAATAGCTCTGGCATTTGTATTTACCCATGTCATTATCCTCACAGATCTTGATTTCTTTATGGGGCTTCAAACTATTGCCTATCGTCCTTTCCTTCTGACCCGCAGAACTCTCTTTAGCATCTCTCATACAGCAGGTTGGTCTAGTGGAGTTGAAATCTCTCAGCTTTTGTTTATCTGGGGATGTCTTAATCTATCCCTCATTTTTTTTTTTTTGTTTTGTTTTTGTTTTTTTTTTTAATCTTCATTTTATTGAGATATATTCACATACCACGCAGTCATACAAAACAAATCGTACTTTCGATTGTTTACAGTACCATTACATAGTTGTACATTCATCACCTAAATCAATCCCTGACACCTTCATTAGCACACACACAAAAATAACAAGAATAATAATTAGAGTGAAAAAGAGCAATTGAAGTAAAAAAGAACACTGGGTACCTTTGTCTGTTTGTTTCCTTCCCCTATTTTTCTACTCATCCATCCATAAAGTAGACAAAGTGGAGTGTGGTCCTTATGGCTTTCCCAATCCCATTGTCACCCCTCATAAGCTACATTTTTATACAACTGTCTTTGAGATTCATGGGTTCTGCGTTGTAGTTTGATAGTTTCAGTTATCCACCACCAGCTACCCCAATTCTTTGGAACCTAAAAAGGGTTGTCTAAAGTGTGCGTAAGAGTGCCCACCAGAGTGACCTCTCGGCTCCTTTTGGAATCTCTCTGCCACTGAAGCTTATTTCATTTCCTTTCACGTCCCCTTTTTGGTCAAGAAGATGTTCTCCATCCCACGATGCCGGGTCTACATTCCTCCCCGGGAGTCATATTCCACATTGCCAGGGAGATTCACTCCCCTGGGTGTCTGATCCCACGTAGGGGGGAGGGCAGTGATTTCACCTTTCAAGTTGGCTTAGCCAGAGAGAGAGGGCCACATCTGAGCAACAAAGAGGCACTCGGGAGGAGGCTCTCAGGCACAATTATAGGGAGGCCTAGCCTCTCCTTTGCAGCAACCGTCTTCCCAGGGGTAAAACCTGTGGTAGAGGGCTCAACCCATCAAACCACCAGTCCCCTATGTCTGTGGTCATGTTAGCAACCATGGAGGTGGGGTAGGCGAATACCCCTGTATTCTCCACAGGCTCCTCAAGGGGGCACTACATCTTTTTTTTTTCCTTGTTTTTCTTTTTTTTTTTTTTTACTTTCCCTTCTTTTTTAAATCAACTGTATGAAAAAAAAGTTAAAAAGAAAACAAACATACAATAAAAGAACATTTCAAAGAGACCATAACAAGGGAGTAAGAAAAAGACAACTAACCTAAGATAACTGCTTAACTTCCAACATGTTCCTACTTTACCCCAAGAAAGTTACCTAGCATAGCAACATTTCTGTGAACTTGCTCCTACTATATCCATCAGAAATTAACAGACCATAGTCATTCCTGGGCATCCCCAGAACATTAAATAGCTTATCTGTTCTTCTTGGATTATTGTTCCCCCTTCCTTAATTGCTCTCTACTGCTAGTTCCCCTACATTCTACATTATAAACCATTTGTTTTACATTTTTCAAAGTTCACATTAGTGGTAGCATATAATATTTCTCTTTTTGTGCCTGGCTTATTTCGCTCAGCATTATGTCTTCAAGGTTCATCCATGTTGTCATATGTTTCACGAGATCGTTCCTTCTTACTGCCGCGTAGTATTCCATCGTGTGTATATACTACATTTTATTTATCCACTCATCTGTTGAAGGACATTTGGGTTGTTTCCATCTCTTGGCAATTGTGAATAATGCTGCTATGAACATTGGCGTGCAGATATCTGTTCGTGTCACTGCTTTCCGATCTTCCGGGTATATACCGAGAAGTGCAATTGCTGGATCGAATGGTAACTCTATATCTAGTTTTCTAAGGAACTGCCAGACTGACCTCCAGAGTGGCTGAACCATTATACAGTCCCACCAACAATGAATAAGTGTTCCAATTTCTCCACATCCCCTCCAGCATTTGTAGTTTCCTGTTTGTTTAATGGCAGCCATTCAAACCGGTGTTAGATGGTATCTCCTTGTGGTCTTAATTTGCATCTCTCTAATAGCTAGTGAAGCTGAATATTTTTTCATGTGTTTCTTGGCCATTTGTATTTCCTCTTCAGAGAACTGTCTTTTCATATCTTTTGCCCATTTTATAATTGGGCCGTCTGTACTATTGTCATTGAGTTGTAGGATTTCTTTATGTATGCAAGATATCAGTCTTTTGTCAGATACATGGTTTCCAAAAATTTTTCCCATTGAGTTGGCTGCCTCTTTACCTTTTTGAGAAATTCCTTTGAGGTGCAGAAACTTCTAAGCTTGAGGAGTTCCCATTTATCTATTTTCTCTTTTGTTGCTTGTGCTTTGGGTGTAAAGTCTAGGAAGTGGCCGCCTAATACAAGGTCTTGAAGATGTTTTCCTACATTATCTTCTAGGAGTTTTATGGTACTTTCTTTTATATTGAGATCTTTGGTCCATTTTGAGTTAATTTTTGTGTAGGGGGTGAGGTAGGGGTCCTCTTTCATTCTTTTGGATATGGATATCCAACTCTCCCAGCCCCATTTGTTGAAAAGACCATTATGACTCAGTTCAGTGACTTTCGGGGCCTTATCAAAGATCAGTCGGCCATAGATCTGAGGGTCTATCTCTGAATTCTCAATTCGATTCCATTGATCTATATGTCTATCTTTGTGCCAGTACCATGCTGTTTTGGCAACTGTGGCTTTATAATAAGCTTCAAAGTCAGGGAGTGTAAGTCCTCCCACTTCGTTTTTCTTTTTTAGAGTGTCTTTAGCAATTCGAGGCATCTTCCCTTTCCAAATAAATTTGATAACTAGCTTTTCCAACTCTGCAAAGTAGGTTGTTGGAATTTGATTGCGATTGCATTCAATCTGTAGATGAGTTTGGGTAGAATTGACATCTTAATGACATTTAGTCTTCCTATCCATGAACATGGAATATTTTTCCATCTTTTAAGGTCCCCTTCTATTTCTTTTAGTAGAGTTATGTAGTTTTCTTTGTATAGGTCTTTTACATCTTTGGTTAAGTTGATTCCTAGGTACTTGATTTTTTTAGTTGCTATTGAAAACGGTATCTTTTTCTTGAGTATCTCTTCAGTTTGTTCATTTCTAGCATATAGAAACATTACTGACTTATGTGCATTAATCTTGTATCCCGCTACTTTGCTAAATTTGTTTATTAGCTCTAGTAGCTGTATCGTCGATTTCTCAGGGTTTTCTAGATATAAGATCATATCATCTGCAAACAATGACAGTTTTACTTCTTCTTTTCCAATTTGGATGCCTTTTATTTCTTTGTCTTGCCGGATTGCCCTGGCTAGCACTTCCAGCACAATGTTGAATAACAGTGGTGACAGCGGACATCCTTGTCTTGTTCCTGATCTTAGAGGGAAGGCTTTCAGTCTCTCACCATTGAGTACTATGCTGGCTGTGGGTTTTTCATATATGCTCTTTATCATGTTGAGGAAGTTTCCTTCAATTCCTACCTTTTGAAGTGTTTTTATCAAAAAGGGATGTTGGATTTTGTCAAATGCTTTTTCAGCATCTATTGAGATGATCAATTGATTTTTCCCTTTTGACTTGTTAATGTGTTGTAATACATTGATTGATTTTCTTATGTTGAACCATCCTTGCATGCCTGGAATAAACCCCACTTGGTCATGGTGTATGATTTTTTTAATGCGTCTTTGGATTCGATTTGCAAGTATTTTGTTGAGGATTTTTGCATCTATATTCATTAGGGAGATTGGCCGGTAGTTTTCCTTTTTTGTAGCATCTTTGCCTGGTTTTGGTATTAGATTGATGTTAGCTTCATAGAATGAGTTAGGTAGTGTTCCATTTTCTTCAATGTTTTGAAAGAGTTTGAGTAAGATTGGTGTCAGTTCTTTCTGGAAAGTTTGGTAGAATTCCCCTGTGAAGCCATCTGGCCCTGGGCATTTATTTGTGGGAAGATTTTTGATGACTGATTGGATCTCTTTGCTTGTGATGGGTTGGTTGAGGTCTTCTGTTTCTTCTCTGGTCAGTCTAGGTTGTTCATATGTTTCCAGGAAATTGTCCATTTCCTCTACATTATCCAGTTTGTTGCCATACAGTTGTTCATAATATCCTCTTATAATTTTTTAAATTTCTTCAGGATCTGCAGTTATGTCACCTTTTTCATTCATTATTTTGTTTATATGGGTCTTCTCTCTTTTTGATTTTGTCAGTCTAGCTAGGGGCTTGTCAATCTTGTTGATCTTCTCAAAGAACCAACTTTTGGTGATATTTATCCTCTCTATTGTTTTTTTGTTCTCTATGTCATTTATTTCTGCTTTAATCCTTGTTATTTCTTTTCTTGTACTTGGTTTAGGATTGGTTTGCTGTTCATTTTCTAGCTTCTTCAGTTGATCCATTAGTTCTTTGATTTTGGCTCTTTCTTCCTTTTTAATATATGCGTTTAGTGCTATAAATTTCCCCCTTAGCACTGCTTTTGCTGCATCCCATAGGTTTTGGTGTGTTGTGTTCTCATTTTTATTCGTCTCTATATATTTAGCAATTTCTCTTGCTATTTCTTCTTTAACCCACTGATTGTTTAGGAGTGTGTTGTTTAACCTCCAGGTATTTGTGAATTTTCTAAGTCTCTAATGGTTATTGACTTCTAATTGTATTCCATTGTGGTCAGAGAATGTGCTTTGAATAATTTCAATCTTTTTAAATTTATTGAGGCTTGTTTTATGTCCCAGCATATGATCTATTCTGGAGAAAGTTCCATGAGCACTAGAAACGTATGTGTATCCTGGTGATTTGGGATGTAATGTCCTGTATATGTCTGTTAAATCTAATTCATTTATCAGATTGTTTAGGTTTTCAATTTCCTTATTGGTCTTCTGTCTGGTTGATCTATCTGTAGGAGAGAGTGATGTGTTGAAGTCTCCCACAATTATTGTGGAAACATCAATTGCTTCCTTTAGTTTTGCCAGTGTTTCTCTCATGTATTTTGTGGCACCTTGATTGGGTGCATAGACTTTTACGATTGTTATTTCTTCTTGCTGAATTGCCCCTTTTATTAGTATGTAGTGGCCTTCTTTGTCTCTCAAAACATCCCTGCATTTAAAGTCTATTTTATCTGAGATTAATATTGCTACACCTGCTTTCTTTTGGCTGTAGCTTGCATGAAATATTTTTTTCCATCCTTTCACTTTCAGTTTCTTTGTGTCCCTGTGTCTAAGATGAGTCTCTTGTATGCAACATATTGATGGTTCATTTTTTTTGATCCATTCTGCGAATCTATATCTTTTAATTGGGGAGTTTATTCCGTTTACGTTCAACGTTATAACCGTGAAGGCATTTCTTGAATCAGCCATCTTATCCTCTGGTTTATGTTTGTTATATACATTTTTCCCCTCTCCTTGTTAATATCCTTTATTGTACCCATAGCGAATCTCTTTAGTACTGAACCTTTCTCCAAGTCTCTCTGTCCTTTCTTTGTTTCTCTGTCTGTATGGCTCCCTTTAGTATCTCCAGTAGGGCAGGTCTCTTGTTAGCAAATTCTGTCAGCATTTGTTTGTCTGTGAAAAATTTAAGCTCTCCCTCAAATTTGAAGGAGAGCTTTGCTGGATAAAGTATTCTTGGCTGGAAATTTTTCTCACTCAGAATTTTAAATATATCGTGCCACTGCCTTCTTGCCTCCATGGTGGCTGCTGAGTAGTCACTACTTAGTCTTATGCTGTTTCCTTTGTATGTGGTGAATTGCTTTTCTCTTGCTGCTTTCAGAGCTTGCTCCTTCTCTTCTGTGTTTGACAGTGTGATCAGTATATGTCTCGGAGTGGGTTTATTTGGATTTATTCTATTTGGAGTTCGCTGAGCATTTATGATTTGTGTATTTACGTTGTTTAGAAGATTTGGGAAGTTTTCCCCAACAATTTCTTTGAATACTCTTCCTAGACCTTTACCCTTTTCTTCCCCTTCTGGGACACCAATGAGTCTTATATTCGGACGTTTCATATTATCTATCATATCCCTGAGGTCCATTTCGATTTTTTCAATTTTTTTCCCCATTCTTTTTTTTATGCTTTCATTTCCCATTCTGTCATCTTCCAGGTCACTGATTCGTTGTTCACCTTCCTCTAATCTTGTACTATGAGTGTCCAGAATCTTTTTAATTTGGTCAACAGTTTCTTTAATTTCCATAAGATCATCCATTTTTTTATTTAGTCTTGCAGTGTCTTCTTTATTCTCTTCTAGGGTCTTCTTGATTTCCTTTCTATCCCGTACTATGGTCTCATTGTTCATCTTTAGTTCTTTGAGTAGCTGCTCTAGGTGCTGTGTCTCTTCTGATCTTTTGATTTGGGTGCCTCGGCTTGGGTTATCCATATCGTCTGGTTTTTTCATATGCTTTATAATTTTCTGTTGTTTTTGGCCTCGTGGCATTTGCTGAACTTGATAGGGTTCTTTTAGGATTTGTAAACCAATTGAAGTCCTTATCTCTACTTTATCAGATCTACAGCTTCGTGGAGTACACTTTCTCTAACTAACCAGCAGGTGGCGTCCACGAGCCACCTGTTCTCCACAAGCCAGTTCTCCCCTGTTTAGCCTTTTTGGTGAGTGGGGATGTGAGTCTTGTGGGGTCCAATTGGTGTACCAAGCTTGCGTGTGTAGTTGGTGTTGCCTGCCCTGTATATCGGGCGTGTTTCTGGGCAGTCAGGGAGGGGTGGTGGCTCTAACAATCAAATCTCCCTGGTGATCCTAGAGTTTTAAAGCTGCTGCAATAGTCTAATCCTTCAGTTCAGTCCTGCCACAGTTTGTTTCTGCCACTGACCCACAAGTCCTTGTTATTGGCGTATGGCTCCTGAGACTTGCAAGTGGGCCCCTCTTCCAGGCCGTGCACCCCGGGTCCTCTGTTGAGGGATGACTGTGCTATGTCACAGGTGAGTGCTGTCCCCCCAGGGCAGTTCTGGGCTGCTGGGCTGTGTAGGGAGGCTCCCAGTCTGCTGAAATGATGGCTGAATGGGGCTTTGTTAATTCACACTGCTCCACCTTCCCAACTCTGGGACAATCAGCTGAGGTTGCAGGGAAGGCTAATGTCCACGCCCAGTTTTGTGGTGTGTGCCTGTTATTTGAAGCACTTCCGTCACACTGGGTTGTCTGGGGCAGCTCTGGGCTATGGGGCTGGCGATGGGCAGGAGTGTTTCCTGTCCACCAGGATGATAGCTGTGAGCGGACACCCCCCTTTTCTTGGGAAGTTGTGGTGTTTAGTGAATTTTCTCAGCCACTGGATTATTGCGTTTTGTCTCCGACCTCTCTTAGTTCTGCTCTTGATTTGACCTGCCCAAATTGCAAGTCTTTGAAGCTTTCTGTATTGGGCTTCTTAGAGTAATTGTTTTAGAAAAAGAAAAAAGGATTAAAAAAAAAAAAAAAAAAAAAAGGGCCCTCCTCACAGATCTAACGGGTTATTGAAATGCTAAGAGACAAAGCAATTAGGGCCATTAAGGAAAGGTCCACAGGGCAGAGAGATCAGCTTTTCTTCGGGATTTGCATATGAGCCTCAGGGCCTGAGCTCTGCCTTTCCCCTTTCTATGTTCACCAGAACTCCAAAAATCCTCCGCTTTTATTTTGGAGTTTTTCGTGTTGTTTTTTTTCTATGCCTGTCTCCTCTCTGCTGGGCTGGCTGCTCTCAGTTTCTCTGGTGTCTGGTCTCAGTCTATCTATGGTTGGAGTTTGGATCATTAGAATGAGTTTCCGATAAGGGCTGCCACTGCAGTTCTCCCTTCTGCTTCCCGGAGCTGACAGCCCCTCCTCCCACGGCACTGAGCCTGGCAGGGCGGGGCGCGGGTCCACTGGCCGCAAAAACTTACAGATTTCGCTGATCTCAGCAGTTCCATGTTTTCATGAGTGTTGTATGAAGTATGCCCAAAGTCAGATTGCTCTGTGGTGTCCAGTCCACGCAGTTCCTGGCTTTCTACCTACTTTCCTGGAGGAGTAACTAAAACATACAGCTCACCAGTCTGCCATCTTGCCCCGCCTCCCACTCTCTTCCTTTTTAATGTAAGTGGTTAGGGCTAATAATTTCCTTCTCAGCATTGCCTTCGCTGCATCCCATAAGTTTTGATTCATTGTGTTCTCATTTTCATTGTCTCACGATGTTTACTGATTTCTCTTGCAATTTGTTCTTTGACCTACTGATTGTTTAACAATGTGTTGTTTAACTTCCATATATTTGTGTATTTTCCATTTCTCCATTTGTTGTTGATTTCCAGCTTTTTTCCATTATGATCAGAGAAAGAGTTTTGTTTAATTTCAGTGTTTTTTAATTTATTAAGACCTGTTTTGTGCCCCAGCATGATTTATCCTGGAGAGTGTTCCATTAGCACTTGAAAAGACTGTATATCCTCCTGTTTTGGGATGCAATGTTCTATAAATGTCTCTTAGGTCTAGTTCATTTATCATATTATTTAGGTTCTCTGTTTCTTTATTGATCCTCTGTTTAGATATTCCATCTATTGGAGAGAGTGTTGTGTTCATGTCTTCCACTGTTATGGTTTAGTCATCTATTGTTCCCTTCAGTTTTGCCAGTTTTCGCCTCATGTACTTTGGGGCACCTTGATTAGGCACATAAATATTTATGATTGTTATTTCTTCTTGGTGAATTGCCCCTTTTATTAATATATAATGTTCTTCCTTATCTCTTATAACATTTTTGCATTTTAAGTCTATTTTGTCTGATATTAGTATAGCTAACCCGGCGTTGTTTTGGTTACTGCTTGTGTGGAATATTTTTTACCATCCTTTCACTTTCACTCTATCTAAGTCTTTGGATCTAAATTGAGTCTTGTGTAAACAGCTTATAGATGGATGCTATTTCTAAATCCATTCTGCAGATCTGTGTCTTTTTTTGGGGGAGTTTAATTCATTAATACTCGAAGTTATTACCATAAAGGCATTTCTTAGTTCAATCATCTTATCCTTTGGTTTTTATTTGTCTGATCTATTTTTTTCTCTTTCTGTTCTTTTAGTAATCCTTACTAATATTCTTCAGTTCTGTACCCTCCTCCAGCCCTCTCTCTCTTAGCTCTTTTTTTCAGCAAGCAGAACTCCCTGTAGTAGTTTTCACAAGGCCAGTCTCTTAAGAAACTCTCTCAACTTCTGTTTATCTGTGAATATTATAAACTCTCCTTCATTTTTGAAGGACAGCTTTGCTGGATAGGGAATTTTGGGTTGGCAATTTTTCTTTTTCAGTATCTTAAATATATCATACCACAGCCTTCTGGCCTCCATGGTGTCTGATTCAAAATTAGCAATTAGTCTTATTTGGCTTCCTTTGTATATGATGAATCACTTTTTTCTTGCTGCTTTCACAATTTTCTCCTTCTCTTTGGCATTTGACAATCTGGTTAGTTTGTGTCTTGGAGTGGGTCTATTTGGATTTATTCTGTTTGGAATATGTTGGGGTTCTTGATTTGTGTATTTAAGTCTTTTAGAAGGTTGGGAAATTTTCAGTCATTATTTCTTTTGAATATTCTTCCTGGCCCTTTTCCCTTCTCTTCTCCTTCTAGGACACCCACAATGTGTATGTTTGTGCACTTTGTTTTGTCAAACATTTCCCTGAAACCCTGCTCCAGTTTTTCCATTTTTTTCTTTATTTGCTTGTATGTCTGTTCGAATTTGGTTGTTACGTCTTCTAGCTCACTGATTCTTTTTTCTCTTCAAATCTGCTGTGTGTCTCTTGTATGTTTTTAGTTTAATCTACAGTGTCTTTACTTCCATAATTCTATTATTTTCCTACGTATTGTTTCAACTTCTTTATGCTCTTCTAGTGTCTTCTTAATATCCTTTTTCTCTTTAACCGCATTTTCCTTCATTTCTTTGAACTGATTCAGGAGATTTGTTTGAACATCTTTGATTGGTTGTTTCAGATTCTGTGTCTCCCCCAACTTTTTGATTTGTTCCTATGACTGGGCCATTTCTTCCTAAGTTTTAGCGTGCCTTGTGATTTTTTACTGATATCTGGTCATCTGATTATCTTGACGGGTCTATTCTAGAGATCAGTTTCTTTCTCTTGTGTAGGATTTAGTTGTTGCCTGTATTTGTATTAGGGCACTGCTTTGACAGTTGACTCATTGGTACTTCTCATCCAGAACAGGGCTGGGTACCCATGCAGGGGGTATAGACCAGCTCCAGTGGGCCTGCGATAGGGTCTGGAGAGGCTCTGAAAAACCTTGCTGTTTCCCCTTCACTTTCTGGATTGCCCAGCAGATGGCACTGTTTGGTGACTTACTCATCCTCAGAAGCTGTTTACCTCCTGAAGTCTCACAGTGTCTGACCGGATGGGCCTGAAACTGCTGTGACATCTCTTTGCTGGCCAAAATCTGGTTCACTGTGGGGCTGTGTCCCCCTCTATACTTGTGGCAGAGGAGTCTCACAGCCACTCCAGCCTGCAGCCATCCTCCAGGTAAGGGCCATCCACTGCTGCTTCCCTCAAGGATGAGGGGTGGGCAGCAGGACTCATGGCTGGAGTTACAGTCTCAGTACATATTTTCTCAGATTTTTTGTCCCTCACAGAACTGTGCCTTGAAATGTCCTTCCCAGCCCCTTAGGTTTTTGCCTGGCTATTTGCTGCTTTTAGGGAAGATTTTGCAGTTCTCTCCTTAATCCCCTGTTTGGAAGCCCTCTCATTGCTGCCCTTTTGTGTTCTGCCCTCCCCAGTGGCTCAGGACCTGGTGTGGGTTTCTGTGGGCAAGGGTCTCTGTGTCTAGATATAGGTGGGGATCTGTCTCACTGCTAGGAGAGATTTTATAGTTTGTGTCCCCAGTGGGAGGTGGGAGGGATCCCAGCTGCTGCCTCTGGACACTTTCTGAGCTGTGTGGGACAAAATAAGGGGGAGGGGAGAGGACTGGCCAGTCTGGGATGGAAGTTTCCTACCTGATATTTTTCTCTTTCTTTGATTCAACATTTGTAGGATCCTTCCTCAGTCTTTACCTTCCTCCAGATTTTTGAACAAGTGAGAATTGTCTTTTTTTTTTTTTTTTGCTGGATCTCTGAGGAGAGGTTTTCAGTAGCTGTCTCCATGTTGATGACATAACCTAGGACCATTTTTTTTTTTTTTTTTTTTTTTTTTTTTTAATCATCATTTTATTGAGATATATTCACATACCACGCAGTCATACAAAACAAATTGTACTTTCGATTGTTTACAGTACCATTACATAGTTGTACATTCATCACCTAAATCAATCCCTGACACCTTCATTAGCACACACACAAAAATAACAAGAATAATAATTAGAGTGAAAAAGAGCAATTGAAGTAAAAAAGAACACTGGGTACCTTTGTCTGTTTGTTTCCTTCCCCTACTTTTCTACACATCCATCCATAAACTAGACAAAGTGGTGTTTGGTCCTTATGGCTTTCCCAATCCCATTGTCACCCCTCATAAGCTACATTTTTATACAACTGTCTTCGAGATTCATGGGTTCTGGGTTGTAGTTTGATAGTTTCAGGTATCCACCACCAGCTACCCCAATTCTTTAGAACCTAAAAAGGGTTGTCTAAAGTGTGCATAAGAGTGCCCACCAGAGTGACCTCTCGGCTCCTTTTGGAATCTCTCTGCCACTGAAGCTTATTTCATTTCCTTTCACATCCCCCTTTTGGTCAAGAAGATGTTCTCCGTCCCACGGTGCCAGGTCTACATTCCTCCCTGGGAGTCATATTCCACGTTGCCAGGGAGATTCACTTCCCTGGGTGTCTGATCCCACGTAGGGGGGAGGGCAGTGATTTCACCTTTCAAGTTGGCTTAGCCAGAGAGAGAGGGCCACATCTGAGCAACAAAGAGGCATTCAGGAGGAGACTCTTAGGCACAAATACAGGGAGGCCTAGCCTCTCCTTTGCAGCAACCGTCTTCCCAAGGGTAAAACTTATGGTAGAGGGCTCAACCCATCAAACCACCAGTCCCCTATGTCTGTGGTCATGTTAGCAACCATGGAGGTGGGGTAGGCGAATACCCCTGCATTCTCCACAGGCTCCTCAAGGGGGCACTACATCTTTTTTTTTTTTTTTCCCTTGTTTGTCTTTTTTCTTTTTTTTTTTTTTTTTTTTTTTTTTAACTTTCCCTTCTTTTTTCAAATCACCTGTATGAAAAAAAAAGTTAAAAAGAAAACAAACATACAATAAAAGAGCATTTCAAAGAGACCTTAGCAAGGGAGTAAGAAAAAGACAACTAACCTAAGATAACTGCTTAACTTCCAACATGTTCCTACTTTACCCCAAGAAAGTTACATAATATAGCAACATTTCAGTGAACTTGTTCCTACTACTACCATCAGAAATTAACAGACCATAGTCATTTCTGGGCATCCCCAGAACGTTAAATATCTTATCTGTTCTTCCTGGATTATTGTTCCCCCTTCCTTAATTGCTCTCTACTGCTAGTTCCCCTACATTCTACATTATAAACCATTTGTTTTACATTTTTCAAAGTTCACATTAGTGGTAGCATATAATATTTCTCTTTTTGTGCCTGGCTTATTTCGCTCAGCATTATGTCTTCAAGGTTCATCCATGTTGTCATATGTTTCACCAGATCGTTCCTTCTTACTGCCGCGTAGTATTCCATCGTGTGTATATACCACATTTTATTTATCCACTCATCTGTTGAAGGACATTTGGGTTGTTTCCATCTCTTGGCAATTGTGAATAATGCTGCTATGAACATTGGCGTGCAGATATCTGTTCGTGTCACTGCTTTCCGATCTTCCGGGTATATACCGAGGAGTGCAATCGCTGGATCGAATGGTAGCTCTATATCTAGTTTTCTAAGGAACTGCCAGACTGACTTCCAGAGTGGCTGAACCATTATACAGTCCCACCAACAATGAATAAGAGTTCCAATTTCTCCACATCCCCTCCAGCATTTGTAGTTTCCTGTTTGTTTAATGGCAGCCATTCTAACCGGTGTTAGATGGTATCTCATTGTGGTCTTAATTTGCATCTCTCTAATAGCTAGTGAAGCTGAACATTTTTTCATGTGTTTCTTGGTCATTTGTATTTCCTCTTCAGAGAACTGTCTTTTCATATCTTTTGCCCATTTTATAATTGGGCTGTCTGTACTATTGTCATTGAGTTGTAGGATTTCTTTGTATATGCAAGATATCAGTCTTTTGTCAGATACATGGTTTCCAAAAATTTTTTCCCATTGAGTTGGCTGCCTCTTTACCTTTTTGAGAAATTCCTTGGAGGTGCAGAAACTTCTAAGCTTGAGGAGTTCCCATTTATCTATTTTCTCTTTTGTTGCTTGTGCTTTGGGTGTAAAGTCTAGGAAGTGGCCTCCTAATACAAGGTCTTGAAGATGTTTTCCTACATTATCTTCTAGGAGTTTTATGGTACTTTCTTTTATATTGAGATCTTTGGTCCATTTTGAGTTAATTTTTGTGTAGGGGGTGAGGTAGGGGTCCTCTTTCATTCTTTTGGATATGGATATCCAACTCTCCCAGCCCCATTTGTTGAAAAGACCATTATGGCTCAGTTCGGTGACTTTGGGGGCCTTATCAAAGATCAGTCGGCCATAGATCTGAGGGTCTATCTCTGAATTCTCAATTCGATTCCATTGATCTATATGTCTATCTTTGTGCCAGTACCATGCTGTCTTGGCAACTGTGGCTTTATAATAAGCTTCAAAGTCAGGGAGTGTAAGTCCTCCCACTTCGTTTTTCTTTTTTAGAGTGTCTTTAGCAATTCGAGGCATCTTCCCTTTCCAAATAAATTTGATAACTAGCTTTTCCAAGTCTGCAAAGTAGGTTGTTGGAATTTTGATTGGGATTGCATTGAATCTGTAGATGAGTTTGGGTAGAATTGACATCTTAATGACATTTAGCCTTCCTATCCATGAACATGGAATATTTTTCCATCTTTTAAGGTCCCCTTCTATTTCTTTTAGTAGAGTTATGTAGTTTTCTTTGTATAGGTCTTTTACATCTTTGGTTAAGTTTATTCCTAGGTACTTGATTTTTTTAGTTGCTATTGAAAATGGTATCTTTTTCTTGAGTGTCTCTTCAGTTTGTTCATTTCTAGCATATAGAAACATTACTGACTTATGTGCATTAATCTTGTATCCCGCTACTCTGCTAAATTTGTTTATTAGCTCTAGTAGGTGTATCGTTGATTTCTCAGGGTTTTCTAGATATAAGATCATATCATCTGCAAACAATGACAGTTTTACTTCTTCTTTTCCAATTTGGATGCCTTTTATTTCTTTGTCTTGCCGGATTGCCCTGGCTAGCACTTCCAGCACAATGTTGAATAACAGTGGTGACAGCGGGCATCCTTGTCTTGTTCCTGATCTTAGAGGGAAGGCTTTCAGTCTCTCACCATTGAGTACTATGCTGGCTGTGGGTTTTTCATATATGCTCTTTATCATGTTGAGGAAGTTTCCTTCAATTCCTACCTTTTGAAGTGTTTTTATCAAAAAGGGATGTTGGATTTTGTCAAATGCTTTTTCAGCATCTATTGAGATGATCAATTGATTTTTCCCTTTCGAGTTTTTAATGTGTTGTAATACATTGATTGTTTTTCTGATGTTGAACCATCCTTGCATGCCTGGAATGAACCCCACTTGGTCATGGTGTATGATTTTTTTAATGTGTCTTTGGATTCGATTTGCAAGTATTTTGTTGAGGATTTTTGCATCTATATTCATTAGGGAGATTGGCCGGTAGTTTTCCTTTTTTGTAGCATCTTTGCCTGGTTTTGGTATTAGATTGATGTTAGCTTCATAAAATGAGTTAGGTAGTGTTCCATTTTTTTCAATGTTTTGAAAGAGTTTGAGTAAGATTGGTGTCAGTTCTTTCTGGAAAGTTTGGTAGAATTCCCCTGTGAAGCCATCTGGCCCTGGGCATTTATTTGTGGGAAGATTTTTGATGACTGATTGGATCTCTTTGCTTGTGATGGGTTGGTTGAGGTCTTCTATTTCTTCTCTGGTCAGTCTAGGTTGTTCATATGTTTCCAGGAAATTGTCCATTTCTTCTACATTATCCAGTTTGTTGCCATACAGTTGTTCATAATATCCTCTTATAATTTTTTTAATTTCTTCAGGATCTGCAGTTATGTCACCTTTTTCATTCATTATTTTGTTTATATGGGTCTTCTCTCTTTTTGATTTTGTCAGTCTAGCTAGGGGCTTGTCAATCTTGTTGATCTTCTCAAAGAACCAACTTTTGGTGATATTTATCCTTTCTATTGTTTTTTTGTTCTCTATGTCATTTATTTCTGCTTTAATCCTTGTTATTTCTTTTCTTCTACTTGGTTTAGGATTGGTTTGCTGTTCATTTTCTAGCTTCTTCAGTTGATCCATTAGTTCTCTGATTTTGGCTCTTTCTTCCTTTTTAATATATGCGTTTAGTGCTATAAATTTCCCCCTTAGCACTGCTTTTGCTGCATCCCATAGGTTTTGGTATGTTGTGTTCTCATTTTCATTCGTCTCTATATATTTGGCAATTTCTCTTGCTATTTCTTCTTTAACCCACTGATTGTTTAGGAGTGTGTTGTTTAACCTCCAGGTATTTGTGAATTTTCTAAGTCTCTGATGGTTATTGACTTCTAATTGTATTCCATTGTGGTCAGAGAATGTGCTTTGAATAATTTCAATCTTTTTAAATTTATTGAGGCTTGTTTTATGTCCCAGCATATGATCTATTCTGGAGAAAGTTCCGTGAGCACTAGAAAAGTATGTGTATCCTGGTGATTTGGGATGTAATGTCCTGTAGATGTCTGTTAAATCTAATTCATTTATCAGATTGTTTAGGTTTTCAATTTCCTTATTGGTCTTCTGTCTGGTTGATCTATCTATAGGAGAGAGTGATGTGTTGAAGTCTCCCACAATTATTGTGGAAACATCAATTGCTTCCTTTAGTTTTGCCAATGTTTCTCTCATGTATTTTGTGGCACCTTGATTGGGTGCATAGACATTTACGATTGTTATTTCTTCTTGCTGAATTGCCCCTTTTATTAGTATGTAGTGGCCTTCTTTGTCTCTCAAAACATCCCTGCATTTGAAGTCTATTTTATCTGAGATTAATATTGCTACACCTGCTTTCTTTTGGCTGTAGCTTGCATGAAATATTTTTTTCCATCCTTTCACTTTCAATTTCTTTGTGTCCCTGTGTCTAAGATGAGTCTCTTGTATGCAACATATTGATGGTTCATTTTTTTTGATCCATTCTGCGAATCTATATCTTTTAATTGGGGAGTTTAATCCATTTACATTCAACGTTAAAACCGTGAAGGCATTTCTTGAATCGGCCATCTTATCCTTTGGATTATGTTTGCCATATTTTTCCCTCTCTCTATTAATATCCTTTATTGTACCCATACCGAATCTCTTTAGTACTGAACCTTTCTCCAAGTCTCTCTGTCCTGTCTTTGTTTCTCTGTCTGTAGGGCTCCCTTTAGTATCTCCAGTAGGGCAGGTCTCTTGTTAGCAAATTCTCTCAGCATTTCTTTGTCTGTGAAAAATTTAAGCTCTCCCTCAAATTTGAAGGAGAGCTTTGCTGGATAAAGTATTCTTGGCTGGAAATTCCTCTCTCTCATAATTTTAAATATATCGTGCCATTGCCTTCTCGCCTCCATGGTGGCTGCTGAGTAGTCACTACTTAGTCTTATGCTGTTTCCTTTGTATGTGGTGAATTGCTTTTCTCTTGCTGCTTTCAGAACTTGCTCCTTCTCTTCTATGTTTGACAGTGTGATCAGTATATGTCTCGGAGTGGGTTTTTTTGGATTTATTCTATTTGGAGTTCGCTGAGCATTTATGATTTGTGTATTTATGTTGTTTAGAAGATTTGGGAAGTTTTCCCCAACAATTTCTTTGAATACTCTTCCTAGACCTTTACCCTTTTCTTCCCCTTCTGGGACACCAATGAGTCTTATATTCGGACGCTTCATATTATCTATCATATCCCTGAGGTCCATTTCGAGTTTTTCAATTTTTTTTCCCCATTCTTTCTTTTATGCTTTCATTTTCCATTCTGTCATCTTCCAGGTCACTGATTCGTTGTTCAACTTCCTCTAGTCTTGTACTATGAGTGTCCAGAATCTTTTTAATTTGGTCAACAGTTTCTTTAATTTCCATAAGATCATCCATTTTTTTATTTAGTCTTGCAATGTCTTCTTTATGCTCTTCTAGGGTCTTCTTGATTTCCTTCATATCCCGTACTAGGGTCTCATTGTTCATCTTTAGTTCTTTGAGTAGCTGCTCTAGGTGTGTCTCTTCTGGTCTTTTGATTTGGGTGCTTGGGCTTGGGTTATCCATATCGTCTGGTTTTTTCATATGCTTTATAATTTTCTGTTGTTTTTGGCCTCGTGGCATTTGCTGTCCTTGATAGGGTTCTTTTAGGGTTTGTAGACCAGTTGAAGTCCTTATCTCTAATTTATCAGATCTACAGCTTCGTGGAGTACACTTTCTCTAACTAACCAGCAGGTGGCGTCCACGAGCCACCTGTTCTCCACAAGCCAGATCTCCCCTGCTTAGCCTTTTTGGTGAGTGGGGGAGTGAGTCTTGTGGGGCCCAATTGGTGTCCCAAGCTTGCGTGTGTAGTTGGTGTTGCCTGCCCTGTATGTGGGGCGTGTTTCTGGGCAGTCGGGGAGGGGGGGTGGCCCTAACAATCAAATCTCCCTGATGATCCTAGAGTTTTAAAGCTACTGCAATAGTCTAATCCTTCAGTTCAGTCCTGCCACAGTTTGTCTCTGCCACTGACCCACAAGTCTTTGGTATTGGCGTATGGCTCCTGAGACTTGCAAGTGGGCCCCTCTTCCAGGCTGTGCACCCCGGGTCCTCTGTTGAGGGATGACTGTGCTATGTCACAGGTGAGTGCCGTCCCCCCAGGGCAGTTCTGGGCTGCTGGGCTGTGTTGGGAGGTTCCCAGTCTGCTCAAATGATGGCTGAATGGGGCTCTGTTAATTCACACTGCTCCCCCTTCCCAGCTCTGGGACATTCAGCTGAGGTTGCAGGGAAGGCTAATGTCCACGCCCAGTTTTGTGGTGTGTGCCTGTTATTTGAAGCACTTCCGTCACACTGGGTTGTCTGGGGCAGCTCTGGGCTATGGGGCTGGCGATGGGCAGGAGTGTTTCCTGTCCACCAGGATGGTGGCTGTGAGCGGACACCCCCCTTTTCTTGGGAAGTTGTGTTGTTTAGTGAATTTTCTCAGCCACTGGATTATTGCCTTTTGTCTCAGAGCTCTCTTAGTTCTGCTCTTGACTTGACGTGCCCAAATTTCAATTCTTTGAAGCTTTCTGTATTGAGCTTCTTAGAGTAATTGTTTTAGAAAAAGCAAAAAGGATTTAAAAAAAAAAAAAAAAAAAAAAAAAAAAAAACGGCCCTCCTCAGAGATCTAATGGGTTATTGAAATGCTAATAGACAAAGCAACCAGGGCCATTAAGGAAAGGTGCCCTGGGCAGAGAGATCAGCCTTGCTTCGGGATTTGCATATGCGCCTCAAGGCCTGATCTCCGCCCTTCCCCTTTCTGTGTTCACCAGAACTCCAAAAATCCTCTGCTTTTACTTTGGAGCTTCTCGTGTTGTTTTCCTTCTATGCCCGTCTCCTCTCTGCTGGGCTGGCTGCTCTCAGAGTCTCTGGTGTCTGGCCTCAGTCTATCTATGGTTGGAGTTTGAATCAGTAGAATGAGTTTCCGATGAGAGCAGCCACTGCAATTCTCCCTTCTCCTTCCTGGAGCTGACAGCCCCTCCTCCCCCGGGACTGAGCCTGGCAGGGAGGGGCGCGGGTCCCCTGGCCGCAAAAACTTACAGATTTCGCTGATCTCAGCAGTTCCACGTTTTCATGAGTGTTGTATGAAGTATGCCCAAAGACAGATTGCTCTGTGGTGTCCAGTCCACGCAGTTCCTGGCTTTTTACCTACTTTCCTGGAGGAGTAACTAAAACATACAGCTCACCAGTCTGCCATCTTGCCCCGCCTCCTAGGACCATTTTTAAAAGTCTTTGTCTAGTATGTCCCAAGAATGATCTTATTTATTGATATTTTCTATTGCCTTAATCTTCTCCTTTGCCTGAGCCATCAACTTCCTGTTCTTTGTATGTTTTTTAACCTTTTGTTGAAACCTGGACATTGTGTTATTTTAACATTATCACTGGATTTAGACACTAGGGTGTCTGTTCCTTAAGCTTTATCTAGGTAATATTATGACAGAGTTTCCCTTGAATGCCAGTAGCTAACATGGAAAAAAAGGAGCAGGATAAAAAGAAAACACCTCTCCCAGTCTTTGCAGAGTAACCTGTGCAAGCAGTCTCTTTCAGGGATTATCCATACAGTGAGTTTAAAGAGTAGCTCCAAGCCACAGCATAGAGCCTCCTTGATCTTTTCTACTCATGTGTCTTATCTTGGGCATACATTCTAGCCCTTGGAATTCCCCCCATTTAACTCTTCTTTAGGTAAGAGTTTCTTCACAGTCCCAGGCACTGCACTGTATGTCTACAGGCAGCAATCCCTTGCCCCAGGCAGAAAAGCTTGACTGCTCTCCCACAGCATTCTGTAGGAGAGCTCTGTGAGCTGCCTTTACACACACAGTAAGTTCTGGAACAGCAAGTCCCTCAGGCCACCACCAGGCGGATTGGACCAGACACACATGCTCCCAGTATGTGCATGAGGGTTACTTTTCCCTCTGGAACTAGGACCAGGGATCCACACAGGGATTGTGGGCCAGCTCTGCATTGAGCTGATAAGAGGTAGAGGAGAGGTGATCCAGGGTGCCATGAGATCCTTTTGCTTTTAAGTAGCCTTTTTCTGGTTTCAAAGCTTGCCCTGTTACTGTAGTCCTTTAACTGCCTTCTTGAACTTTGAGAAGGATGTTTCTGCCATTTTTTGCTGATTTTTCTAAAGCTTCTGCTGAGGAATGGAACCATGAAATGTCTCATTCCACCATCTTTATCAGGGCAGGTCTCTATTATGTTTTGAGTAAATGCTAAGTGAATGAGTGAATGACTTATGCTTCCACAGGTCTCTTTAGCATCATTATCCATATCCTTAACTAAGTAAAGTTTTTATTCAAGTGGAACATCACTGCAAGTCAGAATATGCAATTTTTCCCACATTCTTTTTTCTCTGAACCAATTTTGTAATGTTTTCCTTCAGTAGACAGTTATCGACTACTTGTTTACTGGCCTGGCCCTATGCTGAGTACATGTAAAGTAAGGGAAATAAAACACTCCTTCCTTCTAATGAGCTTCCAGTCCAGTGAGGAAGACTAATATGTCCACTAACAATTCTAGTATAATAACTTCATTGCTTTTATAGAGGTTGTACAAAATGCTATAGGCACAGAATACTGGAAAAGGGCTGTGTCCCAAGAAAAGGGGCACAAAGAACTGGGCACCAACTCCAGTTCTTGACTGGTAACTGAGGGGCTAGGGACTGGCTCTGAAAAGGGGATTTCTTTCTTTTTTCCTTTTTTTCCCCTCTCATTCTAAGTACTTCATTAGAGAAAGCCTCAGGCATTTTCAGTTGTCAGTGCTGACTCAAGCAAGGTGGTGTTAAGATAGTCATAGAGTCAAAGGAAGAAATCAAGTGTAGGAGATAAATCCCTAAAGGGTCTTCCCTGAGAAAAGGGCCAGAGAGTCCCAGTTCAAGTGGCTGCCTTCCTCAGAGAACTCAGACTCTAGGGCCTGGGGAAAGGAAAAACAACAACAGAAAAGCTTAAGCTTGCCTTCTGACACTCTCAGGCCTGGGCAGGGGCAGGGTTTACTGGGAATTAAAGACAATGTACCTCTTTACACTGGTGGAGAGCTGTGGGCTGACATGCACCACCTGCTGGGAAGACTAGGAAAAGCACAGCACTAGAGGTCTCACAGGAGAGTGACAACTTTCTAGGTCTCATCCACAGGGAAACCTGATACTGGCTACACCCTCTTCTGGAGACCTGGGCCTGTCTGGTCTGGGAAAATCTGATTAGAGTAATCAAGGAAACTAGATGCCTAGACAACAAAAATTTACGAATCACACTAGAAAAAACAAACATATGGCCCAGTCAAAGGAACAAACTTACACTTCATATGAGATACAGAAGTTGAAATAACTAATTAAAGATCTTCAAACAAATATGCTAAATCAATTCAGAAATCTAATCAATCAGTTGAGGGAAGATATGGCAAAAGAGTTGAGGGAAGATATGAAAAAAGAATTGAAGGATATAAAGAAGACATTGAGCAAACATAAGGAAGAACTTGAAAGTTTGAAAAAACAATTGACAGAACTTATGGGAATGAAGGGCACAATAAAAGAGATGAAAAACACAATGGAGACATATAACAGCAGACTTGATGAGGCAGAAGAAAGTATTGAGGAATTAGAGGAGAGAACATCTGAAATCCTACACAAAAATGAACAGAGAGGGAAAAGAATGGAAAAATATGAGCAGGGTTTCAGGGAATTTGAATGACAACATGAAGCACATGAATATACATGTCATGGGGGTCCCAGAAGGAGAAGAAAAGGGAAAGGGGACAGAAAGACCAATAGAGGAAATAATCACTTGGAGGAAATAATGGAGGAAATTTCCCATCTCTTGTGAAAGACATAAAATTGCAGATCCATGAAGCTCAGTGTACTCCAAACAGAATAGACCTTAATAGACCTACTCCAATACACATAATAATCAGATTATCAAATGTCAAAGACAAAGAGAGAATTCTGAAAACAGCAAAAGAAAAGCAATCCATCACATGCAAAGGAAGCCCAATAAGACTGTGTGCAGATTTCTCAGTAGAAACCATGGAGGGGAGAAGGCAGTGGCATGATATATTTAAGATACTGAAAGAGAAAGACTGCCGAGCAACAATTCTGTATCCGGCATGTCATTCAAAAATGAGGGAGAGTTTAAAATATTTTCAGACAAACAGACCTTGACAGCATTTGTGAATCAGAGACCTGCTCTATAGGAAATACTAAAGGGAGCACTATAGGCAGATAGGAAAAGACAGGAGAGAGAGGTTTGGAGAAGAGAGTAGAAATGAAGACAATCAGTAAGAGTAAAAAGGAGAGAGAAAAAATAAAAATAATATATGACATATAAACTCCAAAAGACAAAATGGTAGACAGTAGACATTACATTGAGTGAAATTAGCCAGAAACAAAAGGATGGTACTCTATGGGCTCACTAATGTAAACTAACATTGATGAGCAAAATTTGAGAGTTAACCTTGAGAACACAGGTTGTCAGGATATAGAAAGAAGTTAGAAAATGGGCATTTGATGCTTAAGGAATAGATAAGTTTCAGCAGGATTGATTGTATAGATCCGGAAATGGATAGCATAATACTGTGTGATGGAGCACAATATTGTAAGTACTCTGAACAAAGATGAGTGTGACTATGGTTGAAAGTAGAAGGCTAGGGGCATGTATGACACCAGAAGGAAAGACAAAAGATAAAGACTGAGATTGTATAACTTAGCAAAAGCTAGAATGGTCAATGATGGTGATCAAGTGTACAAATATAAGAATGTTTTTAAAAGAGGGATAACAAATGAATGTCAACATTGCAAGGTGTTGAAAATTGGATGGTATAAGGGAAAAAATACAAACTATGCAAACTAAAATCTATAATTAATGGTAACATTGTTAGATGCTCCCATTAAGTGTAACAAAGACAATATACCAAAGCTAAATGTTTGTAAGAGAGGGATATAAGGGAGTGATATGGGATTCTTGGTGGTGGTTTTGTTGTCTGACCTTTTAATTGTATTTTATTTTATTTTAATTTTTCTTCTATCTTTTTAATTTTCATTCTTCATTTTTTCTCCTTCTATCTTTGGGGAAGAAATGGAAATGTCCTCATATGGATTGTGTTGGTGAATGCATAATTATGTGATTATACTGGGAATCATTGATTGATTACTTAGAATAGATTGTATGAAATGTGAATAAAACTCTTTAAAAAATAAGCAGAAGGGTACAAGTGCTGTAGAAAATGTGGAGAGAGGGATGTACCTATTCACTGTTGGTAGGGAAGTAGAATGATGCAGCCCACTGGAGGGCAGTGTGGTGGTTCACAGGAAGCTAACTATGGGGTTGCCATATGGTCCTGCAACCCTGTTATTGGTTATATACTTGGAAGAACTGAGAACAGGAACATGAATGGACATTGCACACTGGGGTTTATGGTGCAGTATTCACGATTTGCAGTGGATGGAGATGACCTAAAGGTACATCAACTGATAAACGGAATGGTGAACTGTAGTGTGTACATACAATGTAATATTGAGCAGTGACAAGAAGAAAAGAAGTTGTGAGGTATGCCACTGGGTTAATGGACCTTTAATAAAGTATGTTGAGTGAAAAAAAGAATTGAAAAGACCAACATTATAATGCCTCACTAATATGAACGAACTATAATGTGCAAACTCTGAGAACTGAATCTGAGAGCATAGGTTATCAGGGAAAGGCTTATGGTAAAGACTCCTAGACTGTAAGCTCTTATAGCAGTCAGTTCTATTCATGAGTTGTAACATTTATTTCTCAATTCTTAGCTAATGAGCTGTTTGTGTATATCCTGGTCAGTCCCTGGATCTCTGAGTATCTGTGTGACACCTGAGACTCAGAGTCAGAGTTCTGTAGCTATGAATGTCAGCATTACCCCATATAGCAAATGTTAAAAAAGCTGAAAAATAGATCAGACTTTAATTAGAGATATGAACAAAATGCACTTGGTTAGGACTAAGGTAAACCAGACTGAAGGGAAAAGGACGTTATTGACTGTGTTTTAAAACTTTGACTTCTGTGTGAGACCAAAAAGATGTTCATTTGGTGGAAAATCTATATTTTTCTGTTACATGCTATGTAATGTAACTTGTATGGGCAGTTTACTCAAAACCACAATTACGTGGAACCTTGAATAGGGGATGAGATCTGGTATGTTTGTCCAGGTTAGCACGAAACCCCAGTATGTCCCAGAGTAATTTGGGCAGAAAATAGAAAGTATTTGCAAAGCCCCCTTGAGGGACTAGGGAAAAATTGGAAATATTAAAATTCCCCACCTGGGAAATTCCTGATATTCTCACAAGCATTGGGGACTACCATTGTAGTAGACCAATCCCTTGATCTTGGGGCTTGCCCTTATGAAGCTTGTCACTGCAAAGGAGAGGCTAAGCCTACTTAAATTTGTGCTTGGGAGTCCCCCCAGAGAACCTCTTTTGTTGCTCAGATGTGTCCTCTCTCTCAAAGGCAACACTGCAGGTAAACTCACTGCCCTCCCCACTACATGGGACATGGCTCCCAGTGTTGTAAATCTCCCTGGCAACATGGAACATGACTCCCAGGGATGAGCCTGGACCTGACGTTGTGGGATTCAGAAAGCCTTCTTGATCAAAAGTGGAAAGAGAAATGAAACAAAGTTTCAGTGGCTGAGAGATTTCAAATAGAGTCAAGAGGTCATTCTGAAGGTTGTTCTTATGCATTATATAGATATTGCTTTTTAGATTTTAGTGTATTAGATTAGCTAGAAGGAAATACCTGAAACTATTGAAATGCGATCTAGTATCCTTGATTCTTGAAGATGATCGCATAATTATATAGCTTATACTGTGTGACTGTGTGATTGTGAAAACCTTGTGGCCCACACTCCCTCTATCCTGTGTATGGACAGATGAGTAGGAAAAAGGTAGACAAAAAGTAAATTAATAATGGAGGGGGGAAGAAGTATGAGATATTTTGGGTGTTCTTTTTTGCTTTTATTTTTATTTCTTGGAGTAATGAAAATGTTGAAAAAATTGTGGTGATGAGTGCACAACTATATAATGATTCTGTGAATGGTTGATTGTACACTTCGGATGGTTTTATGGTGTGTGAATATATTTCAATAAAACTGCATTTGAAAAAAGTGCTACAGGCACCTGGATTGGGGAGGAATAGCTCTTCCTCTTGCATGATGAACTGAGAAATTTATATAGTCCTTAACTTAAGAAGGGCTACATTGGGTAGGCTTATGATATAATCATGATTAAAAACAAAACTATGTTTTTCATACTAAGAGCTACCATTTATTGGTTAGGTAGCATGTGTTCAACATTTAATGTATATTCTTTCAATTACTCTTTTCTGAAACCGTTTTAAGTGAGTGTTATTAACCCTGTGTAGAATGGGATAATAAATTGGGAAGCAGGGTTATGTAGAAAAGCAAAGCAGACAGCGGTAAATAAAATGATCTGTAACTTAACCTGGATTTATCTGACTCAAGAGCTTCAGCCCTTTTATTGTTTCATGTGTTTTCCCTAACCCTGTCATTAGTTTCAATAATAAATAATACAAACTTGTTTAATATTTTAAAGGACTGATCTATTTATGAAAAACCAGCTGTGTATTTTTAGGCATGCCAGTTATCCTTTCTTTCTAGTTTTGCAAATGATGTTTTATATCTTTATTTATTTATCATTTAAGATCTCGTTACTCTAGATTTTTAATTAGAAGCTCAGTTCTGCTCAGGATTGGAAGCAACAGCAGTGAAGCTCACAAACACAATAAGAAGACTTTCAGTATTATTTGAAAGTACAGCAATGTGTTTTAGGCTATCACTGTTATTTGAAACATACTGATGCATTTTAACTGTTAAGACACATTTTTAAATAAGCCCATACAGTTATATAGAATTTATGGTAATTCAGAAAAATTGAAGCAACTGCCAGACTCTCTGTCTATATCATGAATTTCTGCCATGAAGAACACTTTTTCTGTATTAGAGTTTTAATTATTTCCATCTAGTACTAGACCTATTTTGTTAGCATTAAACTAGAGGATTATTTACAGGAGCCATTATGTAATACATAATGCTACATTATTAAGTGACATATGCAGGGTAAAATGTACATTCTACACACTTCCTGGAGGTTGATTATGGTGTGAATAAGTGTGAGACCTGAAAAATATTAATGGCATCTACTTAGGCATCTTGCTTCCATCCTTATCTAATATCCCCACAAGAACTTGGGTTTTGAATTATAAGCATATGAAAGTTGTTGACATGGGGAGGTATTTGGATTTCTATACCAAAACACAGACGTAAGCTGATTGCCAGTACAGATAAAATTTTTTTATAGTCTTCTTTCCCTGTTGCCCTTGTGGGATGCTGAGGAGGTAAAGGTCTCTGTCTTTTGCTTACAGAGCTTATGAAAATTATGAATATGACTTTAAACAAGAGAGAAGGGTGAAAGCAGGTTGATTGCATACACTTGTTTCCTGAGTTAACTGCGAAGTAATCTGAAATCAAAGCCAGGGTCAGTAACTGTGACCCCCAGTAGATTACTCTCTGACCATTTATACAGTGTGTGTGTGTGTGTGTGTGTGTGTGTGTGTGTGTACTTTGGAGCTTAATGAAATTGTTTACTGTAATCAGTCAGCTCTTGGTAGGCTGGAGATAAAATAAAGTAAGGATGGATAGATTAATACCTGGTAGCCCCAAATTCCCAATTCTGGTAATCATTTCAGCCTTTTCTCTCCCAATGAGTGTTTTCCCCCATTAATTATAGCTGTTAACCGGAAGCAGAGATGACTGAGTTGAATGCCATTGGATCTCTCTATTAACAGTAAGCAAAGAATGGAAGGCAAAGTGGATCTGAATATATAGCCTAACATGGATGCAGTAGAGGAAGTTAGGGATACATTCCAGGAGAGGGGAATGAAAGGAATAGAAACTTTGGGAAAGAAAACAACAAAAAATATACTTAGTCACAATAGAATGATTGTACTGGTTTATGGCTACAGGAGAGATTAGATAAGTAGGTCATTCAGGAGGCTGCACAAATACTAGCTTTCTTGAGTTTTATTTCTAAATGGATTTTAACCTTTTAATTTCCTGTTCCTTATCTTTTTTCCAAAAGCATTATGGGAAATAAATGTTTTAGAAGTAATTAAAGAGGCATGATGTAAGTCACATATCAAGCAGAGACAGGCAATGCAAGTTATTTTCTATTTTGTCTACCTTCCTGAGGTATCAATATTAAGTATTAATATCACTGTCAGTATTTCATCAGTTTGGTCACCTCTGATACCTTGCTCTAAGAGACAGAAGCAAGAGTAAAAGAGCCAGTTTCTATCTTTGAAAATATGGAAATGGGGATGAATAAGATTGAAGTAACAGGAACAATGAAGGGTGTGAATAGAGCACCTGCCAGATCTTAGAATGCTGGATCTGGTGAGCCTCAGGGCATTGTGTGCCACACATTGTGCCAAATACGAGGACTCTGTAGACTGATAAAACAGTGCTTTAGTGAGCTCACAGCCTAGTGACCGAGAGTGTATGGGTGAAATACAGGATATGTACCTTCATAGTCTGGCAGTTACATTTTTGACAACCTTTTACTCGAGGGAATTATAGAGACTAAAAATATGAATAAATTCAAGAAGGGATTAGATATATTCATGAAAGTTAATTTCATTTAGGCATTGGTTAGGGTCATTGGGGAGTTTTTGGTTATTGACAACAAACCTAGTAATAGTAGCTAATATTTGTTAACAGATACTGTGCTAAATAAACACTTTCCCACATTATTTAATTTGAAGTTGAAGTTTAGAATGATGAAATGACTTCACAGTTGATTGCTTAGAGTATACATATATATAACCCCACCAAAATATAGGGATGGATGCTTTTTCTTCCAGAGAACACACCTTAGAACTCTCAAGCCAATAATAAAAAGACAGCCCATAGAAAAATGAAAAGGATAGGAAATCCAAGTAGTAAATAAATATGTGAAAAGATGCTTAATTTCTTTAGTAAACAGAGAAATGAAAATTCGAACCATAATTAGATACCATTTCACATCCACCGGAATGGTAAAAATTAAAGTCTAACAATTCCAAATGTTGGTGAGAATGTGAAGATTCCAGAACTGTTATTTGCTGCTGGTAGGAATGTAAATTTCCACTTTGGAAAATTTGACATTACCCAATAACACAATATACAATCTAAGTTCTTGTTCAGTCTAGAGTCTATTGATAATCCAGTACTTCTAAGAAATGTAATTATTGATAGAGTAGAGATGGCAACATTTGGTCAAAATAAGCCTGAGTGTGAAAAAAAAAAAAAAATGGAAAGGATAGTAAGTATTTGAAGGATTTGGTCTTAAAAGGAAGATATTAGCTATGTTTCTATTATAAGGTAGATGTTGAGAATTATAAGTTTTTATAAGTTCATTCAAAATGGAGATTTGGTGTTTAGCTGTTTGAGAATAACTTTTCTTATATATTGCCCGTTATATATTCTTTTACTGCTTGTTTTCTCCTTTTCTGTTATAATACTGGTGCCCAGATCCCAGCCATGGTATTGTGTCAGCTAAAATTATCAGCTTTTGAAACAGGTAGATCATTACCATGTATGGGATTTTTTTGCATGGGGCCTATGAAATTCAAATATGCTTTAATAGATATCCCAAAGTGAAGTGCTCTGTGCTAAATTTGCTGAATGTACAACTTCTTCAGAATGTATCTCTTTGGTAAATATAGGAATACTTGAGCAGTGAAATGATTCTTTTCCTTCAAACAACCTCTTTCATGGTATAATATCCTTTTAGAAACACTTAAGGCCAAATGGGAAAGGAAACATCCATTATCTCAGTGTTTTCCAAAGAAATTTTAAGATAATTTCAGCCACAGAGATTGCCTGCTGATTTATACTGTGTTTTTTCAGGGGAGAATAGGAGAGCTGGAATTGCAGTTAAAACATGGAAAAGAAGTACCTGAAGAGGTGCAATACAAAAAAAGCACAGCCTGGCTCTGGTAAGGAGATGGCCTTCTGCTGCTTATTATTTGTACTGGGAAGTGAGCTATGAAGGGAAGGTAATTATTTTAAAGGCTTTAATATTTGGAGTTTTAACTTCTGTATGAGTCTGAAGGAGTAAAAACAAATGATCTGATAGGTCTATTTCCTATCCACTCTCCAGATAAAATTATGAGGAGAAATTACCTCATAAATTTCATATATTTTCTATCGTTTCCTAAGCATTGTGAATGAGATATGGAAAATGTTTATTTCCCCCTTTTTTCCCTTGTAACTGATTATTTTATATGATTTTGAATGAAAAAATTATTTTTCCCATTCAGTTCATTGCCTTCCTACCTCACATTTAGTGAAAGGATACCCCTCCCATCCATTCACTCCTTTGCCTCTCTCCCCCGAGACATCTTCATTATTAAGAGCAACTTCATCATGTCAGGGCTTTAATTTCTTTGGCAGACGCTCTCTAGTGAATTCTCACTGTATTATCTAGAAATGTGTAGTGCTATCACATTAAAAGCAATTTAAATTGTTACATGAGTTGGGAAAAATACCTTGTCAGATTAATGTTACAGCAGCCTAAAAGTAAGTAAAAGTGCCCAGAATCCAAATAGGTTTGCCTGCAGCCTCAGGTTGCTTTAATCTAAAAATCTGTTCAAAGTATACTTTTTTTAGATTTGTATTTACTGATAATTTGCATATGTGGAAAAGAAGAAGCAGTCAGGATGTGTTTACGTGTGTATGTGTATTTAATTAATTCTATTCTAGTTTTATTTTCCAAATTAAAAAAAAAAACAGCTGTACAGTTTAAAATGTTATGATATTGGATTTAAGATTAGAGATAAAGAATTTGGGTTTTACTACTTACACGATCTTGTCTTTTACATATAGTTTTAATTTCATCTTCTGAAAATGATAATTTGTTAAAGGTGGTAAACTTTCCAAATTATAAAATTATGTATAGCAACACATGGATTTATATCCCTAGTGAAACTCATGGGGTGCATGTATTTGTGAGTAAATGGGAGGTACATTCCTAGAATTTTCTTAAGAATAATACAGAACAAGAAAATTCACGGTTGAACTTGCAGTAATTGATGAGCTATCTTGAAGGCTGCTCTTCAGCATCCTCACTAAATTGGAACACAGCCCCAAATCCAAACTCTTGCAGGCTGTTATAAAAAATGAGTCCCCAGAGTCTAGACCCTCCTTCAGAGCTAGTTTATTTAGTTTATGTTTATGTATCTGGTTTTAAAGTTTAATCAATGGCACATTAGATGCCATAAATTCATAAAATAGAGGTGTAATAGTCTGGTAGCAATGCAGAAAGTGAAAGCCATTACAAAAAGCAGATTTCTAAAAAGCTCACTTGCCTGGGCCATTAATTATAGTTTCAAGCACCCCAGTACCACTGAGTAGACCTGAGACATCATTTTATGTATTATTTCATAAATATTTATTGAGTGTTTGTTATTTTCTAAGCACTGTTCTAAGCACAGGGGATATAGCGGTAAAGAAAACCCTGTTTCTGTCCTCCCAAAGCTTACACTCTACTGAAGGGAAATAGATGATAAGCAAATCAACAAGTAGAAATAGTAAATGGTAGGTTTTGATTAGTGAAAGGAAAATAAATTAGAAAAGGGAGTAGAGAATGCTTGGGGCAGGGGTGGGGGTTGGGTTTGGGAGGGCCTCTTTACTAATATGACTTTTGAATGAGACCTGAAGGAAGTGATGAGTGACCCAAGCTGGTATCTGGGGGAAGGGCGTTCCAGGAAGAGGAAACAACAAATTCAAAGGCTCTGGAAGTGTGCCTGCCAAGGAGGCCAGTGTTGCATGGAAAGAGCAAGGAGGAATGTGGTAGATATGAGGCCAGAAAAGTCCAAGGTGTCACATTCTGGAAGGCCTTTGTAGGCATGAAGAAGATTTGGACTTTAACTCTGAGTGAGATGGAGAAATATTTGAGGATTTTAAACAGACAAATATGACTCATAATTCCAAAGGACTACTTTGTCTTATTGTTTTGAAAATACACTAGATAGGGAAATGGTTAGAAGTCTGTTGCAATAATTCAGGCAAGAGATGGGAGTGTTCTGGACTAGGATGGTAGCTGTGGAGAGAAATGGTTGGATTTTGAATGTATTTTGAGGGCAGATTCCATAGGTTTTAAATACTGATAGTTTGAATATAGGATATGAAAGAAAGATGGAAACCAAGGGCAGCTCCAGGATTTTGAGTCTGATAACTAAAAGGAATGGAGTTCCCATTTACTAAGATAGAGTAGACTATAGAAAAATAAGTTAGTGAGGAGGGGCAGGGTAGGAATAATGTTTGGGGCTGGTAAAGTCTGAGATGCCTAACTAGACAGACCTCCAAATGGAAATATCAAGTAGGCTGTTGACTATGTGAGTATAGAATTCAGGGGAGAGGTCAGGACTGGAGGTATAAAGTTAGGAATCATCAGCATATTGATAGATGGCATTTAAAATCATGACAATTTATGAGATTACCAAGTGAGAGAGTAAGGAAAAACTGGTGTGTTCAAAAGCACTCATTCTCAGAGAGTGCTGAATAATTAAAATTTTATTATATTTTGAATGCAAATATTTATATTTTAGTACAAAAATTTTATAATACATAAAAAAACTTTTAATTTTTAAAATTCAAAGTATCAGTGAAATTATCTTTAGAATACTCTTCAAAACATCAATTTGGCAGCCATAGGTTGTTTTTCACTTTATATTAAGACTGAAAAAAAAATTTAAGGTCTGTGATTATTTGAATTGAGCTTACCTTCTTTCAAACCTACAAGGGTAGTTACTTTTTTTATATAACCAAAGTATACTAATTGTATTTTATATACACACATGTGGCTATTCCATATCTACAATTCGGAAATAGTAGAGTGCTGTTTTGATGAGCCCTCATGCAGAAAAAGAGAGAGAATAATATAAAAGACACTTGTGTATCCACCACTCAGTTTGAGGTGACACCATTACAGTGCTGTCTATGCACCCCTCCTCAGTTCAATTTTTCCCCTTCCCTGCCTCCACTAAGTGAACTAAGGAATAGGAATATGAAGCTGTCTTTGAAGTAAAGCCCTTACTACAATTCTTTCACCTTACACTAAAATTCTACATATGTAGTTTTAAGACCTGGAGTCATTGCCAGAAGGTTATTAATTTACGTATGAAAGATTGGGTTCTTGCTATAACATAAACTCTAGTATCTGTTTTCCATCTTTATTGCAGGGTCAGAGACATATTGACTGATGAGATCACCAAAGCAGCTGCAAAGTAAGATTCATTTATTCTCTTAACAAAAATTTTCTATAAAGATTTTTTTCCTGGTAGGTACATGTGATTTCTTTTCATGAGGCACTTCATAACTTTAAAGATTTAAAGTACTTTTCAATTATTTTTCTCAAAATTGTTTTTTACCCTTTTTCATATGTAGTTCTTTCAACATGTCTTTTTGTGAAAATACAGCAGAACTGGTACAAACACGTAACTTGTACATCAGGACACTGAGGTTGTGCCCTTGCTGAATACCTAACAAAATGCCAGCTGCTTTGGCTTAGACTTAAAGGAGTTGTAATTTAGTTCAAGAGAATAAAAGAAATCCTTTCCTAATGTGAGTTATGTGAGTTCTAAAATAGATTATTAAATCTCAACTGTGAACCAGCAAATAAATCAGAATTGTACTTCCTTTCACTCCCTTTGTGTTATTGGGCCCAGGAAATCTAAAAATTGAATTTTTGAATACTGAAAACTAATATAAAACCCAATTTAAAAAAAGCATTTTAATCATATCTTTTTGTTTGTTTTAATAAAAATTACTTGAATGTTAATGCCTTGAGGCCTTTTGTTTACCTTAAGCCAATTTTTACTAAGAAAATTATACCATAATGAACTTACTTGAGCAGTCTCTTCAGTTTCCTTTGTTAGCACACTGAACTTCCTGGCAGTAAGTTAACATGTCCATTACGAACAGTTTCTAACACTTCTCCCTTCCACTTCACCTTTACCTGCTGTCATTTCTGTTGAACTTCCTTATTCCCTTCCAAATAACATAGATACACCTTTGACCTAAATGATTTCATGCATATTGAAAATCCATATAATCTAGAAATATTTCGTTGCAGTATGGTTTATCCCTACCATGTCCCAGAACCTTCTGTAACTTAAATGTTCTGCCTTAAGAAACTGAAAACCAAACAATAAATACATGACCACAGTTATCTAGAGTTAGCTTTCCACAACTAATTTTTTAAAGAAACACTTAACTGTGAAGTCTCATCTCAGTACATGATCACTACTCAGCTTCATGTCTTCCAGATAAAGGGAAATAGAAGTGGTAATCCTACCCTGTGCTCAGTTCTGTGAGAGGTATTGGGAAATATTATCTGTTAATAAGATAGAAACTAAAGTACAGAGGGGCTTTGATAGAGACTTGTTTGTGTCTGTTTTTCCAGTTTGGTGAATTGCAAATGCAGTGGGAGAGTACTCAGCTGTATATTGGGTTGGGGGGTTGGGGGCGAGTATTGGGGAGGCTGCATTTGACCTTTATTTTTCAGAGTTTGTTTTATTATATTGTCTACTTTTATCGTATTAAAACATTATATGCTGACCTTTGTACCAAAAAGCTCAAATGCTGAAGAAACTAGCAGCTTTCTATTAAAACAAACTATAATTTTACCTCTCTAGTAGCTTTTGCATTTTCCATTCTAAAATTTTATTTTATTGAGACTTTAATCTTCAGATTTGCAGAACATCACTTCATGACATACTACAAAGGAGAGTGTGGTATGAAGTAGAAAAAAAATCATACTCTCATGGTGTTACCTTTTCATCACAAACTTTGAAGTATTTTTAGACCTTATCTTATTAAAGCAATCCTGACAATACTAAGCATAACAAGTTAAAAGGAGATATTTAAGGTCCAGAGGTTGAGAGGTTAATGATAGAGCCAGGGCCGGAAAATCACTCAGCTGCCCTCTCTACTTCTTCCCACTGGCTTCCACCAACCATATGATGACCCCACCACCACCAGCTGCCAGCTTGACTTTCTGTTCCATGGACCGTGGCTGTGAGGCTCTGGTTCGGGCCAGGGTAGGACTTGCAGGAAGTAAAACATTGGACCAATCACAGGATTAGACTGATTTGCCCATTTGAGAGCAGGAATACATAAAACCTGATGATTGATGTAAATTTATTTACATTCTTATTAATTAATTAGATTTGAACCTGAAGATAAAAATCCCTGAAGGATTGGGTCACTTTACTAATATGTAATGTAATACTTTGGCCCTAAGAAAGCGTCACTGTAGCTTATCCTTCCTTATGCTTTTTAATTAGGTTAATGACATCGGTTTGTTTCAAAGGACAATTTAATTAAAATGTCAGTAGTGTTGCCTAGATAAATACTGTACTGATGCTGACATGTTATTATGCAAATTAGTCACTACTGTTTGACTGATAGAGGACAGTTATTTGATCGACCAGGTGATGAGGTTTTGCTGAACCAGTTGTAAATTTTCATCTGGCCTTGAATTTGTTTCACTAAATATGTATTGAGTGCCTTCTATGCATAAGGCATTGATCGAGGAAGATAAGGAATACAAAGATGAGCAAGACCTGGTCATAGTACCTTTGTGAAATGTGTGGCTTGGCCTAAGCAAGCTGGAGGCTGGACTACTTTTTTCTATTCGAAGATTGATTGCCAAATTTTCATTGTCTTCCCCCACTCCCCCAACCCTTCCCTCCCTGTGTCCCTCTTTTCTTTTCATTTTTCTTTTTTCTAAATATTTGAGAGTAGGTTGCATAAATCATGCTCTTTTACCACTTAATATTTTGATGTATATTTCTTAAAACAAGAATATTCACTTATGTAACCATATAAGTATAATTTAATACTGATATAAAGAATACAGTCTATATTCCACCTTTTTCAGTGGCCTCAATTAGTGTCCTTTGAGGCGTTTTCTCTTTCATTACTAGATCCAGTCCAAGATTATGTATTGTATTTAATTGTCATTGTCTCTTTCATCTCTCTCTCTCTCTTTTTAATTGTAGTAACATATATACAGCATAACATTTACCATCTCAACCACTCCCAAGCAAACAATTCAGTGGCATTAACCACATTCACAATGTTTGACTACTATCACCACCATTCATTACCAAAACTTTCCCATCACCCGAAACATAGTCTCTACATCCATTCTGCATTAACCCCCTGTAGTGACTTATACTCCATTCTTTGTCTCTGTGAATTTGCATATTCTAGTTATTTCATATAAGTGGAATCATACAATATTTGTCCTTTTTGTGTCTGACTTATTTCACTTAACATGACATTTCCAAGGTTTATCTATGTTGTTGCATGTATCAGAACCTCATCCCTTTTTACGGCTGTGTAATATTCCACTATGTATCACATTTTGTTTGTCCATTCATCTGTTGATGGACACTTGGATTGCTTCTACCTTTTGCCTATTATGAATAATTCAGCTATAAGCATTGGTGTACAAATATCTATTCGAGTCCCTGCCTTCAATTATTTGGGTATACACCTAGAAGTAGGATTGCTGGGTCTTATGTTAATTCTATGTTTAACTTTCTGAGGAACCACCATATTGTTTTCCCACTGGCTATAACATTTTACCTTCCTACCAACCATTTAGGAGGGTTCCTGTTTCTCTGCATCTTCACCAACCCTTGTTATTTTCTATTTGTTTGTTTGCTTTTTAAATGATAGCTATTCTAGTGGGTGTGAGGTAGTATCTCATTGTGGTTTTGATTTGCATTTCCCTAATGACTAATGACATTGAGAATTTCTTCTTGTGCTTGTTGGCTATTTGTTTATCTTCTTTAGAGAAATGTCTATTCAAGGCCTTTACCCAATTTTTAAATTGGGTTACTGTTGTTGAGTTGTAGATATTCTTTATAAATTCTGGATATCAAACCTTATAAGATACATGGTTTCTGTAAGTTATCCTTTTATGTTCTTGATAATATCCTTAGATATACAAAAGCTTTTAATTTTCATGAAGTCCCATTTATCTATTTTTTCTCTTGTTGCTTGTGCTTTTGATGTAAAGTCTAAATCTCCATTGCCTAATACAGGGACCTAAAGATACTTCCCAATGTTTTCTTCTAAGATTTGTATATTTTTAGCTCTTATATTTAGGTTGTTGATCCAGTTTGAATTAATTTTTTATATGGTGTGAGGTATGGATCCACTTTCATTCTTTTGCATGTGGATATCCAGTTTTCCCATTACCATTTTTTTTTTTACGGTTTAGATTTTTTTTTTTTTTTGAAATAAATTCAAAGTTATATGAACAGTTGCAAAAGCAATACTAGCCCCATACACAGAATTCCATCATACCCTGACCCCCCCTCCCCCAGTAGCTCAATCCACCAAGTTTAACTTGCTGTCACATTGCTATTTCTTTCCTTCCTTCCCTCCCTCCCTCCCTCCCTATCATCCATCATCTATTGCTCTTTTGTCTGAACATATGAGAGTTAGCTGCACACATCCTTGAGCATTCACTATAATTCATGTATACACTTCCCATGAACAAGAACATTCTTTCATGCAATCCCATTAAGTGCAGCTAAGAAGTACAATAGATTCAACAATGATAAAAAGCTTACATTCTATATTTCCTTTTCCTTATGTCTCAACTGTGTCCCTTTGAGCCACCTGTCCTCTATCCTCCTGTTCCATCCAAGTTCATCCTTAGTATTCAATTGTCATCTAGTTAGACTGACTTTTTTTTTTTTTTTTTTCAGTTGTGGAAACATATATACAGCCTAAATCTTCCCATTCCACTCCCTCCCTAGCCTTTCATTAGTGGGATTAATCACGTTTAGAATGTTGTAATGCTCTTTCCCACCATCCATTACTAGAAATTTCCCTTCACCTCAAACAGCAACCCTACACTCATTTCTTAACTCCCCATTGCCCCTTCCCCCATTTCTCTTAACCCAAACTCTACTTTTCATCTCTATGGTTATATTCTCTGATAATTTCTTTGTGTTTACTGTGGGGCTTAAAATTAACCTCTTAACCTTGTGGAACACACCCCATTTATCTAGTGTATGGATGAGTAGAAAAATGGGGATAAAAACTAAAGGACAAATGTGGTGGGATGGGGGGATGATTTGGGTGTTCTTTTTTCACTTTTATTTTTTATTCTTGTTCTGGTTCTTTCTGATGTAAGGAAAATGTTCAGAGATAGATTGTGGTGATGAACGCATAACTATGTTATCGTACTGTGGACAGTGGATTGTATACCATGGATGATTGTATGGTGTGTGAATGTATTTCAATAAAACTGAATTTAATAATAAAAAAAAAAATGGTAAAAAAAAAAACAAAAAACAGAGGGAATCACAGAAAAATGCAGCCCAAGCTTTGATCAAGCTGAACTTCCTTCTCTTTTCATTACAGGAACAATAAATACCCTATTGTCTATGTCAAAAAAAAAAATTAACTTCTTAAATCCATATCAATCTTGTTTTTCTTTGATACCACCTTCACTTCAATAGGACACATAGACTATGTTCCTATACTCCTTCATTCCCCCACCTTTATATAGTTGTCTAAAATTACATATTTTACATTGAGTTCAAAACCACTGATTTGTCCTTAGAGTTTGTGTATTTTATATCATGTAGGAAGTAACTAGTGGAATTACAGTTCAAAAATTATTGACTTCTATTTGTATTCCATTGTGGTTGGAGAATGTGCTTTGAGTGTATTCAATGTTTTTTTTTTTTTTTTAATTTCTTGAGGCTTGTTTTATGTCCCAGCTTATGGTCCCTTCTGGAGAAAGATCTGTGATCACTAGAGAAAAGTGAGTGTCCTGGTGATTTGGGATGTAAGGTTCTATATATGTCTGTTAAAATTCTCTGTATCTCTTTCTCCTTTCCGTGTCTCTCCTCCAGCAGGGCTCCCCTCAGAATCTGAAGTAGGGCAGGTCTTTCATCGGCAAAGTCTCTCAGCATTTGTTTGTCTGTGAAAAATTTAAGCTCTCCCTCAAATTTGAAGGAGAGTTTTGCTGAATAAAGTATTCTTGGTTGGAAATTTTTCTCTCTCAGAATTTTAAATATGTCATGCCACTGCCTTCTCGCCTCCATGGTTGCCGCTGAGTAGTCACTACTTAATCTTATGTTTTCCTTTGTATGTGGTGAATTGCTCTTTTCTTGCTGCTTTCAGAACTTGCTCCTTCTCTTCAGTATTTGACAGTCTGATCAGAATATGTCTCGGAGTGGGTTTATTTGGATTTATTCTATTTGGAGTTCACTGGGCATTTATGCTTTGTGTATTTATATTGTGTAGAAGGTTGGGGAAGTTTTCCCCAACAGTTTCTTTGAATACTCTTTCTAGACCTTTACCCTTCTCTTCCCCTTCTGGGACACCAATGAGTCTTTAAGTTTGGACGTTTTATTTTATCTATCGTATCCCTGAGATCCATTTCGATTTTTTTTATTTTTTTTTCCATTCTTTTGTTTGTTCTTTCATGTTCTGTTCTGTGGGCTTCTAGGACACTGAGATGTTGTTCGGCTTCCTCTAGTTTTGTATTGTGAGTATCCGGAGTCTTTTTAATTTGGCCAACAGTTTCTTTTATTTCCATAAGATCTTCTATTTTTTTATTTACTCTTGCTATGTCTTCTTTATGCTCTTCTAGGGTCTTCTTTATGTAGCTTATATCCTGGGCCATGGTCTTCCTGATGTCCTTTAAACCCTTTGCCATGTTTTCGTTCCTCGATTGTAGATCTTTGATTAATTTTGCAAGGTATACTGTATCTTCCGATGTTTTCGTTTGTGTGTTTGGAGTTGGATTCTCCATATCTTCTGGTTTTATCATATGCATTAAGATTTTCTGTTGTTTTTGGCCTCTTGGCATTTGTTTTGCTTGATAGGGCTCTTTCAAGTTGTAAAGAAAAAGGGATATCGATCTAATTTTTCAGGAACACTGTTTGGTGACATACACTTTAACTAACCAGCAGATGGCGTCTGTGAGTCACCTATATCCCTCAAGTCAGTTCTCAACCTTTTTTCCGCTTTGTGTGGGGAAATGATTCTTGTGGGTTCAGTTGGAGAACTCAGTTTGGGTGTGTTGCTGGAGCTGTCTGCCCTGAATGTGGGGTGTGTATACGGGTAGCCAGGGAGGAAGGGCAGTTCTAATGATCAAATCCCCCAGGATCCCAGAGATTCAAGGCTGCCCCAAGAGTCTAAGCCTTCATTTCAGTTCAGCCCCAGCCTCTCTCTCTCGCTGATCCATAAACCACCAGACTTGGCGTAGCATCCCTGACTTCTCTGAGCGGCTCCCCCCTCCCAGCCGCGCTCCTCCAGTAGCTCAGCCAAGGGAAGGCTGTGCTATGTCACCAGTGTGCGCCGTCCCACAAGGGAAGCCCCGGGCCGCTGGGCTGTGCGGTGCGGCGGCGCACTCCCAGCCTGAAGCAAAAATGGCCAAGCGGGGAACCTCAGCCCCCTCCTCCTCACACAGTTCCTCCTTCCCGGCTCCAGGACAACTGGCGGGGCTTTGGGCTGTGGGCAGGGCCCTGGGCAGGAGTTTATCCAGTCCTCCGAGGGGGCCAGCCGCAAGCCACGGGGTTTCTTTCTGCTTCTGGCTCTCCCCTCCGTTCCCCCGAACCCAAGGGTATCTGCTGTGGGCTATCTTCCTGGCCAGACAGCAAGAGGCCGGCCCAGCCCCCTCTTGCTGTGTTTTACTGCGTGGTTCCCACAATTGCTACTGGAGCCGCTTCTTTTTTTTTTTTTTTTTTAAACAGCCAGCTGGTCTTCATACGCTGAACCCTGGCTTCTCCAGCCCGCCGCGCGGCTGCGGGTCTTCCAGCCAGCTTACTCACTCGTTTCAGAATGCTGACTCCTGGTTTCACCAAGTATATGGCCCCTCTGGAGCTAGGAGCCCTCATCCAGTTGGTGCATCGCTGTAACTGGTATTCTAGGTCACTTTCTGGTTTTTAGCTAGTGTTTTTCACGGAGGCGTTTTTTTCACCCTGTCTCAGCTAGCCGCCATCTTAGTCCCCCCCCATTACCATTTGTTGATGAGACTCCTAATATAAATTTTGATGTCTTACCAACTTATGGCATTCCTTATTGAAGAATGAAGCTAAAGAAGGGTGAACAAAATGGCCAAGTGGGCAGAGCAGACTTTCAGTGAGAATACCACTCCAAGGGCAGAATGAGGGAGGGAGAAACAAAAAGAGGGATGGATGAATGGATAGATGCAAGGACTTGTAAATGGTAGATCCTGAGTCCAGTTCTCACCAAGTGGAACATAAAAAAATGCAAGAACATATGTGTACACTAACCTTTTAATGCACACTGACCTGCATCTTCAGTCATGACAGTTCCCTGGGATGGGTGGTAGAAGGCTAGCCTGGCATGGGATCAGTGCTGAAAGTCTTCCTCATCCCACGTATCTGTTCTAGTCCCCTAGGGTGAGCAGGGAGTATTTCTTGGATGCATATACTGAGTCCATGTTCATGTCTCAAGTCCAAGTTTTAGGGATCATTCTCTGGATTTATGGGAAGCTACAATCATAGGATTAAGTGAGAACTGGACATCTGATGGTCTGGGTGCTCTGCTGCCTAAGTTAGGTTATGACAGAATTGACAAGCCAAGAGCATTTCACCAGTGTCCCATTTGGAACTTTCTTCTGTAAGGTCAGTCTGGAATTATAGAATAGTACTGAATAAGTGTATTAAATAGATTCTGTTTTCTTGATGCTAAATTCAGAAGTTAAATATAATACTTTATTGCTAATATTAGGAAACCATTATTTGAATGATATAAAGGGCAACTTTTGGTCTGAATAATCTAGAAAGAGGCCTTTTTTTGCATCTCATCTAGGGTCTCCAAATCATATTGCAAATTGGTTTTAAGGTTGCTGGCTTTGGCATATTAAAAGATAACAATGACTGGAAAGCTACCAGTGTGTCAAGTTGCAAGAAAGTATGCTGTCTAAAGTGGGTCACGAGAAGCTGGTTCCACACAAGTGCTTCAGAAAAGCCAGAGGCCATTCTGTTCTGCTGAGCATATTCATAACTCTTTGGTTGTGTTTTCAGAAAAAAACGGTAAATTTAAATTGGCCAAGGGTGACGCAGATGAAGATAACTTGGGAAATATAATTTCAAATGATGAAATAAAAATTTTAGGAAGAAAGAACTTAGGTATATGGGCTTGGAGTTTTAACTTACAACAAAGCATAATGACTATACATTGATAAGAAAAGTTAAAAATGAGCACTACAGTCAGAAAAGGGAAAGAAGCTGTTGGCACCAGGTTGCAAACAGACCTGCATTTCTGAGATTCTGGGAAGGAATGGAAGGGCTTCATTGACCTTAGCTACCCTCCCTATAATAGTGCCTTCTCTTCTCCTATTTAATACCATAAAGTCCTCTCTTGGATTTCTTTCTTTTTTTTTTTTTAAACAGGGACAGTCCAGTGGTCAAAGGCAATGCGCTATTAGCCTTAAGCAGCCTTGCTGTTGTTGTGTCCAAACATGAAGTCAGCCTCACCTCAGACTCTGACGGGATCCTAGAGGTGAGTTCAGGATGATTTTCACCACTTAGGCTTTGGTTGTGTAATGTTAGAAAAATGAGAAATCTCTTTAAGCCTGGCTTTAGATGGCCTGGTCCTGGATTTAAAAGATTAGACTCTGGGATTGCAACACCAAGTTATGCTACTTGATGGGCCTCTGTACTGTGAGTCTTAGTGTCTTCCTGACTTTTCTTTGCTGTGTTTCTGTTTTGCTTTCTCCATCACAGTTAAGTGGTCATTTCCATTTGAAGGTGCCAATTTTATGCAACAGGGGTTGTCTTTTTTGTGATTACATCAGTGGTAACCAATCTTAGGAGGTTAACTAGGCTTACTAAAGTGAACAATACTGTCAAAAAATGATAAATAAGCAGTGTTTACTGACTGAAGAAACTGTACTTTGCATTTTAATTGTAGATGTCAATGACAAAGTGCCTACTCATTTTTGCAAGGCACTTATTTCGTAATTAAACATGTGACGAGCTGGCCAATGTTCATTTCCAATGTATTTTTTCAGATAATGCTTGTCTGCTAAAATAAAAAGGCATGGATTTATTCTTATTTTAAGCCCCATTATCTGTTAGCTATCATTAACTGTAGACAATATAGCTGAGTGGTTTAAAAACTTTAGAGTAGGGGAGTCCTGTATTTAAATCCGAGTACTGCTACTTACCAGCTCTGTGGCATATTGCTATTAACTTCCCCTTTCAGAGTCAATTTCCTCATCTGTAAAATGGGGATAATGATACTTACCAGATAGGATTATTGTAAGGATTAAATGTATCTATATCTGTAAAGATTTTAGCACAACTGCTGGTAGATACTGGTCACCCAATAAATAGTAACCCTTAATAGCATCAGTGTCAGCATCATCTATATCATGGTTTTAAACAATTGTATTATAAACTATCCTATGAGAGAATTTTATGTTCGCTCATTAAAGAGATGAATCTACTTTCATGTCTATGAAAAAGAAAATTAAAATCATATACAATGTTATTGAGAGTTTTAAAATAAAATTAAGTGTTCTCTTCTCAAACTGGTTTCAAATCTTGTGGGTTTGCTCCTTTTGCATTAAGTGGAGAAACTTTATTCAACATCATTCATCCTGTCTGTTTCCTCTCAGAATATCTTATGGGCCCTTCTATACTTAACTCTTTTCCATAGTGGGACATTTTTGTTTTTGTTGTAAACAAAGAAAGCAACTCTGACTCATTTAAATAAAAAAAGGAACTAAAAGGATCTGAAATCTGGAAGTTCATGGAATTGAAAGCAAAGCTTAAAAACCAGATTTTGCAAAGAACAAAAACCAGGGCAACAGGTACTAATGAACTATCTCAGAAGACCACCTCATTAGCATAGATTGGCTCTAGTCATTTACTGTACTTGCATCACTCACTCAAGATTTAGAGTCCCATGGGTCTCATTCTCCTCTTGGGTAGATTATGGCAGGTAGCTTGATTGAGGGTTTAACCAAGCTTCAAATAGTGGAGGAGAGGGAATTCCCCAAAGGGTGCACTTATCAGAAAACAAGAGAACAAGTGTGTTCCAGTTTGCTAATGCTACCTTTTGGCAAAGTACCAGAAATGGATTGGCTTTTATAAAGGGGGTTTATTTGGTTACAAAGTTACAGTCTTAAGGCCATAAAGTGTCCAAGGTAAGGCATAAACAATAGGGTACCTTTGCTGGAGAAAGGCCATTGGCATCCAGAAAACCTCTGTTAGCTGGGAAGGCACACAGCTGGCATCTGCTTGCTCCCGGGTTGCATTTCAAAATGGCATTCTCCAAAGTGTCAGCTTTCAACAGCCATCTTCAAAATGTCTCTGTAAGCTGCCGCTCCTCCAAAATGTCATCCTTAGTTGCTCTGAGCTCCTTCTGTCTGTGAACTCTTCATATGGCTCCAGTGATTTAATTCAGACCCACCCTGAATGGGTAGGGTAACACCTCCATGGAAAATACCCAGTTAAAGACCTTGCCCACAGTTGATTGAGTCACATCTCCATGGAAAAAATCAATAGGTTCTAACCTAATCAACACTAATATGTCTCCCCCCACAAGATTGCATTAAAGAATATGGTTTTTTCTGGGAGACATAATATATACAAACCAGCAAAAGGTGCTACATGGCAAAAACTACAAACATCTATTACGTTTGTGGAAGGGAAAGCGGCCAAGGGATTATTGAGTGGAGGATAAAAATTTAGCTAGTAACTGTAAGAAAAAACTTTAAACCCAGAATCTTATTTTAATATTGATAAACATAAAAATTTTTGAGAGGAATTGTTTCATATCCTTGAAAGAGCCAATAGAATACTTTGGCAGAAGCAGCATGCTAAGTATCTCTGTGACCTAAAGAGTTAATGCTCCAATCTGGCATCCCTTCATTCTGGTGATATTGATGCCAAGCTACAGTTGTACAGATAATTTATCCCAGTAAAAACTGGTAGCCTACCTCAGAGTTTGAGTTCCAGGCTTGCTTGCTGTTCTTTATTTTATCCCGTTTGTTTGTTCTGTGCTGTAATACATAGAACACAACACACTGAGAAGCCACACAGAACAAAGAAGGGGATTTACTTTTATTCTTGATGCCCCTGCCTTTGGCTATCAAGCAACACAGATTTTAAGACAGGATTATTTGGTTAAAATTGAAATTTTTAAACTTCATTCAAATCTTCATATGACCAACAACTAAAGATCTTAGGAAGACGACTTTGTTTGAGTGAAGAAATTAATTTCAAGGAGACACTCAACACTGCTTTGACCTTTTTAGTTTGCACCACCTAAGTGTTAATGCCATGTGAGATGACATATGCTTTTCATAAATGATTTTTAAAATCAGGTCCTTTTTTGAATGAATGGGGTTTTGTTTTTATTTTTGTATTCTCTTTTCTTCTTTCCCAAACTGAAGATCATTTATGTTTTCATACCTGATTTTTCAATTAGCTGGGCAAATATTGTCATGATTCTTGAATGACAGCCATAGAGTGATAGTAATCAGAAACACTAGATACATTGGTCAGAATTTTGTAGGCTGCTTTTTTGCCTCCTTTGTGAAATACAAGTCAAAGAATTGAGAAATTTTGGATTGTTTTATCTGCACATTTGTCCCTTTAACTGCACATTATCCTCACTGTAATTCACCGAACATAGGAGATCTCTGAAGGGCTCTTGGCTATGTTCTGTTTTGTAGTCCCCATCCTCTCACCTCTGCTAAGTCTTGCTTAAGTGGTACATCTTATTCTTGATGGGGCACAGGTGAGGATATATATTTGTCAAATAACTATTCACCTCATATAGTTCTAGCAGGTGAAGTTTGTGTTCTGGTAATAGCACTTCATTATTTAATAGAGGAGGAGGTTGTATCCTGGATTTAGAAATAATGTTTAGGTTTGGTTTCCTTTTTCCATTATCATTTCATATTTTCTTTCATCTACAGGTTCAACCTAATTTCCTTTCAATGAAAGAGTGGGTTTCCATGGTGCTTGATACACTCCTGGTCATTGTGGATAGCCATTACCAACCCAGAGGACAACTTTTCTCCTGGTTTTATCATGTAAGTCAGAGAAATTTAAAAAGTGGTCAGAAAATGCAAGAGTTGACTCTTCTAGTGAATTGTTCACATGAAATCCCTTGAAATGCTGTAAAGATTTTCAGACTTGAATGTATATTAGAATCACTTGGGTAATTTTAAAAATATAGATATTGTAAAAAGAAATACTGATGTGTAAGCCTCACCTCTGATTTAATTGGGTAGAATGGGCCCTGGGTATCGGTATTTTGAAGGCCCTCTAGGTTATTCTAATGTGTAGTTTGGGTCAAGAGCTATAGTTGAGGTAGAATGCACATTGGCTGAGGAGTAGGGACCCCCAGTTTCTAGTCATAGTTTTATCATTTCAGAGCAGTTTACTTAATCTCTTTGGGCCTTTGTTTCTTCGTTTATAAAATGAGGGGGTTGAATGATACTATCTGTAGTGATGGTAGCCCTGGTTCTACCCCTTATTGGTTTCATGGCTGCTATCCTGACACTTAACCTCCTCCTCATTTTCCTTACCTATAAACTGAAGGTAAGAATTAATGCTTTGCCAACTTTATAAAATTGTGAGGATCAAATTATATAAATTATCTTAACATGTTTTAAGAACCATGAAATCCTCTGTAAATACAAACTAATATTGACATTGGTCAGGTAAATGCTCCTGTAAGTCATTCTCTTTCTTCATGCTTGTATGCTAAGATTAGAAGCAAGAGAAAATTAACAAACTATAGTCACACCTGAGCATTCCCATATTATTAAGGTCGCCCTCAATATCTTGTTACTTTTCTTTTGGTATGGTAGGAGTATATTGGAAGGAGTGAAGTTATTTCAGGATATTGGTTTTTCCCATTGCTTTGCTTTGTTTTGTTTGGAAATTTTTTTTATTTGATATACTAATTTAAAAAAAAAGAGTTGAAGCAAAATGAAAACATACATTTTTGTTTAGGTTTCATTTTCCCTTTTTTGCTTGTGTTATGTGCTTTGGTGGAATTGTTTTGGTTATACCCTACACCCTCCACTGCTTAGGGAATTATAGTGATCATGGGGCAGTCAGCTGAGTGGCAGAGGATTACAGTTGATTTGAATAAAAATATAGTGTAGATCCTGAGCTGTTGCTAAGATCGCGAATTTAGCCTGACACTCCATTGCCTTAGGTCCTCTCTGTACTACATTTTGTCTGCCTCTGTCCTCCTGCTCTCAGGAGGAACTGGTATGTATTCATCTGGGAATTAGGAATTGGATCTAGATTTTTAACAAGACTTGAGGACACAAAATTACTGACCAAACCATGCAGAATTAAATTGGAAGGTGAATTTTGTTCAAAGAAGTCATTTCTTTATGATGATTTGCTTTTTGTTAGAGGGTTCTTATTTCTTTCATGATGGATGTGAAACCTGTTCAGAAGCTTATATGGAGGTCTGTGCAATAACTATTTGGTTCAAATATTCAGCAGGATAGGATATTGTATGAGATTTCTAATAATGCTGCTTAGTTCTTGCAAACCAATAAAAATAATCTCCTGACTAGCCAGCTCAGAATTGCCTCTTACTTTTGTGGTTCTGCACTGTTATATTTTCACAGCCCTGTTTCAAAAGTTTCTTCCTTTATTTCCAGGGTCCTAGCAGCTGGGTCATTTTGAGTAGCATTGTCATTACAATAGTGCCATATTAAAGTATAACTTAGCACATGCTTGATTTTATCCATATAGTGCTAAAGCTTAGAGAACAAATGGGCATAGAATTAAAATTTATTAAAATTTATTAAAATAGAATTTTTAATATGCTTTGACTGCAAGGGACAATACTGCCTTTATGGTCTGTCTGAAAATTTAAAGTGGATAATAGTAAATAACGATAAACAAGCATTTTTCCCCATTTGAGACATGTTTATGAATGTATGTAATGTCTGGTAGAGCTCTCTGTCATGGGATTCTTGTAGAAGCTCTTCATATTCAGCTGCCCTGTCATTTTATTAGGTCTGTTATTCATTTCTTTTCCCATGATTACATATAGGAAGGAGCATATAGAACTCTCCATTTCATTTTGAATAGCTGGTTATTGCTTTGTAACCAGAGGCTTTTAAGATTTCAACTTCCTTTTTAATTAAAAGGAATTAACCCCCTGTAGGAAATAATCCATCTACTGGGACGTTTTCCCACCAAAAATTTTGGGAGATCTGCCAATGGATCCCTATGCTAAACTCAACACTCTTTCTTCCATACTGAACTTGAACTGTTGCTTGTTTTCTTTTTTTTTTTTTCCTTTTTCTTTCTCTCCTGGAAAACTCTTGGATTTCTGGAATCATATTTGTAATGTGGCTTGGTGATTGTCCAGGTGTGGATAGCTGCACTTTGATTTTTTCAATAAATACATATGTGGACTTTTAAAAATGCTGGAATTGTTTCAGGCTCTATAGTGAAGGAATTCACACCCTTTGACAAGAAATTGTTTAGCAAATTGTTTCAGTAAGAGTGAAAACATAACCTGTAGACTAACACATCGACACATTTTTAAAGATAATTTTTTTGATTAGCAGGATTAGCTGTGAGAGAAGCTTGTATTGTTATTTAGTGCTTGTGTGATAGGTATGCTTCCTTCATGTTTTAAACAAAAGGCTTACTCCCTGTTTCTTTCTTTGCATGTCCTAGAAATCCTATTCTGGTGAAAACACAGCTAGTGCCATTGCCCGTTCTGCTGCCGCCACGGCTTTGTCTCTCCTCGTGCCAGTTTTCATTATCTCTTGCAAAGAGAAGGTTGAGGAAATCCTGAACATGCTGACTGCCAGGTTACCTGGGAAACCGAGTGCTGATGAACCTCAAGCCGTGCAAATCCACATGGGCCTGGCTTTGGGGATGTTTCTGTCTCGCTTGTGTGAGGAGAAACTCAGGTACAGTCTGTTACAATAGTTCTGCTTTTCCTCTTTGTGATTTAGGTGGAAACACACACACACACACACACACACACATTATACCTGAGCATTGTGTGAATATGTGGTTGCTAAACTTTTTGAGAAGGGTAGATTGATCCTTTTTTTCTCCTTTATAGGTGAAGTTGTCTTTCTAAAGTATCATCATAGAGATATTGATAGATATAGATATAGATATATAGATATTGATTGATTACTTTAAAATTATTTCATACTTATGTAAAAGCCCTGGTTACAACCATGTAATAGATGTGATGAAAAGTAGAATCTTATGGTACTATAAGTAAAGAAAAGCTTTTTCTGATTTATATAGGATGGAATAATTGCTGATCCTTTAATGATAGGACTATAAAATGGAAGGAAAGGATTTGGGTATCCCAGTGCCTGAGGGGTGTGGGAGTCACTGGATCACCTGAGAACTGCATGTACCTAGTTTTAAATATTACTTTTATCCTGTGCCCTGGCTACATTTTTGTAATCCTTGAAGAGTCTTAATCTGTGCATTTAATACTATGTGCTTTATTCAGTTTGATTGTTCATTTTTGGACTGCTAGCTTTACTCTTAAATGAAGCTACTGGAATATCAAAGACCCAGGTGGAAAATTCCACTAAATGGGAAAAGTTTTCTTGTGCATGAATCTACTTTAGTTTTGCTTTAATATTGTTTATAGTTTATTTTACAAAAATCCTTAGAATTTTATATATCCAGACTGATTGTAGTATGGAGCTACATGAATTTTTGGGTATCAATATCAGATGCCACTGACTTGGAGTTTAGCCCCATATGCCTACATTGGAAATGGGGCAGTCGGGAAAGACAGCCTGTTGTGGTGCTAATTGCCCATAAACTTCACTGGTTGGCAGAAATTATCTGTCCAGGAGCAAGAACTGGTATTGATATGGATAAACTGGATGGCATTATGCTAAATTTACCTTATCAGTTTGAAATCAGTGGTTAAGTTTGCATTTGTATTTACATAGGTTTGCACAAGCGTCAATATTTGAAATCTTTATGAGGCTGCTATTGATCTGGGGAAACACTTTGTTTCAGATGACTGTATGCAGCCCTTGGACACATCTCTCAGATGATTGGGATGATTGGCTTAGTCTTTGCAATCTTAAATGAGCTGTGAGCTGAATATTCACTTTGTTCAATTCACCTGTGTTAATATGTGTAGGCCTGGCTCTGGACTTGCACAAAAAACTGCCCTTTGCTTCTGAATTGACTGTGTGTAATAGAACACAAAGTATTTTTAAAGACTTAAGACTTGAAAGTTTTTTTTTTCCCCCTTTGCTGCCATCTGTACAAATGGCAGTCTCTTCACCATCTGTGTTCATGCTCTTTCTTCGGTATCTTTTCAAGCAACATGTTTTACAACTAAAAATGAGCTATGGCAATTTAATTCCAGGCAATTCATTTCATTCCAGCCTGGCTCGGGCTCCTTTCTTTATTAGCCTAGGATGAGCTGTTGATGGTTTTGGGGCTGACAAGCTTGCATTTGTGGTTAATTTAATCATGCTGCTTAGAGAAACCTGTGATGATTCGCCTAAAGCACTCATCTCTGGTTGCTAGATTGCCTTCCGCCCTGCTCTGTCTTATTTGACTTTGTACCTGCAAGAAACCCTGGGGAAGGACACAAAGAAGCTCTTTCCAAGGCTAAGTGAACACCTCTGGAATAACTACAAATTTTAACTTTGCCCTTAGGTTTCTATGTTTGATGGCACCCTATTTCTTCTTCTGGCCTATATATTAGTACTGCAGCCATTAGTATAATTATCCATGCCTTCCACATTTCTTTATATCTTGGAGCAGAAGAGTCTGAACTATTTGTCTTTGGGTAATAATAAATATTTTGCTAGATAATGACAATATCAGATAATGACATTTTTGAAGAAAGTTTCCATTTTTCTAAAATAAACATAAGTTGATTGAGGACTGTTGACTCTAAATAGTTAGTTAAAGACATAAAATAAGTAGCACCAAATGGCTCTTTGGGGGAACAGGATTAGGACAAATGTTTGTTCTCAGAGAGAACAAAACCACCTTTTAGAAGAGAATAATGACTGTCCATTTTGTTGCTAAAGTTAATCTTTGTGAAAAAGTTTCCTGAATTCTAGAATTTATTCAGAAAAATATTTTGTTTCAAAGCTTTTGCTTCTGTCATAACCCACAGAGGATGCTTGTAGGATCCCTTTAGCATTTGTTTAGGGTATTTAAGTACATTTTACTCCAGAGAAAAACTATAAGACTTATTTAGTTAAAGTTATTAAAGCTGTATATATGTTGTAGTGTGTGTGTGTTTATGTGTTTTTCATTGCAAAATGTAATCCTTCATCTTGGGCAAAACCACCAGCATTAGTCTGCAAAGACAGTATTTAAAGTGCTCTCTTGCTGTTTGGCATTCCTGGGGTTGCATTCCACTTAGCATGGTCTGAGGCATGAGAGTTGAGATGTAGGAACCCCTTGATAATAAAGTGTTGGTGATAAAACCCACAACTCTGCCTGAAAAATAGACAGCATAGAATTATGTTTTCAGTTTTATTTTTACTTTGCAAGTCTTGGTTCTCCCCAGTCCAGTTGCAGAAGCTATATCAATTACTGAAAAAAGCAGAAAAGTATAGGGTTAGGGTTTTTTCTTTAAAAAAAAAAAAGTAAGTAGAGGTTTATAACTTAAAACCTCCACAATTCAGACATGAAATCAGAAGTGACAGTCTTTGCTACAAGATAGTTTAGGATGATTATTGATCACATCACCTTAATAGGTGATAAATATTTTCAAGAAAATCACTTTAACTTTCTTAAAAATATTTATGTGGAATTGTGGCTTTGGTTTTCATTTTTCATTGATTTATAATGTGAATGGGCTGAGAAAGCAAAAGTAGAAGTTTTAAAGTTTATTGGTTTGCTAGTGATTATAATGTTCAGAAACCCAATGATTGAATAAATTATCTGTCTCAGATTCTCTATCTATAAAATAAGTATATGTGAATCACCAATATTATGAAGTTACTTTTTTTTAAAAGAAATTCTGGCATTTCCAGTGAAATAGTGAAAGTGAACTAGCATATATTAACTATTTTGTACAGCTGAATGATTTTAAATGATTCATTTTCTCCTCTTGGTATTTACCCTGATCTTCAGTGATATATCTGGCCAACAGATGAACCTTCTTCTGATGAAATCTTTGGATGCTCTGGAAAATTGCTGCTTTGACACTAGTCTTGAATACAAGTATGTTGATTCCATTTCTTATATACTTTGATATTGGTTTCCATGCCACCATAAATCTTACATGCTACAGTACAATGTTTGTAGGACCTGATCTTGACTTCCTTTGCAAAGGATTTTCCAAAATAATGAAAAATCTGCAATTTTTGTTCAGAAAATCACATTTCAGCAATAGATGATTTGCAGAAATGCTGTGTAATAAATCATTTTGTACCTAAGTTTTATGTTGCTTAAGACCTCAGTTCTGTCTTGTACTTAACATGTGAGACATACATATACCTGAGGATCTTGATGTGATTTAACCTTTTTAAAGATATATTGAAACCATTCTCTGAATTTGACTGTACTAAGTCCCTGGCCCATAATTTAGTTTCCCTGTGAAATCCAAACGATTGAGGAATCCGAATGGAAACAAATAGGAAACAAATAGTATTAATAGATCCTATTATTATATCTCTCCCATAGACCTCATTCTTTTCAAAGTATTTGTCTATTAATCTGAGTATCTTTAAATGTAATATATCTACTTATTTCAGTAAAGAAAGGTATAATAAAAATTAAAAGGAATAATCAAAAAGTATCTCAAGAAAACAGTGTTAAATGTACTCATTTAATAAGACAATGTTTTAATTAGTCTGTGACTTCTATAGGTCAATATATGGTTTTGTTAGTCTTTCTGAAATATTGACAACATTGAGAATGCACGTTGTACCTTTTTGGACTTTTACATGTTTTGGAAGCTCAGATTTGAATCCTCTGGGGTTTTGTTACTAGGACACTCAACAGACTATAATCACTAACCTCTAGTTTATTAAACTCGTTTACTTTTTGCTATTGTGGACACTGTTCAAATTTGAGTTAAATCAACGTTTACATTTCTGGCTTTTAGAAAGCTGTGATCTGAAACTACATTCATACCATCTAGCCTGTTAGACTCAGACTAACAGTGGTAGAAGTAGTTTCATGTATCAGGTATTTTGCCATGAGTAAATAAAGTCAAATGGTAGGTGGTAGTCATGGAATCTTGTAGATCTTTCAGGCTGAGATTGAATAGGAACCATTAACAGTCATCTAATTTAGCAAGAAACACTTTAGGAATGTAGTGACATTTTAAGAGTGTGGTTTGAATGTGGGAAAAGAAAGGGTTCAGAGGCATGGTTGAATATAGAAAATAATTAATGGGAGAGAGTGGGCCAGTTAGTTGAGTCACTTGGGTCCAATGAAGGGTTGAAATTTGGGGCTTAAGCCATGTATTGGTGCTGCTGCCTTTTACAACCAAGGAGTAAGATTATTTTTGTTATGTGTGTGTGTGCACACACACATTTGGCTTTCTTCCTCATGCCCCACCACCAAAAGTGTTCATCATATCTGTAGCTCAGGGTGTTATAGAGTTAGGAAAAGTTTTGCGAATAAAATGTTGCAAACCTTCAGCCACTTGGAACAATCAGGAATAACTTCTGTAGATTATCTCCATTAATTTGCAGGAACATTCTTTGACCATGGGGGATAACTGAATTATCCACAGCCTGGGTATATGGAATTAAAAAATTAATAGGTCTAGCATATTTAACTTTAATTTTTTTTATTAATAAGATTCTTATTTCTTAATTTTTGCTGCCTTTCTGATTCTTATCTCCTTAATAAGCAATTATATTTGGGAGGGGGAGGGGTGGGCCTGGATAGAGTACTAGTCCTGCAAAGGAAAATAAAATAGGGCTATCAAAAATTTCTTGTCCATTGAGTGAAATCTTGCTTGTCTATCAGAGCGCAATTAAAAACTCAGCTCCTTCAAGAAGCCCTACCTCTGATCTCTCCAAACTGCTGTTATTCCTATAGTTAATGAGGTTTAGAACTTTGTCATCCCTAATACTTGTGGCTGTTAGCTTATGTAGGTCTCTGATTTCAGGTTCAACTAATATTTACTGAGCAGCTGTATACTGTGCTAGGCATTTTCACATCCATTTTTCATGTAGTTTGGTTCTTACCACAGCCTAAATAGTGATACTAAAACAGATATGATCATCACTTTGATTTACAGATACAGAAAATGAGTCTCAAAGAATAGGAGACTTGATCAAGGTCACATACTTAATAAGTGGCAGAGCTAGGATAGGAACCTAGGTCGTCTGACTTCAAAGCCACTTTTCTTTCTCTTGCATAGTACAGTGTTGAGAACACATTTTGATATAAAGATAATAATTTGACATTTGGCAGTGTAGTATGTGTATGTGTTTTCCTGACGTAAGAATGTTGCCCACCATTTAATAAGAGAGAGAGAGAGAGATTCTTTTTCCTGCTTTTCTAAGTAGGCCCAGGCTTGTATGGCTGTCTCATGGCATAAAGTATTCCCTTGTCTAATGAGATTGCTGGAGTCCAAGGCAATCCTCCCTCAAGTAAAATCGTGAAAGCGTTACCAGGAGGTAGTTAATAGATCTGGGAGTGTGCTACCTCAAGTGATAGAATTCCTCCAGAGCACGTTCACCATGCTTCCTTGATTTAATGGACATGTCCCTGCTGAGAGAGCCTAGCATCTGGGCTGGTCCTTGTTTGTGGTCCTATAACTTACATTTTGCTGCTATCTGGTGGGCAGCTCATGCTATTGCAGTCCTCACAGTCCTAACTGTAGTCGTGCTGTCCATCAAGGACCTAAGCATGGCTTAATTACTATTTGAGCTTTTACAAATACAGTAACATTTGTATAGCAGTTGTAAAGGGCAAAGTACTACAACAATGTTAACTGTTACGAGAAGTAATTATTATATGGCCTAATACGTAACCTGCTTGATAGCCTACAGTAAACTAAGGAATACAAGATTCATCTTTGGTTAATTTTAAAAAATGTTTCATGTCTTCATTTATATAGCAACGCACATATTAGAATAGCATAGCTTTTAAGTTTCAGAATTTCTTTTTCCTGATATTTGAATATACTTGAATGAGAGACTTAAAAGTTAATAACATAATAGGACATATAATTTTAAAACTCAGATTCTCTTTATCATTTGTTAGCATTTCCATGGAACATTTATGTTAGCAATTCCAAAACCTCAATTTTATACCTAATTTCATGATTCTATATTTTTATGTCATCTTTCAGAGATAACCAACACTTAACTCCTTTTGTTTTCAATGGACGGAAAAATATGGAAGTTACTTTAACCCAAGCTTTTCTTGGTTTAGAGCTGGCAGACTATTATAGGGAGGCTAGAATGAGGTAAATGTGTAGAAATGCTGAACTAAGCACTTGAGAGGATCTTTTACGATGTAGGACAAAAGTAAACACATTAAAATGTAGGGAATTTGGAAATCAGAAGGATGCAAAAAATAAAGCTGTAGGACTACTTTCTTGTTGCATACTGGAAAATTGAGGTAAAATAAGAGGGAAAAATGTAGGTCAATAGATACATACACTCTAGCATTTATATTGGCACACGTGCATGGATAGATTATATGTTCATATATTATAGCAGCCAATTATCTACCTATATATATTTGTATATATTCTATATATCTAATGTATACAAATTATTTCTTATAGTAACAAATAGAATCCTTAGTGTATGGTGACTTTGCCCAGGAATAATCTATTATGGTAATTTTTAGATAAATGTAGACTAAAAAGTGAGATATATTCTTCTAAGCCTTTTCACCTGCATGCCTTGGGATAATAATGGAGAATTGTCAATCCAGAGGTTAGAGATTTTGTGTGCCCAAAAAACAAAAATTAAATACCTGCCAGTTTATTGAGAAAGTTGAACCCCAATACTTACTCCAGTTAGTTTTGAGAGGATTCTTTTCCACATGATTCCAACATCCCTCCTTCATAAATTAACCTGTCAAGAAATAGAAATCAAGTTTTCTTGATTAAATCTTGATTAATATGTTTAGTAAATTCCACTCCTCATAAAGTTCTTCAACATTCAAAAAATAGTACTGAGTGCCTATATGACAAGTTGTATGCTCAGTGCCATAGATACCACAGTAAGGGAAAAAACAGAAGAGGGCTCACCCTCATCGGGGCTTACAAGCTAGTGAAAGAGCTAGGCAGAAATCAACCAGCTCCCCAAATAATCCTCATCAGAATTTATAATTAAAATTGTATGACGTAAAATTAGTACAGGGTGCTACGGGAGAGTATTAAAGAGATTCCCCAGTGGGCAAGGGAAGGTGTCTCTGAAAAAGTAACATTTGAGATCTTAAGGGTAATTGACAGTTAAATAAGTGAAGAGGGGGCAAAAGTTAAATTTGTCAAAGTATTAATCAAATTTTGTCTCACTGGTCTAATTCTGTCAAATTTTTATACACGTCTATAGAAAGTAGCCAAAAAACTTCCCTTCTTGATCCTAAATCAAAACAAAGACTTCCAATCCATAGTAGCGAACTGCTTTTCCTCTTTCAGGAATGTGATTTGTTTCAAAAGCTGCAGTGTTCAGATGTTAGATGTTGATTAAACTGGTTGAAAATGCATAATGCTAGTTGAGCTTGTTGTTAAGTTCATGTAAGCTGTAACAGCAGTTCTGCCTGACTAATGATGGATTATGACTGTAGTAGCTTCCTTACAAAGGATTTTCTAATGCCAGATTGTTGTGCAATGGAAACTAGAAAAACACACTTGAGATATGTTGCTTTCTCATAGGCATTCCATCATGGCATCATGCAGGGCACTGAGAGGGGCCTTGGGCTTGGCAGATGGAACAGAAGGCTGGGAATCAAAAACTCGCTTGTTCTGCCATGCTCTGCTGGAAAGTCTCTGGGTGACCTTGAGCAAATCCTGTAACCTTTCCATACTCTTGGGTGTCTCCTCAGATGTGGATGCCCCATTTTCTTAGAGGTATTGGATGTTCATAAAACTATGAACAGGTGCTCAACACCAGCTATTTAAGTGCCAAATGACATAACATATGGGCTTTAAAAATATGCTGTTGGAGAATTGTCCTGGAATGTCTTCTTGGCAGCAGATAACATGATGAGAAAACCAAACCAGGGAGAGAGGATGGTGTCTGAAAAACTCAGCTTCTCCTCAATTTAAGAAACAATAATAAAAAACATTTTTTTAAAAGTAAGATTACCACAAAAAACAATAATAAAAAAAAAAACTTTTTTTAAAAGTAAAAGATTACCACAAGCTGCTTTATCTTATCATAGTAACTTGAAATTTTCTGAGAGAACAATTCTTTTCTTTAAATGGATATGTATTCTTTCAGGAGAATTTGGGGCACAAAGCCCAAGAATCCAATTGAATTTTCACATGGGGTAACTTTTGACAAGCCTGTCATTTGCCCATTTTCTCTTCTGACCCAGTGGTACTCTGAGGGATCAGAGGAGCAAAGGGGATTAATGTCATTGTGTGCAGACAAATACAGTTTCTTTAAGAAAGAAATTCTGCTTGTTGAAGTTGACTGGGAAACATGAAGCACTTAGCCGTACCTCATAATCATGCCTTGCATTTATCTCCCCTGTTATTAGTCAGGTGTCCTCAGCTCTTATTCCTGAAATGCAGTCTTTTCTCTCCTTATGCAGTTATCATAGTGCACTCAACATGGGACATTTGGGGGACTACAGCAGTTCTGTAAGTGCAGAAATACAGCTGGTTTGGCCTCTATGCCTCCTCCTCACTTCACCATAGAGTTAAAGTCAAAAACAGTTTTGTATTTTTGTTTGTTTGTCTTTCCCCAGTGAATACACAGCACCAGCACAGCAAGAACACCTGTTTTGATGTAAAGTTTTCCTTTAGAGGGGAGAGGTGAGTGTAACTGTGATGGTTCCTAGGACACATCTATGTACCAGGCAGCAGAATTAGAATCCAGCCATCCAACCTCAGTTTTCAGATAATGTGGATTTCTTGTGATTCTAACACATTGTCTTTTCTGGCACTCAAGCACGGGCTGTATATTGGGAGTTGGACTTGTTCTGTCCCTCATGAGCCACAGCAGCCAAATGGAGTCCCGGGTGCACGTGGCAGCATCACTTCGGAAGCTCTCTGCATACCTAGATGACAGCGGGAGCCAGAGCAGAACATTTCAGGAGGTAGGAGATGGAGGTGACACTTTTCTTCCCTTTGCTGTCTTTTATTTTTCTGTTGATACTGATTTTCTACTCCTAATATTTTGATAACACTGTAAACTTAATTCTCCTCAATTTCAGCCAGGATAAGGAGAAAATCTGAGTGGCACACAACCTATAGTAGATCATAAAGTTTTCAAATCAGGAAGCTGTTTAAATCAACTTAGACTTAAATGAAGCATATAAGAGCCTTTAGTGAAGACAGAACCCTAAGTCAACATCACTAGAAGGTACTTTCTACCAGAGCTGCAATTCTTAGAGGAAAGTTAAATGGAGATTTTTAGAATTGTGCTCAAACCAAATGTAACTTTTTAAAATGACCACAGATAAGCTTAAGAGACTGCAGCTAGAAAAGGCATTTTAAAAAATGTCTGCTAGCATGAAAAATTATTGAGGAAATTCCCTTTACTACACTTACTGAAAAGATTTTTCCATTATGGTGCAGAAATATGCAGAATTGCAGTTATGTGACATGCTTATTGTGTGTTAACCCTGTTAGAGGGCATGTTTTAGGCATGGGTCCATGCCTATCTCTGTTGTGCCCAGGTGAACCCGACCCCTCTGTGTGCTCCTCCCTGGGAGAAGTATGGGATGACCTTGTGGCCTGGCCAGATTCTCCCTCTCATTAGAGCAGATTCTATTTTATCCCAGGCTGCCCACAAGCTATTGATGAGTACATAATGGCTGCTGTGTTTCCCTGCTCAGCTCCTCTGCTTTCGGCAATAGGACTTGTTGAATTGGTGAATTTTTTTGGAGCACAGAGGGTTGAAGTTTTGTTCTAAGACATGTACTGCATTTCTATTTCTAAGGCAGTCTAGAGCATGATTAAAACTTTTTTTTTAAGTGAAAGGAAAAAATTTTCAGAGGAGCAGTATGACCAATAAATGAAAGCAAAGTTTTTACAATTGATGCATGTCTGTCTAGATGTTTTGATTTATAAGACCTTAAGCAAACAGTTTTGTTTTTTCTTCCCTCTCATGTTTTATTATCAAATTTTTACCTTAGAAACCACTTATATTTGTCATGCTCTATCAACTAGTACTAACAGTTGAAAAATTTCCACTTTGTGTAACTGCATGCTTATAAAGGAGGGCATTGTTGTAAAAATGTACGGTAGCAGGGAAGGGATAATTAGCCTTGATATGCAAAACTGAGGCTCAAATAGATTTAGTGACTTGCCCAAAATTACTTAAGTCAGTAAATGGTCAGTTTGGGACATACACAAGTGTTTTCTGTCTCCATACCCAACATTGTTTTTACTTTATTTATGTTTTATTTATTCATTCATTTATTTATTACATTCTTACAACAGTGCGACATAGTAACTAGTATTATGCCTATTTTACACAAATTTATCTGACTCCAAAATCCACATACCTATTCCATTATGCTTTGCTATTTCTACGAGGGGATCCATAATATAGCAATGCTTCACTTTGAATTTCCTCTCCTGTTTGGTCTTGGATGGGGATACATGCAATTAGTAACCTCCACTGGTGATGACAGTCTGTTTCTTTCTGCTGTTAATAGATGCTTATGTTCTGGCATGATGTGGTAGGAAAACTTTCTGATTTAGAGTCTGAAGACCTGGATTTTAATCTCCCCTCTGTCACTTGCCAGCTCTGTGTACTTGAGCCTCAGAGTCCTTATCTATAAAGTAGTATTAATGATATCTGTCTACTTCTATTTGCTAAAGCTGCCAGAATGCGATATACCAGAAATGGATTGACTTTTACAATAGGGGTTTATTAGTTCACAAATTTACAGTTCTAAGGCCATAAAAATGTCCCAAATAAGGCATCAACAGGACAATACCTTCCCTGAAGAAAGACTAATGGTATGGGTGGTGGGGGATTCCTCTGTCACATGGGGAGGCACATGGCTGGCTCTGCTGATCCTTCTCTCCCGGGTTTAGCTTCTGGTTTCACTGGCTTTCTCCAAAATGTCTCGGGCTTCTGTCTCAGCTTCTCTCAGCTCTGTCCAAAACGTCTCTTCCTTTTATCCTCTCATAGAGGACTCCGGCAAAGAAACTAAGACCCACCTTGAATGGGCGGGGTCACATCACCATGGAAACTACCTAATCAAAAGGTCCTACCCACAATTGGTCTGTACCCACAAGACTGGATTAAAAGAACACACGCTTTTGCAGGGTGCATAACAGATCCAAACCAGTACACTGTCGTATGACATTTTTATGAAATACATGAATATAAGTTCAGCAGCAAAACAGTGCCTGGCCTATGGTAGGTGTATTGAATCCAATTTTTGCTCTGGGGAGAAGTTTGACAGAATATTTATGTCAACTGTACTGTGTTCTTTTATTTTTCCTCATGAAATGAAGAAATATTTTTTCTCTTTGCTCTTCTCAGGTCCTTGCTTATACCCTTAGCTGTGTATGTACGTCAGCATTCAGTGCTGGAATTATTGAGGCTGCAGAGGCTGAAGATGTTATGAACAAACTTCGGCTGTTAGTAGAGAATAACCAGCAGGTGAGAATGCATGCCCCAATTGTTTCTCTTTGTGGGTCTCATGCTGCTCATGTCCTGATTTTGACTTTCTCCGAATTAGAGTAATGGGGTATTTTTTGTGTCCGAAACTGAGAAACTTACTATTTTCTTCTCTCACAGGTATAACCAACTGTCACAGATGTCTCTCTCTCTCCTTTACCCTATCTCCTTTTGTAGACATTTATTTTTCTTTGTCTGAGAGAGTACTGAAAGACTTTTCACTCTCTTCTCTTATTGCTCTCTATTTATGAAATCTTAAAAATGGGGCTTAGGGAATCAAAGAGTTACATAGTCTTAAATGACAAAAGTTTATAAAATTATGCATAGAGCACTCCAGTAAGGTCAAACTTAAGTAAATTCAAGGCAGGGACTCTCTCATGATTGAATATGTTCAGGAAAATTTATATACTTATAAATTAAATTAAATTAAATATCCCTAATATATTCCCTCTAATTACATTTCCCCATTTCGATTGTTTTTAGATTTCTCCAAAATCTTAGTATTAGCCATTTAGGGTTATTGCAGGATTCATTGGTTTTAAGCTTAGAATAGTATCATTACTATTTTTTACATGGCTATATGCCCCTCACATTCTGAATAAGTTTTGTAACACCAAAATATAGAAGTTTGCCTATGCTGTGCTCATTGTGGGAAGTTTTTTCTTCTAGTTTGGGAATTGATTAACCTCGTGCGGCCTACCTTGGTATTTTCATCCTAACCCCTTCTGAGAATTTGGATTGTTTGAGCTAAGTATTATGCAGTATTATTTTCCTAAAATAAACCAGTCATTTAAGCTGAGTCCCTTGCAATTAGACTCTGCAGTTTCTATTACAAAACAAAATCTAGAAAATAAGACATCTTGCAAATCACTGATTTTCAAATGCAAAAGAACTTATCAGTAGGAAAGGGAGCCCGTAGAAGTGCTTGTGTTGATATATATAAACATTCCTAATCTGTGTCATTTTTCTTCTTCTTTTTCATCCCGTTTTTATTTATTTAACAGACTTCAGGTTTTGCCCTGGCGTTAGGAAACATAGTTCATGGTCTGTCTGTGTGTGGACATGGAAAAGCTGAAGACTTGGGCAACAAACTCCTTCCTGCTTGGATCAGAATTGTCCTAGCAGAGGTAGAGGTCACCTCTTGCAAGTTATTTTATATATGTATAAAGGAAAAAGAGCTAGTTTAGTGGACCATTTATAGGAGCTGCTGAGATATCTAACTCAACAATACAGTGATAGGCAAATCAAAGACACACAGCTAGCTATCAAATATACTTTAATCCCCTGTAAGTGATACATCCTGTCAACAATTATAGTTTTTTTAAACTGGCTATTTTCCCAGTGACTTAATTTTGAAACTATGTTATGTTTTTTGAAAAAATAAAAACAACAAATTCCACCTAGATTCAACAACTTCAATCTGTTAATTCTAGTCTGCTGCCATTTTGGGTTCAATGATACAGATTATTTTAACTTTACAAATTTAGTACTGTTTTGGCTCAATGAGTTGTTTCTCTATGATATTGTAAGTTTTATAGAACCCAAACCCAATGACTGTTTCTCTCTTAACATAGTCTGTTGCTTTGTTTTCAGAGCACTCCCACAATGCTTTGTCTGGCAGCTGTTCATGGGATGGTGGCCTTGGTAGGCTCTGAAGGGGGTGTAATACAGGTAAAAAAAAAAAAAAAAAAGAAAGAAAGAAAAAAGAACTATCTGCTGAGACATGAAACCTAAATAGCTATATAGCCACACCAAGAGGAGACTATCCAATATTTCAGAACAGATAAATATATCTGTCCTTATATGTTCATGGTAATGGTTATATTGGGCTTTTCATTGCCTTGCTGCATGAAAAATTGTTTTTGGCCAAAAATTCTTTCTATTGAGATTTGTGCCATGTTTTATAGCACAAAACATGGTTTGTAGGGTCAACTTATGTACTTTCCTCAGGTTCCCTAAGTGATTGAATGATAAGAAATTTCAGAAGTCACTTATAAGAAGCTCCGTTTTGTATCTGTAACATTTAAGTTTATATTTATGTAATTATTCTTTTACTTCAAAATTTTTTCCGCAGTGAATATATGTATGTGTATGTTTACCAGTAATTCTAAGGCATTCCTTCATTCATCCAGTGAAAGTTTATTGAGCGGCTGATATGTGTCACACTGAACTGGTGTCGGGGACTCAGTGTTAAATAAAACATGAGTCCTGCCCTCCAGGAGCTCAAAGCTTGTGGTTTCGAGATATAAGAACATAATGATATATTATTCTCCAGCTTAGAAGATGATAGTTCATGTACTAGAAATGTCATTATTTACTTTTTTGGTGGTGGGGATGGGGGGGTTTCTCTTTATTCTTTCAGCTGAAGTCCGAAGCCATCCAGACCTCACATTTTCAAGGCAGACTTAATGAAGTCATTAGAACCTTAACTCAGGTGAGAAAAGGAATTTAAAATCCTCGGATGAGAAAACATATTCCCCTTTGCTGTCTTTTTTTCTATTTCATTTTACAAAATTTTTTGTCTGGAAAATGGGGCCTTCTCTGATTAATGCTGATTTCAAGGGGCATTTGGGAGCAGTCAGTAGTCCTGCATTTGCTAACAAATATGTGCTGCCTTGGTGGGGGGGGGGTGCGGGGTGCTGGCATTTTTATATTAAGTTGGCTTTGGTTTCCCTTAGAAATTAAAACCTGACCCTTCAAGGAATGTCAGGCCCTCAGGAGAAGGAAAAATGGAAGGTGATCAAAGGGCAGGGTAGATAACTAGGTAGAGTGGTCATGAGGCACAAGTTCAGATATCACTGATAAAAGTATTTGGGTAGATCATTGTCATAGTTGTTCTTCGATAAGGAAAAACGTAGTTATTTGCTGAGAAATGTTTTTATTTTTTAAGATATGTGCTTTTAAAAGAATGATTGTGTTCATTGCATAAAATTTGAAAGTATAGAATGAAAGTAACTTGAAAAATATTACTGGTGATCCACCCAACCTGAAGCATCTGTTGCTAATATTTAGTCATATTTCTTTTTAAGCATTCTTATTTTCTTTGCCTAGTTGGATTCTTACTGTATATAGAACTTTGTATCCTATTCTTATATATCACTTAGCATACCTGCTTTCATTCTTGTTAAATGTAGCTCATTATAATACCTACCACATAAAGAAATTTTAGTAATTCATGCTTTTAAAAGCAAATGTGAATCTCCAAACAGAAGACACTGTTTTTTGCATGTATTAATGTGAATATGCCAAGAAAAAGAATTCTACTGAAATTTAAGTAGCTGTAGCTTGGCAGAAAAAGCTATAAATGAAAAATATCATTGAAAAAGGCTTGTTATGAATGATAAAATGGTAATAGAACCTCATTATTTGAAGTAGACAACAAAATATCTACTTCCATATTTAGAGACATTTTAGTCTTAAGTAACTATCATCTCTTTTCTACTGTTTGGATTTTCATTTACCATTTTCCAAAAATTCCTTTGAGAACAGTCTGACTCACTGAACCTTAGATAACTACTAGTTTCTTCTTCCATAACTGATGGATTGGTTGAATGATTGATTTATTCATTCAGCAGGCATTTTTTGAGCAATGACTATGTCCCAGGTGTAGTATACTAGACACATAATACTAAAGTCCTGTCATAGAACTTCCCGTTACTAGCTAAGTCTCTGCCCCATAAAAGCTTTGTGATTTTCTGCAAGTGGCTTTTTATTGGAGTTGGGATTTTGCCTCATCATTGAACTGTTACATTTTTGTATGTAGATCATCAGTATCTCTGGGATGATTGGTCTTCAGTCAAATGCAATTTGGCTTCTAGGACATCTTCATCTATCTACTCTGTCCTCAAATCAAAGTAGAACTTCAGGTAAGATTAGAGTCATAGAACATTTGAGGTGGAAAGAGAGATTACTAATTCAGTGCTTTGTATTTTGTTAGAAACATTCATCTTCACAAAAACCCTAAGCAATGGGTATTATTATCCCTATTTTACACTAGAGAGAAATGGGGTGTAGAGAAGTTTTTGTGATTTGCCTAGGGTCACATGGCAGTAAGTGGTAGACAAGTGGTTTGAACCCAGATCTGACAGCCTCCTTACCCACAAACTTTTTACTCCTCCTCTCTGTCCTTTAGAGATCAATTTAGACATATAGTCTAACCCCCATATTTTTACAAATGAAGACCTGAAGCTCCGAAAAATAACATGACTTACATACAGAGTTAGTTTAGTGAAGAATCCAGAAACTAGGAATTAGTGAACCAGGTCCTTGATGCTTGGATCAGAGTTCTTTTTATTTTACTAGTTATAATAGCAGTTTGTATAGTATTCATGTTTCATTAAAAGTCTTTTCATATATGGCTGGAATGTTTTGGCCCATTTTGAAAAAATAATGGTGTAAGTACATCTAAAGATGTGTACCTCTTTAGACTTGAAATTGGAATCCTAGGTCGTAATATAGCAAGACTTTTCTGATAATAGCAATAAAAAATATTTGCAGTTCCCACAGGCTTACTTTATGTTTGTATTTAGAGATTTTCTGGGCAAGTATCACTGTTAATACACTGGGGTCTACGTCTGTTTTTTGCTCTTTATAGAATTTTGACCCATAGCTATATGGGACCCAGGCCAAAAAGGTTTAGGTACCAAAGATTCTTCCTTAAAACCTAGTTTCACACATCCACTGATAGGTATGTAACGGTGGCAGTACCATGAACGAGGGCCACTGTAATTACTGTTTCTCTCACTTTCAGTGTCTCCTTAGGTATAGAAATAGGACATTGTTCCACAGCCTTCCCAACATAATGAACTTCAGACAGCTGGAAGCTGCCATATTAAAATGGAAAATGAAAAAAAAACTTAATCATATTGGAAATCTTTGTTAATATTAGTTTTAAAGGGCAGGGCTCTCACAGTGCCCTGCTAAAATAGCATGTTTATGTCAGACTTCTGCTTTTTTATGCAAGCTTTTATGTAATACATTATAAGGTACATGGTATGGCTTACATATACTCAAATCAGGTAGTAGTGAATCATCTTACACCCAGTTTCTTATAAAAAAATAATTTATGTCTGGAAAAGTACAGCTACTTGTTCCTGGTGTAATTTTCCAGTTGAGCCATTTATTGCAGAAAAAAACGATTTCATGAAACAATTATGGGGAACTGGGAGGAAAAGGATTTAGGAGACTCCCAGGACTTGAGTAGCATAAATGTCACTCACTGCTTCACCATTCCAGGTCAGCAACCACATCTGGTTATTTGCACATATTGGTCACTCTGCCTTATGCAGCAAGGGACTGGCTGCTATTAATACTGGTTGTTGAATTTCCATGGTTCATATATCTAATTCAGCATGTCCTGAAGTGGCCCCTAGAACAGTGGCCTCAGCACAGAAGTCCAGCAGGCTCCTTGCTGACCCTGACCAGGTCACTGGTTTGGGACTCATTGATGTGACAAAGTGGAAAGGATTTTTTGGACCATGTCAGTAAAGTTGTCACCCTCTAGTTTTTCAGCCTTTACTAGGTTTGCTACCATTTTAAATTTGCTAGCAGAGCCTAAGTGATTACTTCAAGGCCAGTCACTTAATCTAATAGAATTAGTTGCAGCCACAGAGTATTGTGCTAAGATTAATGACATAAACATCTCCGCTTTGTCTCTAGTTGATATGTCAGCATGAGATCATTATCTTTCCTTCATTAGTCCCACCAAGTTCACTGGTTAATTTGATCATTTTCTGTCTCCACAGTTCCTACTGACTATAGCTATTTGCCTGAGAGCAGTTTTATTAGAGCAGCCATTGATTTCTTCATTGCAGGAGGAAAAAAAGGCAAGTGTGCACATTTCTTGAATTTTTTCATTCTTTCTACATGTTAAATAAGTTTTGTCCTAAGCATGCCTTTGTAGAATTAAACAATACAAATCTGATGGGGTGAATATTTTCTTCTACTGTTCAGCTAGACCATCTTTACAGTAGATCTGACCAGGAGACTAACTACAGAAAATGGTACATACTTCATAGTGTCTTGGAAATCACTGCTTCTGACCTTGGGAAATCACTTGCTTCTCACCTTCTTACTCATCCATTTGGCCATTTCAAAAGTATACATGCACACATTACTTTTCTTATCAGTTTCAACTGAATGTGATCTAATAAGAGAAAATACACCTGGATGCCATATGTATTCCAGGACCTGACCTGGAAGCATGTCTTCTCCTGAACCTTGTGCCATCACTTGGTGTTGCCGGTATCACTGGTTCTAGTACCTGCTTTCAGCTCGTCTTCTTTTTCTCTGCAAACATTTGTCCCTTTGTGATTCTGTGTTGCTGCTATCCACATTAGCAAACAAGTAACTGGAAGACAAAGATTGAGTGCCTTTTGTCTTTAGCTGTAGTCAGAATAATGCCATGTAAGTTATTGAATAAATGCTTGTCAGTGATACACAAATATTACTCAGAAGTGTGAGGAAAAAATGGGACAGAACTGAACAGTGTTGTGACTCACGAACAGTTTCATTAATGAAATGTTTCATTGATACTTGCTAGTTTTATCTTTCCTAGGGCTGTTAGGGCAGTCTGGGAAAAACCAGTATCTTTATTACTGCACTAATCTTAGGGAAAAAAAGTTAAAACAAAATTAAAACAAAAAACTAGAAGAAATCATGAGAAAACAGGTTGATTATTAGAAGTCATGGAAAAATAAGCTCTTACCATTGGAAGGGACATTAGAGGTCATATTTTCTGATTTCCCACTGGTTACAGTTATTCTTTGAGGTGTGTGAATCTAGTGATAAAGCGAATAGAACTTCCACGTCTGAGCTGCTTTCATAGCCTGGAGATGAATTCCTTTAGTTGTTGAAGTTCAAGAAATTGTCTGATTATCCTAAGGGTAGTGAGTGAGCATTATTTGCTTTTACGTAGCCTCAGTAAATAATGATAATATGGTTATGTTCATGGTTGTATGTTTCACATATGTATATATAAACACACTATGTTACATATTATGTGTGGTTAGTTAATTGTTTATATTATTAAATCTGTTTAAAGTAGATATAACAGAAATGTGTTCATTAGTTAAGAAATTGAATTCTTATGAAAGGGGCATTTGAAATTTCCCTGGCCAAAACAAAGATAGGAATGTATTTTGCTTTTTTTGTTTGTTTGCTTTTTGTTTGTTTGTTTGTTTTTTGTTAGTTTGCTTACTGCTATAAAATTTTTAAATGATGATAATGTGAGATGTTTCCTTGAGAAATAAGATAAATTCTTAAGGTCAAATGACAGATAGACTCTTTTCTTTTCTAATGAAAATATTTGGTCATTTTGGTTTCCCAGATCCATATTGCCTGGCAGAAATGAACTTTTTCTGAATCCAGTGGGAGATTGTTGGTTAAATGTAACACTTTTATGATTATACAATCATGGCACAATAGAAAGTGTTGTTCTGCTCCAAGCCTGAAAAATCAGTAGCACTGGAATCGATGATGTTATGTATAGCCTTGCTGAAAGCTATTTTAAAAATAAGTAAATGAAGTATTTAAAAATTCCATATTACCAATCAGATTTTTGGCATTTTCAGGTTGTGAGAGAGGGCTGCCTTCTTGTCAGGTTTGCTGACTAGATTGAGAGGAAAATCTATTCAGCCTTACACATTACTAATGATGACCCCAGAGGAGTGGGGGCCGTGGGAGGCTGACCTCAGCCTCGGAAGCCCATTTACAAAAACAAAACCAGTCCCTGCTCTGTGGGGCTAAATGGGATGGCCAAATGCGGAGGTGTACATGCAAACGAGTGTTTTCTTCTTCAATATGCCCAGCTCATTTGAATTTTAATAACTCCCTTCTGAAACAGCTTTTGAGTTAAAATGTCTGAATGTCACTCACCACAGCCCAGTGGGGCTGCTGATAGGAAGGATGACAACTTTGGTGAGCTCTTTTGAGGAAGAAATGGTTTAAAAGAATAAAAATCTTGCCTGGCATAGGCAGAAGGAGAAAAAGCTATAGGGATGGCATGCTTCTTTGCTTCTGTGTGCTATTTTTAATTTTAATAACTCCCAGGAGGAAAAAAATATGATGGGTTATCCCTGATTCACCAGAGTGAGTTTGGGCTTTACAATCTCATTTTTAGCCAATCAAATTTAAGATAGCAAATATGTTAGTCTTCATTTTAATTATTAGGGTTTTTCTCACTTTGTATACTCACTTTAATACTGATGTGATAGAACATACAGGGTGTTCACAGCATCCATTGTTTCACACATGCTTACATCTTAAAATCATATCATATAGATGAGATTCCTTCCACTTTTAAAAGATTTCAATTAATCGTTTTGAATACAACTTTTTCTATCCTATGTAACATTCTCTTTTCTTCCCCAATAGTCCTGTCCTTCTTATATCAAATTTATTATTCCCTAACTTTTTTTCATTTACACATTCACATGATCATTATCTACTCCTGTGAGTATCCTTGGCTATGCTAGGCTTAAAATCTTTGCTCATAATTTGATTCCTTCTATTATTATTTTTCCTCTAAAGGGACTCTAATTTTTGACTCTTGTTTTTGTTTCTTTTCCACTCATGTATTCTTGTTCGTGACTTCTGATCTTTGTTTTCTCAACCTCCTATTATTTCCAGATTCCATTAAGATTTTGCCCATGTCTTTTGTAAAACATTTAAAACATAATTAAAAGTATTTAATAATTTATTTAATAATTTATTCCTAGTGCTAAAATTAGATATTTCTAAATAACAGGATTATTTTTATCATCATTCTATGGCTGGAGAAATGACTAATACTTTCTAAGCTCCTATTTTTCTATTGGGCTTTGAAAGTTCACCATAGAAATATTGTTTGAGGAAAATGTATTTAAATTCATGTAATATAGTCATTATGAATAGTATTTCCTTCTTGATATGAATTCATTGGTTGGTGATCTGTGCATGTAAGTAAGTACTGGGCTTGTGCTTAAAGTATAAGTAGGTGTATTTTCAGTGAGTCATTTTTGGACTATTAGCATGAAATAAATTGTTGAAAATGAGTCTAGCCAAAGGAACAGAATTTGTGAACTCTCTTTGATTGTATGGCAAATGATATGAGAAGCCATCCTATTTTCTGATGAAATTATGGAATTGTTTGCCAAGATTATATATTATTTTTAGCTATTTTAATTTAGTAATACTTTACCTATACACGTCTTTTTAAAAATTATTATTAGAAATGAATACATATTTATAACAATAAGTTAAAAACGGTATATTAAGAAAATAAAGATCCCCTATAATATCTCCACCTAGATATAGCCACTATAGCTATTCCATTTATGTCCTTCTAGATGTGTGTGTTACGTATCAGATCATAAAATGTATATTGTTTATTGTCTGATTTTTAAAAACTTAACAGTTTCTCATGTACTTGGACATACAGCTTTGTGATTACCACTCCTCTTCTCCAAAAGGAGACTTGGAAGAAAGCATAAAAAAAGAATTCTATTGTATCACTTTCTGGACATTTGTCAATAAGATATACTTTGGGGGTATTTGATTTCCATTTTTAGTTGTAAACATCATGAAAATATTTAGAAGGAAAAAAGTCACCAATTATCCTACTCTCTAACAGCTATTATCATTTTTGATGTTACTTATATACATACTATTTTTGCATATTTCCAAGTGTACATTTAGTTATTTTTAAAAATTATATTTAAATTATATTATAACCATTTCCCTTTTGTTCATGTATCTCCATAATTACCACTTTTAAATGGATATAGAATTTTCCATTAAGTTGATGAATCGTAATTAACCTTTTCTTTATTGGTCTTTTTAAAATTTCCATTATAGTGAGCGTCTATATGTAACTTTCTCTCTTCTGCATATAGATTTCCTTGGAGTAAATTCTCAGCAGTGTATTAGTGGGCAAGGGCCTGAAGACTTTGATGACTATAGGGATGGCATGATCTCATTGTTCTCCAAAAGTATTGTGCCGGTTCTCAGTACCTCAGTCCTATATGAATATGCAAGGCAATTATAGAAAAGAGGTTAAAAGCATATGAGTCAGACTGCCTGGGTTCATATCCCAGTCGCACCACTTACCAGCTTTGTAACTTCAGGCAAGGTGCTTAAGCTTGCTAAGGTTCTCTAGTGAAACAGAACCAACAGGAGATATCTGTAAATATGAGAATTTATAAAAGTGTCTCCTGCAGCTGTGGCAATGCATGAGTCCAAATTTTGTAAGGCAGTCAGCAAGCTGGCAACTCTGATGAAAGTCTTCATTGAACTCCCCAGGAGAAACTGGCTAGCTAAAGAGAAATTCCATAGGATAGGTAGTGAGCTGGCACTCTGATAAGGATCTTCATTGAATTCCCCAGGAAAGACTGGCTAGCTGAAGACATGAAAGTCTTCTTCCCTTAAAAGTCTTCAACTGATTGGATTAAATCCAGCTGATTGAATTCTCTCGTTGTGGAAGACACTCCCTTCGTTGATGTAATCAGCCACAGTTGCAATCAATTGACTGGTGATTTAATAAACCAGCCTTCTGGTTTATTAACCAGCCACAAATGTCCTTGCAGTAATGGTTAGACCAGTGCTTGCTTGACCAGACACCTTGGCACTATCACCTGGCCAAGTTGACACGTGAACCTAACCATCACAAGCTTCTAAACCTCAGTTGCTTCTGGAGAAAATTATTGAATCTTCCTTATGGAGTTTTTGTTAAGGATTATGAGTCACTTTATATAACAGTATTTAGAAAACAAAGAATAAAATTTCTCCTGGTTATAGTATATTACAAAGTAAACCAACATATTAGATTAAACAAATGCCAATAAAAAAAAAAACAGGTATAAAATGATACCTTAAAACGGCTTTAATTTGCATTTCATTGCCAATAGTAATGAACATTTTTGCATGTATTTACTATATTGCTTATTTTTTTATTAAATTTAGATAGTTTTTAAAAATTTGTACCTTTTTTTTGGTTTTGATTGAATAATTTCAAACTTACAGAAAATTTGTGAAAACAGTCAGAAAACTCCCATATTCTCTTCACCTAGAAACCCTACTTAAATTTCACTAACTATCCCAATAATGGTCCTAATAAAATAAGGGATCTAATCCAGAATCATGAACTATGCTTATTTGTCATGTTTCTTTGGTCTCCTTCAATCTGGAACAATTCCTCAGTCCATCTGTGACTTTAACATTTTTTTAAGATTAGAAGCTGGTTGTTTTGTAGAATGCCCCTCAATTTGAGTTTGCCTCATGTTCCTCATATTGCAGTCAGGTTATTCATTTTTGGCAGAACTATCACGAAAGTGGAGCTGTGCTGTTCGAGCTGTGTTCTATCAGGTGGTACACGATGCCTGTGTTCCTCCATTGGTGAGGTTAACTTGGATCGCTTGGATAAGGTGTTGTCTTCCAGGTTTCTCCATTATAAAGTTACTCTTTTCCCTTTATAAATCAGTATTTTATGTGGAGGTACTCTAGGAATTTATGAGTATCCCATTTTTCTTCCTGCTTTCATCCATTAATTTTAGTGCCCATTAATTTTTCTTGCCTTATTACTATGATAGTTGCTGAAAGGTGATTTTTTTTCTTTCATTATTCCATCTTCATTTTGTAATAGGTATTCGACTGTAAGATTTCTGTTTTATTTAAGTCTTTATTATTCAAGTATTCATTATTTTAATCTTCAAACTGTCCCAGATTTGGCCAATAGGAGCCCCTTCAAGTTGGCTCTTTTGTCCTTTTGACATGGCCCCATCATTCCTTGAATACTTCCTTAATTTATAGCGTAAGAAGATATTCGAGGCTCATCTTGTACTATCCTCAGTCCTGTAATTAGCAGGTAGCCCAGGTTTTAGTGGGGGGTGGTATTTAGAAACTAAGATCTGGGTGCAAAGTGTCTCACTACTAGTGGGGCAGTCACTGCTCCCAGGCCCTGTTGGTTAATAAAACTAGGAAATACATTACACATACACACGTTCTTTCTCTCTCTTTTATAGCTCTTTATATTTCTATATCTAACTATATGTATTGAAAACCATGGGTTCACTGATTTCTCCAATTCAAGTTCAACATCGCAAGTGTTCATTCTACCTTTCCCTCTGTTCATATTTATAACTTCTTTCTCTCACAGTAAGAAGCCTGGCTCCCATTATTCTCAATATATTTACACATTTGCTCAATCCCTTTGTAAATAACCAGTCTCCTAACTCCACTGAGCCACAGTTCTGCTAAGCTGACTTCCTCACTTAGGTCCTGATATTCACTGGGCTGCCCCCCACTTGGCAGCCTTCTTAGTGGTTAGGGATGCTTTGGTTTTTGTTAACTCTGAATGTTGTTGAAGTACTTTTACTTACTTTAGAGTCTGAGTGATATATTGGAATCATCAAGTGTTGTTGTTGTTTAACTACTATCTTGATTCTAGAGTAGTTTCTTGCAGGGATTCTTTGAGGTTTGCTATATATAAGATCATGTCATCTGTGAATAAAAATAGTTTTACTTCTTCCTTTTCAACTTGAATGGAATTTATTTTTTTTCTTGCCTAACTGCTCTGGCTAGAACTTCCAGTACAATGTTGAATAATAGTGGTGAAACAGTCATCCTTGTTTTTTCCCTGCTCTTAGGGGGAAAAGTTCAAGTCTTTCACTATTAAGGATGATGTTAACTGTGAGTGTTTCATTAAATTCTATTATGTTGTGGAAGTTCCCTTCTATTCCTATTTTTTTTTTCTTTTAGGGTTTTTGTCATAAAAGGGTGTTGGATTTTTGTCAGAATCTTTTTCTATATCAATTGAGATAATTATGTGTTTTTTTCCCTTAATTCTATTAATGTGGTATATTATTCTGATTGATTTTTTATGTTGAACCACACTTGCATTCTTGGAGTAAGTCCACTTAGTCATGGTGTGTAATCCTTTTAATGTGCTGTTGGATTCCATTTACTAGAATATTGTAGACTTTTACATCTGTATTATAAGGGATGTTGGTCTTTAGTTTCTTGTAGTGTTTTTGTACAGCTTTGGTATCAGGGTAATACTGGCCTCATAGAATGAGTTAAGAAGTGTTCCTCTAGTTTTTGGAAGTTTGAGAGGGATTAGTGTTAATTCTTCTTTAAATTTTTAGTAGAATTTGCCAGTGAAGCCCACTTATCCTGGTCTTTCTGTGTTGGAAGAGTTTTTGATTATTGATCCAATCTCTTCATTTGATATACATTTGTTCAGATTTTCAATTTCTTCTTGAATTAATTTTGGTAGTTCAGTTGTTTCTAGGAATTTGTCCATTTCATCTAGTTGATCTAATTCTTTGGAGTACAATGGTTAATAGTATTTTCTTATAATCCTTTTTATTCCTATAAGGTCAGTAATAATGTCTATACTTTCATTTCTGATTTTAGTTTTGCCTTCTCTTTTTTCTTTGTCAATTTTGCCAGTCTTTTCAAGAACCAACTTTTAGTTTAATTGATTCTTCTATTATTTTTCTATTGTCTATTTCCTCATTTAGATTTTTATTATTTTCTTTCCCCCACCAATTTTAGATTGTTTGCTTTTTTTCCTAGTTGATTGAATTATAAAGATAGACTGTTGGCTTGAGACCTTTCTACTTTTTTAATGTAGGCATTTATGGCTATACATGTCCCTCTGTGCACTGCTTTCTTCACTTTCATAAGTTTTGGTATGTTGTGTTTTGGTTTTCATTCATCTCAAAGTGTTTTCCCATGTTATTTCTTATTTGATCCATGGTTGTTTAAGTTTGTGTCCGTTTCCACACATTTTTTAATTTTCCAGTTTTCCTTTTGTTATTAATTTCTAGCTGCATTCCACTGTGGTCAGAAAAGATACTTTATATGATTTCAGTCCTTTAAAATTTTATTAAGATTAATTTTGTGATCTAACATACATACAGTCTGACCTGCAAGATGATTCATGTGCTCTTGAGAAGAATGTGTCTTCTGCTCTGTTGGATGAAGTGTTCTATATTATGTCTGCTAGGTCTAGTTGTTCTATAGTGTTATTCAAGTCCTCTATTTCCTTATTATCTTTTGCCTAGATGTTCTATCCATTCTTGAAATTGGATATTGTAGTCCTCAACTATTATTGCTGAGTTGTCTATTTCTTCCTTCAATTCTTTCAATGTTTCCTTCATATATTTAGGGGCTCTTTTGTTCGGTGCATTTATGTTTATAATTGTTTGTTATAACTTCATGATTAATTGACCCTTCTATCAATATATAATGTCCTTTATCTCTTTTAAGTTTGTTATTTAAAGTCTATTTTGTCTGACATTAGTATAACTATCTCTGCTCTCTTTAGGTTAATATTTCCATGAAATTTCTTTTTTTTCTGCCTTCACTTTTAACTGATTTGTATCTTTGGACAGAAAAGTGAATCTTGTAGACAGCATTTAGTTAGATCACGTTTTTTCTCCACTTTGCTAATCTTTTCCTTTAGCTTACACTTAAAGTAATTACTGATAAGGAAGGATTTCTGCTATTTTGCTATTTGTTTTCTATATGACTTAAATCATTTTTGATTTTCATTTCTCCCATTAGTGCCTTCTTTTGTATTTATTTATTTATTTATTTTTTTGTGGTATACCTTTGCATTCTCTTCTTATTTCCCTTTGTGTATATTTTTGATATTTTCTGAGTGGTTACCCTTGAGATTACAATTAACATCCTCAATTTAAAATAATCTGGTACTTACTGAGTTTCAATAGCATTTAAAACCTTTCTCCTATACAGCTCTGTCCTCTCCTGCCTTATGTTATTGTCCAAAATTACATCTTTATATGTTGTATGTCCATTTGTAACTATTGTTTTATGCATTTGTCTTTTAAGTCATATGCAAACTGTAAAGAGGAGTTACAACCAAAAGGACAATACAATAATACTGGCTTTTATATTTATCTACGTAGTTATCTTCACTGGATTCGTTATTTGTTGGTATTGCTTCAAGCTACTATCTAATGTACTTTCATTTCACCCTGAAGTACCCCTTTTAGCATTTCTTGTATGGCAATTCTACTAGCAATGAACTCCCTCAGCCTTTGTTTATCTGGGAATGTTTTAATTTTTTCTCCATTTTTGAAGGATGGTTTTGCCAGACATAGATTTCTTGGTTGACAGAAGTTTGTTCTTTCAGCACTTTAAATATTTATCCCACTCCCTTCTAGCCTCTATGGTTTCTAATGAAAATTCTGCTGTTAATTTTATTGAGGATATCTTGTACATGATGAGTGCTTCTCTCTTGGTGCTTTCAAGGGTCTCTCTTTGTCTTTGAATTTTGACGATTTGACCATAATATTTCTCATTGTAGATCTCTTTCTGTGTATACTTCTTGAATTTATTGAGCTTCTTGAATGTGTTGATTTGTGTCTTTTATAAAGTTTGGGAATTTTTCATCCATCAGTTCTACAAATATGCCCTCTGTTCCATGGTCTCTTAGACTCTGTTCATTTCCCTTCATTTTCTTCTGCTCCTTAGGCTGGATCATTTAAATCGACTGTTTCTTCTGCCTGCTCAAATCTGCTGTTGAAATCCTCTAGTGAGATTTTCCTTTCAGTTATTGTACTTTAAACTCCAGAATTTGTTTTGTTGCTTTTTGTTATTGCTACCTCTTTATTGATATACCCTATTTGTTCGTACATTGCTCTGCTGGTTTCCTTTACTTCTTTGTCAGTGGTTTCCTTTAGCTATTCAGACATATTTAAGTCAGTTGATTTAAAGTCTTTGCCTAGTAAGTCTCTGCTTCCTTTTCCCATTAATATCTTCTGTGAATGGCCCATACTATCTTGTTTCTTCACATGCTTCATAGTGTTCTGTTGAAAACTGTACATTTTGAAAATTAAATGTGTTAACTTTGAGAATTACTCCCCTCCTCAGGGTTTATTTTGATGCATGCTGTGGGCTATAGTTGTTTGTTTACTGGATTTTCTAAATCATTTTTGTAAAGTCTGTATTTTTTGTCATGTGTGGTCTCTAAAGTCTATGTTTTTTTAGTTAGTGTTGAGCTAGTGTTTTGACAGAAATTACAATGAATGCCAGGAGGGGCAGTGGAAGAGAAGGAGATAAAGACAGAGAAAAAAGAAAAAGAAGAAAGACTCTGCCTCAGCTTCTGCTTCTCTTTTTTTTCAGCTTCTGCTGATTCTGCTGTTTTTATGCTGATTATTCTTCTGCTTCTCTTTCTTCCTATGCTTCTCCCTTTTCTATTGTGGTTTTTCTTTTACTGATTCTGCCTCTGCCCCCCCCCCCCTTTTTTTAGCTTCTGCTGCTTCTGCTGTTACTGCTGATTCTGCCTCTGCTGCTCCTTTTGCTGTTGCTGACACTGTCTCTGCTTCTCCTTCTACTTTTTTAGTCTCTGCTGATTGTGCTGCTTTTTCTGCTGAGTCTGTCTCTGCCTCTCCATTTTCCAATGCTTTACCCTTTTTCTGCTGCTATTTGGACTTTTGTTGACTCTACCTCTGCCTCCACTTCCCCTTTTTTCAGTTTCTGCTGATTCTGCTTCTGCTTTTTCTTTTTCCTATGTTTTCTCCTTTTTCTTCTGCTATTTTTACTTTTGCTGATTCTGCACTTTTTTCTGCTGATTCTGCCTCTGCTTCTCCTTTCTCTTATGCTTCTCCTTTTTCTGCAGCTGTTTTTGCTGTTGCTGACACTGTCTCTACTTCTGCTTCTGCTTCTACTTTTTTAGCCTCTGCTGATTCTGCCACTTTTTCTTCTAGTTCTGCATCTGCTTTCTCCTTTTTCTGATGCTATTTTTGCTGTTGCTGACACTGTTTCTGCCTCTGCTTCCTCCCTTTTTTTTCAGCTTCTGCTGCTTTTACTGCTGATTCTGCCTCTGCTTCTCCTTTTTCTTATGCATCTCCTTTGCTGCTTCTCCTTTTGCTGTTGCTGATGCTGTCTCTGCTTCTGCTTCTACTTTTTTAGCCTCTGATGATTCTGCTGCTTTTTCTGTTGTGTCTCTCTGCTTCTCCATTTTCCTATGCTTTCCCCTTTTTCTGCTGCTATTTGGACTTTTGTTGACTCTGCCTCTGCTTCCCCTTTTTTCAGTTTCTGCTGATTCTGCTTTTTCTGCTGATTCTGCCTCTGCTTCTCCTTTCTCTTATGCTTCTCCTTTTTCTCCTGCTGTTTTTGCTGTTGCTGACACTGTCTCTACTTCTGCTTCTACTTTTTTAACCTCTGCTGATTCTGCTACTTTTTCTGCTAGTTCTGCATCTGCTGCTCCTTTTTCTTATGCTTCTCCTTTTTCTGATGCTATTTTTGCTGTTGCTGACACTGTTTCTGCTTCTGCTTCCTCCCCTTTTTTTTCAGCTTCTGCTGCTTTTACTGCTGATTCTGCCTCTGCTTCTCCTTTTTTTGGTTTCTGCTGATTCTGCTTTTTCTGCTGATTCTGCATCTGCTTCTCCTTTCTCTTATGCTTCTCCTTTTTCTGCTATTGTTTTTGCTGTTGCTGACACTGTCTCTACTTCTGCTTCTGCTTCTACTTTTTTAGCCTCTGCTGATTCTGCCTCTGCTTCTCCTTTTTCCTATGCTTCTCTGCTTTCTTGTGCTTCTTTTTCCTGTGCTTCTACTTTTTCTGCTGCTACTTACTTTAGCTGACTCTGCTTCCATTTCTGCGTCTCACTCTTTTTTTTTTTTTTTTTCATCTTCTGAATCTGCTGCATTTTTTGCTGATTCTGGCTTTGCTTTTCCTTTTTCCTATGCCTCTTTTCCTACTGATACTTTTCCTTTGCTGATTCTCCATCTATTTGTGCTGATGCTGACTTATCTTGTGCTACTTCTGTTGATCCTGCTGCTTTTGTTTCTTCTTCATGGTCATCTTCTCCTTTTTTAAATCATCATTTATGACTCCCTTGTAACTTCACTTATACATGCCCATTAATGGCTACTCCAACCCTGACTGTACCTTACCTTTCCACTCATAACTGCTCTAGTGTCTCAGGTTTTCAATTCTAAATTACCCCACACTCTAAAAACATAATATAAAATTGAAATTAAAATATGGCACTAATGTCATATGTAGCTGGTTAACCTATAGGTTAGCTATTACTACCTCAGGTGCTCACATCTGGAAAAATTGGGCATGCCAGAGGCTGAGGAGTAAAAGAGGCAGTGAATCATGTAGTATAGAACATGACCATTTGGGCTAAAGGTACTTTATGTAATCCATAGTTCTTTGAAAGGAACATAATTGAGTAGACAATAGTTTTCCTTTCTGGTAGAAGTAGACTGAGGAGGAGTAAGAAATGAGGCAATAATGTTGGAGTAAGTTACTCTTTTGAGAAAACTAGATGAAAAGTAAGAGTGGAAGACAGTGAAATAGCAATGTAAAATATGGAGGAGAAGGATCCAGGCAAGAGGGAAAGATTTGAGACAACAAAGAGAGGAAATCATTGAAGTGGCAAAGTTTTGTAACAAACAGGGTTGGAATTGAGAGCAGAGAACTAGGGATTGACCACAATTGAAGGTATAACATCAAATCCTTTGAAAATGGAAGAATAAGGGAAAGTTAACGTTTTTCACTTTCATGATATTATAGAGGTGTTTTATTGTTTGTTTTTCTTTCTGTTGCAGGTCCTGAATCTGTGCCTCCTTCCCTTCTCAAAGTAGTGATGAAACCCATAGCAACTGTTGGAGAAAGCTACCAGTATCCTCCTGTGAACTGGGCTGCACTCCTCTCTCCACTTATGAGACTAAATTTTGGTAAATTTCAAATGTTTGTAGCACTTTAGATTGTGGTTTTAGGATCTGATCTGAGAAGAAAAATAGATTCGATATCATGTTGTAATCATAGTGACTTCATAGACCTCTAGGATTCCGAAGTTTGTCTTTTTGGATGGAATAGCTGGGTTAATTTCGCTAGGTCACTTTATAAATAGTTTAGGATTATGAAGAGGAGGTCTAAAGACACAGGCCAAATGTACCAGTCAAAACCATATTCAACTGAGTTGTGTATTTTGCTAGGGTGTGACATGCAGGTCCCATAGAAGCTGGTTTGGTGGTTATCAAATTGCATTTCCAGGAGCTTGAGTTTCAAGGAAGTACTCTGTAGGATATTGTGTTAGTTTTCTTTTGATGCTCTAGCAAATTACCACAAATTTAGTGGCTTGAAACAACATAAATTATCTAACAGTGCTGTGGGTCAGAAATATGACATGGATCTCACAAGGTTTAGATTAAGGTGTTCTCAAAACTGCATTCTTCTCCAGAACTCTAGGTGAGAATCCTTTTTCTTACCTTTTCCAACTTCTGAAGGCTACCATCTTTGCTCATTCCTTAGCTCATGGCCCTCTTTTTCCATCTTCAAAGGCAGCAACAGCAGACTGAGTCCTTCTCATGTGCCATCTCTCAGATTCTCTGCAGCTGGAAAAGGTTTCCCACTTTTAAGACTCATGTAGTAAGTGGGCACATCTGGATAGTCCAGGATAATCTCCTCATCTCGAGATCCTTAGCCTTTATCACATCTGCAAAGTTCCTTTTGCTATGCAGAGTAGCATATCCTCAGATTTCAGGGTTGAGGATGTGGACATCTTTCAGGCACCTTTACTCTGCCACCACAGTCTGCCGCCTGGCCTGTAAAGATCACATCTGTCCCACGTACAAAATATATTCACCCCATCCCAAGTTCTCCAAAAGTCTCAACTCATCAATCCAAAATCCAAAATCTTTTCTAAATCTCATTATATTATCTTAAAATTCCCAAATCCATCATCTGAATCACATAAATTGGCTATGGGTGAGGTTCTAGGTATTACTCATCCTGGAACAAAATTTCTCTCCATCTGTGGGCCTGTGAAATTAGAAAACAACTGATCTGCTTCCAGAATACAATAGTGGGGCAAGCATAGGATATCAGTTATGGACAGTCTTGTTCAAAAGGAGAAAAATTGAAGGAAAAAATTGTCCCATGCAATTTCAAAATCTAGCCAGACAAACTCAATTAAGTTTTAAGTCCTGAGGATAATCCTTTGTGGTTCACAGCCACATGCTCCAGGTTTAAGGTGCCAGTCTCGAGGTTCATACTTCTTTTCTCTGGGTCGTTCTTTCTTTTTCATGAAAGGTAGCACATGTTTGCAGCCGAGTAGTTTTTTTACCAGCTTGTTTCCTACCGATACAAATTTTGTGAGTCTAATAGCCTTCTTTCATTATTACCTCCTCTGTCCAGTTAGCATCGTTTCTGCTGCCATAAAGTTCTCAAGAATTTATGGATTTCCCATACATGTCAAAGGGATTCACTCCATTAGATAAGAGGCTCCTACCCAGGTCTTTCCTAGATAATCCCATCTTTATTTTTGGCTTTTGCTAAGATGGCTAAAGGGATGTATGAGTCACATGCTTAATCTCTTTCATAAGCCTTTTGTATGTCCGAATACTCTGACCTTTTGATCTTTCTGAAGTATTAGCAAAATATTGCCCAGCCACACCCTTGGCTTTTTCTCCAGAACATGTTTTTCTGACAGTGAATCTCTCCCTTTTAAGGTCTTTTGTAAGCTGAATAAGCTAAGAATTTCCAATTTCATCAGGTTCTAGTTCCATTTTATTTAACAGTTCATCTCTCAATTTATCCCTCTCTTCTTGTATTTTATTGTAAGCAGCAAGAAGAAATCAGGCTGCACCTTAACATTTTGCATAGACATCTCCCCAGCTTAATATCCAAGTTTATCATTTACAAGTTCTGCTTTCACATAACTATAGGACACAATTCCACTAAGCTTTCTGCCACTGTATAACAAGGATCCCTTTTTCTTCAGTTTCCAATCATATTCCTCATTTCCTTATGAGGCCTCCCAAGCAGTGACTTTCATATCCATATTTCTACTGACAGTCTGTTCATGATTTAGGTATTCTTTAAGGTGATTTTAGATTTCTCAACCATGCCCCTTCCTTCCTTCTGAGCTTTCACCAGCGGAACAGAGTCCTTACCACCCATATTTCTACTAACAGTCTGTCAAGTCAATCTTGGCTTTGTCAATCTTGGCTTTTTCTATCATGCTTCTCAAAATTTTCCCAACCTCTGCCCACTGCCCAATTCCAAAAGCTGTTTGTTATAGCAGCACCCTACTCCTGATGCAAAAATCTGTATTCATTTTCTATTGCTACTGTAACAAACTACCACACATTCAGAGGCTGTTCCGTTTTGCTAATACTGCCATTTTGTACAACACCAGAAATAGATTGGCTTTTATAAAGGGGGTTTATTTGGTTAAAAAGTTACAGTCTTGAGGCCGTAAAGTGTCCAAAGTAAGGCATCAACAATAGCGCATCTTCACTGAAGAAAAACCATTGGCATCAGGAAAACCTCTGTTGGCTGGGAAGGCACATGGCTGGTGTCTGCTTATCCCAGGTTGTGTTCCAGCTCCACTCTCAGCTCCTGTGCATTCTTCAAAGTATCCCTCTTGGCTGTAACTGCTCTCTCAGTTGCTCTCCAAAATGTCACTCACAGCTGCTATGAGTTCCTTCTGTTTGTCAGCTTTTTATATGGCTCCAGTGATTTAATTCAGACCCACCCTAAATGGGTGGCTTAACACCTCCATGGAAATTATCCAGTCAGAGGTCTTGCCCACATTTGATTGAGTCACACTGCCATGGAAACAATCAATAGGTTCCAACCTAATCAACACTAATATGTCGCTCACCCCCCATACAAGATTGCATCAAAGAACATGGCCTTTTTCTGGGGGACATAATACATAAAAAAACTGACTCAGTAGCATATAAAACAATTTTTTTTATCTGAAGTCAGAAGACAGACATGGGTCTCATGGATAAGATCAAGCTGTCTACAGAGCTGCATTTCTTTATAGAGGTTCTAGGAGAGAATCCCTTTCCTCATCTTTTCCAGCTTCCAGAGGCTACTCACATTCCTTAGTATGTGGCCCCCTTTCTCCATCTTCAAAGCCAGCTTCAGTGGGCCAAGGCCTCCTCATGCTGCCATCTCTCCAGTTGTCTGCAGCTGGGAAAAGTTTTCTACTTTTAAGGACTCATGTGATAAAAGGCCCATCTATATAACCTAGGATAATCTCCCTATACCAAGTTCCTTTTGCTGCATAAGGTAATGTAGTCACAGTTTCCAGGGATTAGGATGTGGACATCTTTGAGGGTCATTATTCTGCCTACCATAGTTACTTTGTCTCAGTGGCATCAAAGGGAATGCCTGCTTCACAGCTGTCATTCATCCACAGCAACCTCTTATAAAAAAATGAAATTAACATGTACAAATATCAGATGGCAAAGGAGAACAATCTAAACATTGCTGTAAAATTGTGTGTGTGTATGTATTTGCCATAAGCACTCTATTATTTACAGTAAAGGGCTTACTTCACAATATACAGAAAGACTTTATACTATAATTTTTGTGCAGTTTAATGGATTAAAAAAAGGCTAGTTTTGACTATGTGCAATTTTTCACTTAAATTTTTCCATTTGAAATCTAACCCCAGTGTAAGGTTTCATGTCACCATATTGGATTTCCACATATTTCATTTGAAAAATATGTTCCTCTCCTCTTCCCTGCTTTTGTGTGCTCTATTGAAAAAAAAATTTTTTTTAGTAAATATCTTTAGAAAAAAGAATAAAAGAACTGATTCAGAAAATTGCTCTGCTAATGGGAATCAGACTGCTAAAAAGACTTGATCACTAGAGATTGTGGCTATATCTTTAAGTCATTCCCAGCCTAGATAGATTTCTCTACCGTTGGATACCAGGTGGAGAGGAAGGGAAAACAGAAACAAGATCTTTAGGCTAAAATTTTCTCAAATTTTTTATCACATTTAAATGTTTAGTTTTCTCTTCATATCATAAGAAATTTTCCTAGCTAGCACAAGGCCCTTGCCAGTTCCAGGGTGATTTGGGACTCTGACCCCAGTGAACACATTCTTTTGTCTCATAACTAAAAATTATGTATGAAATACTTTTTGGTTTACTGAAGTTCTCTTATACTGTAGTCACACAAATCAGATACTTTGATATGAGATATTGAAGCCTGAAAATAAGCCAGAGAAGCAGCCTTATTACACAGGTTCTTTTCCTTTCCTGTTTTTCAGGTGGAGATATTCAGCAGCTATGCCTTGAAATTATGGTTACCCAGGCACAGTCTTCACAGAATGCAGCTGCACTGTTGGGCTTGTGGGTGATACCACCATTACTCCATGGTCTGAGTGTATGTAGCAATTGAGGGTGTTTGGCAATGGGAGGATATGATTCTCTCTGGGGAGACTGACACTCATTTGAGTTTGTTCTTCAAACCAAGAACAGACCAGTTGGATTTTACTAAAATTGAGGGCTTATTAATAGCTGGCCAGCAGGTTAGAATATTAAATGATTCAGTATTATGCCATAGCCATCACCATTCATGGCTTCAATTTTACAGAGTACCGGAAAGCCTAGACAGCATGCCACAATTCCAGTGCTCTGGAATTATGTCATTCCTTTTATGATCAATCAAAATGAATCAAGAAGTACTTTTTGGACCCCCTCTGGGCATAGCCCTTTGGTATCACCTACCATTTATTAATTGCTTAGTATGTGCCAGCCACACTACTAGGCCTTTATAATCGTTAATTCCTTGGAAGCTCATAACAACTTTACAAAAGGAGTTTATAGACTATACTTTGCCAAAAAAAAAAAAAACAACAACAGGAAACTGATGATCAGAGGTAGTAAAGTACCTTTCACAAGATCATACAGCTGGAAAGTTGTGGAGCTGTTTGAACCTAGGTTTATTTGATTATATGGCAATCTTGGTCTTTTCAGTAGGTATTAAGATGCAAGTCCACATGCACTGGGCTCATCCATATGTGGTCCCTCCCTTTCACAGAGGAGGCAGCAGTTAAGCTGTGCCTTGAGAGCTTCATCGGCTTTGGCTAGACATCATGTCAGAGGCACCAGGGGGTGTAAGTGGGGAGGGTGTAGGTGGAGAGAGGAGAACGTCTCTGCTAAGTGATTTAGCTTTGACAAAGTGCTGGGGAAGAGGTGATTGAGCCTGGTATTTGTAATTGAGAGAGGAAGTGAGCACCTTCCAGGATATAGGCTCTAAGAGTAGACAGGAAGAGTTGGGCAAGATTGTTTAAAGATGTGCAATTTGTAAAGGCATATAATTTTGAGTGCATTTCAATGAAGCTAGGGCAGAAAAACACATTCCATGATTCCTTAGAGATTTACCAACTAATTATAAGTTAAATTATGTCATCTTTGATTTCTCTCCATAATCTTCCCTGTTATTCTTCTGTTCACTGAAAATGGTCCAAAGCCCTATTACTATTTCTTCAATACTTTGGTTTCAGTCCCTTCTCTGCAGTGTTTGGTTTGCCTTTCCTGCTCCTCCTTATTCTCTTTAATCAAAGGTAGCTATTTTCGAGGTCTGCATCCTTTTCTGTCAGCTTTTAACGTTACACCACTTGTTTGCTCCAAGCGGCTCCCATGCAGCTGCCATTAAGTGCTCAGTGAGTACTTACGATCATCAGATTAAATCTCTCTACAACTTTGAAAGGTAGATTTTTTTTTACAGCATTATTGATTTATTGTGTTCATACCATAAAATACATTCATTTTAAATATATAGGTTGATTGGTTTTAATAAATTTATCATTTTCAGTCATCACCAAGAACACTTCTGTCACTATGTCTATTTGTAGTCAATCCCCACTCCCAGCATCATACCCAACAAGCAGGCCACCACTGATCTGCTTTCTGTCTCTATAATTTTGCCTTTTCTAAAGAAATTTCAAATAAATGTAAATTTCATATAAATCTCTTTAGAAATATTTTAGAATAGATTTATACAATATAAAGTCTTTTTTGTCTGGCTTATTTCACTTCTGAGAGTTAGATTTTATTATTTCTATTTTACAGGTTGATAAACTGAGGCAAATGGAAGTTAAGCAAAGTTTGCTTAGCTAATAAATGGGAGAACTAGAACTATACCTGTCAGACTCCAAAGCCCATGCCTTAAGCACTATATGTTAACTTCCTCTTGAGTCAGGCAACCCTGTACAGCCTGCTTTGTTGATCTCAGGAGTTTTTCTCGGTTTTAGTTAATCTTGCCCTCCTCTTTTAAGTCTGTGTTACACTTTTGTTACTCATTTATCCTTAATTATGGACCTTTATTTTTACATTTGTTAGTTAATAAATTAAGTTTAGCAAATTAATTTTTAAGATGTATATACCTTCTCATTTGAAAAATAATCTGAGATGGCATGTTCTTTTAAAATGATCTCTTTAGAAAGCTATATTGACCTTTTTTTGAAATTTTCTTATATCATTGTCAGATTTTATTTTTAAGACCAGTTCCTTTAGACTCGCTGTCCTCTAGTGTCATACTTATATTTCTAAGAATTTTTTATGCCCGTTCTTTTAAAGTCTGTGGTTCATTCAGAGCTTTTGCTAATGGTTCCCTTTCTTGACTCTTGTGAACTCTAAGAAGCCTTAGTCAGTTCCACATCCTCAGCTGGTTCTTTTCCTTTGGTCAGAAATGGTTCCTAGTGTGTCCATTCCCCTTGTGAAATCCTTATATTTCCTCCGAAGAAATTAATAATGTCATATGTTCTTTTTCGCTGAACTGATTTCTAGCAGATGTGTTATTCTTCTACAGTAAGGGTTCTTAAACATAGGTGCAATCAGAATCACTCGAAGAACTTTTTTAAAACACTGGGTTGGTTGAGCACCAACCAGACCTTCTGAATGGGAAATTCAGAAGGGAAGCAAAGGCTAAATTTTGGACAAAAGGAATATTTTCTGCTATGATTTCTTCTCTGATGTCATATTGATTTCTCATGAAATAAAAACTTTCTGAAGTAATTTTCCACTTTAGAGTCCTATCCTATCAGGTCCTGGTAAGATTGATAATATCATATTTACTCATTGGCATTACAATGAGTCATCCTATTATATTGTTTGAAGACATTTTTTGTAGTCAAAGTTTGGTGAGAAAAAATTAAATGCTAGATTGAAACATTTTATTTATTACCCTTAAACCTAAATTTAAAATTCAAAAATTTAAGTATGAGAATGTAATTTTTCCCAGGTTTTCTTCTGCCTAGACTTTCAGATTTGTGGGCTTTAACACCAGAATGGCAACCTTGGACTTGAACCATAAGGAATTATGGAGGCTTTGTGAGGAACCTGGTGTAAGACTGATATGGTCCCAGGATGGATTTCAAGGGGAGATCATGGTGGGGAGGCCATGGGTGGGTATATCCACATGCACAGTGGCTGCTGTTCCAAAAGAACCAGCTAACCTAGGTTCTTGGATCAAGACAGCAATCAATAATAATATGTAACAATTTTCGAATGTTTACTATGTACCAGGAATTTTGCATGTTTTAGCTAATTTATTCTTCATCACAAATCAGTTGGGAGGGAGGGGGGAGGTACCATTACTGTCCCCATTTTTTGAGATGAGGAAATTGAGACTCAGAGAGGTTAAATAACTCACTCAAGTTTCCACAGTTAGTAAATGGCAGAACCGAGATTGAACTTGAGTGATTTGGTTCTAGAGCCAAGTTTACCCACTGGGCTGTACTCTTGGGAACAGAGCAGTCTAAGGGACCCTGCCTAACTTCATTCAGTCAAAGGTCTATGCTTCGGTGTCAAATGTTAAGATTTCGGAATAGGTTCTATGAAACCTGAGCCAAGTTTAATTATTCAAAACTCTTAAGAACTGAATGTTCTTTCTTAATGGAAGTGTCCATTTATTGCTGGTTAATAAAGCCAGCAGATAATCTAAATACAGTTATTTTGAAATTCTTTTTTTTTTTTTTTTTTTTTTTTTTTTGGCCTAGTGTATTTAAAATTAGTGGAGCTAATGCTATCTTTACAGCACAATTGAGCCTTTTTATCTTTGAGGCTTTTCTTGCCAGAGAATATGACCTTTTAAAACTGAATAGCAGCTGTCATGTACTTTCAGAAGTAGCATTTTATTTCCCTCGCTGAAAGGATCCAGGGTTTAAGCCGAGTAGTTCACAGATGGATTGGCAGATACCGTATATACACATGAGTCACCCTGGCTCAGAAATAACTGCAGCAACCAAAATTACATGCACTGGTAGCCCATTGGACCATGAAGCTTTGAGAAAATGAAGGAGGAGGAAATAATATAAACCTTTTATCTCTCAGTTTACCCTCAAAGAGTGATGACTTGGAAGTTCTGAATATTGCAAACCTAGACTTGGCTGTTCACATCTGACTTCTTCTGTTTTTCTTCTAGCCAAATATCAAAAAATACCTTCTGGTCTCTATACCTCTGTGGATAAAACACATCACTGAAGAACAGATGAAAGGTTTTGTTGAAAATTTACTTGTGGCAGTTTTCAAAGTAGCTTCCCCACTTTCAAATCCTGAGTTATGCCAGAGTGCCTTACAGGGCCTGAGCCAGGCCATGAAACTGCCCAGCCCATCCTGCCACCTCTGGGGTCTGCTCTCTGAAGCTACTGGGAACATTTTTGACCTTCTGCCAAATAAGATTCGGGTAAGGAACAAAAATATTTACATTCCTGACAATTTCTGTTTGGGATTTTTTAAAGCCTTTCTGGCAGAGCAGGGAAGTGTGTGTTTTAAGAATGTGGGCAGGAAGGCCAGCAAGAAATGACCACATTCCTCACTAGGAGCGTGTTTCCTTCCAAAACCTAAATTGAGGTTGAATATTTAGAACCAAAGTTTTGAGCAAACTCACAAGCAGGTTAACCAGTCCTGCACCAGTAAATTTGCTGTCAGGCTTTTTATTTTTACGAAATGCCTGTAGAAAATGAGCAAGTTCAGGAACCTGAGAGAATTCTTGAATATGAAGTCCAGTATACTATTTGTATAAAGTGACTTAATGCTAGCCCCTTCCCTCCCCCAAAGGACCTCTGACATGTAATTTTACAAAAGAGGTTCAAAATCCATTTGTAAAGATGGAATTCTGATAACATCAAAAAAAGCACTACCAAACAAACAAATATACAAAATAACAGAAAAGATGTTTGTTAAAATCATAAAAATGGGCCATGTGTTTTGGTTTGGTTAAAATAGAAATCTTAACTGCTGTTCCTGGGTATAAACAAATCTAATAATTTGTCAGCACATTAAGAGTAGACTTGTTTTCTTGCAATGTATTTTGACATGCTTGGGATTTTTCTTTACCAGAGAAATGATATGGAGCTGTATATCAGTTTAGCAAAATGCCTCTCAGAAATGACAGATGATGAAGCCAATCGGGTTGCCCAGATTACTAAGGTAAAACATTTCTCTATTTTTTTTTTTTCCTTACTGAAGTGAAGATTACAATTGGAGAGATGATTATAGTATCCTTTTGGCTGAAGCTAATTTTGCTTCATATCTGTTACTCATTAATATCTGACTATCCTTCTGTTTGACTGTGGGGTCTAGGGTCTGGCCCAGTAGCATGGTTGGCACTTAATAAATGTTGTATGAAAGAATAACTTTTAAATCCAATTTCTTCCACTTTGTCAAGAACATTTTAGTGTCACCCTTGGGCAAAAATAAGTATCAGACTACCTTTTAAATACAAAATCCATGAGAAGCGGCATATTCTGACCGAAGAACTTGCTGGTGCATGGAAAGATGCAAATAAATAGTTCAGTTCTCACATTTATTTTCCTTCACCTGATACTTACCTGTTTCGAATGAAGAAGGTTGCCTGATGGAAAAACAAGCACTATTAGCTCTGACACAAGATAATTAACAAGTACCCTGCACACAACACCCAGTCAAATGGTGAATGAGCAAAAGCAGCATACCAGTAAAGTTGCCTGATTTAGCAAATAAAACCCAGGATGCCCTGTTAAATTTGAATTGCAGATAAACAATGAGTAGTTTTTAATAAGAGCTGGAGTGAATAACCCTGCATAGCAGGTGATACCAAAGGCCCAGAGAGCCTTAAGTTTTCACATTTCTGGTGGACATCTCATCATTTATTTCAGTTTAGGGCGGGTCTCCCTATTCAGCTGAATCCTTGAACTTCTGCATCTTGCAGCAGTGATCCTCAAAATTAGTCCCTGGACCAGCAGCATCAGCATCACCTGGGAACTGATTAGAAATATGAATCCTCAAGCCCTATTCCATACCTCCTGAATCAGCAACTCTGGAGGCAAGACCCAGACATCTGTGTTTTAATCTCTCCAGTGTGTCTGATACATCCTAATAATTGATATTTAGGTGATGATATTTGTCATATTAGAAATTAAAACTAAGACATTAAAAATATTTATAATTTTATTTTAAAATAACAGACCCATTATATGTTAACATAAATAAGAAAACCTGTTTTCCAAGGCACAGAAAAAAAATTCAGTGACAAAAATGGCATTGTCTTACATTTTTACAAGTCTTTTTAATGTCCAGCTTAATAGAAGACAGGTGGACTCTCATAGCTGCTGCTTCATTCAGTCTTTTGTGATGTTTTGGTGAAGTATGTAAAGAAAATCCAGCCTCAGTATGTAAGTTGAAAAGGGAGGAGTTATGTTAATAATCTTTTCAGATAGTTGTGGATACCCTTTTTTGACATTGCACCAAAACCCAACAAGTTTGTAATTTCTCAAAGGTTAGTTGCAGTGTAGAATCTGAACCACATCAGTGAACTTCACATAATCTGTTAAATTAAAATCCACTGGCCATGTTGTCCTTTGGGTTTTTTATGAATGCATGACTTCGTAACATCGTACATTGGTCATTTGGAACATACTGGATCACTGAGTTTTGAAGATCTTCCAAATGTTGGTATATTTCATCATACCATATCAAAACATCGTATGTGTTAATATCACCAGCAGTCTCTTGGCACATTGGAAAGCTACCGAAGTCATGGTAGCAGAGGCAAATTTTCCAAAAATCGAATTTTCACTTGAAAGCTCAGATTTTATCATGGCAACAATTTTTTTTATTTTCTTTGAAAGCTACAGGCTTACTGTCTTCAATTTTAAGGAAGTAGTTTTTTAAATACCCATTTTGAATAGCCAAGATTTGTCTGTCAGTCATTCTTTCAAGTAAATGGTGTTCCTTAAAGAGAGTGGATAGTTCAGCTCACAACTCAATCTTACAAGTGTTTTTTTCTTGAGACAACCATCATACTTGGTTATCAGGCAGAAGAACCTATGTGTCCTTCCCATTTTGTCACACAGAATGTTAAAAATATGTGTACTCCAGGGTCAAGACTTAATGAAATTAATAATTTTTATTGTTTCAACAAGAAGATTTTAATAGAAACTGGCTTTTTTTTTTTTTAACTGCAAGTGGCAGTGGAGAATACAGCTAATACCCAGACAGTTTGGTGCCACTGCCATGCTAAAGTGCCAGCAGTTTTACCCACCTTTAGTTTTTGCACGTCAGTGCAAGTGTCAACACAGTGAAAAAACTAAAAATGTCTTGGTATTATAAAAATAATTTTGACCTCACAATCTCTCTAGAAGGGGCTTGGAGTCTGCCACAGGTGTGTTTACCATACCACATTTTGAGAACTGCTAAATTAATATATGCTAAGTGCTTAGAATGGTGCCTGGCACATAATAAGTACAATATTTGTTAATTTTCTTTGCTATTTTTACTTTTGCATACATGCTTATTAAATATCCTCACCAACTAACACCTCTACACATATATGAAAAAAGAGGTGATATTACAAGCCTCTAACTGAATGGACATTTTAATGCAGAACACAGGCTGAGATAGGTCATGGGCTGCAACAAATGAACCCTTTAAGCATTTGGAGTAGTAATTAACTTCAAACTCACCCTTTCTGTTTTTGCCCCACTCTGAGGGTTCTATAACCACTTCAGTTAATTTAATAGTAACTGAACTATTTGCTTTTTTGCAGAGCAACATAGAAAAGGCTGCATTTGTCAAACTGTACTTAGTCTCTCAAGGACGGTTCTCCTTGATGAGCTTGACTGATGTGCTCAGTGTTGCTCTGCAGCACCGTGAGAAGGCGGCACTGGCCTGGATGATACTGCAGAGCCTATACCAGGCCCGGATAGTGAGCCATGCCAACACAGGTGAGGCCAGCCCGGAGCAACAGCAGGAACAGAAAGTGGCCTGCCTGCCCTCCCTTTTAAGTTGTCATTGTTTTCTCGACTTAAAAACTACTTTAGTGCCTCTTGGACCAATCCTGCTTAGCACTGGGGTGGACTCGGGCTAGGCCTTCCCACCCTAGATGAGGTGCACCTTGGGTGGAAATGGGCACTTAGAACTCATAACATCCACTTTTTGAAGAAGGGAATGAATTCTTTTCAGGGTTTTTATATTGTATTTGGCTCTCCAGACCCTCAAGGATACAAACAAGTTTACCAGGTTGCTTCTGCCTACTTAACTTCAGTTTCCCAAGCAGGAAAGATGTAGCTTGATTCCGCCTGATGTTTTCATGAAAATGGCTTGTGAGTGGTCATTGAAAAACACATTTTAAAAACAACAACAAGCAAGATTAAATTGTTATTTTATAGAAATTCTCAGGGACACCCTATTTCCTCAAGCTAGAAGCTCCAAGCTTCAAGCTCTGCTAATGAATCACATAGTGCAATTTTTAGACTATTTTTAACATTACACTGAAATAACTGTCTGAAAAGGAAACTCCTCTGTTTCTCTGTCCGCATCTTTGGTCATATACTAATAATTTTTCAAGTCCACATTCAGGTTCTGAATGCCTCTTGGCTTAAGGGGATCAGTGTAACTGGAAAGCCTTTGTGACCCTAGACAAGTTACTTATGTTTGTGTGCCCCATTTTCTCCACTTCTTGTGTCTTTAAGCTTTTGAAGGAAGAACTGACAAACATGATGGTAATATTTTTTGCAAGACTGTATGACATTTTTTTTTAATTTTTTTAATTGAGATTGTTCAGATACCATACAACTATTCAAAGATCCAAAGTGTACAATCAATTCCCCTGGCACCAACATACAGCTGTGCATCCATCACCACAATTAATTTTTGTTTTCAATTTTTAGAACATTTTCACTACTCCAGAAAAGAAATAAAGACAAAAAAAAGGAAACTCAGATCCTCCATACCCCTAACCATGCCCACCTCCATTATTGATTCATAGTTTTGGTATAGTACATTTCTTACTGTTGATGAAAGAATGTCACAATACTAACTGTAGTATATAGTTTGCAACAGGTATATATTTTTCCCTATGTGCCTCTCTATTATTAACTTCTAGTTATAGTGACATACATTTGTTCTAGTTCGTGAGAGAGATTTCTAATATTTGTATAGTTAATCACAGACATTGTCCCCACAGGATTCACTGTTTTATACATTCCCATCTTTTAACTTCCAGCTTTCCTTCTGGTGACATGTGTGACTCTGAGCTTACCTTTTACACCACCTTCACACACCTTTCAGCACTGTTAGTTTTTCTCACAACATGCTACCATCACCCCTGTCCATTTCCAAGCATTTAAGTTCACCCTAGTATTCTGCTCATAATAAGCAACCGCTCCCCCTTCTTTAGGCTCATTTCTATATCCTGGTAACTTATATTTCATGTCTATGAGTTTACATATCATAATTAGTTCATATCAGTGAGACCCTGCAATATTTGCCTTTATGTGTCTGTCTTATTTCACTCAATATAGTGCTCTCAAGTTTTCTTCATCAACCCGTTTCTTTTAATATGGTTTTGTTCACACACCATATATTCTGTCCTAAGTAAATAATCATTGGTTCCCTGTATAGTCACATATTTATGTATTCAGCACCATCGCCACTATCTATATAAGGACACCTCCATTTCTTCCACAAAGACAGAGGAAGAGTCAAAGAAGGCAGAGAGGCAAAAGAAAAAAGAGAAAGAGAGAAAAACAAAAAAATAAACAAAAAAAACCCTACAAAACTTGATAGCTAGAAAGTGACAGAAGGAAAGACAGCATTAACCTAAACTAGAATAAAGTCAGACAACACCACCAATGCCAGGAGTCCCATACTCTTCCCCTATTCCCCACCCCCCCATATGCATTTAGCTTTGGTATATTGCCTTTGTTACATTAAAGGAAGCATAATACAATGTTTCTGTTAATTATAGCCTCTAGTTTGCATTGATTGTATTTCCCCCCAATCCCACCCTGTTTTTAACACCTTGCAGTGTTGACATTTATTTGTTCTACCTCATGTAAAAACATATTTGTACCTTTTATTACAATCGTTGAGCACCCTAGGTTTCCCTGAGTTACACAGTCCTAGTCTTTATCGTTTGTCTTTTGTTCTGGTGTCCCACATGGTCCCAGCCTTCCTCTTTCAACCATAGTCACAATCATCTTTGTTCAGTGTACTTACATTGCTGTGCTACTGTCTCCCAAAATTGTTTTTGAAACCTCTCACTCCTGTCTTTTCCTTTCTGTCTGCAGTGCTTCCTTTAGAGTTTCCTTTAGAGCAGGTATCTTGGTCACAAACTCTGTCATTATCTGTTTGTCAGAGAATATTTTAAGCTCTCCCTCATATCTGAAGGATAGTTTTGCCGGATATAGGATTTTTGATTAGTGGTTTTTCTCTTTCAGTATCTTAAATATATCACCCCACTTTCTTTTTGTCTCCATGGTTTCTATTGAGAAATCTGCACATGGTCTTATCAAGCTTCCTTTGTATGTGATAGATCGCTTTTCTATTGCTGCTTTCAGGACTCACTCTTTGTCTTTGATGTTTGATAATCTGATTAGTAAGTGTCTTGGCATAGACCTATTCAGATCTATTCTGTTTGGGGTACGCGCTGCTTCTTGGATCCATAATTTTATGTCTTTCATAAGAGATGGAAAATTTTCATTGATTATTTTCTCTATTATTGCTTCTGCCCTTTTCCCTTCTCTTCTCCTTCTGAGACACCAGTGACACGTAAATTCTTGCTTTTCGTTTTGTCCTTAAGTTTCTGGAGACATTGCTCATATTTTTCCATTCTTTTCTCTATCTGTTCTTTTGTGTGTAGGCTTTCAGGTGCCTTGTTCTCCAGTTCCTGAGTGTTTTCTTCTGCCTCTTGAGATCTGCTATTGTATGTTTCCATTGTGTCTTTCATTTCTTGTGTTGTGCCTTTCATTTCCATAGATTCTGCCAGTTGGTTTTTCGAACTTTTAGTTTCTACCTTATGTACGTCCAGTGTTTTCATTAGATGGTTCAGCTCTTTCACCATGTCTTCCCTAAACTTTTTGAATTGACTTATTATTATTTGTTTCAATTCCTGTATCTCAGTTGAAGTGTAAGTTTGTTCCTTTGACTTGGTCATAACTTCATTTTTCTTGGTGTAGGTTGTAGTTTTCTGTTGTCTAGGCATGGTTTCCTTGGTTAACGCACTCATATTTTCCCAGACCAGAACGGGCTCGGGCCCCAGAAGGAAGAAATATTCAGTATCTGGTTTCCCTGAGGGTGTGTCTTAGAAGATTGGTATACCCTGTGTTGCCTCATGTCACTGTGCTTTTCTGCCCAGCATGTGGCGCCTGTCAGCCTGTAATTGTAGACTGGTATGGGGAGATGTGGCCTGTGGCTGTTTTCCCCCAGTCTCTGGGCTCTGGTTCTGAATGAAAGGTGGGTAGTAGAGCTGGGCCCCACCTCTTTCCTCTTAGAGAAGATAGACCCCCGAGGGGGAGGTCATTAGCATTTTAATGGTCTCTCTCTGACTGTGCTAACTCTACCCTTGTCTGGGTCAGAGCACTGGGAACTGAAAATGGCTGAGGCTTTCTCCACTAAGCTGAAAAAGGAACAGAAAGTCCCCTTCATGGCTAGTCCACAGCAACCCTCCAGCTCTCCAAGGTTAGTCATCACCCAAAGCCTCTGTCTGCTTGTTGGGGATTCGTAGCTCGTAGTGAGCAGTTCACTCACCCCAGCTGGAGCTCAGCTGAGCTGTATTCACTTGCTAGGTGAGAGCTTCTCTCTGGTACTATGAGGCTTTGCAGCTCGGGCTGTGGGGGGAGGGGTCTCCCGGCTTGTATCCACAGTTTTTACTTACAGATTTTATGCTGTGATCTTGAGCATTCCTCCCAATTCAGGTTGGTGTATGATGAGTGGACGGTCATGTTTGTCCCCCCACAGTTATTCCGGATTATTTACTAGTTGTTTGTTTTTTTTTCAGTTGTTCCAGGGGGACTACTTAGCTTCCACTCCTCTCTATGCCGCCATCTTAGATCCTGCTCCCTCTGTATAAGACATTTTGATTCATCCTCCTCTTTGGCAGTTGAAACAGTTATTTTGTGACTGTATGAGTGCCTGCCCACTGAAAAATGAACGTATGTTGAGAAACTGAATTTCTTACTTTAAACCAGAAGTGTATTTATCAGGAAGAAATCTAGTAGGTGTTCCAATTAAACATGAAGACACATATGCACTAAAATAAATTTGTTATTGCTCTTGGTTCCAACTAGTCGGCCCTCACATGTAGTTCCCATTGATTTTCTTATTCACTGCATTTTTTGAAAACCTTCCAAAGTAGTCTTTCTTGTGCTGAGAATCCTTATTTTTAAAAAATAGAAAAGGAAAAATGTCAATATTTATGCTCATGTTTGTTCTCCAGTTACCCTTTAATGGCTGGGTCTATTTTTCTTTTTACGTCTTTGGGATAGGTTTTCTCTGTGATTTTGGTGTAAACTTGGAACCCTACTGCAAGGGAGAACTATAAAAACAACTTAATAACTCAAGATTCAACATTACTGGCTAGTCAGCATGCCAGATTTCTCCTAGCATGTTTAATGCTGAGAGAGAAACGTGAGTAAGTGCATTTTATTGTTAGCAGTTTGTTAGGTTTGAAGAATAAATTAGCTTTTAAAAATAAAGACCCAAATCCAGTCATCTGGTGTTGATAGTGTCAGGGCACTCTCTCACATGCAGCTGGAGTCTCAGGTATTACAAGAGGACTTGAACTGTTTAATGGAATCCTCACCAGGTGTTCTGCTTTAATTTTGATGGTTATTGCTGATCTGTTTTACATTTCAAAGGAAAATAATGGTTCTAGTAACAAATTGTCCGTTTCATTTCAGGTGTGTTGAAGAGAATGGAGTGGCTTTTGGAACTGATGGGTTATATTAGAAATGTCGCTTACCAATCAACATCTGTTCAGAATGTTGCTCTTGATGAGGTACAATCTATGGTAGTAATTTGTAGCTCCCTTAAATGAGAACTTTTATTTTCTCTCCCAAAGATGACTATAGTGTTGCTTGTAGCTGTTCTTTCCCTCCTTCCTTTTATTTTTGTGAAAAAGTGGTGATAACTCTGATGCCATAAGGAAATGGGTGTTCTTACTTGATCTGGGAAACACTCAGGGCTGCCCATTGAAAGATACTTTCAACAGACCAGGTTCTGCAACAGGCAGAACACAAAGGCTACCAGCTGGAAAGGGATCCTGGGTGCCTGTGCACTTGGGCTTGACCCACAATGGACATGGGAATACAGGACTCTGGCTCTATACTGGCCCATAACTTAGCCTCAAACTGAAGTTATACAAATAATCTGTATGCACGCCAGAACTGTTTTGCATGTGCTTATATACCAGAGGCAAGTTTTTAAGCACACCTATAAAATGACCTTAAACACCCCGCCCCCCACCAAATTACAAACCATTGGTATTGGGTGGCATAAAAAAAAGAAAAAGATCTATAAAAATGAAGACTGTTTTTTCTCTTCTTCATTTTCTTAACTGGCCACTATGCAATTAATAGATGTTTTTTCCGTCAGCATGTTTCATGGATGTCCTGTGTGACTATGTGAGTACAATTTGCATAACCTGGGACATGGTTTGAAACTCTTCCCAGATTTTCTGAAGAGTTGCCCATCTTTTTGAAATTTTAATTAGTGAGGTTAGAATTTTAAGAGAGTGAATGGTGTATTTTAAACTTTCTTTTTTGGAATAGCATATTCTGTCCTCTTTTCTTCTGATCTGACTTTGTTAACTTTCTGTTTTCTTACAAACCTATCTCTAAAAACTTCGTGAATACAGATAAACAGAAAGTAGTATAATTCAAATCTCAGTCATCCAACAACCCAGAGGTGACCCCTATTACCACCATTTCTATGTTTCTAGATTTGTTTAAAATCTAAATGGATGGATTCTATACAGATACATATATAAGGAAAGTTGTTTGGCTCAAGAATGGAATCAGACTGTATTTTTAAAAATCAGTTTTGGGCACATCACTATAAATCTAAATGTCTCTCTCCATGTCACTCTTAATTAATTTCTTAATCTCTTTGCAAACACTGAACAGAGGAGTGCCTGGATCTCAGGGTGATCAAGAATTGAATAAATTATAATTCTCCTGAACTGTTAGAGAAATAATGAAACTGTTGGGCCTTTTGTCTATACAAAAAGGGATCCCTTAAGGCCTTCCAAAGTCCTAAAATATCTCTTCATTAAGCTTGGAAATTGAGTTTGCTGTTCAGTCCAGTTCCTCTTCCGAGAGGCACGTAGGCAGGAGGAAAGAGTTGGGTGAAGGGAAAGGTAACATTTCTTCATGGTAGGGACTATTTCTGTGAACATGTTTCTTGAATTGTTAAGACATGAGATTCAATATTGTTTATACTCCCATTTTAGGCTCTGGACTTCTTGTTGCTGATATTTGCAACAGCAGTGGTTGCATGGGCAGACCACGATGCCCCTCTCCTCCTTGGCCTCAGTGCTAGCTGGTTGCCATGGCATCAAGAAAGTGGCTCGGCTGGGCCAGCATCAAGCTTTCTTGGCAGAAGTCCAATGCACAGGGTCACTCTGCAGGAGGCTCTCACTCTGCTTCCCAGTAGCATGCCTCTTCTGCTACAAAAGGAGCCGTGGAAGGAACAGTCTCAGAAGGTGAGGTTGGCAGCCACCTGCTTATCAGGTTAGACAGCCATTTCCTCTTCAGCAAACCCTGCTGTAGAATTGAAGTGGATTTAAGTGAAATTTGAATCACAGCACAGGCTATCATACTAAGCCCATATCTCAGTCAGATGCAGGTCTCAAAGATTGAGGCTAGCTCAGGCTCAGATTAAAAATGATGATAAAAACAGCAACAACTTGCTTACAGTTAAGGGTAGGGTGGAGAGAAAACCTCATACTTGCATTCATTCATTGAAGGTGACTTGTGTTCTTGATCCTGGGATTAAAAGATGAATATGTCTCAGAGAGCTGATATCTGAGTGAGGACAGATAGGAAGACAAAGTCAGGATTGCGAGATGGTGTGATAAGTAGGATACAGTGGCTGTGGGCAAGGGAGGGGGAGAGGTCAACAGCGCCTGGGAGTGGGACTGGAAATTCTTCGGAGGGGAAATGGGAGTCTGGAGTACCCACTTCCTGTAGCATATTTAAGGCTCCCCACAGTTCGTTCCATCCCACTGGCATGTTCCAGGTGCCCATCATGCCCCTGGCCTGTGCTAGATGAGTGAGTGATTTTTTTTTTTTTTTTAAAGTCTAATATCGCCACTGCCCTCAGGAAGCACCTTTTAGTTTAATTTCAGGATTCCCTGGCTCTTAGCTGGCATGTGAAGCATATGAAAATACTGTGCTTCCTGTACTTCTCATTACATGGCTTGGACCTGTCTTTAATGCAGTCAGCTGGAAGATTCTTTTTTGAATCTCATTTAATAAAAACTGGCTTAAAAATAACTTTTTGTGGCTTATTCCTAAAATCTCGACATTAATCTTTAAAAACATTTCTGAACTGTGGACCCACAGGGTTAACCATGCATACTCCACTGAGTGTCCAGTTGAAATGCCTTTGTTTTCTTAAACCTGATAAGCATTAGTATTGCTGTCCCAAATCTTGTGCATTATGTTATGCTTTAAAGCAAAATAAATTTAAATGTGGTATCCCCTAATGTTATTTCTGGACTGGGACACCATGTTCACTTTGGACTAGAGTGTAGACATCCTGCATCTGTTATGTATTTTTGGTGCTTGATTTATTTACTCAATACTAGGATATTATAAAGCAAAATTGAGAAAAATAAACAGAAAATAAAAGTTGAAAAAACTAAAGCAGTGAATTAGGAATATTTTCTTTTTCTTGCTCCTTTCTTCCCAATCTCTGTGTCCAAAGTTAAAATGCCTAGTACCTATGGCTAATGTATGTATGTGTTAATGAGCCAAGATTGGTAATATTCGCTCATCAATGAAATTACCCTGAGTCTAATTCAAAAACAATTTGACTGCACCCTGGGAGATCCGTCAAACTCATAAGTATCATGAGTTTCTACCTCATTTGCAGGATTTATTTGCAATTAAGATGCTTAGCTCTTCCTAGCAAATTATTTTATGTCATTTCTTTTGCATTTCAGCTTCCTGATTCATACCCATTTGGGCAAAAACTATCTCATTTACAGAAACATATTTTGTTTTAGATACAGTGACTTACATTATTGCCCAGCCTAGGAGCCTGGGCCAAGATGCACCTGGAACCAGGGGGTGGTGGTATGATGCAAAAGAAAGAATGTGGGGCTTTGCAGCCATATTCACTTGAGTTCAAATCTTCCCCCTGCTGAATACCCTCAGAGGGAGTGGACTTGGGCAAGGTTCTTACCCCTTTGAGCCTTGAGAGTGTGTGTTCATGGCACACCAGAGGCTCTCTCAAAACCTATACCAGGTTCTGAGGGTATTTGGCACGGGAAGTAGGTTTGACCTTGCTAGGCCATTTGATTAAGAGGAAGCTGTGTCCAGCCTCACCACATCTTATGCTTGGTCCATGCCTCATGGCCACCCCCAGCCCAGTCAGGCACTGCCCAGAGACTGCTGCACTCATACACCATATGCAGGCCCAAGAGATTAACTCTCTTTTCCTACTAATCATGGTATTATCACTGATACAGTTCTTCATTTTCATTCTAGTTCATTGACTGGCTCTTCAGCATCATGGAATCCCCTAAAAAAGCCCTCTCAGCAAAATCCAGGGATCTTTTAAAAGGTATCATTTCCATACTTGATGCCCAACACAGGTGAAAACCATCTGGTTGTCTTGCTGCAAGACAGCTTGCTACTGTATATTGGTTCCTGAAAGGGCTCATCTTGGTTTAGCTTAAGGAAGCAATCGGGCTATCACTGATGGTGGCATTTTGAAACAAAAAGGTGGATTAATGAGAGTTCCAGTGCCATTAAATTTAACTTTTACTTAAATATTTTTTAAATGTTTCATCATAATAGTAAAATATTATTTTAAATAAAATTTAGAAAATTCAGAAAAGTAAAATAAGAAGCAAAGAGGAACCAGAAGTCCCATCACCCAATAGCTGTTTTACTATTTTCCTTAAGAAGTTTTTACCCTGTGTATGTGTTGTTTTAACATATAATCATATACAGTTGAAAAAATACAACAGACAATTTGAATATTGTGTTTTTTTATTTGAACATTATTTCAAAAGCATTTTAGCCTGTTGTTTATTGGCTTTATAAGTAGTTTATTTACTGGCTGCATAGTATTTTGCCAAGGGACATAGACATTTCCCTTGCTTTCAGGCATTGGGATGGTTTTCTGTATTTTTTATACTTCCCTATTGACTTTATTAAACTATGACGATGGAATCCACAAACATGGAGGCTCTTTCTGTGGAAACTATGTAGATTCTTTTACTCAAAGCTAAGAAGTTATTGGGGCATTGGCCCTATGGCCTGAGAGAGCTTGTACGTGTCATCTGTGTCCTGGGACTTGGGGATCTGGAGCCTAACAGTGGCTGTTGCTGATGCCACTGACATGCTGTAAGATACTACACTGAAAAGCCTCACCTTAGGAAAATTTTCTGGTATTCTACTCTTATGATAATTTATCTGGTCAGCCTAAAGTCATAGTATTACCATATGTTACCTTAGGTATGGTATAATTTATTGATCTCCAAACAAGCAAGAATTCCCCAATCCATTGGTTCTGATCCTCCTTCCTCCCCCCAGTGTTGGGGGGAGGGGTGCGCCAGGGGGCGGTGCATATGTGTAATTGAATAGTGCCCCCAGGTGATTCTGATAGCCACAGGCCCTAGCTGAGAATCGAGGCTGTCTTCTGGCATGGTTTCACTTGTTCCATCCCTAGCGGCCTGTTGCTAGGATTTTCCACGTTCATTTGCCTCAGGGAGTTTGGACTCATTTTTAATGGCCACAGAGCCACAATACCATTTGTTGCTCCAAATATATATTGTCTTAGGCTACGACATTAACAACTGGTGCTGATGAGGAAAATAGCTGTGGAAACACGTGTTCACTTGGTTACATAGTCAAGGACATATTAGAGTCATACAATAATTGCATAACCCTGGCTTACCTGTATTCTCTCATACTATTATATTTTAAACAATAACTCATTATATTTCTATTAATATTCTAAAATAAGGTAAATAATAAGTTACCTAAAGGGATTACACAGAACCATGTACTTCAAATTGATTCCTGAATCAGTTTTTTTGTTGTTGTTGCCTTTTAGTTAAGTGTTTAATGGAACTACCATATTCATGTAGAAAAAAATACACACAAATCTTAAGTAGATTTTCCCAAAGTGAACACACCATGTAGTCAGTTTTTGTGTTAATTCTGCAGAATTTCCCATTAATTGGTTGTAGCATAACCTTTCTAAACAAATTTTCCCTAACCTTTATAAACCATTTTCTGCCACTAAAATCCTACCAAAGACCTGATGGGGATTGTTAGTCTTGAAGATAGTCAAGTGAGAAAAGGCCAAGATCTGTGATGATACCTTTTTGATCAAAATGAGTTTTTCAAGTGCAGCTCCACCAAATACAACAATGTGCTTTATTCTTTGTTCCCTTAGCCACCCTCCTGTCCTTGAGAGTTCTCCCAGAGTTTAAGAAGAAAGCTGTGTGGACCAGAGCCTATGGTTGGTGAACATTTTTGCAGTACGCAGCAGCATTCTCAGCTGGATGAGGAAAACCATAGGGATGGAAGAAGTTTTTTCAGAATTCATGTCTGGGATTGCTAAGACAGCACACAGAGAGTTAAAGGTCATGAAAGGGCCACATAACTGACAGCTAGACATGTCTGTGCCAGGAGAAGGGGTGTGTTGCTTTGAGACCCAGGCCAGTAGAGACTGAACTAGGGACTTGAGTTTTCTTTTATTTCGCTAGAATTCAATCTGAAGATTTTATTTGTGAAAACTTGACTGTATAACCTCCTCACCCCTAAACTCCAGTAAAATAATGTTGTGAATTTTGTGTATTGACTTTGATTTGCATGAGAAGTTTTGCCAGCAAAAAACCAATCTAGTGACGATGGCATCGTGATCTATTCCCCAGAGTTTCTAGAGGATATTCACTGACTCAGTGAGTTAGTAAATTTTATTCTTATTGACAAAATACTATCTTGTAACTGCCATACACATTTTTTAAGTATAACATTAAACACTGGCTAAAGCAGATTCATTAGTTGTGGCTATAATTTCCTATGGGTTAGTCTCTTGAATTCAGCTGGAAGTTACCCAATTCAAAATAGGTTCAGTCAAAAAGGGGAATATTAGTTCACAAACTAAGTTTAAGGGTAGATCTGGTCAGGCACAGCTGCATCCAGTGGTCAGTGATGCCATCAGGCTTTGTCTCTTGGGATCATGCCACACAGTTGGCAAGATGGCTGCCAGCAACCTCAAAGTCACATCCCAGGAAAACAAAAGTGTCTTTGCCCATAGGTGGCAGAAACAATATGGGGAGGACTCTGGTTCAGCTTGGATAACAGGTGAGTCTCTGAACAAATACCCAGTCCCCTGGAGGCAGGTACTGTAAGTAACCAGGCTGGGTCATATGTCCACCCCTAATTCCCTGGGTACAGGGGGGTCAAGGCAGTCGCACCCAAGTCACATGAACTGGGTTCCCCCACAGAAGAAAGAAGATAGGATAGGATGCTGGACAGGACAGATATCTACTCTAAAGATCAAGTATCTGGATTTATGATCCCAGGTTTCAAATATTTGTGCTTCACTGTGTAACTCACACTCCTCTTTCCAAAATCACAGTTCTTTGTTTTGCTGAATTCCACAGGGTTCCCAGATACTAATAGAAAAAGAGGAAGGGAAGGAAAACGTTCAGGTAGTATTTCCCTGCATTGCTAGTATTTAATATATATTACTTCCTTGGAGGTTAGGCTATAGGGAAGTGAATTTGAAGGAAGCGGAAAGTAGCGAATTTGCACAAGAAGCTAGCCTCCCTTTTCTTCCCGCTCCTATACACTTCCTACTAATTAGAGGTTGACATCCGTCTAACAGTTACTGTTAGGTGCCAGACTATAAGTGCACTGGGAGCTCTCACTTACATTATCTTATTTAACTCTTACAGTAATACTGTTATTGTGCCACTGAGGAGATATTATTTTCTATTTTAAAACAGATAAAACAACATCTAGTAAGTGGCAGGGCTAAGCCTGGGATCAAGGTCTGAGAATCCCAGCTCCAATGCTCTTTCTGCTGCATCAGGTTCATCAGATCTCACTTTAAGATGAAAACTCCCACCAAGGATTCAGCCTCATTCATGCTTAATGTAGATTGCTGTAATCAGATAAAGAAATCAACCCTGCCTCATATTAATTGACCTGTAGAGTTGGGAATTTTTAGCGCAAAAGAGCAGGTCTGCATGGGTTGAAGGACTTTGGATTCCCAGACCCAGCTTGTAAACGTGAATGGCAATAGAGTAGTGAAGAGGAAGTGGGCAGTGAAGAACCACTCTGCAGTTTTTTCCCTTGAATCAGCAGTCAGGGATTGCTAATAACCTAGTTAAGGGATGAAGAATCAACCCAGCCTTCTAGATCCAGACTGCTCCTTTGAATTCAGCCACTTTCTTCTCATTGAAACCTTGTCTCCACTTCTACACTTGACAAGAAAACAAAAGGGAAGAAATATCTATACCCTCCCTTCCCTAGCTCTGTTTATTTTCAGCAGCCTTGAGTATAAGATTTGTAAGCTGTTCCTATTCCTGGGAACCTCTAAAGATTCTACAGTAAAAGATTCTAAATTCTAAAATCTAAAGGTTCTAAGACATGGGCCACCAGAATGATAAGACTGTTTCTTGTGGTTACCTGTATGACCACTGATAAGAATTATATTAATTCCTCAAGATATTCCAGTTTATTCTTCTAAAACCAGAAGTCTTTGCCTTTTTAAACCAGATGTCCATACTATATACAAAAGGAAAAGTGCCTCTACGAGTCTTCTTCTGTTTTGAAAACACAAATTGCCAAGACAAATAGCATGCTGGGATATACTAACAAATTAATGTGTGGGGTTAAAGCCATGTTATGTCTCTTAGAAATATGCAAACACTCTGACTTTGATTTGAAAAGTATACATTTGGAACAGATGTTGAGATCCATGCAAGTGTCTAAAATCTTTTCTGCTTTATTTGTAATGTAATAGCTCCATGGTAACTAATAGGCCATTAATAACCTTTTTGAAGTTAATTGCCAGAAGTTAACTCCTCCAAAATGATTTTAACCAAAGATAATGGCATTTTAATTATATAAGGAGTTGGACTCTGTTAGGGACTCCACTACTGTCTGGAAGTAGCTTAGTCATTTTGAGAGTAAGCAGCAGTTTTAGATTTTTGGCAAACATTTAGTAAATTGCTGTTTTAAAAGAAAGATCAGATAATTTGGTTAAGAGGATGGAGCCTTCATTAAAGCCAGAGCTGTAGGTTGGAGCCTTTCTTTCATCAGTGTGTTTCTCTGATCCCAACCAGCCTCTTTATAACTATGGGCATGTCAATGGAACATTACAGGGGGACAGAACGTGGTTGGAACAGTTCACAATGTTTATCACTCTTGTGGAAAGACACCTCACAGGATCATCCTCATGTCTAAGTGCGTATCACAATCACAGTGGTCCTAGATGAGATAATATGCTTTTATACTTTTTTGTGGGAAAGACTTTATTCTGATCCTGGGAACTCTAAAGTCTCATCTTTTTGCATATGTGATACATATAGGACAATATTTACAATGTTGAAAGTATGTACATAATCTGTTAATCTTCATAAATAGTGCAAAAGTCTTTAAAACTGGAGCTTAGCTCATCTGAATTCCAGTCAAACTTAGGGAACTTATGAAATAATTTCCACCTAAATTATTCAATATGAAACTGAATAGAAATGGCAATGATGACTCGCTGAGCTTTGGTTTTATGTTTTTTTAGATAAAAAGAATAACCTACCTCCAAGATAGCTGTGAGGATTAAAAGAGAAAATACAAAAACATGCTTTATAAATTCTAAAATATTATAGAAATGCTATTACTTTTGCATGTTTTACAGAAAATAAATAGTAGCTGTAATGCTTGAACACATGCTTGTCAACATCTATGTGGGGGCTTGGGAAGATAATGGAAATTTCTTAATTAAGAAATTGTTCTTAATAATTAAAACATTCTAGGAGCAAGTATTATATTAGAAAGATATTTAAGTTAAAAAAACCTATGTCTTCTAACCATGGGGTATCCTTTGAAATTAATCAAATATAAATCGAAACTTATAATCTAATTAATCTGATAGGTTTTTTCTGGATGTATTGATAGTAATCCATAAAGTCAGAGTTACTGTTCATTCATTTTAACAGTTATGATTGTCTACTGCATGCTACCATACAAGGTTCTAGTGTGTAAAGTGAATAAAACATAATATTCCTGTCTTCGTGGTGCTTACATTCAGAGAATATAAATTAATAAACCATCATCTAATAAAGGGAAGCATCCAGGCAATATTTAAATATCTCCTACTTCTGTCTAGCCCTTTATTATTTATAAAGGTTTAGTTTGTCATACCTTATTTACTCGTCAGAACAACATTAGGCAGTTAAGGAAAAGGGAACTGAGAGAGTCATTCAGTTAGTAAATATAGGAGCTAGATCTCACCCCATCACCATGTCTGATCCAGGGAAGAAGGGTCCATAGTGTTCATCAGGAGAACATGATCCCTCAAAAAGATTAAGGACCATCCTTTAGAGCCAGTGACAGAAATTGGATTTTGTGCCCTCCTTTAGCCTAATCTCACCTTGCAGCAAAGCAAAGCACTGATAAACAACCAGAGGTTTAATGCCAAAAGGGAGGTAAAACTTTCAACTGAGGACTTTGGGGATAAGACAGAAGGCAAATATATTAAACTGAAATTAATTGGATAGGATAGCAGTGAGATTCATTTCAAGGTAAAATGACAAAACATCTCAAAGAAACTCAAAGAATTATACTGTCAAAGATGGGGAGTTCCAATGAATTCACTCAGGTTTCTCTTTGAAGGTCAGAGAATTGCTGATAATCACACTCCAAAAGAACTGGGAATGGAGGAAGAAGATGCGATTGAAGTATATCAGGAACAAACAAGGGGTCATTCAACAGTTTGGAATTCTTATTTTTTCTTTTCCTTTAATAAGTTTTTATTTATTAAAAATAGTTCTTTTGTAATGTGTCCAAAACAGAATTGAAAACTGGCACCCCATCTCTTTAAAACATCTGGTATTTTGAATTCTAGTGCTCAGTATTCATTATTGTTTGTTTTCATTGTGCCAATGTTGGTGATCAAGACTCAGCCCTCTTCATATTGCCCTCTCCTTTAAAAAAATTATATGTGTGCACAGAGAGGTCACCTTTTCCAGGACCGTGCATTTTCAGGCTTGTGGCGGGTGATAAATAAGATCGAGCAATGAGAGTTCCTTGTCTTTCCAGTTGGCCCTGAAGTTGTAGTATGTGAATACTTCACTCCTGGACTATGACTTTCAGTGGGAGATGGAAGTTTTTCAGAGAACTGAACTGTGGAAAAAGGACCTTTCCTTAACTTGAAGCTACTTTTAAAATCTGAGGGTCTAGACCAAAAGAAGAGGACTATTTAGTTGGAGCCTGGAGTCAAGATGACAGATGTGGTGGGAGTGATGACTAACTCCAAAGATGGCTTCACTGAAGAGAAAAGGATTTTAAGATTAAAAACAATCTTGTCAGAAGGCCCCAGAAAAGTTCTAATTTTCATTAACAATTAATAAAGTTATTCACGCAGAAGTGTATGCAATAGAACACTGCCTCTTTTTAATTTTATTTGTACTTCTTGGCCTCCAATATGGGTTGTAAATGGTCATTGCCTATACAAGCTTCACTAAACTAAACAAAATATCTGTAAAAACCATAAAAAAAAAAAAAAAGACAAAGAGCAAAAATCCAGGACTTAACTGCACACCTGGGGGGACTAGAAAAAGTACAGCAAACTAACTCCAAAGCAAACAAAAGGTAAGAAACAAAGATTAGAGCAGAAATAAATGAAATTGAGAACATTTTGCTTATGTTAAGCAAAATAAGCGAATAATTCCCTAGTAATAAATTGTTTATGGTGCCTGGCATATGGTTGGCACAAAGTGTTCCTTAATGAATGTAGGCACTCCCTCTCCTGAGGTTCACCTGTTTGTTGAACAAAAACTTACGCCCAGGACAACAGTGTTTCTTGAAAACCATATTGGAGTAAAATAAAACCCTTTTATATTGAATGGATAGGTTTGGAACAAGTATTAGTTAATGCTTTTAATTCAACTACTTTGATAAAAAGTTCAGGGGCTCTGATATTACTTACATAATTTAGGTAGAATTTTGCTGAATGGTGAAATAAATTCTCCAAAGCAGATTTGATGTATGCATTTTTAACCTTTTTTTTTTCCCTCAGCACCAGAGGCACTGGTGATGTTGATTACTATTCCTTAGCTTGGGTTACCTGGAACTTCAGGCAATGCAGTTTGGCATATGAAACTCCAAAGACAGATCATTTAAAAAGTTATGTCTTAAAGCTTCAGTGGCTGAGAGATTTCAAATGGAGTCGAGAGGTCACTCTGGTGGACATTCTGACACACTATACACTATACACTATATAGATAGATTTTAGGTTTTAATATATTGGAATAGCTAGAAGTAAATACCTGAAACTACCAAATTCCAACCCAGTAGCCTTGAATCTTGAAGATGATTGTTTAACAATGTAGCTTACAAAGGGTGACAGTGTGATTGTGAAAGCCTTGTGGATCACACTCCATTTATCCAGTGTATGGATGGATGAGTAGAAAAATGGGGACAAAAACTAAATGAAAAATACGGTGGAATGGGGGGTGGGGGGATGATTTGGGTGTTCTTTTTTATTTTTTATTCTTATTCTTTCTGGTATAAGGAAAATGATCAAAAATAGATTGGGGTGATGAATGCACAACTATATGATGGTGCTGTGAACAACTGATTATACACCATGGATGACTGTATTGTATGTGACTATATCTTAATAAAACTGAATTTTTAAAAAAAAGTCTTATGTTTCCAAAATATCTAACGGTTCCTATTTCACCTATACTAATTAGATTTGAGAAACTAAGCCCTTGTCTACACTGTACAAAATGAAATGGAGAGTTGATGGCCACATAGTTAAAACAGATTGCCAAAGAAATCAACTTTGGAATCTGGGTTACGTCCAATTAACTAGATGTTTTGACTTCACTATACCTGGATTTCTTAACTGGGTGAACGTGAACTTGAGTGGAAAAAAAATTACATCTTTATTTTCACTAACCTCTAATAAAATTTAGTATTTCTTTCAATTATGAATACAATCAACCACAGAAATATTAATTACCTGTGACTTTGTTACCAGAAGAAATCACAGATACTCTTATTACAGTTGCAGATATCTCAAATTATTGTCAACCATCATCACTACTTCAAAGTTACAGTAATTATAAATTCACTTGTGTTTCCTCTTTCATCTATTTTTTAGAAAGAAGGATGGTTGTGAGGATAATCTGGCTTAAAATAAAGTATTATTTAATAATGAAATTTTAATTTCTTTTAATGACCCCATATGATATAGTTTCTCTAATTCCTTATCTTCATTTTAGTGATGGTAGATAATTTAGCAACCACAATTTTTATTGGGAGGAAGCTAGACTCATCTAGTTTTCAAAGGCATTCTAGTCTTTTTGCATACTAAAGCTTTTAGTAGTATATATTTTTAAATTTAGAAATAAAATAAGCAACTTTAAAAGTGAAATAAAATGCTTTTTAAAAGAATAATTTTTAGTACTTTTTCCATTTCAAAGTTCCAAGTACAACCTTAAATTTATAAAACTATCAAGTATCTTTATAAATACGCAATTGTTCCTTTTCAAATGTTTTATTTAATGAAAATAAGAGTACCCATTTTTTAAATTGCATTTTTATTACCAAGTTTTTTTTGCAGGAATATATTTAATAAGTTTTTTATATAGCTACTGGATAATAAGATCTCTAATATTTCTTTTCAAAAAAAGTGAGTGCTACATTAGTGGTACAGAAATTATTCTATTAGTCAATTATTAACATATTTTTTAGCTCTCAAAAGAAAGGAGCATTTTTCAAAACTAAAAGTAATGACTTTGGTTAGTAATTAGCAATAATAACTCAGTAATAAATAATATGAAACATCACTAGTTATTAATTTTCTTGCCTCCTTTAAATCATTTACTATATTTTAATACTTTTTATCTACCTTCTGTGATTTAGAAAAGGAAGGAAGGAAAGGAAAGGGAGGGGAGGGGAGGGGAGGGGAGGAATAGGGCATTATATATGTATTTCCCAAAGGCCTAATCTATTTTCATCAGAGTCCTCTTTTAAGGCATCAAAATCCAAATAATTTATGTAATGTAAATGAATACTCTTTCAAGTTTTGGAAAAAATGTTTAATTTTCTAAGTGTTTAATGTTTAAGGTAGGAGTTGAATAACTAGAGACAATGACATTTGTCTAAAAATGTTATTCTAGACAACTGTAAGGCACATTTCTCATCACTCCCTACAGATCGCTCAGAAGTGAATAGGAATAAATGTAAATAGATGCAATTTAGGTTATCAACTTTGGTTTTCCAATTTAATTTAATCTACTCTAATTGTTCCCCTATTAACTGAAGCAGCAAAACATTCAAGCTTCACAAAACGTAAATGTAGATAGTATAAAATCCACAGCTTTGGTGAAGCAGGTGGTGCAGAGTTTATGTTTTGAAAATACAATGTGTGAGAAAGACTGCTGTGGTGTGTCTAGAGTTTTTGAGGGGTATGCATCTATTTCATGTAATAGTTTGTCAAATAGTAGGTATTTTTCCACCAGAACTTTGTGTTGTGTTTATTGCCACTGAATCCGCAAGCCTGTCTTTTTAAAAATTCAACATCAGAATACTGTGCTTCACATTTTCTTCTTTTTAATTGGAAAGACTCCAAGGACATCTCTTCTTTCTGAGTAAAGATGACTGTAGGTAAAATACATACCTAATATGTGGAAAGAATCGTAGTTTTAAAATATAGTCAGATGTATTTTACCACAATAAAAAATAAAAATACAGTCAGATTGTTTCCTGGATTCTCTGGAGAAGACACCAAGAGTGCAACTCAGATGGAACACTTAAAGAAGTGTCTACAGATTTTCTGTACAGGAGAAAAGAAAGCAAACTCCTCTATCCCACTTATTTTTTTTAATCCAAAGAATTAATTTTTCCCTTTCTTTGCGATAGCTCTCTTTACCCCCTCTAAAGTTTAACACTTGTTTTCTCTCTACAAGTGTTGTTATATGTCTAATATCCATCATCCTGGGAATCTCTGAAGGTTAGGCTGAGGAACTAAAATTGAATAATGGATGTCTTTTCCTAATTTCCTAGGGAAAAAATTAACTTAATTGATAAGATTTTCTAAATTGTAAGTTTTGTTTTATAATTTTTTTCTTGAGCTTTTAGCACCTGCTTCCATTTGCCTACTAGGAAGTACTAGCACATGAAGCCAAATAAACAAGAAAGAAAATAGACATAAATGGGAAAAACAGAAACACCCAAGCATACTTAGTTTGACATCTAGATTTTGTTTGTAGAAACTGTGCCCATGGCCATAATTTCTATATTTCATGTATAACGCAGTTATATTTTCTGCTAGTAATATTCTTCTTAGTCCATCAGTGAAATATTGATATATTTTGTCTCATGATGCCCTACAAAAAGCATTATAATTTCCAAGTGCTTTACTAACAAGTACTAGTCTGTGCTGTAAGGCTTCCTCTTTGCTTTCCTCATGTTCACACACATCTGTTAAGGTAGATGGCAACACAAACCAAAAAACTCAGAAGAATACAAAACCAAAACTAAACAAAACAAAAAACTACTTACCTATAAAAAGCATCATGAGATATATTTCCAGTACATATGGGAAATAGATAGTTAAGTCAAAAGGCAACTTGGTAGAGTAAGTGCCAAATGATTCAAAATAAGGCAGTGACTGATAGATGGCAAATGCTGTTAGAAAAAAAAAAAAGAATCATTAAGGTTTCCTTCCATATCTGAAGTCTCCATAACTGAAGGATATTTTGTATTTGGTAATGGCAGCGTTGTGATTGCTGAATACTTTAGCTAAAGCTACAGTTTAATAAAGAAATTTGCTGAGTGATTAAATTGGCAAGGCAATTAGACTTGTTGAATTCTTGTCCATCTCATACTTTATTATGCCTCAAGAGAAGTTGCTTACAGTGTTTCTTAATATGCATCTTAAAAACCACATGTCCCTTTAGCTACAAATAGAAGTAAGAGACAAATAAATTTGGAAAATGCTTCACATGATCTTTTCCTCTTGTTTCACAACGTATTAGCATAGTAGAGATTTTAAAAAGTTGTGCTACAAAGAAACCAGTTTCACCAACATTTCCTCAGTTTAACCAACCTCAGAAAATCTCCTTCACCACCTCCTAGTAGTACTTAATAAAAATTCTGAAGAACATTGTGAGAAATGCTGGCCTAAATTATTTTGCAGGAGAACGCTGGTGTCAGATAAAAAAAACAGAGATGAAATTTTATCTCCTGTACAGATTTGTGATAACATTTCATGGAATGAAATAATAATACTATGATTAAGATGTTATTAGCATAAACAAGTTAAAAAAAAGAAGAAATGAAAGAGAAGTCCACAATGAGCCTTCTGACTCCCACCCACTACCTCCTGTCTCCCTCCCACTCCAGCCCAGTGCCCACAGCTGTCAGTGCCAGACAACAGAGAATTCACAAGTAAAACCAAAGCATGCCACTATCTAAGATTTCCATGGGCTATACCTAAGTCTTTAGCATTTTATCAGTATAATTGATTTGGTTATTTATATAAACTTGGTTCTTGGAAATTATAGTTATTAAGATAGTGTTATCAAAAGTCAAGGAGGTTTCCTTAATAGCATGTTTTTATACTTGGGGACATATAATATATATAAAAATAAAATTAGTCACCTACATTCCACCATCCAGAATCAACATTTTGTCATATATGCTTCCAGACTTTTCTGCATCTATCTTAATTCTTAATTGCATGAATAAGTTTATGAATCTAATTTTAATAAAAGGATTTAGGTTATATAGCAATCATATAGGAGCATGATCTTCCTAGAAAGGAGAAGGACTGACCATGAATAACAAAGGAAAAGTCCTCATACATTTATTGGGCCCTTATTTTTATGAAGACATTTGTCCTCTTTCCACCTCACTCCTTTATATAGTTTTTATGACATTTTCCATAGACTATAACAAAGTAATGTACTTAATAAATACTTCATTGAGTGAGGGATTTCATTCTCAAAGAAATGGGAAATCAAGTTTTTTATGGTTTTCAAGATTATTCTCTAGAATCTCTTGGCATGGTCTATTTCAAAATTTAATAATACTTCCTTTAGAAAACAAAGCAAATTTAAAAATTCCTTCTGTATAATATGATTTACTTTAATTTAAACTTTTCTTTTCTCTGATCATCAGTAGATAGAAAACATGTGGTTATATTTTATATACTAGTCTTTAAATACTTTACAGTTATTAGCAACATCACCATCATTTTATGTTAAATCCGTTTTCTTAGGTTTTCGCTTAGTTTCCTTAATATGTTTTCTTTAATTTCTTTATGCCTTCAGTTTTCAAAACTTTAATCATGTCTCTTTCATAAACCTCCCTACCTGTCTGCCAAATCCATTACAGAAGAAAGCATATATTCCCCAAATATCCTCAAGCTCTTTGCAAATTGATTATTTTAATTCTTTGATTTTAAGTTTTAGATTTATATTTAGACTAAATAATTGCCTACTTCATATTCTATGGGGCATGCAAACTGGATGCATGAGAAAAAAAGAGGAAGCAAAGAAATAGACAAAGACAATCCATACCCTCTTGGAGCATTCAAACTAGTCAGACATTAATCAAATCACACAAATGTCAAATTACAAACTGAAATAGGTCATACTAGGGGGAATTGACTTAGCCGAGGAAGTCAGTGAATGCTTCCCTGAGAAAATGATGACTAATTTAAAGTTAGAGTTAGTTGCTGACAGAGGGTAGGATTCATGGTAGATGGTAAGAAGAAAGAGGATTCTAGCCAGAGGGCACTGAATTCTATGCATTAAAAATAAAAATCATAGAATCGCTAAAATGTTAAACTGCTTTTTGGTGAGTAAATGGACTCAAAGAGGTTAAATGATTTAGCCAAAACCCATTCAATGAGTTAATGCAGTTAAGATCCAGGACTCAGATGTCCTCATTCCTCCCTGAGTATTTTGTGTGCAGTGCAGAGCTGCCCCCCACTTTAACTTTGCTTCCTGAAGCTTTGCTTCTTTGAATGGATACAAATATACCAGGAAAGATACACTGAGATAAACACTGGTAAAAATAGTAATTTAATCATCAAAATTTAGTGAATCATTATAACTAGATTGCTTTTGTTAGTAAGCAATAAAGCAAGTCACTTTTTCCTTACCTTCAGCAAGAACACACAGAGGATAAATCGGCATCCACAGTGTTTGACTGAGCCACGTCAACACTGCATAGGATATTCCTATGGCCGATAACATGCTATAAGTGTACCTGAAAGGAGACAGGAACTCATGAAGATCATTTGCTGTTAATGTCTGGGAAATAACAGGAGAAAATACCCTACTACATAATAAAATACAAGGATAAAACTGGAAAGTATATGAACTATGTTCTTTATTTCCTATAAGCTAAGCAAGGAAAGTGGTAACATATGAGGTGGGGGGACAGTGTGAGTCTGGCATGTCTCAGAGTGTGGAGCATGGAGAATTATGGAGGTAATTCAAGCAAGAACATAACTCTTAGCCCCAGAAATTAAAATCAGAAGTTTGCTTGATGAGTGACTTCAATTTCATTAAGAAGCCCATTTTATACAGTTTTTTTTTGTTTGTTTGTTTGTTTCTTAAGGCAGGAATACTTGTAAATATAACTAGAGAATGAATTTTAAAATAAAACCATGGCTTTCAAAGCCTTATTTGACATCCCTCTACTTATGCAGTTGTGCCATAGTATGTGATCAATTAAAGAACTGGCCTTGGGAACTGGTTTCAAGATACAGTGGGTAGTTTTAAACCTACCTTTAAGGTATGGTAATAGATGAAGTAGTCTACGTCTTTTTCTTTCTTTAAGTAGTTTATTTCTTTCATTAGTTCTCAAGCTTGAGCAAAGATCAGAATCACCCAGGGAACTTGTTAAAGTACAAATTCCTGGGCCCCAACCTTAGTTTCTGATTCAGTGGGCCTGAGATAGAGAATGAAAATTTGCATTTCCAACAAATTCCAGGTGATGCTGATGCTGCTAACCCAGGGACCACACACTGAGAACCTCTGGAATAGGTGACACATACATGTGGCAAAACAACAACAACAAAACCTTGAACACATGAATACAGAAAAAGTAATTCTGCCTCTCACTTATGGACTCTAATTCCACTCTTCAGACACAATGACCAATACCAGTTTCTTAGGAATTCTTTCAAAATATCTATGTATATGTATATCTTTGTATATAGATGATATATATACAGTCTCTTTTTATACACAAATATACCATACTATTAATGCTATCTTGCATTTTGCCTTTTTAGTTTAATATATCTTAGAAGACTGTTCCATAACAATACATATATATTTGTCTCATACTATGTTAGCTGCTAAAAAGAAATCTTCTATATGGAATTATGCCGTAATTCATTTAAGCTGATCCCCACTGCTCAACATTTACTGTCTCCAATCTTTTGCTGTTGCAACAATGCAGCAGTGACTATCCTAGAACTTATTTCTTTGTGCATATGTAAGAGAAAGTACCAGGGTAATAATGACTGATCAAAGGGTATGTTCATTTACACTTTTGATAAATATTTCATAATTTCCCCATAAAATAGTTTGCACCAACTTAACATTACTACCAACAGTGCAACCTTCACCAGCACAGCATGTTATCAAAGTTTTTGATCTTTACCAATCTAAATGAAAAATGCTACCTTACCATTATCTTAGTTTTTTCTCTTCTTATAAGAATGGGTATCTTCTCACATAATTAGAAGTCACCTGTCTTTTAAAGGGGTGGCTTTTAAAGTTACCCCTTCTTGATTGTTAGGATTTGGAAGCAGGTCCACCGACCCTCCCTGAGTTCAGGCACCAAGTCTAGGCCTCCTAACTGGTTCCCCTTCTTCCAGCTCCCACTTCATTGTCCAATTCACTTTTGAGAACCAGGGCTACTATAAATAACTCTATGTGAGACTCTGGTTTCTAATTATTCATTTTTACAAAATCCCATTACGGTATAATAATTCTGACAATCCTTGGGTCTTCTGAGAAAGTGATGTGACCTGAATATGATGAACTTCCTGATCTGCTAAATTGGCTGGTCAGGAAAGCGTCTCCTAGCCTTTGACAAGTCCCAATCGCTGATGTTTGGTAAGTCCCAATTACACAGAAATCTCTTCTATGCCTTTAAGTCTTTAGTTCCCTATGGATTCTTAGTAATATGAAATCTGACCTGCGGTACTAATGCTGGAGGAACTTGAAGCTCAAATTCCATCTATGTTCAAAGTTCTCACAAATGTATCAGTGTTCTTCCAAGTATTTTTCCAACAGTGAACCATTTATGGTTTCCTTACCATTTTTTTCTGATTTCTCGTAAAAACACTGACATAAGCAGCCTAAAACAATTTCAGTAGTTTTGATCCTGAGAGAAATATACAGCAAAGATAAAAAACAAATGCATACTGATGTAGTTTCCAATTTATATTTTATTTTCTAGTAAATGACATGTTAAGTCATAATTATGTTTGTGTATAAAGTCTTACCTATTTGCATTTAACTGTTTGCATATTTGCTAGTAATGGCATATGGTGAAAAGGCCACAAACTAGGAACTGGGAGACCTAAGTTCTGGTTCCTGATAAAACCATCACTGGCTGCTGTCTTCTACGACAAAACATTGCCATCTCTCTGCTCCCAAACGCTTATCTCTCAGGCAGTGACCATAGAATAATCAAGTCTTGGCAATCAAAAGAAACTTACGATTATCTGGTAGACTAATAAAGTACTAAAGATAGAAAGGAACTGAGAGATAAGATCACTGAACCTCCTTTTTCAGATGAGGAAATTGAGACCTATAAGTTAAGTCCCTGGTTCCTAAAATCTGGCCAGTTAATCAGTTCTGAGATATTGGTTTCTGACAATGTTGTCACCTATCTGCAACGAAACTGGAAAAAAAGAAGTACCATGTGGTGAGTTTTCCATAGAGCTAAATCTATTCAATTTAAAAAGTCCTATGGTATATTTACATATGTTTCCCAAATAAACATGTTCTTATTCTGCATTGCTGTGGGTGAGAACCCAGTGTAAATAGGATCTCTTAAAGATGTTATTTTTACTTGTGTCCCAACTGAATAAGATGGGTCTTAATTCACATTACTGGAGGTCTTATAAAGAAAAGGAACTGGAAGGCAGATGTTAGAGAAGGCCACAAGGAGAAGCTGGAAGTCAGTGGACACCAGAAGAGTGGATTCAAGGAGAGAGATCACAATGTGACAGGAGACAGAGATGCAAGCCAAGGAACCCCAAAGATTATGGCAAGCCAGCGTCAGAATGCCAGTCTTCAGGAAGAAGGTCTTGCCAATGCCTTGACATTGGACTTCTAGCCTCAAAACCGTGGGCTAATAAATGCTTTTGTTTAAGCCAAACCAGTTGTGATATTTGTGATAGCAGCTCTGGCAAACTAAAACAAGGCCTGATCTTTATTCTAAGATTATGTCCTTTCTATTTACTTTAGTATTAAAATGTTTCTTTTAAGAAATGGTGTTTATAGTAGATGGCAGTAATTTTTTATGCCTTTACTTGATAAAACGTTGGCAAATTGAAATCAGTTTGATGTTTGTATTTCCTTCTGAAATTTTCCAGTACCATAAAATCCAAAATTGTGGAACTACCAGGTTAAGTACCCGTGAATTTTTTGCTGAATTGAATACCCACCCTGCCTACCTTACCATCATTGTGGGCATAAAATATAAGAAATTAAAACACTGAAAACATTCTTTTGCAAATGCATAGAGTTTGCAAGTATACAAAGTATCACTTTACAGTCTGTGGTCCTTGATAGCATAGTTCATCTGGGATGGCATAACATGGTATGAGGGTGGAGACATATTTAGCTGCCCCTTAAGTGGGTTGCAAACAGAGTATCCTCTCTCTCCTGTAACTGCAGAAATACACCGTTTCATCTTGCCCTACAAAGTGAGAAATGGCAACTGCTCTTACCAAATTACGACAAATGCTCTGAGGTTGCCCACTGGCCTTAGTTGTCTTACCCCAAATTGCCTTCCAGATGCAATTCCTGAAGATTGAGGATTGGCTGGACATTTTATGATTCCTACAAAGGGAATCATAAGGTTTCCTCCTTAGAAATTCTGTCTTTAAGGAACAAAATAGATGATGACTCTTCAATGGTTTTAGGTTTGAAAGTCTTTGGTTTATAGACTATAAGTGAAGGCTGTCACACGTGACACTACAACAGGTAGACAGGCATAAAGACGGCTCCCCCTTCCGAGATCTGCAGTGACATAACAAGGAGGCTTCATTTACAAAGATCCACAGGAATAGAGAAATTCCAAGATGGAACATTTAGGAAATACTAAGTTATATCAAGGCTTAATGTACCTGGATCCTGTGAATCTGTTTTCTATCCATGGAAAAATACCTTCTTCTTATACCCTCTTTTTACTAAAAACTAAAAAAGGATGATGATGGCGGGGATTCCAAAATAGAGGGTTCAGAAATCATGAGAAAATTCCCCTTGTAGCTGGGCTGTGAGGGGCAGCTAGAAGCAAAAGAAACAATTCAGAAGTCTTGGCTTAGGTTATAAATACAGGAAGAAAGCAGATAGTTTGTGAATGGGGGTGGGGGGCACTAACTTTCAGATGTTAAAGATAAATTTGACTTAAGACACTGAAGTTGATATTGGATTCCATTAAGAAGATATTAATATTCACTCCAAGACTGAGAGTAAAGGGATGCGCTGGCTGATTTGGGAGAAAAATATAATTTGCAGCTTTTCAGTGCTAATTAATTCTCTGTTGTACACTAAAGTGCACTATTGTACACTACATTATTTCATTTGTCGCTTACTCTTATGGGTAGGCTAGGAAGATACTACTACCCCCATTTTACAGAGGAAAAAATGAGTTCCAACAGGTTAGCTGCCCAACAATTTAACTCCTTGGCATACACCCAAAAGAAATAAAAAATATTTGCATACAAAAACTTGTACATTGATGTTTTTGGCAGCATTATTCACAATTGCCAAAAAGAGGAAACAACCCAAATGTTCAAACAAAATATGGCATAACTATACAATGGAATGTTGTTCAGCAGTTAAAAAATGGATAAAGTACTGATGCATGCTACAACATGGTTGACTTACAAACATGCTAAGTGAAAGAAGCCAACACAAAAGGCCACATATTGAATCATTCTATTATATGAAATGTTCAGAACAAGCAGCTTCATAGAAAGTAGACTAGTAGTTGCCAGCGGTGGGATTGAGGGAGGGGGGGTGGTGGTAAAGTAGGGAGACAGAAGGGGAATGACTGCTAATGGGTACGAGGTTTCTTTTTGGGATAATGAAAGTGTTCTAAAATTAGATAGTGATGGTGACTGCACAACTCTGTGAATATACTAAAAACCATGAATTGTATACTTTAAAAGTGTGAATTTTATGGTATATGAATTAGTTTAGTTGATTTATCCAAGGTCATAAAATCAGTATAGTAGTGGAGGTGGGCTTCATCCTCAGGTCTTCTACTTCCTCATCCAAAAGTCTTTCCATGACACCAAATACCATTCTCGATGCTCAAATAATGTCAAAAAGAAGTTTTGTTCTCTGATGGGATTATTGAGCTTATCTGAGGCTGAATAGACTAGAAGAGTCAGACACACCCAAGAAGAGTAAATCAGAAAGCCACAATCCAAAGTATAAGATCCAATGTCTCATGAACAGGAAGCCGTGGGCTACAAAAGTCCATGAAGTTCACCCCAAGTCTACAAAAACTAGCAGTTAAAGATGAGAAGTAATTTACTAAGTTATGTATACAAAGAATTATAGTCACTTTAATATACAAAAATAATCTAATTCACTCTAGGGCTCAACTCATTATTTAGACTTATTTTGATCCAGCTAAGTTATTGGCAATATAGTATAAACAGAATTTCCATAACCTCAGCTAAAAAAACTAGGGCTCTTTTGTTAGGTATTCATATCCATATCTTTAAGTGAGAGGGACAGTTCTCATTTGTGAAAGCTGAAAAGTAAGCCACTGGGTAAAGGGAGCTGTTTAGCACCACTGCCGGTAGAGATAAGACTGGGCTCATCTTGTTGCAAAGTTTTAGAGTTAAAAAGAAACTGAAGACGAAGGCAAGGGTTCCTAATCTGAGGCCCAAGGATTACCAGAGGGTCTGCGAAAAGACTTCAGTCATTTGAACTCACTAGAATTGAATACAAAATTACACATGGAAGTACATTTTTTTCTAGAGAGTTGAGGCCCTATATATAAAATATTCTTGAATTCACAGAAATCAGCTTAGTAAATTGTGAGCATAAGATAATAAAAGTCCTGCTTTGCTTATTAAAGTAACATGTACTAGAGCAATCGAAGGATGCCTTTCATTAGCAAACAGCTGTGAGGTTTATTCCAAATTGGCATTATGCCAAGCCTTCTGCTGGAAGCCTGAACGCACTGATTTGCTCTTGTAATACCACGGTATGTTTTCTTTATCTTTGATATGCCCATTATGGAAAGTACTAAAAATAAATTTCCACATCAAGATAAAATAATTTGAAGAGGAGTTATGTTTGTCTGTCTCATTCAGAGTAACCAAATGTAAGCAGCTATTACTGTTTTCATTGTAGAAAGCAATTTGGCTTTGTTTTAAGGATTATTTTGACTTCTTACCTAACCATATCCAACAGGTTCCAAAAGATGAATAAAACACACACCACAGATTTCTCTTGGACTTCCTCTTGACTGGTGATGACCACAAAGAGGATGATTATTCTTTCTGTGAGCTGACAGAAAAACAACAAAGTCAGGAATTTGGATAATCTGTTGGGCCATGTAGGTAATTTTAAAAAACCAAAGCTCCTTTTAAAAGTATGATTTAACTGGAAATATGTATATTAATCTGTTAACAATGATTATCTCAAAGAGAATAGGGTTATGGGTAAATTTCATTTCCTCCTTTTTGTTTTTCTGTATTTCCCAAATTAACACATAATGAATGAAAAGGTAACATATTTTATCTGAATCAAGATATTTCCCTTTTTGCTATACAAGTTCACATTTTTATTCACTTTGGCAAGTTTTTGGGTGTCTACTTGTTCTAGTTTGCTAATGCTGCCAGAATGCAAGACACCAAAAATGGATTGGCTTTATAAAAGGGGGTTTATTTGGTTACAAAGTTACAGTCTTAAGGCCATAAAGTGTCCATCAACAAAGGGTACCTTCACTGGAGGATGGCCAATGGTGTCCGGAAAATCTCTGTTAGCTGGGTAGGCATGTGGCTGGCATCTGCTCCAAAGTCCTGGTTTCAAAATGGCTTTCTCCTAGGACATTCCTCTCTAGGCTTCAGTTCCTCAAAAATGTCACTCTTGATTGCTCTTGGGGTGTTTTGTCCTCTCTTAGCTTCTCTGGAGTAAGAGTCTGCTCTCAATGGCCATCTTCAAACTGTCTCTCATCTGCAGCTACTCTCTCAGCTTCTGTGCGTTCTTCAAAGTGTCCTTCTTGGCTGTAGCTCCTCTTCAAAATGTCACTCACAGCTGCACTGAGTTCCTTCTGTTTGTCAGCTCATTTATATAGCTCCAGTGATTTGATTTAGACCCACCCTGAATGGGTGGGGTAACACCTCCATGGAAATTATCCAATTAGAGTCATCACCCACCATTGGGTGGGGCGCATTTCCATGCAAACAACCTAATCCAAACATTCCAACTTAATCCCCACTAATATATCTGCCCCACAAGATTGCATCAAAGAATATGGCTTTTTCTGGGGGACATAATACATTCAAACCAGCACACCGCTATATATTCAATGCTAAGATATACACTTAAATTTATACTTATACAATGAAAACTTGGTTTTCAACCCAGAGAGGGTAGCAGTGGTATAAAGGCAATGTGAAAGAATAACTACAACACAGCATGGAAAATAATGTAATTTAAAGTGCTATGTATGAAAGCACTGGTGAGGAAAAGGATCTGCCTAGGGAAAGGATGCAGCAAGATTTATGAAGACAGGCAACATTTGGGTAGGATCTTGAAGAACGGATAGGAGTTTATCATGCCGGCTGGATAGGAAAAAGGAAATCCTAGGCAAAGAGAGCAGCCTGAGAACATGGTGATGTAAACAGCTATGGAAAACTCCTCTCCAGAGATTCAATGAAAAAAAGGACAATTCTGAATTGCTTGAAACTCTGGAAAAGGATATAGACTGGAGAAGGACACTGCAGATGCCTAATTGAAGAAAGAGAAATATCAGGTAGGAATCTTCTGTCCCAGACCAGGCAGTCTTCTCCTCTACCCCTCACTCAGGCTTAGTGCGGGAAAGGCACAGAATCAGCAGATGGGACCTCTCCCACCAGGGACACAGATTTAAAATCTCTCCCAGCAGTGAGACATATCCCACTGTTTGAAGACCTGGGGAACAAGGGAAGACATTTCAAGGCCCAGGTCAATGAGGGACAAAGAGACTGAGAAAACGTGGACAGAGACTGCATTTCCAGCCCTGGGTCTGAAAACCCTTCCCCCACCCTTGAGGGCAGCAGCAGCCAGTGGCTGGTTCTTTGCCTTGGGGATGGCTGGAGTACTGGGTCAGCTGAGGGAGTACTCTGCCATAAGTGTAGCCCCAAACCAAGCCTGATTTTGGCCAGCAAAGTGAGGGCATAGGAATTCCACAGTTTCAGCTCACCTATGTAGACACAGCCTGCGCTCAGAGGCAAAGCAGCCTCTGAAGGCAATTAAGATACCGAACATCATCATCTGCTGGACTGTCTGGAAAGTGCAAGGGAATAGAAACCCCTTTAAAAAGATGCTTAGGATGACAGGAGCTGGTCTACATGCCCTGCATAGAAACCCAGCCTGCTTTTGGCTGAGAAATATGGACAATCCAACTGTCAAAGCAGGGCTCTAAAACAAACCCAGGTCTTGGTGACTGGCGGAAAACAGAGCACCACTGGAAGCCAAAAGAGCTATACTACCACACACAGTGAACTTGCTGAGGTGCCCAGTACCTAACTCTCATCCATGTGGCAGGCCATGGTGGGTGCCTGATTTGCGGGGAAGACTGAGGGGCAAAGCCAATCTGACAACTGGCCAGACAGAGAAACAAATACAGAGCTCAAAGACAACCAGCAAGAAAACCATAGAAAAAGAGAGAAAACAACCTTCAGAATTAACTAATCAAGAAAATCAGATGCCTAGATAGCAAAAACTCACAAGCCACACCAGGAAACATGAAGATATGGCCCACTCAAAGGAACAAACTAATATCCCAACTGAGATTCAAGAGTTGAAACAACTAATTAAAGATGTCAAACAAATATTCTAAATCAAATCAATGAATTGAAAGAAAATGTGCCAAAAGAGTTGAAGGATATAAAGAAGACACTAGGTGACCATAAGGAAGAATTTGTAAGCTTGAAAAAACAAATGGCAGAACTTATGGGAATGAAAGGCACAATAGAGGAGATGAAAAACACAATGGAGACATACAGCAGCAGACTTGGAGAGGAAGAAGAAAGGATTACTGAACTAGAGGACAGTACATCTGGAATCCTACACACAAAAGAACAGATATGGAAAAGAATGGAAAATATGAGCAGGGTCTCAGGGAACTGAATGACAACATGGAGCACACAAGTATACATGTCTTGGGTGTACCAGAAGGAGAAGAGAAGGGAAAGGGGGCAGAAAGAATAAGGGAGGAAATAATCACTGAAAATTCTCCAACTCTTATGAAAGACATAAAATTACAGGTCCAAGAAGCACAGCATATCCCAAACAGAATTGATCCAAATTAATTAATCCAAATTAATCCAAGACACTTATTATCCATATTTTCAAATGTCAAAGACAAAGAGAGAATTCTGAAAACAGCAAGAGAAAAGCAATCCATTACATAAAAGGGAAGCTCAATTAGACTAAGTACAGATTTCTCAGTAGAAACCATGGAGGCGAGAAAGCACTGGTATGATATATTCGAGATACTGAGAAAGAAAAACTGTCAACCAAGAATTCTAAATCTGGCAAAACTGTCCTTCAAAAATAAGGGAAAGTTAAAAAATTTACAGATACACAGACACTGAGAGAATTTATGAACAGGAGACCTCTGTACAAGAAATACTAAAGGGAATGCTACAGACAGATAGGAAAAGACAGAAGAGAGAGGTTTGGAGAAGAGTGTAAAAATGAAGACACCAGGAGATAGAAAGAGAGTAAATATTGGGTATTTGATGCTGAAGGAGTACAGAATGTTCAACAGTATTGACTGTATAGATCCAGAAATGGATAGCACAATATTGGGTGATGGTACCACAAAACTGTAAGTATTCTGAACAAAGATGACTGTTAGTACAGTTGAAAGAAGGAGGTTAGGGGAATGTAGGACACCAGAAGGAAAGAAAGAAGATAAAGACTGGGATGGCATAAACTTAGTGAAACCTAGAGTGGTCAATGATTGTGATTAAATGAACAAATACAAGAATGTTTTTACATGAGCAAGAACAAATGAATGTCAACTTTGCAAGGTGTTAAAAATGGGATGGCACTGGGGAAAAATACAATCAATTCAAACTAGAGTCTATAGTTACCACTAACATTGTAATACGCTTCCATTAATTGTAACAAAGGCAATATATCAAAGCTAAATGTCTATAAGAAGGGGATGTAAGGAAAGGGTATGGGATTATTGGCATTGGTGGTGTTCTCTATTTTATTGTATTTTATATTAATTTTATTTTTTATTTTGTTGATTTTTAGTTGTCATTTCTTTTTTCTTTTTTTTTCACCTATTCCTCTTTCTTTGTGGAAGAAATGGAAATATCCTCATATAGATAGTGGTGTTGAATGCATAACTATGTGATTATACAGGGAACCATTGATTGTTTACTTAGGATTGAATGTATGCTGTGTGAAAAAAAAAAACCGTCTAAAAAATAAACAGTATACAAGGGCTGGAGAAAAAGTGGAGAAAGAGATGTACCTAACCACCATTGGTGGGGAAGTTGAATGGTGTGAGCAGCCACCTTCCGGATTTGGCCTAGTAGACAAGCTGCAGCCTGCCCTTGAGTTCCCCCCGCCCATCGAGTGGTGCCAAGATGGCGCCCACATCCTGCTTCCGGCTTCTGATGTATGTAACCACCCGCTGTATTCACCAATCATGCTTGTGTGCGTGGCGTTAGCCCATTGGATACACGCAAGGTTTATAAGAAAGTTCCCGGGCAAAGCTCGGGGAGACAGCCCACAAGGAGCCGTACCTGACGGCCGCATCGAGGTTGTTCTCCCCCGAGGTGTCTCGCCCCGGGTGGAACCTGTAAAGATGATGATTGCCTAGTCCCATTAAAAGTTTATCTGCTTTACCACCGCGAGTCCTGAGTGATCACAAGTGCTCCGGGTAAGACGTTGTCCGCACCCTCTCTCCCCTTATCTCTCTGGTCCCCATCGCCGGCCGACCGAGGACTCGAGGCGGGGCGGAGAAGCGCCGGACAAGTGGTGGCCCGTACGGGGAACTTCGAACCCGCAACCTCATTTGCGTTCCCCTCGCCCCGACGGAGACGTGCTCCCGGGATCCGTGGTTTGACCTCCGCGACTGATCACCGCGAGAAGGTAAGCACCCCCTTTCCATACGAGGACTAGGGCCCGTGGGCGTTCAGGTAGCCCCGGGGACTCAGAAGAGCTCTCCGAGTGATTACAAGACAGTGCCGGCTGCAAGCATGGGGCAGTCCGGGAGTTCACCCCTACTAACCCCCTTAAAGACCCTTTTGAAACAGTGGGGTATCTCAGTTAAGAGAAGCTCTCTCCAGCGATTTTTTGATGATGTGGCCACTTTTGCCCCCTGGTTTCCTTGTTCTGGCAGCCTTAATCTGCCCTCTTGGATGAAACTTGGTCGTGATATAGACCGAGCGCGCCAAACGGGTGTCTGTTTGGACCCGATTCTAGTCCTTATATGGGAGACTGTTCGTGCAGTACTTGAGTTAGAATCAGCCACAGGCCTAACTACGCCTACCGCCTTGTTGCAGGCGCGACATGCACTCCAAGAGGCTCAGTCTGTTTCATCTGCGGAGGGCTCCCATAAGGGCAAGCCGCCGGAGTCGAGTGCTAGTTCTGATAATTCTGACTCAGAATCTGAAAGTGAGGCAGATGAAGGGCCGGAAGCGCCTCCGCTGATTGACCTAGAGGGGCCTCCTGTCTCACCCACGCGGCCCTCCGCCCCACCAGTAACGGCTGCTGCGCCTCAGAGGATGCACCTGCATCCGGTGGATGGTTTCAGCGGTTCCGTAAAGGGCCCTTATAGAGGGCTCCCTCTGGCGGACATGCCGAGTACATACCCTAACCTTCCCGCGCAATGCCCAGAATCCCCACCCGACTACGCGGACCCTCCGCACCCTTCACCCAATAGGAGGCATTTTTGGAGGTGGAGCCCTTTTACCACATTCAGACCTTTTGGCGTTCTTGGCGGCTACCGACCGCTGCTCAATGAACCCGAACCAGCCTCCGAGATGTTCCCAGTCATTATCAATCAGCAAGCTCGTAATCATGAACCCTATGATTACAAGCTCTTGAAGGAGCTGAGGCAAGCCGTCCATCAGTACGGCCCTAACGCCCCTTACACCCTGAATATGGTTGAAAACCTCTCCGCCCTAAATCATACACCTGCAGATATCCTTCAGCTGGCTCACTCTTGCTTGCCTCCTGGCAGGTTTATCGATTGGAAGGCGTGGTTTGAGGAGTTAGCTGAGGAACAAGCCGCAAGAAACGCTGTGGCAAGGCACGGCGGGTGGAATGCGGATATGCTTTTAGGGAAAGGTGCTCACGCCCAGAATCAGACAGGATACCCCCAGGAGGTTTATGCCCAAATTTTTCGCTGTTTCATAGGGGCTTGGAAAAAATTGACAGGGGAAGGAGAGGCGCAGGCTTCGCTTAGCGGCATACACCAGGGTCCCACAGAACCTTTTGTAGATTTTGTAGCGAAAATGCAGACTGCGGCTGAGAGGATTTTCTCAGATCCAATGGTTGCAGAAACTGTGGTTAAGCAGATGATTTTTGAGCAATGCAATAAGGAGTGCAAGGTTATCCTGGCACAGAATAAGGGAAAGAGCTTGACAGAGTGGGTTCGGCTTTGCAGGGACGCTGGCAGCCCGTTAACTAATGCGGGGCTGGCTGCTATGTTAGCCAGCTCCTTACAAGTAAACACAAAGGACCCCAGAGCTTTAGAGGTAAAGCCAAAAAGATGCTATGGCTGTGGCCAGTCTGGGCATTTTAAGAGAGACTGCCCCAATAAAGATCAACCGCCTGCCGTTCAGCACCTCCGCGGGCCACGTGCAGTCACTAGGCTGTGTGGCCGCTGCCACAAGGGGCCTCACCGCGCCGAGGACTGTAAGTCAGTCTTCAATGCGCAAGGAGTACGCCTTTCTGGTCGTCCTGAGCAAGATTCAAAAAACGGGCAGGGGGGGTCCACCCTTGCGGTGGGCCCCCAAACACACCAACGGACGATGCGGCCCCCATCCAGACCCGCGCATCTCCCGGATCAGCAGGATTGGACCTCCGTGCCACCTCCGGGCTCGTGCTAACCCCAGCTATGGGAGTCCAATTGGTGGGGACCTCTTTCAGGGGGCCCCTTCCAGTAGGAACCGTGGGGCTTATATTAGGGAGAGCATCCATAGCGTTAAGAGGATTAACAATTGTGCCAGGTGTTGTAGACTCAGATTTCACGGGTAATGTCCAGGTTATGGTGCAGTCTCTGCAGGGCACTCTGGTCATTGCAGAGGGCGATAGGTTGGCACAGCTTCTGCTCTTGCCCAGCCTGCATTCAGTCTTTCCAAGCAAGCCAGGACAGAGGGGGAATAAAAGATTTGGGTCCTCCGGAGAAGTTTTTGAGGGTCTTCAGATGTCCCTAGAGTCTCGACCCATGCTGACTCTTAAAGTACAAGGCCGAGCCTTCCGAGGTCTGTTAGATACTGGAGCCGATAGGTCGATTATAAGACAGCAAGATTGGCCCCCCGCTTGGCCAACGAACCAAGCGGAAGACACCATCAGAGGGATCGGCCAAATCTCAGCGCCCATGGTGAGCGCCATTACTCTCCATTGGGAGGATGAGGAAGGGCATCAAGGCAGTTTTCAGCCTTATGTGCTGGCCCTGCCTGTTTCGTTATGGGGAAGAGATATTCTAGCTCAAATGGACGTGACTTTAACCACTGGTTACTTCTAAACAGTTGCTGAATAGAATGGGATATGTCCCGGGCAGGGGGCTGGGAGCCTCCTTGCAAGGGCGCGTGAAGCCCATTCAGGCTGACTCTAACCCCGGTAGACAAGGCCTGGGTTTTTCCTAGGGGCCACTGAGGGTGCATACCCGCCTACACCTATAAAGTTAACATGGAAAGTTAAGGCTCCAGTCTGGGTACCTCAGTGGCCCTTACCTCAGGAAAAACTTTCAGCATTGCATGCTTTGGTGTCAGATCAGTTGGAGAGGGGGCACATCGTCCCTTCCACGTCACCCTGGAACACCCCTATCTTCGTCATCAAAAAGAAATCAGGTGCGTGGAGGCTTTTACATGATTTGAGGGCCATAAATAGTTGCATGGAGCCTCTAGGACCTGTCCAGATGGGGTTGCCCCTTCTCTCAACTCTGCCGGAGCGGTGGCCTGTTGTTGTCATAGACATTAGAGATTGCTTCTTTTCTATCCCACTTCACCCTGAGGATGCCTCAAAATTTGCTTTAAGACAGACAACGGCCCGGCTTACGTTAGCAAAGCTTTTCAAAAGTTTTGTGATGTTATGGAAGTTAACCTAAAACACGGCATCCCATACAACCCTCAGGGGCAGGGTGTCATCGAGAGAGCGCATAGGACCATTAAAGAACTATTGCAAAAGCAAAAGGAGGGAATAGGTCATGGTCTGTCCCCCAGGGCCCAATTGTCTGCCGCCCTATTTACATACAATTATTTAAATGAAAACGTATCAACCATGACGCCTGCCCTACAACATACCACCCCAGGTCCTCCGCATAGAGGCCTGGTCCGTTGGAGGGATGTTCTGTCGGGGCAATGGAAAGGTCCTGACCCAGTGCTCAGCTGGGCCAGAGGCTCTGTTTGTGTCTTTCCCCAGGAACCAGGACGCCAACCAGTGTGGGTACCGGAGAGATTGGTGAGAACCGTGCAGTCGCCTGAGAACACCAAAGAACTGCAGCCTGACGGGTCGTTAAACCCCCAACGTGACCTGTTGGATCCAGTCCTCGACTCGCGTGATGAGCGGTCAAATGATGTCGACGGTGTCGACCACTCCCCAGCAGACCGGGAAGAGGGCCAGGAATATTGACCTTTTTTCCCTCCTGGTTCTCTTGGCCTAATCTGACCAACTGGGTTCTTCTTGCTGTGGGGTTATTAGTAGGTTTGATCATTGTTAAGAGTTTGCTGGAGCGTTTGTTTCAAAGACAACAGCAATTACGTGTTACCGCCATGATGGCCATGTCCTCTGCCTGTAACCCTCCTGATAACTATAGTCCCTCTGCCCAGCACCCATCCCAACCACTCGAAGCTGGGCATTCGGGGGTAAGGTTCGCAGCTAAGTATATGAAAAAATCTCGTATATAAACATTCGGTACCAGTGGCCCTAATTTTTGTCTCAGGTGGACCTCTTACGCAGAGTCCTAGTTGTGGCCAGACGGGACCCTTGGCGTTTGCACAGAGGCTCCTAGTGACGCCCTCGGCACTGGCTACCTTCTCCTAATCCTCCTGTCCCCCAGTTGCGAGACTGAGTACTGCAAGGAGGGCCACGTGGTTTCCGGCTCACGGGTTCTCCGGTCTCTATATGAAGTGAGCATTCTGGTCGGTGCCAGAGGTCCCACCTTGGTATGGCCGGGACCTAGTCCAGACTCCCCAAAGCACCAAAAAATACGTTGTGGGCCATCTTGGTCCACGGGAGCACATTCATCACTGGAGACACTGGGGCATAAAAAACAAAAAGGGGGAGATGTGAGCAGCCACCTTCCGGATTTGGCCTAGTAGACAAGCTGCAGCCTGCCCTTGAGTTCCCCCCGCCCATCGAGTGGTGCCAAGATGGCGCCCACATCCTGCTTCCGGCTTCTGATGTATGTAACCACCCGCTGTATTCACCAATCATGCTTGTGTGCGTGGCGTTAGCCCATTGGATACACGCAAGGTTTATAAGAAAGTTCCCGGGCAAAGCTCGGGGAGACAGCCCACAAGGAGCCGTACCTGACGGCCGCATCGAGGTTGTTCTCCCCCGAGGTGTCTCGCCCCGGGTGGAACCTGTAAAGATGATGATTGCCTAGTCCCATTAAAAGTTTATCTGCTTTACCACCGCGAGTCCTGAGTGATCACAAGTGCTCCGGGTAAGACGTTGTCCGCACCCTCTCTCCCCTTATCTCTCTGGTCCCCATCGCCGGCCGACCGAGGACTCGAGGCGGGGCGGAGAAGCGCCGGACAGAATGGTGCAGCCCATCTAGAGGGCAGAGTGATGGTTCCACAGGAAGGTAAGCATGGGGTTGCCATATGGTCCTGTTACTGGTATTATTCTAGTTTGCTAATGCTGCTGGAATGCAAAATACCAGAAACGGTTTGGCTTTTATAAAAGGGGGGTTTATTTGGTTACACAGTTACAGTCTTAAGGCCATAAAATGTCCAAGGTAATGCATCAACAATTAGGTGCCTTCACTGGAGGATGGCCAATGGCATCCGGAAAACCTGTTAGCTGGGAAAGCACGTGGCTGGAGTCTGCTCCAAGTTCTGGTTTCAAAGTGGCTTTCTCCCAGGACATTCCTCTCTAGGCTTCAGCTTCTCTCCAAAATGTCACTCTCAGTTGTTCTTGGGGCATTTGTCCTCTCTTTGCTTCTCTGGAGCAAAAGTCTGCTTTCAAAGGCCATCTCCAAAATGTCTCTGTAAACTTCAGTTCCTCTCTCAGCTCCTGTGTGTTCTTCAAAGTGTCCCTCTTGGCTGTAGCAAGCTAGCTCCTTCTGTCTGAGCTTATATAGTGCTCTAGTAAACTAATCAAGGCCCACAGTGAATGGGTGGGGCCACACCTCCATGTAAATCATCCAATCAGAGTTATCACCTACAGTTGGGTGGGTCACATTTCCATGGAAACACTCAAAAGAATTACAATCTCATCAACACTAATAACTCTGCCCACACAAGATTGCATCAAAGATAATGGTGTTTGGGGGGACACAATACATTCAAATCGGCACAGGTATATACTTGGAAGAATTGAAAAGAGGGACACAAATTGACATTTGCACAGTGGGGTTTATGGTGGCAGTATTCACGATTCGCAGTGGATGGAGGTGGCCTAAGATTGACTGATGAATGGAATGTTGAACTGTGGTGTATACATACAATGGAATATTGAGCTGCTACAAGAAGGAATGAATTTGTGAGATGAGTGGACATTGAGGATGGTATGTTGAGTGAAATAAACCAGAAATGAAAAGAAAAACATTATAATGCCTCACTAATACGGACTATCATAGAATTGAATCTGAGAGCATAGGTTATCAGGGGAAGGCTTATTGTAAAGGCTCCTAGACTGCAAGCTCTTCCAACAGTTACATCTATTCCTGAGTTGTTATGGTTATTTCTATATTCTGAGATGCTGAGCTCTTTGCATATAACCTGGTCAGTCCTTGGAACTCTGCATATCCGTGTGACACCTGAGACTCAGAGCCAGAGTCTGGCAACTATGAAAGTCAGAATTACACCATACAGCAAATGTTAAAGAGTCTCAAAAAGAGATCAGACTTCATTTAGAGATATGAAAGAAATGGACTTGCTTAAAATTAAGGTAAATCAGACTAAAAGGTAAAGGACGATATTGATAGTGTTTTAAAACTTCAACTTGTGTGTGCAGCCAAAGGAAGAGATGTTTATTAGGTGCAAAATCTATATTCTTTGTAACACACTATATAATTTAACTTGTAGGATCAATTTATTCAAACACCATAATTACATGGAACTTTGAATAGGGTGTGAAATCTGGTTGGTTTGTACAGGTTAGTGTGAAGCTCTGAAACATCCCAGAGTAAGGTGAGCAGAGAATAAAAATGTATTTGCAAAGCCCTCTAGAGGAACTTGGGGAATATGTGGAAATATTAAACTTCTGCACCTGGGGAATTAATGATATTCTCACAAGCATTGGGGACTACAAATTTAGAAGGCTGAGCCCTCAATCTTGGGGCTTGCCCTTATGAAGTTTCTTACTGCAAAGGAGAGGCTAAGTCTGCTTATAACTGTGCCTAAGAGTCACCCCCAGAGAACTTCTTTTGTTTCTCAGATGTGGCCTATCTCTAAGCCAACTCTGCAGGTAAACTCACTGCCCTCCTTGCTGTGTGAGACATGACTCTGAGAGGTGCAAATTTCCCTGGCAATATGGAACATGACTCGTGGGGATGAGCTTGGTCCTAGCATCATGGGATTGAGAAAGCCTTCTTGACCAAAAAGGGGAAGAGAAATGAAACAAAGTTTCAGTGGCTGAGAGATTTCAAATGGAGTCGAGAGGTCATTCTGGAAGTTATTCTTATGCATTATATACAAATCCGTTCTTAGTTTTTTAGTGTATTGGAATAGCTAGAAGAAAATACTAGGAACTGTTTAACTAAAACCCAGTAGCCTTTATTCTTGAAGACAATTGTATAACTATATAGCTTACACTGTGTGACCACGTGATTGTGAAAACTTCGTGGCTCCCACTCCCTTTATCCAGTGTATGGAAAGATGAGTAGAAAAATGAGAACAAAACGGAAATGAATAATAGGGAGGGAAGGGGGGTGTTCCAGTTTCCTAATGCCAACATTATGCAAAACACCAGAAATGGATTGGCTTTTATAAAGAGGGTTTATTTGGTTATAAAGTTACAGTCTTAAGGCCTTTAAGTGTCCAAGGTAAGTTATCAACAATCAGGTACCTTCACTGAAGGATGGCCATTGGCATCCGGAAAAATTCTGTTAGTTTGGAAGGCACGTAGCTGGCGTCTCCTTGCTACCAGGTGGTGTGTCAAAATGGCGTTCTCCAAAATGTTGCTCTTGGGGTGATTTGTCTTCTCTTAGTTGCAGCTCCTCTTCAAAATGTCACTCTCAGTTGCTCTATGTCCTTCTGTGAACTCCTTTATACACTCCAGTGATCCAATTAACACCCACTCTGAATGGGTAGGGTAACACCTCCATGGAAATTATCCAATAAAATATTTCACTCACAGTTGATTGAGTCACATCTCCATGAAAACAATCAAAGGATTCCAATCTGATCAGCACTGGTACATCTGCCTCTACAAAATTGCATTAAAGAACATGGCATTTGGGGGACATAATACATCCAAACCGGCCCGAGGGTATGGGAGGTTTTGCGTGTTCTTTTTTGCTTTAATTTTTATTTCTATTCTTTTTTGTATGTGGTAATGAAAGTGTTCAAAAATTGATTGTGGGCTGAGAAAGCCAGGAACTGTGTGGACTGGACACCCCAGAGCAATCGGACTTTGGGCATACTTCATACAACACTCATGAAACGTGGAACTGCTGAGATCAGCAAAATCTGTAAGTTTTTGTGCCCAGGGGACCGGCACTCCTCCCTGTCAGGCTCAGTCCCGTGGGAGGAGGGGCTGTCAGTTCCGGGAAGGAGAAGGGAGAACTGCAGTGGCAGCCCTTATCAGAAACTCATTCTACTGATCCAAACTCCAACCATAGATAGACTGAGACCAGACACCAGAGAATCTGAGAGCAGCCAGCCCAGCAGAGAGGAGACAGGCATAGAAAAAAACAGCACGAAAAACTCCAAAATAAAAGCGGAGGATTTTTGGAGTTCTGGTGAACATAGAAAGGGGAAGGGCAGAGCTCAGGCCCTGAGGCTCATATGCAAATCCCGAAGAAAAGCTGATCTCTCTGCCCTGTGGACCTTTCCTTAATGGCCCTAATTGCTTTGTCTCTTAGCATTTCAATAACCCGTTAGATCTGTGAGGAGGGCCCTTTTTTTTTTTTTTTTAATCCTTTTTTCTTTTTCTAAAACAATTACTCTAAGAAGCCCAATACAGAAAGCATCAAAGACTTGCAATTTGGGCAGGTCAAGACAAGAGCAGAACTAAGAGAGCTCTGAGACAAAAGGCAATAATCCAGTGGCTGAGAAAATTCACTAAACACCACAACTTCCCAAGAAAATGGGGGTGTCTGCTCACAGCCATCATCCTAGTGGACAGGAAACACTCCTGCCCATCGCCAGCCCCATAGCCCAGAGCTGTCCCAGAAAACCCAGTGTGACGTAAGTGCTTCAAATAACAGGCACACACCACAAAACTGGGCGTGGACATTAGCCTTCCCTGCAACCTCAGCTGACTGTCCCAGAGTTGGGAAGGTGGAGCAGTGTGAATTAACAAAGCCCCATTCAGCCATCATTTCAGCAGACTGGGAGCCTCCTTACACAGCCCAGCAGCCTAGGACCACCCTGGGGGGACGTCACTCACCTGTGACATAGCACAGTCATCCCTCAACAGAGGACCCGGGGTGCACGGCCTGGAAGAGGGACCCACTCGCAAGTCTCAGGAGCCATACGCCAATTCCAAGAACTTGTGGGTCAGTGGCAGAGACAAAGTGTGGCAGGACTGAACTGAAGGATTAGACTATTGCAGCAGCTGTAAAACTCCAGGATCACCAGGGAGATTTGATTCTTAGAGCCACACCCCTTCCCTGACGGCCCAGAAACACGCCCCATATACAGGGCGGGCAACACCAACTATACACGCAAGCTTCGTATACCAATTGGACCCCACAAGACTCACTCCCCCACTCACCAAAAAGGCTAAGCAGGGGAGAACTGGCCTGTGGAGAATAGGTGGCTCGTGGACGCCACCTGCTGGTTAGTTTGAGAAAGTGTACTCCACAAAGCTGTAGATCTGATAAATTAGAGATAAGGACTTCAATAGGTCTACAAATCCTAAAAGAACCCTATCAAGTTCAGCAAATGCCAAGAGGCCAAAAACAACAGAAAATTATGAAGCATATGAAAAAACCAGACGATATATATAACCCAAGCCCAAGCACCCAAATCAAAAGATCAGAAGAGACACAGCACCTAGAGCAGCTACTCAAAGAACTAAAGATGAACAATGAAACCATATTATGGGATACAAAGGATATCAAGAAGACCCTAGAAGAGCATAAAGAAGACATTGCAAGACTAAATAAAAAAACAGATGATTTTATGGAAATTAAAGAAACTGTTGACCAAATTAAAAAGATTCTGGACACTCATAGTACAAGACTAGAGGAAGTTGAACAATGAATCAGTGACCTGGAAGATGACAGAATGGAAAATGAAAGCATAAAAGAAAGAATGGGGAAAAAAATTGAAAAAATCGAAACAGACCTCAGGGATATGACAGATAATATAAAACGTCCGAATATAAGACTCATTGGTGTTCCAGAAGGGGAAGAAAAGGGTAAAGGTCTAGGAAGAGTATTCAAAGAAATTGTTGGGGAAAACTTCCCAAATCTTCTAAACAACAAAAAAACACAAATCATAAATGCTCGGAGAACTCCAAATAGAATAAATCCAAATAAACCCACTCCGAGACATATTCTGATCACACTGTCAAACACAGAAGAGAAGGAGCAAGTTCTGAAAGCAGCAAGAGAAAAGCAATTCACCACATACAAAGGAAACAGCATAAGACTAAGTAGTGACTACTCAGCAGCCACCATGGAGGCGAGAAGGCAGTGGCATGATATATTTAAAATTCTGAGTGAGAAAAATTTCTACCCAAGAATACTTTATCCAGCAAAGCTCTCCTTCAAATTTGAGGGAGAGCTTAAATTTTTCACAGACAAACAAATGCTGAGAGAATTTGCTAACAAGAGACCTGCCCTACTGGAGATACTCAAGGGAGCCCTACAGACAGAGAAACAAAGAAAGGACAGAGAGACTTGGAGAAAGGTTCAGTACTAAAGAGATTCGGTATGGGTACAATAAAGGACATCAATAGAGAGAGGGGAAAAATATATATGACAAACATAAACCAAAGGATAAGATGGCTGATTCAAGAAATGCCTTCACAGTTATAATGTTGAATGTAAATGGATTAAACTCCCCAATTAAATGATACAGATTCACAGAATGGATCAAAAAAAAATGAACCATCAATATGTTGCATACAAGAGACTCATCTTAGACACAGGGACACAAAGAAATTGAAAGTGAAAGGATGGAAAAAATATTTCATGCAAGCTATAGCCAAAAGTAAGCAGGTGTAGCAATATTAATCTCAGATAAAATAGACTTTAAATGCAGGGATGTTTTGAGAGACGAAGAAGGCCACTACATACTAATAAAAGGGGCAATTCAACAAGAAGAAAAAACAATCACAAATGTCTATGCAGCCAATCAAGGTGCCACAAAATACATGAGAGAAACACTGGCAAAACTAAAGGAAGCAATTGATGTTTCCACAATAATTGTGGGAGACTTCAACACATCACTCTCTCCTATAGACAGATCAACAAGACAGAAGACCAATAAGGAAATTGAAAACCTAAACAATCTGATAAATGAATTAGATTTAAAAGACATACAGAACATTACATCCCAAATCACCAGGATACACATACTTTTCTAGTGCTCACGGAACTTTCTCCAGAATAGATCATATGCTGGGACATAAAACAAGCCTCAATAAATTTAAAAAGATTGAAATTATTCAAAGCACATTCTCTGACCACAATGGAATACAATTAGAAGTCAATAACCATCAGAGACTTAGAAAATTCACAAATACCTGGAGGTTAAACAACACACTCCTAAACAATCAGTGGGTTAAAGAAGAAATACCAAGAGAAATTGCTAAATATATAGAGACGAATGAAAATGAGAACACAACATACCAAAACCTATGGGATGCAGCAAAAGCGATACTGAGGGGGAAATTTATAGCACTAAATGCATATATTAAAAAGGAAGAAACAGCCAAAATCAAAGAACTAATGGATCAACTGAAGAAGCTAGAAAATGAACAGCAAACCAATCCTAAACCAAGTACAAGAAAAGAAATAACAAGGATTAAAGCAGAAATAAATGACATAGAGAACAAAAAAACAATAGAGAGGATAAATATCACCAAAGTTGATTCTTTGAGAAGATCAACAAGATTGACAAGCCCCTAGCTAGACTGACAAAATCAAAAAGAGAGAAGACCCATATAAACAAAATAATGAATGAAAAAGGTGACATAATTGCAGATCCTGAAGAAATTAAAAAAATTATCAGCGGATACTATGAACAACTGTATGGCAACAAACTGGATAATGTAGAGGAAATGGACAATTTCCTGGAAATATATGAACAACCTAGACTGACCAGAGAAGAAACAGAAGACCTCAATCAATCCATCACAAGCAAAGAGATCCAATCAGTCATCAAAAATCTTCCCACAAATAAATGCCCAAGGCCAGATGGCTTCACAGGGGAATTCTACCAAACTTTCCAGACAGAACTGACACCAATCTTACTCAAACTCTTTCAAAACATTGAAGAAAATGGAACACTACCTAACTCATTTTATGAAGCTAACATCAACCTAATACCAACACCAGGCAAAGATGCTACAAAAAAGGAAAACTACCGGCCAATCTCCCTAATGAATATAGATGCAAAAATCCTCAACAAAATACTTGCAAATCGAATCCAAAGACACATTAAAAAAAATCATACACCATGACCAAGTGGGGTTCATTCCAGGCATGCAAGGATGGTTCAACATAAGAAAATCAATCAAAGTATTACAAAACATTAAAAATTCGAAATGGAAAAATCAAATGATCATCTCAATAGATGCTGAAAAAGCATTTGACAAAATCCAACATCCATTTTTGATAAAAACACTTCAAAAGGTAGGAATTGAAGGAAACTTCCTCCATACGATAAAGAGCACATGTGAAAAACCCACAGCCAGCATAGTACTCAATGGTGAGAGACTGAAAGCCTTCCCTCCAAGATCAGGAACAAGACAAGGATGCCCGCTGTCACCACTGTTATTCAACATTGTGCTGGAAGTGCTAGCCAGGGCAATCCGGCAAGACAAAGAAATAAAAGGCATCCAAATTGGAAAAGAAGAAGTAAAACTGTCATTGTTTGCAGATGATATGATCTTATATCTGGAAAACCCTGAGAAATCGACGATACAGCTACTAGAGCTAATAAACAAATCTGGCAAAGTAGTGGGATACAAGATTAATGCACATAAGTCAGTAATGTTTCTATTTGCTAGAAATGAACAAACTGAAGAGACACTCAAGAAAAAGATACCGTTTTCAATAGCAACTAAAAAAATCAAGTACCTAGGAATAAACTTAACCAAAGATGTAAAAGACCTATACAAAGAAAACTACATAACTCTACTAAAAGAAATAGAAGGGGACCTTAAAAGATGGAAAAATATTCCATGTTCATGGATAGGAAGGCTAAATGTCATTAAGATGTCAATTCTACCCAAACTCATCTACAGATTCAATGCAATCCCCATGAAAATTCCAACAACCTACTTTGCAGACTTGGAAAAGCTAGTTATCAAATTTATTTGGAAAGGGAAGATGCCTCAAATTGCTAAAGACACTCTAAAAAAGAAAAACCAAGTGGGAGGACTTACACTCCCTGACTTTGAAGCTTATTATAAAGCCACAGTTGTCAAAACAGCATGGTAGTGGCACAAAGATAGACATATGGATCAATGGAATCGAATTGAGAATTCGGAGATAGACCCTCAGATCTATGGCCGACTGATCTTTGAATTGGCCCCCAAAGTCACTGAACTGAGTCATAATGGTCTCTTCAACAAATGGGGCTGGGAGAGTTGGATATCCATATCCAAAAGAATGAAAGAGGACCCCTACCTCACCCCCTACACAAAAATTAACTCAAAATGGACAAAAGATCTCAGTATAAAAGAAAGTACCATAAAACTCCTAGAAGATAATGTAGGAAAACATCTTCAAGACCTTGTATTAGGCGGCCACTTCCTAGACTTTACACCCAAAGCACAAGCAACAAAAGAAAAAATAGATAAATGGGAACTCCTCAAGCTTAGAAGTTTCTGCACCTCAAAGGAATTTCTCAAAAAGGTAAAGAGGCAGCCAACTCAATGGGAAAATTTTTGGAAACCATGTATCTGACAAAAGACTGATATCTTGCATATATAAAGAAATCCTACAACTCAATGACAATAGTACAGACAGCCCAATTATAAAATGGGCAAAAGATATGAAAAGATAGTTCTCTGAAGAGGAAATACAAATGGCCAAGAAACACATGAAAAATGTTCAGCTTCACTAGCTATTAGAGAGATGCAAATTAAGACCACAATGAGATACCATCTCACACCGATTAGAATGGCTGCCATTAAACAAACAGGAAACTACAAATGCTGGAGGGGATGTGGAGAAATTGGAACTCTTATTCATTGTTGGTGAGACTGTATAATGGTTCAGCCACTCTGGAAGTCAGTCTGGCAGTTTCTTAGAAAACTAGATACAGAGTTACCATTCGATCCAGCGATTGCACTTCTCGGTATATACCCGGAAGATCGGAAAGCAGATATCTGTATGCCAATGTTCATAGCAGCATTATTCACAATTGCCAAGAGATGGAAACAACCCGTCAACCCATCAACAGATGAGTGGATAAATAAAATGTGGTATATACACATGATGGAATACTACGCGGAAGTAAGAAGGAACGATCTCGTAAAACATATGACAACATGGATGAACCTTGAAGACATAATGCTGAGCGAAATAAGCCAGGCACAAAAAGAGAAATATTATATGCTACCACTAATGTGAGCTTTGAAAAATGTAAAACAAATGGTTTATAATGTAGAATGTAGGGGAACTAGCAAGAGAGAGCAATTAAGGAAGGGGGAACAATAATCCAAGAAGAACAGATAAGCTATTTAATGTTCTGGGGATGCCCAGGAATGACTATGGTCTGTTAATTTCTGATGGATATAGTAGGAACAAGTTCACAGAAATGTTGCTATATTAGGTAACTTTCTTGGGGTAAAGTAGGAACATGTTGGAAGTTAAGCAGTTATCTTAGGTTAGTTGTCTTTTCCTTACTCCCTTGTTATGGTCTCTTTGAAATGTTCTTTTATTGTATTTTTTTTTTAATTTTTTTTTTCATACAGTTGATTTAAAAAAAAGAAAAAAAGTTAAAAAAAAAAAAAAAAAAAAAAAAAAAAAAAACAAGGAAAAAAATATTTATAGCCCCCTTGAGGAGCCTGTGGAGAATGCAGGGGTATTGGCCTGCCCCACCTCGATGGTTGCTAACATGACCAGACATAGGGGACTGGTGGTTTGATGGGTTGAGCCCTCTACCATAGGTTTTACCCTTGGGAAAACGGTTGCTGCAAAGGAGAGGCTAGGCCTCCCTATAATTGTGCCAAAGAGCCTCCTCCCGAATGCCTCTTTGTTGCTCAGATGTGGCCCTCTCTTTCTAGCTAAGCCAACTTGAAAGGTGAAATCACTGCCCTCCCCACTACGTGGGATCAGACACCCAGGGGAGTGAATCTCCCTGGCAACGGGGAATATGACTCCCAGGGATGAACGTAGATCTGGCATCGTGGGACGGAGAACATCTTCTTGACCAAAAGGGGGATGTGAAAGGAAATGAAATAAGCTTCAGTGGCAGAGAGATTCCAAAAGGAGCCGAGAGGTCACTCTGGTGGGCACTCTTACACACAATTTAGACAACCCTTTTTAGGTTCTAAAGAATTGGGGTAGCTGGTGGTGGATACCTGAAACTATCAAAACTACAACCCAGAACCCATGAATCTCGAAGACAATTGTATAAACATGTAGCTTATGAGGGGTAACAATGGGATTGGGAAAGCCATAAGGACCACACTCCACTTTGTCTAGTTTATGGTTGGATGAGTAGAAAAATAGGGGAAGGAAACAAACAAACAAACAGACAAAGGTACCCAGTGTTCTTTTTTACTTCAATTGCTCTTTTTCACTTTAATTATTATTCTTGTTATTTTTGTGTGTGTGCTAATGAAGATGTCAGGGATTGATTTAGGTGATAAATGTACAACTATGTAATGGTACTGTGAAGAATCGAATGTACGATTTGTTTTGTATGACTGTGTGGTATGTGAATATATCTCAATAAAATGAAGATTAAAAAAAATTGATTGTGGTGATAAATGCACAACTATATAATGATACTTGAACAACTGATTGTACACTGTGGATGACTGTATGGTTTGTGAATATATCTAAATAAAATTGAATTTAAAGAAAAAAAAATAATCAGGAAGTGGGTCATGAAGGACTTAATCTGAGGGATGGTGACAGGTAAAAGGAAGGAAGGGTCAAAAAATGTCAGCGCAAGTTCAACTTCTACCCATGAGGGAATAAGTGTCCAGATTTATCCCCCCACCATAAACCATTAGGAAGCTGTACAAAATATATGAAACAACTATTTTTAGACATTGAACAACACACTACACAAAGCTGTGATCCGTAAGAGTATGGAAACAAACAAGGTGAACTCTATATTAATGCCAGCTTTCTGCATGGTATCAATTTCTGAATTGTGGCACAGGGAAGGGGAACCTGATTAGAGCCTGTGGGTCTTACTAAGTTGAGGAGACAGAGACTGGAGTTCAAGGAGACTGAGGAAGCTAAAATTTGTGGAGCTAAATAAAAAGAAGAGGGAGCTATCAAAAAAAGAACTCAAAATATCTGCAAGGGGATTCCTGTCAGGCTATGGTTGAATATCCAACTGTGACTATGGATAGTGAAACTTCATAAAGCCAAAAAAAGGACAAAGTCTTGGGGAAAACAATTAACTGAAGCACTGCAAGCCAGATAATTTTCAGAGCTCACACTGGGCCTGGAATCACTCAATTTTCCACCTGCATAGAGACCTCACTGAGTTCACCTGGTCTTCAGTAGAGGGCCAAAAAAGGATCAGATCTCAGTAGTGGAGCTAAAGTAGTCCAGAGGAAAAGTTACCCTAGAACCACCCCTTAAAAGCTTAAAAAAAGTCGCAAAAGGATCAAGGTAACATGCAAGTATCTTAACTACCTGTCAGAACAAAGCTCAACATTCTTTAAAAGATTACCACCACCCCCCCCCAAAAAATGCAGTACTTGATACCAAATTTACATTGTCCAGCATTCAATACAAAATTACTAGACATGTAAAGACATGAAAATGTGATCCATAACATGGAGAAAAATAATTCTGTATAAATAGATGTAGAAATGACAAGGATGATAAAAGTGAACAACGGTATTAAAAAAGCTCTTACAAATATGTTCAAAATGTTTAGCTATTTAAAGTAAAGCTTGCTTTATCCAGTGTATGGACAGATGAGTAGAAAAATGGGGACAAAATTTAATTGAAAAATAGGGTGGGGTGGGGGGGATGGGATGTTTTAGGTGTTCTTTTTTACTTTTACTTTTACTTTTACTCTTATTCTTTTTTTTTTTCTGAGTAATGAAAATTGTAAAAAATTGATTGTGGTGATAAAGCACAACTATAAAATAGTACCGTGAACAATTGATTGTACACTGTGGATGATTATATGGTATGTGAATATGTCTCAATGAAACTGAATTAAGAAAAATAAAAAAGTAAAGCATGAAAAAAAAGAGAGAGACAGCAGCCTGAGCAAAGAGGCAGAAGTTTGAAAGGCCAGATGCCTCAGGGAGTACTGAGAAATGAATTCACTGGGGGTGGGGTTGGTAGAGTGGAGGGTGCACAGAAGGGAATAATAGGAAATGAAATTGAAACACTCTTTGGGGCTGGGCTGCCAAGAACTTTCAACTTTCAACTTCATCCAATAGGAAAGCCATCATAGCTTTTTTTTTTTTTTTTTTTTTTTTTTTAATACAGGGGAGTAATAAAATCCTAGTCTTCATAAGCTAGTGGAAAATGAAAAGAATTCAACACATTCATATAATTTTTTCAAAGTCAGTAAGCATTTCAAATCATTGAGAATTCACACACTTATGGCTTAGCTCCAATTGCTGGCCTCAAAAACTACATTCTTCTTTCCCAAATTAAAGTGCCTGCTTATGTGGTATTAATATCCCATGTACATTCTGCATTTTTAAAAACAGAACATTTTACTTTGTTCTCAATGGTCCAAGAAAACTATACTTGAGATTGAGGGAGCATATTAGTGATAAAGGAAAGGGGGAATTGCTTATATTTTTAATAAGCTATCTTTATTTTTACAGAGGATCAAGGAGAGAAAGCACTATGATAATCCATGACTTAGAATCATAGGCTGTTAGTCCTGGAAAATCATCTAATGTGGGAAATCCAAGATTTGCCAAGAATGGGCCACATGATCAGAAATTCACACACATAAGCTGCATCAGCATGTGGGTCAAATGGGTGCCAGCTTGGCTAAGGGGAATCAGATGGGATTGAAACCTTAGTCAATCTATAGATGCTGTCTTCATACCTATTATTATTTCATCAGGCTTTCTTTATAATGCCCCAGTTTCTTGATTTAATTTGAGCTTGTAAAGTTCATATTTGTATAATGAATTATACTTAACTTCAATTGTAATTACTGAATGATCTAAGCTTGCTCTCATAATGCCTGGCAGCCTTCAGATACCAGATCTTAGCAGCAAGTAAGTATTTTGACATTGACTAAGCTTACATTTGATCAGTGCCTGCTAATCAGGAAAATCTTTTAGCTTTTGCTGAAAATCTCAGGAGATACACACACGGATACATGCACACATACATGGATTTCTAATTACATGGCTGACTTCTGAAAAACTTAGACACCTCGTGATAAGATGATCTCTAGAGTACCCTTCAAATATAACATTCTGATACTAGCCCAAGCCCACCTTTTTACAAATAAGGAGTTTGAGGACCAGAGAAGTTAAGTGACTTGCCCAAGCTTGTATCTCTCTCTCTCTCTTCATATATATATATATATACTCACACACATACACACACACACATCCCAAGTCTCTAGGTTTCTGAGTTGTAAGCTATCCATGGTGTGAAGTTGCCCTTAGTTAATGAGAGCAAAGAGGATATTTTCCTGAAACAAGAGAGACCGGAGCTGCACAATGAAACACTCTGTTGAAAGTCATCACTTGGAGGTCTGTGGCATGTTAGTGATGGCATCTGTGCCCGTTTGATATATTATGTCCCCCAAGAAAAGCCATATTCTTTAATGCAATCTTGTGGGGGCAGACTGATTAGTCTGTTATTTCCATGGAGGTGTGGACCCCGCCCATTCAGAATGGGTCTTGGTGGGTTCACTGGATTACTTAAGAGAACGCAAGAGCTGACACAGATGCTTGCTGACACTTGGAGATGCTTGGAGATGCAGACAGAAGGACGTTTGGAGATGCTAAGCTAAGAGATGAAGCCCAGAGTTTGCCCCGGAGAAGCTAAAAGAGGACTCCCAGACGCTTAGAGAGAAACGCCCTGGGAGAAAGAAGCAAAGACACACAGGAGCTGTAAGAGAGGAGCTAAGACAAAAGCCCAGAGACATTTTGGAGAAAGTCATTGTTGAAACACAACATGGGAGCAAAGGACCAGCAGACACCAGCCATGTGTCTTCCCAGCTGACAGAGGTGCTCCACATGCCATCAGCTGTTATTCAGTGAAGGTATCCTCTTGTTAATGCCTTCTGTCTGGATACTTCTATGGCCTTAGAACAGTAGATTTGTTGCCATACGCCCCTCTTTATAAAAGCCAATCCATTTCTGGTATTTTGTATAATGGCAGCATTAGCAAACCAGAACAGCATTCCAACTGTGTAAATAACAGGAATGACTATGCCAAAAATAGCCTTACAATGTGCATCCATACATGCAGGTATGTGCAGATTCACCCATATGCAATGTCAGTCTAATGAACAGACAAATTATCTGATGATTATTTAACTCTTTCCTGACTATTCAATGGCAATACAGTGGGGAATTTGGGCGGAGATAGTCTTAAATGCCAATATTTTTTGGTTACTTTGTACCAGATGCCAAACTTGCATCATCTCATTTAATCTCTCTAATGAATAGTAGGTCCTATTATTATTTGCATTTACAAAGTAAACTACATTTTACAAAGTGAAAGTGACTTGTCTAGAGGTCTGGAATCAAAATTTAGACATTCTGATTCCAAACCCCTTGTTCTAAACCACTAAGCTAAGACTTTCTCACCTAATATCCAGGTTATATTTTTTTCTTTAAAATAGACTCCCTCAAAAGTTAAAACTTCAAGCAAGAATCTCCTAGATATTCTAAACCAATACCAAAACAATTCTGAGGAAAGAAAAGACTTTTCAAATTTATTGATTTTCTTTGCATATAAAATTTGAACAGTTACTTTGCTTGGCGCTTTACACTTGGACAAACTTAGCACTCTATCATTTTTAAGAAATCCTATGGGATTATGATTAATTACTAATGAATAGTCTTAATGTTTAATGCAACTCAACAGGTAAAATAAAATGTACAGTAAAAATCCTATAACTTATGCCAAATTAAACCTGGTGTTGATATGCTCTACTAAAAAATATTGGTAACTATAAAATGCTTTGAATTTTTTTTTTAAAGTCTTATTTTGTTTATTTCTTTTAAAGGTTTGTATTTCCATTTATTTCATACTATTTTTTTATCTTCATTTTTATGAGATATATTCACATACCACACAATCATACCAACACAATCGTACTTTCGATTGTTCACAGTACCATTAATAGTTGTACATTCCTCACTAATCAATCCCTGACACCTTCATTAGCACACACACAAAAATAACAAGAATAATAATTAGAGTGAAAAAGAGCAATTGAAGTAAAAAAGAACACTGGGTACCCTTGTCTGTTTGTTTCCTTCCCCTATTTTTCTACTCATCCAACCATAAACTAGACAAAGCGGAGTAGTGGTCCTTATGGCTTTCCCAATCCCATTGTCACCCCTCATAAGCTACATTTTTATACAACTGTCTTCGACGATTCATGGGTTCTGGGTTTGTAGTTTTGATAGTTCAGGTATCCACACCAGCTTACCCCAATTCTTTAGAACCTAAAAGGGTTGTCTAAAGTTTGGTAACAGTGCCCACCAGAGTGACCTCTCGGCTCCTTTTGGAATCTTCTGTACATCAAGCTTATTTCATTTCCTTTCACATCCCCCTTTTGGTCAAGATGTTCTCCGTCCCACGATGCCGGTCTACATCATCCCGGCAGTCATATTCCACGTTGCCAGGGAGATTCACTCCCCTGGGTGTCTGATCCCACGTAGCTGCGAGGGCAGTGATTTCACCCTTTCAAGTTGGCTTAGCCAGAGACAGAGGGCCACATCTGAGCAACAAAGAGACATTCGGGAGGAGGCTCTTAGGCACAACCATAGGGAGGTCTACCCTCTCCTTTGCAGCAACCGTCTTCCCAAGGGTAAAACCTATGGTAGAGGGCTCAACCCATCAAACCACCAGTCCCCTATGTCCGTGGTCATGTTAGCAACCATCGAGGTGGGGTAGGCCAATACGCCTGCATTCTCCACAGGCTCCTCAAGGGGGCACTACATCTTTTTTTCCTTGTTTTTCTTTTCTTTTTTTTTTTTTTTAACTTTCCCTTCTTTTTTAAATCAACTGTATGAAAAAAAGTTAAAAAGAAAACAAACATACAATAAAAGAACATTTCAAAGAGACCATAACAAGGGAGTAAGAAAAAGACAACTAACCTAAGATAACTGCTTAACTTCCAACCTGTTCCTACTTTACCCCAAGAAAGTTACATAATATAGCAACATTTCTGTGAACTTGTTCCTACTATATCCATCAGAATTAACAGACCATAGTCATTCCTGGGCATCCCCAGAACGTTAAATAGCTTATCTGTTCTTCTTGGATTATTGTTCCCCCTTCCTTAATTGCTCTCTACTGCTAGTTCCCCTACATTCTACATTATAAACCATTTGTTTTACATCTTTCAAAGTTCACATTAGTGGTAGCATATAATATTTCTCTTTTTGTGCCTGGCTTATTTCGCTCAGCATTATGTCTTCAAGGTTCATCCATGTTGTCATATGTTTCACGAGATCGTTCCTTCTTACTGCCGTGTAGTATTCCATAGTGTGTATATACCACATTTTATTTATCCACTCATCTGTTGAAGGACATTTGGGTTGTTTCCATCTCTTGGCAATTGTGAATAATGCTGCTATGAACATTGGCGTGCAGATATCTGTTCATGTCGCTGCTTTCCGATCTTCCGGGTATATACCGAGAAGTGCAATCGCTGGATCGAATGGTAACTCTATATCTAGTTTTCTAAGGAACTGCCAGACTGACTTCCAGAGTGGCTGAACCATTATACAGTCCCACCAACAATGAATAAGAGTTCCAATTTCTCCACATCCCCTCCAGCATTTGTAGTTTCCTGTTTGTTTAATGGCAGCCATTCTAATCGGTGTGAGATGGTATCTCATTGTGGTCTTAATTTGCATCTCTCTAACAGCTAGTGATGCTGAACATTTTTTCATGTGTTTCTTGTCCATTTGTATTTCCTCTTCAGAGAACTGTCTTTTCATATCTTTTGCCCATTTTATAATTGGGCTGTCTGTACTATTGTCATTGAATTGTAGGATTTCTTTATAAATGCAAGATATCAGTCTTTTGTCAGATACATGGTTTCCAAAAATTTTTTCCCATTGAGTTGGATGCCTCTTTACCTTTTTGAGAAATTCCTTTGAGGTGCAGAAACTTCTAAGCTTGAGGAGTTCCCATTTATCTATTTTTTCTTTTGTTGCTTGTGCTTGGGTGTAAAGTCTAGGAAGTGGCCGCCTAATACAAGGTCTTGAAGATGTTTTCCTACATTATCTTCTAGGAGTTTTATGGTACTTTCTTTTATATTGAGATCTTTGGTCCATTTTGAGTTAATTTTTGTGTAGGGGGTGAGGTAGGGGTCCTCTTTCATTCTTTTGGATATGGATATCCAACTCTCCCAGCCCCATTTCTTGAAGAGACCATTATGACTCAGTTCAGTGACTTTGGGGGCCTTATCAAAGATCAGTCGGCCATAGATCTGGGGGTCTATCTCCGAATTCTCGATTTGATTCCATTGATCTATATGTCTATCTTTGTTGCCAGTACCATGCTGTTTTGACCACTGTGGCTTTATAATAAGCTTCAAAGTCAGGGAGTGTAAGTCCTCCCACTTCGTTTTTCTTTTTTAGAGTGTCTTTAGCAATTTGAGGCATCTTCCCTTTCCAAATAAATTTGATAACTAGCTTTTCCAAGTCTGCAAAGTAGGTTGTTGGAATTTTGATGGGGATTGCATTGAATCTGTAGATGAGTTTGGGTAGAATTGACATCTTAATGAAATTTAGCCTTGCTATCCATGAACGTGGAATATTTTTCCATCTTTTAAGGTCCCCTTCTATTTCTTTTAGTAGAGTTATGTAGTTTTCTTTGTATAGGTCTTTTACATCGTTGGTTAGTTTATTCCTAGGTACTTGATTTTTTTAGTTGCTATGAAATGGTATCTTTTTCTTTCAGTGTCTCTTCAGTTTGTTCATTTCTAGCATACAGAAACCTTACTGACTTATGTGCATTTAATCTTGTATCCCGGTACTTGCTAAATTTGTTTTATTAGCTCAGTAGCTGTATTGTCGTTTTCTCAGGGTTTCCAGATATTAAGATCATATTCATCTGCAAACAATGACAGTTTTACTACTTCTTTTCCAATTTGGATGCCTTTTATCTTTTGTCTTGCCGGATTGCCCTGGCTAGCACTTCCAGCACACTGTGAATAACAGTGGTGACAGTGGGCATCCTTTGTCTGTTCCTGATCTTAGAGGGAAGGCTTTCAGTCTCGCACCATTGAGTACTATGCTGGCTGTGGGTTTTTTCATATATGCTCTTATCATATTGAGGAAATTTCGTTCAATTCCTACCTTTTGAAGTGTTTTTATCAAAAACGGATGTTGGATTTTGTCAAATGCTTTTTCAGCATCTATTGGGATGATCATTTGATTTTTCCCTTTTGAATTGTTAATGTGTTGTAATACATTGATTGATTTTCTTATGTTGAACCATCCTTGCATGCCTGGAATAAACCCCGCTTGGTCATGGTGTATGATTTTTTTAATGTGTCTTTGGATTCAATTTGCAAGTATTTTGTTGAGGATTTTTGCATCTATATGCATTAGGGAGATTGGCCGGTAGTTTTCCTTTTTTGTAGCATCTTTGCCTGGTTTTGGTATTAGATTGATGTTAGCTTCATAAAATGAACTGGGTAGTGTTCCATTTTCTTCAATGTTTTGAAAGAGTTTGAGTAAGATTGGTGTCAGTTCTTTCTGGAAGGTTTGGTAGAATTCCCGTGAAGCCATCTGGCCCTGGGCATTTATTTGTGGGAAGATTTTTGGTGACTGATTGGATCTCTTTGCTTGTGATGGGTTGATTGAGGTCTTCTATTTCTTCTCTGTTCAGTCTAGGTTATTGATATGTTTCCAGGAAATTGTCCATTTCCTCCTAGATATCCAGTTTGTTGCCATACAGTTGCTCATAGTATCGTCTTATAATTTTTTTAATTTCTTCAGGCTCTGCCGTTATCTCACCTTTTTCATTCATTATTTTGTTTATATGGGTCTTCTCTCTTTCTGATTTTGTCAGTCTAGCTAGGGGCTTGTCAGTCTTGTTGATCTTCTCAAAGACACCAAACTTTTGGTGATATTTATCCTCTCTATTTTTTTGTTCTCTGTGTCATTTATTTCTGCTTCAGTCCTTGTTATTTCTTTTCTTCTACTTGGTTTAGAATTGGTTTGCTGTTCATTTTCTAGCTTCTTCAGTTGATCCATTAGTTCTTTGATTTTTGTCTCTTTTCTTCCTTTTTAATATTGCATTTAGTGCTATAAATTTCCCTGTCAGTACCGCTTTTGCTGCGTCCTATAGGTTTTGGTATGTTGTGTTCTCATTTTCATTCATCTCTCTATATTTAGCAATTTCTCTTGCTATTTCTTCTTTAACCCACTGATTGTTTAGGAGTGTGTTGTTTAACCTCCAGGTATTTGTGAATTTTCTAAGTCTCTGATGGTTATTGACTTCTAATTGTATTCCATTGTGGTCAGAGAATGTGCTTTGAATAATTTCAATCTTTTTAAATTTATTGAGGCTTGTTTTATGTCCCAGCATATGATCTATTCTGGAGAAAGTTCCATGAGCACTAGAAACGTATGTGTATCCTGATCCTGGTGATTTGGGATGTAATGTTCTGTATATGTCTGTTAAATCTAATTCATTTATCAGATTGTTTAGATTTTAAATTTCCTTATTGGTCTTCTGTCTTGTTGATCTATCTATAGGAGAGAGTGATGTGTTGAAGTCTCCCACAATTATTGTGGAAACATCAATTGCTTCCTTTAGTTTTGCCAGTGTTTCTCTCATGTATTTTGTGGCACTTTGATTGGGTGCATAGACATTTATGATTGTTATTTCTTCTTGTTGAAGTGCCCCTTTTATTAGTATGTAGTGGCCTTTTTCGTCTCTCAAAACATCCCTGCATTTAAAGTCTATTTTATCTGAGATTAATATGGCTACACCTGCTTTCTTTTGGCTGTAGCTTGCATGAAATATTTTTTTCCATCCTTTCACTTTCAGTTTCTTTGTGTCCCTGTGTCTAAGATGAGTCTCTTGTATGCAACATATTGATGGTTCATTTTCTTTGATCCATTCTGCAAATCTGTATCTTTTAATTGGGGAGTTTAATCCATTTACATTCAACGTTATAACCAGGAAGGCATTTCTTGAATCAGCCATCTTATCCTTTGGTTTATGTTTGTCATATTTTTCCCCTCTCTCTATTAATATCCTTTATTGTACCCATACCGAATCTCTTTAGTACTGAACCTTTCTCCAAGTCTGTCTGTTCTTTCTTTGTTTCTCTGTCTGTAGGGCTCCCTTTAGTATCTCCAGTAGGGCAGGTCTCTTGTTAGCAAATTCTCTCAGCATTTGTTTGTCTGTGAAAAATTTAAGCTCTCCCTCAAATTTGAAGGAGAGCTTTGCTGGATAAAGTATTCTTGGCCGGAAATTTTTCTCACTCAGAATTTTAAATATATCGTGCCACTGCCTTCTTGCCTCCATGGTGGCTGCTGAGTAGTCACTACTTAGTCTTATGCTGTTTCCTTTGTATGTGGTGAATTGCTTTTCTCTTGCTGCTTTCAGAACTTGCTCCTTCTCTTCTGTGTTTGACAGTGTGATCAGAATATGTCTCAGAGTGGGTTTATTTGGATTTATTCTATTTGGAGTTCTCCGAGCATTTATGATTTGTGTATTTATGTTGTTTAGAAGATTTGGGAAGTTTTCCCCAACAATTTCTTTGAATACTCTTCCTAGACCTTTATCCTTTTCTTCCCCTCTGGAACACCAATGAGTCTTATATTCGGACGTTTCATATTATCTATCACATCCCTGAGGTACATTTCGATTTTTTTTATTTTTTTCCCCATTCTTTCTTTTATGCTTTCATTTTCCATTCTGTCATCTTCCAGGTCACTGATTCGTTGTTCAACTTCCTCTAGTCTTGTACTATGAGTGTCCAGAATCTTTTTAATTTGGTCAACAGTTTCTTTAATTTCCATAAGATCATCCATTTTTTTATTTAGTCTTGCAATGTCTTCTTTATGCTCTTCTAGGGTCTTCTTGATATCCTTTGTATCCCGTACTATGGTCTCATTGTTCATCTTTAGTTCTTTGAGTAGCTGCTCTAGGTGCTGTGTCTCTTCTGATCTTTTGATTTGGGTGCTTGGGCTTGGGTTATCCATATCGTCTGGTTTTTTCATATGCTTTATAATTTTCTGTTGTTTCTGGCCTCTTGGCATTTGCTGAACTTGATAGGGTTCTTTTAGGATTTGTAGACCTACTGAAGTCCTTATCTCTAATTTATCAGATCTACAGCTTCATGGAGTACACTTTCTCTAACTAACCAGTAGGTGGCGTCCACAAGCCACCTATTCTCCACAAGCCAGTTCTCCCCTGCCTACCTTTTTTGGTGAGTGGGGGAGTGAGTCTTGTGGGGTCCAGCTGGTGTACCAAGCTTGTGTGTGTATTTGGTGTTGCCTGCCCTGTATATGGGGCGTGTTTCTGGGCAGTCAGGGAGGGGGGGTGGCTCTAACAATCAAATCTCCCTGGTGATCCTAGAGTTTTAAAGCTGCTGCAATAGTCTAATCCTTCAGCTCAGTGCTGCCACAGTTTGTCTCTGCCACTGACCCACAAGTCCTTGGTATTGGCGTATGGCTCCTGAGACTTGCAAGTGGGCCCCTCTTCCAGGCTGTGCACCCTGGGTCCTCTGTTGAGGGATGACTATGCTATGTCACAGGTGAGTGCCGTCCCCCCAGGGCAGTTCTGGGCTGCTGGGCTGTGTGGGGAGGCTCCCAGTCTCAAAATGCTTTGAATTTATATGGTCAATTTGGGAATTCTAAACTCCTGGTTAAGCAGTGACTAAAACAAAATTGTTGTTTTTTAACTCGGAGCTAACATTATTTATAAGCTGTTGAAGGGGAAAAAAATGATACTTGAGCTGTAGGGATATTTCTAGACTCTCAAAAATACATTAGTTTTAACCTCAAAGACTATTATTTTACTAAAGCAATAATCCAGTTTATTTCAATCCTTGAACTCTGGTTGAGAACTTCAGAAACATACCCTTATATGTTAAAAAACCACCAGCCATTTATTTTCTTCTATGAGACAAAAACATTTAAATAATTCTATCCATGTATTTTTTGTATTTACTCTTCATTTAATAGATATTTATTGCATACTCTGTTCTGGGTCCTGGGGGATATAGCAGTGAACAAGACCAAGTCCCTGCCCTCCTGGTACATACATACATTCTACTTGTGAGATAGACAGTAAACAGATGTAGTTTAATAGTTAAGAGCTCTGGAGCATCATAGCCCAAGTCCAAATTATTGCTCCATCATTCACAACCTACATGACCTTGGGTAATTTACTTAACTTTTATGTTAAGTAATTATAATGGGCATAATATTTAGTATATATTATGGAAAAAGTTTTGAAGATTAAATTAGCTAATGCATACAAAGAACTTTGAAAAGTGTTTGGCACATGGTAAGCAGTAAGTAAATGTAAGCTAGTATTATTAAGAAAATAAACCTATAACTTAATGTAGTGATTAGTTTATGTACAGGAAAACATTTTTCTCTACATAATCAAGACTATCAGTGAGTCAAAGAAAAAGTCAACCTCAGCATCTTTAAAATTATGCTGTGAATATATTTTATAATTATCACACTGAAGAACTCCATGAATTAAATGAAAAAAAAAAAAAAGAAAATATAAAATCTTACCTAAAAGGTGAATTGAGAGTATATAATTCATTCCAGGGGACTTCCAAGTTTTGAGACTATTATAGCTCAACACAATCTTCTGTACAGTTTATCTCTAACAATCTAAATTTGTTCCCAACTCAAAACAGAAAATCTATGTAATTTTCGGAAAATCAGAAGGTTATTTAATGCAGCAATACAAATAAGTCTACTTAACAGCTATAAAGAAATTAGGATAAAACTTGTGTTTTCCTAAAAGACTTTATTATAAGACACTCTCCTTTGGGATTGCTTTCATACTTGTCCTCATTAGATTCTATAACTGAAATTTTTGCGGTGCTTTTTGGCAAACAGACACATCAGAAAAAGGAGGTGATATTGTTAAATATAGAAATGGTTCATGCAATTTGGACTTATAAATGACATTTTCATGGGCACAGTAATTTGGGGGTAATAATTACTAGTGTTTTGATTTATAGGTTTCAAAAATTGTGTAGAACCTGTGTAAAAGTACTACATATTTGGCAGCATTTATTATGATGGAGAGAGAAGGATGCAGAGTTTAACCATTTCCCATAATCGGCCTAAGGTTATCTCTGAAAATGGCTCACTATTCACTTGATCCAGAAAACCCCACAAAATCATGCAAATCAAGAGGTTCAAATCTATCCATGTTCACTTTAAGAACACCTGAGAAACTGCCCAGGCCATCAAGGGTATGCATATTTGAAAAGCCATCAAGCCTCCAAAAGACGTCACTTTATAGAAGCAGTATGTGCCATTCCATCATTATAATGGTGGCGTGGTAGGCGTGCCCAGGTCAAACAGTAGGGCTGCACAGAGTTGGTGGCCCAAAAAGAGTGCTGAATTTTTGTTGCACATGCTTAAAAACGAAGAAAGTAATGCTGAACATTAGGGTTTAGATGTATATTCTCTAGTCTCTTGGGGTGAACAAAGCCCCCAAGATGCACCATCGTACTTTCAGAGCTCCTGGTAGGATTTCAGAGCTCCCCTGCAACACTGAGATGAGCCTTACTGAGAAAAGACAACTTGTTCCTAAACCACAAGAGGAGGGTGCACAGAATAAAAAGATATCCCAGAAGAAACTGAAAAAACAAAAATTTATAGCTTAGGAATAAACTCAGCATAAAATAAATGCAAAATAAAAGTAAAAGCAGGAAAAAAAGGTAATGAGGTAAACTGTACTGCTCTAGGGGTTTCCTATAATGCGTAGCAGTCTTTGTCATGATACAAAGATTAGGTTCTTTTTGGATATTTGCTCCTCCCCTTGAATTGAATTATCCTAAAATTATATCAATAAAAACCCCTTTCTCGGGGCTTCTGCACAAGTGAAGTCTGAACAAAGCTCTTCAAAAATCAATATTTCAGGGTTGGTAGTATTTCCGTTCTATAAAAGCCAAGTCATTTTGATTATATCTACTGAAATCAACTTATTTCCACCATTCAATGTTTTTTACCAAGTTAATAAAATATGCAAGCTCATTTGCAAAGAAGGGGTTGGAGAAAAGAGATACCTGGTTTTCATTTATATTATTATCATTTCTTATAATATAAATATACTTCTTTTGAACCTTTTTAACTGTTCTATTTAAAAAATTTAAAATACCAAGTTTACTGTTTTTCCTTAAACAATGTTAAATAGTATGCAATTATTCTCAAGAATGGAAGACTATATAACAACTATTTATATCATGTTTCTGTGTCATATAATTGTGATTACTGTTTTATTACCAATTTTTTTCCTGTTTTTCCATAGCAATTGTATGTAATTTTAGAAATTCATAATGGCTTTTCCTTAGCTGTAAAAATAAAGATGTGTCTGAAAAACTTTAAATGCACAGAATAATAAACAAAAAGCAAACATACATCCTATTCACACATGACCACCCTTTTAAACGTGATACTAACTGTTCAACTAATTAATCAGTTCTACTGCTTGGTGTAGTTTTACTTATCTTCATATCTGGAAGACCAGCTCCCAAGCAAAGAACTCAGCTGTGGCTTGGCAACCTCTCAAAGGTAATATCAAAATAATATCACAATTGTGCGGACACTGTTTTCTGCCTCCTTGAATGCAGTTGGACACCTGCATTTTTCAAGATACTCTTTGCAATCAGCTATGTTTATCATGCAAGTAGCTTAACTATGCTCTTAAGGAACGTTTCTTCTTTCAAAAATGGGGAAACAGGAAAACCAAGAATGATTACACAACCTTCGAGTTTTGTTTGGTTATTTTAAAGCAGGGGCTTTAGAGTCATCTTACAATAGGGAATTATAATTGCAGATCTCTAATAAGGGAAGGAGGGAGAAAATGAAACTGGAAATCATGACATGTTTCTGAAGCTTTCTCCAATACCATTTCCAATCTGAAAACCATGAAAAGGATGGTAAGTGAATGAAAGGAATAGGGGATGGATAAAATCCCAAATGAAGGAGATAAAAAGCAACCACAACAAAAACAAACAATAATGGGCACAGGAGGAGAATGGTAATTGTATTTCCTAATGTTCCTGACATGTTCTCCCTCCCAAAATCAAAGACTTAAAACTAATTTGAGCTTCATTAACAGTAGGATTTGCAACCTCACCTTTGAATAAAAAATATCAGTGTATTTTTGCCATTAAAAGAATAATTACCAACCAGAATATGATTCTTTGATTAAAATAGTCATTTTTCTATAAGCCATTAGAATTTTAATCAACAGTGATTAAATTCACACTTAAATATTCTGGAGATTCTGGAACTCAGAAAAATCTGTTTTCTAAGTAGTACAATACTTAGGCAAGCCTAGATAATTTTGGAAAGCATAAAAAATGTGCACATTTTCTGAGCACATTCAAAGTATTCACTCAATTTTATTTCTTACAAAGCTACTCATCTTGTTTCTCAGTGGGTACATTCCCCATATAATTAAATGACACTATTCTTCATTTTGAAAATGCTGTGTTACCATGAAACTAATATTAGCCAATTTAGCCTAAAAAAAGTTAAAAAGTCCAAAAAAGTATACCAAAGAAACCAGGGAAAACATGACTTAGATTTTAGATGAATTTGATCATCCTCTAAGCAAAATAATTCCATATAACAGAATACAACTTTCATTTAACCTAGGTTGTTAATTCTGTTCTCCAAGATTATTAGCATTGTGCAATGCTGTTACAATATGCATTTTGGTTATTTCAAAGTACCAAAGACCTGTTAAAGAAGTAATAAACACCAAAAAATCATGTTCCCAAATATTGTGCTGCTTCTGGGATAGATCTGTACCCCTTTTATTTTGTAAGGAAATAAGTTTAAGGGGATTCCATTTAGGTCTTAGCTAGTTGACTACTCTATTACTAGTAGCCCTACACTAAATATTACCCTGACTCTCATTTTATGTTTGCTATTTTGACACTTAAAATGTCTTCATCCTAATGAATCCTATTTCTCTACTTTTATTTAATAAGCAAAATTAAAATCTCCCATAAATTTGTAATGCTCAATTCTTAATAGTCTCCTTAGGATAATACTGCTATTTACATCTTCAATCCTCTCATGGTATATTTAGCAATTAATAACAAAATTTAAGGCATGCATTTATGTTCTAAGCACTTCACTAGGTGCTCATAATACAGTAAAACTTTGACTAAATAATTATTTTTGCGATGCAAATTTGTCAAGTATACTTATCCATTTTTCAAATTTATTTTGGGTACAGCTAAAATTATACTTATTTGGACACCTATTTCTGTAGACTGTAAACACATGTTTATATAGTTACCTAACCCCTAAGCCTCTCTTTTTTCTTCTGGAAAATACAACTTTTTAATTTTTCTTGTTTTAGCCTGGCAATGATTTCCTACATTGAGTCTCTACCAGTGAACTTCCCATCTACCTTCTACCTGCTTTAAAATCAACACCGTCATCTATGGCTAAAGGCATGTAGAAGCAACAAATAATAATTAAAATAATAGCTAGAGCTACCAAATATCGTATTCTTATTAAATACCAGGAACTTATTCTATCCATTTTCACAGTTAATCCATGTGATATGTTATTTTCACTTTATAGATGAAAAATGAAGTTCAGAATGATCAAATGACTTAAGTTTATACAACTTATAAGAGGTGGAAGCAGGTTTTAATCCAGTTCTGTGTAATCCCCAAATCGATGCTTAGATGAAACTAGGTAAATATGAATGATCTTCCCTTTCCATTTCTATTCAGCATAAGTGACAGAATGAACAAGAAATGGTTGCAGAGTATTCTATTCTCTGGAGAGGAATGAAAGGAACTTTGATCAGCTACACTTTGCCAGGTATTATGAGTGGGATCCTTTCTCCACAAGAGCCTAACGACTAGGGGTGGTTTGATCCCACAGCTGGTAGGTAGGGGAGCCAAGCATTAAACCAAACCTGAATGTCTCTAATCCTACGCCTTTCCACTCTCCTATACTGCCTGCCAGGGCAGTAGCATAGTGAGGGTGGGGAGGAAGGAGCAGTGAAATGTCCTTTCAGGCAGATAAATGTGGTGCTGCACAGAACAACAAGTAACACTGGGCTGAATGTTTACAATGGGCTATTCTAGCTGTGCAATGTATTAGAATGATGTAATCCTTTTATTTTATAGAATTAATTATCCTTATTTGTGACTTAAGGCAAGGGTTGACTTTTTAATTGCCAAGGAGTCAAGGGAGGCTATATGTAAACAGAACAAAGTTAAGTTTGAAACAGATTACGTAATGATAATGTAATTTAGACCTACCTGAAGAAACCTAGGAAGAAGATGGTTTGATTCAATGCCAACACAAATGTGCAGCAACTCCAGGAGAGAAATCAATTGGCAAAGCCGCATCACAAGTCCAATAGCATGAAAAGTGTCAACCATTGAATCTGTGTCCAGTGGATTAACAATACAGATATAGTAAGTAAAAGGCCACTAGAGAACTAGATCACAATCTAAATTTATACAGCAATTTGAAATAAAATTGAGATTATTCACTTTCTTTTTCATTTCACATGTGAGAAATTCTCCAAATTACTAAGAATGGAATGCAACCAAAGAATGCACTTCATATTATAGTACATTTTAATTGTTTCTCTTCCCAAAAGAAGTAAAAACTGGGGAAAGAAATCAAAACTATAGTATTTATTCTTCATATATGAGATGATACAGCAATTCCCCCATTAAAAAGGAACCAGTTAGAATTTAGATTACATCAAATGTAAATAGTTTGGATGTGAACTTATTAAAGAATGGTCATGAAGTTGCCATGCTCACAAATTTTTCCAATAACAATGATGAGAAAAATATGATTTCAGAGATGCTTTATGGAAATGACTTTAATGATGCGGTGATATTAAGTAACATCTTAAGGGTATTTAGCATTTGGATCCTAGGTATTACTAGGTTAGGTTATTAGATTGTTGTTGAGCTACTTAATTTATACATTTATTTATGACTTGTCATGAAACCGAATTTAGTTGTTTTAAATCTGCTTTAATATGGAAGGCATAATTATAATAGCAGGATGATAATGATGAAATACACTGTAACTAAGGCAACTTTTTCCACTGGAAAAGCCACAGAATATTTACCAATGCTGGTTTATGAAGCCAATGAAGCAGCATAAGAAAGAGTTCGCAGCTCGTGTCTCGTGTTGCCAATGACCTGTAACATGCCCGCACAGCTGCAGCTTACTTCCAAGGCCTAGAAGTGATTTTATTTTTTTAAACAAATATAAAGGATGTTTTCCCATCACCTGGGTTTCCCTTGGCTTGAAGACTTTCAGTGCTGAACACTCACAGTGGAAATTCAAGCCTTGGGTTGTACCTTGGGAGGCTCTTAACAAAGGCAAGAATTGTTATCTGTAGATTTTCAGTAAGAAAAAGCAACATAAAATAATATGGGACATCAAAGTGAATTAATTTCTTTAAGATATGGAAGTCTGAATTGGTGAGCACAGCATGACTTCTGCTGGAAATATTCTACCTGTTTGGGGCTGAAACCAGCAGTTACTCAAATTGTCGAGTCACCCAACGGTTGTCAACTGTGATGACACTTTACCCGTGTGGGCTGGAACATGAAGAGGATGTTATTTTGCAAGTCATTTGGTGATTCATTTTTTAAAAATTAAAATGCTCACTAAAACACAGTGTCTTTACTTTTTAGGAAACTGGAAGAAATTTATGACAACTCATTAATGCCAACTCCCACTAGTTTTCAGGGCAAATTGCCTACCCAGTGGGAAGTCAAATCCCCTTCCCTCATCCTGTCTCTCCCCTGCTCCAAAACAGTTTCGTTTTTTTGTGATAATCAAGAAGAACGGTTATTGAAAAACATAAATTTTAGAGAAATGAAGAATATTAGGTGAGGTTCACAGACATTAAAAAGTTAACATATGCAGGACTAAGTGAAAACAGGGATTAAAAGTTAAAACTCAAAAGCTGTTTTAGAGTTTTACCTTTTCCAAATGAAAAGAATCTGACTGTCATATTTGTTAATATCCATGAATGGCCACAGAACTGGATTAAATAATAGATGAAAAGATAGACATTCTTCCTATACCTACAAATACAGGAGAATACCATTAAACAATTCCTTTGTAATCATTCCTTCAGCATCATACACTTGTCATTTAACTAACGTACTAGCCAAATTGAGCAAGCAAGATAAACTATTCCATATCAGTGTTTTACTCGATTACCCCCAAACACCCACCAGACTTTGAAGGGAACTACAGCACATGCTATCTACTAAAGGGAGTATCTTCAGTTTGCTTAAAACCAAACGGTTCTATTTCAAAATCCACTTTCATCTTTAATAAAGTTCCAATTTTGCTGTTCACAAAGGGTTACAAAATAATCATTGCAACTATCGCTTTGAATATTTTAGGGAGAAAAAAAAACATGGATAGAGAGGAGTTGGTGTGGTCAGTAAGTGTCCCAGAACTTGTGAGATAATTCGTTTATAGTTACAGGAAGGAAGTAGTGATGGTGGCAGTCCCGAATGGTGGATAATTCAGTAATTGGACATATCTGGCTTTTGAATGCAGTAAGTGATTGGGGTCTCTCGCCCCTGCCTCCTATTACATTCTGCAAGAGCAGACAAAGTTTCTTTTGTTAATCTGGCATAAAACGCAGTTTAGTCACTCAGAATGTCAGAAAGGGGAAGTTAAGATGGGTTTAAAAACGTGTTGTTGGGTTGCTTGGGGAGATGACTAAGAGAAGACTGACAGATACACTGTTCCGAGAGAGTTAGGAAAAGAATTGTTTGAAGTGTCCTCTAGGGCTATGAACCCTTCAGAAGGGTGGTGGGAGCGGTCCTTTCAGTGAAGGCATCCCAGCCAAGGTTTTCCTCTGGATGGAGATGGGAAACCTCTGAGAAAACAGAGAAAATAAGCTGGGAGGCAGATATGGTGTAGATCGATTTTCCTCACGCACTCTACATATGGAATGAACTAAGAAGGGCTGGGGAGGAGAAATTTCGCCAACCTGCATCAAAATCAGAATGTGGAGTGTTGGTTAAACATACGGATTTCCAGGCCCTTCCCCTATACTACTGAATGATTCCTCTGGAATCTACACGTATGATAGGTGTTTCTGCAGCAGAAATACCTAAAAACCACCCTGCAACACTGCGTCACAGAAAGCCAAGGGAAGGCCTCAGGAAGGGACTGGCAGTGTGTGCTGTCCTTCCCGTTTCCTCATCTGTAAAATGGGGAAAGTAACAGAGCCTTCCTCCTAGGGTTATAGAGAGGATTAAATCAGCGAATACATGAGCGCTCACGAGCGCGAGACGCTCAGCGCCGCGCTGGGCTACACCGGGCGGTTCCCGTCGCGCTGCTAGGGGGCCGCCCCCGGCCCCGGCCTCCCCTTCCCCTCCGCCCCCTCCCCTCCGGCCTCCGCCGAGCGCCCTACCTGGGCTGTAGCCAGGTGGGCAGGGCCGTGGCCCCGTGGGCCGCCGCCATCGGGACCTCCAGCGCCTTTCGAGAGGGAGCAGCCGCGTGAGGCGGGGAGAGCCAGCCCCGCGGCCTGGCCTGCTGCCCCGCCCCGGCAGCTCCCACCCGCGCGCTGGGCCCTGACCCGCGGCGGAAGGGCGGGGCCTCTCCACACCCAGCCGCTTATACACACGCGCACGCACAGCCCAGAGGTAGCGCAATGGATGAGAAGAGGAAAATGAAGCTTCCCCCGCGCCGGGGGCGGGCCAGACTACGTATGAATGGCACCCAGGGCCTGGGCTGCGACCTGGACGTTGCCTGAAAGCGACGCTTGGCCAGCCGGCGGCCACCCACTAGTCAGCCCGCCACCGAACACGCTTTCCTTCCCGGAGGGCTTACGAAGCTCTCGTTACAGGGGTCCTCATCTTTCGGTTGAGACCCGGTTGCGAATTCCGTGGAAATTATTAAGCCCCTCAACAGAAACGTGTGGACGTAGACGCGCACCCATGGGAAAGACACTTCAGGGGCCTCGGAACTCGCTGAAGCCCATCCCAAACTTCCCAGGATGCGCAGACCCCAGAGAGGGCGCTTACTCTAATTAGCCTCACCTGTGACAGAGGCGCAGCGATGCAGCTGGTGGCCACACCTCCCTCTAGAACCTTCTTTTCAGGTAAGGGGCCTGATGGGTCCAGGATCAGGCATCCTTGCCCTCTAATCCCCTCCACCCCCCAACCTCCCACACCACACCTCCTTGCTGATGCTTGCAAATCCTTTTATTCACCTTGGGTCAATCTCCCTATTCTACCCGTGACCTTTTTTCCTGATGGCACAGCCCTCTGGCATCACTGACTTCTTCATACTCTGATAACCCACCTCCTACTTGGCTCAGAAGATCTAGACCATCTTCCAGCTGCTCTGTCTCATAAGCACCACATCCCCAAATAAAACATAAACAAGAAACAAAGAAAAAGTCAAGAAAGCACTTGCAAATAAGTGGTAACACCGTGAGTTGGAAAGTAGTGCCCCAGTAAGTAGTTTCCTTGTTTTACCTATAGAGAAGTTGAGACTTAAAAAAAAAGTGAAGTCACTTGCCACAGGTCACACAACTGATAAATAGCAATGCTAGAACTTCAAGGCTAGCACTTAAGTTATAGTTTCCTTCCTGATAGGCCATTCACTAAATCCAGCTCTCACCTCAACATTTCTCTGCATCTTCATCCCCCCATCCTCTGTCAGAGGTTAACCTTTCCCCTGTATTTCTTCTTTCCTACTTCTCTCTTGAGGTAACTTTCTCTCTCCTTTTTCTCATAACCAACCCGTCCACATCATGTGCTTCTTTCGTGTCCTCACCATCTCCTGTTCCATACCACTTCACAGTTTGACTTTCATTCCCAACACTCCCCTGAAACTGCTCTCTCAAGAGTCCACCTTCATTTCTTCACTGAGTCCCCATCCTGCACTCGTGGGGCTAGATAATCCAACATGGTCCTCTCTCTTAGAGAGCATTTGATCTAAAGGACAAATTGGCATTCAAGCAAACACTGGTGGTTAAACTATCATCAAGTCATCAATACAATCTGTGCTCAGGCCAAGCAGCAAGAGAGGGAGCTTGAGGAAGACTGCCCAGAGGAAGCAACCCTGCACCCGACACAGCCCCTGCTTAGACCTCCTTATCCTCTTCTACATGTCAACTGCAATTTTTAAAACTTTTTATTTTGAAATGCTTTGAAACTTACAGGGCAGTGACAAAAATGCTGCGTCATACCCCTATCTCCCTAAATACCCAGATCCACCAATTTTAACATTTTGCTACATTCGTTGTATCATTCTATTTATCTCTCCATTTCCTGAAGACTTCGGTGTAGGTGGTATATACTATGCTCCTTGAACACTCAATACTGTCTCTTTAATTGCTCTTCTTTTTTTAAATCATGGGAACATATGTGCAACATAAACTTTCCCATCTCAACCACTCCCAAGCATACCATTTTTCAGGATTCATCACATTCACAATATTGCAGTCCCCTCACCACTTTCCACTACTAAAACGTTCCCATCTGCCCAAACAGAAACCCTACACCCATTATGCGTTAACTCCCCAATCCCCTTGCCCCCACCCCTGGTAACCTTCCTCTTAATTTCTCTATATATGAGCTTGCATAGCCTTTAGCATATTTTTTTTTTTGTAGTTACCATGGGGATTGAATCTAACATCCTACATCTATAATAATCTTGTTTGCTTTGATACCAACTTCAATAGTATCAACAAACTCTGTTCCTATACCACTCAATCTACCCACCTTTATGAGTTATTGTCACAAATCACATATTTTTACAGTATAAGTCCAAAACCTCAGATTTATCATTACATTTTATGCATTTGCCTTTTAGATCCTGCGAAAAGTGGAGTTGCAAACAAAAATACAATTGTACTGGCATTTATATTTGCCCATGTTGTTACCCTCATTGGTGCTCTTAATTTCTTCATGTGTGTTCAAACTATTGCCTATTGTCTGTTTCTGTCAAACTGCAGAACTCTCTTTAGCATCTCTTATAAGGCCAGTCTAGTGGTGATGAACTCCCTCAGCTCTTGTTTATCTGGGAATGTCTTAAGCTCTTCCTCATTTTTGAAAGACTGTTTTGCCAGATATAGGGTTCTTGGTTTTCAGTCTTTTGTTTCCAGCACTTTAAATATGGCATCTCTTTGCCTTCTTGCCGTCATGGTTTCTGATGTGTAAACGGAAATTAATCTTATTGAGGCTCCCTTTTACATGGCATGTTGCTTCTCTCTCTTGCTGCTTACAGAAGTATCTCTTTAACTTCGGCATTTTGACAGTTTGATTGTAATATGCTATGGTATAGGTCTAGTTGGGTTTATCCTGTTTGGAGTTTGTTGAGTATCTTGACTGTTTATGTTCAGGGCTTTCATTAAATTTTGGAGGTTTTCTGTTATTATTTCTTTAAATGTTCTTTCTGTCCCTTTCTTCTCTTTCTGGGAGTCCCACAATGTGTATATTGGTACGCTTGATGGTGTCCCACAGATTTAGGCTCTGTTCATTTTTCTTCATTATTTCTTCTTTCTGCTCCTCAAACTGATTTCAGTTATCTTACCTTTAAGTTCTTTGATTCTTTCTTCTACCAGCTATAACTACAATCTGCTGTTGAACCCCTCTAGGGAATTTTTAGTTTGTTACTGTGGTCTTCAGCTCTGTATGGTTCCTTTTCATAATTTCCATCTCTATATTAATATTCTCTTTGTGTTCATCTGTCATTTTCTTGATTTCCTTTAGTTTCAGTTCTTTGAGCATATTTGGAACTTTTTTTTTTTCAGTCTTTGTCTGGTATGTCCGCCAAGTGTAGTCATCCTCATTGATCATTCCTAATGCTTTGATCGTCTTCTTTGCCTGGCCATAACTTTCTGTTTTGTGTGTGTGTGTGTGTGTTCTTGTTGTTTTGTTTTGTTTTGTTTTGTTTTGTTTGTTTTTTGTAATCTTTTATTGACTCCTGGATATGTTGGTATTTTAATGTATTATCATGGGAATTTAGACTCTGAGGCATCTGTTCCTTAAGCTTAGTCAGTTAGTGTTGTGACAGAGCTTTTCTTGAATGCCAGGAGCAAAAAAAAAAAAAATGAGGAGGAGGGAGAGGGGAGAAAATACCTTTCGTAGTCTTAGCAGATTGACCTGTGCAAGCACTCTTCTTCAGGGATTATTCACACAATGAGTTGAGAGAATAGCTCCAGGTCAAAGCTAGGGACCAAGCTTAACCTGCATATGTAGCTTGTCTTGGGCATGCATGTATGGCCTAGGAATCCCTGGTTTACATGGTTCCAAATTGCCCTATTCCCTAAGAAACAGTTTCCCACAGTCCTTGTTGTGGGGATCCCTTGCCCCAGGCAGCACAACTTGGTTGTTCTCCCACTTCATTCTGTAGGAGAGCTAGGTGAGCTGCCTTCTGCACACAGTGCAGGTTCTGGGACAGTGAATCCCTCAGGCTACCATTAGACAGCTTGGGTCAAACATACCTGCTCCCAGGATGCACAACAGGGTTACTCTGCTCTCTCCTGAACCAAGACCAGGTATCTGTACACTGGGGATGCAGGCCAACTTCTCATCCAGCAGGTGACAGTGGAGTAAGGGACCAGCTGGAGTACCAGGAGATCTTACTTCTTTGACATAGCCTTTTACTTGATTTGGTGCTTGCCCTGTTACTGTAGCCTTTTAACTATTTTCTGGGTATCTAGAAAGATGTGTCTGTCAGTTGTTATTGGTGGTTTAAATTTTCTGGGGGCAGGGATGGTGGGGAGGAAGGAATCCTGAAGCATCTCACTCTACTATCTTAATCCTGTCACCTGCATTTTACCAACCTCACCTCTCTTCCCTTTCCCTCTGCAATGCTGCATTTTCTACTTGTCTCATTTTCTGTCCTCTCTGTCTCTATGGATGTGTCCACTTCTGCTCTCTTACTTTAAAAGTCTGCCCTTGGCCCTGTTTTCCATTTGCTAGTTTTATCCCTCAGTTCAGATATCCCCTCACACATGGATTTGACTTCATGCAGACAACTGCTGACTTTGTTATATTCAGACCCTACTTTTATTAACCCAACTCTGACCTTTCAATGCTTTCTGGATATTTCTGTGTGAAAATCCTGTAGAAACTTCAAATTCAACCTATTTAAAGCAAACATTCTATCTTCCTTCCCAAATCATTTTCTTCTCTTATTTCTCACAAGGAGAGTACCATTTTCATAGTCACTCAAGTTTGAAATTTGGGAGTTACCATTAAACTGCCACATCCACAGTCTGTTGATCACATCCTTTGGAGGTTTCCCACTGATGACTAGCATTGCACTTCCATCCCTTATTACCCTGTGGCTGTCACGGGCAATAGCCACCTAACTGGCCTCTCTCAAATCCATTCTTTACATTATGAGATTACTTTTCCTAGAGCATCACTTGGATTATATCTTTCTACTGCATAAAAAGAGTTCCCCTCACATAAGAGATAAAGAATGAACAAACAAAAAATCCTTTTAAATCAAGAAGGCAGGAAATTCTATCTTGTTTCCAAGGAATAAGTAAAAGAGGAGATCCATGAAAAGACACTGATGGGAAGTGAAATTCTCTCTTCCCTGGCAGAGCCCAGGGCATACCTTCCCATGTCCTCCCAGGGTTACCAAGATAGCTTCCACCAGCCTCCCTGTCTCTAATCTTCCTCTTATACATTAGCTGAGGACTGCTGGAACTATTTCTTAAAACACAGTCTTGATCCAGCCAATCTCCTGGTCAAATTCCTTTGCTGGCTCCCTGTTCCCTGCCACAGTTATGGCTTAGCTTGGTCTCCAAGCCCTTTGCACGTTGCTATCTCCTACCTCCCTATTTCCCCAACAAAATTACAGCAATTTGCTGTTTCATGTCCACATCAACCATTCTCTGGCCATCTGAAATTTTTCTCTTCCATCTCTCCCTTTCTCACAGGCCAATATTGACCTTTCAAAGTTCTATTCACTCTTCAGAGTTCCTCCCAGAGCCTCCCTCTGGGAGCCACATATGTCTAATATGTGTCCATGATGACTAATGTATGTCCATGATGGCTAATGTATGTCCATGGTGGCCAGTGTATGTCCATTACCTTAGGGTATTATTGAGGTACTCATCTATTTGACTAGATAACAGATTCTCAGAGGACTCTACCACTTACCAGCAGTAAGAACTTGACAAGTTTTAACCTCTTTAAACAGTTTCTTTTGCCAAAACTACATGGTCATAGAGAGGATTAAATAAGAAAATGTATAAAATAAAATGTATAAAACCACCTAGTTCAATGCCTAGCATAGTAGGTGTTCATAGATGTGTAAACCTGGGATAAGGTTTCCTCTCCCAAAAATTTAACCAAAATAAAATGTTCAGTGATGGATGTGTTACTGAAAAGTGAGTAGTGAACCATCAGTTATCCACTTATACAGAAGAAGTCAGAGGCCAAATAACTCAGAATTAATATATACTTGTCTTTGGAAGGAATTCCTTGAAAAAATGTTTAAAATTTATTTTCATTCCTAAGTACACCAGTGGAGAGACTAAAGTCTTGAAATACATTTCATAGTGGTAACACACTGGCTCAAGTTTTTTTTTTTTTCTTAACCATACATGACAAAGTGACAAAGCATACTATTTTCACAATGATCTATAGAGAAATTAAATCTGATGGTTGAAAATCATGACTTTGGACACATCTATCCATCCATGCTGATTCTAAATTTTTTTCCTTTTGCTTCCTTAGAGACCTTATTTTGTTGCCTACCAACACTTTATGTGGTATTCACTGAGAGCAGAGGCTCTAGGAAAATGACCCACTGCTATGGACTGGGAGAAAATGTTCACAAAGCATATATATTAGAAAGGACATGTGTCTACAATATATAAAGAACTCTAAAAACTGTGATAAGAAAACAAAGATCCCAATAAAAAATGACCAAAATACTTGGACACTCATTTCATCAAAAAGAAGCCATACAGATGACAAGCACATGAAAAGATCCTCAACATCATTGGTCACTAGGGAAATACAAATTAAAACCATTATGAGATACCACTACATACCCATGAAAAAAAAAAAAGGCTACGATTAAATAGACTGAGCATATTAAGTGTTGGTGAAGACATGGAGCAACTGGAACTCTCCAGACAGCTTTATTTGTAATAACCAAAATGTCCACCAACCAACGGGTGAATAGGTAAACAAATTGTGGGATGTCCATATGATGGAACATTACTCAACAGTAAAAACGAATTACTACTGATACAAACGATAACATGGATGAAACTCAAAATTATGCTTAGTGTAAGAAGCTAGATTTAAAAAGAGTATATATATGTATGATTCCATTTATATAAAATTCGAGGATATGGAAATGAATATATGGTGACAGAAAGCAGATCATGGTTGCTTGGGGATGAAGGTATGACTGTGCAGAAAGGAGGGATTGCACAAAGGCATTAGAAAACTCTTGAGAGTGGTGGATACATTCACTGTCTTGATTATGTAAATGGTTTCACAGGTGTATACTCAAGTTAAAACTTGGCAAATTTGAATTTGTGCAGTTTATTGTATCTCAATTATACCTCAATAGCTGTTGAAATTTATTATATAATTACTTATAAAGATAAATGTAGTTTAATGTTTGTTTCAATAATTGTGCTATTCTTGTTCCTAAATCTATGCCCCATTGACTATCAAGGAAACAAAAACAAAATTCAAAATTTGCCAATTAAAAGGAACTTGATACCCTCCACTTCAAACCATTTCTTTAGGGTCACTGCCCTTCTCCCTAAGACCTGATCCTTAGGTGATGAAGACTGATTCAGACCTGTACACATAATTCCTTGATAGGCTCTTATGAGGCAGGTGTCTGTACACTGGATGTATCCACTGGATCTGTTGGTCCCACCTGCTACTGACCACAGACCCATTGTCCCCAGTCTTCTGTCCTTGCCTTGACAGCCTTCTCTTCTGTCCCCAGGCCTCTGCTGATCCTCCCATCCTCTCTGCATTTCCTAATCCCCCTGGGGGATCATGGGGAAACTTCTGGAGCAAGCTGTGGGAAATCAGTCACATTATTTCAGACTATCTATGTGAGTACCTCCCTTTCTTACATCATGATGGGTGTGGTGTTATCCTGAATGTGTTGTTACTCTGAGAGACTGCAAGTTCCTCCTGTCATTGCCTGAGAAAATAGGAAACTAATCCTATAGTTTTGAATTCCAGTTCCTCTATATGTCTCCAGGTGTTTCTATCAGCACATCCCCTTCTTTGTGGTAATGCTGGGACAAGGTGAGGTTAGCAAAGGACCTAGGATGCCAAAGTTTAAGGCACATAGGGTTGACCAAAAGACATCCTAAGAGGGAGTACCTCCTTAAGTTTTGCAACCTGGGTGGGCACCTCCTAGCATCACCATCAGGCCCCAGCTCTGCTTCCTTTTTTATGCCTGGGAATTGGAGGGAGTGAGGGTAGGGAGGAACAGGAGCTTTTTCTACTGACCTTTTCATTCTACAACTTCCTTTTTTTTCCCCCTCTTTCCTCCCATCCTAGAAACCTCTTCAATACCTCCCTAGACAAATGGGTCTTTCTTTCTTGTCAAATCTTAAGATTTATTTCTCTGTGGCTTATTGTAAAACACCCACAGCTCTCCAAGTTTTGGTACCAATATATAAATTGAGTCTTTGGGTGGAATTTAGAGACTCATTTTACTCCTGACAAAGTTTTACTCTCAAAACCATTGCCTTACTCAGATACTTTTACACCAGTGTTCATAGCAGTATTATTCACAATAGCCAAAAGGAGGAAACAACCCAAGTGTCCATCAACAGATGAATGGATAAACAAAATATGGTATAAACACACAATAGAATATTATTCAAAAGAAATCAAGTTCAGATATATAAGACAACATGGATTAACCTTGAAAACATTATGCTAAGTGAAATAAGCCAGCAACAAAAGGACAAATATTGTATGATTCCAATTATATGAAATCTCTAGAATAAGCAAATTCAAAGAGGCAGAAAGATTAGCAGTTACCAGGGGCTGAAGGAGTGAGTACTGGAAATTATTTCTTAATGGGTACAGAGTTTCTGTTTGGGATGATGGAAAAGTTTTGGTAATGGATGGTGGTGATGGTAGCACAATATCCTAAATTTAATTAATTCCACTAAATTGTACACATAAAAATGGTTGAGATGGCAAATTTTATGTTATGTGTATGTTGCTAAATATTAAAAATAGTATTAAATATTAAAAAATAGTATTAATAGTGTTAAAATGACAATCTTAGTAGGTGTCTTTGTTTCCAGGCTGCTATAACAAATACCACAAAATGGGTTGGCTTACTTTAAACAACAGATCTTTATTGGATCATAGTTTCAGAGGCTAGAAGCAAGCCTCGTGAGGTTGGTAGTGTTCTAGCTGACCAGCAATTCTTGGCTTCCTTGGCTTTCCCATCACATGGCCATGTCCTCTCCTTTCTTTTCTGGGTTCGGTTGACTTCTGGCTCCTAGCTCCTCCCCCTGCTTTCTTTCTCTATTTCTGACTTTCTTCTGCTCCTGAAGTACTCCAGTAATCCAAATTAAGACCCAACCTCCTTCAGTTGGGCCACACCTTAACTAAAAGTAACAGCTTCAAGAGATCCTATTTACAATGGGTTCCCACCCACAGTGAAGAACATGTCTAAATTTGAGATTTGTTAATTCAGGCCACCACACTAGAGACTGAAAAATCCCACTTTGATAGGCACAGGCTGATGGTGAACTCATTCCATACCTTTGCATTCTTACCACAAGTCCAAATTTCCTGAGGCAAATGGATGCCTTTGGCTAGATGGGAAGAAAGTAGCATACAAAGAAAGGCAAAAGGAGAAAATCCATAATATATTTCAAAACTGTTTTCCTTGGTACATACAGGTAAGGTTTTATTTAAATTCATATATAGTTTCCATATTTATGTATTTGTCTTTCATGTCATTGTCTATGATTATTGAAAGCAGTTTGTCTTAGATTGCTAACTTACTTTATAAACTGAATAGTCACCCACAGAAAGCCAATATAAAAATGGTAATTTCTTGGCATCAGATTCAGAATTTTAATGGTGGAAACATTATTTGGGTCATAAATAAGTAGCCTTAAAAGAAGATATCTTTATATTTATCTCATTAGATAAAATATTTGCATTATATTCTGATCACTTTTAAAGGCAATGTTGCTTTTGGTGTTCCAAGGTAAGAAGTTTATAAAATGAATCAGGCTGTAAGAATATAAGACTTTGTGGTTGTGTAAAGTATGCAGAGACAAGAAGCAAACCTGCAGCATCTTTTGCAATAATCTTTTGAATAAGGAAAGTTTTAAAAAGGGAAAAAAGTTAGAGAAACAAGCAGAGCACATAAACATTAATTTATTTGAAAGTTATTGACTTTTACTGAATGTTTGAATAGCTGAACATAACTCATATTTTGCATTTATAAACCTTAATAATGATAGGGAATGCTGATCGCCAAAGAAATTTGAACAGAAAGATTCCTTCCTTGAGTAATGAGTTTCTGGAACCTAGAAAATGTGCTTACACCTCAGATTGTTTTACTCCATAGTGTCTTCTAAATTGAGGCTATTCTCTGAATTGATGGGTCTGGATGAGATGATCATAAAGGTTCTTTCTAGTTCTAATATATTATGATCCTGGTTCATTCTATCTCTCTAATGCACATTTTCTATAAAAGCTGTTTCTAAAAAAGCCAGCAGCTGCAAGGGATGTTAATGTTCACACTTCTTCATTCATACATTAGATTTTATATTTTTCTTTTGCTGTTATGGATACTTTTCACATAATTACTGTTTGTTTATTTAAAAATATTGTGCAAAACCTTGTGCTAGGTGGACCTTTCTTGGATGTTCAGGGGATGCTGAATTTAAAGAAAAAAGATATAGCCTCCAACCTCAAGAAGTTTACAATTTCAGAAAAGACCAGGTGTTTTTATTTTATTTATGCTCAGAAACAGAAAGGAACAGTTTCAGAGAGTGTTCTGGTTGCTAATGCTGCCATTATGCAAAATACTAGGAATGGATTGGCTTTTATAAAGGGCAGTTATTATATTACAAATTTATGGTTCTAAATAGTTCTAGCCATAAAAGTGTCCAAACTAGGGCATCCAGAGAAGGATACTTTGACTCTGAAAAAGACCAATGGCATCCACAACTCCTCTGTCAGCTAGGAAGGCACGTGGCAGGCATCTGCTTGTCCTTTGCTCCTGGGTTGCATTTCTCTCTAAGCATCTGGGAGTCCTCTCTAGCTTCTCCAGGACAAGCTCTGTGCTTCATCTCTTAGCTTATCGTCTCCAAATGTCCTTCTGTCTGCATCTCCAAGCATCTCCAAGTGTCAGCATCTGTGTTGGTGCCTGAGCTCTCTTAAGTACTCCAGTGAACCAATCAAGACCTGCCCTGAATGTGTGGGGTCCACACCTCCATGGAAATAATATAATCAGAGTTCTCACCCACAGTTGAGTGGGTCACATCTCCATGGAAACACTCAATCAAAAGGTTCCACCCCAATCAAAAGTCTAAGTCTGCTCCCGCAAGATTCCATTAAAGAACATTGCTTTTGTGGGAGACATAATATATTCAAAGCAGCACAGAGAGCAGTTGGAGTTTGTTGACCTTCTTGGGCTCTGAATTGATAGCTTTCATCAAATTTGGAAATTTTCTGCTGTTATGTCTTCAAACGTTTTTTTCTTCCTCAACCTCTCTCTCCTTTCTTTCCAGGATTTAAATTAAATGTACGTTTGATCACTTGAAATTGTTCCACAGATTACTGAGGTTCTGTCCATTTTTCTGTCTATATTTTTCTCTTCTCTGCTTCAGTTTGGAGAGTTTCTCTTGACCTGTTTTCAAGTTCACTGATCTTTTCTTTTGCAGAAAAGATTGTTAAGCCTTCTAGTTGTTAAGCCTGTCTAGTTAATTATTTCCAATATCGCATTTTTAAGTTTTAGGATTTCTATTTGATTATGTTTTAGTTCCCATTTCTCTGGTCAAATTCCCTATTTGTTCACTTATTACACACACCTTTTTCCTTTACATTCATGAACATATTTATATAGCTATTTCAAATCTGCTAATTCTAACATTTGTACCATCTGAGTATATTTCTGTTGATCATTTTTTCCTCTTGTTTATGTGTTACATTTTCCTGCTTTTTCATATGTCTGATAATTTTTTATTGCTGGATATTATGGACACTAGCTGTTGATAATCCAGATTTTGTTGCCCTTCTTTCTAAAGTATTGAGTTTTGTACTGGCAGGCAGGTAATGTGCTGGCATATGGCTTGATCCTAAGATTGTTTTTTGGCTCTGTTAGGGTGAGTCTAGAGTAGCCTTTACTCTAGGAGTAGAGTAGCCCTTCTTAGGCTTGGCCTTTCTGGGGTCTTACCTAAATACCTAGGGTTTTTGGTGATGTCTGTCCACTCTAGCTGGTTGGAACTCCATCTTTATGCACTGTTCATCTGACAGCTCCGCAGTAGCTGTGGTCATCCAGGCCTTACAAAGCCTCACCCTGTGCACACAGAGATTAGTACTTGGCCAGAGATGTAAGGGGGATGCCTATGTAGCCATCTGGACCTTCTTCACTGCACTGCCCGGTCCTTTGCAATATCTTGTAGCAAATTCCAGCCACTTCAGCAGCCCTGAACTCTGATCTCTGCCTAGCAAAACTAATGCTCTCTGCTTGAGATTTACTTCCCCCAAAACAGTTTGGAAAGTGCCCCTAGGCAGAAAACTGGGGCAAATGTGTAGCTCACCTTGGGTGTTCCCCTCAAGGATCACAGTCTTGCACTCTCTCGTCTCATGTCTAAAAACTGGTGATTCATGTATTTTGTCTAGTTTTGCAATTGTTTCTAGGCATACCCATTATTCCATCATGGCCATAATAATCATAATCAGTTATATAGGTTAATTTCCCGTATAATTGATACTTAAACTTCAATCATGGGAATCTTAAAAAAAAATTGTCAAGGATTTCTTTTAATAGAAATCATAACATATATTTATTTTTCTGACTTTTAAAATTAAATACCAAATACAGTTTAACCCTTTATCAAGAACTTAGTCACAATTGTAAATAAAAATTGTTACTTTATGTGATCTACAGTGATGCTCCCGAGGTACTATGGAAACAAGGACTTGACATTTATGAATGAATGAATGAACTGTTGCTATATTTTGCTTAGCAGACCTCTCCAGGTAACTGTTGCTTCTAGTCCCTCTTTCTTCCTCCTCCCTCTTTTTTTCCATTTGGTCTTTGGCAAACTAAGTTATCCCTATTTTAGGTTAGTTTATGCATAGTGAGGAAAAAAAACTATTCTCCAAATTTCAGAAACTGATTTTTGTTTTATTTCTTGCTTAGAATTATCTCCAAAATAGAAAATCATGAAAATGGCCTCCTTGGTGTGTTTCTTGCATAAAAACCTTAGTATTGCTTTGCTATTCTATTTGTATTCATATCATAGTTCTCTCAAGGTCCCACAGGGCTTAAGCCTGCCTATGAATGACATCAATTTGGCTGTTTCACTACATTTCAACATTTTTCCTTTTCATTTATCTTATTTTATGGTTATTCTTTTTTTGCTCCAAAATGATTATATTTTCCTTAACTTTTTGTGGACCTGTGTGATGCAATGCAGCTATGATAAACAGAAGAAGAAAGTGAACTTGAGCCTAGAGATATTGTTTTATCACTTTGGTTCTTACGTATAAAATAATTTCAGACTGTCTTATCCTGCAAGCATGGTGCCCTTCATATAAAGGTTTGTTCGTATTTAAAAGAGACTAGGCTTTGTTCTAATTTGGCTCTGTGTAGGGCTGATAGCAAATCATCTAATCACATGCAGCCAATTTGCCTCATCTGTAAAATGAGGGAAACAAATGGCCATATTTTTATGAGAACTGTGATCAAAACAAGACCAACTATTGCTATTAATAATAACTATAATAATGTCAATGATTACTTAAATATATCAATGGTTGATTATTGTTAGTCACTATTCTAAACACTATGTGAATGAACTCATTTGCTCCTCTAGCAAACCTAGGATAGGAGTACCATCATCTCCAGTTAACAAATGAGGAAACTGGAAACAGAGAATATAAATAAGCTGCCCAGGGTTTACACAGCTAGCCAATGGTAAGGCTGAGATTTCAGCCCAGGAAGACTTAAATGTTTGAAAAGGGCTTTACACACATAATTATTTTTTAAATGTTGAATTATAAAATTACTTTAGAACTCTACAAGGTGATATTCACTAAACAGAATATTAGCTAGTCTTTATACTAATCTAAAATTCCCATCTGTATTCCAGAGGATATGTTTTTTCCTCCCACTTAGTTTAATTACATTTAAAGCTGTTCAGATATCCATCCATCATCATTATATTTTCCAGGGCAGCTGTCAGCCATAAGGGGAAAATCTTCATATTAAAGCAATTGAAACTATCACCCTCAAGGCATGTTAAAGTGCAACTAATAGGATCCTTCTCCCTTGATTGTGCCTTTCACTCCAGCTTGTGTCTTATCTCTCTCCTTCCGTTCACAGTCAAACTTGGCTTGCTTTTCCGACCTCATCTTCCTGGGTTTTCTGCCTCGTGATGTTGTTAACCACTTTGGGCTTCTTTAAAGCCACTGTGCCCCCATAATTTGTCCTCTGCCTCTGTCCTATCTCCTTCTCTCACTTTGAATCTTTTTATTTCAGACTTTACATTTACCATAATATATAATGATGGTTTGTACGTCTGCCTCTTCATCATATTTCGAGCTTTCTGAACACAGGAATCTTTTTAATCCTCCCTCCTCCATTGTGGCCCGATGCCAGGTGAGGAGTAGGCACTCAGGAAATGGTGTTTAATATTATTTGAAACAGCAACCATTGAGAATGTTGGCAAGTAACCTCATAATGACTCTTTGGGGAGATAAACCATCCTATTCCAAGAAAATCATGAATATTACTATCAGAGGAAATTTTTCTCCCCGTATGGGAGATGGTTTGAAGACTTGGAGGAAGACTTCTATGGAGAAGGGATTAAATTTATTTAAGAAATGAGAAGATGACACAATCGTAAGTGGGATTTCAGGATGCTAGAGAATACACAGGAGAGAGAAGGGTCTTTACATTCTCAGCTCCGCTCTCCTGTCCTTAGTTCATTCTCTTTCAGAGATAAAACAAATGTGTTCAGAAAGTTCTTTAAACATCAGACATATTCTGATAGGAAATTTTAGCTCTTTCAAAAACATACTGCATTGAATATCTTCTGTGATTAGGGCTTTGACATTTTCAGCATGGATGATTTGAAAGCTACCTTCAAGATAGATGTGTGTGATTTCAACAAGGCACAAATTTGAATTGTACTTGCAAGCTAGGAGGCTGGAGCGTAGCCCTGCATCACTTACTAGTTAGTGAGCTTTACTCCTGAAATGCATCAGCCTTGAAAGGGGCCTTGTAGTGCTCAATCTGCCCTTTTGTGTTTAGGGGAAAATATACGCATCAGTGGTAATTGGGTGTTGCTGAAGGTCTTGAGGATGCAATTCTCAAAAATGTCAGAGTATACTTTAAAAGAAGATAACATTGGGGGGACGGTGGATGCAGGTCTGAAGGGGTAAGGCCCTGGCCGTGAAGTGATGACGGCCATGCGTGCCAGTCCAGGAGGCCTCAGCACTCTGCCTTCACAGGCAGATAAGGAAATAGAGGTTTAAAGACAACACAAAGAACTGACCCCCCTCCTGCCTCAGTCTGTGCAGCTCGCCTTCTGGCCTACCCTGTGACTGTCTGCCTATGGCATTCCTTTCCTGTCATCCTGGATCTCAGGCTCTTCCTTCTAGGTTGACACCCTCTCAGTGCGCTCACTGTCTGCTCTGCCAGCCTCACATATGAGCAGCAGCAGAGACCTTGCCAGTCTCACACCTGCTGAACCTCCCATACCCAGTTCAGAGCCTGACACAAACTGTATCCTTCATACATGCTTATTGAATAAGTGTACTTGAAGGCATGTCCTCTGCAACTGAGGATGGTTAGCCAGGGATGGAGAAAGCTGGAGTGAGTAGAATCATGGATCTGAGATTCTCAGGTGAAACATATAATTTTGACTTCCAGTTGACCAAGACGGCAGTGTAAGACACTCCATGGCACCATTCTCCCACAGAGTCCTTGAACAACTAGCAAAACTGGCAAAGCCATCTTCCTCAAAACTCTGGAAAACAGATAAAGGGTTGCAGTAACTGGGCAAGTGCCAAATCAAGAAAGTAGGAGAAGCAAGTGGTACCATTGCTAGCCCTTCTTCTGTACTCCCATTATGGGTCCCTGGCCTTGTTTCAGAGGGAGGAGAGTAACATCTATGTGCATATTTAGATGCCAGTATGTTGGTGGCAGTCTATCAGGAGGCAGCCTGAAACACTGAACTAGGAAACTCATCTCAGGTTCATCCTCCCGGAACTTGCCCTGTAGGTGGAAGCAGCTGGCAGACAGCTAAACGGTATAGGAAACAATTAAGTCAAAGTGGCCTGGGGAAGATAATTACCAGGCTATACATCATATACAATAAGAATACCTCATATAATAAGAATACTTGGGAGGGGAAAAAATGCTATTTCATAGGGAACCAAGTGGCATTTGAGTCCCTGTAAATGGGGGGAGTTCCTGGGCTAAGCAAGCATGACTCCCAGACAAGACTCAGACTCAGAAATGATGGTTTTTTTGCCTTGATCTTCTTGATAGGAGGGCTGAGCTCTGAAGGAGAGTACCAGCCAATGCAGAGCCAATTTGCAAAGACTGTGAAAGGTGTTTTATGCATTGGTTTGTTTGTTTTATGCATTGGCACTCAAGAAAATCTCTGTCTTTTAGCTAACTAGATACAAACATAAGGTACAGACAGCCTAGGGACTAAATCCCAGAGTTAACACATTAAAATATTAAAATATGTTTTGTGCAACAAAAGATTACAAGACAAATAAAGAGGAAATCACAACCCATCCAAAGAAACAAGATAAAAATTCAGGAACCATCAGTGAAGAAGACCAGACTTTGGACATACTGATCAAAGACTTTTAAAAAAAATTCAATGTATTCAAAAATATAAAGGAAAACATGGAGAAAGAACTGAAGAATATCAGAAAAAATGATGAGTTAGTAATATGAGACTCTCAATAAAGAGATAGAAAATTTTAAAAGGAACCAAACAGAACTGCTGAAGTTGAAAACCAGGATAACTGAAAAGAAAAATTCCCTTTGGAGTTTCAACAGCAGATTGGAACTGGTAAAAGAATCAGTGAACTCAAGGAGAAGACAAGTAAAACAACTCAGGCTGAGAAGCAGAAAGAAAGAGAAAGAAAAAAATGAACAGAGCCTAGGAGGTCTGTGGAACACCATCAACTTACCAATATGGAAATCCTAGACAGAGAATAAAGAAAGAAAATGTCAGGGAGGCGGGGCAAAATGGCAGACTGGTGAGCTGTAAGTTTTAGTTACTCCTCCAGGAAAGTAGGTAAAAAGCCAGGAACTGCGTGGACTGGACACCACAGAGCAATCTGTCTTTGGGCATACTTCATATAACACTCATGAAAATGTCGAACTGCTGAGATCAGCGAAATCTGTAAGTTTTTGCGGCCAGGGGACCCGCGCCCCTCCCTACCAGGCTCAGTCCCGGGGGAGGAGGGGCTGTCAGCTCTGGGAAGGAGAAGGGAGAACTGCAGTGGCAGCTCTTATCGGAAACTCATTTTACTGATCCATACTCCAACCATAGACAGACTGAGACCAGACACCAGAGAATCTGAGAGCTGCCAGCAGCCCAGCAGAGAGGAGACAGGCATAGAAAAAAAAAAAAAAACAACACGAAAAACTCCAAAATAAAAGCAGAGGATTTTTGGAGTTCTGGTGAACACAGAAAGGGGAAGGGCGGAGCTCAGGCCTTGAGGTGCATATGCAAATCCTGAAGAAAAGCTGATCTCTCTGCCCTGTGGACCTTTCCTTAATGGCCCTGGTTGCTTTGTCTCTTAGCATTTCAATAACCCATTAGATCTCTGAGGAGGGCCCTTTTTTTTTTTTTTTTTTAATCCTTTTTTCTTTTTCTAAAGCAATTACTCTAAGAAGCCCAATACAGAAAGCTTCAAAGAATTGCAATTTGGGCACGTCAAGTCAAGAGCAGAACTAAGAGAGCTCTGAGACAAAAGGCAATAATCCAGTGGCTGAGAAAATTCACTAAACACCACAACTTCCCAAGAAAAGGGGGGTGTCCGCTCACAGCCACCATCCTGGTGGACAGGAAACACTCCTGCCCATCGCCAGTCCCATAGCCGAGAGCTGCCCCAGACAACCCAGTGTGACGGAAGTGCTTCAAATAACAGGCACACACCACAAAACTGGGCGTGGACATTAGCCTTCCCTGCAACCTCAGCTTATAGTCCCAGAGCTGGGAAGGTGGAGCAGTGTGAATTAACAAAGCCCCATTCAGCCATCATTTGAGCAGACTGGGAGCCTCCCTACACAGCCCAGCAGCCCAGAACTGCCCTGGGGGGACGGCACTCACCTGTGACATAGCACAGTCATCCCTCAACAGAGGACCCGGGGTGCACGGCCTGGAAGAGGGGCCCACTTGCAAGTCTCAGGAGCCATACGCCAATACCAAAGACTTGTGGGTCAGTGGCAGAGACAAACTGTGGCAGGACTGAACTGAAGGATTAGACTATTGCAGCAGCTTTAAAACTCTAGGATCATCAGGGAGATTTGATTGTTAGGGCCACCCCCCCTCCCCGACTGCCCAGAAACACGCCCCACATACAGGGCAGGCAACACCAACTACACACGCAAGCTTGGTACACCAATTGGGCCCCACAAGACTCACTCCCCCACTCACCAAAAAGGCTAAGCAGGGGAGAACTGGCTTGTGGAGAACAGGTGGCTCGTGGACGCCACCTGCTGGTTAGTTAGAGAAAGTGTACTCCACGAAGCTGTAGATCTAATAAATTAGAGATAAGGACTTCAATAGGTCTACAAACCCTAAAAGAACCCTATCAAGTTCAGCAAATGCCACGAGGCCAAAAACAACAGAAAATTATAAAGCATATGAAAAAACCAGACGATATGGATAACCCAAGCCCAAGCACCCAAATCAAAAGACCAGAAGACACACAGCACCTAGAGCAGCTACTCAAAGAACTAAAGATGAACAATGAGACCATAGTACGGGATATGAAGGAAATCAAGAAGACTCTAGAAGAGCATAAAGAAGACATTGCAAGACTAAATAAAAAAATGGATGATCTTATGGAAATTAAAGAAACTGTTGACCAAATTAAAAAGATTCTGGACACTCATAGTACAAGACTAGAGGAAGTTGAACAACGAATCAGTGACCTGGAAGATGACAGAATGGAAAATGAAAGCATAAAAGAAAGAATGGGGAAAAAAATTGAAAAAATCGAAACAGACCTCAGGGATATGACAGATAATATAAAACGTCCGAATATAAGACTCATTGGTGTTCCAGAAGGGGAAGAAAAGGGTAAAGGTCTAGGAAGAGTATTCAAAGAAATTGTTGGGGAAAACTTCCCAAATCTTCTAAACAACATAAATACACAAATCATAAATGCTCAGCGAACTCCAAATAGAATAAATCCAAATAAACCCACTGCGAGACATATACTGATCACACTGTCAAACACAGAAGAGAAGGAGCAAGTTCTGAAAGCAGCAAGAGAAAAGCAATTCACCACATACAAAGGAAACAGCATAAGACTAAGTAGTGACTACTCAGCAGCCACCATGGAGGCAAGAAGGCAGTGGCACGATATATTTAAAATTCTGAGTGAGAAAAATTTCCAGCCAAGAATACTTTATCCAGCAAAGCTATCCTTCAGATTTGAGGGAGAGCTTAAATTTTTCACAGACAAACAAATGCTGAGAGAATTTGCTAACAAGAGACCTGCCCTACTGGAGATACTAAAGAGAGCCCTACAGACAGAGAAACAAAGACAGGACAGAGAGACTTGGAGAAAGGTTCAGTACTAAAGAGATTCGGTATGGGTACAATAAAGGATATTAATAGAGAGAGGGGAAAAATATGGCAAACATAAACCAAAGGATAAGATGGCCGATTCAAGAAATGCCTTCACGGTTTTAATGTTGAATGTAAATGGATTAAACTCCCCAATTAAAAGATATAGATTCGCAGAATGGATCAAAAAAAATGAACCATCAATATGTTGCATACAAGAGACTCATCTTAGACACAGGGACACAAAGAAACTGAAAGTGAAAGGATGGAAAAAAATATTTCATGCAAGCTACAGCCAAAAGAAAGCAGGTGTAGCAATATTAATCTCAGATAAAATAGACTTCAAATGCAGGGATGTTTTGAGAGACAAAGAAGGCCACTACATACTAATAAAAGGGGCAATTCAGCAAGAAGAAATAACAATCGTAAATGTCTATACACCCAATCAAGGTGCCACAAAATACATGAGAGAAACACTGGAAAAACTAAAGGAAGCAATTGATGTTTCCACAATAATTGTGGGAGACTTCAACACATCACTCTCTCCTATAGATAGATCAACCAGACAGAAGACCAATAAGGAAATTGAAAACCTAAACAATCTGATAAATGAATTAGATTTAACAGACATATACAGGACATTACATCCCAAATCACCAGGATACACATACTTTTCTAGTGCTCATGGAACTTTCTCCAGAATAGATCATATGCTGGGACATAAAACAAGCCTCAATAAATTTAAAAAGATTGAAATTATTCAAAGCACATTCTCTGACCACAATGGAATACAATTAGAAGTCAATAACCATCAGAGACTTAGAAAATTCACAAATACCTGGAGGTTAAACAACACACTCCTAAACAATCAGTGGGTTAAAGAAGAAATAGCAAGAGAAATTGCTAAATATATAGAGACGAATGAAAATGAGAACACAACATACCAAAACCTATGGGATGCAGCAAAAGCAGTGCTAAGGGGGAAATTTATAGCACTAAACGCATATATTAAAAAGGAAGAAAGAGCCAAAATCAAAGAACTAATGGATCAACTGAAGAAGCTAGAAAATGAACAGCAAACCAATCCTAAACCAAGTAGAAGAAAAGAAATAACAAGGATTAAAGCAGAAATAAATGACATAGAGAACAAAAAAACAATAGAGAGGATAAATATCACCAAAAGTTGGTTCTTTGAGAAGATCAACAAGATTGACAAGCCCCTAGCTAGACTGACAAAATCAAAAAGAGAGAAGACCCATATAAACAAAATAATGAATGAAAAAAGTGACATAACTGCAGATCCTGAAGAAATTAAAAAAATTATAAGAGGATATTATGAACAACTGTATGGCAACAAACTGGATAATGTAGAAGAAATGGACAATTTCCTGGAAACATATGAACAACCTAGACTGACCAGAGAAGAAATAGAAGACCTCAACCAACCCATCACAAGCAAAGAGATCCAATCAGTCATCCAAAATCTTCCCACAAATAAATGCCCAGGGCCAGATGGCTTCACAGGGGAATTCTACCAAACTTTCCAGAAAGAACTGACACCAATCTTACTCAAACTCTTTCAAAACATTGAAAAAAATGGAACACTACCTAACTCATTTTATGAAGCTAACATCAATCTAATACCAAAACCAGGCAAAGATGCTACAAAAAAGGAAAACTACCGGCCAATCTCCCTAATGAATATAGATGCAAAAATCCTCAACAAAATACTTGCAAATCGAATCCAAAGACACATTAAAAAAATACACCATGACCAAGTGGGGTTCATTCCAGGCATGCAAGGATGGTTCAACATAAGAAAAACAATCAGTGTATTACAACACATTAAAAACTCGAAAGGGAAAAATCAATTGATCATCTCAATAGATGCTGAAAAAGCATTTGACAAAATCCAACATCCCTGTTTGATAAAAACACTTCAAAAGGTAGGAATTGAAGGAAACTTCCTCAACATGATAAAGAGCATATATGAAAAACCCACAGCCAGCATAGTACTCAATGGTGCGAGACTGAAAGCCTTCCCTCTAAGATCAGGAACAAGACAAGGATGCCCGCTGTCACCACTGTTATTCAACATTGTGCTGGAAGTGCTAGCCAGGGCAATCCGGCAAGACAAAGAAATAAAAGGCATCCAAATTGGAAAAGAAGAAGTAAAACTGTCATTGTTTGCAGATGATATGATCTTATATCTAGAAAACCCTGAGAAATCAACGATACACCTACTAGAGCTAATAAACAAATCTGGCAAAGTAGCGGGATACAAGATTAATGCACATAAGTCAGTAATGTTTCTATATGCTAGAAATGAACAAACTGAAGAGACACTCAAGAAAAAGATACCATTTTCAATAGCAACTAAAAAAATCAAGTACCTAGGAATAAACTTAACCAAAGATGTAAAAGACCTATACAAAGAAAACTACATAACTCTACTAAAAGAAATAGAAGGGGACCTTAAAAGATGGAAAAATATTCCATGTTCATGGATAGCAAGGCTAAATGTCATTAAGATGTCAATTCTACCCAAACTCATCTACAGATTCAATGCAATCCCAATCAAAATTCCAACAACCTACTTTGCAGACTTGGAAAAGCTAGTTATCAAATTTATTTGGAAAGGGAAGATGCCTCGAATTGCCAAAGACACTGTAAAAAAGAAAAACCAAGTGGGAGGACTTACATTCCCTGACTTTGAAGCTTACTATAAAGCCACAGTTGCCAAAACAGCATGGTACTGGCACAAAGATAGACATATAGATCAATGGAATCGAATTGAGAATTCAGAGATAGACCCTCAGATCTATGGGCGACTGATCTTTGATAAGGCCCCCAAAGTCACTGAACTGAGCCATAATGGTCTTTTCAACAAATGGGGCTGGGAGAGTTGGATATCCATATCCAAAAGAATGAAAGAGGACCCCTACCTCACCCCCTACACAAAAATTAACTCAAAATGGACCAAAGATCTCAATATAAAAGAAAGTACCATAAAACTCCTATAAGATAATGTAGGAAAACATTTTCAAGACCTTGTATTAGGCGGCCACTTCCTAGACTTTACACCCAAAGCACAAGCAACAAAAGAGAAAATAGATAAATGGGAACTCCTCAAGCTTAGAAGTTTCTGCACCTCAAAGGAATTTCTCAAAAAGGTAAAGAGGCAGCCAACTCAATGGGAAAAAATTTTTGGAAACCATGTATCTGATAAAAGACTGATATCTTGCATATATAAAGAAATCCTACAACTCAATGACAATAGTACAGACAGCCCAATTATAAAATGGGCAAAAGATATGAAAAGACAGTTCTCTGAAGAGGAAATACAAATGGCCAAGAAACACATGAAAAAATGTTCAGCTTCACTAGCTATTAGAGAGATGCAAATTAAGACCACAATGAGATACCATCTAACACCGGTTAGAATGGCTGCCATTAAACAAACAGGAAACTACAAATGCTGGAGGGGATGTGGAGAAATTGGAACTCTTATTCATTGTTGGTGGGACTGTATAATGGTTCAGCCACTCTGGAAGTCAGTCTGGCAGTTCCTTAGAAAACTAGATATAGAGCTACCATTCGATCCAGCGATTGCACTTCTCGGTATATACCCGGAAGATCGGAAAGCAGTGACATGAACAGATATCTGCACGCCAATGTTCATAGCAGCATTATTCACAATTGCCAAGAGATGGAAACAACCCAAATGTCCTTCAGCAGATGAGTGGATAAATAAAATGTGGTATATACACACGATGGAATACTACGCGGCAGTAAGAAGGAACGATCTGGTGAAACATATGACAACATGGATGAACCTTGAAGACATAATGCTGAGCGAAATAAGCCAGGCACAAAAAGAGAAATATTATATGCTTCCACTAATGTGAACTTTGAAAAATGTAAAACAAATGGTTTATAATGTAGAATGTAGGGGAACTAGCAGTAGAGAGCAATTAAGGAAGGGGGAACAATAATCCAAGAAGAACAGATAAGCTATTTAACGTTCTGGGGATGCCCAGAAATGACTATGGTCTGTTAATTTCTGATGGATATAGTAGGAACAAGTTCACAGAAATGTTGCTATATTATGTTACTTTGTTGGGGTAAAGTAGGAACATGTTGGAAGTTAAGCAGTTATCTTAGGTTAGTTGTCTTTTTCTTACTCCCTTGTTATGGTCTCTTTGAAATGTTCTTTTATTGTATGTTTGTTTTCTTTTTAACTTTTTTTTCATACAGTTGATTTAAAAAAGAAGGGAAAGTTAAAAAAAAAAAAAAAAAGAAAAACAAGGAAAAAAAAATATGTAGTGCCCCCTTGAGAAGCCTGTGGAGAATACAGGGGTATTCGCCTACCCCACCTCCATGGTTGCTAACATGACCACAGACATAGGGGACTGGTGGTTTGATGGGTTGAGCCCTCTACCACAGGTTTTACCCTTGGGAAGACGGTTGCTGCAAAGGAGAGGCTAGGCCTCCCTATAATTGTGCCTGACAGCCTCCTCCCGAGTGCCTCTTTGTTGCTCAGATGTGCCCCTCTCTCTCTGGCTAAGCCAACTTGAAAGGTGAAATCACTGCCCTCCCCCCTACGTGGGATCAGACACCCAGGGGAGTGAATCTCCCTGGCAACGTGGAATATGACTCCCGGGGAGGAATGTAGACCCGGCATCGTGGGACGGAGAACATTTTCTTGACCAAAAGGGGGATGTGAAAGGAAATGGAATAAGCTTCATTGGCAGAGAGATTCCAAAACGAGCCGAGAGATCACTCTGGTGGGCACTCTTACGCACACTTTAGACAACCCTTTTTAGGTTCTAAAGAATTGGGGTAGCTGGTGGTGGATACCTGAATCTATCAAACTACAACCCAGAACCCATGAATCTCGAAGACAGTTGTATAAAAATGTAGCTTATGAGGGGTGACAATGGGATTGGGAAAGCCATAAGGACCAAACTCCACTTTGTCTAGTTTATGGATGGATGTGTAGAAAAGTAGGGGAAGGAAACAAACAGACAAAGGTACCCAGTGTTCTTTTTTACTTCAATTGCTCTTTTTCACTCTAATTATTATTCTTGTTATTTTTGTGTGTGTGCTAATGAAGGTGTCAGGGATTGATTTAGGTGATGAATGTACAACTATGTAATGGTACTGTAAACAATCGAAAGTACAATTTGTTTTGTATGACTGCGTGGTATGTGAATATATCTCAATAAAATGATGATTAAAAAAAAAAAAAGAAAGAAAATGTCAGAAGAAATATTCGAAGAAATAGTGGCAGGAAATTTCCCCAATTAAATGAAAGACATGAATATGTACATTCAAGAGTCCCAATGAACCCCAAATAGGATACACCTGAAGAAAACCATGCCTAGACACATAGTCTAACTGTCAAATGCCAAGGAAAAGGAGGGAGTTATAAAAGCTCAAGAGAAAAGCAACATGTTATATACAAGGCAGCCCCAGTAAGACTAATGTCCATTTCTCGTCAGAAACCATGGAGGCAAGAATACAGTTGGTGAAAATATTTAAAGTGCTGAAAGAAAACAATTGCCAACCAAGAATTGTATATCCAGCAAGAATGCCTTTCATTTCATGAAAACATTCCCAGATAAACAAAAGCCAAGAGAGTTAGTCACCATTAAACCTGCCCTACAGGCAATGCTAAATGGAGTTCTTCAGACTAAAAGGACAGGACAAGTAAAGTAACTATATGGATAATTATAAATGCCAGCACAATTGTATTGAACTGCTTGGTATGTAACTCCATTTTTTACTTTCTATAGATTCTAGAATGCAAATTCATAAAAGTAATGATGAATCTATGGTTTGGGACATACCACATATAAAGATACAATCTTTAACTAGTAAAACAAAAATGTGGGGGATTGGAGGAGTATAAGAACAATGTATGTGTATGGATCAGAGACCTAAATATAAGAATCAAGACTGTAAAGCTCCCAGAATAAAACATACAGAAGCATTTTCAGGACCTTATGTTAGGCTACATCATTAGCCAGTAGGGAAATGCAAATTAAAACTCAAATGACATATCATTTCTCATCCACTATAATGGCTACTACTAAAAAAAAAAAAAAAATAATAATAATAATAAACATTGGGCAGGATGTGAGGAAATAGGAACACTCGTTCTTTGTTGGTTGAAGTGTAAAATGGTACAGCTGCTGTGGAAAAATAGTTCGACACAATCCCACTTCTAGGTATATACCCCAAAGAATTGAAAGCAGGAACTCAAATAGATATTTGCACAACGATAGTTATAGCAGCTATGCACAATTGCCAAAAGGTGGAAGCAACCCAAGTGTCCATCAGCAGATGGACGGATAAACAAAATGTTGTTTATACATACAGTGGAATAACATTCATCTGTACAAAGGAATGTAATTCTGATGTGTGTTAATATGGATAAACCTTAAAGACATCTTGTTGAGTGAAATAAGACAGATTCAAATGGGCAGATATTGTATGAACTCACTGATATGAAATAATTAGAATAAGCAAATTCATGAAGCTAAAACCTAGATTACAGGGATTACCAGTGGCCAGGCTGGGGTAGGGAAAGGGGAGTTAATGCTTAGTTGATATATAGTTTCTGTTTGGGGTGATGGAAAAGCTTTGGTAATGGATGGTAGCACACCTTTGAATTATATATTTTAATGTGATTAAAAGGGGAAATTTTAGATTATATATATGCTACTAGAATAAATTTTTTAAAAACTCTTGAGACTATACAACACAAACAGTGAACCCTGATGTAATCTATGGACTATAGTTAACAGTATTGTTTTTATCAATTTTAACAAAGGTACCACACCAATGCAGTGTTAATAGGGAAAACTGAGTGGGGTGAGGGGAGTGGTATATGGGAACTCTGTGTTTTCTGTATGCTTTTTCTGTAAATCTACAACTTGTCTAATAAAAAAAAATAGCTTTTAACAAAAGATAATAGTGATGGGTGATTAATTGAAGCAAAAACTCTTTAATATTACTAAATCATAATGATATATTGTCAAACATGTATTAAATACTTCTAAAAGATAATGTTAATGCAGTAGTTGAGTTGAACTTAGTACCAAAGAGAACTTGGATGAGGTCCTCATCTCTTTATACCCTAGTTTCCTCATATATAATAGTAATAGTTTCAACTTCACAGGATTGTAGTGGATATAAATTTGATTTTGTTGTGTGTGTGTGCACATACACACAGAGCCTTAACACAGTGCTTAACACACTATTATAACTAACAATCAATAATGTACTTATTAAAATATGTAATTTATAATTATGACATACCCAATTTGGTGCTTAAAGTATTTTTGCTACTAATCAACAGGAATTTGCACACTAACCTTCTTGATGTAACAGGTATGACCTCATCCTGATGCTAGTTATGGTGGAATGAAGGCTATTCTTAAAATAAACCAGTAACTTTTTTTCTTAAATAGATATATTTTAGTTGATTAGGTTGTGTTATGATGAAAAAATAAAATTAAGCTGTAAATAATGCAAAAATAGCTTCTGCTTGGCTTGAACTGTATGTTATTTTTTTGCAGATTTATAATTCAGAGTACTTAAATATTTTAGCAAGTATTTTTACATATTGTATCTCATTTAATCTTCCTAATGAAGTAGGAAAGGTAGATAGCATTAGACTGGTTTTAGACTTAAGGAAATCGGGGCTTAGAGGGATGACTGTCCAGTCACGTAGCAAATGGCCGTCAACACTTGCTTCTGAGAGCCAGATTTTTTTGGCTCCAAGTCACGTGCTCATTTCTTCTCATTCTGCCTCTACCTGTTGTAATCATCAGTCACTGGCTTCAAAACTTAGGGACTTTAGGTATTTAGACACATGCTCCTGGATTTTAGTTAGCTGTCCTAGTTACTGGAAAGCAGAACTTATCAAATATTGTAAACTCCTTGTTATCCAATATCCAATAGCAGATTTCTAACTTGTACTATGGATGCATTTATATTTCAGTGAAATTTAATTTCTAAGGTACCGATCATAAGTCAGTATAAGTAGGATTTGATAATACCTTCTGAAACAATATTTTTTTTAAAAAATCAAATTATTGTTGCTTTCATTTTACTGCTGTATCTTATTTTAGTGTAATTCTTTAAAATTTTATAAATCCATTTATGGACCTATATTCTCTATTAAACTCACTAGTAAATTTTAAAAAAAAAAGCTTCCAGCACTTGAAAAATGTCATGAGATGTTTTGGGATCACACAAGGCCTTTGAATGTGTACACTTGAAAGGCTTCAATTTAGCAAAGAGAAAAAGAGAACACTGAAAAGGTGAAAGCATAAGTGGTTACAAAAATCCAATTGGTTACTTCCAGGGGTACTGTCTGTGAGTAGTGGGCTTTTCTCAGAAACTTTCTTTCTCCCTCTTCAAAACAAGGTTAGAAAGATGCATCTTCTCTCTCAATGTGTTGAGACAGTTCAGCAAATAGAAGACTAATTGTGGGAAGATGGAACTGTGAGATAATGTCACATTCAGAAGAGGCCCCCACTGGCCATGAAATGGGAGGGTTCAGTGTGCGGTAACTGAGCCACATGAACAAGGTGCAGAAAGAAGAGATGGCCAGTGTCATTTACCATGCTGCCAGGTGACCAAGGGTGAAGCCCCTTAAAGCTTTGCTACTCAGAGGGTGGTCTCCCACTCTGCAGCATCAGACATTACCTGATCCCTTATTAGAAATACAGAATTTCAGGCCCCATCCCAGATGTACTGAATCAGAGCCTGCACTTGAAAGGGATTCCCGGGTGACTTGTGCACACATTAAAGTGTGAGAAGCCCTGCCTTAGAACAGTGGTTCTTAAAGTGTGGGCCTCAGCAGCAGCGGCATCACCTGCGAACTTGTTAGAAATGCAGAGTTGTGGGTTGCATTCCATTCTGCTGACCCAGAAATGCTGAGGGTTGGGCCCAAGAAACTGGCTCAGCAAGCTGCCCAGGTGGTTCCTATGCACTTAAATTTGAGACCCACTGCCTTAGAGGAAGGTCTCCAGAACTATCACAGACAGGCAGATGGCCAAGGAGAAAGGCTGTCCATTGCCGTTAGTGGAGGCGTCACAAACAGAAGTATGAGGAAAGCCAGCCCAGCCCGTGGTAGGCGGGACACCAGTGCTCAAATCCAGAGAACCCTGCCATGATATATGGGCACTGAGACGAGGACCAGAGGAGATCTCAATCACTGGATGCATAAAATGAGACCAAGTCAGAGACCCAAATTTGTCATCTGACAAATTTTTCATTTAGTTTTTCCATTTAGGGCAGTGATTTTCAGTTCTGTCTTCACAGAACTTTCTGTGCCTCACCCCTGGAAATGCTGGGGATCTGGAGTGGGCCCCCAAATAGGCATGTTTTAAAAGGCTCCACAGAAAGCTCTAAAGAACAGCCAGACTTGGACACTTCACCTTAGGGAGAATGTATTAGTGATTAAATGAAACATAGCCTTCAATGCAGAATGTTATTTACTCTCCGGTGTTCTAAAGAGTCTATGTAATGGGCTCTGGGGTGGCTGTTTAGTAAGCCAAACAGCCTATAGGACTGTTTTTGGTCTTTTCAGTTAACTCTTTTATTTCCAAAAGTTCAAACAATCCCTTCCTGGGCTACAGAGGACCTTGAAACATAGTAGATCCACTCAGCAATCTGGTCACAGTTCACCGAGGGCACAGACTATCCTTAACTGAGGCAGCCTGGTCAGCAGTTACCCAGACACGCCTCACACAACTGTCACTGGGCATGGCCATTCATTCGGTGTGTGTGCATTAAAACTTCGCCCAAAGAAATTTACATGCACAATTGTGAAATAACTTGTTTCTTGTATAAAGGAATTTGCAGTTGTTGGCTAAGCAGTCATTTTGTTCCTCATTCAATCATTCTGGCCAGTGAAAAGAATATCTTCACTCTTTTTAAAAAATGGAGCAGCCATGGGCTGTAGTTAATAGTACAATTATATAAATATTCTTCATCAGTTGTAACAAACGTGCCACACTAATGCAGGGTGCTAGTAATATGGTAGTTTATGTAAATTCTGTATTTTGTGCATGATCTACAATTTTTTTGACAAAAAAAAAGAGTGAAAAAAAGTGGAATGGGTTTAGTAGTCAATTCCACCTAGAAATGTACAAAATAAAAACACTGAATAAATTATGGTATTGAGAATGTGGCCATTACGCTTACCATAGGGCCATACACATTGATGATTATGGCTTATCACTGGTGGGCTTAGGTGGGGGTTTAGCCTGGGGAAAGTCTAGAAGGGGAAGTGTTACTCCCCAGGGCTTTCCATACTTCTGGGTTTGAGAGAGCTGGGATCCGAGTGTGTCTCTGCCCACCACGCTCCCTTTCCCTTACTTCTCCTTATTCCCCATCACCTTTATCCCTGTGCCTGCCTTGCTCCTCATTCTCTTATGAAACCACATAAACATCCAGGTATCGGATGGGCAGACTCAGGATTGTGATGGTGGCCAGGGTGGACGTCTTGTTCCTGTTTCGCTGGCTCCAGTTTAGGACTTCCTGAGAACAGAAACTGCAGAATGTTGAATCATTGCCACAATCTATATCAGGCAGATAGCCGTGCTATTATCTGTTTGCTTTTAAAAGGTAGTATTTAATTGTGAATGGTTAGACGATCCTAAATATAGTTTAAGGTTAATATTTTCTCTGTCAAAGAAGGCAGTCTGCTGATCACCCTTTGAGCAAAGTTATATGAATACTAAATTTAGAGGATATTGATTGTAAACACTAAATAAAAGAAGATATTTAATTTTAAAACATTTTATATATAAATATAAAACCTATCAAATATGTTTATGTTTCAATTAGAATTATTAATAAATCCATTGATAAATTAGTATATGAAAATAATAATCTTACTAATCCAAAAAAATTTATCTTAAATCACAAAAAGAATAAATACAAATTGCTTAGAAATAACAAACTGATTTGAAGAGATGTCTAAAATGATACTAGCAATCAACTCCAAATTAGTTATGTAATTGACCTATTTCTTGGTCCTTGAGTCTTCTTGTGAGCTGCTCAATGAACAGAAAACACCTTCGGATTTCTACACGGACGACCTCCCAGGCACAGTGGCTGTATTTTTGATCTTCCAAATAGTCATGAATTCCTTGGAAATACTTCTTTATTTCAAGTCTGGTATTCTTTCTTTGCAAGGATGAATGGCCCTCCTTTCTGATTTCCTGCTCCAGGCACATCTCTGTCTTCTCCATTTGCTGATAAAGTGCACTTAGGAATCTTTCTAAGCTGCTTTCATCCCAAGAAGATTGGGAGACATTCAGGTTGAAAGCATTGAAGATCTGCTGCTGCATTTCTTGGATGACAACGAGAGCACTTTCCTTTCGAAACTCATCAGCTTTTGAAACCTGGAGGAATTTGAAGTTGTTCCTATCCTTTAAACATCCCAGAGGAAATTTGCCTCCTAGGTTTTCTAAATGTTGTAAAATCTCCCGGTTGCTGCTGCTCCTTTGAAAGTGACAGTCCAGAGAGCAGGCGGTCGTGGAGAGAAGTAGCAGGAAAGAGCAGTCCATCAAGCTCAAGCTGGTCATGGTGAGCCCTTGATGCTGCTGCTCCTTTCAGGGAGAGCTTGGATCTGGGTTGCCTCTGCTTGCACAGATTCCTCATCTCTGAGTTTATATATCTGTAGGAGCTTTATTCTTTCATGCAATTTCAGAATTCCCTGCTTTCTCATTGTCTTTTCTACTTTCCATTGGTTATTTTTCAATAATAAACAAAAATTGCATGGCATCATTGGACAGTGATGTACACATTCAATTTCTGAATTGTGGTGGATGCAACTTATCTCCTATGAAATATCAACAATCAGCTAAATGCAAACAGAACTGTAAATGTTCTTGCTTTGATCTAAATGTTCCATGCATAGACTCTGATGACTTTCCTTCATCTAGGTATGTTGCTTGTCCTTGTGTGAATCCCAAGGATGACACTTTCTGGGTGAAATGCTTGATTAGATATTTGATACAATTTTCAAGGCTTTGTTTTAGCTAATTGTGTTTTATCACAAACATGCATTTTGATATCTTCCTAACATGATTATGTACACTGAGATTTTTGTTAAGTTCTTTTTTTCCATTCAAAATCAGACCAAAGTATAAAAGAAGTCCTCAAATGGAATCTAAATTGTAGAGTGTGTGAAGCTTGCTTTGGCCTCCTTCTGTCTTCCCATTTAGTGATGCTCACCTTATGCCCATTCAGAGTATCCTCTTTTCCTCCCCAAGCATTAGAACAGAGTGATGATGAGCCCCCATTCTGGATCTAGGCTGCCTTGGCTTGGAGCTCAGTTTTATTCCCTACAACCTCAGGCAGGTTATGCACCTCCTCTGGCCTCAGTGTCCCTGTATTGGAGATAGTAATGATTCTTACTTCACTGATTTTTGTGAGGATTCAATAATCCATTCAGTGTGCCTAGCACACTGTCAGCATGCAATGAATATTAGCTACTCTTATTAATAAGTATCCTATATGGGCCTATTCTTGGCTGGCTGCTATGATCCTTCATGTGCTGTGAATTAATAAAGACTCAAGCTGTTAACATTCCTCATTACTCCTAATTTTATGGAGGATTGACCACGTGTCAGACACTATGTTAAGTACTAGGGATATCCAAAACAAAGAAAAGAAATAGAAACTGCCTTCATGATGCTAATGTCTAGACATTATGGAAAGGTAGTTCTAGTAAAGTGTGATAAGAGCTATAATATATAGTGTGATGAGTTAAAATAAAAATTTACAGAAAATTCAAGAATAGATGAGTCATTGGGATAGGAGATGGGGTGGTGAAGAGCCATGGATACCCTTGGGGGGTAGTTTGTATTACAGACAATGAGTTGGAAAATGTTGTCCAGGTAAAGAGAAGAGCATTAGCAAAAGCAAGGAATGGTGAGAGGTCCACAAGCCAAACTGAGGGTGGATAGTGCTCAGTGTCTAGAGATAAATCCAGAAATAATTGCATGTTAATAGGGAATTCTTGAAGGTAGGAAACCTTTCTGGTTCAAAAGAGTGACTCCAGTGGAAGAATTTCCAGTTCTATAAGAGTAAACTGAAGAAATATTTTGAGGCATGGGGCTTGCTTTGGTGCCTCTCATGTCACACTATACAGGCAGCCACTTAATGGTCAGTGGTGTAATTGTTGAGTTCTGTCCTGTCTAGATGGATTGAAATATTGGTCCTGTCTATTGTTTTAGTTTGCTGAAGCTGATGAAATGCAATATACCAGAAATGGGGTGGCTTTTACAATGCGGATTTATTAACTTGCAAGTTTACAATTCTAAGGCTGTGAAAATATCCAAATTAAGGCATCAACAGGACAATACCTTCTCCCCAAAGACTGGTTACCAGTGAGCTTGGGCTCCTCTGCTAGATAGCAAGGCAAGTGGCAATGTCTGCTGGTTTTCTCTCCTGGGTTTCATTGCTTCCTGCTTCTGGCTTCAGTGGCTTCTCCTTTGAGTTTCTGAGTGTTTCTCTCTTTCAGCTTCTGTCTCTCTTAGCTTGTGTGTGTCCTTCTCTCTAAACTTCTATTGGCCTTTTTTCCTATCTTTTATCCTCTTATAAAGTACTCCAGTAAAAGGATTGAGACCCACCTTGAATGGTGTAGGTCACATCTCAATTGAAATAACCTAATCAAAAGGTCCCACCTACAATAGGTCTACACCCACAGGAATGGATTAAAAGAACATGATCTTGGCACAGACACCTGCAGGGACTTCTGGGAAGATGGCAGAATAGGATAGGCAGAGCTCACTACTCTACCATGGAATAACTAGAGTAAAGGTAGAATATGACTGGGACTGCAGTTCCAGAGTTCAGGTGACCACAGAAGGACCTCTGCATTATGTAGGGAAGACTTGGATAAAAAAGCAGAGACACTATTACTGGGCACTGGGAGGGAGTGTGCTCAATCATGACCACCCCTGGGGCCTGCCACTGTGTGCTGGCCAGATCAGGTGCTAGAGTAGTGGTGAACTCCTGCACTCCCACATTGGCTGCCAGCTGGGGAGGTCATCCCTCTCAGTTCTGCAGCCTAGAGTTGCCGCTTGGGACCCCAGGAGCCAGCAGACTTGTTTTATCCACACACAGAGACCTTGCTGTGGTGCCCAGTGCCTACACTCCATCCCTGAGGCAGGCCACTGCAGGTACCTGGTTTGGGGGGGATAAGCGGGGACCTCACCCTGGGAGGAAAGGGCGACGCAGAGCAGAGTCTATCTGACAGTTGGCTAGTGAGAGAGACACTCTGGGTCCTGCTGCCTCCACTCTTTCTCCACAGAGGCCCAGAGCACTCACGGCATGCATGGATGGAGAGGCGGGGACAAGGCAGGGAGCCATGTTTCAGTGCCAGGAGCTCTTTCCCCACCACAGAGGCCTGTGGGCACACATCAGCCTGGGCCACCTGCTGGCTGGAGAGGTTGAATCTCTCAGTTCTGCAGCCCGAGGTCTTTCCACACAGGAGCTTGGGAATCACCAGACCTGTTGTGCCCACAAGTGGGGTTTCAATTGAGGTGCGCAGTGCCCACCCCACCCCTGCTGTCGGCGGTGTCCAGCACACACAGAGACCTGCAGCCTTGACTGGGTTGTTGCCTGGTTGGGTCCCTGCCTAGCAGGAGGCCACAGTCAAGGAGGGGGGGAGTTGTGGAGAAGAGGTGACCCAGGAGCGCCGTCTACTCAGAAGACAGGGGAAGTGCAGTCTCAGAAGCTACTTTTTTACCCAGCCTTTAGTAGACTTCTGAAAAGGGTTGAATCCCCCACATGAGGCCCCACCCTGGTTTGACTGGGAATTACTGACAAACCAAGTGCCAAAGGAGACCTTCAATGCAGGCCCAAGCAACAACAAAATCTTAGATGAAAAGGAAAAGCAGCTTTCAAAATAACGTTATGGAGATAATCAAATGCCAAGAAACCAGCAAAACATCAAAAGCACAGGAAGAAGCAAGAATATATGGCCAAGCCAAATGACCAAATTAAAAAGCCAAAGGAGACACAGAATTTGGAACAACTAATTAAAGAAGATGTTCAAACAAATCTCCTAAATAACTTCAGTGAGTTGGCTAAAGAGGTAAAGAATATCAAGAATATATTAGAAGAGCATAAAGAAGAATTTAAAAGAATAAATAGAAAAATAGCAGATCTTAGGGAAATGAAAGATATTGTAGATCAAGTTAAAAATATACTAGAGACACAGCAGCAGATTTGAAGAGGCAGAAGAAGGAATAAGCAAATTATAGGATAGAACAGCTGAATTTGAGCACACAAAAGAACAAATGATGAAAGAGACGGAAAACTTTGAATTGGATCTCAGGGAAATGATTGACAACATCATGCACACAAATATAAGAATCACTGATGTCCCAGAAGGAGAAGAGTAAAGGGCTAGGAAGATTATTTGAGGAAATAATTGGGGAAAACTTCCTAACCCTTATAAAAGACATAAATATGCAAATCAAAGAAGTCTATTGAACTCCTAATACAGTAAATCCAAATAGACACACTCCAAGGCACATACCAATCAAACTGTCAAATGCTGAAGAGAAGGAGAGAGTCCTGAAAGCAGCAAAAGAAAAGCAAATCACCACATACAAGGCAAGCCACATAAGACTAAGCACTGACTAATCACTGGGCACCATGGAGGCAAGAAGGCAGTGGTACAGTATATTTAAGATTCTGAAAGAGAAAATTGCCAGTCAAGAATTCTTTATCCAGCAAAGCTGTCCTTCAAAAGTGAGGGAGAGTTTAAATTTTTCTCAGATAAACAAATGCTGGGAGAATTTAACAAGACACCTGCCCTAAAAGAAATACTAAAGGGAGTTCCGTTGGCTGAAAAAGAAAGACAGGAGAGAGAGGTTTGGAGGAGGGTACAGAATTAAAGAGTATTAGTAAGGGTAACTTAAAGGGTAAAAAGAGAGAGAAAAAAAATAGATCTGACAAATAAAAACCAAAGGATAAGATGGTTGAATTAAGAATTCCCTTTACAGTAATAAATCTGAATGTTAATGGATTAAACTTCCCAGTCAAAAGACACAGATTTGCAGAATGAATTAAAAAATATGATCCTCTATATGCTGTTTACAAGAACTCATCTTAGACCCAAAGATACAAATAGGTTGAAAGTTAAAGGATGGAAAAAGATATTCCACACAAGTAGTAACCAAAAGAAAGCTGAGGTAGCTGTACTAATATCAGACAAAATAGACTTTAAATGCAAAGATGTCATAAGAAACAAGGAAGGGCACTATATAATAATAAAAGGTGTTATTCACCAAGAGGAAGTAACAATCATAAATGTCTATGCACCTAATCAAGGTGCTTCAAAGCACATGAGGCAAACACTGGCAAAACTGAAGGGAGCAACAGATGTTTCTGCAATAGTAGTGGGAGACTTCAACACACCACTTTCTTCAATAGATAGAACAGACAGACAGAGGATCAATAAGGAAATAGAGAACCTAAACAATATGATAAATGAATTAGACCTAATAGAAATATATAGATTGTGGCACCCCAAAACTCTAGGATATACATTTTTCTCATGTGCTCATTGAACATTCTCCAGGATAGATTATATGCTAGGGCACAAAACAGGTCTTAATAAATTTAAAAAGATTGAAGTTGTTCAAAGCACTTTCTCTGATTATAATGAAATGAAGCTGGAAATCAATAATCACCAAAGAACTGAAACATTCACAAATGTATGGAGTTTAAACAACACATTCTTAAACAATCAGTGGGTCAAAGAAGAAATTGCAAGAGAAATCAGTAAATATCTGGGAGACAAATGAAAATGAGAATACAACGTATCCAAACCTATGGGATGCAACAAAGGCAGTGTTGAGAGGGAAATATATAGCTCTAAACACCTACATTAAAAGGAAAGAAAGAGATAAAACCAAAGATGTAACTGAAAAACTGAAGAAAATGGAGAAAGAACAGAAAACTAATCCTAAAGCAAGTAGAAGAAAAAAAATAATAAAGATTGAAGTGGAAATAAATGAATTGGAGAACAAAAAGCAATAGAGAGAATCAATAAAACACAAAGTTAGTTCTGGGAGAATTTCAACAGGACTGGCAAACCCTTACTAGATTGACAAAAAAAGAGAGAGGATGGAAATAAATAAAATCAGAAATGGGAGGGGGGACATTACTACTGGCCCCACAGAAATAAAAGAGATAATGAGAGGATACTGTGAACAACTGTATGCCAACAAACTAGACAACTTAGATGAAATGGACAATTTCCTAGAAACACATGAAAAACCTCTACTGACTCGAGAAGAAACAGAAGACCTCAGCAAACCAGTCATAAGTAAAGAGTCGGTCATCAAAAACCTCCCTACAAAGAAAAGCCCAGGGCAAGATGGCTTCACAGGGGAATTTTTCAAACATTCCAAGAAGAACTAAAATTCCTCCTCAAACTTTTCAGAAAAATTGGAAGAAAATGGAACACTGCGTAACTCATTATATGAAGCTAACATCACTCTAAAACCAAAACCCAATAAAAGTACTACCAGAAAGGAAAACTACAGACCAGTCTCCCTAATGACTATAGATGCAAAAATTCTCAACAAAATACTTGCAAATTGAATCCAACAGTACATTAAAATAATTTTATACCACAGTCAAGTGGGGTTTATTCCAGGTATGCAAGGCTGGTTCAACACAAGAAAATCAATTAATGTAATACAACACATTAACAAATTGAAAGGGAAAATCACATGATCATCTTGATTGATGCCGAAAAGGCATTTGACAAAATTCAACATCTTTGCTTGGTAAAAACACTTCAAACGGTAGGAATCGAAGGAAGCTTCCTCAATATGATAAAGACCATATAAGAAAAACCCACAGCAAATATTGTACTCAATGGTAAAAGACTAAAAGCCTTCCCCCTAAGATCAGGAATGAGTCAAGGATGCCCACTGTCACCACTGTTATTCAACATTGTGCTAGAAGTTCTAGCTAGAACAATAAGACAAGTAAAAGAAATAAAAGGCATCCAAATTGGAAAGGAAGTTGTAAAACTCTTGTTATTTGCAGATGACATGATCCTATATTTGAACAATCCTGACCTGAGAAATATGCAACAAAGCTACTTGAGCTAATAAACAAATTCAGCAAAGTGGCAGGATACAAGATTAATGCAAAAAATCCAATAGTGTCTCTGTACACTAGTAATGAGATGACCAGGGAGGCAAATAAAAAAATTCCACTCACAATAGCAACTAAAAAGAATCAAGTATCTAGGAATAAACTTAACCAGTGTTGAGAGGGAAATTTATAGCTCTAAATTCCTAGTTAAAAAGGAAGAAAGAAATAAAACCAAAAAAAAGGAAGAAAGAGATAAAACCAAAAACATAGGGAAACATCTTCAAGACCTTTCTGTGTAAAGGACCTGTACACAGAAAACTACAAAACATGACTTTAAAAGAAATCAAAGAAGATCTAAATAGGTGGAAAGGCATTCCATGTTTATAGATAGGAAGGCTAAATGTTGTCTAGTGTCAGTTCTACCAAAATTGATCTACAGATTCAATGCAATACCAATGAAAATTCCAACAACTTACTTTACAGACTTGGAAAAGTTATCAAATTTATTTGGAAGGGAAAGGGGCCTCGAATAGCCAAAAACATCCTAAAAAAAAGAATGAAGTAGGAGGACTTACATTTCCTGACTTTAAAGCTTATTAGAAAGCCATAGTGGACATAACAGCATGGTATTGGTACAAAGATAGACATATTGATCAATGGACTCAAATTGAGTGTTCAGAAATAGACCCTTATATCTGTGGTCATTTGATTTTTGACAAGGCCCCAAATCCACTGAACTGGGACAGAATAGTCTTTTCAATAAATGGGACTGGGAGAACTAAATATCCAATTCCAAAGGAATGAAAGAGGACCCCTATCTCCACCCTATGCAAAAATTAACTCAAAGTGGATCAAAGACTTAATTATAAGAGCCAGTACCATAAAACTCCTAAAAGAAAATATAAGGAAACATCTTCAAGACCTAGTGAAAGTTTGAATAGGAAGTAAGATCTGGTTGGTTTGTACAGGATAGTATAGAGCCCTAATACATCCCAAAGCAATTTGGGCAGAGAATAAAAATGTATTTGCAAAGCACCCTTGAAGGACTGGGGGAAAATGTGGAAATATTAAACCCCCACCTGGGGAATTAATGAAATTCTCACAAGCATTGGGGGCTACCAGTTGGGAAAGCCAAGCCCTCGATCTTGGGGCTTGCCCTTATAAAGCTTGTTGCTGCAAAGGAGGTGCTAAGCCTACTTATAATTGTGCCTAAGAGTCATGCCCGGAGAACCTCTTTTATTGCTCAGATGTGGCCTGTCTCTCTAAGCCAACTCTGCAGGTAAAGTCACTGCTCTCTCCCCTATGTGGAACTTGATTCCCAGGGGTATAAATCTCCCTGGCAATGTGGGACATGACTCCTGGGGATAAGCCTGGACCTGGATTGAGAAAGCATTCTTGATCAAAAGGGGGAAGAGAAATGGAAAAAAATAGTTTCAGTGGCCGAGAGATTTCAAATGGAATCAAGAGGTCATTCTGGAGGTTATTCTAATGCATCATATAGATATCCCTTTTTAGTTTTTAGTGTATTGGGATAGCTAGAAGGAAATACCTGAAGCTTTGAACTGCAACCCAGTAGCTTTGATTTTTGAAGATAATTGTATGACTATATAGCTTGTATGGTGTGACCATGTAATTGTGAAAGCCTTGTGGCCCAGACTCCCTTTATCCAGTGTACGGACAGATGAGTAGAAAAATGGGGACAAAAATTAAATAAATATTGGGGTGTGTGTGGAGGGATGGGATGTTTTGGTTTTTTTTTAACTTGTATTTTTATTCTTATTTTTATTTATTTTGGTGTAATGAAAATGTTCCATAATTGATTGTGGTGATGAATGAACAACTATGATGTTACTGTGAACAATTGATCATATACTGTGGATGATTGTATGGTGTATGAATATATTTCAATAAATCTGAATAAAAAAAAACCTAGTGAAAGGAAGTAGTTTCCTAGACATTGCACCCAAAGCAGAAGCAACAAAAGAAAAAATAAATAAACAGGAACTCCTGAAGATTGAACACTTCTGTGCATAAGAGGACTTTGTCAAAAGGGTGAAGAGGCAGCCAACTCGATTGGAGAAAATATTGTAACCATATATCTGATAAGTGTTTTATATCCAGTATATATAAAGAAATCCTACAACTCAGCAATAAAAGGACAAACAACCCAATTATAAAATGGGCAAAAATTATGAACAGACATTTTTCCAGAGAGGAAATACAAATGGCTAAAAAGCACATGAAAAGATGTTCATCTTCATTATCTATTAGAGCAATGCAAATCAAAACCACAATGAGGTAATACCTCATACACACTAGAATAGCTATTATTTCAAAAATGGAAAATCACAAAGAAATAGGAATTGTTGTACATTGTTTGTTGGAATGTAAAATGATGCAGTCACTGTGTAAAACAGTTTTGGGGCTCCTCAAAAAGTTAAATATAGAATTACAATATGACCTGGCCATCTCATTTCTAGGTATATACCCCAAAGAATTGAAAGCAGGGACTTGCACAGGTATTTGTGCATGAATGTTTATAGCAGTGTTATTCACAGTAGTCAAAAGGTAGATGCAACCCAAATGTCTGTCAGCAGATGAATGGATAAACAAAATGTGGTATATACATACAGTGGAATAATATTCGGTCTTAAAAAGGTATGAAGTTCTGGTACATGACACATGGCACAATATTGTGAGTGTAATTAATGCCACTGAATTGTATACTTAAAAATTGTTAAAATGGCAAATTTTATGTTATATATATGTTACTACAATAATATTTTTAAAACATTTCTTCTTTGAAATCCTATGTTTTGTAATTTATTTAACTGGGGCAGATGACGGTTGAAGGCAAGAGCTGATGAACGAGGACCATTAACTAGGAATAAGCAAGGATTGGGGGCAGAACGCTAACATTTATTTGGAACCAATTATGTGCAGGCCCTGTGCTAGGTGATGTTACTGTGTGTAAGGGGCCATAGCTTTCTGAAGGTGAGGCCAATTAAATGAATTAAGGCCAATTAAATGAATAGAATTTAACATCTTATAATGTTAAAGATAATTGTCATATTTGCATAGTGTTTTTATATACATTATCTTACTACAGACTCAGTACAAACCTGTGGGGTAGTTATATGATCCTCATTTTAAGGTGAGGAAAGTGAATCTCAGAAAGGTTAACAAATGTACCTAGGACCACTCAACAGGCAGAGCCAATGTTATTGGATAATGGCTGCAAGGTAAGGAGGACTACGCTCTAAACTGGAGTTGACAAAGACATTTCATTCCTCATCAGTTGGTATCTGTCTCCTGGACTGAAAAGGTTCTGAGGCTTCATCCAGGCTAGGTGGGTAGAGTGCAGGAATCAGCTAACAGCACCTGCCGTGGGATCAGAAGATGGTGCATTGCCATCCCATGTAAATATTAAGATATTTTATGTATGTGCCTTGTTGACCTGAGTATGGTGGAAGCAGAACTTAAGTCTTTTGTGGATGCAGGGTGACTAAACAAGAAAGATGACCACAAGCAGACCATGGAAGAGGCTGGGAAGAATGACAAAATGCTTTCTATAGGTTAATACTGTTTTTGTAACCTGGTATTGTAAATGTATTTTTAAAGCAAAACCACCAGCACCACCCCCTTTTTTCAAGCATGGAAAGACAGAATAATTTGTGAAACTGACAAACTAGGGATAGAGCTTTTCAATTGAACTGTTATTTTGAAAAGACCCATGACCTTCCAAGGCTCATGTTTATAAAAGAGGCACCTGAGAGAGTAAGATGGCCACATCCTTCACAGTGGTTGTGAGAAGGTCACAAATGTAAATAGAACACCATTACCTCAAATAGGAAATGGCATCAAGATCTTAAACTAAGCAATCCTAACAGCAGGGCAAGTCAGCACCTGCTTCACCATGAATGAAAAGGGGGAACCACCATCTCTTTGTATTTTGCAGTCTGCCCTAGAGTTTAATGTGGTCTATGTGCTTGGCTGCACTGCAGATCGTTTGCTTAGCTAGCAGTGGAAAACCACTTCCCCTCTCTGTGACTCTGAAAATGACAACCACATGTTGTTCCAGTCTTCTTTCTCAGTTTTATTTTCCAGGCCTAAGCTTATGATTGCCCTCTGGGTTTCCATAATGGCAAGGGAATGTTTTCAATTGAAACTAGAGTTGCTGCCAAAAGGAAAGAACATGAAGACATGATTCTTCATCACATAGTTGGTAAATCCCCTGCTCTCCATTTGAAATTCAGAATTTGTGGGTTAGATTACTGCTTAAAACACACACATGCCCAACTGTGTTTATCTAAAATCATGGCAATCTTTGCATGAGCTTCGGTATTAAAACTGTTTAACATCAAATTTATTGAGGAAGACTATTGAAGGAAAATGGATAGAGTCTACTGAAATGAACATTTTAATTAAATCATTGTTAACAACTATTGTGAAATGAAGAACTGATTTCATTCTACGTTAAGGTTGCTGTTAAACATTTTAAACTCAATTATTACTGATGATGAGAAAAGATGACCCTCAAGTTCTTGAGTGTTAAGGATTCCTTTGATGGTAACTAGGAAACTCCGTCCTTTTTTCCCATCAATTTCCTTATTCCTGCTTATCACCATCATGAAAATCTGTTTGTATTTAACATAATGGAGACATGAAGATGCCTGCTAATGTTAACTTTTCAGTTTTCCTCTTTCCAGTCTTATATAGTTTCTGACTACTGTGTTGAGAAGTCAATATATACATTACATATAATGTAAAATTTGCCATTTTAACCATTTTAAATGTGCAATTCAATGACATTAATTACATTCAAAAATTAATTGAATGTAATTAATTGTTGTGCTGCCATCACCTCCATCCAACAGCAAATTGTTTTCATCATCTCAAACAGAAACTCTGCACCCATTAAACATTAACTCCACATTCCCCCTTTCCCCAGCCTCTGGTAACCTATAATCTACTTTCTGTCTCTATGAATTTGTTATTCTAGATATTTCCTTTGAAATCATGCAACATTTGTCCTATTGTGCTAGTTTATTTCACTTACCATGTTTCATTGTTCAGTCATGTTGTAGCATGTATCAGAACTTCATAGAAATTGCCTTTTCAACAAACAGAAAAAGTTCTTTACTTTCAATTATAATCTTAAAGAGAGATAGCAAGAAAATAAAATGTAAAATTCTTTCATGATAGAGCTAAAATTCACACAGGCCCAACCCTCTGAAATCCACTGGGCCCCTAAGCAGTCCTGTAAAATGATTTGCCAAAACTAGCTAGTGACAGAGAAGGTACAAGTATTCCAGCCTCCTAAATCCCAATCCAGTGTATTTTCCATGAGTGATAAAAATTTATGAGTGGATAATTATGCTTTAAAAATTACACTGATTTATAAAGTATTCCCATTATGTGATTCTCAGAAGTTAAATTGTCTGAGGCTTATACCCATATCAAAGCAGAGTTTATTTTCCTGTTATCAGTAATTTAGTTATCAGGGACACTGTGTAATATATGGAATATCAGGATACAACTGGGGCAAAAGACTCATTAGGATTGTGATAAGATTGGAGACAGTATTTTTTGGACTTCAAAATTGAGGTCACTTTATTATTATTTAATGATTGTAAAAATATTACCTGTTCATTGTTAAGTATTCAAAAGACCTTCAAAAAGTACAAAGAAGAAAAAAAGTCCATTCATAATTCTATCACTCAGAGATACTCACTTTACTATTTTAGTGTACATATTTCTAAATTTTATGCATGTATGCATGCACTTTCTCACAAAAATGGGATTATATTTTGCATACAGTTTTAAAATATGTCTGTCACTTAAAAATATATTGGCTATGGAATACATTCTAAGTCAATACATAGAGATCTAACAATCATTTTTTGCGGGTTGCTGGTGCTGAGCTCCAACTTGGCGGGCCGGGGCCAGGGAACCTGGTCAGCCCCTGGGGGAGGCGATGGGCATGGGCAGTAGCGCCCTCCACAGCCCCCCCCCAGGGAACCTGGCCAGCCCCTGGAGAGGGTAGTGGGCATGGGCAGTAATACCCTCCACGGCCCCCCGGGCCTGAGAAAGTGGAGCCGGCTACAGGCCCCATCTCCCTCACCCAAAATACAACCGTTAGAGGAAGCTTGCCAGAGAAAACCGCCCCCTTTATCTTGCCCGCACACTCCCCGTTGCCAGAGCAACTCCCGCCACCGCCAGTGCGCATACACCGTTGCCAGAGCAACTCCCGCCCTTTTCAAACGACCTCCCCGCCCTCTCAGAACCAATCCTAGCCTTTATCCCCTCAGCATTGCCATGTAAGGACCCCACACCCCGAACACCGACCCCGCCCTCTATGCCACCCTATATAACTTGTGCTCACCCCTGAATAAAGGCTTTTTTGTTCTACTACCTTGAAAAGAGAGTGTCTCGCGTCCCTCTCTCGCCGCCCTCCACACCTTGCACGCCTCCGCCGGGGACTCGGCCAAGTCCCCCGCCTCACCTTCGCCTCCGGGAAGAGCTGCCACCGGTACCCCTCAAGCAACGCTGAGCGCAGAGGGTTCCGTGGCTGCCCGCCCCTAGCTGCGACCGCAATTTTTAATGTCTGTAATTCCATTTTATTCATTTAATCAATCTTCTATAGTTAGAAATTTATATTTCACTCCCAAATTTTGGATATTACAAAGTCTGAACCGTAGACATCTTTGCATAAAGACCTTTTCAAAATGTGTCTAACTATTTACTTAGGATAAATTCCTAGAAACAGAATTGCTTAATCAAAGGGAATACAAGCACACAGTTAAGGCTTTTGGTAGTTATTTTCTGTTGTTCTTCAATATCATACCAGTTGCTAAATATTTGAATATCACACTTGAATGTTATATTATTTTGCATTCAATACCTGCTTCTTTTACAAAAGTTGTATATTTTTATTTATTATTTTTAAAACACAGAATCAGTGACTATTGATTTCTTGTCAAGGCTAATGGGTGGCGTTTCACATTCATAGCACATACTGCAAATAGTTTTCCACGTACTACTGAAAAAATTTATTCCTCTAAAATAAATTTAAGGTAGCTATTTTTAATCTCATTTTACAGATGTGGAGACTGAAAAGAAAGGATTCTAAAGGAACTGAATTTAGATTCTCCACTTCCTGATTATCCTACTTGCTGTAGGTAAAATTTATGAAACAGATGAAGTTTTGTTTTTGATCTCCCATCTCTTCCATGTTTACTCTTTCTCCACTTTGGTTGTGGCCCATTTTGTTATTACCCATGTGCCTTCACAGTCACTCCCCCTTGGTGAAGAGGCCAGATCTATCCGTGGTTAAGATATTTGCTTCTTGTGGGCATTTAAACTGATCTGCAAACCTCTAAGACAAAGCAGTGAAATTTCCACAGCATAAAGCAGTAGATATGAGATATTTTTAAGACACCAGGATCTTGGAAATTCACAAAATGCAGAAAATCAAATACTTTGCTCTTTCCAACATAGACATGCCACCAATCCAAAGCCCTAGCTAACTCTCATTAAATTGAAGAGATAATGTATTCTAACTTCTATAATTTTTTTATGATTCTTTTTGGGTATATGTCAGCATTTAATTTTATTCTTTGTATTTTAAACCAATTTGATGTAAACAGAATTTATTTTTCATTTACAAATACTTGTTTGCATATACTGTGTTCTAGATCCTGTGCTAGCTGTGGGGCATGTTTATAACAAATCTATTCTGTTGTACCTGCTTGAAATACAAAATAAGCTTGCATTTGTTTCTCTTTCTTTACAGTTATTATAACTCTATTACCCACACACAGTATAATGAAAGATTAAAACAGGAGAAGATAAAATTAAAATTAAAACAAATCCTTTCCTTGTGCATTATTGTGCCATTGCCACTTTAAATCTATAGAGACAACCTGTTGGAGCCTTTTTTTTTTTTTTTTTTTTTTGCTGCTTATTACTTGTCCCATAATTCTAATAATATATCATCTTTATTTATTTTCAGTTTAGACCAGACTTTTGACTTCATGTTCTGAAAGATAATAAGTGTATAAGTATAGCTTATTTATACATTGCTGCCCACCTCTGTTCTTTCCTTCCAGATTTCGTTGGATGTTGTTGCAGATACATATATTTTTTACTCTTTACTTGTATTCTCTTCCTTCTTCTTTATTAACACAGGCAACACGTCCAGCTATAAATGCCCACATTCCTAAACTCTATTTGGAAGATGAGGAATCTTGGGAAAACTTCTGCTTTCTTGATTCAGGTAATACCCCTTCCTCCTTCTTCTTGCTGAAATGTGGAGGCAGTGCCTGGAGGTATGGCAACATGTTATGGCCACAAGGTGCCAGGTGTGACAATGACACAATAAAAATGGTAGAGCAGAAAGAGAGCAACTAAGTCGCAGACACCATTGTTGAAAAAGCTGGCCTGCCCTGACTGCTTACTTTAGGATCTGTTGTAGGTTAGGAAAATAATCCCCTTTCTGTTTAAGCTACTGCTATTAAGATTATTTGTTACTTGTAGCTGAATTCATTCCTAACAGAAATACTTACATTATTTTCACTCTTCATTGTTAACTTTATAAGTATATACATAGTAATAATACACTTGCGATAATAAATATGACTATAAATGATACACGTTAGTCTCTATTTCTTGTTTCATCCACATTGGACATTATTTCATGACTCTGCTCCCCAACGACTTGCTTACCATAATTTCAAAGAGCTATTGGGGAGAGGAAGCGTAAAAGAGAGAGGTTATCTGCCATCTTGAACTAAGAATTTCATGTCTCCTTTTTATATTTAAGATAATTGGCTCAAGCCTTATATGACCTATCCCAAGGATGCTCTAGTCTTTTCCCTGGGTACTCTCTTTCTGTGATATAGCACAGATGCTCCCAGAAGGCAGTTCTTCTTCCAAGCCACACAAACACAGGTAATTGAAAAATCTGATTAGTCTCTCTTGGGCCCATCCCTTGCTTCTCTCTATATTGTTGAAGATTGATAGCACGCCCAAGCCAGATGCCCTTCCTATTCCTGCCCCAGTGCCTGTGTCTGTAGCCCCTATAGGACAGCAGTAGCTTCTCAGGGATGAGACAGGGAGGATAAGAGGGCATTGCCCCACCATGACTACCTTTATTCACTATTGTGGCCCCATGCCACTATAGATCTGTTCTCTTGGTGCTGGAGTTCTTAAGTGTATGTTCACATTTAGCCATTATTTCCAAAACACACCTCAAAAGCAAGGATGACTGGGTCAAGAGAGATGTATTCACAATTACACAAAGTGTCCAGAAGCAGCTTTCATCCATGAGCAACTCTTGTGGTTCTCAGTCGCCAGCCCAGGCTCCTCCATCCATTATGGTGATTTCCTCTTGAGGAGACCTGAATGATCTTCCTGCCAACAGTCTCTATCCATCAGTGAAGAACAATCAAAGTCTTTGGAATTTTTTTCTTTTTGGCTGGAGCTGTCTCAGTTCTGGGAGATTATATATGGTGAAATGAAATTACTGGCAGCCAGGAGGTTAGATAAAGATTAATATAGTGGAACCAGGAGGGATTTGAAGAGGATTTACCTTTCACTCAAATCTGCAAAGAACTCATTCATGAATTCACACATTCAACCAATGTTGATAGGCAATATGGTATACTGAAGTACTTTTGGAGTGAAAAAGACCAACCCAACTTTGAATTCTGCTCCTACTCTTTACTAATAACTTAACTGAAAGAAGATTACTTAATTCTCTCCTACTCTTCTTGAAAATGACAGAAATGCCATCTTACAGGAACTCAAGTCTTAGTGATAACATATAGTTTGCCAAGCTGCTATGACAAGTGCCAGAGGCTAGAAGTCTAAAATCAAGGTATTAGCAGAGCTTTCTTCCTCCCCAAAGTTGGTAGCATTCTGGTGCTGGCTTGCCTCAATCCTTGGGGTTCCTTGACTTGCATCTCTGCTTCCCGTCCCTGAGCAATCTTTTTTCCTGTGTCTGCTCTTACAGTTTCCACAGGCTTGTGGCTTCTGTCTTCTCCCTGTGGCTTTCTCTGGTTCTGGCTTCCAGTCTCCTCTCTATAAAGCCTCCAGCAATGTGGATTAAGACCCACCCTGATTTAGCTGGCCACACCTTAATTAATAATAACATCTTCGAAAGGTCCTATTTACACATGATTTCACACCCACAGGAACACAAAGTAAGATTAAGAACATGTCTTTTGTTGGGGTACATAATTCACCCTACCCGAGATAATATATGAAAAATTCTTCCTTTTGCCTCTGGTCGTGAGCAATAAGGGTGCACAGCAAGAGTTGCTCAGCACCCTTGTCTCCACTCAGGGAGAAGCATAATGAGAGGAGGGGAGAAGAGTCCTGATAGGACTGAGTCTCCAATTCCTGCTCCTGAGGCCCCTGAGCTGCCCTTGCTGCAATAAATGCTTTCATGCTATAAGCAATTTCCTTCTTCCAATAAATCTTATTTTCACTTAATGGTTGGAGTTGAGTTTCTATTCCTTTCAGCTGAAAGCATCCCGAGGCTGCTGCTGCTAACTTTATCTGTTTCTTAGGGCATGTGGATAGTTGGTTGGGAAGAACGAAGGCCTGAGCAGTCTGAGAGGAGGAAGCAGACTCATCGCTGTGGTCAAACAAGATTGGCTTTTGTAATTGAGTCCCTGCTTCAATGGTTAGGAAACCCAGTCATAGGTATCAAGAAGGGCTCATTTCCATTCTACTTCAGCAGCTCTCTCAGATCTCTGTGACTGCACTTATAATCTTGCCTTGTAATTGTCTGTCTTCTCCATGGAGATTGAACTCCAAAAAGCAGGCATCATGCATCTAGTGTCTTGCACATGATGAATTGTCCAATTCACATGTATAGAATGAAAAATGCATAAATAAATATGCAGAAAGCCAAGGATTTCTCAGTTGTCATTCATGGGAATGTGTCCTAAGTACAGTTTTCCTTCCAGTTAATAAATGAAAGAGTTACTGAATAGTGCCATTACCTCGTACCATTAACATTTTGCATGTCTTTGAATTCTGCCTTTGCTATTTATTAATCACTTCACTTAGAGAAAATTACTTCACTTTTTAATGCTCAGATCTCTGGTCTGCTCTTTGAAAAGTCTGTTTTTTGAAATTAAAATACTGTATTGAGAAAGATGTGATACAGGCAGAGGGCCTTGTGACTAGATGGTATGCCCCTAACTTAGCTATTTGGCAAGAAGGGAAATAAAACAACTAGTTGAGGATAATTGTTTTGGATCTGCAATCCTCATTACTATGTGGTCAGAACTGGGGGAAAAGCTATGAAAATGCATTCTCTTCTATGCTGGTTTAGTTAATGATGGGCAAGATCACTGATGTGCCATTCTCTATTTGAGGCAAATTTTGTTGCACACACAATTTTGTTGTGACCACTTGGCATCACAGCAAGGTTCAATTGGACAATGGGTTCTGCAGGGACAGTCTTACTCAAGTTGATCAATGAAAATACTTCATTATGGTCAACAAATCAGTATCATAAATTGTTCTCCCACTGTTCCCCTTGGCTACTGTTCTCTCTTTGGGTTATAACCAGTTACCACTTTTAGCAAATCAAGGAAAAAAAACTAAGAGGAAAAAATCAGCAGAGTTTTTAGATTTCTTGGTGAAAAAGTTGCTGACTATGGGTGAGATGATGTCTCCTTGGAACATATCACAGTGTGATAATCCACCATCCTTGCTCAGAAACTTTAGAAGATTTTTGGTCCTGCTTGAGTGTCCCCAATCACTCAGCCTGTGGGTTGCTTATTTTTCCATTCCCAAGTGATTATCAGTTAAGGAAACAAGACAGAAAAGGAGACAGACGCTCATTAGGGCCTGGTAATATCTCCCCGTGATAAGACATCTAAAGATGGAAAGTTGTCCCTTTTGTCTTTCTCATTTTGGCATCTATGTGGCTGGGCCAACAGGGAATGGGGAGTGAGAGTCAGCCTAGAAGTTCAGTGCAGGACACCAAACATAGTGAGATTCCAGTGGGAGGCTGGGTTTAGACAACAATGTCTGTGAAATTGTACAATGAGAGACAGGAAGTTTATTGAATGTGGAGTCAGAAGATGAGTCCAGACCATTTTCTCATTCTACAGATGTATTTTAGATACCCCATAGATTTTGTGTTAGATTCTGTCTTATTGACCAGCCAACTACATGACCACATTATTGTTTTTAACTACATAGAAGGGGAATAATTGGACTATCTGAGACTTCAAGTAGATTTTGTGAAATCCTATTTTGGCATAGGGATGAGTGCACTTTATAATAGAGCCCCTATCTTTCAGCAAGAGAATAATAGATAACAATTGCCTGCAGAGATTAAAAACAGCTACCATTTATTGAGAACTTATTATATACTAGACATTGTGCTTGACAAGTCATATACAAGTAATGGATGCAGGATGAGATTGTCTACCAAACCCCTTCACACATATACCTTCCCAAGCCAACAGGAGCCTGGGTGTGAAACCAAGAGTTTAGGATGAAGCAATTTGAGAATGGAGCCCTTCTTTGTCAATCATCATAGAAAGTATTATAATATGGCCCAGAAAGGCTAAGCACTCTTGGCCTAATAAATCCAACATATTTAGGCCATAAGAAATAAGGACAATATGAGGTACATACAAAGAATATGAATCTCTCATGCAGACCATATTTTTCTTTTCAGTGGTAGGGTTTATGGTAGAAATTAATCCATAAGATTCAAGCTCTGTTGGATTTTAGGAGAGATGAAGTGGCAGTTTGGAGTGAATAAGCTAATGTTGAATGTTGTCCCCTTCCCTGCATTGTGGCCCTGTCCTTCCTCAACAGATGTTAAGATTCACAGGAAACCAATAGAGGCCAATGGGCCTAAAGCCAATTCACCAAATATACCCTTGTCCTTAACCCATTTATAAAAATTACAGTGAATATAAAGGATGGGATGATTTTAACAGCTTTTGAAGATTTTGTAACTTATTAGTTGACTGGTCTTCATTTTGGCTTCATAACAGCATTTTAAGGAAAGTTTAAGTTGTCTGTGCCCCTGCTTCTCTCTGAAGGAAGCTGAGATAGAGAGAGGGGGACATCTGCCAGGGGTAGAAATGGAGACAAGAGACGATTAACTTTCTTACTCCCACCCAAAGTAGGGTTTAGGGGAGAAGAGGAAGGAGGATTTCGTCTTCCCCTGCCATCAGAGCCTGAATTTCACCATGATTGAGACTCTCACCTGCAGGTGAGGGAGGGGACATTGAGTAGAACTGTCATGGCCCTGCTGGACATAGCCAGAGAGCAGGGCACACCCCTACCCAGTCATTTGAAAGTTTTGCAATATCCACCACAGAATGGGGAAACCTGGGTGCTCCCAGGGAAAGCGGATGAGATGCAATCAGATAGGAACAATGTTAAATTTCTATGTTGCACTATCTAGAGGAGGTTGATGTCTTCTAGTGATTTCTTGTGCCCAGCCAGTTTTGGATGATCCCTGCTTTAGAGACCCACAGTTAACTTTATGCTGAACTGATAAGTTGTTCTGGGACTATGGGTGGGGGTGGGGGTGGGAGGAGTGGGGGGTATGTGGCTCATCCATAACATCAACTGTTGCTTCTCAGTTTGAGAATTGTCATTTCAAAAACTCATCTCTGTGGCGATGGCAACATTGGAGTTAAGTTGTGACTATGAAGAGAAGAGAGCATATTAAGGCCAAGAGATTTATAAAGAAAGGAATCCCTGTGATGTGTATCAGTAAGTTGATTGCTTTTCATTGTGGCTTGGGTCCTCCCTCGCCTCAGGTTCAGACCCTCAGCAGTCTCTGGACCTCCAGTCTCACCCTGCTCCAGTCCCTCCCTTCAGCTCTGACAAGAGTCTCCTTTCTTAAACAGAGATCTGACCATGCCACCCCTCTCCTTACAACCGGGTGCCCTAGACCCTCAGCTCTATCCCAGCTTAGATCCAGGCTTCACTTCCTTCTGCTCTTACCCAATACCTGTTGTCCAATTGCACTGTCCTTGACATTTCCTAAACGTGCCAAGTATTTTCATGATTCTGCTCTTTTGTTCAGATTTCCCTCCTTTTTGAAATACTCTTTCTCCCATTCTTTATATTTAAAAATACTACATCTCTTCAAGTTCAAGTTTGAATATTACCTCCTCTGTGAAGGCTGCTCTGATCTTTTTTGATAGAATAGATCGTACTCTCATCTGGGCTTGTATAGGAAATTGTTCATAGTGTTAGGATGAAGCTTATCTCTCTGCTTTCATTTTAGTCATATACTTATCTTTTTCCTTCACTTGACAATGAGCTTCTTGAAGAGAATGTTCATACCTTATTTGTTGAAGTAAGACAGTGTTTATAGCACAGTGTCTGGTATGCAGTGTGTACTAACGAAATGTTTGTTGAACTTCATTGAAAGATAAAACTAGGTGCCTCTTAGAAGATGTACCTTTTAAATAGAAATAAGGGGGCAGTTTAATTCTGAAGCCCTGGCTGTCTTCCTATAAAGGTTCAGATGAAATCCATTATAAAGCACATAGCATTGAGGTTGTAGGCAGCTTCATAAATCACTTACCTTGCTCGTGCTGGAAGACCAGGGAAGGGGCTAGTCAGGCACTTCTGAGGATGGGCAGATTTATCTGGAGCACCCTTCACAAAATTTGTGGTGAAGAAAAGTACAGATGGGCTGCTTGAAAAGGCAGGAGACATGGATGAATGGATGGGCCTGTTTCTATTTTATTTTTCAGTCCCCTCTAGCCTTATTTCAAGGCTCAGACTACTTAAACATTGTAAGGCGTCACCTGGATTCAGGCATGGCTGAAACAATATTTTCAGGAGTGTGTCTTTGCTTTTTCCTTTTTGCTGTCCTCTGAGTTGGCCTCATTCTTAAACTTTTCTTCCTGTGTAGTACATGCCAGGCTCACAGGCATGCAGAGCACAAGCTGTACAGCTGGATGTGGCATTCCTGCCTCCAGGCTCACATTGGACCACAGCAGAGTTCTCCCTGTCAGGCTCATGGCCTCTGCTAGGGTCACATGTCTACCCTGACCAATTATTGTGGCCGTGAGATGCCAATGCTCCCAGCAGCCCCACTGGGTCAGATACCCATTCCCAGAGTTGGGCACTGCTGAATTCTACAGCAAGGTGGTGGCCCTAGATGCCAGGCAGGCAACAACATGTGTCCAGGGTAGTATGTAAAGAGATGAGCACAGTTCAGGTACATCACAGTAGATAACAAAGACTGCCGCTCCTTTCTGTTCACCTGTTCACCCTTCCCCACAGCACTCTTTTTACTGCTCATCTTTCTTCTTCACATTTCAAAGACTTGTGACATAATTGGTCTTGCTTATTAAATAACTTTCCAGATCACACTTATACCAATGTTGAAATTGGAATTTCAGGATTTTCTTATTTATACTTTGTAATCATGTGTGCTGAATATACTTTCCCAACGTATATAAATATGACTTTGTTAAAAATTACATTCATTTAGACTCCGTTATGAGAGCAATACTCATCTCAGTCTTCTAATTATTAAGGACTTGATTTTAATTTTTTTACTTTAAAAAATTTTTAATAGAAAAGTTGTAGATTTACAGAAAAATCTTGCAGAAATGCAGAGTTCTAACATATCCTCCACCCCACACACTGTTTTCCCTATTATTAACACTCTGTATTAGTAATGGCATCTTTGTTACAATTGATAAAGTATTATAATTGTACTAATCACTATAATCCATATTTTACATTAGAGTTCGTTGCTTATGTTGTGCAGTCCTATGTTTTTTTTTTTTAATTTTTATATACAACCTAAAATTTCCCCTTTTAACCACATTCAGATTTATAGTTGAGTGGTGTTAATTACATTGACAGTGTTGTGCTACCATCAGCACCATCCATTACCAAAACTTTTCCATCACCCCAAAAAGAAATTCTGTACCAATTAACTCCCCAATCCCTACCCGACCCTAGCCCCTGGTATCCTGTATTAAAGTTTCTGACTCTATGAATTTGCTTGTTCTAATTATTTCGTATCAGTAAAATCATACAACATTTGTTCTTTTCTGTCTGGCTTATTTCAGTCAACATAACATCTTAAAAGTTCATGCATGTTGTCACATGTATCAGAACTTCATTCCATTTTACAGCTGACTGTTATTCCACTTTATGCATATACCACTTTGTGTTTATCCATTTACCTGTTGATGGACACTTGGGTTGCTTCCACATTTTGGCAACTGTGAATAATGTTGCTGTGAACATCAGTGTACAAATATCTGTCCATGTCCCTGCTTCCAGTTCTTCTGGGTATATACCTAGAAGTGGGATTGCCAAGTCATACGGTAATTCTATATTAACTTTCTGAGGACCTTCCAAACTGTTGTCTTCAGAGGTGGCACCACTTTAAATTTCCACCAACAAAGAACAGGTGTCCCTATTCCTCCACATCCTCTCCAGTACTTGTTATTTTCTGTTTTTTAAATAGTAGGTATTATAGTGGGTGGGAAATGGTACCTCATTGTGGTTTTAATTTGCATTTCCCCAATTGCTAATCATGTTGAGCATCTTTTCATGTGCTCTTTGGCCATATTTATATCTTCTTTGGAGAAATGTCTATTTAAGTCTTTAGCCCATTTTTAAATTGGATTGTTTGTCTTTTTGTTGTTGATTTGTTGTATGATTTCTTTATATATTCTTGATATTAAACCCTTATCAGTATTTGATTTCCAAATATTTTCACCCATTCTGTGGGTTGTCTTTGTACTTTCATGATAAAGTCATTGATGTACAAAAGTTTTTAATTTTAGTGAGGTCCCACTTCTTTCTTCTTTTGTTGCTCATGCTTTGGGTGTAATAAGAAATTGAGTATTATTCATGATTGCCAAGATATGGAAACAGCCCAGATGTCCATCAACAGACAAGTGGATAAACAAACTGTGGTATATACACACAATGGAATATTACACAGCTGAAAGACAGAACAAAGTCACGGAACACATACTAATGTGGATGAACCTTGAGGACATCATGTTGAGTGAAGTTAGCCAGAAACAAAAAGACAAATACTGTATGGTCTCACTAATATGAACTAACATTAATGAACAAACTTTGAGAGTTGAAGCTGAGAACACAGGTTATCAGGAGACAGAAAGATGGTGGAGATCAGGTATTTGATGCTTAAGGGTTATAGAATGTTCAACAGGATTGACTGTGTAGATCCAGAAATGGAGAGTGCAGTGCTTTGTGATGGTAGCACAGTATTGTAGGTGCACCGACCAAGGATGTCTGTGAGTAAGAGGAAGGTTGGGGGCATGTATGATACTAGAGGAAAGGATGGATGATAAAGACTGGGACTGTGTAACTTAGTGAAACCTAGGGTGGTCAGTGATAGCTACTAAATATACAAATGTAAAAATGTTTTTACATGTGGGAGAACAAATTAATGTTAACCTTTCAAGGTGTTGAAAAGGGGATGGTATCGGGGAAAAATATAATCGATGCAACTGGAGTCTGGGATTAACAGTAAAATTGTAATGTGCTCCCATTAAATGTAACAAAGGCAATATACCAAAGCTAAATGTCTGTGAGAGGGGGATATAAGGGAGGGGGGGGTATGGGTTTCTTGGTAGTGGTGTTGTTGTCTGACCTGATTGCTATATTTTATTTTACTTTTTCTTTTATCCTTTTTACTATTCTTTGTTTCAGTTCTTTTTTTGAACAATGAATATGTGTTAGTGCTAATTGTGGTGATGAATGCACAACTATATGATGATACTGTAAACGATTGTACACCACAGATGATTGTATGGTATTTGAATATATCCCTATAAAACTGCAGGGAAAAAATCAACGTAGGGACACAAGTGCTGGAGAGAACTTGGAGAGAAAAATGTATGTATTTACTGTTGGTAGGGAAGAAGAGTGGTGTAGCCTAACTGGAGGACAGTGTGGTGGTTCCATAAGAAGCTAGGTATGTGGGTGTCACAAGGTCCTGCAACTTCACTATTGGGTACATACTTGGAAGATCTGAGAGCAGAGACATTAATGGACATTTGCACACTGGTGTTAATGGAAGCAGTATTCATGATTTGCAGTGGGTGGAGGTGACCTAAGGGTACATCAACTGAGGAACAGAATGGTGAACTGTGGTGTGTGCATACAATGGAATATTGAGCGGCCACAAGAAGGAATGAAGCTGTGAGACACGCAATTAGGTGAATGGATCTTGAGTACAGCATTCTGAGTGAAGTACTCCAGAAACAAGAGGACAAACATTATAATGCCTCTTTAATATGGACTAGCTATAATGTGCAGACTCTGAGAACTGAATCTTAGAGCACAGCTTATTAGGGGAACGCTTATTATAGTGGTCCCTAGATTGTAAGCTCTTACAGCAGTCACATCGATTCCTGAGTTGTAATGGTTATCTCTAAATCCTGAGATGCTGAGCTCTGTGTTTATAACCTGGTCGGTCTCTGGAATTTTGGGTATCTGTGTGACACCTGAGACTCAGAGCTAGAACTTGGCAGCTATGAATGTCAGTGTTGCCCCCTGTGGCAACTGTTGAAGGAGCTGAAAAAGAGTTCAGATTTCAGTTAGAAATATGAATGAAGTGGAACTGGTTAGGACTAAGGCAAATCAGGCCAAAGGGTAAAAGACGATACTGACTGGGTTTTGGAGCTACAGCTTTTGTGTGAGACCAAGGGAGGAGATGTTTACTTGGTGCAGGATCTATATTTTCAGTAGTACACCAGATAATTTGACTTGTACGATTAGTTTGTTTGAATGCCATAGGTGCATGGAGCTTTGAATGGGAAGTGGGATTTGGTGAGTTTGTACAGGCTGGGGTGAAGTCCTGATACATCCCAGAGTGTTATGGGCAGAAAGTAAAAGTGTATTTTCGGGGCTCCCGAGGAGCTGGGGAGAAATGTGGAAATGTTAGACTTCCCCACCTGGGTTATTGCTGATTTTCTCACAAACATTGAGGACTGCCAATTTGGTGGGCCGAGCCCTCAATCTGAGGGCTCTCTCTTGTGAGGCTAGTTGCTGCAAGGGAGAGGCTAAGCCTAATTATAATTGTGCCTAGGTATCCCCCCCCCCACGCCCACCCCATAGAGCCTCTTTGTTGCTCAGATGTGGCCCCCTCTCTGTCTAAGCCCACTCAGCAGGTAAACTCACTACCCTCTCCCCTGCATGGGACATGACTCCCAGGGGTGTGAATCTCCCTGGCAACATGGGAAATGACTCCTGGGGATGAGCCTGGACCCAGCACTGGGATGGAGAAAATCTTGACCAAAAGGGGGAAGAGAGATGAAGCAAGATAGGGTTCCAGTAGTGAGAGATCACTTTGGAGGGTATTCTTATGCTCTATATAGGTATCACTTTTAAGTTTTTGGTGTTTTGTAGTGGCTAGAGGGAAGTGCCTGAAGCTGTCATACTGCAACCCAGTGACCCTGATTCTTGAAGATGATTGTATAACTATGTAGCTTGCACAGTGTGGCTGTGTGATTGTGAAGATCTTGTGGACTCACACTCCCTTTGTCCAGTGTATGGACAGATGAGTGGAAAGATGGGGACAAAATTTGGATTAAGAATAGGGTGGGATGGAGGGGATAGAAAATTTTGGATGTTCTTTTTTGCTTTTATTTTTATTTTGAAGTAAGGAGAAGGTTCAAGAATTGATTCTGGTGATGAACACACAACTGTATGATGGCACTGTGAGTAATTGGTTGTAGAGTATGTGAATATATCTCAATAAAACTGTATTAAAAAAAGTAAATGAACATTGGGGGAGGAGGGGAATGGAATGTTTGAGATTTTCTTTTTTCTTTTAATTTTTATTTTATTTTTTGGAGTAATGAAAATGTTCAAAGATTGATTGTGGTGATGAACACACAACTATGACGATACTGTGAACAACTGTACACTTTGGAGGATTGCATGTTATGTGACTATATCTCAATAAAATTGCATAAAAAGATAGGATTGAATAATTGCGAATACTGAATTTCTCTCTCTCTCTCTCTCTCTCTCTCTATATATATATATATATATATATATATATTTAGATGCTAGGATATTAGAATAGCAGGAAGGAAATAACTGAAAAGGTGGAACTTAACCCATAACATTCTTTGAAATTTGCTCTATAGCTACTTGTTAAATTGTACTTTGGAAGTTATCACCTTTCTGTACATATGCTATATTTTATGATAAGGAAATAACTGAAATTGTAGAACTGTAACCCATAATATTCTTTGAAATTTGCCCTCTAACTACTTGTTAAATCATATTTTGAAAGATATCACTGTTATATATACATGTTAAATTTCATAATAAAAATGTATTAAAAAATCTTTTAAAATGTTCCTTAAAACAGAAAAAAAAAAAAAAAAAAAGAAGCCATTGTCTAACACAAGGTCCTGAAGATGCTTCTCTATGTTTTACTCTAGGAGTTTCATAGTTTTGGTTCTTATATTTAGGTCTTTGATCCATTTTGAGTTAATTTTTGCATATGTGTGAGAAAGATCTTCATTCTTTTGCATATGGATATCCAGTTTCCCAAGTACTATTTGTTAAAGAGACTATTCTTTCCCAATGGGCAGACTACGCACCCTTGTAAAAAAAAATCAGTTAGCCATAAATGTGAGGGTAAAACTTGCTTTTTTATATGAGATTTTTGGAAAGGTGTTCCAGAAGCCCACCTAATTTTGAATAGTTTGTGCTCACTTTTAATTACATTAAATGTTTAGCTTCTTCTGTAGAAAAGTCTCTGTCCTGGGCCCTGTCATACATTCTCACAGCAATCTTGAAGGGTTTGGGGTATGATTCTCTCCAATTTAAGTTCATGCCCAAAATCATACAGTTAGAAGTGGCAGAACCCACAATAGCTCTCAGGTTTGTTACTTTGTGTCCTGTGCTTTTTCTGTTTGAATACAGCAAACTATTTTTTTTTTAAGTTTTTCAATTTTAAATTCATAAATCTCCAATTCTTAATTTCTTAATTACTAAGTCATTTCTGCTTTGGAAAGTATTTGTCTTATCTGTAGGTTTTCATAAAAAGGAAAAGGAGCCCAAAAATTAGAAAGTGAAAGTGAAAGGGAAGAGGAATTTGTTGTGTGTTTTCATTTAGTGACATGGGCCATTTTAATTCTTAAACATTCCTATGAAATAATGAAAGCAGCTGACTGACGCTTGGAAAGAGAAACTGTATACAGCACCCTCTTGCTAGGATAGGGATAAAAATGTAGTGATTGAGAGAAGGAAATGCAGCCTTGCCAACGAAATCTATGACTCATGATTCAGACAGTTGCTGTCAAAACCCTAAGAGAAAATAATCTCTGTAGAGTCTGGGGAAGGAGCAACAGGGAATTTCCTTCTATTCTTTCTACAGAGAGAGAGAGAGACCCCATCTGAATGGGTATGGAAGGGACACCAACTACTTGATTGAAGCAGCAGCCCCTTCTGCAAAAGGTCCCCACAGGGCATGCGACATTAGCACTTGGAGCAGAGCTGGGAGCTAGAGAGTCTGCTGGTAGGAGTTACTTGGCCATAGAACTTTTTGTTTCTTCTCTGAATCACATTATCAGTGCTATGCAGGTGGATAAAAATAACATTTTGACAGGTAGTAGACAATTACAGATAATTAAGAGCATGATCTCTGGTTCCAAATATGTCTCTGTTCTTTATCCACTGTGGACTTGAACAAGTTACTTAACCATGCTGAGCCTGTTTCCTCATTGTGAAAAGGTAATAATAATATTTTCTTCATAGAGTTCTCAGAGGATTAAATAAGATGGTGTATATAATGTGCTTAGCAGGTAGCGGGATCCATTGCAGATAGTAAGTCCTTAAGAAATGTAGGTTTTAATGTTTTTGTATTGTTTTTATTGTAAACATTAGCTTTTTGAAGACATAACCCAAAAATAGTTGCCTTGAACACTGGGCTTTATAATCATCAATTTGAAATGCACTTTGTTCAGGTAAGCAGTGTATAAAGTGTTCTGGACTATTTTCATAGCTATAACTTGTGGGGATAGCATTCACCTTCTTGGCAAACTGAAAGACTATTGCACATGTGACATAAATAAAAACCTCTACAATCTAACTGCTGACAATTGTTAATGTAGACTGTAAGATAATTTTCCCTTTCTAAGGGCCTATCAATTTAATCCTATCTTGGAGTCTTATTAGGAGGTCTTAGGATATCAAACAATGTGTATTAAACCTGGTAAAGGGACCTTAGTTTCCTGGCTGCTAAAATAAATAGCATACAATGGGATCCTTAAACAATGGGAATTTATTGGCTCACAGTTTTTAAGGCTAGGAGAAGTCCAAAATCATGGCATTAACAGCCTCTACCCCCAATTCCAAAGCCATTTCCACATTTTTAGGTATTTGCAATAGTAGCACCTCCCTTTCCATTACCAAAAAACTGTCTGAGTTCCCTGGCTACTAAAACAATACCATGCAGTGGGTTGACTTAACAACAGGAATTTATTGGCTCTTGGATTCAGAGACTAGAAGGCTTTCTTCCTCCCGGGGTCAGTCTTTTCTGGCTGGCTGGCAATCTTGGGGTTCCTTTTCCTCCTTTCCCTTCCAGGTTCCATTGACTTCCAGCTTCTGGCTGCTCCCCGTGGTTTCCTTTCCTATGTCCAGTCTCCTTTGCTTGTAAGGACTTCAGCCGTATTAGATTAAACCCCTTCCTCATTCAGTTTGTACACAGCTTAATTAATAACATCTTCAAATGGGTTTAAACCCATAGGACCAGGAGTTGGGAACTGAACATGCCTTTTGTTGGGGGGCATGACTCAGTCCCCAAGGGTGAATGCCTCACAGACAGACGAGCCAAGATTGAAGTTCACATTGATTAGGGCTCTGCTGTCTCTGCTGAGCAGACCCTATGTGCATCACATGTAGAGCTTGACCAGAAACGGCAGTGACTGTGGCAGGTTCTCATGGTGGAATGGATATCCCTTTGACCAAAAGCCGTTTCACATTCATTATCTGATGAGCCCAAAAATTCCATGAGGACAGATTTGCTATCTCCATGTGTTTATTTGCTCCTCATGTATCTTCTTTGCTGAAGTGCCCATTCAAATATTTGCCCAGTTTTTTCAAATTGAATTGTTTTATTATTATTGAGTTTTGAGAGTGATTTAGATGTATATTCTGGATACAAGTCCTTTATCAGATATGTGAATTCTTTTCACTTTCTTAGGAGTATTTTGGGAAGAAGTTCCAGCATCAGCTGTAATCTGAGTACTTAGAAGTGCCTGATGACACCTAAAGTGCCTAAATATCAACTTAACTGCAAATAATGTACACATGTACATTGGTTACAGTTCTGTAAGTTTAGGCAACATTTATGTATTTATATATAACCCAGATGTTAGTCAATGTCTTTTAACTGCTTAAGGGCTGCATAAAACCGCTCCAATTCCTAATCTGTGTCTGTGGAAGCACAGTATCCTCTAGGATTTCTTTTGATTCCCAGGTGGGGATTGGGAGGGAAGAGGGTGGCTTTGTTGTCTGGCTCTTCCTTCTGCCCCACTAATTTGGTCCATTTATGGAGGTCTCGCCACCCTCTGCTTGTTTTCCCATACTATTTTGGCCCTGGACCTCTATTTATGATGGACATGCTTTTGGTTTTCTGGGTGGGCCAATATGCTCAAGGGTGGTACAGTTATTTATAATTCTGCAGAAGAAGCCTCTCTGCTGTCTTTCTGATCCTTTAGCACCCAGGCAGAGAAGTCCCTTCAACGGCAGCCCCAGGCTCTCCATTTCTGGGCCATTATCAGTTTGGCCCAGAGAGGGTGGTATGCCCTGCCTAGCCTCTGCTTTTCCACTAGCTGATCTTGTCCTTGACCCCCAGGCAAAGGGAGAATGCTGCAGAGGGGCTTTTAGAGGGGCTTGGAGTAGGGTGCTGGGCATTGGAGGAAGAGGGAGGGTTTGTTGTTTCATGGAGCCTGGGCTGGCTTGAATAATGCCCACAGGCCCTTCAGGACTACACTTCTAGGTTCCACAGTCTGTATGTTACTGCCTTGAGCCAAAAGAAGGAGCCCACATTCATTGTCTGGGTAATAATATCTTTGGAATTCTTGACTGATACGGATTTCTTTTCCTAAAGGCTGAATCCTTTAAAAGGATTAAAAGGAACTCAGATTTCTTTACTGTTCTGGGAGAAAATGTCCAGATACAAATAAAATCTTTTATGATTCTTCCCATTGTACTTCTTTTTTTAACCTCCATTCACTAGATTTATGACTTCAGGGAAGTTACTAAACCTCTTTGAGACTTAGTTTCTTCAACTGTAAAATGGCAGTAATATAACTGTGCCTTCCTGAGGGGTGTTTGTGAAGAAGATTAAATCCAATTATGTAAGAACTATGTTGTTCCTGTTTCATTAGAAACTCTCAGTAAATGGCAGCTGTCGGTGATACTAACCGTGATAACAACCCAAGTTCCCAGTGGATTCAGTACAAAGACAAAAACCCAGATAGTCGGCACACGCTGGTCAGGTGCCTATTAGGGCTGGCAAGAAAGCTTTATTTTCCCAGTGTAAACCCTGGGAACAGTTAGTGCTCTCTATATCCCACCTGCATTTCCTTTTCTCCTTTGCTACCTGGTGTTTCATTTGACCTGAAACTGGACTAAGCTTCTCTACCAGTCTTGGATTCAGCTTTGGGGGGTGTATGGCTTTGGAGATGCAGAGCAGTAGGAAAACCACATAGGATATGCCTGGAGTTCTGTATGAGCAAGGCAGGGGGAACCAGGAGCGGACTTAATTTTCTGGAAAATGGGGAGAGAAAACTAGCCAGATGGTTGGGGTATAAAGTAGGGTTCTCCCTCCCTTTGGCACCAGTACCCCGGAAGTGGACAGGGGACCTCAGCTTCCTAAGAGACCCACACAGCTTGGCTGTTTCATGAAAAGCACAATGAAGGGACTGCTACGTAACTGTGCCACCAAAGTGCCTGGGACTTCTCACTCTTAGCCTTGAGTGGGGGACACAGAAATATTTTAAAATTCTGCCATCAGCAGAGCATCCTGCAGATAACTGGGGTGGGTTTAGGGTAAACACAAGAACTCAGATATTCCTTGGTTTACCTGGGACCAGCCAAATTCTAACTTCAGGGCCAGAGAGCATGGGTCACAGAGTAGAAGCAAGGGCCCCCCAAGTTCTACTTAGAGAGGCTCCTCCTGCCTCTTCCCATTTAACCCCCTGTAGGTTCAGGCCACATTTATTCCCCTATGAGGATAAGGTTCCCTTATCATCTCTTCACTTGTGTTTTCCACATGGCATCCTTAGATTTTAAATTCCTCCAAGGCAGTGGCCAGAAACCATGCTACTTTCCAGGCATATTTTGCATAGGTGTTCAGCAATTTTTAATAAGGACTGTTGAAACTGTCAGGTTGAAATAGAAACTGCCATGTTGAATTTTGTTTCATAAATAATTTATTTTCCAAGTTAAAAGTTTAAATAAAAAATAACTTAATGCATAAATTAGTAAAAAAATTTTAAGTCTACAAGTGTCCTTTCAAATGCAGTGCATTAGCATTCAGTCACTTTACAAAGCCTCTGTTGGCTAATCATTGTCAACGTTGCCCAGTCCCAGAGGCACAGGCTGGGGGCTCTTCAGTTTTGGAGGTACTCTGTAAGTCTGTTAATGAAGAAAAAGTTCCTCAGGATTTCCACTCGGACTATTGTCCAGGCACAACTGCTGTACTCTTTGGCCTTCAGGTACTGCACGATCCTCAGGTAATAGCTCTTCAGGTGCAGAACGGTCATGAAGTCACCCCAGGCAGAGCTTTCGTCTTCCAGAGTTGTCTCCAGGTGATCCATCTGCTGATAGAGTTCAGCAAGGAGGTTCTCAATGATGGTCTCATTCCAGCCAGTGCTGGAGAGTTTCCCTGAGAATAGTCCCAAGATCTGCTGGAGCATCTCATAGATGACCAAGGCGGCTTCCTCCTTCTGGAAACGCTGGGGTTGCTTTATCCCCTCTGGGACCTCGAAGTTTATCCTGTCCTGGAGGCAGTATTCAGCACTTCCATTCAGCTTCTTCAGGAGGTTCTGACAAGCCACAGTGCTGCTTCTTTGTTGGAATCGAAGCAAGTTGTAGCTACTGGAAAGAGCTGTGGTGGAGAAGCACAACAGGAGAGCGATTTGGAAGATACACTTGTGGGTCATGATGAAAACACGAACGGTCTTGCCTGCCACCGCCTGTGCGCTCAAGTGAAGTCTCCGAGTCTGCAATGCGAATATCTACCATCCTTGGCTATGGGCTATTTATATGGATGGCTCCCAGGCTGTCTGTTTAGAGGAATTTCCCACTTTCCGTTCTCCTTTTCAGTTTTCCTATGTCAGTTAAATTATCAGTACTTTTCTAAAACTCTTTTTTAAGGCCCTCATTTTAATTTTTATGTTAAAGAAAAATAGATAGACAATCTGTGAAGATTTCTAAATGTTTTGTACAGTTTTGGTTAATTGCCAAATACTAAAGAAAGAAAATCAGGTCAAACCTTTTAGAACTCTGCCCTTACAGTGAACTTTAACTTGACAAAAAAACTTTTTCATTTTCTTTTAGTATTATATGACTTATTTTTGCCTTTATTTTTTTAAATTTATATTTTCCATAAGAGTTATGTTTAATTCTCAAATACACCATCACAAAACAATAAATATATGATTGAAAACAGAGACCTACATTTTCCATCCAAAATTGATCAGTGTTAAACTAAGTTCACCTGAATTTTTCTTTCTTTATGGCTTTAAACATGGCTTTAAACATATATACAGCAAGATATCATATATTCCTTATCTTCGAATCTCAACTATCCAGAATACAACTGAAACCTTGGGATTCAGTCTCTGAATGGACAAAATGGATGTTACACAGTCCATACATGAAAGCTCATGGTTCTACTCATAGGAGACCTTTGTGAACATGATTTGGCATCTGTTTATCCTCGTTTTAGATGTATTTCTAACAAATCTAAATATCTGATTTTCCATCCTCAAGCAAATTAGATACAGCAAATTAGAAAGAGACCTAGAAGTAATATGGGGGGTGGGGTGTGGGTAGGTGGGAAATCAAGTAATCTGTAGACGTTACTATCAGGACAAGTGGTCCAATCTCAACATTTCTGAGGACATTTTTTTGTGTTTTAATGAAATAACTGATTTTCATAAAGGAGACATCAGTAAAAGATCAAATTATGATTTTTATATTCTGCTTATATAGTCAGGGAGATCATACAATACTGTTTTTAAAGGTTTCAATACAAAAATTTATAATAAAAATGTAATTAGTAACTCAGCTCTCAAAGGAACTTGCATTATTTTTCAACCTGAATTTGCTGTACCTTCATTTGTACAAGGAACTGTACTATGTGCTGGAGATATGTAGTATAGTCCTCACTGCTATCTTACAGTTAAGTGCAACAAAGACCATTAATCAAAGAATTATATAAACATAAAATGCAAATATGACAACTGTTACAGAGGAGAGATTTGTGGTACCCTGGGTTCCTATGATACAGGGATATTATTCAGGAGAAGGCAGGGAAGGCTACCCAGAGATAGTGACACTGGAGCTGAAATCGGGAGGAAGATCAGATGGAAGTGCTTGTGCCAAGGCCCTATGGGAGGGTGCGTGGTAAGGACAAAAGACTGGACAAAGGCTATTGTGGCCAAAAAAAAAGAGTCAAAGAGTGGTCTGAGTTAAGGGCAGGGCAGGTAAGAGCCTTTTAACCACATTCAAATTTATGGTTGAGTGGTATTAATTACTTTCACAGTGTTGTGCTACCATCACCACCATCTATTACCAAAACTTTTCCATCACCCCAAAGAGAAACTTTGTACCAATTGAGCATTGAGTCTCCATTCGCTACCCTCACGCTAGCCCCTGGTAACCTGTATTCTAGTTTCTGACTGTATGAGTTGGCATATTCTAATTATTTCATATTAATGAGATTATATAGTGTTTCCTTTTGTGTATGGTTTATTTCACTCAATATGATGTCTTCAGGGTTCATCCATGTTGTCACATGTATCAGAGCTTCATTCCTTTTTTACAGCTGAATGCTATTCCACTGTAGGTATATCCCACATTTGGTTTATCCATGTCCCATCATGGACACTTGGGTTGCTTCCAGCTTTTGGCAATTGTGAATAACACAGCTATGAACATCGGTGTGCAAATATCTACTCAAGTCCCTGCTTTTAGTTCTTCTGTGTGTATACCTAGAAGTGGGATTGCCTGGCCACTTAACTTCCTGAGGAACCACCAAACTGTTTTCCACAATGCTGCCTACTTTTTGAGGCTAGGTGATGTGACTTCTACCTTGTTAGCTGGAATCCTTGTTCTTTAAGGTTTCAGCTACCATGTAAGCCCCTTCACTGCTCTGAGGCTGCCAAACCATGGGAAATCCAAACTAGCTCTTGGGAAGAGACCACATGAAAATTGGCAGTATATTTCAAAATTTAAAACTCTGAGCAATGGAAGTTCCCTTTAATTTACAATATTATGACTAGGAAAATACCTATGGCTATCCCTGCAGAGTTGTGCACCCACACACACACACACATAAATGTTCATTGCAACACTATTATAGATAAGATCTAATTAGGTATTCTACAGTAAGGGATTGGTTAAGTAATGTGGTACAGACCAAAATGGAATACTATACAGCCAATACTATACTATACAACTGATATGGAAATATATACCAGATATATTTGATGGAAAGAGCAATACATACAACACTGAATATGGTATTATCTTGTATAAATTCATAGAAAGGTATAGTTGTATATGGTGATACATGCATGCCATCTTTTTTCCTCGGGGCAGATATACTCCTCTTTTAATAGTAGTTACTCTAGGGGAATCCAGGGTGAGGATGCAGCAAGGAAGAAAAATCTTTCCCTTTTCACTTTGTACCTTTTGAACTGTTTGTGCATGGGTTTTCCCCGCATTGGTAAGATATCTGGGTGATAGAGTTACTGGCCATTTAAAAAATTAATTAAATTATTTTGAAGGAAAAGTTAATAAATGTTCTTACATTTTAAGATTTCTTTTGTTTTATTTACATTTAAATTTTTTTTATAGTAAATGTATATTACATGTGTCGTAAGACAAAAAACACAGTTACATTAAAAAACAGGATATGAAAGTGAATATACAATACAGCTACATAAAAAATGTATAGAAAAATGATAAAAGGAAAGATACATCTTAAAAGTGCATATCTTTGGCTTGTGAGACTAAATTGTGTTTTTTATTTTCCTTTTTTCTCTGTGTGGTTTTCCACTTTCCAGAGGAACAAGTGTCCTTTCGTAATAGATTAATCTGCAATAGAAAAGGAACAAACAGCTCTTCACCGGTTCCCGCCGCTCTCCCGGCCGCGCGCGGAGCAGGTACACGAGCCATGGAGGACAAGCCGTCTCCGCTGCTGGGCGGCAACAAGCCGCACCTGGAGAAGCTGACTCTCGGAATCACTCGCATCCTAGAATCTTCCCCAGGAGTAACTGAGGTGACCATCATAGAAAAAGCACCTGCTGAACGTCATATGATTTCTTCATGGGAACAAAAAAATAACTGTGTGCTGCCTGAGGATGTGAAGAATTTTTACCTGATGACCAATGGCTTCCATATGACATGGAGTGTGAAGCTGGATGAACACACCATTCCATTGGGCAGCATGGCAATTAACAGCATCTCAAAACTGACTCAACTCAACCAGTCTTCCATGTATTCACTTCCTAATGCACCAACTCTTGCAGACCTGGAGGACGATTCAAATGAAGCCAGTGAGGACCAACCACAGAAACCCCACTTTGACTCTCGCAGTGTGATATTCGAACTGGATTCTTGCAATGGGAATGGGAAGGTTTGCCTTGTCTACAAAAGTGGGAAACCAGCATTAGCACAAGACACTGAAATCTGGTTCCTGGACAGAGCTTTATACTGGCATTTTCTCACAGATACGTTTACTGCTTATTATCGCCTGCTTATCACCCACCTGGGCCTGCCCCAGTGGCAGTATGCTTTCACCAGCTATGGCATGAGCCCCCAGGCCAAGCAATGGTTCAACATGTATAAACCCATCACCTATAACACAAACCTTCTCACAGAAGAGACTGACTCCTTTGTGAACAAGTTGGATCCCAGCAAAGTGTTCAAGAGCAAGAACAAGACCTTAATCCCCAAAAAGAAAGGGCCCGTGCAGCCTGCAGGTACTCAGAAAGGTTCCTCAGGTCCGTCTACCTCTAAATCCTCCTCTGGCTCTGGAAACTCTGTCCGGAAATGAGCACCCCCCACCCCATACCTATCTCAAGCCCCTCAGCAATGATCTCCATGCACGGATGACCCCAGGGCTGGCCTAAGCCTCTGATTCTTTGTTGAACCGTGCACTTCCCTTCTGAGTGGACAAGATCCTAGACCTTTTACTCCCAGTGGCCTTAGACAGGAGTTGGAAGGGCATACTGAGGTCTCTGCAAGAGTCCTTCCCTTGCACCCCTCATAATGGATTAAGTCATCCCCTACTGCCAGAAGCGGTGGAGAATTTCTCATCTTGTTTCAGTGGTCAAATAGATCTGTTAACAGATCCATACTCTTCTCCCAATCACTCAATATGAGGCTTTAGAACTGCGCTTTTCAGTCAGTAGCCACTAGCCACATGTGGCTTTGTAAAGTAAAATTAAATTAAAAATTCAGTTCCTCAGTTGCACTAGTCCCATTTCAAGTGTTCATGTGGCTAGTGGCTTCTGTATGGGATAGCACAGTGATATGGAGTATTTCCATCATCACAGAAAGTTCTCTGTACATTGCTGCATTAGAACATTTTGCACTGTTCCTCCTCAGATGAGTTAATATTTTGTTGTTAGATAATGTTGATGCTTTAATTTAATGTATCAAAATGTTCTGGGGAAACTCTTGAAGATACAAGTGTATGCTCTTTATATCCTTCTGCACAAACAAGTCTCACTTTGGTCATTTCTTCATCAGCTTTCTATAAAGTTTCTTGCTTGCAAAAAAAAAAAAAAAAAAAAAAAAAGAAAAGGAACAAACAAGCCTTTCTGGTTATTCTGCCTCTTATGAGGGTTTCATTCTCTCTGGCCTTTTGGTCTCTGCATGCCGGCCCTGACCAGAATCTCAGAAGTCTCATGGGTTCTGCACAGTAAGTTTTAGACAAAGGAAAATCATCTCTTAGCTGTTCCAGTTCAAATGCCTAGTCCTGTCAGTGACCTCAGGGTTCCTCCTTTTTGAAAACCATCCTTGACACAGCCTAGAATCATTCACAGCTCACAGGACAAAGCAAAGGCAAGGAGGTTCAGAAGGTCAGTCAACCTAGAGATAGCCCGTTGCGCTAGGAGGAGGTCTGAAAAGTCTGGTCATGGGGCCTGCCCCTCCAGGGTAAGTTGTAAGCTCTTGTAGAGCTGCCCTTCCTGGGTTTGCAGAGGACCTCCTCACCCTGCCCACATCCAATAGCTTCTGATCTTCAGTGCTGAAATGAAGTAGGTCTCGGAGAGCTCATAATCTAATGGAATGAAAATAGTGGTGATGGTAGTAGCAGAAGTATTAGTTACTATTTAGTGAGCCCTTACTATGTGCCATTCTCTGAATAATCCTCAGAGTAAGCATTTGAGGTGGGTTATTATCATCTACATTTTACAGAGGGGGACACTAAGGCTCAGAGAGGTTAGGTAATGTGCCCAAGATACACAGAGCTAATAAGATGGGCAGATTGCATTCAATGGGTAGAGAAATCAGCTTGAGGTATGTTTTGGAGGGTCTTGAATGCCAGAGTGTAGCATTCATTCTTAGTTCAAGAGGTCCTTGGGTACAGATGAGACTGGAGTTCTGCCCTGAGCAGAGAGCAACAGGCATAAATGTTGGAGGTGAATTGCAGTAGGGAGAGGCAGGGAGAGACAAATCTTTCCAGAGGCTGTCATGGCTGTGGAGGTGAAAATGAAGGGGGTAGCTAAAGAAATGGACAGAAGAGGGTGGAAACAGAATAATCAAAAGGTGTGATTTATTTGTTTGTTTGGTTTCTTTTCTCTGTCTTCCTCCTCCTTCCTGCTATTGTGTTTGGGCGATGCTTTCCTGAGACTTCCCTTCCAGAAACCTTTGTGAAATTTTTCCTCTCTCCTGGTCCTGAGGATCTAGTGATAATCGCAGCAAAACTTCAACTATGAATAGGTTAAAGGAAAACACCATTTTTAATTTTAGGTTCATTTCCCCAACTTTATTAGGGTTTTGTCACAATAACCAGGAAAATTCATTTAACCTTCTCTCTAGCAGGGACACCTATTTATACTTAGACTGGCCCAAATGAAAGTCTGCACTGCAAGCATAAATGCTCCAGTGCTTTCCTTTCACCTTTTCCTTTGCTATGTAAAACCAGTTTTTCACTTCACCCTTCTGTGGAGATTCTATTTGCATGCATCCTCTTTACCAACTTTCTGTGGTGCAAAGAATGACTTCCGTTCCCGGTACCGGTTTCTTCTTGTTTAATGAGGTTTTCCAGAGACACAGACATTTGGAAAGTAAAACTTGAATGACGTTTCTAGCCATTTGAAATCAGCAATTGAATCTGAAGCTGCAATACTATAAACCTCACAGAGAGAGTCTTCCCCTATTTTCTATACAATTATCTATGCAAGACAATTATGTATCTAGAGACAAACAAATCCCTCCTCCTTATCTCTTCAATTTGTTTTCAAGGAAAAGGATTCCTATAAAAAATGATGAAATAGACAAAATGAATAGTTATTGGGAAGTTCATAAGCAGTGGCAGAACAGAAATTATGCCAAAAATAATCTTTCAGGGATATTGTGAAAGGAGCAAGAAAGTCTATAAAAAGGGAGTATTTTAGTACTTGAAAAGTAGAGTTCCCCATCCTTCCTTTAAAAAAAAAAAGGTTTATTAAAGAATAATACATGTAGATAATCATTCACAAATCTTAAGAATTATTGTAAAATAAACAAAGGATTATTATAAAATAAACACTCCTTCGCTCCTTTGTAATCACAAACTGGCTGAAGACATAAATATTACTAACACAGTAGAAAACTCCCTCTTGTCCCCTCCCAATCATTGTTTCCTCTCTCTTTCCTCATCCCTACTTCCCTTCCCCAGTAGGTGAAGCTGCCTTTTAACATCTTAAATTTTGCCAATCTTTAAACTTTGTATAAATGACTTCTTTTACTCAGTGATATGTCTATGAAATTAATCCACATTGTTGTGTGTAGGTATAGTTCATTAATTTGCCACAATATTTTATCCTCTGTTCTACTGATGGACATTTGGTTTAACCCCACTGATTTGGGGCCATTATAATTAAAGATGCTGTGAAAACTCTTAAATATATAAATATCTTTTGCTGCATATATGCACATATTTATGTTGGGTATATATCTAGATGAAGTTGCTGAGTCATAGAAATACTCAGCTTTATTAGATAATATCAAACAGATTTCCCAAATGCTTATACCAATTTTCATTCTAACTACTGCTATATGAGAGTTGCAGTTGCGTCACTCCCTTGCCAATCCTTGGCATTGTCAGTCTTTTAGATTTTAGAGATTCTAGTGATATGTAGTGATATCTCTTTATAGTTTTAATTTACATTTTCCTGATTATTAATAAATTTCAGTACATTTTCACATATTTATTGGCCATTTAATTTTTTTTTTGTGAAGGGCCTGTTCAAATCTCTTGCTCACTGTCAGGTATGTTTTCGTTACCTAGAAGTGATATAATTGTGCACCTACAAACTACAAAATAGCCTATAATTAGGACATTAGAATTTAAAAATGAATTTAGCAAAGCTCCTGAATACAAGATCAATATTAAAATCAATCGCCTCACTATGTAGTAGCACAAGTAATTGGAAAATGACATTTTTAAAAGGATTCATTGACAATAACATAAAAAAGATCAACTGCCTGTCAGTAAATCTAAAGAAAGAAGTACTAGACTGCTGAACAGAAAACTACAAATCATAACTGAGAGAAATTAATGAAGTCTTAAATAAAAGGGCAAATGGAGAGACGTACCATGTTCATGAACTGGAAGATTCAGTACTGTAAAGATATCATTTCTCTCCACATGAATTTGTAGATACAAGGTAATCACCAAAACACAAAAAGTCTTTTGTGTGTAACTTTACAATAGCATCTTAAAATTTATATGGAATTGCAAAAGACTAAGAATAACAAAGATATTCTTAAAGAAGAAAAAGGTGGAAAAAATTGCCCTACAAGATGTCAACACATAACAAAGCTATATTAATTAAAGCACGTGGTGTTTGGGGATAGACAATGATGCAGAGAGAACACAATAGAAAGCTCAGAAAGATACCCATAGATTTATGGATACAAGATTTATATATTTTAAAAGGTGGTATTGTAGAAAAGAAAAGAAATGCTGGTCTTTTCAAAAATTGAAATAACTTTATATTCATATGTAAAAAAATGAAATTGAACCTTGTGATGGTTAAGTTCATTTGTCAACTTGACCAGGTGACGGTGCCCAGCTGTCTGGCCAAGGAAGCACTGGCCTATCTGTCCCTACAAGTACATTTCATGGACTTAAATCATCAGTATACTGATTACATCTGTGGCTAATTACATCTGCAATCAGTCAAGCAGAGTGTCTTCTGCAGTGAGAAACGTTTGACCAGCTTCAGTGGTCAAAAGGGAGAACTGTCCTCTCTACTTCAGCCAGCCAGTCTCTTTTGGGGAAATCATTGACGACCTTCGTTTGAGTGCCAGCTTGCATCCTGCCCTGCAGAATTTGGACTCGTGCATACCCACAGTTGCATGAGACACTTTTATAAACTCTCATACTATTTACAGGTATCTCCTACTGCTTCTGTTTCCCTAGAGAACCCTGACTAATACAGACTTGTATGTCATATGATACAAAAAAAAAAAAAAAAAAATGAATTCCATGTGGATTATAGGCCTAAGTGTAAAAAAAACAAAACTTTTTAGAAAATAATATAGGAACATGTCATGACTTCAGTGTAGAGAACTATTTCTTAAACAAGACCCACAAAGTATAAACTGCAAAGAGAAGATTGTTAATTAGACTGCATTAATAGTAATAGCCATTTTTTAAAATTAAAAGCACCTTTAAGAAAAAGGACTTAGAATGACAGGAAATATTTGCAACATCCCAAAACAAGAAAATTCTAATATGCAAAATATGAAAATAACACAAATCAGTAGAAAAGAAAGAGAAAATCCAATGTAAAAATGTGCAAAAGATTTGAACAGATATTGCACAACAGAGAAACTCCAAATTACTAATGAGCATAAGAAAAATCTCAGAAATCAAGGAAATCTCAGTAATCAGGGAGATTCGACTATATACCCAGTAAATCGGAAAAACACTAAAAGAGTGGTTAACATTAACAGTGATGTTGACAATATATACCCTTGATAGGATGTGATGGGAATGACACTTAACTCCTGAGATCTTCCTTTCCAATCCCCATAACTCCAGACTAACCAGAAGAAAAATACCAGACACATCTCAGTTGATGGACATCCTACAAAACACCTAACCAGTGCTACTCAAGACTGTTAAGGTCATAAAAAACAAGGGAAGTTGAGAAACTGCCATAGTCTAGAGAAGCCTAAGGAGCCATGACGATAAAATGTAATGTGATATTCTGACTGGAACAGAGAAAGAACACTGGGTAAAAACTAAGGAAATCTAAATTGGGTATGGGCATTAGTCCAGGAAAAAGAAGAACAACAACAACAAAAAAGCAGCATTGACAGAGTAAAGTCATTGTCATCTTTCCTTGACTTTTAAGTACAAGTCTATAATTGAACTGTTGTTTTATATAAAATATAAATATATAAATTTATATAAAATGGCCAGACATCAATGACATATTACATAGATTTTCCCCTTAAACTGGGACTGAGTTTTTCAACTTGATTAAATAACCTCTCCCACTTGCTATTTTATGTAAGTGAGCAAGGGACATTTCAGCAAAAGATGGGCTCTATAAAGGGATGATGCCAAGAGCCAGAACACGGCAATAGTTATTTCCTCCTGAGAAACACACAATTATTTATTGACTAAATAATTATTTTACAAATGTTTATTAAACACTCCATACAAAAAAATTGGGTAATCGCCATTTTATTGGACTATGTAAAAAATATCTTTCAAAAAAGTTTTAGATATATAGGGTGCTGCTGATTGTGTATCTGACCAACTAGTAAAAACTTTGTCTAAATGTTTTTGTTGATTTTCTCAGATTTTTATATAAATAAATAGATGGAGTGCAAATAAGAGTTAAAAGACTGAAAATATAAAATGTGGTGAGAATATAGAGCAATGGGAACTCTCGTCCACTTCTGTTGAGTGTATACATTTGTACAACAATTTTGGAAAACATTATGGCACTATCTTGCAAAGTTGAAAATATGCATACCCTATGACTCATCAAGTCCACTCTTAGAAATTACCATTGAAAACAATTATGCAGTATGTATCAAGATACATATGTACAAGAATGTTTATAGAAGAATTATACATTACAACCTTAAATGGAAACAGGACAAATGGTCCTTAAAACTAGTATAAGTCAGTATATTGTGATCTATACATATAATGGGAAGAAAAAGAGCAATAAAAATGAAGAACCACAAGTATATGTGCAAACATGAATGAACCTCACAAACATATGTTTAGTTAAAGGAACTAAACTCAAAAGAATGCATATTCCATTTATATAAAATTTAATAGGCAAAACTATACTATACAATTTAGTGTAAAATTTTAAAGAAAAGTGGTAAAGTGATTACTGTAAAATCAGAATAGTTGTTACCTCTATGGGGAGAGATGGAGTTGTATCCCAGAAGGGACATAAGGGGTTGTAGTGGGGGGTGGTGTGGGCTTTAAGAATGTTACAAGATTTCAGTTTCTGTTGGTTTTTGGTTACATAATAACCAAAATAGAAAAGAGAGCAACATTATAAACCAATAATACTCATCCTCTTTTAACCACCCAATAGGGACATATGAATATTAATATCAGCACTTCTCAGATTTTTAAAGCAAATGATAATTTCCTTTAATTTTCATTAACATGTATATGTATGTTTTTTTATCTGTGTGAATCTGATAAACAAGAATCAAACTGTGCATGTAACGTTACTCTCATCTAAATCTTTTAGCAGATAATCCTGAACAATATCAACCACAAGATTGTAATGTTTTCCTATACTTCTCAGGTTTCTAAATCATACTGAAAATAAGCAGAATTGGAAAATAGGAAGACTAACAGAAATTCAAACTCAATGTAGGCATTCAGTCTCCTTTCAACCTTATATGATGAAGTGGTATTTCATCAGTGGTTCCCAAAGTGTGGTCTGAGGAACCCTGGGGTTCCCAGGGACTTTTTCAGGGGTCTGCAAGGTCCTCCCTTTTCCAAATGCCTATCTGTGTGAGGCTGGATTTCTTTCATATACATCATGACAGATCATATGAAGGAGCAGATAGGAGAGTCTAGTTGTCTTCTTTTAAGCCAGAAATTAAAGAGATTTTAAAGCTACAAGACATTGCCACTCTTTTCATAATGATTTGTGGCTTTGGAAAATATAGTCGTTTTTCGTGAAAACATTTTTATGTTACATGTAATGGAATTTTTGTTATTTTAAGATGAATGAATAAATATTTCGAATTTTTTCACTGTAATTTCTAATATGATAAATGCCAATAAATACCCCACATGAACACAATATCTTAGGGAGTTTCAGGAATTTTTAAGTGTTTGAGTCCTAAGAACAAAAAATTTCAGAAGTGCTGATATTAATATTCATATGTCCCTATTGGGTGGTTAAAAGAGGATGAGTATTATTGGTTTATAATGTTGCTCTCTTTTCTATTGTGGTTTTCCTATCAAATCACAGAGTAACAAAAGTGATATTTTTTCTGACCATGGATAGGTAGCAACTGCAGTGTAGCTGAAGATTACTCTTAAAGTCCGTTGAAAGCGAAAGGGGTAGGAAGGCAATGAGGACACAGAAAAAGAGGAAGAGCCTGATGTGGAGATAATACTCTTCACAATCGAAATATGAGCTCAATTTCACCTGGAGTCCTAATTTCAGTGGAAAATTTTGCTGGGCAACCTAGAAAGCTTCTATGAAACTGGGAACCACAATGGAAAAGCCAGTGGTCAGGGTAAGGGAAAGGAAAATGTATCTTCTGCAGTCTTCCACCTGCTGCCTCACTCTCGTCCTCACTCAGTGCCTGAAGCTAATTCTACACAGGGCAGGGGTTTCTCTACAACCACAGGCCAACAGCTGATGGAGGAGAGAACTCAGCTTCAGGCCTGTGACCTGGTTGAGGGAGGGCTAGGCCTCCCGTGTCAGGGTTCCAGACCCTTCTCTGCTCCTTTTCCCTTTCCCACACTCTGGATGTCTTGTTACAGGCCTTTGCCAAGACTCTTTCCAAGTCTCCCTTTTGGTCACCTCGGGATCCAGCTGGGACCGGGCCACTTCTGAGGGGGCCCTGCCTGGCTCCTGCTAACCACCCCCTCCTCCCATCCACAGAATCAACCAGAGGGTCCTTCACTCCATGGTCCCTGCCACCGTTTGTAAACGTCCCGTCAATGGGTTGATGGCCCAGGGACTCACAGGACTGCCCCTCACTCTGCCACCGTTTGCTGGTGGCAGCTCCAGACAGGCTCTCTTGAATGCAGATGCCAGTCTAACCAAGCCTGGATTTGCTTTTCCCTTCAGACTCCAGGCAGACAGCTCTCTTTAATTCTCACACCACTGTGAGGGGTGGATTGAGCCAGGCCCAGGGCTGAGAAGAGAATTAAATGAGACAAGACATTGACAGCAGTTGTTCAGTGAGCTCAGTTCCGTCCCTCGGCTGGCACGTGTGCACGTCTTCTTGTGTTTTCTGTGCCAGCCAAGTACTGCTTCTGTCTCTGAACCAGTTTCTGGCTGGTATTTGAAACAAAACAGCCCAAAGTAAAAACCTGCAGAGAGTAGGAAATGACAACTAAATTTAGTTTTAGTTCGTCACCGGGGCTCTTGTATTGAAACGGGTGATGCAAAAATGAGGGTGATGCAACAAGTGAAAAGGAAACTAAACGTAAGCTGCCCGCCCACAGTTGCAGAGGGGGCGGGGATTCCCTCCGGGCCGGCTGCCTGGCTGAGGCGAGCTCAGAGTCTGCACAGAGCACAGGATTCTGCTGGCGGCCAGAAGGTGGCCTGTGCCGTTCTGGTGAACTCGTTTTGTTCTTTGAACGCGAGTGAGGAACAAGGAGTCAGCGAGGGCAGGTGTGCACCTGTAGACACAGGTGTGCGATAAGAGGAGGAGGGTTCCCCCCAGACCTCCGGACGTCTGTGGCCACGTGCTGGGCACAGTTAGCCCATGAAAGGCGACTTCTGCCTCTCCTTGTGCAGCCGTGGACTGGCACGAGGAGTCTCCTGTCCGGTTCTCCTGGAATGGCCTCATCTGCCTGCCCACAGCCCTAGAACATGAGAGAAAAACCTAATCCAATAACAACGAAGAGCTAACATGTAAGAAGTACTTACTGAGTGCAGGGACTGTGCTTAGCACCTTACAAACATTGAAGCAATTAATCCCCACCATGGTTCTATGAGGCAGTACTATGAGTATCTTAATTTTATAAATGAGGAAATGGGGCTCAGAGGTCTCTTCCCCTTTTCTGTGAAGAAAGTCAGCAGTAGAGTCCTAGTTCCTGAGTTCTTCTAGGAACAGTCCAGGCCTGGTACACATTCCCTTCCCTCCTTTCTAGACCCTTGCAGGGAGGGAAACCTGATGTCTTTCCCTGTTCTTATTTTTAACTAATTTCTTATTTTTAGAAAATGCCCAATATCACTAAGCAGTATTGCTGGCCCTTTGATTTAGCACCTGCTTCCAGATGGTCTGTGTACCTCTGTCCCTTCTCCCAGTGTCCAGTTCTTTAAATGTCTTTCTCATCCTTCCGTCAGCCCTAAAGTGCCGATTATATTACTGTCTTTCCATTTAGCCCTTGCTTTGTGTGCTGTGGCTCTTCCATTAGCACCCATATTACACTCTCTGTAGTTGTTGGTTTGTTAGAATTTTGGGTCTGAACTTTGCATCCCAGTCACTAGCATGGTGCCTAGCTCGTGGTAGGAACCCAAGCATTGCTTCTTGCATAGATATGTGCTCTGACGGGTGTCTGACTGTCAAGTATCAAGGGTTGTCTCTGATTGCTGAAAGTTCATTTAATAAGGTCTCTTGGCAATAATTCTAGCACCTGCTATATCCATAAACCACATAGCTAGGCAATTTGAACAAAAAAAGAAAATTAAAATCAAAATAGAATAGAATTTCTATTGAACAAGATGCTAAAATATAGTTTTATACCAGTATAGCCCTAATACATGCAGGTCTTCTTGCTCGTTCTTAGACTCTTTTCAGCATGATGCTGTATCCAAAAGAAATATAAATTCATCATCAAAAGTCTTTACAGAACAATACAGGTCTTCACCAAATCTCTTTAAGAGATAGCTAAATGGAAAATTATATCATAAAACTATTTAGTAAAATAATTTACTTACTAAATAAATAAAACTATTTATTTCTTGTTTATAAGGCATGGAGAAATAGAAGAAGCTAACCAATTCATTTTATGAGGATAATATATTTTGGATAACAGAACCTGGAAAGAAAATAAGACATTCTTATTTATAAAAATGAAAACAAAAATACCATATTAAATATTAGCCAATCAAATCCAAAAGTGTTATAAGGAAACAACTAGAGTTTTTCCAAGAATTAAATATTCAGGCAAATCTATTCATGTATTCATTATATTCTTATGTCACAAGAAAAGAAACAATACACTAATCTCGAGGGCCACCAAAAAAAAAAACACATTAATGTAAAAGCATACCTTAGCCTACTTAAGGCTTGAAGAAATAGTTTATATCAGATAAATGATTTAAACTATAGTAGGAATGCTTTCTGTTGCAACCAAGAGGCTGAAATAATGAAGGCATTTTCTTATTTCACAAGAGTGGAAGTCTGTAGAGCAATAGTTGCAGGGTTAGATCAGCAGCTCAAAGCTGTGAATGTACTGGACTTACCTCTTTGTGGTTCTCTTGGCCTTGTACTCATGGGCACAAGATGGCTATGCAGCCTCAAACATCTAATCTTCATCAAAGGACATCTAGAAGGAAGATTGGAATAAGAGTTGAAATTCTTTCCGGAAGTCCCCTGCAGAATAGCCTCTCATTGTTCAGAATTGTGTCACGTGAAGACAACCACCTAATGTGTTTCTCCTCTTCTCCACATTTTATTGTAGACCTGAGCCTGAAGTGAGCAGGAGAACCTGAAAGACTGTGACACAGGGAATTTGCTGTTTTCCAAATGGGTAGCTAATTGCCCCAACACCTAATTTCCCCACTATTTTGAAATGCTACCTTTATTATATGCAGATGACCAATAAATTTGATTATCTTTTTATGGACCTTTTTTGTTTTCTTGATTTGTTTGTTCTTACAAAAATCCCATTTGGTATCAATTTCTATAATTTCAGAAGATACTTTCATAGTTGATAAGACAAGTCCATCTGTGTATTCCTTCTTTCCTCAGATTTTCTCAGGTCTTCTAGTAAATTATTTCTTTCTGATACATTCACCAGTCAAGTTGCCAAGTTCCATTTCAAAGCCTTGTTGAAATTTCATTTGGGAATGCTTTTGCTTTATATGTTAACGTATAACACAGCAGTTTTAAAATATGCCATAGGTTTTTATATGCTATTAGAGAGAAATCACTCTAAAAAAATCTATTATTAAATGAAAGAGTATATATCATTACATTTATATAATATCCATTAAATGCTACTATATATTTATTTACTAAATACATAGGAAAATGTCTGAAAGGATACAAGTTAAATTATTAGCAGTTTGGGATTGGGGTAGATCCTCCAAGAGGCCAAGAAACAGCTTTTCACTTGGTATGAATTGTTCAAATTTTAAAAATGACAATATGTTCTTGTGTAGTTTGTAAATATAATAGACTTAAAAATTCCTTTTAGCTCTTCAAAGTCACACTTATTACTACATCTTCTTGTCTTTCTGTAAGCACCAGTCTGATTGTTCTTCTGTTCCCCCCTGAATAATGAATAAGACTTTCTTCTCCCTTGAGTGTCTTCAGTTGTGCATTTCCCTCTTTTACCCCAATCAACCCTACACAAATAGCTGAGCAGCAAAAACAGCTTGTTCTCTTTATAGGAGGTGTTCTGGTTTGCTAAAGCTTCCAAAACGCCAAATACCAGAAATGGATTGGCTTTTATAAAGGAGGTTTATTATGTTCCAAATATACAGTTCTAAGGCCATAAAAGTGAACAAACTACAGCATCAACAAGAAGATACCTACAATGAAGAAAGGCCGATGGCATCTGGAACACCTCCATCAGCTGAGAAGGCATGTAGCTGGCATCTGCTGGTCCTTTGCTCCTGGGTTCTGGTTTCAAAACGGCTTTCTGTAAAATTTCTCTAGGCTTCCGTTTCTCTTAGCTTCTCTCTCTCAGCTCCTGTGCATCTTTGCTTGTTCTCTCAGGGCATTTCTCTCTAAGCGTATGGGGGTCCTCTCTTAGCTTCTCTAGGGAAAACTCTGGGCTTCAACTCTTAGCTTAATATCTCCAGACGTCTTTCTTGCTGCATCTCTAAGTCTTTTGGTCTGTGTCAGCCCCTGAGCTCTCTTAAGGATTCGGACTCCAGTAAACTAATCAACACCCACCTTGAATGGGCAGGGTTACACCTCCATGGAAATAATCTAAACAAAATGTATCACCCAGAGTTGTGTGGATCACATCTCCATGGAAACAACCTAATCAAAAGATCCCACCCGTAATAAGTCTATACCCGTAAGATTGGATTAAATGACTTTTGTGGGGGACATAATAGATTCAAAGCAGCACAGGAGGTAAGGGATGGGCCAAAAATACTTATATCTGAATATTTTCCTCCCTGTTATGTAGATATCAGAAATAAAATATTGATAAGTTTTCTCAGTACAAAGCAATGTCTAAAAAAGTGTTATATGAATGAAGCTACAATAAATCAAAGGAGAGAGTGCAAAGAACTTGTAATCTATACTTATTTGTGGTAATCTGTACTTATTTGTGGTTCAGTGACAATTTCCTTAATACCGCCTTCTCTTTCTCCATACTTGGTAGGACTCTGTCTATGACTGACTTATTATTATTAACATTACCCTCTTCATCATCACCAGTGACCCGAATGTCAAATTCAATAGACTATTCTTAATTTTTAATGACAACAAGAATTATAACAATGCTTTCTATGGGACACATATTGTTCTGTACTGCCTACATTATCTTATTTATCATCAACAATCCTGCAAGGAAGGTATTATACTAATTTTGTAGAGACGCAAACTGAAACAGCTCAAAAAGGGCGAGTAAGAGTATATAACTATATATAGCTTACATGGTGTGACTGTGTGATTGTGGAAACCTTGTGGCTCACACTCCCTTCATCCAGTGTATGGACAGATGAGTAGAAAAATGGGGACAAAAAAGTAAGTGAATGATAGGGGGATGGTGAGAGATGAGATGTTTTGGGTGTTCTTTTTACTTTACTTTTTATTCTTATTTTTGTTTTTGTTACTTTTTTGGAATAATGAAAATGTTCAAAATTTGTGTGGATGAATGCACAACTATATGATGATACTGTGAACAACTGATCATACACTTTGGATGATTGCATGGTATGTGACTATATCTCAATAAAATTGCAAGGAAAAAAAAGATACTTCAGCTTCATCTAATCAACTAATTATGATAAGCAAACTCATAGAGTTAGACTAGAATGTAGGTTACCAGGAGATAGATTGGGATTAGAGAATGGGGAGTTGATGCTTAACTTGAACAGAATTTCTGTTTAGGTTGATGGTGTAGGTTTGGCAAAGGATGATGGTGATGGTAGCACATTATAGTGAGTGTAATAAATAGCACTGAACTATGTCAGTGAATGTGGTTAAAAGAGGAAATGTAAGGATGCATATATTTTTAGAATAAAAATTAAAATATAAAAAAGTACTGTAAATCACAGTTAACCCTATTGTCAATGATGGGCTATAGTTAATAGTGCAAGTATAATGATGTTTTTTCATAAATTATAACAAATGTATGATACTAATACAAGGTATTAATAATAGGATAGTGTACCAGTTTGTATGTATTATGTCCCCCAGAAAAAACCATGTTCTTTGATGCAGTCTTGTGGGGGCAGAGATATTAGTGGGGATTAAGTTGGAACGTTTGGATTAGGTTGTTTCCATAGAGATGCAGCTCACCCAACTGTGGGTGATAATTCTGATTGGATAATTTCCATGGAGGTCCCACCCATTCACTGTGGGCCTTGATTAGTTTACTAGAGCATTATATAAGCTCAGACAGAAGGAGCGGGCTTGCTTCAGCCAAGAGGGACACTTTGAAGAATGCACAGGAGCTGAGAGAGGAACTGCAGTTTACAGAGACATTTTGGAGATGGCCTTTGAAAGCAGACTTTTGCCCCGGAGAAGCTAAGAGAGGACAAACACCCGAAGAGCAACTGAGAGTGACATTTTGGAGAGAAGCTGAAGCCTAGAGAGAAACAACCTGGAAGAAAGCCATTTTGAAACCAGAACTTAGAGCAGATGCCAACCTCATGCCTTCCCAGCCAATAGAGGTTTTCCGGACACCATTGGCCATCCTCCAGTGAAGGTACCCGATTGTTGATGCATTACCTTGGACATTTTATGGCCTTAAGTGTGTAAATGTGTAACCAAATGCACCCCCTTTTATAAAAGCCAATCTATTTCTGGTGTTTTGCATTCCAGCAGCATTAGCAAACTAGAACAGATAGCATATGGGAAAATATACCTAATGTAACTTATGGATGATAGATAGTAGTACGATTATAATAATCTTTCATTCATCAATTGTAACAAAGGTAACCTGTGTTAAGAAATAGTACAATTATTAAAAAGTGCTATCAAAAATTGTAACAAAGATTCCACAACAAGGCAAGTTTGGGGGGTGGGGGTGGGTGTGGAATCCCGTATTTTATGAATGATTGTTTTATAAACCTACAACTTCTGAAATAAACAAAATATTTAATTCTTGTAATCATAAAAAATAAGGATGAGTACTTTCCCAAAGTCTTAAAATTAATCAATGGAAAGCCAGAATTTAAACAATTCAGACTTTGAACAAGCCCCATGCCCTTACTCACAAAGACATGATCATTCTTGGATGTCTTTGCAAGACTTTTAACACATCTTCCCCACCCCCCACAAAATCTGTTCCTTTGGCTCTTGAGACACTGTAAGTTCCCAGTTCCTCTCCTGTCTCAATGTTTATGGCTTTTCTATATCTTTGACCAGTTCCTCTTTCTTACCCAGCTCCAGGAACACAGAGGCATTAGCCAAAGACTAAGAGGCATCTAAATAACTTTTTAATTACTACATCAAGCTTGGTTACCATACTTATTTACAAGTACCTACAATTTTGTTTGCACACACAATAATAATAACAATGATAAATATATCATGTATGAGATGTCTATGTGCCAGATATTTTATATCCATTGAACATTTAATCTCACAAGTCTGTGGTAGAGCCAATAATTCACCCCTTAATAGAGCTATGAAAATCAAGCCACAGCAAGCTCAGGTAACTAGCCCAAGAACATGCAGGAGGCAGTGGGAGAGGCTAAGAAGGGTTCCTGATTTGAAGGAGCCTATGTCTAAAGAAGGAGACAAGACCACCACATTAGAGAAAATTAGAAATAGAGCTGTATTCACATAAACACTAATTATTATCCCAACACAACTATCATATAGATTCAGTTTTTCACTCTGATTAACAATCTTTAAGACCTGGCTGCCCTGCCCTGAGAACTGGATGAAGACATAAAAGGGGAAATCGTTATTGCTACTCTGAAGGAACAATTACTCAGCAAACATTTGAATGTCCTTCTTCTGAAAAGGATCTGGTAGTTCCTTGCTCTTAAGGAATTTACAGTCTGTTGGGAAGACATGAACATGGAAAATGATTTAACAAAGGACAATCTAGATCAATATGCCAAGTAGGATAATCATGCCTTCAATTTAAGGAAAGGAGAGGAGGGTTTAGTTAAGCCAAAAAGGATAGGCAGGGTTTGGACAGGCACAGAAGAGGAGGGGTGGGAATAAAAAATGAATAAATATGTAGAAATGGGAAGTAGCTTAGCAAGATTGGGGGCCATAATGGAAACAAACCTTATATATATTTCACTTTAAAAAATTAAACTGAAACCATTTTAAAGTGAACAACTTAGTGGAATTTAGTACCTTCACAATGTTGTGCAGGCCTTACCTGTCTCTGGTAACAAAACATTATCATCACCCACAAAAGACACTCATACTGAATAAGCACTAACTCCCCATTCTCCATTCCCCCACTCTTGACACCTACTAATCTTCTTATTGCCTCTATGAATTTACCTATTCTGATTATTTAATATAAAGGAAAATTATAATTTTTGACTTTTCTCTTTGGCTTCTTCCTATTAACATATGTTTTCAAGGTTCATCCATGTGTAGCATATATCAGTTTATTATTCCTTTTTATGGCTGAATAATATTCAATTGTGTGAACATACCTCATTTTGCCTATCTGTTCATATGCTGATGGATCTTGTATTTATTTCTACCTTTTGGCTACAATGTAAAGTGCTACTGTGAACATATGAGTACTTGTAATCATTTGAGTACCTGTTTATAATTCTTTGGGTTATGTACCTAGGAATGAAATTTCTAGGAATTAGGTAATCCCATGTTTAACTTATTGAGGAATTGCCAAACTGTTGCCCATTTTCTAATTAGATTACTTGTTTTTTTGTTGTTGAGTTGTAACAGTACTTTATATCCTCTTGATAATAGACCTTTACTAGATATATGAATTGCAAATATTTTCTCCTATTCTGTGAGTTGTCTTTTCACTTTCTTGATAGTATCCTTTGATGCACAAAGATTTTAATTTTGATGAAGTTCAATTTATCTATTATTTCTTTTGTTGCTTTTGATTTTGGGTCATACTAAGAATCCACTGGCAAATCCAAAGTCATGAAGATTTTTCCCTATGTTTGCTTCTTGGAATTTTATGGATTCAGCACTAATATTCAGATTTTTGATTTTGAGTTGCTTTTTGTATATGGTGTGAGGTAGGCTTCCAACTTCCTTCTTTGGCGTGTCTGGATAGCCTGTTTCCCAGCACCATTAAGTGAAGAGGACTGTTCTTTCCTAATTAAATGGTCTTAGTACACTTGTCAAAAATCAATTGATCATAGATGTATGGGTTTGTTTCTGGGCTGTCAGCTCTGTTTGATTGATACAAACTTTCTCTGTATCTTTTGCCAGTACCACACTGTTTTGACCACTGTAGTTTTGTGGTATGTTTTGAAATCAGGAAATGTGAATCCTTGAACTTTGTCCCTTTTTCAAGATTGTTTTGGCTATTAAGAGCCCCTTGCAATTCATATGAATTTTAGTATTGCCTTTTTCATTTCTGCAAAAAAGACCATTTGGATTTTGGTTCTGATTTATTTTCTGGAATTTATTCACTTTCAAAGCTGAATATAAAGTCTGTGGTTTCACCAATGTCTTTAGAGACAAATGCATAAAATTGAAATCTGAAAACTACATAATCATCTACTAGTGATTGCATAGGTCATAGTGGAATTTGATGATTAAGAAAATTGTTAAATGAAAAGCATTTCTACAAACACAATACCTCATAATAAAATCAAACCAACAAAACAAAACCAATGAAACAGAAAGAGGCTTTGATAAATTTCAATAACAGAAGACCAAATAAATTTAGTTCACTGTTAAAGTCATGTAGTAAAAAGAATTTATGTGGGAGAGTTGAATTATATCTTTCAAATGGAAACAAATCTAAAATACATTTGAGTCTGGGGTGGTGAATCTTCCTTTTCTCCTTTTGATTTTAATGGAACCCCAGAATTTGGAAAAACTAAATTTTCTTTTGGTCTTCATACACATAGGAAGCCGGCACTCCATATTTTATCTCATTTTAAAGTAGCATAATTGATTTTTTAGTAGCACATTTTCTTTGCTCCAATAAGATCGCTACTGAAAATAAAATAATAATTCTGTCTTTAAATGCCCTCAGTATTACACATGTGCCCACAATTTTCATCCACTTCTTTCCTGTCTTGAAGACAGTCATTATCAAATATAAAGGCAGCTGGTTATGAAAGGGAATAAGATAATCATTATCACAAATTTGAAACTTGGCTGGTAAATCAGTAGTAGTATAGATACAACTTTCTCTGGACGAGGTTAAGTCCTGTAGGACAAAGCCTCAGTACTGTGCAAAGCTTAGGCACCGTATTAAATGCTAAACACTGTGAATCTAGCTCATTCACAACACATACAGTACCAGCCAGGTCTGTTCTCTTGTATTGTTTTGCTGATTAAAAGAAAAAAAGATAGCAGGGCGGGGAGTGGATAGTGTGTACCGTGTTAGTAACACACCACAACTATCTTTTCTGTTTGTTTAAGCAATCTTTTTATTATGAGGCTATTTTATGGTTAACTCAAAATAATCAGATAAACAAATTTGAATAGCTGTCTTTAATCTAGAAATGTGGTATTGATCCTACTGCCCCAGAATTTAACCAGCAAACCTCAACCCTACCAAGTTTGTTGTTGGTGCTCACTGGCATGAGTAAACTAAATGTAAATTGGTTAATTGTAACATTAAAATAAAAATACTTTATCTTACAAAAGCAGTCCTATCAGAAGACTAATACTCAAATATAATATCCAGTTGAAAAAAAAGTCTTAGGTAGTCTCTGGGATTTATCAAATGGAATATTATTTAATGCCTGCTAGCTAGTAATACCAATGATTTGACAATAGCATTCCTTGGAGAAAATCATGGATCATTGAACGAGTGTTTTTTTCCAGTGGGTAGAAATATGTCATGGATTTTTTTTTTTTTTTTTTTTTGGTTAGGTGGCCATGGGAATTTTGAAAGAGACTGCATTGAATCTGTAGATCACTTTGAGGCATAGTGCTGTCTTAACAATATTAAGTCCTCTGAACCATGAACGTGGAATATCTTTCCATTTACCTAGGTCTTCTTTAATTTCTTTAAGCATAGTTTCATAGTTTTTGGTGAGCAAGTCTTTCACATCTGTGATGGTTAATTTCATGTGTCAACTTGCCTAGATCATGGTGTCCAGTTTGAGCAAACAAGTACTGGTCTGATTTCTACTGTAAGGTTATTTTGTGGATTTAGATCATTAGTCAGTTGATTGCATCTATAGCTGATTATGTTAACAGTCATCAAAGGAGCTTGCCTACCGCAATAAAAGAAGATTCATCCAATCAGCTGAAGTCCTTAGAGGGAGAACTAATGATTTCAGCAAGCAGAAAGAATTTTTCCCTCTACTTCAGCCAGCCAGCTTCTCCTGGGGAACTCATCAAAACCTTCAACAGAGTTCCCAACTAGTGGCATGCCCTATGGAACTCAGACTTGTCTAACCCCACAGTCATGTGCATTAATTCCTACACTATATCCCTTAATATCTACATACATAAATATAAATATACACACATACATACATAAATATGCATTCAGTTCTGTTTCTCTGGAGAATCCTGATGAATACAACATCCTTGGTTAAATTTATTCCTAGATATATTATTATTTTAGATGCTATTGTAAACAGAATTTTTTCCTTGTTTCCATTTCAGATTGTTGGTGTTTAGAAACACAACTGATTTTGGTGCAATGATTTTGTACTCAACAATTTTGCTGAATTCATTTATTACCTCTAGTACCTTTCATGTTCTATATTTAAGATCATGTCATGACAACAGAGATAGTTTTACTCTTTCTCTCTGATTTGAGTGACTTGTGACCTTCACTTTTACACCCTTCAGTTAACAGAATTAAAATTGTCTAACCCCTATCCTTAGATACTGTGGGATGCCCTCATGGAGTCTTGTGAATGATAGCTTCCTTGTATAGTCTCCCGTCTAATCAGGATTTGATTACAAAATGACGCCATATACTAATCAGAATGCAGTTTCAGATTCAACGCCAAACAGGCTGGGCCTAGGAGACGCTCTTCCTTTTTCAGGGATATGCTACTTGCTGACCTTTCGTCTCCTTAGGCCAGTTGTCTAGAAGAATATAAGCAACTAGAAGGCAGGTGTAAAATTTTATTCAACTTTGTGTCCCTAGCCCCTAATAATGCACCTAGTATATGGTATACAGAAGGAGCTCAAACACTCTTTATGAGGTGAGTGCTAGTAAAAGGATAAAAACGTCACCGATAATTATCAAAGGTAAATTTGAGAGTCAAATAAATAATGAATATGAAACCATCTTGGAAACTAAAAGAACATTACAGTCTAAATTATTAATTTTAGAGATAATTATTCAATTTTATGCTTTAAATATTTTGAATATAGAAGAAAGAAATGAGAGATCAGAGCCTGGTCATGTGTGTAAGGCTTACTCTCTCTTCCTCAGATCTCTCCCCCACCCTCCAGGGTCCACAGATTAGACAGAGTTCACTTCCCTTGGCTCACTCAGTTCTTCATTAGCACATGAAGCATCTCTCCTGTCACAGGCACCAAGCTGATTACTGGGCCCTTACCCTGGGCTTTTCTCCACAGATCTCTTCTTTCCATCACTAAGTTATGTATTGGGATACCAAATTCAATACCTCCTCAAAATGCCCATCATAGTATGGCCTATGCTGGATATTCCCACTCCCTCTTCATTCAGGTGCTTTGCCTGGGTTTATTTTGTGAGAATATCAGGTTCTGGTCTATCTTTATATTAAAGAGTGTGTGAAGCAAGAAATTGTTTTTTTAAATTTGCATTTATTTACCATAACTTAAAAATAAACAATATAGTCTTGCACAAAATATAATATTAAACAAGTGTTTTCTGGACAATAAATAACTTAAATACTGTGAACAACATAAATATTTCAAATAATTTAAATAGTTAAATAAAAATTACAAAAGTTTTCCAGTTATAGCAAATGAAAGATGCACTTCTCTTTTCTAATCGTTACAGTTTTATAAAGATTCCATAAATTTGCCATGACTTATTTTTAATCTGGCATTAAAACAGTGATGAAGATTGCACTCTCAGTCTTGGAAATAGCAAGTTGACCAGGTGGACCGTTTTGAAAATCAACATCTTTATTTCCTGAGGTTTTCTTTAAGCTTGTTAATGAAGAGAAAGCACTTTCTGATTTCAACCCGGACAACCTCCCAGGCACAGGAGCTGTATTGCTTCTCTTGCAGATACACACTGATTCCTTGGAAGTACCTCTTCACAGCCAGTCTGGAGTTCTCACTTCCCAGGGGTGTCTCTTCCACCTTCCTTTCCTTTTCCAAACATGTCTCCAGATCTTCCAGGTGCTGATGAAGTCCAATGAGGAATTTGTCCAGCAGGCTCTCATCCCAAGTCACAAGAGAGATACTTATGCTGAAGAGGTTGAAGATTTGCTGGAGCAGCTCATGCAGGACAGCAGTGGCATGTGTCTTCTCAAACTGGTTCCCATCCATCAGTACCTGAGGAAATTGGAAGTCAGTCCTGTCCTTCAGACATGACAGAATGGAGACTTTCTCTATTTGATTCAACAGTGTGAAGGTTTCCTGATGGCCATGGCTTGAATGCAGGACACAGGCCAAACGACAGGTAGGGATGGAGCAGAGCCATCAGCACAGACACTGGGAGGGCCATTGGGGAGCTGGGAGTTCTACAGCTCTGCCTGGAGAGGGAGCCTGGCCTCAGCAAATTGTGAGGACATTTGGTGCTGAGGGCCTCTTACATAGCACAGAAACTTTCATTTTCTGGTTTGTTTGTTTTTTTACATTTTTCCCCTTTATTTTCCCTTCCTACTGTTTGCTTGTGTGTGTGTGTGTGAATTCAATTTAAAAATGAACATTTATTAACATGAGTACATGCTGGGGGACTTCAAAGCAAGAAGTGCCAATGCAGTATCCTTCACAGCATTAAAACATATTTTTTCACACCTTCTTGGTTGTACCTGGGGAAAGAAATCTAGACAATGTCAGATAAGGGAGAAAAACTCATGAAAAAAATGACTTTACTGGGTTAGCAGGAATTATTAAAGAGTTCATGTAGTAAAAGATTGGCATTTTTCTTATTTTTTTCTTATTTAACCTTTTCCCCTTCTTTAAGAGTCTTAAATTGCATGTGGACCTCAAAATTATCCCATGAGTTGGTCTTTAACTAATTGAAGATATATTTACTTTCATAATATTAAATCTGGGGAACAATAATCACAGGTATCATTTGTTAAAATAAATTGTGGAAACAAATAAATTATGATGCAGCTATGAAATTTTCTGCCAGGAAATTTCGTAAGTGCTGATTTCCCTAAAAGACATTCAGGTTTCGCTGTGTGATTCTCTCCATTCTCTCTCAACGACCTTTAACCATGAAAGCTTTCCCTCGCTCATTATGTGGCAATGCAGATAATCTCATGTCCTTTAATCTTCCATTGACAGGTGATATCCAACCACACTCTGTGGCATTTGTTGGGACTGCAATTGTATTCAAAGCTTGTCATGGCATTACTTCATCACATCCAAAAAGTACATTTTTTTTAATAATACGAATATTAATGACAGCCATATTATATAATAAAATATATATATTAAAAAAGCTCTCAGCAAAGTGTTTCACAAACATAATTTCATTGAATCTTCACAGTTTCCCTGTGAGATATAATCATTATAGTTTTTTATGTTTTATAGATGAAGAAACGGAAAACTCCAGGAGGTTACTTGCCAAAAGTATATGTGGTGGCTAATCATTAATCCCTCCACCTTGCTCTTTAGCCTTCTCCTTCTCCAGTAGCTGCTCTCAGCACACTGAATGAAGTAATCAGTCTATCTAGTTGTTTTATCTCTGATTTCCTGCTAGACTCTAAGCTCCCTGAGGGCAGTAACACAGTGTCTCTAACATCTAGAGCGGTATCTGTCACTGAAGAAGCAGATTGAGCAGTCTCTGCCGCATAGCCAGTACGGAAAGAACTAAATGGTCCAAAGAATGAGTAACCTAGCTTTTGGGACTCTGTTTGGAAATATGTAGCCCCTTAGACAACATATGCTTTAAAGAGCCAGCTGCCCTCCTTCTGATGCTTTCTGCAGCTGCAGCAGTCTCATCCACTAATCAGGTTGAAACTTGTCAACCTAAAGAACACTTAAACCCTGATCTGTGGTTGTATAATTAGTTGCGTCATTTTGTCTTTCAGTAGAGGAGACATCACTTCCTCTTTTTCTTTTTACTATTCCACATTTACTTTCCATTTGACTTTGTGCATTACTCTTCCATGACTGCTTACTTTTACTTTCCAGGAATGTTTAAAGAGAGAGGATATTCTGATGTCTTGAAAATTATACTGAGAATGTTAATTTTTTTCCATTACATTTTCTCTTCCTTTGTTTGCAACAAACCTCGAAGTGAAAAGGGAATGATTACAAAAGCATTAGGAAAATTTTTTATCAGTGAAAAGACAAATACCACAGAAGAAGGAAAATTTTAAAATTATGTAGAAAAGTGAAAGAAAAAATAGATCACTTCATCATTATTTTTGATAGAGCTGGAATAATGGACTAGGCTGGACAATTTCTCTGCCACAAAGCAAAAAAGAAGCCAGTAGACACATTCTAACTGCTTGGATGTCTGTACAGTAGCAATGTGCACTTCTCTTCAGGGCAGGCCTGGAGGGGTAATCATCTTGGTATAAACTGGGCTCAGGGCAATGATGGGAAGTTCAGCAATTATCTCAATTAAGTAGAATAAAGAAAACCACACTGGGCAAACTGCATACCGTAAATCTATTTAAAGTATATGGATTTAATAATGAAGAGAGGAGGCATCAGACTTATTATACATATGAAAAAAGAGTGTCACTACTGACCATCCTGGGCCATTCATATACATACCAAACCGTATAGGTGATGCTTGAGTTGAAAGGAGGAAACCTGGGAGAGTAAATAATTTTGGTTCATAAGCACAGCAATTCCACTCCCCACACCTACTATCACAAAATACAGGACTGTCTAAAGGGTTCTAGTTAAGGTAGGCTAACATGTTCCTTACTATTATGGGCAGGAATCTAATTGTTTTATGAGCATCCTAATAACACTAAGCTAGATTCTACCAATCTAGGCCCTGAGAAGAGGGTGCCTTACATATATGGAAATACAGGTGAGCTAAAGGGATGCTTTGAGAGATGTAATAAAAATGGAGGTTATAGTCACAAGTATATCTCTTTGGAATTAGAAACCATCAGCCAACCAACCCATACAACTGTTCACACACACACACACCTAGTTCCCCTTGGGGTGGTTTTATTATCAACTTAAATTCGAGGCAGCGAGAGCCCAACTAGAAAATGGGGGATAAGGATGTAAGGATGAAGCAAGTTCTTGACTTGTTCTGAGATCTACAACCTTTGATCAACCATACCAGCTTGAACTAAGTGAAAGTTCCTATGTATTGAAGGAAGTCTGGGAGCCCATTCATTTAAGGAGACGACCAAGTACCTGTTGTTGAGGATAAGACAAAATACAACCAGATCTATGCATGTAAAGGACATATCTTTCACACCTGATGTAGTATATCAACACTTCCATGTAGAATCTAGAGGGGAGAAAGAAGATTTTAAAAGAAGCCTAGGAATGATTCCTTCAAAGTTATTCTTAACATCTGGAAAAAGGGATCCAGACAGCTTTATCAATTAAAAATTTGTGTTTATTAAGATGATAAGCATCCCATTGGATTGCGGCTTCTATTTTAATGTGTAAACTGAACTCTAAATGTAAGAACACAGAAAGAATTACAACTGATACATCTACTCTGGTCCCTGAAAAGGGAAATTAAAAAATGGGGAATAGAAAGATCTGGGGGAAATTCAGAAAATGAAAATTCTCATCTTCAGTACTTAAATGGCCCACATGGAGGAAGATCCTCAGAGAACCTGGTGCAGAGGCTCACGGTCCCCATCGCAACCAGAAGAGGGTCTTCTTGGAATTTACCAGTGGCTTTTTCAGTCTTTTCACTGATGGTGATGGTGATGATCTTCTCCAGCCCCATCAGCTCCTTTAGCTGTGACCTGCCTCAGAGCCTTGACGTGGGAAATCAGGAGACCCTCACAGTGTTGGGTCAAATGGGGAGAATCTCCCCTTTCTCCTGCCTGAACAACAGGACTGACTTCAGACTCCCCTGGGAGATGGAGGATGGCAGCCAAGTCCAGAAAGCCCAGGCCATGTCTGTCCTCCACGAGACGCTCCAGCAGATCTTCAACCTCTTCCACACAGAGGGCTCCTCTGCTGCTTGGAACACGACCTTCCTGGACCAACTGCGCTCGGGCCTTCATCGCCAGTTGGGGGACCTGGAGACCTGTTTGCTGCAGGAGATGGGAGAGAAAGAATCTCTGCTGGGAATGGAGGGCCCCGCACTATGACGATGTACTTCCAGGGAATCCGTCTCTATCTGCAAGAGAAGAAACACAGTGACTGTGCCTGGGAGGTTGTCAGAGTGGAAATCAGGAGATGCTTTCTCTTTGTAAAAGTGCGCAAAAGAAAACTCAGGAAGTTAGAAGGAAAATGATTCCCAGAGGCAATTGTCCTAGCTCAGACTCTCAATTTTCCATTCATTTCAAAAGCCATTATTTTTTGCTTCAGCTATAAAATAATTTGTATCATATTTAGCATATTTTTTTCAGTAATATTAGGCATAAATATGACCAAATATTTTCAGAAACTGATGAAATGTTAACTGCTGCTCTGCAACTAAACCTCATTTCCTAAAATATGTATTTATTTAATTATTTCAATTAATTAATCCATTAATTATTGATGGTTCTTGTATTTCTATGTTCTCTTTTTATATAAAAGATGTTCACATTTGCCTTTTAAATAAATATACCACTTATTCTTTTAGTTATTTATGTTCTGTTATTATCTAAAATATGTTCACATTTGCCTTTTTAATAAATATACCTCTTATTCTTTTAGTTGTTAAATTTATTTTAAGATATTTCTTTAAAGAAAAAAAGAACTCTCCTCTAAGTCTTAATTCTGTAAACTAAATAGAAAAATATGTGGTACAGTGCATTCATTTACTCAGTGGCCTTGGGTATAGAACCTTGTAAAAGAGGTGAGCACTCCCTGCCCTTCTGGAACTTACATACAGCAAAGGACATGGTTATAAGAGAAATGGTATATAATTAGTTACATTTGGAATCCGTGTTACACAGGAGAAGGAAAAGTTGCCATGGCAGTGGGTATCATGGCAAGGGCAAACCGTTGACTCCTGTGGAGACTCCAATGGGATCTAAAAGGTTCAAACAAAATCATCAGGGATGTGTCTTTTTCCCCATCCATAGAAGATGTCTTTCTACATCATTGTCAAGATGGCCACTCGGAAGCCTGGGCTCAAACTCCACTGTCTTAGCCATCCTGGTGGAAGGAGCTTTCTTTGATATTCAGCAATTCCTGCTAAAGACCCAATCTTGACTTGCCTCACCCTTGGGACCCTGGGCTATGGAGGAAGTCCTCCCTGAGCCACATAGTAAGGATTTCCTTCCTGAAAGAAGTAATTGTCACCAGAGTAATTCAGAAGAGAAAATGCAAAGACAAAACCAATCGGTGTCACAAAAATTTCAACTATTATTTATCTGTCATCTACAAAAATTCCTATTCTCATATACTTTTTTTTTTTGAAATAAATTCAATCTTACAGGAACAGTTGCAAAAAACAGTACAAACCCCATACATAGAACTCCATCATACTCCAACCCCCTCCCTGATACCCCGATCCACCACCTTTAACATCCTGTCACACCACTGTTTCTTTCTTTCCCTACCTCCCTGTCTATCATCCATCATCTATTGCTCTGTCCTCTGAACATATGAGAGCAAGCTGCACATATCTTTGAATAAACAATATAATTCACATATACCTTTCCCATGGACAAGAACATTTTTTTATGCAATCTCATTAAGCGCAGCTAAGAAATTCAAGAAATTCAACATTGATATAAAGCTTACATTCTATAGTTCCTTTTTTTTTCTTATGTCCCATCTGTGTGCCTTTGAGCCTCCTCTCCTCCATCCTCAGATCCCATCCAGGATCATCCTTGGCATTTAATTGTCATCTATTTAGACTGTTGTTCTAGTTTACTAATGCTGCGGAATGCAAAACACCAGAGATGGATTGGCTTTTATAAAAAGGGGGGTTTATTTGGCTATACAGTTACAGTCTTAAGGCCATAAAGTGTTCAAGGTAACACATCAGTAATCAGGTACCTTCACTGGAGGATGGCAAATGGCGTCCGGAAAACCTCTGTTAGCTGGGAAGGCACGTGGCTGGCGTCTGCTCCAAAGTTCTGGTTTCAAAATGGCTTTCTCCCAGGACATTCCTCTCTAGCAAGCTTGCTCCTCTTCAAAACGTCACTCACAGCTGCACTCCGTTTCCTCTCCTTGAGCCAGCTCATTTATATGGCTCCACTGATCAAGGCCCACCCCGAATGGGTGGGACCACACCTCCATGGGAGTATCCCACCAGAGTCACCTCCCACAGCTGGGTGGGGCACATTTCCATGCAAACAACCTAATCCAAACATTCCAACTTAATCCCCACTATTCTGTCTGCCCCACAAGATTGCACCAAAGAATACGGCTTTTTCTGGGGGACATAATGCATTCAAACCGGCACATTCCACCCCCTGGACCCCAGAAAAACATATTCTTTCCAAATACAAAATACATTCATCCCACAATACCGCAGAAACTTAAATCATTTCAGTAACAATAGTTAAGTACAAGATCCCATCAAAATCAAATATCGACATGGTCAGTCCTAAGGCATACTTTTCCTTTAGCTTTGGATCTGTGGACTTAGAACAAGTTATATGCTTCCAATATACAAAGGAGGGACATTCACAGGATAAACATTCCCATTTCCATAAGGAGAAACAGTAAGGAAAACAGGGTTAACAGGACCAAAACAGTTCTTAAAACCTGCAGGACAAATTCCATTAGATTTCAAAGTCTGAGAGTCATTTACAGAACTACATTGCATCCTTGGGGCTTGAGAGAGCGGGAGCCTAACCCTTCCCAAGGGCCTTTTTGGCAGCCCTTTCCTCTCCAAACACTTGGGTGAGTGCTCCAACATTTCCACACATTGGGGAGACCACCTTTTTGGCCCCACCCTCCTCAAACATCGGGGCAGCTCCCGGATTCCCTTCCATCTCTGGGGCACACTCTCAACCCCTTCAGAACAGTGTGGTGGCAGCCAGGCTCTCCCCAATTCCCTGGGAATGTGCTCCACCCTCTTTGGGGCTTGGGGTGGCAGGACATTTCCTGAGCAAAGAGGTGGAAGGCCCGCCCTCGACCTCCAGGGCAAACTCACCCTTTCCATACATGTGGGCTGCTCCGCTCTCCCAGCCCGAGACCTCCTGACTCCAGACCTCAACCTCCATGGCTCTGTCTTTGAAGAAATTTTTCCTTCAGTTTCTTCCTTGTCTGTCTCCTCCAGTCCAGACTGGCAACGGCTCTGTCTGTAAAGATCTCGCAAAAATTCTGTTGGCTTCACATGAAGCATGCAGGGGTCAAAGCCATCAGACAATAGGACTTTCCACAAATCCTTTCTGGATAATTCCATCTCCAATCTTGGCTCGTACTGAAATGGCAGCTGGGTTCCATGTTTGGTTACATCCTCACGTTGGGCTGTAGCTTCTGGGATTCCACCCCCTGGAGGCTCGTAATTTTCAGCTTCTGGTCTCTTTGAACCCAAGAGTTCAGTTCTAAGTTTATCTCTTTCCACTAGCATTTTACTATAAGCTGCAAGGAGAAGCCAGGTTACGTCCTCCACATGTAGTCTGGAGATCTCCTCAGCTAAGTATTCCAGGTTGTTGCTTCCAGATTCTTCCTTCCATCTGACACCAGGACTCAATTTTGCCAAATTCTCTGCCACTTTAAAACAAGGATCGCCTTTCTGCCAGTTCACAATAAAACGTCCATCATTTCTGTTCAAGACCTCATCAGAAGTATCTTTAGAGTCCATATTTCCACAAACAGTCTCTTCAAAGCGGTTTAGGCCTTTTCTATCAAGCTCCTCACAATTCTTCCAGCATATTCCCCTTATCCATTTGAAAAGCCGTTCCAACATGTTTGGTATTTGCAAACTCAGCAGCAAAAGCACCCCACTTCTCCGATACAAAAATCTGTTCTAGTTTACTAATGCTGCGGAATGCAAAACACCAGAGATGGATTGGCTTTTATAAAAAGGGGGGTTTATTTGGCTATACAGTTACAGTCTTAAGGCCATAAAGTGTTCAAGGTAACACATCAGTAATCAGGTACCTTCACTGGAGGATGGCAAATGGCGTCCGGAAAACCTCTGTTAGCTGGGAAGGCACGTGGCTGGCGTCTGCTCCAAAGTTCTGGTTTCAAAATGGCTTTCTCCCAGGATATTCCTCTCTAGCAAGCTTGCTCCTCTTCAAAACGTCACTCACAGCTGCACTCCGTTTCCTCTCCTTGAGCCAGCTCATTTATATGGCTCCACTGATCAAGGCCCACCCTGAATGGGTGGGGCCACACCTCCATGGGAGTATCCCACCAGAGTCACCTCCCACAGCTGGGTGGGGCACATCTCCATGCAAACAACCTAATCCAAACATTCCAACTTAATCCCCACTATTCTGTCTGCCCCACAACATTGCACCAAAGAATACGGCTTTTTCTGGAGGACATAATACATTCAAACCGGCACAACTGTCTTTTTTTTTTTTTCCAATTGTGGAACCATATATATAACCTAAATCTTCCCATTCCACCCCCTCCCTAGCATTCCATTAGTGGGATTAATCACATTTAGAATGTTGTAATGCTGTCACCTTCCCACCATCCATTTCTAGAAGTTTCCCTTCACCCCAAACAGAAACCCTACTCTCATTTCTTAACTCCCCATTGCCCCTTCCCCCACTTCTTGGAACCCCTACTCTACTTTTCATCTCTATGGTATATTCTCTGATACTTTCTTTGTGTTTACCATGGGGCTTAAATTTAACATCTTAAATCTATAACAATCTTGTTTTTCTTTGATACCAACTTAACTTCAATATGACACATAAACTATGTTCCTATACTCCATCATTCCCTCACCTTTATGTAGTTCTTGTCAAAAATTACATATTTTACATTGAATCAAAAATCACTGATTTATCATTACAGATTATGTATTAATAGATCCTGTAGGAAGTAAATAGTGGAGTTATAAGTCAAAAATACAGTAGTATTGTTATTTATATTTGCCATGTGATCTTTATTGGAAATCTTTATTTCTTCATGTAGTTTCAGTCAATTGTTTAGTGTCCCTTCCTTTCAGCCTGCTCAACTCCCTTTAGCATCTCTTATAGGACTGATTACTGGTGATGAAGCACCTCAGCTTTTGATTATCTGTGAATGTTTTCATCCCCCCTCATTTTTATCCTCCAGGTGTTTGTGAATTCTCCAAGTCTCTGATGGTTATTAACTTCTATTTGTATTCCATTGTGGTCAGAAAATGTGTTTTGAACAAATTCATTTTATTTTATTTTATTGAGGCTTGTTTTTATGTCCCAGCATATGGTCCATTCTGGAGAAAGATCCATGATCACTAGAGAAGAATGTGTGTACCAGTCACCTGGGATGTAATATTCTATATATGTCTGTTAAAATTCTCTATCTCTCTGTCTCCTTTCTTTGTTTCTCTGTCGGTAGGGCTCCTTTAGTATCTGAAGTAGGGCAGGTCTTTTGTTAGCAAAATCTCTCAGCATTTGTTTGTGAAAAATTTAAGCCCTCCCTCAAATTTGAAGGAGAGTTTTGCTGGATTAAATATTCTTGGTTGGAAATCTTTCTCTCTCAGAATTTTAAATATGTCATGCCACTGCCTTCTCGCCTCTATGGTGGCCACTGAGTAGTCACTACTTAGTCTTATGTTGTTTCCTTTGTATGTGGTGAATTGCTTTTCTCTTGCTGCTTTCAGAACTTGCTCCTTCTCTTCAGTATTTGAGAGTCTGATCAGAATATGTCTTGGAGTGGATTTATTGGGATTTATTCTATTTGGAGTTCACTGGGCATTTATGCTTTGTGTATTTATATTGTGTAGAAGGTTGGGGAAGTTTTCCCCAACAATTTCTTTGAATTCTCTTTCTAAATCTTTACCCTTCTCTTCCCCTTCTAGGACACCAATGAGTCTTAAATTTGGATGTTTTATTTTATCTATCATATCCCTGAGATCCATTATGATTTTTTCATTTTTTTCCCCCATTCTTTCTTCTGTTCTTTCATTTTCTGTTCTGTGGTCCTCAAGGAGGCTGAGTTGTTGTTCAGCTTCCTCTAATCTTGTATTATGAGTATCCAGAGTCTTTTTAATTTGGCCTACTGTTTCTTTAATTTCCATAAGATCTTCCATTTTTTTATTTACTCTTGAAGTATCTTCTTTATGCTCTTCTAGAGTCTTCTTTATGTCTTTCATATCCTGTGCCATGCTCTTCTTCATGTCCTTTATATCCTGTGCCATGCTCTCGTTGCCTGTCTGTAGTTCTTTGATAATTGTGCCAAGTACTGTGTGTCTTCTGCTCTTTTGATTTGGATGTTTGGGTTTGGGTTCTCCATATCAACTGGTTTTTCTCCTTTTGACTCCCCTTTGCTCCCCTGGGTCCGAGACAATCAGCAGTGGGTGTGGGAAGGGGTATCCTCCATGCCAGACACCGAGGCATTAGCCCAGCTTGCTCCCATTGTATCTGCAGCTGCACCTGGGCTTTTTTTTTTTTTTTTTTGAAGAACTAGTCCATCTCCAAACCACCATTTCCCCACACCGCAGCGTGGCCAAGGGACTTTCAGCCGACTCACTCACTTGTTTCAGAATGCAGACTCCTGGTTTCACCAAATGCACGGTCCCTGTAGATTTAACAGACCTTGTCTGGCTGGTGCTACTCTGGAAGTGGTGTTCTGGGTCACTTTCTGGTTTTCATTTAGTATTTTTCACGGAGGTGTTTTTTTTGCCCTGTCTCACCTAGCCACCATCTTAGATTCTTCTCTCATATACTTTTAAGAATGCAGTGTAATTGTATCATAAGGAACCAAAAGGACTCTGAACCTTTACTCATAGGAGAATAACAGAAGTATCCTTTACTCCCTAAATCCAGTGCCAAGTCCAGGATTTCTTAAGGATTTTCACTCTTTGGTAAATTCTGAGACCAATAGGTAAAGAAAACTATAGTCACCTTCCAATTCCTAATATCCCAAAGTGGATGGAAAACAGGGTAACTGTAATGAAACTTCACATTTAGAAACATAAAGAATGGTAACCCCCAAACACTGATTTTAAGCTAGGAAAACTTTTATCTTGCTCTTCAGGGATGGAAAAAAATTCCTGATTTTTCAGATACTTGGATTTGGATTGGATTTAAAGGAGCCACACAATAAATACTCTTGGATTTGTGTCATCTTACATATGGACGGTTCCTATCAGATTGCATGTAAAAGTGCTCTTTAAGAAAAAAGTGAGACTCCTTTTATTATTTTATTATTTTGGCCTCACACAGTTTGAGCCCTTTTGATTGCTGTCAAGGGAAAAGCTCAAACATTGAAAGCATCATTCAGTCAGTACAAGCTAGAACTCACAGGCAGAGTGTCAGGAAGGCACATACGGTCCCCATTCTCCTCTACTGAGGGCGGCAAGCAAGGATAAGTCACAGCTGGAGCAAAGTGAATCGTTTCCAGGGAAGAAATCCACCCCACTTTACTGTTCTCCATTTTTATGGGGACATTAGGGTGGTGCCTAAGCAAGAACATGAGAATGAGGACTTTTGCATTTATGATATGAACCAGGTTACTGGGGAAAAAACACCTTGCAGCTGGATGTCAGCTTCTCAGGGGAGTAGTATACAGTGGTTAGAATATCTCGAGTCCTGCTGGGCAGTGGAGATGCTTCCCAGCCTTTCCCACCGGCTCCTTGTCCTGCTGCTCATCATGTGATTCAGGTCCTTTTTCAAATATGAGAAATTATCTTTCATTTATATCTTTGATTATTGATTCTTTTGCAACTATTCTTATTTATTTTCAGGAATACCTACACTTTTATTAGGAAGTCCATTCATTACTTTCCATAGCACCTTATTTTCTATCATTCTTTTCATTCCTTTTAAATTGCTTTTCTTCATTTAAAGAAAGTTTGTCTTTCATATTAGGACGTCATTTCTGATCTGTGATTTCTATTCTTTCTCTCTGCCATTTGGGTTTTAATTCTGCTGTTACATTTTTAGTTTCCTTGCAATCTTTACTTCTTAGATCTTTATTGTTATCATTCTGTTATATTTTCTTCTTGTGGAAATATGTAAATATGAGTCCCAATGGAAGGATAACTACATCTTGCCATGGCTTGGATTGATCCTTTAAAGAACAGTTAATTAATACTTCTATTGTTTTCCTTCCATAAGTAAACACGACCTGACTCATAATGTGATGCTATCTAAGGGGCAAAAGCATGGTAATTTCAAACTTTCAGCTGTGAAGATATTAGTAATGAGATGAATTGGTAACAGATGCCCATTTTTCGAGGGCAGAGGTCTTGCAGCACAAAGCCTTTACTGTAATGCAAAGCACAATTGTAGGCAAGCATTAGTGCAGATTCCATTGCTTCAAGAGAAATGATTCCTTCCTCAGTGTGGGTGTTTTCTGCTGTCACTCAGAATGTCATTTGGGACCTCTGTATGTGTTTGATTCAATATTTACTTACTGCATGATCCAAAAGATCATATAGTTAGTACCTCACACAGGCATTGAGATTCTAAAAGCTCACTCTGGACTAATGAAATTTTTATTAGTCTTGCCCATATCTCCAACCTCAGCCTTCACCTAGCCTTGTTGTTTTCTATATGATTCTATATAATTCAGATTTGGGGGAAAAAACTCCTGGGAAATTTTTCCTGCTGTATTAGATGGATCGTATGGGGGCTAAGGAGTGAGGAACTTAGGTTTAGGGCAACCCCTTTGGCTAGGGAGTGTGATTCCACTGAACTGTGGTAAGAGTGGGTACCCAAGTAGAGATTTGAAGGAGGCAATTTGCCAGAGGAAATTATATAAGTATATTTTCTGCTATCAAATAGTCTCATATTTCTAAAATTACTCTTCTTAATCATGATGAATTAGCCTAATAATGTAATTTTGAATTATGTCACCTTGGAAAACATATGGACTTGGGGTAAGATCAGTTGGGTTTGAGTGATGCTACTTACTAGCATCTATAGTCTATTGATCTTGTGTATAGTAAGTGCTCAATGAATGATAGTATTAATTACTGGCAGGCCATAAAGAATAAGTTGTTGTAGTCTAATTTGTGATGATTTTTGTTAATGATTTATAAATATTTTAAAGTATTTCCTGTTTAAAGTTACAGTGCTCTAGAGTCTCAGCCACTAATTTAATCTTTAAATAATATTTCCCATTTCTCCTCATCCTTATTTTTTTGCATTATTTTTACAGAAAAATAATATTTTGCTAAAATTTCAATACTGCCATTGTGTTTCTGTTCACATTTCTGTATATTTCTAGGAATTTTGAAGTTTTTATATTATTTGTATTTTAGTTCCATGACTTCTATAATTTAGTTATAAATTCTATTTGTTTCCTTATATATTGACCCTCTTTTTCAAATTTAACACTTTTTCATTCACTTCTCTTGGGTATTACTATTGATATTAATCAGTATCAGTATTGTGTTGATAGTAATATGACCTTTACTTCTCTCCCTCTTTGTATATTCTTGCTTTATATTTACCCATCTTTTGCTTTTTTTTTTATTATTTGATTTTAGGCATTTCCCCCTATTGAGAGTAATAATGGGGTTGTTTTTTAAACCAATCATGATTTTTTTTCTTTTAATAGGGAAGTTTAAGCGGTTTATTTTTAATATCTTAATCTTTCCAGTTTTGGTTGTCAATTGTATTGATGTATGCTTTAGTTTTATTTTACCTTTATATGTGTTTGACACTTGTCATATCTCCTTCAATTCTCCAATAGTCATTAACTTAAAGGCAATATATTTTTAAAAATCAATTTAAATTATCTCAGTCTTTTCATTAAAAAACTCACCAATTTTAACTCATTCCATTGCTCATTGCCAATTCCTTCTGAGACTAGTTTCTTCTAGTCAGCCTGTTAAATGTGTATAGCAGATGTGAAATGAATAGATATACATGTGAATTTATGTTCATATATAAACAGGTGAGAAGGTCAAAGAAGTTGGTGAATAGAAATGGAGTCCTGATTGTATTATTTTGGTCACAAAATGATATTAATTTTGAATGCTGTTAGAATGACAGTAATTTGATGCAGTATGCTAGATTAGTGTCATGTTTCAAACAGATTCTTAGAAATTTTCAGAAATCTTATGGTCAATAAGGTAGTGATCTACTTGGATTAAACAATTCTCATGCTAAAATGAAGGATATGAATGTAAAGCAGTGTGATTGACATTCTGGCCTAGTTTGTAAGCTAACTCTGAATACAGTTCTCATTGTGGAATACAAAACTTTTTTGAATGATGATGACTGTTTCCACCATTAGTCATAGCTTCTACGTGTTTTTAAGACTGTGTATTTGAAACTGTAGTGAGGTACATTTACAATTAAATAGAGAGCTGAAAGATCTACTTGAATGCCATGTGGACTCTCCCTTTCTCTTGGCTTACCACACCCTTTAATCAAGAATGCAGATAAATTGGTTAAGTCTGTGGGTAGAGTTTTAAGTATCAGAGCTTACTTCATCCATCTATTACTGTAAGCCTTTAATGATCTTTTTCTTTTGGTGACTTGTCATCCAACTCTGGACTGGATCAATGAGAGAACAGAGATTTTAAGCAACATTCCTTCTCTGTTCTCCATGCCCTCAGCTTTGGAGTCTTCCTGTACGTGGTGATACAGCCCTTACCCAAAGATGGGTAAACATGGAGTTGTACTGCCATCTGCTGGTGTAATCTGGCTTAGAGGCTGGGCATATAGGGCTCCCTTCCATGATACCCAGCTGTGAAGAATGCAATACGTTAGAAATAAGGAAAAGAAAGGACATTTTGATGTCCTGTCCGTAAAAAAACAAATACACCAAAAGCAAAAACTAAGCAAATTATTCCACCTAGAAGTGTGAAATTTATGGTTGTAGATCCCCATATTCATCTTCTTACTCCAAAGCCAATCTTATATCTATCTTATTTTGATTAAATAATTCAAAAACAGAAAATACAAGATCACATAAAAAACTAACCAGAATAACAAAGTTATGTTTGTTTGAGCTGTTTTTTTTTTTTTTTATAAAAGCAAACTTGCTCCTTAGAGTTGTCAGTCACTGACATGTTTAAATTAATGGTACAAAAACTTGAACATGAATCTATATAGCAGCACTACTTGTAATAGCCACAAGCAGAAACAACACAGATGTCCATCACCCGATGAATGGATTAACAAAAAAGTTGTCTGTGCACATAATGGAATATTACTAGGCCATGAAATGGAATGGAGTGCTGATACATGCTACAACATGGATGAACCTTCAATACCCTATGCTAAATGAAAGAAGTCAGACCCAAATACCACATTTATATGATTCCATTTATATGAAATACCCAGAATAGGCAAATAGAAGTAGACAGAAAGCAGATTAGTGGAGTAGGAATGGGGAGTAACTGCTTATCAGGAATGGGGTTTCCTGTTGGGGTGATGAAAATGTTCTGGAACTGGGAAATGGTGATGGCTACATAACTTTGTGATGTACTAAGTGCCACTATTGGCAAATTTTATGTTGTGTCTATTTTAACACACACACACACACACAAGATCAATGAAAAATGAAAGAAAAAAAATATCAACAGTTGTCATATTCACCACACTTGTCTCCCTTTCCCTCTAATCATACGATTAGACTCTCTTTCCCAGCCCCTGTATGTGTGAGCATGTGAATGAATGTTGATGGATTAAGTGTGGGTGATGTTTGTCCAGTATAGTCCTGGTCCATGAAAACATCTTTAGATGATCTGCCATGCACCACAGCCACATTTGGAGAGAAGCATGTTGAGGATAGAAAAGACCCAAAATAGAAGGTAACAGTTCCTTGAATATACTTGGAAAACTCAAAAAGGAAAAGTATTAACGAGGAGGGATTTGTCATACCAAATATCAAACAAAACAAAACAAAAAATAACCCATATTCTACTCAATACAAGAAGAGAGGACGGATGATACAACTCTTCGTTGGTGGAGTAGGAGTCAGGGACAGAAATAAATAAAATATCAAAAATCCCCCCCCCCCCAAATTCCTCTGTTCTAATTTGCTAATGCTGCCAGAATGCAAAACACCAGAGATGGATTGGCTTTTATAAAAGGGTGTTTATTTTATTACACAGTTACAGTCTTAAGGCCATAAAGTGTCCAAGGTAACACATCAGCAATCAGGTACCTTCACTGGAGGATGGCCAGTGGTATCTGGAAAACCTGTTAGCTGGGAAGGCACGTGGCTAGCGTCTGCTCCAAAGTTCTGGTTTCTAAAAGGCTTTCTCCCAGGACGTTCCTCTCTAGGCTGCAGTTCCTCAAAAATGTCACTCTTAGTTGCACTTGGGATATTTGTCTCACAGCTGCACTGAGTTCCCTCTGCCCTTCAGCTCATTTATATGGCTCCACTGATCAAGGCCCACCCTGAATGCGTGGGGCCACACCTCCATAGAAATATCTCATCAGAGTTAACACCTACAGTTGGGTGGGGTGCACATCCATGCAAATCTAATCAGCACCAAAACGTCTGCCCCACAAGACTGCATCAAAGAATATGGCTTTTTCTGGGGGACACAATACATTCAAACCAGCACATCTGTCTAAGCAGATTTCTACTATGGGTTGAGATTAGAAGAACAAAGAAAGGAGCTTGGACATTTCAGGGTTTCAGTTGTAGCACCCTGCACGGAAGCTGTCTCAGAAGATAAAGGAGCAAGGTGGCCATGGAGAAAAGGTGCCAGAGATTCCACTAACGGGCTCATCCTGCAGATTCTAGGAACAAAATTTCCAGGAGCACTTGGGCCCGTCTCTGAAGCCTAGATTCCAAAAACGCACACGTTGCATGGTATTCACATGGAGTAGAGTGCAAAGAGTGAGAGGAAAAATTTCATCCCTGAAGCATCTCTCTCAGATTGCTGTGTGCTGTCTTGTGCTGCTAATGCCTGACATACAAAACATACAAAATAAACCAAAAACACTATTGGTCTCCTCTTCCTCCGAAAGCTCAAGCTCATGTTTACGAAGGTTGGGCCCGAGGGTGATCCTGGTATCCTACAGCATGACTTCATCAAAGCTGACCTTCTACTCCCAAGCAGGGTTATTGTGATTGGAACAGGTTGTGAATAGGACTCTCTTAGTCCCTAGGATGTGTTATTTCCCAGGATGTCCTTTGTCATCTCATGCAAATTGATCCCTGGTGAACCCATTGAAAAGATCCTTGGCACACAGCTCAGACAAGCATGCATCCTAGGGTTGCACAGTTTAAGCTCAAGCTAAGGAACTTCAATACATAGGAAAAGTTAAATATAATAAATTATATAAATATGTTGGTATCAGATCCTGGATGTACTTCCAATAAATTGTGAATCCCGTATGTAATAAAAATATGTTTTAGAAGAAATAGATATAACTCCTTAATATGATATTCCATGTACATTAGTAATGGTGACACAATATTTGTATTCTCATTAAAATAAGGAAGACTTAAAATAGGGGAAAAAAATAGGCCTATGATTCTTTACTCTCAATCCCGAAATCCACAAAGCTATAAAAAAGCTGAAATCTATCATTCAGCAACAAAACCTGAACTGAACTAATGTTGACATCTATCCTACTTATTATAAATATTTATATATTTTGCTATAAAACATTAATGTATTTGATTATGAGGATTCAACTATTAAGACAGACATTGAAGAGATTTGCTAAAACATAGGACAGTGCCACTCTTCTCAATAAGTTTTTTGTTTTGGAAAAAATAATTATTTTCCATAAAAATATGTTATTTATGCTAGCATGTAGTTGGGTTTATTATTGTTTTGTGAAGTTTCTCAGTTTTAATTTATAATACACTAAATGTAAAACCCACATACACCAAAGCTTTTTGGGGTTCTCAATGATTTTTAAATATAAAGTTCTTCTGAGACTAAAATGTTAGAGAACAGCTGATCTTGAGGGCTCTGGCCTTGAGCAACCTTCCTGGTTGGTTTTCCATTGCTCTAGTGCTCTGGCTCTGAACGAGGCCAACCCCACCCCTGCTCTGCCTGCTGATCCAAGCAGAGCCCCTGCCACCCTCATTCTAGGCTGCCCCAGTCTTGGCTCCAACCTGTCTGGCTCCAGGTTCTGGGCATTCCTTGTTTCAAGGACATTTCTGACTTAGCTTCCAGGTGCAGAAGGCCCAAATTTTGCCTGCTTTAGGTTCCAGGCTCAGCTCTAGTTTTTTGACAGGTTTTTTTTTTTTAGATGGGTAGTGGTCTATATTTGTGAGATAAGTGGTGCCTTAAATGGTGTATTTTATCTGGCAAGTATTGTTGTGAACAAGGAAGGTCCCTAGTTATTCTCAAAAACTCATGACAGAAGTCCTGAAAATTCCTTCTTGGCTATAATGAATGTATTTTACTAACGAAAATCATCATCTGTTACTGGGAATGCATTTGTGAATCCAGCAATTTATTATTGGCAGTGACACCTAAAGCACCCCAAAACAGAAGACTTTGGTAACCATGGTGGTAACACTCCCAGTTTGATAGAAGCCACTCCGTTCTGCAAGGTCCCAGGGATATCTTAGGTTAGATTGCCTGGAGCCATGTTCTGCAGAGTGTTTATTATGGGCACTCTCCTCTCCCCACAGCTGTCCTTTTTCTGAAGAGACCCTGCCTGGTATGGATCTGGAAGACACAGTAATTTCTAATAGACCAAGACGAAAGCGACAGCCCATTTCAGTTCTTGCTAGGGAAGAATAACAAAAGCATCTTTCAGCCCTACAGGGAAATATAAAGAAGGGAAATCTTCCTGCTTAAGTCACCTGCACTTCCAAATTCTTGACTTTGCCCTGTTACGATAAAATGTCTTTGCTAGCAGAGGCCTTTCTTCCTCTGTATGTCTTCCTTTTCGTTCCAGCCAATGTTATGGCACTTACTTTGGGCTTCCAAGCATATTTGAAAGAAAAAAAAAACTCTCATAGAAGTGTCCAAAATATGTAGCGTTACTATTTAATTTTTGCTTTGTTTATTTGTTTACAAAACACAACAAAGTGAGCAGGAGCTCTATCCACAGGCAGTGAATGGGATGGCCTGAAAGAGGAGGAAGGTCAGTCAGGTGCTTTCCTGGGAGCACAGCATCCTGGGTGGATTAGGAGAACCTGGGCTCGTTACCAAGCTGAGGAAAGCTGTGTGACCTGATGACTCTGCTCCTGCACCTGAAAAGGACACAGAGCACCCAAGGCCTTCCGCCAGCATTCCTGACCCTGCATCTCCCTGACCTCAAAAAGGCTGAGCTGTCTGAGGGCGTGGACACTGTTCCCTGCCTGTCCGGCTGTGCTCAGCTCCCTTTGTCTTGTCATGGCTGCTCAGATCTTGCTGCCTCCTGGTCCCCAAGCAACCCTCCGTTTAGCTTTTCTGGAACAATAAGTATGAAATAAAAGTAAGGCCATTTTCTTTTTTAATGTTACCAAGACGCCTATTTCTCCTGGAAACATGCAATTTGAAGAAAATTTAAGGCCACATTTTCAATATTCTCAGCAACAATTATAAATGTTGTAGTAGATTTATAGAAAAGATTCAGGATGATGGTAAAGAGAAAGCAGAGAGGTTATTTGGATACTTTAGGAAGACTTTAGTTGGCAATTATGTACACTGAAGAAATCTTAGTATATCTAAATTAAATTAAGAAACCTTGCCCTTTTTTTTTTTTTTCTCCTGGCATTGAGTTTCAATCAATTAAACTGTTTTCTCTAGTCCTGGGTTACGCTGGGTTAGGGATCCCTTTTGCCCTTCCAATCTGGCCAAATTCCTCTTTTTTTTCCCTGAAGAAAGAGAAAAACTCTCTCATGGATTGAGAACTATATCCTTACACCTATCATGGAACAAAGGAAAGCATTCTCTGTTTGACTTCTCCAATCCCTGTTATTCCAGCCACTAATCAGTTAAGCAGAAGGAAGAGCTGTGGGTTCTGTTTGAATCTAAATTAGTGGTTCCCTCTAGTCCCACCACTATTTGGGACACTATTTTGGGTCCTCACTGTGCTCCAGCCCCACTTGCTGCTGAACTCAGGGATATCTTTGGGACAAGATGGAAACCTTCAAGCTTCTGGGAAGATGTCAGGCTGGAAATCAGGAGTTGCTTTCTCTTCATCAGAAAACTTGATGGAAAATGAAGGCAATAAATAAAATTAAGGAATTAAATAAGATGATCCAGGGTTTCTTCATGTGGTGGTGAATGTTAAGGTGAGCCACCATCCAGGTTTGTGATGGATGAGGACAGGGGATGGGTATAGAATCCAGACGGTAGAGACTGAGAAAAATGAATTTTAACAAGTTTTGCTGTGGGTCATGATTCCAACAATGACTTGAAATGCATTTTCATATACCTTTGCAAGAAAATAATTTTAATTGAAGACAAAATGCTATAACTTTTTAATTTTATAATTTCATATTAGCACAAAAATAAACAGAATAGCCTTAAGATGCCTTGCATGTATTAAAGTATATATGACAACAGATGATGAGAGAGTTTGTTTTTGAAACAAATGCAGAAAGTTTGACTGATAGGACAAATGTTGGAAAAACAGTTTATCCATCTGGGAGAAATTTTAGATTACCAATCTTCCATGATACACACAAAATTAATTTTAATGTTTCTGGGATAAAAGGGAATAAGAGGGTGGCTTTGAAGGCAGGCTGCCTGGATTTCAATACCAGTCTTGTTGTACATAGCTTTATGGCCACCATGAGCATGTTTCTTTACCTCTCCATGCCACAGTTATCCAGCTGTGAAGGGAGCATAGTAAAAACAGCTAAACCATTGAATGGCTATGAAAATGAACTAAGTTATAGATATAAGGACCTTAGAACCATGCATGGCATGCTCATTAAATATAAGCCATCACACCTAATATACTTAAATAAATGAAACATAAATGAACCTATTAAATACTAGAAAAATACATATGAAACAAGTTCTTAAATCTTCAGATGAGAAAGATCTTCCTTAGTAACTCAAAACCCAAAGACCATAAAGGAAAAGAGCAATACATTTTAACACATGAATTAAAAAAAAAAAAGTCTGTTCTGCAAAAGACCATAAAGAAAATTCAAAGACATGTAAGATAGAAAAAACCTTAAAACAAATAGTAAATTAATATTTCCAATATAGAAAGAGGTCAAAAAAGTTTAAGAACATAGGAATATGAGCAAGAAATTTAAAGAGGTGATTTATAAAAGCAGAAATATATACAAGTGGAAAATGAACATATGGCAAAATAAGTAACCAAGGGTATTTCAAATAAATGAACATCTCATTAACTGAAATACAAAATGATTGCTTGGTGTTTGTTTTGGTTTGGTGAAGCTGACAAAAGGAAATATACAAGAAATGGGTTGGATTTTACAATGGAGATTTATTAACTTAAAAGTTTACAATTCTAAGAACGTGAAAATGTCCAAATTAAGGCATCAATAGGATGATACCTTCCCTGAAGGAAGGCTGCTGGTGATCTGAGACTCCTCTGTCACACGGCCAGGCACATGGCAACATCTGCTGGTCCTTCTCTCTCAGGTTTCATTGCTTTCAGCCTCTGGCCCTAGTGGAGTCAGCTTCTCTGACCCTCTTAGCTTTTCTGGGTCTCTTCTGTGTCTTTTATCCTCTTAAAAAAGTCTCCAGTGAGAGGATTAAGACTCACCCTAAGGCACTCCTCAACTGAAATAACGGAATCAAAAGTCCCATCCACAATAGGTATACACCCACAGGCATGAATTAGCTGATCTTTTCTGAACATGATCTTTTCTGGGGCACTTAGAGCTTCGAACCATCACAGTGTTGGTTTTGATAAGAGTGCACATGCATATTCAATTGGTAGAGGTGTACAATTTTCAAATATTATTGGTTGGTAATTTAATAAAATCTATCAAACACTTTAAACCACTGGAACGAACAAATACAGTCCTAAGTATCTACCTTTCAAAAATTCTCTGTCCATTCAGCCGCCTGAATGTATAGACAAATTTATTTATTGCAGCATTATTTATATTAAGGGATAACTGAAGTCAAATTATTGTACCATAGGGAAATGTTTAAGTAAATAATGGTCCCTTCATATTGTACAAGATTGTGCAGCCATTAAATTCAATAAGGTAGATTCAATACTCACCTGAATCCAAGCATTTCATGAGTGACATTGAGAGAAGTTTTTGAAACAAGAAGTTGATATTGGTGAAAACCTATCTGCTAATTCCTAAGGAGTAGGATTTGAGGAAGTAGGGGGTAGACTTGAGATCTTTAAACTCTCTTTTCCTTTTTGGAACCTATAGAGTTCCCTTTCCTCCTCCCTTTCTCCTCCTCTCCTCCTCTCCTCTCCCTTCTTCATCCCTCTCTTCTCCTTTCCTTCCCTCCCTTTTAATCTTATCTGTAGATTGAAAATTGTTGTGTTATATCATGTTCAGAATTTCTATTAGTGTGAAGTAAAGGGAGTTTATCTTAGTTCAGTCTCCTATGGGTTTGAAACTGGAAGAAGACCCCTGCCTCTGTGTTACCATAGGATGATGTGGAAGGAAAAGTTTGCTGGACTCTATTAAAAGGCAAAGGTAGAGCAGACAGCATTAATCACTTAAAATTTTAGAAGAAAGTAATATTTTTCTGCTAATGCAAAAATAATGGAATTTTAATGTTTCTTATTTAATGAATAAAAATGATGACATAACTCTATAAATAAGTTATGTTCTGATTCCTGGAAGTTGATGTCATCTTTAATATATGAGTTTTCTTAGTAGTTTATGAATGAATAAAAAGCATGTCCTGATTTTTTCCTCCAGAAAAAGGCTTGGGGAGTTGTGTTTCAGCTCCTATAGGTATTGGCTTATTTCTTCTTTAAAGCCAGAGTTTGCCCCAAAGAGGACTCCTCTGATTCAGTATCCTCTGATCCTCTGATTCCATGCTCCAGGCTTACCTGTTTCAGCAACTGTTGATTAAGTTACAGCAGAACTTCCTCCATGTGTTTCTATTCCAATCAGTGGGGACATTCTTGACTGAAATTAACATGAAGGAGGATCTACTGGAACACACCTTACTGAAGAAAAGCATTGAACAAGGTCTTCTGGTACAGAATTAGCAAAGACCTCATACCTGCAGAGAGATGAACCTAGAGCAGAGCTCTACTAAGGAAGCATTTTGAATAGATCAGAAAGATCCTATGGCAAAAACCCTAAAGTCCACCGTGATGCTGTCAGACTAACCAAGTGGGGATACTCAGAGGATTAGGAAGTCACTTACTTTTGTAGTTTACCTGCAAATATTTCTAAATATTTATTTCAGTTTATTTTAAAGAGTAGACACATTTTATTCACTTTTGGTTTGGTGCATATCAGTTTCCTTGGAGACTTTTTCTTTCAGTTATGATCTGAATGACATATGTTTTGCTTTAATGTACAAAAATTCTATCACAATATTTATATTTTCACTGGTTGTAATATATTTGAATTTTATCCTGATGTATTTTCTGTGCTTTGAAATCTGATTTTTCTTCAATATCTTTTCTGCTTTTGTCCCAATCCACTTGCCCCACAAAGGTGAATGCCACATAGAAAAGGAGGTGAATAGGAATAGCTATAGTTTCTATAATACAGGAATGTTGGTTAAAAGTCCTGGTTCTGAGTAGCATTAAGTAGCAGAGAGAGATAGAAGAGGGAAGATATAGAATAGCAGTTTACCCAGTATCTCCTCCCTCCAGTGAAACCTTGGAGGAGGGCATTAGGAATCCCAGATGACACCAAAAGTGGAGTATTACTCCTAAACTTTCAGAATGTTGTCCAGGATATGATGTCTATTAAACAAAGTATGTTATGCCAGCTGCTATAACGGGGAATTCATATTTCTGATTCATATTGGGATGGAGTGGGCTCTATAAAGGCAATCAAGGTACTAGGCTCCTTCTATTTAATGATGTTATTTGCTTCAACATATGGTCTCCAAGGAAACTGATATGCGTCAAACCAAAAGTGGCATGCATGACTTCTACCCATATGTATTGATCAGAACTGAGTCATATGGCTTCACCTAACTGCAAGGGACACAAAGATTAGTGCCATTTGCAAAAGGAAAATGAATTGGATTTGGTGAGTACACAGCATTGACTTTGTTACAGAGTGCCTTTCAGATCACCAAATATCCATGTTTCTCTTTCCACTAACAGAGTAAGAGGAAATCAGAATCTTTGGGTCATATGGAATCCTCTCCATAATGGCTGGATGTGGCTCTGTATAGTCTGGAGACAGGATATCACAATAAAGACCCTGAGATGAATGGAAGACACACAGCAATTTTTATGACATATTGAGCTGGCATTCTGAAAGGTAGAGTTTTTTCCTTGATGAGATGCTGCTTTTGCTCTTTGGGATCAACTTCCTTTTCATTTTTTTCTCTTTAGTGCCTGACTGTGCTCTTCAGGAAGTTCATTCATTATGTTATCGTCTTTGACCATGTTTGAAGTCGGTTTTGGGAAGCCATTCTCCTTGAAGGCTGCAAATCTTAGTCCACTTCCTGAGCAAGAATTGCTTAAGACTTGCCTAATAGTCTATATACTTTAGATCAGACTCTTCTTTTAGATAATGCTGTCTACAAGCCCCTCAAAATATTGATTAACTCACATACATTTATTTCTTGTCTGTTCCATGGGTTAATTACCACACCCAAAAACCTTTCTTAGACAAATTTTCACCATCCCGTCTTAGTATAGGAGTCTTTTTAAATCCTATTTCTTACTATGTGGGGCCTAGAAGCAATAAGCTTTTTCTTCCTTGTAAGGTCCAGGATTTCCGGATTCTCTTGTTTTCCTCTTAGTTCTGCTTGCATACTAGAAAATTCTTTCTTGAACTCATATATCTCCAAAATTACTTGTTGAATGCATTCAAAAATAATCAACACACAATACTAACATTGTCTTTTAGAGTTGCAAGCTCATTAGGCACATAGTGTAGCATTTAAGTTATTACAAGTGGTGGTTTTACCAAAGTCTTTGTCATTGCTTAACATGGATGGTTTTCACTACACTCATTCATCAGAATAATTTATAAACACAACTGAATAAAACAAGATTATACTGTAAATCTTGATAACTAACTGTAATTATAAAAATAAAAATGTATTGGAAATGCCTCTTTTAATGAGACAGTTGAGCTCTTGTTCCCATTATGGCATGAAACTATGAGGGAACACATTTTACTGCTAGAATGAGACAGGGTTCAGGGTCAGTTGTGTCTTATTTTTCATTTTTGAAAACAAAGTCGAGAAGCCTTGTTTGCATAAATTAATAGATAGTGATGGAAAGAGTCATTATACAATCATTTGAACAAGATGATTTTTTAGCATTTATACGAAATATAAAAAAATACATGGTAGTTTTTGGTATTTATATTTTATAGAACAAATGTTCTCATGGAATGGATAATAATTTAGTTTGTAAAAATGTGGTTAAAATATGCAAAATTTCTCAAAAATGTTGTGCCCATTTTATGTATTGAATTTTTATATTAAAAAAGAAATCCACACATAAACTGCAGGAATTGATGCATTTTCATGTGTGACCTACACTGGAAATAGGGAAAACCTATATTTTCTTGCATGATTCTGAGGGTCAAATCTCAGTAAAGCTTCTTTGTTCAGGACAAATGGACATATTAAGTTATCAGGATAAGGGTGACTCTTCTGGCATCCAACATAAACTCTGTACCAAAAATATTCTAACTTTCATCATAAAATGGCAGATTTGAGTAGTTGTAACAGAGAGAGATTGCATGTCCTGCAAAACCTAAAATATCTACCCTTAAATAAAAAAGTTTGGCAACCCCTGATGTAAGCTCCAAGAAGCAGGGACATTTGTCCACTGTTATATTCCAAGCACACAAATAAACTACTTAAAAAATATGGGATGAATGAATTATTTCAGGCAGTGTTGGCATTGACCGTTAGTTGTATATCATAAGTTTATGGTACACAATATACTCAATTTTTGTGATTTTACCTAAAAATTCTCAACCACTCACTGGAGAGCAGTTAATGCAGAGGCAGATGTTGGGAATTCTGCTGCCAGAAATGATGAAAACAAATTGTTTTTAGGGTGTTTCAGATGTTTGTTGAGTGATGGACCCTGACGTCTACCATGGAGAGGGAGGAAATGAAGACTTTCTGATGGGCAAGGAGAGAGTGGAAGGAATAGTAGACGGGGGGTCATGATGAACTGGCATAGGGAGGACCTAAGTTGGAAAGACTAAAGGTTGAGGTGAGAGGGTGGGATACCAGGCTGCAATACTTCAGAACACAGAACAGCTCCTGACATTGAGGCCTAGTGTATGGTTGTACCAAAATTGGAATTTCTGAATTGTATTTTCTGTTGCTTTTCATCCATATCATGCTGTACAAAACAAGGGACTTTTCCATCACCGACTCTTTCTCAACAAATGTACATGAGCTCTTAAGCCTCCATTTCTGAAAAGTGGAATAAACTACCACTTCAGTGTGTTAAATCTACATATGATAAAAAATATAAAGGCATGAATTTTCCCCACAACTCTGAGATGCAAACAATATCACATTATTTAGCTCTTTTACGTAAAGTTGAATCTGGCTCTAAACTCTCATTAGTTTGTGTTGTGATGATATCAAATATCAGTCATTACTGGGGCTCTTTTCCATCTTTAGCAAAGGAGGCACTGTCTGTGTAACCCCACCCATTCCATCCCAAAGCTGCCTAAGGTTAAAGATGATAATCGATTGGGGCAAAAGACCTATAATCCAGGTCCAGGAGCACAGTATTTATTGGGTTTCTCATTTTTAAAGCCCCTGAGTGGTTGTCAAGCTTTTTATTGTATTAATTTTTATAGACAGTATTATAACCTTTTAAAAACTTGGGATATGTGCAGAGAGACACACGAAGGAAACTGAGATGGAGGTGGAGATACAGTGCGACTGCCATCCTTTTTTCCTAACCTGTGTCGCCTTCAAGAAGTCCATGCCAGCCTCAATGAGAGTTGAAGCTGACCCCTTTCTTTCTTTAAACCCAAGTATTGGGATACCCTAAACCTTCCCGCAAACATAACAGAGGCAGAAGACGTCACTCTCCTTCTAGAGGAAACAGATATTTGAGGAGAATAAAATCTCCTGGTTAAGAGAAGTGTAGAGATCATCTTTTCAGATTTGTGGTAATGTGAGAATAAATCAATTTGTTTATGTCTGGTTGTATGGAAACATTTTTTGACAGAAATTTTGCTGGGAATAGGGCCTGAAGGAGAGCTTTGTTGCTGAGCAGAGGAAAACAGCCTCAGAGAAAGGGGCTGTGGCAGGTGAAGACAGCCAGAGGGGCTTGGCCTCCTTGGTCCAGGTCCAGGTCCTGACTGGGGACATAGGCTCCCTGGGAGCATGGATGTGGATTGCTTTAAATACTTTTGCTTATCCTGGAATCTCACAATTTTCTTGGGGTTTCCAACCCTATCTGTGACCCATACATTAATGCTCAGAACGCTCAGACCCTCAGAAGCTGCTTGAAGGCTACAGGTGTTACCCCTCTTTCCTTGTTTTAGTTTGCTAAAAATGCCAAAATGCAACGTACCAGAAATGGACTGGCTTTTTTAACAAGAGGGGTTTGTTAACTTACCAGTTGTTAATTCCAAGGCCGTGAAAATTCCAATCAAGGCGTCAACAGGATGATACCTTCTTCCTGAAGACAGGCTGCTGGTGATCCAGGATCCTCTGTCACATGACAAGGCACATGGCATCATCTGCTGGTCCTTCTTTCCTGGGTTTCACTGCTTTCAGCTCCTGGCTGCTCTCTCTGTGGCTTTTTTTCTGAGCTTCTGTGTTTCTCTCTCAGCTTTGGTGTTTTCTCTCTTTTTCATGCTCTTATAAAGGACTCCAGTAAGAGGATTAAGACCCACCCGGGGCCACCTGAACTGAAATAACCTAATCAAAATGTCTCACCCACAATAGGTCTACACCTACAGGAATGGATTAGCTTTAAGAACATGATCTTTTCTGGGGTTCATAAAACCTCCAAACCATCACATCCCTTTACTTTGCTCTGGAAAGAAGGTAGTCCTGGAATCACAGAAATTTCTCTTTGTACTCTCTTACCTTGCCTTAACACAGTCCCTTCTTTAGAATCTGTTCAACGGCTGATCTATTCTTCTAAGTTTCAACATCTCCATCACCCTTAGATGCACCTCTGATTTCTAGTGGCTGTGGGCACTGCATAGAGGAAGACAATATCTTGACTTTGTGTCATAGATCTTCTTGTGCCATCCCAATTTGATATCAATAAAGCCATTGAAACAAATGCCTTATTGTATTTTTAATTTACTCCTTGGTAGAGCCTGTGGCAGGAACTGGGCCATCTTGTCCCCAGGAATCTGCTAGTTGCCTCTCCTGGGGACAGAGGCTCTTCACTCTGAAGTGAGAGCTCCCCAATCTTGCATTCCCTCTTTGATCTTCTCCTGCTAAGAGTCCCCTAGGTTCTTTCTTTCTTTCTGAGGGGGTGGTAGATTCTTGTCCTGTTGGCTATCACTCCAAGTCTGAGAAACCTCTGTAAGCCTATGAGCAAAATTAGAGGGGGATTATCACATGGTTGTTTGACCTTCTTGACTCACAAGAGAGGATGCAGGGAAAGAGATATCTAGGCCAATGACATTTACTTCTCTCTAAACATTATTTTGGAAATTCAATATGTACAATGTATTTTAAATATAATTCTGTGAATTTTTAAGTTGAAAAGTAAGTATATTAAAACTCACAACTTTATTTTCAGTTTAAATATTTTGTTTATACCCAAACCAGAAATCATTATAATTTTGCTTTCTTTGTTCTAATGGAAGGAAACTTATCAATAGTATTTTCAAAATATACTTCTTTGCTTATTTTGTTTTCAGTGGTAATTTTGCTCCTTTATTATAGCCTGGGCCACCAGCATGTTTTATGCCAATATCATATTTTTCTAATTTGTTAATTCCATAAGCTAGACCATATTCAGTTTTTCTTTGATTTCATTAAGTAATAAATCTTTCTTCTATTGTTACATTATTCTTAACAGGAACATACTTAATGGGACACTTTTGTGCCTACTAAACTATCAATTTGAAAATAGTTTAAACACCTCTCTTTAGAAAAGCATAAAGATAAAACATGAAATTTTCATGGTCACAGATTCTGCTTAAATTCTTCCAATCTTTGAAACATTGTTTTGAGTTGTAATTATTTCATTCTTTTTTATTACTGCTAAAATGTATGCATGGAAAGCAAAATAAAGATAAGGGTTCTTTGTAATAAATGAGCCAGTCATGATGAATCAAAATATTTTTTTAAAAAAACATTGAAAATCTTCAGCCATCATGTGAAATAGATCCTCTGAAATATATGTCTTGCTGGGTGCATTTTCTCTATACCTTGGATATACGTTGTCCAGGGTGACCAAGTTTTTAGAGAAACAACAAGGGACCCAGCTCAACCAGACCAAAAAAAAAAAAGAATATAATTTATAATAATTATACCCAAATGTGTTATTACTTTAAATAAAAATGTGAAAAATAAGTGTCTACTTTAAATTATCTTATACTGTATTGTTTACTTTTTGTTACGTAAATACTATTATGTAAGCAAAACAATAGAGCTAATTAGAAGTAATAATTAGTAGTAATTAATAGTAGCACTAATTAAATATTTATCCATTCATCTATTGATGGACATTTGCAATTTCTACCTTTTGGCTGTTGTGAAAAGTGCTGCTGTGAATCTGCATGTCCAAGGTTTTGTTTGAATACCTGGTTTTAATTCTTTTTGGTATATGAACAGGAATGGAATTTCATTTATATGGTAATTGAATTGCCAATTGATTCACGTGGTAATTCTATGTTAAACTTATTGAGGAAATGACAAACTGTTTTCCACAGTGGCCACCTCATTTTACATTCCCACCAGCAATGTAAAGGGTTCCAATTTCTCTACATTCTCATCAATACTTATTATTTTTTTTTATTATTATTATTATGGCCATCCTATTGGGTATGTGGTGGTATCTTGTGGTTTTGATTTACATTTCCTAAGTGACCAGTGATGTTGAGCATCTTTTCGTGTGCTAGTTAGCCATTTGTATATCTTCTTGGGAAAAATGCCTATACAAGTCCTTTACCCATTTTTTTTTTATTGGGTTTCTTACCTTTTGGTGTTGTTTATATGTTTATTTCTGTGCTATCAATTCTTTTCCATTATGCTGTAGGTCTATATTTATGCTAGTACCATAGTGTTTTTATTATTGTAGCTTCATAGTAAGTTTTGAAATCAGAAAGCATGAATCCTCCAACTTTGTATTTCCGTTTCAAGATTTTTTGGCTTTGGGGGTTACTTGCAGTTCCATATGAATTCTAGGACTGCCTTTTCCATTTCTGCAAGAAAAGAAAATTGGGAATTTGATAGGGATTACACTGAATCTATAGGCTGCTTTGGGTGGTATTGCAATCTTAACAATATTCAGTGTTCCAAACCATTAGTGCAGGATAGCTTTCCATTTATTTAAGTTTTTCTTAATTTCTTTCAACCGCATTTTGTCATTACCAGTGTGCAGGTCTTGCACCTCATTAGTTAAATTTATTCCTAAGAATTATATTCTTTAGGATATTACTGCAAACGGAATTGCTTACTCTGTCACTTTCCTTGATATAATTCATCTCTACCCACTTTTACAGGTGTCTGAGGAAACTGACCTTCATTGACCTTCTGTGCCATTAATTTGAGCATGATGTCAATTTTGACAACTTCAAGGAGCTACTTTTGCTTTTATAAAAATACAACTCAAAAAAACACAACCTTCTTAATCTGGTTAGTTTTCAATATGATCTTGTTTTCTGTTTTAAATTGTTTAACCAAAATAAGAAAAAACAAGCTTGGCTTTGGAGTAAGAAGATGAATATGGGGATCTACACACATAAATTACATATTTCTAGTTAGAATTTTGTGCTTCATTTATGCATTTTGTTTATTTGCTTTTAGTGGATGAGACATCAAAACGTCCTTTCTCTTATTTTAATTTCCTTTATTCTACAAGAGATCTATATTCTAGCTGGAGATCAGGGAAGGAAGACCAATATGCCATCTCTAAGCAAGTATTTTATCTACATCCAGCAGATGGCATTAGAACTCCAGGCTTAAATAACTTGGTTAAAGGTTGCATTGCTAGTAAAAGGAAGACTCCAAAGCTTGGAGTACATAGTACAGAGTACAGAGAAGGAATGTTGGTTATACTGGTGTGACAGGTTAAGTCCCAGTGCTTACGATCTAAACTCAGCTAAACAATTCATCTGCCTTCTTGGTTAAAGGTTGTGGTAGAACTATCAGAAAGGGAGAGTCCACATGGCACTCAAGTAGATCTTTCAGCTCTTTCCTTAATTGTAAACGTACTTTGCCACAGTTTCAAATTTAAATCTGAAAAGTATTAAAAATATGTCAGAAGTTATGACTCACGATGGCAACAGTATTATCACATCAAAAAAAGTTTGCATTTCCAATGATAACTATTTTCAGATCCAGTTTACAAGCTTGGCAAGAATGTTAATCTTATTGCTTTATAGTCATATGCTTTATTTTCAAATGAGAGTTGTTTAATCCAAGTAGATCACCTCCTGATTAACACATGATTGCTGAAAATTTCTAATGATTAGGTTTGGAATAAATTGCACCAATATAGCACACTGAATCAAATTACTGTCATTCTAAGAACATTCAAAATTAATATTTCCTTGTGTTCAAAATAATACAAACAAAAATCAATATCTATTCACTAACTTCTTGGACTTTCTCACTTGTTAATATATGAACATAAATTCACATTATAATCACGTCTCTTACACCCACTAATCAGACTAAAAGCAACAGTCTCAGAAAGAACTGGCAGTGAGCAATGAAATTAGATAAAATTAGTGAAATTTTAATTAGAAAATTAGATAATGTGAATTGATTTTTAAATATATTGTCTCTAATGACTCTTGGAGAAGTGAAGAGGGTATGACAAGTGTGAAAAACATACACAACTAATGTAAAAAGTAAAGCATAAATCAGTAAAATTGACAACCAAAAACACAAAGATTAGGCTATTGTATATAAACTGTTTAAAATTCCCTATTCAAAGAAAAATCTCTTGATTTGTTTAAAAACCAAACCCCATTATTACTCTGAATAGGGGGAAATGCCTAAAATCAAATAACACAAAGAAAGTAAAAGAAAAGGGCAAAGGTAGAGCAAGAAAATAAAATGAGGGAAAGAGGTAAAGCTGACAATATTATCAGTGAAATATTAATAGTGATTAATATCAATTTTAATATCCATGAGAATTCAATTAAAAGTGTTAAATTTGAAAACATGGGTCAATACACATAGAAAATGAATAGAATTCATAATTAAATTATAAAAGGCATGGGACTAAAATGCAAATAATATAAAATAGTAAACAAAAAATTCTAGAAATATATTGAAATGTGAACCGAAATGTGAAGGCAGTAATGAAATTTAAGCACAATATTATTATGCCATAAAAATTATATAGAAAAATAAGAAGGGCCAGAAGAATTGGAAAATGCTATTTAAAAGAGTAAATTAGTGATTAAGATTCTGAACTATAACTTAAAACAGGAAGTACAACTTCTTTCAAATATAAATTATTAACAAAAATCATCATATATTAAACTACAAGGCAAATATCAGTAATTCCTCGAAAGGAAAAATATTATGTCACATGCTCAGATCACAATTCTGAAAATTAATTTTAAAATGGTTTTTTAAACAATCACTTTGACATTTAAAATCATACTGATAAATTACAGTCAAATAATGGAGAAAAAAATAAATTGGAAAATTTAGTGAGTTACGGAAATTAAAACATTTTTTAGAATTCATGGAAGAAATCAAAGCTGCACAATGATGTAAATTCATCGGTTGATGAAACATGTTAATTGAAAATACACCAACATCACTCATTAAAAAGCATGAAAAGATTTCTAAATAACATGACTATAAATAATAAAAGCTAACATTTATTGAATGTTCACTCTATCAGAGGGACTGTGTTAGGCACTTCATAAAGCTTATAAACAATATCTTATTCTCTTTTGCATGCCAGTAAGTAATAATAACTATCCTTTATTGAGCTCCTACTATATGCAATAGCAGAAAAGTTAGTAAGCAGTGGTACTGTGATCCAAACCCAATTGATCTTTCCCCAAGTCCATGTGCTTTCTAATGTGACATAATTCAAAATTACATAGGTAGACTGTGCCAGTTTGAAACTGTTGTGTACCTCAAGAAAGGCTATGTTCTTTAATGCAATCTTGTGGGGGCAGACATTATGGACGGGATCTTTTGATTGGGTTGTTTCCATGGAGATGTGGCCCACCCAACTGTGGGTAAGACCTTTTGATTAGATTATTTCCATTAGATTTTTTTCACCTTCCATTTAAGGTGGGTCTTGATTAGTTTATTGGAGTCCTTTAGAGAGCTCAGGGGCCAACACAGACCCAGATGCTTGAAGATGCAGACAGGAAGACATTTGGAGATGCTAAGCTGAAAGAAGAAGCCCAAAGTTTGCCCTGGAGAAGCTAAGAGAGGACCCCCCAGATGCTTAGAGAGAAAAGCTGTGGGAGAACGGCCACCCCACTTTGCTGTTCTCCCTTTTTATGGGGACCTTTTGGGAGTGCCTAACCAAGAACATGAAAATGGTACTTTTGTGTTTGTGATATGAACCTGGCTCCTGTAGAAAACAACTTGCAGCTGGATGTGAGCTTCTTAAGGGAGTTAACTTCTTAAGGGAGTTAACAAGAGTGAGTTCTTAAGGGAGTTAACAAGAGTTAAAGCATCTTGTTGGCAGTAAAGCTACTGCACAGTCTTTCCAACCAGGTCCTTGCCCTGCTGATCTCTGCTCATCTGTTGACTCAGGTCTCTTTTTAAATGAGAAATTATCTTTTGTCTGTATCTTTGCTTATTGATTCTGTGTAAATATTCCTATTAATCCTCAGGAGCACCCAAACTCTTATTAGGAACTCCATTTCCCTAATTTCCATAATAATCTTGCTTTTCTTGCATCCTTTCTACCTATTTTAATTTTTTTCCTTCATTTAGGAGACTTTTTCAAATTTGTCTTTCACATTGGAGCATCATTTCTGAGCCAGATTTAGGTAGCAAATGATACTTCTGTTATCCTACTTTGAGTAAAGTAAAAAATTGTTATTTTTTATGATATAATTACAATATATTGTTAAAACTGTATGGGGGTGAAGATGGCAGACTGGTGAGCTGTATGTTTTAGTTACTCCTCCAGGAAAATAGGTAGAAAGCCAGGAACTGCGTGGACTGGACACCACAGAGCAATCTGTCTTTGGGCATACTTCATACAACACTCATGAAAATGTCGAACTGCTGAGATCAGCGAAATCTGTAAGTTTTTGCGGCCAGGGGACTCGCGCCCCTCCCTGCCAGGCTCAGTCCCGTGGGAGGAGGGGCTGTCAGCTCCGGGAAGGAGAAGGGAGAACTGCAGTGGCAGCCCTTATCGGAAACTCATTCTGCTGATCCAAACTCCAACCATAGATAGACTGAGACCAGACACCAGAGAATCTGAGAGCAGCCAGCCCAGCAGAGAGGAGACAGGCACAGAGAAAAAAAAACCACGAAAAACTCCAAAATAAAAGCAGAGGATTTTTGGAGTTCTGGTGAACACAGAAAGGGGAAGGGCGGAGCTCAGGCCTTGAGGCGCATATGCAAATCCCGAAGAAAAGCTGATCTCTCTGCCCTGTGGACCTTTCCTTAATGGCCCTGATTGCTTTGTCTATTAGAATCTCAATAACCCATTAGATCTCTGAGGAGGGCCCTTTTTTTTTTTTTTTTTCCAATCCTTTTTTCTTTTTCTAAAACAATTACTCTAAGAAGCCCAATACAGAAAGCTTCAAAGACTTTCAATTTGGGCACATCAAGTCAAGAGCAGAACTAAGAGAGCTCTGAGACAAAAGGCAATAATCCAGTGGCTGAGAAAATTCACTAAACACCACAACTTCCCAAGAAAAGGGGGGTGTCCGCTCACAGCCACCATCCTGGTGGACAGGAAACACTCCTGCCCATCGCCAGCCCCATACCCCAGAGCTGCCCCAGACAACCCAATGTGATGGAAGTGCTTCAAATAACAGGCACACACCACAAAACTGGGCGTGGACATTAGCCTTCCCTGCAACCTCAGCTGATTGTCCCAGAGTTGGGAAGGTGGAGCAGTGTGAATTAACAAAGCCCCACTCAGCCATCATTTGAGCAGACTGGGAGCCTCCCTACACAGCCCAGCAGCCCAGAACTGCCCTGGGGGGACGGCACTCACCTGTGACATAGCACAGTCATCCCTCAACAGAGGACCCGGGGTGCACAGCCTGGAAGACGGGCCCACTTGCAAGTCTCAGGAGCCATACGCCAATACCAAGGACTTGTGGGTCAGTGGCAGAGACAAACTGTGGCAGGACTCAACTGAAGGATTAGACTATTGCAGCAGCTTTAAAACTCTAGGATCACCAGGGAGATTTGATTGTTAGGGCCAGCCCCCCTCCCCGACTGCCCAGAAACACGCCCCACATACAGGGCAGGCAACACCAACTACACACGCAAGCATGGTACACCAATTGGGCCCCACAAGACTCACTCCCCCACTCACCAAAAAGGCTAAGCAGGGGAGAACTGACTTGTGGAGAACAGGTGGCTCGTGGACGCCACCTGCTGGTTAGTTAGAGAAAGTGTACTCCACGAAGCTTTAGATCTGATAAATTAGAGATAAGGACTTCAATAGGTCTACAAACCCTAAAAGAACCCTATCAAGTTCAGCAAATGCCACGAGGCCAAAAACAACAGAAAATTATAAAGCATATGAAAAAACCAGACGATATGGATAACCCAAGCCCAAGCACCCAAATCAAAAGATCAGAAGAGACACAGCACCTAGAGCAGCTACTCAAAGAACTAAAGACGAACAATGAGACCATAGTACGGGATATAAAGGAAATAAAGAAGACTCTAGAAGAGCATAAAGAAGACATTGCAAGACTAAATAAAAAAATGGATGATCTTATGGAAATTAAAGAAACTGTTAACCAAATTAAAAAGACTCTGGACACTCATAGTACAAGACTAGAGGAAGTTGAACAACGAATCAGTGACCTGGAAGATGACAGAATGGAAAATGAAAGCATAAAAGAAAGAATGGGGAAAAAAATTGAAAAAATCGAAATGGACCTCAGGGATATGATAGATAATATGAAACGTCCAAATATAAGACTCATTGGTGTCCCAGAAGGGGAAGAAAGGGGTAAAGGTCTAGGAAGAGTATTCAAAGAAATTGTTGGGGAAAACTTCACAAATCTTCTAAACAACATAAATACACAAATCATAAATGCTCAGTGAACTCCAAATAGAATAAATCCAAATAAACCCACTCCGAGACATATACTGATCACACTGTCAAACACAGAAGAGAAGGAGCAAGTTCTGAAAGCAGCAAGAGAAAAGCAATTCACCACATACAAAGGAAACAGCATAAGACTAAGTAGTGACTACTCAGCAGCCACCATGGAGGCAAGAAGGCAGTGGCACGATATATTTAAAATTCTGAGTGAGAAAAACTTCCAGCCAAGAATACTTTCTCCAGCAAAGCTCTCCTTCAAATTTGAGGGAGAGCTTAAATTTTTCACAGACAAACAAATGCTGAGAGAATTTGCTAACAAGAGACCTGCCCTACTGGAGATACTAAAGAGAGCCCTACAGACAGAGAAACAAAGACAGGACAGAGAGACTTGGAGAAAGGTTCAGTACTAAAGAGATTCGGTATGGGTACAATAAAGGATATTAATAGAGAGAGGAAAAAATATGGCAAACATAAACCAAAGGATAAGATGGCCGATTCAAGAAATGCCTTCACGGTTATAACGTTGAATGTAAATGGATTAAACTCCCCAATTAAAAGATATAGATTCGCAGAATGGATCAAAAAAAATGAACCATCAATATGTTGCATACAAGAGACTCATCTTAGACACAGGGACACAAAGAAACTGAAAGTGAAAGGATGGAAAAAAATATTTCATGCAAGCTACAGCCAAAAGAAAGCAGGTGTAGCAATATTAATCTCAGATAAAATAGACTTCAAATGCAGGGATGTTTTGAGAGACAAAGAAGGCCACTACATACTAATAACAGGGGCAATTCAGCAAGAAGAAATAACAATCGTAAATGTCTATGCACCCAATCAAGGTGCCACAAAATACATGAGAGAAACACTGGAAAAACTAAAGGAAGCAATTGATGTTTCCACAATAATTGTGGGAGACTTCAACACATCACTCTCTCCTATAGATAGATCAACCAGACAGAAGACCAATAAGGAAATTGAAAACCTAAACAATCTGATAAATGAATTAGATTTAACAGACATATACAGGACATTACATCCCAAATCACCAGGATACACATACTTTTCTAGTGCTCACGGAACTTTCTCCAGAATAGATCATATTCTGGGACATAAAACAAGCCTCAATAAATTTAAAAAGATTGAAATTATTCAAAGCACATTCTCTGACCACAATGGAATACAATTAGAAGTCAATAACCATCAGAGACTTAGAAAATTCACAAATACCTGGAGGTTAAACAACACACTCCTAAACAATCAGTGGGTTAAAGAAGAAATAGCAAGAGAAATTGCTAAATATATAGAGACGAATGAAAATGAGAACACAACATACCAAAACCTATGGGATGCAGCAAAAGCAGTGCTAAGGGGGAAATTTATAGCACTAAACGCATATATTAAAAAGGAAGAAAGAGCCAAAATCAAAGAACTAATGGATCAAATGAAGAAGCTAGAAAATGAACAGCAAACCAATCCTAAACCAAGTAGAAGAAAAGAAATAACAAGGATTAAAGCAGAAATAAATGACATAGAGAACAAAAAAACAATAGAGAGGATAAATATCACCAAAAGTTGGTTCTTTGAGAAGATCAAGAAGATTGACAAGCCCCTAGCTAGACTGACAAAATCAAAAAGAGAGAAGACCCATATAAACAAAATAATGAATGAAAAAGGTGACATAACTGCAGATCCTGAAGAAATTAAAAAAATTATAAGAGGATATTATGAACAACTGTATGGCAACAAACTGGACAATGTAGAAGAAATGGACAATTTCCTGGAAACATATGAACAACCTAGACTGACCAGAGAAGAAATAGAAGACCTCAACCAACCCATCACAAGCAAAGAGATCCAATCAGTCATCAAAAATCTTCCCACAAATAAATGCCCAGGGCCAGATGGCTTCACAGGGGAATTCTACCAAACTTTCCAGAAAGAACTGACACCAATCTTACTCAAACTCTTTCAAAACATTGAAGAAAAGGGAACACTACCTAACTCATTTTATGAAGCTAACATCAATCTAATACCAAAACCAGGCAAGGATGCTACAAGAAAGGAAAACTACCGGCCAATCTCCCTAATGAATATAGATGCAAAAATCCTCAACAAAATACTTGCAAATCGAATCCAAAGACACATTAAAAAAATCATACACCATGACCAAGTGGGGTTCATTCCAGGCATGCAAGGATGGTTCAACATAAGAAAAACAATCAATGTATTACAACACATTAAAAACTCGAAAGGGAAAAATCAATTGATCATCTCAATAGATGCTGAAAAAGCATTTGACAAAATCCAGCATCCCTTTTTGATAAAAACACTTCAAAAGGTAGGAATTGAAGGAAACTTCCTCAACATGATAAAGAGCATATATGAAAAACCCACAGCCAGCATAGTACTCAATGGTGAGAGACTGAAAGCCTTCCCTCTAAGATCAGGAACAAGACAAGGATGCCCACTGTCACCACTGTTATTCAACATTGTGCTGGAAGTGCTAGCCAGGGCAATCCGGCAAGACAAAGAAATAAAAGGCATCCAAATTGGAAAAGAAGAAGTAAAACTGTCATTGTTTGCAGATGATATGATCTTATATCTAGAAAACCCTGAGAAATCGACGATACAGCTACTAGAGCTAATAAACAAATTTAGCAAAGTAGCGGGATACAAGATTAATGCACATAAGTCAGTAATGTTTCTATATGCTAGAAATGAACAAACTGAAGAGACACTCAAGGAAAAGATACCATTTTCAATAGCAACTAAAAAAATCAAGTACCTAGGAATCAACTTAACCAAAGATGTAAAAGACCTATACAAAGAAAACTACATAACTCTACTAAAAGAAATAGAAGGGGACCTTAAAAGATGGAAAAATATTCCATGTTCATGGATAGGAAGGCTAAATGTCATTAAGATGTCAATTCTACCCAAACTCATCTACAGATTCAATGCAATCCCAATCAAAATTCCAACAACCTACTTTGCAGACTTGGAAAAGCTAGTTATCAAATTTATTTGGAAAGGGAAGATGCCTCGAATTGCCAAAGACACTCTAAAAAAGAAAAACGAAGTGGGAGGACTTACACTCCCTGACTTTGAAGCTTATTATAAAGCCACAGTTGCCAAAACAGCATGGTACTGGCACAAAGATAGACATATAGATCAATGGAATCGAATTGAGAATTCAGAGATAGACCCTCAGATCTATGGCCGACTGATCTTTGATAAGGCCTCCAAAGTCACTGAACTGAGCCATAATGGTCTTTTCAACAAATGGGGCTGGGAGAGTTGGATATCCATATCCAAAAGAATGAAAGAGGACCCCTACCTCACCCCCTACACAAAAATTAACTCAAAATGGACCAAAGATCTCAATATAAAAGAAAGTACCATAAAACTCCTAGAAGATAATGTAGGAAAACATCTTCAAGACCTTGTATTAGGCGGCCACTTCCTAGACTTTACACCCAAAGCACAAGCAACAAAAGAGAAAATAGATAAATGGGAACTCCTCAAGCTTAGAAGTTTCTGCACCTCAAAGGAATTTCTCAAAAAGGTAAAGAGGCAGCCAACTCAATGGGAAAAAATTTTTGGAAACCATGTATCTGACAAAAGACTGATATCTTGCATATACAAAGAAATCCTACAACTCAATGACAATAGTACAGACAGCCCAATTATAAAATGGGCAAAAGATATGAAAAGACAGTTCTCTGAAGAGGAAATACAAATGGCCAAGAAACACATGAAAAAATGTTCAGCTTCACTAGCTATTAGAGAGATGCAAATTAAAACCACAATGAGATACCATCTAACACCGGTTAGAATGGCTGCCATTAAACAAACAGGAAACTACAAATGCTGGAGGGGATGTGGAGAAATTGGAACTCTTATTCATTGTTGGTGGGACTGTATAATGGTTCAGCCACTCTGGAAGTCAGTCTGGCAGTTCCTTAGAAAACTAGATATAGAGCTACCATTCGATCCAGCGATTGCACTTCTCGGTATATACCCGGAAGATCGGAAAGCAGTGACACGAACAGATATCTGCATGCCAATGTTCATAGCAGCATTATTCACAATTGCCAAGAGATGGAAACAACCCAAATGTCCTTCAACAGATGAGTGGATAAATAAAATGTGGTATATACACACTATGGAATACTACGCGGCAGTAAGAAGGAACGATCTGGTGAAACATATGACAACATGGATGAACCTTGAAGACATAATGCTGAGCGAAATAAGCCAGGCACAAAAAGAGAAATATTATATGCTACCACTAATGTGAACTTTGAAAAATGTAAAACAAATGGTTTATAATGTAGAATGTAGGGGAACTAGCAGTAGAGAGCAATTAAGGAAGGGGGAACAATAATCCAAGAAGAACAGATAAGCTATTTAACGTTCTGGGGATGCCCTGAAATGACTATGGTGTGTTAATTTCTGATGGATATAGTAGGAACAAGTTCACAGAAATGTTGCTATATTAGGTAACTTTCTTGGGGTAAAGTAGGAACATGTTGGAAGTTAAGCAGTTATCTTAGGTTAGTTGTCTTTTTCTTACTCCCTTGTTATGGTCTCTTTGAAATGTTCTTTTATTGTATGTTTGTTTTCTTTTTAACTTTTTTTTCATACAGTTGATTTAAAAAAGAAGGGAAAGTTAAAAAAAAAAGAAAAGAAAGAAAGAAAAACAAGGAAAAAAAAAAGATGTAGTGCCCCCTTGAGGAGCCTGTGGAGAGTGCAGGGGTATTCGCCTACCCCACCTCCATGGTTGCTAACATGACCACAGACATAGGGGACTGGTGGTTTGATGGGTTGAGCCCTCTACCATAAGTTTTACCCTTGGGAAGACGGTTGCTGCAAAGGAGAGGCTAGGCCTCCCTATATTTGTGCCTAAGAGTCTCCTCCTGAATGCCTCTTTGTTGCTCAGATGTGGCCCTCTCTCTCTAGCTAAGCCAACTTGAAAGGTGAAATCACTGCCCTCCCCCCTACGTGGGATCAGACACGCAGGGGAGTGAATCTCCCTGGCAACGTAGAATATGACTCCCGGGGAGGAATGTAGACCCGGCATCGTGGAATGGAGAACATCTTCTTGACCAAAAGGGGGATGTGAAAGGAAATGAAATAAGCTTCAGTGGCAGAGAGATTCCAAAACGAGCCAAGAGGTCACTCTGGAGGGCACTCTTACGCACACTTTAGACAACCCTTTTTAGGTTCTAAACAATTGGGGTAGCTGGTGGTGGATACCTGAAACTATCAAACTACAACCCAGAACCCATGAATCTCGAAGACAGTTGTATAAAAATGTAGCTTATGAGGGGTGACAATGGTATTGGGAAAGCCATAAGGACCACACTCCACTTTGTCTAGTTTATGGATGGATGAGTAGAAAAATAGGGGAAGGAAACAAACAGACAAAGGTACCCAGTGTTCTTTTTCACTTCAATTGCTCTTTTTCACTTTAATTATTATTCTTGTTATTTTTGGGTGTGTGCTAATGAAGGTGTCATGGATTGATTTAGGTGATGAATGTACAACTATGTAATGATACTGTAAACAATCGAAAGTACGATTTGTTTTGTATGACTGCGTGGTATGTGAATATATCTCAATAAAATGATTAAAAAAAAACTGTATGGGGGTAAGAATTTATGTAGATAGACAAACTATAGATGGAATATGTGTGGCATCGGTTGGTTTTGTCTGCATTTTCTCTTCTGCCTTATTCTGGTGACAAGTCTTTCATCCATGAAGGAAATATTTCCATGTTGCCCATGGTGGACTGTCTCCATGCCACCCCTTCCCCAGAGCCCAAGGTGTGGGCATATGACCCAAGTGAAGAAATTTCCATCCTTAGCAAGAATTGTTGCTGAGTGTATAAGAAATTTATTTCCTCTGGGATGGCCAAAATAGTGGAATTTGAATCAGAACTCCTTGCAGCCATGTTGACAACAATATGAGTATAGTTCGTCTAAAGGATGGAGAAAAAGACATAACTCTGATGATATTGTTTGAGCCTCTTAGATCCCACTGGACTTTCAGCAAGAGCCAATAGTTTTTATTGCCATGATACTCCATGCCATAGCATCCTTTACTTCTCCTTGTAGCCCATTTCCCAATGTAAGTAGCTAAACATGTTACAAATATTTCTGCAATAGCCATGTTCTTTGCCGTACGTAAGCTCCATAAAGTCCAGGAATACACAGCTGTTATTCAGAGTTATATAACCAAGGCCATTGGATGAATGAAAGAATGAATGCACTACACCATGCCCTTTTCTATTTAGTTTGCAGAATTAGGAATTAGGAGAAGGTTTTGTTTTTTCTTTTAAGAACAGAATTGTCTTATAATAAATTTAAAATAAAAATACCATTTTTATTGAAAAGGCAAATATGAACATATTTTGATGTAAATGCTACATATAAATACAAAAAACAAAAAATTAATAGCTAAATTAATTGATATGATTAAATAAATATGTGTTTTATGACATGAAGTTCAGTTACAGGGCACCAGTTACATTTCTCCAGATTCTGAAAATATTACTGATAAAATATGCTAAATATGATTCAAATTATTTTATAGCTGAAGCAAAAAATAATGGCTTTTGAAATGACTGAAATATTTAGAGTCTAAGCTATGACCTTTGTCTCTGGGAATGTTTCTTTCTTACTTCATGAGTTTTCTTGTGAGCACTTTTATGAAGAGAAAGCATCTCCTGATTTCTATTCTGACAACCTCTCAGGCACAGTCACTGTGTTTCTTCTTTTGCAGATAGAGACAGATTCCCTGTATCTCCTCACGGCCAGTGTGGGGCCCTCCATTCCCAGCAGAGATTCTTTCTCTCCCATCTCCTGCAGCAAACAGGTCTCCAGGTCCCCCAGCTGGTGATGAAGGCCCGAGCGCAGTTGGTCCAGGAGGGTCGTGTTCCAAGCGGCAGAGGAGCCCTCTGTGTGGAGGAGGTTGAACATCTGCTGGAGCGTCTCATGGAGGACAGACATGGCCTGGGCCTTCTAGACCTGGCTGCCATCTACCGTCTCTTTGGGGAGTCTGAAGTCAGTCCTGTCGTTCAGGCAGGAGAAAGGGGAGATTCTCCCCATTTGACCCAACACTGTGAGGGTCTCCTGATTTCCCACATCAAGGCTCTGAGGCAGGTCACAGCTAAAGGAGCTGATGGGGCTGGAGAAGATCATCACCATCACCATCAGTGAAGAGACTGAAAAAGCCATTGGTAAGTTCCAAGCAGACCCTCTTCTGGTTGACATGGGAGACTGTGATCTTTTGCACCAGGTTCTCTGAGGAACGTCTTCCATGTGGGCCATTTAAATTCTGAAGACAAGAATTTTCATTTTCTGAATTTCCCCCAGATCTTTCTATTCCCCATTTTGGAATTTTCCTTCTCCTCAGAGGCTAGAGAATATGTATCAGTTGTAGTTCTTTCTGTGTTCTTACATTTAGAGTTCAGTTTACAGATTAAAATTTTAGAATTCCTAATCCAATGGGATGCTTATCAAGTTGAACACAAGTTTTTAATTGATAGAGCTATTTGGATTCTTTTTTGCAGATGTTAAGAACAACTTTGAAGGAATCATTCCTAGGCTTCTTTTAAAATCTTCTTTCTCCCCTCTAGATTTCCTTCTTGGAAGTGGTAATATACTATGTCAGGTGTGAAAGATATGTCCTTTATGTGCATAGATCCAGTTCTATTTTCTGTCATATCCTCAACACCAGACACTTGGTTGTTTCCTTAAATGAATGGGCTCTCTAACTTCTGTCAACTCATATGAGCTTACATCTGGTTCAAGCTTGTATAGTTGATCAAAGGCTGTAGATCTCAGAACAAGAAGAGATCTTGGTTAATCCTTATCCTCATTTTCTAGCTGGGGTACCATTGCCCCAATTTTCAGTTGATAATTAAATCACCCAAAGGGGAATAGATGTGTGTGTGTGCACAGTTTATGGGGTTGATAGGATGGGGAGAGTTGTGTGGGTTAGCTGGATAATTGTTTCTAATTTCAAAGTGATACTAAAGTATACCATCAGTATTACTTCTTTCAAAGCATACCGTCATCTCACCCGTATTTTCATAAATGTAATATACCCTTTCCTCATAACCTAGACTGTTGGTATCTAGTTTAGTGATCTTATGACACTTACAAACCTCTTAGAACCATCCCCTGAAATTAAGGAATATGTAACACATCTTCAGTAGAACCCTTTAGACTAACCTGTATTTTGTGATGGTAGGTGTGGGGAGTGGAATTGCTGTGCCTATGAGTCTAAATTATTTAATATCCCAGGTTTCCTCCTCTCAACTCAAGCATCAACAAATAGTTTAGCATGTATAGAAATGGCCCAGAATGGTCTTTGGTGACATACTCTTTTGTTAAGTGTACAATGTCTGATATCCTCAGCTTTTCATAAGGGAAGAGTTCTCCATCATTATTAAATCCATAAACATTAAATAGCATTCTGATATGCAGTTTGCCAAATTTGGTTTTCTTTATTCTACTTAATTGAGATAAGTACCAAACTGCCCATCATTGCACTGACCCCAGACTATACAAAGATGATTAAACCTGCCCTCAAGAGGAGTAAAGTGCAATCATTACTACCATCCAGATGTTCAAGCAGTTAGAATGTTCTACTGGGCTTCCCTGATGCTTTGTGGTGGAGACATTGTCCAGCCCTATTATTCTAGGTCTATCAAAATAATAACTAAGTGATCCACATTTTCTTTTACATTTTTTACATAATATAAAAATTTTCCCTCTTCTTTGGTATTTGTCTTTTCATTGATTAAAGGTTTTCTAATGTGCCTGTGATGTTTCCAGTTTCACATTGAGGTTTGTTGCAAACAAAGGAAGAGAAAAAGTAATGACAAAAAAGTAACATTCTCTGTATGATTTTCAGCAATCAGAATATTCAATTCACTTTTAATATTCCTAGAAAGTAAAAGTAAGCAGTCATGGAAAAGTAATGCACAACGGCAAATGGAAAGTAAATGCTGAAAATTGAAAAAGAGGAAGTGACATCTCCTCTCCTGAAATGATAAAATGATACAACTAACGACACCACAATGAATCAGGGGTGTGTTATACAGAGTGACAGATTCCAACCCAGCCAGTGGATGAGACTGCTGTAACCACAGAGAGCTCCAGAAGGAGGACAGCTGGATCTTTAAAACAGGCTGTTGCCTCAAAGGCCAGCTTTCAGCTTTAAAAGATCAGGGAAATTTTTTTCTTACTTACTTTCTTCTCCTTTCTTTTCCCTTTCCCCTCCCCCTCTCTGTTTTTTTCTCCCCACTATCCACAAAGATGATCACACTCCACAGATTTAGTTACACCAATTGCCATTCAAAAGAGAATGGCTCATAGACTGAACAGTCATTTAATTAACGTGTGCGAGGTCAGCTCTCAGGAGCTAATAGATGTTATTCATTTGGACAGAGCACTACTTCCATACACATGTTCAAGTTCACATAAACAGGATATTAGAAATAAAAGATCTTTTTAATGCTGAAGTAACAGAATGGAGGCAGATCATCTTGGGGAAACTTCCATCCATTTACCATAGCTGGCTGAGTTGCTTTTCTCCACTATGGGAATGGCTAACAGGCGTCCTTACTTTATTCCAGACGTTGTTATAAGTACATCACATCATCTGTCTTAAGGGCATCCTGATGCAGTGGACACGACAATCATTTCTGTATAACAAGAGTGAGTTGGCAAAGGTCACACAGCCAGTGCAGACTGGAGCTGTGACATGAACCTGGGCTGCCTGGGGCCAGAGTCTACACAACCATTAGAAGGCACTGTCTCTTCTAAGACATTTTCTCTGGCAAATATAAACACTAACAAGTTCTTATCCTCCTTTTCCCATTTTTCCTATTTGCTAGAAGCATCATTCCCTCTTTCCAGATACACCAGAATGCTTTTGGATAGACTACAGCTCCTGTATTAAATTCTAGTTCTATCTTTCAAATAAATGATGCTATTGGTTGGGCTCAACTGGATCTCTTAAACTCCCCTTTCCCACATGAGATATTTTCAGATTTTAACCAGCAGGTTAAAGTATCCATTTTAAATTAATTTCTACCATCTTTATTTTCAGAAGATTATATATTTCCAACACAGTCCCGAAATGCTGGATTACTCACTCTTTGGAATATTTACTCCTTTTTGTACTTGCTATGGGGCAGAGACTCCTCTGTCTGCCTCTGTGACAGACACTGCTCTAGAATCTAGGAACACAGTGTTACTGCCCTCAGGGAGTTTACAGTCCAGCAAGGGGTCAGAAGTTAAAGAACTAATTAGATTGATTACTTCATTACACTGTGCAGAGAGCAGCTAAAGGAGCAGGCGTAAGGCAAAAAAAATAAGGTGGAGAGAGAACCATTTAGGGTTTAGCCACCACTTATATAATAAATCATGATTTTTGGCAAGCTCAGTACTCTCTCTGAGTTTTCTGTTTCTTCATCTATAAAATATAAATGATTATAATGATTATATCTCTAAGAGAAACTGAAGTCAATGAAATGTTGGAGAAACACTTTGCTGAGAGCCTGTATGTAACAAAATGTAACTGCCTTAATATCGGTATTGTAAAAAAAATGTGTACTTTACAGATGCGATGAAGTAATGTGATGCGATGATAAGCTTTGAGAATCATTGCAGTCCAACAATCCCCTGAAAATGGGGTTGCATATCATGTGACAACAGAAAGTTTAAGATGATATTATCTGCATTGCCACATAATGAGTGAGGAAAAGTTTTCATGGTTAAAGGTTGTAGTTGGAAGAGAACAGAGAGAATCACAGACAGTCAAACTTGAATGTCTTTTTGGGAAATCAGTACCTATGAAAGTTCCTGGCAGATGATAGCCAGAATTTATTTTTACCCACAGTTTATTTTTAACCAATGATACCTGTGATATTGTTCCCAAAAACTTTTATGAAAGTGAATGTATCTTCAGACCCACTCCAGGTTAAGTTTGAGGTCAATATACAATTTAAGTTTCTTAAAATAGGGGGAAATGTTTAAATAAGAAAAAAATCCCAATCTTTTGTTTCATGAACTCTTTAATAATTCCTGCTAATCTGGGAAAGTCATATTTTTTTGCAAGAGTTTTTTCCCCTTCTCTGACATTGTCTAGACTTTTCTCCCCAGGTACAACAAAGTAGGTGTAAAAAAATTTGTTTTAATGCTGTGAAGGATACTTCATTGGCACTTGTTGCTTTGGAGTCCCCCAGCATGTACTCATGTCAATAAATTTTCATTTCTTTTATTGACTTCACACCAAAAATAAGTAGAAAGAGAAACTAAAGGAGAAAAATGTAAAACCCAGAAAATGAAAGTTTCTGTGCTGACTGTATAAGAGGCCCTCAGCACCAAATGTCCTCACAACTTGCTGAGGCCAGGCTCCCTCTCCAGGCAGAACTGCAGAATCCCCAGCTCCCCAATGGCCCTCCCAGTGTCTGTGCTGATGGCTCTGCTGATGCTCTGCTCCATCCCTACCTGTCGTCTGGCCTGTGTCCTGCGTCCAAGCCATGGCCATCAGGAAACCTTCACGCTGTTGAATCAAATGGAGAAAGTCTCCATTCTGTCATGTCTGAAGGACAGGACTGACTTCCAATTTCCTCAGGTACTGATGGATGGGAACCAGTTTGAGAAGACACATGCCACTGCTGTCCTGCATGAGCTGCTCCAGCAAATCTTCAACCTCTTCAGCACAAGTGACTCTCTTGCGACTTGGGATGAGAGCCTGCTGGACAAATTCCTCATTGGACTTCATCAGCACCTGGAAGATCTGGAGACATGTTTGGAAAAGGAAAGGAAGGTGGAAGAGACACCCCTGGGAAGTGAGAACTCCAGACTGGCTGTGAAGAGGTACTTCCAAGGAATCAGTGTGTATCTGAAAGAGAAGCAATATAGCTCCTGTGCCTGGGAGGTTGTCCGGGTTGAAATCAGAAAGTGCTTCCTCTTCATTAACAAACTTAAAGGAAACCTCAGGAAATAAAGATGTTGATTTTCATAAGGGTCCACCTGGTCAACTTGCTATTTCCAAGACTGAGAGTGCAATCTTCATCACTGTTTTTATGCCAGAAGAAAAATAAATCAGGGGAGATTTATGGAATCATTTAAAAACTATATAAAATGTGTCCTAAACCATTTAGAACAAATATGCATCTTCCATTTGCTGTAATAAAAAAAAAAAAAACTTTTTTATTTTTATTTACCTATTTAAATTATTGAAATATTTATGCTGTTCACAGTATTTAAGTATTTATTGTCCAGAAAAAAATTGTTTAATACATTTTGTACAAGACTATGTTGTTTATTTTTAAGTTATGGGAAATAAATGCAGTTTTAACAAAACAATTTTCTTGCTTCACACGCTTTTGTTAATAGATAGACCAAAGATAGACCAAACCCTTATCTCACAAAATAAACCCAGGCAAAGCACCTGAATGAAGAGGGAGTGGGAATATCCAGCACGTGCCATACTATAATGGGCATTTTGAGGAGGTATTGAATTTGATTCCCCAACACATAACTTAGCTATTTAAACAAGAGATCTGTGGAGAAAAGCCCATGGCATGGGCCCAGTTGTCTGCTTGCTGCTTGTGACAGGAGAGATGCTTCATGAGCTAATGAAGAACTGAGTGTGCCAAGGGAAGTGACTCTGTCTAATCTGTGGACCCCGGAGAGTAGGGGAGAGAGCTGAGGAAGAGAGAGTAAGCCTTACATGTGTGACAGTCCCTGATTTTTCATTTATTTATTTTTATTCTAAATATTTCAAGCATAAAATTGAAAGTGTATCATGTATTTAAAAAAATTGAGATTGTAATGTCCTTTCATTTTCTCAAATGTTTCATTTTCATTATTTACCTGTCTCTCAAAACATACCTAGAAATTGTTGGTGGCATTTTTATCATGTTACTCTTTTTCACTTTATAAAGAGTGTTTGAGCTCCTTCTATGTACTTTATACTAGGTGTGGTATTAGGAACACAAAGTTGAATAAATTTTTACACCTGCCTTCTAGTTGCTTACAGTCTTCTAGACAGCTGGCCTAAGGAGAAGAAAGGCCAGAAAGTGGGCTATCTCTGAAAAATGAAGAGAATGAAGATATTTTAGTACCTTCTAGACTCAGCCCCTTTGGCATTCAATCTTAAAAATGCATTCTGATTAGTGTATGGCATCATTATGTAGTGACATCCTGAGTAGAAAGGAGAAAATACCTGAAAGCTAACTATCATTCACCTGATTTTGTGAAGGCATCCCTCAGTATCAAAGTATGAGGTTTGGTAAATTCTCATATTGTTAACTGAAAGTGAGTATAAAAGTGAAGGATGTTGTGCCAGTTTGAATGTATTGTGTCCCCCAAACGCCATTATCTTTGATGTAATCTTGTGTGGGCAGACGTTATCAGTGTTGGTTAGATTTTTTTGAGTGTTACTTTGGAGATGTGCCCCACCTAGCTGTGGGTGATGACTCTGATTGGATAATCTCCATGGATGTGTTGCTCCACCCATTCAGGGTGGGTCTAAATTGAATCACTGGAGCCATATAAATGAGCTGATGGACAGAGTGAACTCAGTGCAGCTGTGAGTGAACTTCTGAAGAGGAGCTACAGCCAGGAGGGACACTGAAGAAAGCACAGGAGCTGCAGATGAGAGACAGTTTGAACACGGCCATTGAAAGCAGACCCTTGCTCCGGAGAAGCTAAGAGAGGACAAATACTCCAAGTGCAACTAAGAGTGACATTTTTTGAGGAAATGCTGCCTAGAGAGGAACATCCTGGGAGAAAGCCATTTTGAAACCAGAACTTTGGAGAAGACGCAAGCCACGTGCCTTCCCAGCTAACAGAAGTCTTCCGGGCACCATTGGCCATCTTCAGTGAAGGTACCTGATTGCTGGTGTGTTACCTTGGACACTTTATGGCCTTAAGACTGTAACTGTGTAACCAAATAACCCCCCTTTCATAAAAGCCAATTCATCTCTGCTGTTTTGCATTCCGGCAGCATTAGCAAACCAGAACAGATGTAAACCATTCAAATCAGAAAGAAAAAAGTAATACTATCTCTGTTGTCAAAAGACATGATCTTAAATCTGGAACATTCCAAAGAATCCACAAGAAAGCTTCCCTGGTTAATAAATGAATTCAGCAAAATTGTTGAATACAAGATCATTGCACAAAATTACTAATGTTTCTATACATCAGCAAACTGAAATAGAAATAAGGAAACAATTCCATTTACAATAGCATCTAAAAAAACCTAGGAATAAATTTAGCCACGGTTGTTGTATTAATCAATATTCTTCACAGAAATAGAACTTACAGGACATATATATATAGATAGATATGTATTTATATTTATATTTGTATATGGATTGTTAAAGGATTTATTATAAGAATTAGCTCACATGACTGTGGGGATAGATACATCCAAATTCTACAGGGCAGGACACAAGTTGGGACTCTGGTGAAGTTTTGATGAATTCCCCAGGAGAAGCTAGCTGGAGGAAGTAGAGATAGACATCCTGCTTTTTGACTGCTGAAATAATCAGTTCTCCTGTTAAGCCCTTCAGCTGATTGGAATGGACTTCTCCCATTGATGAAGGCATCTCCTTTGTTCATTGTAAATATAATCAGCCATAATTGCCATCCACAGACTAATGATTTAAATACCCTCACTGTAACAATCAGGCCAGTGCTTGTGTGCCCAAATAGCTGGACACCATGATCCAGCCAAGTTGACACATGAAATTAACCATTACAGATTTGAAAGACTTGTCCTTTCAAAAACCATGAAATATTGCTAAAAGAGATTATGGTCGAGGCGGGGCAAGATGGCAGTCTGGTGAGCTGTATGTTTTAGTTACTCCTCCAGGAAAGTAGGTAAAAAGCCAGGAACTGCGTGGACTGGACACCACAGAGCAATCTGTCTTTGGGCATACTTCATACAACACTCATGAAAACGTGGAACTGCTGAGATCAGCGAAATCTGTAAGTTTTTGCGGCCAGGGGACCCGCGCCCCTCCCTGCCAGGCTCAGTCCCGGGGGAGGAGGGGCTGTCAGCTCCAGGAAGGAGAAGGGAGAATTGCAGTGGCTGCTCTCATCGGAAACTCATTCTACTGATTCAAACTCCAACCATAGATAGACTGAGGCCAGACACCAGAGACTCTGAGAGCAGCCAGCCCAGCAGAGAGGAGACGGGCATAGAAGGAAAACAACACGAGAAGCTCCAAAGTAAAAGCAGAGGATTTTTGGAGTTCTGGTGAACACAGAAAGGGGAAGGGCGGAGATCAGGCCTTGAGGCGCATATGCAAATCCCGAAGCAAGGCTGATCTCTCTGCCCAGGGCACCTTTCCTTAATGGCCCTGGTTGCTTTGTCTATTAGCATTTCAATAACCCATTAGATCTCTGAGGAGGGCCGTTTTTTTTTTTTTTTTTTTTTTTTTTTTAAATCCTTTTTGCTTTTTCTAAAACAATTACTCTAAGAAGCTCAATACAGAAAGCTTCAAAGAATTGAAATTTGGGCACGTCAAGTCAAGAGCAGAAATAAGAGAGCTCTGAGACAAAAGGCAATAATCCAGTGGCTGAGAAAATTCACTAAACAACACAACTTCCCAAGAAAAGGGGGGTGTCCGCTCACAGCCACCATCCTGGTGGACAGGAAACACTCCTGCCCATCGCCAGCCCCATAGCCCAGAGCTACCCCAGACAACCCAGTGTGACGGAAGTGCTTCAAATAACAGGCACACACCACAAAACTGGGCGTGGACATTAGCCTTCCCTGCAACCTCAGCTGAATGTCCCAGAGCTGGGAAGGGGGAGCAGTGTGAATTAACAGAGCCCCATTCAGCCATCATTTGAGCAGACTGGGAGCCTCCCAACACAGCCCAGCAGCCCAGAACTGCCCTGGGGGGACGGCACTCACCTGTGACATAGCACAGTCATCCCTCAACAGAGGACCCGGGGTGCACAGCCTGGAAGAGGGGCCCACTTGCAAGTCTCAGGAGCCATACGCCAATACCAAAGACTTGTGGGTCAGTGGCAGAGACAAACTGTGGCAGGACTGAACTGAAGGATTAGACTATTGCAGTAGCTTTAAAACTCTAGGATCATCAGGGAGATTTGATTGTTAGGGCCACCCCCCCTCCCCGACTGCCCAGAAACACGCCCCACATACAGGGCAGGCAACACCAACTACACACGCAAGCTTGGGACACCAATTGGGCCCCACAAGACTCACTCCCCCACTCACCAAAAAGGCTGAGCAGGGGAGATCTGGCTTGTGGAGAACAGGTGGCTCGTGGACGCCACCTGCTGGTTAGTTAGAGAAAGTGTACTCCACGAAGCTGTAGATCTGATAAATTAGAGATAAGGACTTCAACTGGTCTACAAACCCTAAAAGAACCCTATCAAGGACAGCAAATGCCACGAGGCCAAAAACAACAGAAAATTATAAAGCATATGAAAAAACCAGACGATATGGATAACCCAAGCCCAAGCACCCAAATCAAAAGACCAGAAGAGACACACCTAGAGCAGCTACTCAAAGAACTAAAGATGAACAATGAGACCCTAGTACGGGATATGAAGGAAATCAAGAAGACCCTAGAAGAGCATAAAGAAGACATTGCAAGACTAAATAAAAAAATGGATGATCTTATGGAAATTAAAGAAACTGTTGACCAAATTAAAAAGATTCTGGACACTCATAGTACAAGACTAGAGGAAGTTGAACAACGAATCAGTGACCTGGAAGATGACAGAATGGAAAATGAAAGCATAAAAGAAAGAATGGGGAAAAAAATTGAAAAACTCGAAATGGACCTCAGGGATATGATGGATAATATGAAGCGTCCGAATATAAGACTCATTGGTGTCCCAGAAGGGGAAGAAAAGGGTAAAGGTCTAGGAAGAGTATTCAAAGAAATTGTTGGGGAAAACTTCCCAAATCTTCTAAACAACATAAATACACAAATCATAAATGCTCAGCGAACTCCAAATAGAATAAATCCAAAAAAACCCACTCCGAGACATATACTGATCACACTGTCAAACATAGAAGAGAAGGAGCAAGTTCTGAAAGCAGCAAGAGAAAAGCAATTCACCACATACAAAGGAAACAGCATAAGACTAAGTAGTGACTACTCAGCAGCCACCATGGAGGCGAGAAGGCAATGGCACGATATATTTAAAATTCTGAGAGAGAGGAATTTCCAGCCAAGAATACTTTATCCAGCAAAGCTCTCCTTCAAATTTGAGGGAGAGCTTAAATTTTTCACAGACAAACAAATGCTGAGAGAATTTGCTAACAAGAGACCTGCCCTACTGGAGATACTAAAGGGAGCCCTACAGACAGAGAAACAAAGACAGGACAGAGAGACTTGGAGAAAGGTTCAGTACTAAAGAGATTCGGTATGGGTACAATAAAGGATATTAATAGAGAGAGGGAAAAATATGGCAAACATAATCCAAAGGATAAGATGGCCGATTCAAGAAATGCCTTCACGGTTTTAACGTTGAATGTAAATGGATTAAACTCCCCAATTAAAAGATATAGATTCGCAGAATGGATCAAAAAAAATGAACCATCAATATGTTGCATACAAGAGACTCATCTTAGACACAGGGACACAAAGAAATTGAAAGTGAAAGGATGGAAAAAAATATTTCATGCAAGCTACAGCCAAAAGAAAGCAGGTGTAGCAATATTAATCTCAGATAAAATAGACTTCAAATGCAGGGATGTTTTGAGAGACAAAGAAGGCCACTACATACTAATAAAAGGGGCAATTCAGCAAGAAGAAATAACAATCGTAAATGTCTATGCACCCAATCAAGGTGCCACAAAATACATGAGAGAAACATTGGCAAAACTAAAGGAAGCAATTGATGTTTCCACAATAATTGTGGGAGACTTCAACACATCACTCTCTCCTATAGATAGATCAACCAGACAGAAGACCAATAAGGAAATTGAAAACCTAAACAATCTGATAAATGAATTAGATTTAACAGACATCTACAGGACATTACATCCCAAATCACCAGGATACACATACTTTTCTAGTGCTCACGGAACTTTCTCCAGAATAGATCATATGCTGGGACATAAAACAAGCCTCAATAAATTTAAAAAGATTGAAATTATTCAAAGCACATTCTCTGACCACAATGGAATACAATTAGAAGTCAATAACCATCAGAGACTTAGAAAATTCACAAATACCTGGAGGTTAAACAACACACTCCTAAACAATCAGTGGGTTAAAGAAGAAATAGCAAGAGAAATTGCTAAATATATAGAGACGAATGAAAATGAGAACACAACATACCAAAACCTATGGGATGCAGCAAAAGCAGTGCTAAGGGGGAAATTTATAGCACTAAACGCATATATTAAAAAGGAAGAAAGAGCCAAAATCAAAGAACTAATGGATCAACTGAAGAAGCTAGAAAATGAACAGCAAACCAATCCTAAACCAAGTAGAAGAAAAGAAATAACAAGGATTAAAGCAGAAATAAATGACATAGAGAACAAAAAAACAATAGAAAGGATAAATATCACCAAAAGTTGGTTCTTTGAGAAGATCAACAAGATTGACAAGCCCCTAGCTAGACTGACAAAATCAAAAAGAGAGAAGACCCATATAAACAAAATAATGAATGAAAAAGGTGACATAACTGCAGATCCTGAAGAAATTAAAAAAATTATAAGAGGATATTATGAACAACTGTATGGCAACAAACTGGATAATGTAGAAGAAATGGACAATTTCCTGGAAACATATGAACAACCTAGACTGACCAGAGAAGAAATAGAAGACCTCAACCAACCCATCACAAGCAAAGAGATCCAATCAGTCATCAAAAATCTTCCCACAAATAAATGCCCAGGGCCAGATGGCTTCACAGGGGAATTCTACCAAACTTTCCAGAAAGAACTGACACCAATCTTACTCAAACTCTTTCAAAACATTGAAAAAAATGGAACACTACCTAACTCATTTTATGAAGCTAACATCAATCTAATACCAAAACCAGGCAAAGATGCTACAAAAAAGGAAAACTACCGGCCAATCTCCCTAATGAATATAGATGCAAAAATCCTCAACAAAATACTTGCAAATCGAATCCAAAGACACATTAAAAAAATCATACACCATGACCAAGTGGGGTTCATTCCAGGCATGCAAGGATGGTTCAACATCAGAAAAACAATCAATGTATTACAACACATTAAAAACTCGAAAGGAAAAAATCAATTGATCATCTCAATAGATGCTGAAAAAGCATTTGACAAAATCCAACATCCCTTTTTGATAAAAACACTTCAAAAGGTAGGAATTGAAGGAAACTTCCTCAACATGATAAAGAGCATATATGAAAAACCCACAGCCAGCATAGTACTCAATGGTGAGAGACTGAAAGCCCTCCCTCTAAGATCAGGAACAAGACAAGGATGCCCGCTGTCACCACTGTTATTCAACATTGTGCTGGAAGTGCTAGCCAGGGCAATCCGGCAAGACAAAGAAATAAAAGGCATCCAAATTGGAAAAGAAGAAGTAAAACTGTCATTGTTTGCAGATGATATGATCTTATATCTAGAAAACCCTGAGAAATCAACGATACACCTACTAGAGCTAATAAACAAATTTAGCAAAGTAGCGGGATACAAGATTAATGCACATAAGTCAGTAATGTTTCTATATGCTAGAAATGAACAAACTGAAGAGACACTCAAGAAAAAGATACCATTTTCAATAGCAACTAAAAAAATCAAGTACCTAGGAATCAACTTAACCAAAGATGTAAAAGACCTATACAAAGAAAACTACATAACTCTACTAAAAGAAATAGAAGGGGACCTTAAAAGATGGAAAAATATTCCATGTTCATGGATAGGAAGGCTAAATGTCATTAAGATGTCAATTCTACCCAAACTCATCTACAGATTCAATGCAATCCCAATCAAAATTCCAACAACCTACTTTGCAGACTTGGAAAAGCTAGTTATCAAATTTATTTGGAAAGGGAAGATGCCTCGAATTGCTAAAGACACTCTAAAAAGAAAAACGAAGTGGGAGGACTTACACTCCCTGACTTTGAAGCTTATTATAAAGCCACAGTTGCCAAGACAGCATGGTACTGGCACAAAGATAGACATATAGATCAATGGAATCGAATTGAGAATTCAGAGATAGACCCTCAGATCTATGGCCGACTGATCTTTGATAAGGCCCCCAAAGTCACCGAACTGAGCCATAATGGTCTTTTCAACAAATGGGGCTGGGAGAGTTGGATATCCATATCCAAAAGAATGAAAGAGGACCCCTACCTCACCCCCTACACAAAAATTAACTCAAAATGGACCAAAGATCTCAATATAAAAGAAAGTACCATAAAACTCCTAGAAGATAATGTAGGAAAACATCTTCAAGACCTTGTATTAGGAGGCCACTTCCTAGACTTTACACCCAAAGCACAAGCAACAAAAGAGAAAATAGATAAATGGGAACTCCTCAAGCTTAGAAGTTTCTGCACCTCAAAGGAATTTCTCAAAAAGGTAAAGAGGCAGCCAACTCAATGGGAAAAAATTTTTGGAAACCATGTATCTGACAAAAGACTGATATCTTGCATATACAAAGAAATCCTACAACTCAATGACAATAGTACAGACAGCCCAATTATAAAATGGGCAAAAGATATGAAAAGACAGTTCTCTGAAGAGGAAATACAAATGACCAAGAAACACATGAAAAAATGTTCAGCTTCACTAGCTATTAGAGAGATGCAAATTAAGACCACAATGAGATACCATCTAACACCGGTTAGAATGGCTGCCATTAAACAAACAGGAAACTACAAATGCTGGAGGGGATGTGGAGAAATTGGAACTCTTATTCATTGTTGGTGGGACTGTATAATGGTTCAGCCACTCTGGAAGTCAGTCTGGCAGTTCCTTAGAAAACTAGATATAGAGCTACCATTCGATCCAGCGATTGCACTCCTCGGTATATACCCGGAAGATCGGAAAGCAGTGACACGAACAGATATCTGCACGCCAATGTTCATAGCAGCATTATTCACAATTGCCAAGAGATGGAAACAACCCAAATGTCCTTCAACAGATGAGTGGATAAATAAAATGTGGTATATACACACGATGGAATACTACGAGGGCAGTAAGAAGGAACGATCTGGTGAAACATATGACAACATGGATGAACCTTGAAGACATAATGCTGAGCGAAATAAGCCAGGCACAAAAAGAGAAATATTATATGCTACCACTAATGTGAACTTTGAAAAATGTAAAACAAATGGTTTATAATGTAGAATGTAGGGGAACTAGCAGTAGAGAGCAATTAAGGAAGGGGGAACAATAATCCAGGAAGAACAGATAAGCTATTTAACGTTCTGGGGATGCCCAGAAATGACTATGGTCTGTTAATTTCTGATGGTTGTAGTAGGAACAAGTTCACTGAAATGTTGCTATATTATGTAACTTTCTTGGGGTAAAGTAGGAACATGTTGGAAGTTAAGCAGTTATCTTAGGTTAGTTGTCTTTTTCTTACTCCCTTGCTATGGTCTCTTTGAAATGCTCTTTTATTGTATGTTTGTTTTCTTTTTAACTTTTTTTTTCATACAGGTGATTTGAAAAAAGAAGGGAAAGTTAAAAAAAAAAAAAAAAAAAAAAAAAAAAAAAAGATGTAGTGCCCCCTTGAGGAGCCTGTGGAGAATGCAGGAGTATTCGCCTACCCCACCTCCATGGTTGCTAACATGACCACAGACATAGGGGACTGGTGGTTTGATGGGTTGAGCCCTCTACCATAAGTTTTACCCTTGGGAAGACGGTTTGCTGCAAAGGAGAGGCTAGCCCTCCCTGTATTTGTGCCTAAGAGTCTCCTCCTGAATGCCTCTTTGTTGCTCAGATGTGGCCCTCTCTCTCTGGCTAAGCCAACTTGAAAGGTGAAATCACTGCCCTCCCCCCTACGTGGGATCAGACACCCAGGGAAGTGAATCTCCCTGGCAACGTGGAATATGACTCCCAGGGAGGAATGTAGACCTGGCACCGTGGGACGGAGAACATCTTCTTGACCAAAAGGGGGATGTGAAAGGAAATGAAATAAGCTTCAGTGGCAGAGAGATTCCAAAAGGAGCCGAGAGGTCACTCTGGTGGGCACTCTTATGCACACTTTAGACAACCCTTTTTAGGTTCTAAAGAATTGGGGTAGCTGGTGGTGGATACCTGAAACTATCAAACTACAACCCAGAACCCATGAATCTCGAAGACAGTTGTATAAAAATGTAGCTTATGAGGGGTGACAATGGGATTGGGAAAGCCATAAGGACCAAACACCACTTTGTCTAGTTTATGGATGGATGTGTAGAAAAGTAGGGGAAGGAAACAAACAGACAAAGGTACCCAGTGTTCTTTTTTACTTCAATTGCTCTTTTTCACTCTAATTATTATTCTTGTTATTTTTGTGTGTGTGCTAATGAAGGTGTCAGGGATTGATTTAGGTGATGAATGTACAACTATGTAATGGTAGTGTAAACAATCGAAAGTACAATTTGTTTTGTATGAAAAAAAAAAAATTGCATAGGAAAAAAAAAAAAATAAAGAAGATAACCCTAAAAAAAAAAAAAAAAAAAAAAAAAAAAAAAAAAAAGAGATTATGGTACACGTAAATAAATGGAAAAGCATCCCACGGTCATGGATTAATGGATTTAATATTGGTAACATAGGTTCTTAATGTATTTCCTTTGTAGTACCACCGTTTGCTCTGGAACCATGCTTATTTCTGTCCCTCTTTTGGCTGGCCTCCTTCTCATCTATCCATCCCTCCCTTAGAAAAAGGGAGAGTATATCAGAAACTATTACTAAGAAAAAAATCTGCTAATCTGACTAACGTAGCAGCTAAGAATATAACTCTCAATTTTCTCAAAGAACTCCATTTTTTATACCAAATACTTTTACACAGTTTGATAGCCCATCTTGTTCATCTGACATGAATCCAAATGATTTCCTGTTATTTAGGATCATTAAAAGGATTAAACTGATAGTCTTTTATCAGAGTGGTATATATACCTCATTTAGTATAAGGTTAATTAAATCTTAAATTGCAAAAAATGTTATTAAAATAATGTGCACTTAACTTACTCATCTAGACAAAAGTTCAAGAGAATCCTGTGATTTTTCTATTCAGTTTTCCCAAGAGGTACACATCTCCTCCTTTGCTGCCTAAAACTAAGTCAAACAAATCTCCACACTTCTAACAAACTATTCTTCTTTCATTGAAGGTAAACCCATGAGACTATTTCTTTATGTTCCTTTCCCTGCATGTGACCCTGGATTCTTAGCCCTAAACACACTTCTGCTTCATGCTGGCTATCTTCTGTCTACCAGGAATGTTTTAAGAATACAATCCAAAGAAGTGATGATACTATGATTATTATTCTGTAACCTGCTTTTTGATTTAATAATCTATTTCAGTGCATGAAGATATGATAAGGGTGACTCAGATGACCCTACCCTCTGAGTACAAATGAGCTTACCTTACTCTGAGCTCACCTAGGCACTATTAACAGGGAGTCCAGTCTTTTAAAGAAGTTTTCCTCCCAAAGTATTTCCAAGATACCTCAGGTCACTGTGCATTCATGAATGAATGTTCTCTCACTTCCTGCCACATGAAAAATGGGGAAAAAAACAAACCCATGCATAACTAAGTACTGACTGGAGCCTCTTGTTGGTCTCTACCACAAGACTCTTATCTGCAATAAAATCCAGAATCCAGCCCACTCCCAAGGCCAAGAATGAAGTTTGCAGTCAGATGTCAGCAATAATGTGCCGAACAGTGTGGCCTTCTACTGAGATGAGAATCTAAGCAAGACACCTGTTAATGCTGGTCCCTGGCCTCCATACCTTAACTATATTAGGTCCCGTGCTAGGTGCTGGGAAACTCAGTGAATTAGCACACACTGTCCTCCTAAACCTTGTCCTTCTCTGTTTGTTTATTTTGATACCTGGTATGAGAAATCCTTCTTCATTGTCATGTTTCTTTTTGAGTGCTCTCTCTCTCTTTCTCTCTCTCTCCATATATATATATATATATAAACATATATATATATGTATTCCATATATATATATATATAGATACATATATATATATATATATATATAGATAGATAGATAGATAGATAGATAGATAGATAGATATGTATTCAGGGAACCTGTTACTTTCTATTGTGTCTTTCCCTTCCTGAGCATTCTTCTCCAAATGTGGCTGAGGTGCTTGGCAAATCATTTGGGGATGCTTTCATGGGCCAGGCCTGTACTGGGCAAACATCACTTCCACCCACACTTCACTGACCAACATTCATTCACATGCTCACCCATACAGAGGCTGGGAAAGGGAGTCTAAGTGTATGATTAGAGGGAAAGGGAGACAAGTGTGGTGAATATGACAACTTTGATATTTTTTATCTTTTATTTTTCATTGATCTTGTGTGTGTGTGTTAAAATATGCAAAATATAAAATTTGTCATTAGTGACATGTAGTACATCACAACATTGTGCAGCCATCACCATTATGCAGTTCTAGAACATTTCTGTCACTCCAAAAAGACACCGCATTCCTAAAAAGCTGATTCTTACCTCCACTAATCTGCTTTCTGTCTACTTGTATTTGCCTATTCCAGATATTTCATATAAATATTTCATATAAATTGAATCCTACTGTATGTGGCCTTTTGTGTCTGACTTCTTTCATTTAGCATAATGTTTTCAATGTTTACCCACATTGTAGCATTTATCAGTACTTCATTACTTTTCATGGCTGAATAATATTCCATTGTATGGATAGACAACATTTTGTTTATCCATTCATCTGTTGATGGACTTCTATGTTTTTTCTGCCTTTTGGCTGTTATGAGTAGTGCTGCTATGTACATTCACATACAAGTTTTTGTTGAATGCCTAGTTTCAATTCCTTGGGATATATGCCTAGGAGTTCATATGGTAATTCTGTTTAAATTATTGAGGAAATGACAAACTATTTTCCACAGTGGCCAACCCATTTTACATTCCCACCAGCAGTGCACAAGGGTTCTAATTTCTCTACATCCTTGCTAATATTTTGTAACTTTCTGTCCATTTTGTTATTATTATTGCCATCATACTGGGTATGGAGAGGTTCCTCATTGAAGTTTTGATTCGCATTTCACTAATGATTAATGATATTGAGTATCTTTATGTGTGCTGTTTGACTACTTGTATATCTTTTTGGAGAAATGTCTATTCAAGTTCTTTGCCCTTTTTATTGAGTTGTTTATCTTTTTGTTGTTGAGTTGTTTGTAGCCTTTTTTGTTCCATTGATGTATATGTCTATCCTAATGCTAGCATCACACTCTTTACTACTGTAGCTTTCTAGTAAGTTCTGAAATCAGAAGATGTGAGTCCTCCAATTTTGTTTTCTTTTTCAAGATTTTTTTGGCTTTGAGGATCACTTGCAATCCCATATGAATTCTAGGATTAACTTTTTCATTTCTACAAAAAAGGCCGTTGGGTTTTTGATAGGGGTTGCGTCGATTCTATCGCTTACTTTGGGTAGTATTGAGCTCCTAACAGTATTAAGTTTTACCATCCATAAACCTGGGATGTCTTTCCATTTATTTAGGGTTCTTTAACTTCTTTCAATAGTGTTTTGTAGTTTCCAGTGTGCAGATCTTGCACCTCATTGGTTAAATTTATTCTAAATTATTTTGTTCTTTTGTATGCTATTGTAAGTGGAATTGCTTTCTCAATTTGATTTTCAGAGTATTCATTGCTGGTATATAATCTTTGCATCTTTATATTGTACCTGATACTTCACTGAATTTGTTTATTTTTTCTAATAGTTTTTTGTGTGTGTGTGTGTGTTCTTTAGGATATTCTATATGTATAGAATCAAGGCATCTGCAAATAGAGAGCTTTACTTTTCCTCTTTAACTTGGTTGATTTTTATTTCTTTTCTTGCCTAGTCATTCTGGTTAGGGCTTCCAGTATAATTTTAAGTAGCAATGGAGAAAGAGGGTATCTTTGTCTTGCTCCTGGTATTAGGACAAAACTGTTCAGTCTTTCACCATTGAGTAGATACTAGCAGTGGGTTTTTTGTTGTAGTTTTTTTTTGTTTTTTGTTTTTTTCACAAATGCCCTTTATCATGTTAAAGAAATTTCCTTCTATTCCTCATTTTCTGAGTGTTTCTATCGTGAAATATTGTATATTTGTTTATAATTGTTATATCTTTTGATATCCTTTTATCAATATGTAATATCCTTCTTTGTCTCTAGTAATATTTTTGTCATAAACCTATCATTTCTGATTTTAATAAATCTACCCCAGTGCTCTTTTGGTTACTGTTTTCATGGAATATCTTTTTCCATCTTTTAACTCTCAACCAATTTGTGTCTCTGGGTCTAATGTCTTACAAACAGTTGTTGGTTATTTGGATAGGTTTTTTGTTGTTATTGTTATTTTATTTTGTTTTTATTCATTCTTCCAACTCTGTCTTTTAATGGGAAAGGTTAATTCACTTACATTTATATTAATTACTGGTAAGGAAGGACTTACCTCTGCTGTTTTGCTATTTGTTTTCCATATGTCATATCTTTGTATTTTCTCAATTCCTATAATACTGCCTTCTTTTGTGATTGATTTTTTTCTACTGCACCATTTTAGTTCACTTTTCATTTCCTTTTCTTGTACTTTTAGATATTTTCTAGTGATTACCCTGGGAATTACAATTAACATCTTAAACTTACAACAATCTTGTTTGAATTAATAGAACTTAGATTCAATAGCCTATAGAAATTTTGCTCCTATATAGCTCTGTCTCCCTCTTTATATTGTTATTCTTACAAATTACATCTTTATACATTGTGTGCCCATTAACATAGATTTATGATTATTGTTTTATGCATTTGTCTTTTCAGTCATCTAGGAAATAAAAATAGGAGTTATAGACCAAAAATGTAATGATACAGGATTTAGTATTTTTCTATGTAGTTACTTTTACCAGTGTTCTTTGCTTCTTTGTACGGCTTTAAGTTACTGTCTAGTGTTCTTTTCATTTTAGCCTAAAGGACCCCATCAGCTTTTGTTTCCCTGCTGTGTCCTAATTTCTCCTTATATTTGAAGGATAGTTTTGTAGGCATTGAATTCTTGACAGACGGTTTTTATTTTTTCTTACACTGCTTTAACCATATCTTTCCAACCCTTCTGTTTTCTGTACCTTCTGAACAGAAGTTCACTGTTAATCTTATTGAGGATTGCTTGAATGTGATGAGTCACTTCCTGCTGCTTTCAAGAGTCTCCTTTGTCTTTGGCTTTCAACAGTTTGATTATAATATGTCTCATTGTGGATCTCTTTGACTTTTCTCTGCTTGGAGTTGTTGAATTTCTTCGATATACAAATCCACGTCTTTCATCAAATTTGGGTTTGTTTGTTTTTTTTTTTTGCCGTTATTTCTTCATGTATTCTTTTCTCCCCTTTCTATCTCTCTTTTCCTTCTGGTACTGCCATTATGTATATGTTAGTACACTTGATGTTGTCCCACAAGTTCCTTAGACTCAGTTCGTATTTTTCATTCTTATGCCTTTCTGCTCATCAGACTGCATAATTTCAATTGGCCTATCTTCAAGTTCTCTTATTCTTTTTTCTGCCTGCTCAAATCTGCTGTTGAATATTTCTACTGAATTTTTCATTTCAACTTCTATAATTTTCATTTCCAGAATTTCTATTTGGTTTCTCTTTAGAATTTCTGTCTCTTTATTGGTATTCTCCATGTGGTGAGACATTTTTCTCATACTTTCCTTCAGTTATTTAGCCATTGTTTCCTTTAGCTGTTTGAAAACATTTAAGACAGCTAATTTAAGTCTTTATCTAGTAAGTCTAAATCTGGTCTTCCTAGGGACAGTTTATAATTGATTGTTGTTATTTTCCTAATGTGTATGGGCCATACTTTCTTGGTTTTTCCATTTTTGTATTTCTCATCATGATTTGTTGAAAACTTCACATTTAAGTTAATATAAGGTGGCAACTCTGGAAATCAGTGCCCCCAAAGTGTGTTGTTGCTGCGTATGGTAGGTTGTTGTTCTTTGCTTGTTAGTGAATTTTCTGTACAAATTCTGTAAAGTCTGTATTATTTGTTATATGTGGCCACTGAAGTCTCTAATCACTTAGCTAGGGGTCAACAAATGATTTAACAGACATTTCCTTCAATGCCTGGAAGCAATTCATCTCTGTCTTTGTCAAGGAGCTCTGTGAGCATGGTGGGGCCTTCCCTTAATACCCCACCAGGCAGTTTACAACTTTGCCTTAGTCTTCACTTCCTGATTATGCCAAGTCTTAAGGTCAACCAGAGTGGGAGATTAGGCCTTTATCATGTTTTTCCTGATCATTTGCATGACTCTATAACTGTACATGCCCTTCTAGATTCCCAGGAATATGTTTGAGTTTTTCAAAGCCCCTGTGGACATCTTATTCCTCAGCTTTTACTTCTGAGCTTTTAAACTAGGATATTGTTTGGCCCTACTGTTACCCATTGCCTCAGGTAGCCAGTAAATTAAAACACTTGTTTGTAAATGTTTTTGACAAATGCTCTCCAGGGAGAAGTTTTCAGCATTGGGTGAGCTCTGAGACAGGTAAAATAAAGATAACTATTTCCAATGGGGTCTTTCAGGAAGCACCCGACATGTCAAATAATAACACTCTTCGGGAATGAGGATGTGAAGACACTCCAGCTCCATTCTACTCCCTCCGGTACCTGGAATGCAATCTGTTACTTTTTTAAGGCTCCTACTGAGCTTGAGTGTAGGGGAGAGTACTAGGGCAAGTTAAAAACCACAACTCTTGCTGTTCTTAATGAGATTCAGCTGTTTTTCTTGAATAAATACTCCCAAGTTTTTGTAAGTCTTTGGTTAATTTCCAGATTTTTGAAAAAGTAGATTTTGACCATTTTTCCAGGTTTTTGGGTTGCATTTTTGTGCCAGTTTGAATGTATTGTGTCCCCCAAACGCCATTATCTTTGATGTAGTCTTGTGGGGCAGACATTTTGGTGCTGATTAGATTTGCTTGGAATGTGCCCCACCCAGCTGTGGGTGATGACTGATGAGTTATTCCCATGGAGGCATGGCCCCGCCCATTCAGGGTGGGCCTTGATCAGTGTAGCCATATAAATGAGCTGACTCAAAGAGAAGGAACTCAGTGCAGCTGTGAGTGACGTTTTCAAGAGGAGCAAGCTTGCTAGAGAGGAACATCCTGGGAGAGAGCCATTTTGAAACCAGAACTTTGAAGCAGACACCAGCCACGTGCCTTCCCAGCTAGCAGGGGTTTTCCAGACACCACTGGCCATCCTCCAGTGAAGCATTAGCAAACTAGGACAGATTTTGGTACCAGGAGTGGGGTGCTTTTGTTGCTGAGTCTGCAAATACCAAACATGTTGGAATGGCTTTTCAAATGGATAAGGGGAAGAGTCTGGAAGAATTGTGAGGAGCTTGCTAGAAAAGGCCAAAACTGCTTTAAAGAGACTGTTTATGGAAATATGGACTCTAAAGATACTTCTGATGAGGACTTGAACAGAAATGATGAATGTGTTGTTGCAAACTGGAAGAAAGGTGATCCTTGTTTTATAGTGGCAGAGAATTTGGCAAAATTAAGTCCTGGTGTCAGATGGAAGGAAGAATTTGAAAGCGACAACCTGAAATACTTAGCTGAGGGGATCTCCAGCCTACGTGTGAAAGATGTACCCTGGCTTCTCCTTGCAGCTGATAGTAAAATGCGAGCAGAGAGAGATAAGCTGAGAAATGAACTCTTGGTTTCAAAGAAACCAGAAATTGATGGCCTGAAAAACTCTGGGCTTCCAGGGGGTGGAATCCCAGAAGCTACAGACCAACATGAGGATTTAACTGAACATGGAACCCAGCCGCCATTTCAGTACAATCCACGATCGAAAAAGGAGTTAAGCAGAAAGGATTTGTGGAAAGTCCTATTGTCTGACGGCTTTGACCCCTGTGTGCTTCATGCGAAGCCAATGGAATATCTGCGAGATCTTTATAGACAGAGCCATTGCCAGTCTGGACTGGAGGAGACAGACAAGGAACAAATTGAAGGAAAAACTTCTTCAAAGACAGAGCCATGGAGGTTGAGGTCTGGAGTCAAGAGGTCTCGGGCTGGGAGAGTGGAGCAGCCCACATGCATGGAAAGGGTGAGTTTACCCTGGAGGTCGAGGGCAGGCCGTCCACCTCAATGCTCAGGAAATGTTCTGCCACCCCAAGCCCCAAGGATGCAACATTGTTCTGTAAATGACTCTCAGACTTTGAAATCTAATGGAGTTTGTCCTGCAGGTTTTAGGAACTATTTTGGTCCTGTTAACCCTGTTTTCCTTACTCTTTCTCCTTATGGCAATGGAAATGTTTATCCTATGAATGTCCCTCCTTTGTATATTGGAAGCATATAACTTGTTCTAAGTCCACAGATCCAAAGCTAAAGAATTATGCCTTAGGACCCAGCACACCTATAATTGATTTTGTTAGTATCTTGTACTTAACTTTTGTTACTGAAATGATTTAAGTTTTTGTGATATTGTGATGGAATAAATGTATTTTGTATTTGGAAAGAAAATGTCATTTTGGGGTCCAGGGGGTGGAATGTGCCAGTTTAAATGTATTATATCTCCAAACGCCATTATCTTGTATGGGCAGACGTTATCAGGGTTGATTAGATTGTAATTCTTTCAGTGTTTCTTTGGAATGCACCCAACCCAGCTGTGGGTGATGACTCTGATTGGATAATTTCCATAGAGGTGTTGCTCCACCCGTTCAGGGTGGGTTTAAGTTGATCAGTGGAGCCATATAAATGAGCTGACATAACAGAAGGAACTCACTGCAGCTGTGAGTGATGTTTTGAAGAAGAGCTACAGCCAAGAGGGACACTGAAGAAAGCACAGAAGCTGCAGATGAGAGACAGTTAAAGACAGCCATTGAAAGTAGATTTTTGCTCTGGAGAAGCTAAGAGAGGACAAATACCCCAAGTGCAACTAAGAATGACATTTTTGAGGAACTGAAGCCTAGAGAGGAATGTCCTGGGAGAAAGCCATTTTGGTACCAGAACTTTGGAGCAGACGCCAGCCATGTGCCTTCCCAGCTAACAGAGGTTTTCCAGACACCATTGGCCATCCTCCAGTGAAGGTACCCGATTGTTGATGTGTTACCTTGGACACTGTATGGCCTTGAGACTGTAACTGTGTAACCAAATAAACCCCCTTTTATAAAAGCCAATCCATCTCTGGTGTTTTGCATTCCAGCAGCATTAGCAAACTAGAACAATTTATGGAGAGACAAATTTTCTAGAGTTTGTGCTCTGCCATTTTCATTGATGTCACTTGTCTCTACTTACGTTTACAAGAATATGAGGAAATCCAAATTCACAGACAAAATTGGGCCCTTCTTAAAAATTAATTTCAACATGTCAGTAATTGACTAATGTAAGGAGCAATTTTTGCTTTGATTAATACAGCTCAAACAAACACAACCTTGTTATTCTGGTTCATTTTCAATGTGATCTTGTATTTTCTATTTTTGAATTATTTAACGAAAATAAGAAATAAGATGGCTTTGGAGTAAGTAGATGAATATGGGGATTATAAACATAAATTTCACATTTCTAATTGGAATTTTTTTCTTATTTATGCTTTTGTATATTTGCTTTTCAATGGACAGGACATCAAAATGTCCTTTCTTTTCATTATTTCTAACATTCTGCATTCTTCACAGCTGGTTATCATGGAAGGGAGACCAATACGCCCAGCCTCTTAGCTACATCCAGCAGATGGCAGTAAAACTCCAGGTTTACACGTCGTTGGCTAAGGGCTGTATCACCAAGTACAGGAAGACTCCAAAGCTGAGTGCTTGGAGCACAGAGAAGGAATGTTGCTTAAAATCTCTGTACTCTAATTGTTTTAACTTGATCCAGTCCAGAGTTCGGTGACAAGTCACCAAAAGAAAAAGGCCAGTAAAGGCATACAGTAATAGGTGGATAAGGTAAGCTCTGATGCTTAAACTCTATACTCAGACCTAAACCAATTTATCTGCCTTTTGGATTTAAGGCTGTGGTGAGCCAAGAAAAAGGGAGAGTCCACATGGCACTCAAGTGATCTTTCAGCTCTTTCTTTAATTGCAAATGTATCTCACTACAGTTTCAAATGTACAGTCTTAAAAACAAGCAGAAGCTATGACTAATGATGGCAACAGTCTTACCATCAAGCAAAACTTTTGCATTCCACAATTAGAACTATATTCAGAGCCAGGTTACCAACTAGACCAGCATGTCAATTGCATTGCTTTCTATTCATATGCTTCATTTTCATATGAGAATTGTTTAATCCAAATAGATCACTACCTTATTGACCACAAGATTTCTGAAAATTTCTAAGACTATGTCACTAATCTAGCACATTGCATCAAATTACTGTCACTCTGCGAGCATTCAAAATTAATGTCATTTTGTGAACAAAATAATATAATCAGGAATCAATTTCTATTCACTAACTTCTTCAACTTCCTCACCTATTTATATATGAATATAAATTCTCATGTGTCTCTATTCATATCATGCCCACTGCACACACTAATCAGGCTGATTAAAAGTAACAGTCCTAGAAAGAACTGGCGATGAGCTGTGGAATGAATTAAAAAATTATGAGATGATTTAAGTTGATTTTTAAAATATATTGTCTTTAAGTTAATGACAATTGGAAGGGGATATGACAAGTGTCAAACATATAATGGTAATGTAAAAGTAAAGCATAAATCAATAATATTGAGAACCCAAAACTGAGAGATTAAGATATTAATATAAACTGCTTAAAATTCCCTAGTAAAAGAAAAGCTCTTCATTGGTTTATAAAACAACCCCATTATTACTTTCAATAGGGGAATGCCTCAAAAAAAATAATTCAAAAAAAAAAAAAAAAGCATAGAATGGGCAAAGACAGAGCAAGAATATACAAGAGAAAGAGAGTCACAATATTACTATCAATGAGATATTGATAATAATTAATAGCAATATTAATATCTGTGAGAATTAATGAAAATGTGTTAATTTTGAAAAATAGGGTCAATATATAAACGAAACAAATGGAATTTGTAACTAAATTATAGAAGTCATGGAACAAATGCAAATAATATAAAACATTAACAATAATTTCTAGAAATGTACAAAAATGTGAACAGAAACATGATGGCAATATTGAAATTTTAGCACAATATTATTTTGTCTAAAAATAATATAGGAAAACAAGGATAAAAAGAATTTGGAAATACTATCTAAAGAGAAAATTAGTGACTAAGACTCTGGGGCACTCTAACTTAAAACAGGAAATACAACTTCTTTAAAATATTTATAAATCATTAACAAAAATCATCACATATTAGACTGTAACAACTTACTCTTTACTGCCTACCAGTAAATAACAGTAACTATCATTTATTGAGCACGTACTATATGCAAGGTCAACATACTATAGATGTTAGTTAGTAGCAGTACCATCATTCAAACCCAACCGATCTTACCCCAAGTCCATATGCTTTCCATGGTGACATAATTCAAAATTACATTATTAGGCTAGTTCATCATAATTAAGAAGAGTAATTTTAGAAATATAAGACTGTTTGATAGCAGAAAATATACTTACATAATTTCCTCTGGGAAATAGCCTCCTTCAAATCTCTACTTTGGGACCCACTCTCACCACACTTCAGTGGAATCACACTGCCTAGCCACAGGGGTTGCTCTAAACCTAAGCTTCTCACTTCTTAGCCCCCATACAGCCTATTCAATAAAGCACTTCCCAGGAATTTTTTTCCCCAAAATTGGAATTATTGGAGATAGAAAAATAAAAGGCTAGTTGAAGTCTGTTCCAGTTTGCTAGCGCTGCTGCTATGCAAAATACCAGAAGTGGATTGCTTTTTTTAAAGGGGCTTTAGTAGGTTACAAATTTACAGTTCTAAGACCATAGAAAATCCAAACTAAGGCATCAAAAAGAGGATACCTTCACTGATAGAAAGTCCAATGGCATCTGGAACACCTCTGTCAGCTGGGAAGGCACATGGCTGGTGTCTGCTGGTCTTTGCTCCTGGATTGTGCTTCAAAATGACTTTCTCCAAAATATCTCTGGGCTACTGTCTTCAGTCCTCTCTCTCAGCTCTCATGCATCCTTGCTTCTTTCTTCCAGGATGTTTTTTTCCTAAGCATCTGGAGGTCCTCTCTTAGCTTCTCCAGGGCAAACTCGGGGCTTCAGCTCTTAGCGTAGCATCTCCAAATGTCCGTCTCTCTGCATCTCCAACAGTCTCCAAGTGTCAGCATCCATGTCAGCTCTTGCGCTCTCTTAAGTACTCCAGTGAAACAATCAAGCCCATCCTGAATGGGCAGGGTAACAGCAGCATGGAAATCATTTAATTAAAGATCTCACCCACACTTGGGTAAGTCACATCTCCCTGGAAACAATCACAAGGTTCCACCCAACAAGTTTGTGTTTAAAGATCATGGCTTTTCTGGGATCCATAAGAGTTTCAAACCTGCACAAAGGCTGAGGTTGGAGATGTGAAGAAAAGGAAAATTTCATTAGGAGAGTGCAGAGTGAGGTTTGGCATTTCAAATCTTCTTCTAGAATCTCAACTCCTGTGTGAGATGTTGAATATATGATCTTTTGGACCATGCAGTAAGTAAATATTGAATCAAATGTACACAAACTTACACACACACAGAGGTCCCAAATGACATTCTCAGTGACAGTAGGAAATAACCACATTGAGGAAGGAATCATTTCCCTTGAAGTAATAGAATTTATATTAAAGCTTCACTACAATTGTGCTTTGCCTTAAAGACTATGTGCTGCAAAACCACTGCCCTCGAAAAATGGGGTTCTATTACCAATTCATCTCTCTCCTGATGTCTTCATAGCTGGAACTTTGAAAGTATCATGCTTTTGCCTCTTAGATAAAATCACATTATGAATCAGGGTGTGTTTCTTATGAAAGAAAGACAATATAAGTATTAATTTGTTCTTCAAACGATCAATTCAAGGCATGTCAGGGCATGGTTAGTTTTCCATTTACATTCATATACACATAGTTCCACAAGGTGAAAATATAAGAGAATGCGATAACAATAGAAATCTAAGAAGTGAAGATAGCAGGAAACTAAAAATGTAACAGCAGAATTAAAACCCATATGGCAGAAGAGAACCTAAGATGGCAGCTAGGAGAGACAGGGCAAAAAAACACCTCCATGAAAAATACTAGATAAAAGCCAGAAAGTGACCCAGAACACCAGTTCCAGTGATACACCAGCTGGACAATCTCTGCTAAATCCACAGGGACCATGCACTTGGTGAAACCAGGAGTCTGCGTTCTGAAACGAGTGAGTAAGCCACTGAATATCCAGGAACCACACTGCGGTGTGGGGAAACCGAGGGTTGGCATTTGGAGGCAGACTAGTTCTTTTTTTTTTTTTTTTTTTTTTTTTTATTTTAATCATTTAGTTCTTTTTTAAAAAAGACCCAAAAGCGGCTGCAGATATGACAGTGAGAACTGCACGGTGAAGCGCAGCAGGAACGGGCTGTGCGAACACCTCAGTATCTGGTGTGGAAGATAGCCTTTCACGCACCCGCTGCTAATTGTCTCCAAGTGAGGAAGGCAGAGGTTAGCCAAAAGGGGAAAAACCATATCCCTTGCAGCCATCTTCCCGGCAGGCTGGGAATGCTCCTGCCCGGCACCAGAGCCACAGCCCAGAGCTGCACCAAAAAACCCAGTGTGACAGGAAGTATTTCCAGGAACACACGTACACACCACAATATCGGGCATGGACAATAGTCTTTCATGCACCCACAGCTAATTGTCCCAGAGCTGGGAAGGCAGAACAGTGTGAAAAGGGGGAAATTAGCACACCCCATTCAGCCATCATTTCAGCAGGCTGGGAATGCCCTTACACGTCCTGGAAGCCCAGAACTTCCCTTGAGGGATGGCATGCACTTCTGACGTAGCACAACCTTCCCTCAGCAGAGACCCTAGAAGGGCACGGCTTGGAAGAGTGACCCACTCGGAAATCCCAGGGACCATACGCCAGTACCAAAGACTTGTGGGTCAGCAGCAGAGACAATCTGTGATGAGACTGAAATGAAGGTTTAGACTCTTGCAACAGCCTTAAATCTCCAGGTACACCTGGGAGGTTTGATTATTAAAGCTGCCCTGCCTCCCTAACCACTCAGACACATGCCCCACATTCAGGGCGGACAGCACCAACAACACACCCAAACTTAGTGCACCAATTAGACCCCACAAGATTCAGACACCCACACACCACAAAGAAAGTTTGGGAGAACTGACTTGAGGGGAATAGGTGGCTCACGGATGCCATCTGCTGGTTAGTTAGAGAAAGTGTATGCCACCAAGCTGTAGATCTGAAAAATTAGAGATTCGTCTTTGAATAATCCTCCATATCCTAAAAGAACCCTATCAAGTAAAGCAAATACCAAGAGGCCAAAAACAACAGAAAATTTTAAAGCATATGAAAAAACCAGACGATACAGATAACCCAAACCCAAACACCTAAATCAAAAGATGAGAGGAGACACAGTGCTTGGAGCAATTAATCAAAGAACTAAAGACAGACAATGAGAGCATGGCACAGGATATAAAGGAAATGAAGAACAGCATAGCACAGGATTTAAAGGACATGAAGAAAACCGTAGAAGAGCATAAAGAAGAAATTGCAAGAGTAAATAAAACAATAGATGATCTTAGGGAAATAAACTTTTGACCAAATTAAAAAGATTCTCGATGCTCATAGTACAAGACTAGTGGAAGCTGAACAATGAATCAGTGACCTTGAGGACCACAGAATGGAAAATGAAACAACAAAAGAAAGAATGGGGAAAAAATTGAAAAAATAAAAATGGATCTCAGGGATATGATAGATAAAATAAAATGTCCAAATTTAAGACTCATTGTTGTCCCAGAAGGGGAAGAGAAAGGTAAAGGTCTAGAAAGTGTATTCAAAGCAATTGTTGGGGAAAACTTCCCAAACCTTCTACACAATATAAATACACACATCATAAATGCCCAGCAAACTCCAAATAGAATAAATCCAAATAAACCCACTCCAAGACATATTCTGATCAGACTGTCAAATACTGAAGAGAAGGAGTAAGTTCTGAAAGCAGCAAGAGAAAAGCAATTCACCACATACAAAGGAAACAACATAAGATTAAGTAGCGACTACTCAGCGGCCACCATGGAGTTGAGAAGGCAGTGGCATGACATATTTAAAATACTGAGAGAGAAAAATTTCCAACCAAGAATACTTTATCCAACAAAGCTCTCCTTCAAATTTGAGGGAGAGCTTAAATTTTTCACAGACAAACAAATACTGAGAGATTTTGCTAATAAAAGTCCTGCCCTCCTTCAGATACTAAAGGAAGCCCTACTGACAGAGAAACAAAGAGAGGAGAGAGAGGTATGGAGAAAGGTTCAGTACTAAAGAGATTCAATATTGGTTCATTGAAGGACATTAAGAGAGAGAGGGAAAAATTATATCTGACAAACATAAACCAAAGGATAGGATGGCTCATTCAAGAAATGCCTTCACAGTAATAACATTGAATGTAAATGCATTAAACTCCCCAATTAAAAGATATAGATTGGCAAAATGAGTCAAAAAATATGAACCATCAATATGTTGCATACAAGAGACTCATCTTAGACACAGGGACACAAAGAAATTGAAAGTGAAAGGATGGAAAAAATATTTCATGCAAGCTACAGTCAAAAGAAAGCAGGAGTAGCAATATTAATCTCAGATAAAATAGACTTTAAATGCAAGGATGTTAGGAGAGACAAAGAAGGCCACTACATACTAATCAAAGAGGCAATTCAACAAGAAGAAATAACAACCATAAATGTTTATGCATCCGATCATGGTGCCACAAAATGCATGAGACAAACACTGGCAAAACCAAAGGATGTAATGGATGTTTCCACAATAATTGTGGAAGACTTCAACACATCACTGTCTTCTATAGATAGATCAACCAGACAGAAGACCAATAAGGAAAATGAAAACCTGCCTAAACAATCAGATAAAGGAATTTCATTTAACAGACATATATAGAACATCACATCCCAAATCACCAGGATACACATTCTTCTCTAGTAATCATGGAACTTTCTCCAGAATAGACCATATGCTGGGACATAAAACAAGCTTCAATAAATTTAAAAAGATTGAAATTATTCTAAGCACATTCTCTGACCACAGTGGAATACAATTAGAAGTCAATAAACATCAGAGACTTAGAAAATTCACAAACACCTAGAGGTTAAACACACTCCTAAAATAAATGGTTTATAATGTAGAATGTAGGGGAACTAGCGATAGCAATTAATGAAGGGGGAATGATAACCCAGTAAGAACAGATAAGCTATTGTAGGTAAATTTAACTTTCTGGGAATGCCCAGGAATGACTATGGTTTGTTAATTTCTGATGGGTATGGTAGGAACAAGTTCACAGAAATGTTGCTATATTAGGTTATTTTTGGGGGTAGAGTAGGAACATGTTGGAAGTAAAGTAGTTATTTTAGGTTAGTTGTCTTTTCCTTACTCCCTTGTTATGGTTTGTTTGAAATGTATTTTTATTGTATATCTTTTTAAAAAAAATTTTTTTGATATGTTAGTTTTAAAAAAAAAGTTAATTAAGAGTTAATGACAATCAATGCACTATAGATACTGGAGTGGATCTAAGAATGGAGGAGAAAAGCTCAAAGGGGGCATAAGGAAAAATTGGAATATAGAAATTAAGCTTTATATCCATATTAATTTTCTTGAATTAACTGCAGTTAGGTTAATGACATAAGTGAATATCCTTGTTCATAGGAAATGTACATGGAAGTGTTATGAGTTCAAGGAGTATGATATATGCAACCTGCTCTCAAATGTTCAGAAGATGATAAATGTGTTGATAGATAATTGATAGAAAGATAATAGATGTAGTTGAAAGAAAGACGGAGGGAAGAAGAGAGGAAGGAAGGAAGGAAGAAAGAAGGAAGTAAAGAAGGAAGGAGGGAAGGAAGGAGAAAGGAAGGTATTGTAAAGGTAGCAAAATGTAAAATTGGTTGGTACGGATATCTGGGGGTGGGGGGGGTGTTGGAGTTCTCTGTATGGGGTTTGTATTGTGTCTGCAACTGTCCTATATGTTTGAAATTATATCAAAATAAAAATTTAAAAAAAATTAAAACATTGCAGAGAGGAAGAATAGAAATGACAGATCAGCAATGATGCTCTAAAGTGAAAGACAAACCTGACAAACCTTCTTTAAATGAAGAAAAGCAATTTAAAAGAGATGAAAATGATGATAGAAAATAAGGTGTTATTGAAAGTAATGAATGGAGTTCCTAATAAGAGTGTAGGTATTCCTGAGGAATAAATAAGAATAGCTGCAAAAGAATCAATAATTAAAGATATAAGTGAAAGATCATTTCTCATATTTGAAAAAAAGACCTGAATCACATGATGAGCAGAGACCAGCAATACAAGGACCCCGTGGGAAAGGATGTGAAGCATCTCCACTGCCCAGCAGGACTCTAGATATTCTAATCGCTGTTTACTACTCCCCTGAGAAGCTGCCATCCAGCTACAAGGTGTTTTTTCCCCAGTAACCTGGTTCATATCAATAAATGCAAAAGTCCTCATTCTAATGTTCTTGTTTAGGCACCACCCTAATGTTCCCATAAAAATGGAGAACAGTAAAGTGGGGTGGATTTCTTCCCTGGAAACGATTCACTTTGCTCCAGCTGTGACTTGTCCTTGCTTGCCGCCCTCAGTAGAGGAGAATGGGGACCGTATGTGCCTTCCTGACACTCTGCCTGTGAGTTCTAGCTTGTACTGACTGAACGATGCTTTCAATGTTTGAGCTTTTCCCTTGACAGCAATCAAAAGGGCTCAAACTGTGTGAGGCCAAGATAAAAAAATAATAAAAGGAGTCTCACTTTTTTCTTTAAAGAGCACTTTTACATGCAATCTGATAGGAACCCTCCATATGTAAGGTGAGACCAATCCAAGATTATAGATTGTGTGGCTGCCTTGAAATCCAATCCAAATCCAAGTATCTGAAAACTCAGAAAATTTTTTCATCCCTGATCAGCAAGATAACAGGTTTCCTAGATTTAATCACCATTTTCAGTACCATTCTTTCTTTTTCTAAATGTGAAGTGTTGTTACAGTTATCTCCATCCACTTTGGAATATTAGGAATTGGAGGTGGTTATAATTGTCTCTACCTGATAGTTTCAAGAATATACACAGAGTGTGAAAATCCTTACAAAATCCTAGACTTGGTCCTGGATTTGGGAACCAAGTGAGAATTCTGTTATTCCCCTCTGAGTAAAAAGGTCTGGGTCCTTTTGGTTGCTTATGCTGTGATTACATTATATTGTTTGAAGTATATGGGAGGAATAGGTAGAAGTAAATGCCTGAAACTGTTGAACTGCAACCCAATAGCCTTGATTCTTGAAGACAATTGTATAATTATATAGCTTAAATGGTGTGTATTAGTTAGGGTTCTCTAGGAAATAGAACCAACAAGAGATATCTGTAATATAAGATTTTATAGAAGTGTTCTCATGAAACTGTGGGGATGCATGAGTCCAAATTCCTCAGGGCAGGGTGCATGAGTCCAAATTCCATAGGGCAGGCAGTGAACTGGCAACTCTAATGAAGGTGTTCGCTGAACGCCTCAGGAAACACTTTGTGGCTAGCCAAAGAAAAAGTCGCGGTCCTGTCCTTCTCCCTTAAAAGTCTTCAACTGATAGGATTAAATCCAGCTGATTGAATTATCTCATTGCGGAAGACATGCCCTTTTTGATGTAATCAGCCACAGGTGCAGTCGATGGATGATTTAATAAACCAGACTTCTGGTTTATTTAATCAGTCACAAATGTCCTTAGGCCAGTGCTTGCTTGACCAGACACCTGGAAATCCTGCGAAGTGGACACATGAACGTAACCATCATATGGTGTGACCATGTTATTGTGAAAACCTTGTCGCTCACACTTCCTTTATCTAGAGTATGGACATATGGGGAGAAAAATGGGGACAAAAATTAAATGAGAAATGGGGTGGGATGGGGGAGATAGAATGTTTTAGTTGTTTTGTTTTTACTTTTATTTTTATTTTTTTGGAGTAAGGAAAATGTTCAAAAATTGATTGTGGTTATGAATAGACAACCACATGATGATACTGTGAGCAACTGATTGTATAGTGTGGATAATTGTATGGTATATGAATATATCTCAATAAAACTGAATAAAAAACAATAAGAAAAGAAAAAAGTATATGGGAATAAAAATTTTTGTAGATAATAGACAATTAATAGTTGTAATATATGGGCCATCAATTGGTTTTGTCTTCACATTGTCTCTTCTGCATTACTCTGGTGACAAATCTTTCTTCTATGAAGGAAATATTTACTGTCTGGCTCAGAGTGAACTGCCTCCATAGCCCAAAGTCACAAGGGTGGGCAAGTCAAGAAATCTTGCTGAATATCCAGCAAAACCCTTTCCGTAGGGATGGGTAAGATAGTGGCAGTTGAGTCAAGGGTTCTTAGTGGCCATCTTGACAATGATATAGAAAGATATCTTCTAAAGAATGGGGGAAAGTCACATTCCCAGTGATTTGTTTCAGCCTTTAGATCCCATTGAAGTTCCTGCAGGAGTCAGTGGTTTGCTCTTGCCATGATACTCAACTGCCATAGCATCTTTTGCTTTTCCTGTGTAGTCAAGATCCCAAATGTAACTAATTATATAACTATTTCTTTTATGGCCAAATCCTTTGCAGTATGTAAACTCCAGAAGGGCAGGGAGTGCTCACCTCTTTTTCAAAGTTCTATCCCCAAGGCCATTGAATGAATGAATGAATAAAGTCACTGAACCATATACTTTCCTATTTAGTTTGCAGAATTAGGACTTAGGGGGAAGTTCTTTTCTCTTTAAAGGACAGAAATATCTTAAAATAAATTTAATAACAGTGTATTAAAATACTAAAGCATATTTATTAAAAGGCAAGTGTTAACATATTTTATATAAAATAGAACATATAAATACAAAAACCATTAAAAATTATAGATAAATTAATTGAAATGATTAAATAAATAAATACATATTTTAAGACATGAAGTTCAGTTATAGCGCACCACATACATTTCTCCAAATTCTGAAAATATTTGGTCATATCTGTGCCTAATATTACTGATAAAAAATGCTGAATATGATTCAAATTATTTTATACCTGAAGCAAAAAATAATGGCTTTTGAAATGACTGAAGTAGTGAGAGTCTGAGTTAGGACGTTCATCTCTGGGATCAGTTTCCTCCTAACTTCTGTGTTTTCTTGTGAGCACTTTTACAAAGAGAAGGCATCTCCTGAGTTCCACTCTGACGACCTCCCAGGCACAGTCACTGTGTTTCTTCTCTTGCAGATAGAGACGGATTCCCTGGAAGTACCTCCTCACAGCCAGTGCAGGGTCCTCCATTCCCGGCAGAGATTCTGCCTCTCCCCTCTCCTGCAGCAAACAGGTCTCCAGGTCCCCTAGCTGGCGATGAAGGCCCGAGCGCAGTTGGTCCAGGAGGGTCGTGTTCCAAGCGGCAGAGGAGCCCTCTGTGTGGAGGAGGTTGAACATCTGCTGGAGCGTCTCATGGAGGACAGACAGAGCCTGGGCCTTCTGGACCTGGCTGCCATCCTCCATCTCCCAGGGGAGTCTGAAGTCAGTCCTGTCCTTCAGGCAGGAGAAAGGGGAGATTCTCCCCATTTGACCCAACACTGTGAGGGTCTCCTGCTTTCCCACGTCAAGGCTCTGGGGCAGGTCACAGCTAAAGGAGCTGATGGGGCTGGAGAAGATCATTACCATCACCATCAGTGAAGAGACTGAAAAAGCCATTGGTAAGTTCCAAGCAGACCCTCTTCTGGTTGAGATGGGGGACTGTGAACTTTTGTACCAGGTTTTCTGAGGAGCTTCCTCCATGTGTCTCATTTAAATCCCGAAGACAAGAATTTTCATTTTCTGAATTTACCCCAAATCTTTCTATTCCCGATTATGGGATTTTCCTTCTCCTGAGGGGCCTGAAAGTTGTATCAGTTGCGATTCTTTCTGTATTCTTATCTTGGGAGTTCAGTTTACACATTAAAATATTAGAAGTCCCAATCCAATGGGATGCTTATCATCTTAAACTCAAATTTTGATTGACAGAACTGTCTAGGTCCTTTTTTCCGATTTAAGAACAACTTTGGGGGAATCATTCCTAGGCTTCTTTTTAAATCTTCTTTCTCGCTTCATGGAAGCATTGATGTACTACGTCAGGTGTGAAAGATGTCCTTTATGTACCTAAATCTAGCTTAGTGTTATCAGGATGCCCATAAAACTCTTAGATTCCCCACCTCCCTGCCCCATGAAAGTAAGGAACATGTCAGCATACCTTTACTAGAACTCTTTTGACAGTCCTGTGCTTTGTGGTGGTAGGTGTGGGGAGTGGAATTGCTGTGCATATGAGCCTAAATTATTTAATCTCCACGGTTTCCTCTTTTCAAGTCAAGTATCACTGCATAGTTTGGTATGTATGTGAATGGCCCAAGATGGTCAGTAGTGGCATACTCTTTTTTCGGGTAGCCTCCTGAAAAAGCCTAATAGCCTCCTCTCTTCATAAGGGGAAAAGTTCTCCATCATTATTAAATCCATATACCTTAAATAGCTATATGACATGTAGTTTGCCAAGTTTGATTTTCTTTATTCTATGTAATTGAGCCCAGACTATACCAAGATGATTAAACCTCCAGTCCTGCCCTAAAGAGGAGTAAAGTGCAAACCATTGCTACTGTCCAGATGTTCAAGCAGTTAGAATGTGTCTACTGGGCTTCTCTGTTGCGTTGTGGCAGAGACATTGTCCAGTCCAGTCCATTATTCTAGCTCTATCAAAATAATGAGTAAGTGATCCATTAATTCTTTCACTTTTTGACATAATATAAAAAATTGTCCCCTTTGCTTTGATATTTGTCTTTTCATTGATTAAAAGTTTTCCTTATTCTCCTGTATTCTTTCCCATTTCACTTTGAAGTTTGTTGCAAACAAAGGAAGAGAAAATGTAAAGAAAAAAAGTAACATTCTCATTATGATTTTCAAGACATCAGAATATCAGAATATTCCTCTCTCTTTACAGATTCCTGGAAAGTAAAAGTAAGCAGGCATAGAAAAGTAATAAACAAAGGCAAATGGAAAGTAAATGCAGAAAATTAAAAAGAGGAAGTGACATCGCCTCTTCTGAAAAGTCAAAATGACACAACTAATTATACAACCACAAATCAGAGGTTACGGGTTCTACAGGGTGACAGTTTCAACACAGTCATTGGATGAGACTGTTGTAACCACAGATAGCTCCAGAAGGAGGGCAGCTGGCTCTTTCACACAGACTGTTGCCTAAGGGGCTAGTTTTCAGCTTTGCAAGACAAGACTTTTTTTTTCTTGCATGCTTTCTTGCTCTTTCTGTCTCTTTTTGTCTTCTTTGCTTCTTTCCTTCCTTCCTTCTTTCTTTCTTTCTTTCTTTCATTCTTTCTTCTTTCCTTCCTTCCTTCTGTCTTTCTTCCTCTTTTCTTCCTCTCTTTCTTTCCTTTTTTCTTTCTTTTTTCTCCCTCCTTCCCTCCTCTGCCCCGCTCCACAAGAATGATCGTACTCCAATGATATACTAACAACAACTAACATCCAAAGAAACAAGGTTTTAATTAATGTGTAAGAGGTCAGCTATCTCAGGAGCTAGTAGACGTTATTCATTTGGACAGGGCACTACTTCCATACACATACTCAAGTTCACACAAAGAGGAAATTAGAAATAAAACTTTTTGTTTATTTATTTATTTTTGAGCTGAGAATTGGCTGAGTTGATTTTCTCCATTGCGGAATGGCTAACAGGTGTTGTGCTTACTTTATTCCAGGCGTTGTTATAAGTACATCGCATCATCTGTCTTCAGGGCACCCTGATGCAGTGGACACGACAATCATTTCCATATAACAGGAGTGATTTGGCAAAGGTCACACAGCCAGTGCAGACTGGAGCTGTGACATGAACCTGGGCTGCCTGGGCCCAGAGTCTACTGGCGCAACCATTAGAAGGCACTGTCTCTTCTAAGACGTTTTCTCTGGCATACATAAACACTCACAAGTTCTTACCCTCCAATTCCCATTTTTTCTATTCACTAGAAGCATCATTCCCTCTTTCCAGATATACCAGAATGCTTTTGGATAGAATACAGCTCCTGTATTAAATTCTAGTTCCATCTTTCAAATAAATGATGCTATTGGTTGGGCTCAGCTGGATCTCTGAAACTCCCCTTTCCCACATGAGATATTTTCAGATATTAACCAGTAGTTTGAGTATCCATTTTAAATTAATTTTTACCGTCCTTGTTTTCAGAAGACTACATATTTCCAAACAGTCCCGAAATGCTGGATTACTCACTCTTTGGAATATTTACTCCTTTTTGTACTTGCTATGGGGCAGAGACTCCTCTGTCTTCTTCTCTGACAGACACTGCTCTAGAATCTAGGGACACAGTATTACTGCCCTCAGGGAGCTTAGAGTCCAGCAAAAGGTCAGAAGTTAAAGAACTTATTAGATTGATTACTTCATTACAGTGTGCAGAGAGCAGCTAAAGGAGCAGGCTTAAGGCAAAAGAGTAAGGTGGAGGGAGAACCATTTAGGGTTTATCCACCACTTATGTAATAAATCATGATTTTTGGCAAGCTCAGTACCCTCTCTGAGTTTTCTGTTTCCTCATCTATAAAATATAAATGATTATAACGATTATATCTCCAAAGGAAACTGAAGAGTCAATGAAATTATGTTTGTGAAACACTTTGCTGAGAGCCTGTATGTAACAAAATATAACTGCCATTAATATCGGTATTGTAAAAAAAATGTGTACTTTACAGATGCGATGAAGTTATGTGATGATAAGCTTTGGGTACCATTGCAGTCCCAACAATCCTCTGAAAATGGGGATGCATATCATTTGTCAATGGAAAATTTAAGATGATATTACCTGTATTGTCAGATAATGAGTGAGGGAAAGTTTTCATGGTTAAAGGTTGTAGTTGGAAGAGAACAGAGAGAATCACAGACGGTCAAACTTGAATGTCTTTTAGGGAAATCAGTACCTATGAAAGATCCTGGCAGATGACAGCCAGAATTTATTTTTACCCACAGTTTATTTTTAACAAATGATACCTGGGATATTGTTCCCAAAAACTTTTATGAAAGAAAATATATCTTTAGACACTCCAGGATAAGTTTGAGATCCGTATACAATTTAAGTTTCTTAAAATAGAGGGAAATGTTTAAATAAGAAAAAATCCCAATATTTGTTTCATGAACTCTTTAATAATTCCTGCTAATCTGGGAAAGTCATATTTTTTTGCAAGAGTTTTTTCCCCTTCTCTGACATTGTCTAGACTTCTCTTCCCTGGTACAACCAAGTAGGTGTAAAAAAAAATGTTTTAATGCTGTGCAGGATACTGCCTTGGCACTTGTTGCTTTGGAGTCCCCCAGCATATACTCATGTTAATAAGTTATCATTTCTTTTATTGACTTCACACCAAAAATAAGTAGAAAGGGAAACTAAAGGGGAAAAATGGAAACACCCAGAAAATGAAAGTTTCTGTGCTGACTGTATAAGAGGCCCTTAGCACCAAATGTCCTCACAACTTGCTGAGGCCAGGCTCCCTCTCCAGGCAGAACTGCAGAATCCCCAGCTCCCCAATGGCCCTCCCAGTGTCTGTGCTGATGGCTCTGCTGATGCTCTGCTCCATCCCTACCTGTCGTCTGGCCTGTGTCCTGCGTCCAAGCCATGGCCATCAGGAAACCTTCACACTGTTGAATCAAATGGAGAAAGTCTCCATTCTGTCATGTCTGAAGGACAGGACTGACTTCCAATTTCCTCAGGTACTGATGGATGGGAACCAGTTTGAGAAGACACACGCCACTGCTGTCCTGCATGAGCTGCTCCAGCAAATCTTCAACCTCTTCAGCACAAGTGACTCTCTTGCGACTTGGGATGAGAGCCTGCTGGACAAATTCCTCATTGGACTTCATCAGCACCTGGAAGATCTGGAGACATGTTTGGAAAAGGAAAGGAAGGTGGAAGAGACACCCCTGGGAAGTGAGAACTCCAGACTGGCTGTGAAGAGGTACTTCCAAGGAATCAGTGTGTATCTAAAAGAGAAGCAATATAGCTCCTGTGCCTGGGAGGTTGTCTGGGTTGAAATCAGAAAGTGCTTTCTCTTCATTAACAAGCTTAAAGGAAACCTCAGGAAATAAAGAAGATGTTGATTTTCAAAACGGTCCACCTGGTCAACTTGCTATTTCCAAGACTGAGAGTGCAATCTTCATCACTGTTTTTATGCCAGAAGAAAAATAAATCATGGGAGATTTATGGAATCATTAAAAGACTATATAAAATGTATCCTAAGCCATTTAGAACAAATATGCATTTTCCATTTGCTATAACTAAAGAAGTTTTTATTTGTATTTACCTATTTAAATTATTGAAATATTTATGCTGTTCACAGTATTTAAGTATTTATTGTTCAGAAAACAACTGTTCAATATATTTTGTACAAGCCTATACTATTTATTTTTAAGTTATGGGAAATAAATGCAGTTTTAACAAAACAATTTTCTTGCTTCACACACTTTTGTTAGTAGATAGACCAAAGATTGACCAAAGGCTTATCTCACAAAATAAAGCCAGGTAAGCACCTGAATGAAGAGGGAGTGGGAATATCCAGCACGTGCCATACTATGATGGGCATTTTGAGGAGGTATTGAATTTGATTCCCCAATACATAGTTTAGCTATTTAAAGAAGAGATCTGTGGAGAAAAGCCCATGGCATGGGCCCAGTCATCTGCTTACTGCCTGTGACAGGAGAGAAGCTTCATGAGCTAATGAAGAACTGAGTGAGCCTAGGAAAGTGAACTCTGTCTAATCTGTGGACCCCGGAGACTAGGGGAGAGACCTGAGGAAGAGAGAGTAAGCTTTACATGTGTGACAGTCCCTGATTTTTCATTTCTTTCTTCTGCATTCTAAATATTTCAAGCATAAAACTGCAACTGTATTGTATATTTTTAAAAGTTTAGATTGTAATGTCTTTTCATTTTCTCAAATGGTTTCATTTTCATTATTTTGTTGTTTCTCAAAATATACCTAGAAATTATTGGTGGCATTTTTATCATGTTACTCTTTTTCACTTTATAAAGAGTGAACTCCTTCTATGTACTTTTTACTAGGTGTGGTGTTAGGAACACAAAGTTGAATAAATTTTTACACCTGCCTTCTAGTTGCTTACAGTCTTCTAGACAGCTGGCCTAAGGAGAAGAAAGGCCAGAAAGTGCCTCTCGCTGAAAAATGAAGAGAATGAGGATATTTTAGTACCTTCTAGACTCAGCCTCTTTGGCATTCAATCTTAAAAATGCATTCTGATTAGTGTATGGCATCATTATGCAGTCACATCCTGAGTAGAAAGGAGAAAATACCTGAAAGCTAACTATCATTCACCTGATTTTGTGAAGGCATCCCTCAGTATCAAAGAATGGGGTTTGGTAAATTCTCATATTGTTAACAGAAAGTGAGTATAAAAGTGAAGGATGTAAACCATTCAAATCAGAAAGAAAAAAGTAATACTATCTCTGTTGTCAAAAGACATGATCTTAAATATGGAACATTCCAAAGAATCCACAAGAAAGCTGCCGTGGTTAATAAATGAATTCAGCAAAATTGCTGAATACAAGATCATTGCACAAAATTACTAATGTTTCTATACATCAGCAATCTGAAGTAGAATTAAGAAAACAATTCCATTTACAATAGCATCTAAAAAAAGACTAGGAATAAATTTAGCCACGGTTGTTGTATTAATCAATATTCTTCACTGAAATAGAACTTACAGGGAATATATATATATAGATAGATATGTATTTATATATATATTTATATGTATGTATGGATTGTTAAGGGATTTCTTATAAGAATTAGCTCACGGTGTGGGGATAGACAAATCCAAATTCCACAGGGCAGGACACAAGTTGGGACTCTGGTGAAGTTTTGATGAATTCCCCAGGAGAAGCTAGCTGGAGGAAGTAGAGATAGACATTCTCCTTTTTGACTGCTGAAATAATCAGTTCTCCTGGTAAGCCCTTCAGCTGATTGGAATGGACTTCTCCCATTGATGAAGGCATCCCCTTTGTTATGTAATCAGCCCTAATTGCCATCCACAGACTAATGATTTAAATACCCTCACTGTAACAATCAGGCCAGTGCTTGTGTGCCCAAATAGCTGGACACCATGATCCAGCCAAGTTGACACATGAAATTAACCATCACAGATTTGAAAGACTTGTCCTTTCAAAAACCATGAAATATTGCTAAAAGAGATTACGGAACACCTAAATAAATGGAAAAGCATCCCACGGTCATGGATTAATGGACTTAATATTGGTAACATAGGTTCTTAATGTATTTCCTCTGTATTTGGCTGGCCTCCTTCTCATCTATCCATCCCTCCCTTAGAAAAAGGGAGAGTATATTAGAAACTATTACTAAGAAAAAAATCTGCTAATCTGACTAACGTAACAGCTAAGAATATAACTCTCAATTGTCTCAAAGAACTCCATTTTTTATACCAAATACTTTTATATAGTTTGATAGCCCATCTTGTTCATCTGACATGAATCCAAATGATTTCCTGTTATTTAGGATCATTAAAAGGATTAGACTAATAGTCTTTTTATTTATCACAGTGGTATACCTCATTTAGTATAAGGTTAATTAAATCTTAAGTTGCGTTAAATGTTCTTAAAATAATGTGCACTTAACTTACTCATCTAGACAAAAGTTCAAGAGAATCCTGTGATTTTTCTATTCAGTTTTCCCAAGAGGTACACATCTCCTCCTTTGCTGCATAAAACTAGGTCAAACAAATCTCCACACCTCTAAGATACTGTATTCTTCTTTCACGGAAGGTAAACCCATAAGACTGTTTCTTTATGTTCCTTTTCCTGCATATGACCCTGGATACTTAGCCCTAAACACACTTCTGCTTCATGCTGGCTATCTTCTGTCTACCAGGAATGTTTTAAGAATACAATCCAAAGAAATGATGATACTATGATTATTATTCTGTAACCTGCTTTTTGATTTAATAATCTATTTCAGTGCATGAAGATATGATAAGGGTGACTCAGATGACCCTACCCTCTGAGTACAAATGAGCTTACCTTACTCTGAGCCCACCTAGGAAGTATTAACAGGGAGTCCAGTCTTTTAAAGTAGTTTTCCTCCCAAAGTATTTCCAAGATACCTCAGGTCACTGTTTGTGCATTCATGAATGAATGTTCTCTCACTTCCTGCCACATGCAAAAATGGGGAAAAAATCAAACCGATGAATAACTAAGTACTGTCTGGAGCCTCTTGCTGGTCTCTTTACCACAAGCCTCTTATCTGTCATAGAATCCGGAATCCAATCCACTCCCGAAGCCAAGAATGAAGTTTGCAGTCAGAGGTCAGCAATAATGTGCTGAACAGTGTGGCCTTCTACTGAGATGAGAATCTAAGCAAGACACCTGTTAATGCTGGTCCCTGGCCTCCATACCTTAACTATATTAGGTCCCGTGCTAGGTGCTGGGAAACTCAGTGAATTAGCACACACTGTCCTCCTAAACCTTGTCCTTCTCTGTTTGTTTGTTTTGATACCTGGTACGACAAATCCTTCTTCATTGTCATGTTTCTTTTTGAGTCCTCTCTCTCTCTCTCTCTCTCACTCTCTCTCTCTTTCTATATATATATATACATATACATATATATATATACACACACATATACATATATATATATATATATATATATATATATACACATATATGTATATATATATATTCAGAGAACCTGTTACTTTCTATTGTGTGTCTTTCCCATCCTGAGCATTGTTCTCCAAATGTGGCTGAGGTGCTTGGCAGATCATTTGGGGATGCTTTCATGGGCCAAGCGTGTACTGGGCAAGCATCACTTCCACCCACACTTCACTGACCAACATTCATTCACATGCTCACCCATACAGAGGCTGGGAAAGGGAGTCTAAGTGTATGATTAGAGGGAAAGGGAGACAAGTGTGGTAAATATGACAACTTTGATACTTGTTATCTTCTATTTTTCATTGATCATGTGAGTGTGTTAAAATATGCAAAATATAAAATTTGTCATTAGTGACATGTAGTACATCACAACCTTGTGCAGCCATCACCATTATGCAGTTCTAGAACATTTCTGTCACTCTAAAAGGACTCTAAAAGGACTAAAAAGCAGTTACTCCTGATTCTTACCTCCACTAATCTGCTTTCTGTCTACTTGTATTTGCCTATTCTGGATATTTCATATAAATGGAATCCTACTGTATGTGGCCTTTTGTGTCTGACTTCTTTCATTTAGCATAATGTTTTCAATGTTTACCCACATCGTAGCATTTATCAGTACTTCATTACTTTTCATGGCTGAATAATATTCCATTGTATGGATAGACAACATTTTGTTTATCCATTCATCTGTTGATGGACATCTATGTTTTTTCTGCCTTTTGGCTGTTATGAGTAGTGCTGCTATGTACACTCATGTACAAGTTTTTGTTGAATGCGTAATTTCAATTCCTCAGGACATATGCCTGGGAGTTCATATGGTAATTCTGTTTAAATTATTGAGGAAATGGCAAACTATTTTCCACAGTGGCCAACCCATTTTTCATTCCCACCAGCAATGCACAAGGGTTCTAATTTCTCTACATCCTTGCCAATGCTTTGTAAATTTCTGTCCATTTTATTATTATTATTGCCATCCTACTGGGTATGGAGAGGTTCCTCATTGAAGTTTTGATTCGCATTTCACTAATGATTAATGATGTTGAGTATCTTTATGTGTGCTGTTTGACTACCTGTATATCCTTTTGGAGAAGTGTCTATTCAAGTTCTTTGCCCTTTTTATTGGGTTGTTTATCTTTTTGTTGTTGAGTTGTTTGTAGGCTTTTCTGTTCCCTTGATGTATATGTCTATCCTTATGCTAGCATCATGCTCTTCTTATTACTGTAGCTTTCTAGTAAGTTCTGAAATCAGAAGATGTGAGTCCTCCAATTTTGTTTTCTTTTTCAAGATTTTTTTGGCTTTGAGGATCACTTGCAATTCCATATGAATTCTACGATTGACTTTTCCATTTCTACAAAAAAGGCCATTGGGTTTTTGATAGGGGTTGCGTCGATTCTATAGCTCACTTTGGGTAGTACTGAGCTCTTAACAGTATTAAGTTTTACCATCCATGAACCTGGGATGTCTTTCCATTTATTTAGGGTTCTTTAACTTCTTTCAACAGTGTTTTGTAGTTTCCAGTGTGCAGATCTTGCACCTCATTGGTTAAATTTATTCTAAAGTATTTTGTTCTTTTGTATGCTATTGTAAGTGGAATTGCTTTCTTAATTTCATTTTCAGAGTATTCATTGCTGGTATGTAGTCTTCGCATGTTTTTCTTGTACCTGATACTTTGCTGAATTCATTTATTTGTTCTAATAGTTTTGTGTGTGTGTGTGTGTGTGTATTCTTTAGGATGTTCTATATGTGTAAAACCAAGGCATCTGCAAATAGAGAGTTTTACTTTTCCTCATTAACTTGGTTGATTTTTATTTCTTTCCTTGCCTAGTGATTCTGGTTAGGGCTTCCAATATAATATTAAGTAGCAATGAAGAAAGAGGGTATCTTTGTCCTGCTCCTGGTAGTAGGACAAAACTGTTCAGTCTTTCACCATTGAGTAGATACTAGCAGTGGGTTTTTTTGTTTGTTTGTTTGTTTTGTTTTTTGTTTTTTTCACAAATGCCCTTTATCATGTTAAAGAAATTTCCTTCTATTCCTTATTTTCTGAGAGTTTCTGTTGTGAAATGTTGTACATTTGTTTATAATTGTTATATCTTTTGATATCCTTTTATCAATATATAATATCCTTCTTTGTCTCTAGTAATATTTTTGTCATAAACCCATCATTTCTGATTTTAATATATCTACCCCAGTGCTCTTTTGGTTACTGTTTTCATGGAATATCTTTTTCCATCTTTTAACTCTCAACCAATTTGTGTCTCTGGGTCTAACGTTTTACAAACAGTGGTTGGTTATTTGGATAGTTTTTTTGTTGTTATTGTTGTTTTATTTTGTTTTCGTTCATTCTTCCAACTCTGTCTTTTAATGGGAAAGGTTAATTCACTTACATTTATAGTAATTGCTGGTAAGGAAGAACTTACCTCTGCTGTTTTGCTATTTGTTTTCCATATGTCATATCTTTTTATTTTCTCAATTCCTATAATACCGCCTACTTTTGTGATTGTTTTTTTTTTTTTTTTTTTTGCCATTATTTCTTCTTATATTCTTTTCTCCCCTTTCTATCTCTCTTCTCCTTCTGGTACTGCCATTATGTATATGTTAGTACACTTGATGTTGTCCTACAGTTCCTTAGACTCTGCTTGTATTTTTCATTCTTATTCCTTTCTGCTCATCAGACTGCATAATTTCAATTGGCCTATCTTCAAGTTCTCTTATTCTTTTTTCTGCCTGCTCAAATCTGCTGTTGAATATTTCTACTGAATTTTTCATTTCAACTTCTATAATTTTCATTTCCAGAATTTCTATTTGGTTTCTCTTTAGAATTTCTGTCTCTTTATTGGTATTCTCCATGTGGTGAGACATTTTTCTCATACTTTCCTTCAGTTATTTAGCCATTGTTTCCTTTAGCTGTTTGAAAACATTTAAGACAGCTAATTTAAGTCTTTATCTAGTAAGTCTAAATCTGGTCTTCCTAGGGACAGTTCATAATTGATTGTTGTTATTTTCCTAATGTGTATGGGCAATACTTTCTTGGTTTTTCCATTTTTGTATTTCTCATCATGATTTGTTGAAAACTTCACATTTAAATTAATATAAAGTGGCAACTCTGGAAATCAGTGCCCCCCCAAAGTGTGTTGTTGCTGCGTATGGTAGGTTGTTGTTCTTTGTTTGTTAGTGAATTTTCTGTACAAATTCTGTAAAGTCTGTATTATTTGTTATATGTGGCCACTGAAGTCTCCAATCACATAGCTAAGGGTCAACTGATGATTGAACAGAGATTTCCTTCAATGCCTGGTAACAATTCATCTCTGTCTTTGTCAAGGAGCTCTGTGAGCATGGTGGGGCCTTCCCTTAATACCCCACCAGGCAGTTTACAACTTTGCCTTAGTCTTCACTTCCTGATTATGCCAAGTCTTAAGGTCAACCAGAGTGGGAGATTAGGCCTTTATCATGTTTTTCCTGATCATTTGCATGACTCTATAACTGTACATGCCCTTCTAGATTCCCAGGAATATGTTTGAGTTTTTCAAAGCCCCTGTGGACATCTTATTCCTCAGCTTTTACTTCTGAGCTTTTAAACTAGGATATTGTTTGGCCCTACTGTTACCCATTGCCTCAGGTAGCCAGTAAATTAAAACACTTGTTTGTAAATGTTTTTGACAAATGCTCTCCAGGGAGAAGTTTTCAGCGTTGGGTGAGCTCTGAGACAGGTAAAATAAAGATAACTATTTCCAATGGGGTTTTTCAGGAAGCACCCGACATGTCAAATAATAACACTCTTCGGGAATGAGGATGTGAAGACACTCCAGCTCCATTCTACTCCCTCCAGTACCTGGAATGCAATCTGTTATTTTTTTTAAGGCTCCTACTAAGCTTGAGTGTAGGGGAGAGTACTAGGGCAAGTTAAAAACCACAACTCTTGCTGTTCTTAATGAGATTCAGCTGTTTTTCTTGAATAAATACTCCCAAGTTTTTGTAAGTCTTTGGTTAATTTCCAGATTTTTGAAAAAGTAGATTTTGACCATTTTTGCCAGGTTTTGGGGTTGCATTTATGGAGAGACAAATTTTCTAGGGTTTTTACTCTGCCATTTTCGTTGATGTCACTTGTCTCTACTTACATTTACAAAATATGAGGAAATCAACATTCACAGACAAAATTGGGCCCTTCTTAAAAATTAATTTCAACATGTTGTCAATAATTGACAAATGTAAGGAGCAATTCTTGCTTTGATTAATACAGCTCAAACAAACACAACCTTGTTATTCTGGTTCATTTCCTATGTGATCTTGTATTTTCTACTTTTGAGTTATTTAACGAAAATAAGAAATAAGATGGCTTTGGAGTAAGTAGATGAATATGGGGATTACAAACATAAATTTTGTATTTCTAATTGGAATTTGTTTCTCATTTATGCTTTTGTGTATTTGCTTTTCAATGGACAGGACGTCAAAATGTCCTTTATTTTCATTATTTCTAACATCCTGCATTCTTCACAGCTGGTTATCATGGAAGGGAGACCAATATGCCCAGCCTCTTAGCTATATCCAGCAGATGGCAGTAAAACTCCAGGTTTACACGTCGTTGGTTAAGGGCTGTATCACTATGTACAGGGAGACTCCAAAGCTGAGTGCTTGGAGCACAGAGAAGGAATGTTGCTTAAAATCTCTGTACTCTCATTGTTTTAACTTAATCCAGTCCAGAGTTGGATGACAAGTCACCAAAAGAAAAAGGCCAGTAAAGGCGTACAATAATAGGTGGATAAGGTAAACTCTGATGCTTAAACTCTACACTCAGACCTAACCAATTTATCTGCCTTTTTGATTTAAGGCTGTGGTGAGCCAAGAAAAAGGGAGAGTCCACATGGCACTCAAGTAGATCTTTCAGCTCTTTCTTTAACTGCAAATGTATCTCACTACAGTTTCAAATATACAGTCTTAAAAACATGCAGAAGCTATGACTAATGATGGCAACAGTCTTACCATCAAGCAAAACTTTTGCATCCCACAATTAGAACTATATTCAGAGCCAGGTTACCAACTAGACCAGCATGTCAGTTGCATTGCTTTCCATTCATATGCTTCATTTTCATATGAGAATTGTTTAATCCAAATAGATCACTACCTTATTGACCACAAGATTTCTGAAAATTTCTAAGACTATGTCACTAATCTAGCACATTGCATCAAATTACTGTCACTCTAAGGGCATTCAAAATTAATATCATTTTGTGAACAAAATAATATAATCAGGAATCAATTTCTATTCACTAACTTCTTCAACCTCCTCGCCTATTTATATATGAATATAAATTCTCATGTATCTCTATTCATATCATGCCCACTACACACACTAATCAGGCTGATTAAAAGTAACAGTCCTAGAAAGAACTGGCAATGAGCTGTGGAATGAGTTAAAATTGGTGAAATTTTTAATTAAAAAATTATGAGATGATTTAAGTTGATTTTTAAAATATATTGTCTTTAAGTTAATGACAATTGGAAGGGGATATGACAAGTGTCAAACATATAATGGTAATGTAAAAGTAAAGCATAAATCAATAATATTGAGAACCCAAAACTGAAAGATTAAGATATTAAATATAAACTGCTTAAAATTCCCTAGTAAAAGAAAAGCTCTTCATTGGTTTATAAAACAACCCCATTATTACTTTCAATAGGGGAATGCTTCAAATAAAATAATTAAAAAAAAAAACCATAGAATGGGCAAAGATAGAGCAAGAATATACAAGGGAAAGAAGTAGAGTCATAATATTACTATCAATGAGATATTGATAATAATTAATAGCAATATTAATAACTTTGAGAATTAATGAAAATGTGTTAATTTTGAAAAATAGGGTGAATATATAAATGAAACAAATGGAATTCATAACTAAATTATGGAAGTCATGGAACTAAAATGCAAATAATATAAAACATTAAACAGTAATTTCTAGAAATGTATAAAAATGTGAACAGAAACATGATGGCAATATTGAAATTTTAGCACAATATTATTTTGTCTAAAAATAATATAGGAAAACAAGGATAAAAAGAATTTGGAAATACTATTTAAAGAGAAAATTAGTGGCTAAGACTCTGGGGCATTCTAACTTAAACAGGAAATATAACTTCTTTAAAATATTTGTAAATCATTAACAAAAATCATCACATATTAGACTATAACAACTTACTCTTTACTTCCTACCAATAAATAATAGTAACTATCATTTATTGAGCACCTACTATATGCAAGATCAACATACTATAGATGTTAGTAGCAGTACCATCATTCAAACCCAACCAATCTTACCCCACGTGCACATGCTTTCCATGGTGACATAATTCAAAATTACATTATTAGGCCAGTTCATCACGATTAAGAAGAGTAATTTTAGAAATATAAGACTGTTTGATAGCAGAAAATATACTTACATAGTTTCCTCTGGGAAATAGCCGCCTTCAAATCTCTACTTTGGGACCCACTCTCACCACACTTCAGTGCAATCATACTCCCTAGCCACAGGGGTTGCTCTAAACCTAAATTTCTCACTCCTTAGCCCCCATACAGCTTATTCAATAAAGCAATTCCCAGGAATTTTTTCACCAAAATTGGAATTATTGGAGATAGAAAAATAAAAGGCTAGATGAAAGCTGTTCCAGTTTGCTACAGCTGCTGTTATACAAAATATCAGAAGTGGATTGACTTTTTTAAAGGGACTTTAGTAGGTTACAAATTTACAGTTCTAAGACCATAAAAATATCAAACTAAGGCATCAAAAAGAGGATACCTTCACTGATAGAAAGTCCGATGGCATCTGAAACACCTCTGTCAGCTGGGAAGGCACATGGCTGGCGTCTGCTGGTCTTTGCTCCTGGATTGTGCTTCAAAATGACTTTCTCCAAAATATCTCTGGGCTACTGTCTTCAATCCTCTCTCTCAGCTCTTGTGCATCCTTGCTTCTTTTTCCCAGGATGTTTCTTCCTAAGCATCTGGAGGTCCTCTCTTAGCTTCTCCAGGGCAAACTCAGGGCTTTAGCTCTTAGCGTAGCATCTCCAAATGTCCTTCTCTCTGCATCTCCAACAGTCTCCAAGTGTCAGCATCCATGTCAGCTCTTGAGCTCTCTTAAGTACTCCAGTGAAACAATCAAGCCCATCCTGAATGGGCAGGGTAACCCCAGAATGGAAATAATTTAATTAAAGATCTCACCCACACTTGGGTAAGTCACATCTTCATGGAAACAATCAATCACAAGGTTCCACCCAACAAGTTTGTGTTAAAAGATCATGGCTCTTCTGGGATCCATAAGAGTTTCAAAACTGCACAAAGGCTGAAGTTTGAGATGTGAAGAAGAGGAAAATTTCATTAGTAGAATGCAGAGTGAGGTTTGGCATTTCAAATCTTCTTCTAGAATCTCAACTCCTGTGTGAGATGTTGAATATGTGATCTTTTGGATCATGCAGTAGGTAAATATTGAATAAAATACACACAAACATGCACACACACAGAGGTCCCAAATGACATTCTCAGTGACAGTAGGAAATAACCACATTGAGGAAGGAATCATTTCCCTTGAAGTAATAGAATTTATATTAAAGCTTCACTACAATTGTGCTTTGCCTTTAAAGACTATGTGCTGCAAAACCTCTGCCCTTGAAAAATGGGGTTCTATTACCAATTCATCTCCCTCCTGATGTCTTCATAGCTGGAACTTTGAAATTATCATGCTTTTGCCTCTTAGATAAAATCACATTATGAATCAGGGTGTGTTTCTTATGAAAGGAAGATAATATAAATATTAATTTGTTCTTCAAACGATCAATTCAAGGCATGTCAGGGTATGGTTAGTTTTCCATTTACATTCATATACACATAGTTCCATAAGGTGAAAATATAAGAGAATAAGACAACAATAGAGATCTAAGAAGTGAAGATAGCAGGAAACTAAAAATGTAACAGCAGAATTAAAACCCATATGGCAGAAGAGAACCTAAGATGGTGGCTAGGAGAGACAGGGCAAAAAAACACCTCCATGAAAAATACTAGATAAAAGCCAGAAAGTGACCCAGAACACCAGTTCCAGTGACGCACCAGCTGGACAATCTCTGCTAAATCCACAGGGACCATGCACTTGGTGAAACCAAGAGTCTCTGTTCTGAAATGAGTGAGTAAGCCACTGAATATCCAGCAGCCATGCTGCAGTGTGGGGAAACTGAGGGTTGGCGTTTGGAGGTGGACTAGTACTTTTTTAAAAAAGACCCAAAAGCGGCTGCAGATACGACAGTGAGAACTGCACGGTGAAGCGCCACAGGAACGGGCTGTGCGAATGCCTCAGTATCTGGTGTGGAAGATAGCCTTTCGCACGCCCACTGCTAATTGTCTCCAAGTGAGGAAGGCAGAGGTTAGCCAAAAGAGGAAAAAACCACATGCCTTGCAGTCATCTTCCCGGCAGGCTGGGAATGCTCCTGCCCAGCACCAGAGCCACAGCCCAGAGCTACGCCAAAAAACCCAGTGTGACAGGAAGTGTTTCCAGGAACACACATACACACCACAATATCGGGCATGGACAGTAGCCTTTCATGCACCCACAGCTAATTGTCCCAGAGCTGGGAAGGCAGAGCAGTGCGAAAAGGGGGAAATTAACACACCCCATTCAGCCATCCTTTCAGCAGGCTTGGAATGCCCTTACATGGCCTGACAGCCCAGAACTTCCCTTGAGGGATGGCGCGCACTTCTGATGTAGCACAACCTTCCCTCAGCAGAGGCCCTAGAAGGGCATGGCTTGGAAGAGTGACCCACTCAGAAATCCCAGGGACCATATGCCAATACCAAAGACTTGTGGGTCAGCAGCAGAGACTATCTGTGGCGAGACTGAAATGAAGGTTTAGACTCTTGCAACAGCCTTAAATCTCCAGGTACACCTGGGAGGTTTGATTATTAAAGCTGCCCTGCCTCCCTGCCTCCCTAACTACTCAGACACATGCCCCACATTCAGGGCGGACAGCGTCAACAACACACCCAAACTCAGTGCACCAACTAGACCCCACAAGATTCAGACCCCCACACACCACAAAGACAAAGTTGGGGAGAACTGGCTTGAGGGGAATAGGTGACACACAGATGCCATCTGCTGGTTAGTTAGAGAAAGTGTATGCCACCAAGCTGTAGATCTGAAAAATTAGAGATTCATCTTTGAATAATCCTCCATATCCTAAAAGAACCCTATCAAGTAAAGCAAATGCCAAGAGGCCAAAAACAACAGAAAATTTTAAAGCATGTGAAAAAACCAGATGATATGGATAACCCAAACCCAAACACCCAAATCAAAAGATCAGAGGAGATACAGTACTTGGAGCAATTAATCAAAGAACTAAAGACAAATGTTCTAGTTTGCTAATGCTGCAGAATGCAAAACACCAGAGATGGATTGGCTTTTACAAAAAGGGGGTTTATTTGGCTACACAGTTACAGTCTTAAGGCCATAAAGTGTCCAAGGTAACACATCAGTTATCAGGTACCTTCACTAGAGGATGGCCAATGGCATCCGGAAAACCTCTGTTAACTGGAAAGGCATGTGGCTGGCGTCTGCTCCAAAGTTCTGGTTTCAAAATGGGTTTCTCCCAGGACATTCCTCTCTAGCAAGCTTGCTTCTCTTCAAAACGTCACTCACAGCTGCACTGAGTTCCTTCTCTTTGAGTCAGCTCATTTATATGGCTCCAATGATCAAGGCCTACCCTGAATGGGTGGGGCCATGTTTCCATGGGAATATCTCATCAGAGCCACCACCCACAGCTGGGTGGGGCACATTCCAAGCAAATCTAATCAGCACCAAAACATCTGCCCCACAAGACTACATCAAAGATAATGGCGTTTGGGGACACAATACATTCAAACAGGCACAACAAACAATGAGAGCATGGCACAGGATATAAAGGACATGAAGAAGAGCATGGCACAGGATATAAAGGACATGAAGAAAACCCTAGAAAAGCATAGAGAAGAAATTGCAAGAGTAAATAAAAAAATAGATGATCTTAGGGAAATAAACTGTTGACCAAATTAAAAAGATTCTCGATACTTATAGTACAAGACTAATGGAAGCTGAACAATGAATCAGTGACCTTGAGGACCACAGAATGGAAAATGAAAGAAGAAAAGAAAGAATGGGGGAAAAATTGAAAAAATCAAAATGGATCTCAGGGATACGATAAATAAAATAAAACGTCCAAATTTAAGACTCATTGTTGTCCCAGAAGGAGAAGAGAAAGGTAAAGGTCTAGAAAGTGTATTCAAAGCAATTGTTGGGGAAAACTTCCCAAACCTTCTACACAATATAAATACACAAAGCATAAATGCCCAGCAAACTCCAAATAGAATAAATCCAAATAAATCCACTCCAAGTCATATTCTGATCAGACTGTCAAATACTGAAGAGAAGGAGCAAGTTCTGAAAGCAGCAAGAGAAAAGCAATTCACCACATACAAAGGAAACAACATAAGACTAAGTAGTGACTACTCAGCGGCCACCATGGAGTTGAGAAGGCAGTGGCATGACTTATTTAAAATTCTGAGAGAGAAAAATTTCCAACCAAGAATACTTTATCCAACAAAGCTCTCCTTCAAATTTGAGGGAGAGCTTAAATTTTTCATAGAGAAACAAATGCTGAGAGATTTTGCTAATAAAAGTCCTGCCTTCCTTCAGATACTAAAGAGAGCCCTACCGACAGAGAAACAAAGAGAGGAGGAGAGATATGGAGAAAGGTTCAGTACTAAAGAGATTCAATATTGGTTCATTAAAGGACATTAAGAGAGAGAGGGAAAAATATATCTGACAAACATAAACCAAAGGATAGGATGGCTGATTCAAGAAACGCCTTCACAGTAATAACATTGAATGTAAATGCATTAAACTCCCCAATTAAAAGATATAGATTGGCAAAATGAGTCAAAAAATATGAACCATCAATATGTTGCATACAAGAGACTCATCTTAGACACAGGGACACAAAGAAATTGAAAGTGAAAGGATGGAAAAAATATTTCATGCAAGCTACAGCCAAAACAAAGCAGGAGTAGCAATATTAATCTCAGATAAAATAGACTTTAAATGCAAGGATGTTAGGAGAGACAAGGCCACTACATACTAATAAAAGGGGCAATTGAATAAAAATAAATAATAGTCATAAATGTTTATGCACCCAATCATGGTGCCACAAAATGCATGAGACAAACCCTGGCAAAACTAAAGGATGTAATGGATGTTTCCACAATAATTGTGGGAGACTTCAACACCTCACTCTCTCCTATAGATAGATCAACCAGATAAAAGACCAATAAGGAAATTGAAAACCTAAATAATCTGATAAATGAATTAGATTTAACAGACATATATAGAACATCACATCCCAAATCACCAGGATACACATTCTTCTCTAGTGATCACGGAACTTTCTCCAGAATAGACCATGTGCTGGGACATAAACAAGCTTCAATAAATTTTCAAAAATTGAAATTATTCTAAGCACATTCTCTGACCACAATGGAATACAATTAGAAGTCAATAAACATCAGAGACTTAGAAAATTCACAAACACCTAGAGGTTAAACACACTCCTAAAATAAATGGTTTATAATGTAGAATGTAGGGGAACTAGCAATAGCAATTAATGAAGGGGGAATGATAACCCAGTAAGAACAGATAAGCTATTGTAGGTAAATTTAACTTTCTGGGAATGCCCAGGAATGACTTTGGTTTGTTAATTTCTGATGGGTATGTTAGGAACAAGTTCACAGAAATGTTGCTATATTAGGTTATTTTTGGGGGTAGAGTAGGAACATGTTGGAAGTAAAGTAGTTATTTTAGGTTAGTTGTCTTTTCCTTACTCCCTTGTTATGGTTTGTTTGAAATGTATTTTTATTGTATATCTTTTTAAAAAAATTTTTTTTTGATATGTTAGTTTTAAAAAAAAGAGTTAATTAAGAGTTAATGACAATCAATGCACTATAGATACTGGAGTGGATCTAAGAATGGAGGAGAAAAGCTCAAAGGAAGCATAAGGAAAAATTGGAATATAGAAATTAAGCTTTATATCCATATTAATTTTCTTGAATTAACTGCAGTTAATGACATAAGTGAATATCCTTGTTCATAGGAAATGTACATGGAAGTGTTATGAGTTCAAGGAGTATGATATATGCAACCTGCTCTCAAATGTTCAGAAGATGATAAATGTGTTGATAGATAATTGATAGAAAGATAATAGATATAGTTGAAAGGAAGACGGGGGAAGGAGAGAGGAAGGAAGGAAGGAGGGAGGGAGGGAAGGAAGGAGGAAAGGAAGGTATTGCAAAGGTAGCAAAATGTAAAATTGATAGGTATGGATATCTGGGGGTGGGGGGTGTTGGAGTTCTCTGTATGGGGTTTGTATTGTATTTGCAACTGTCCTATATGTTTGAAATTATATCAAAATAAAAATTAAAAAAATTAAAACATTGCAGACAGGAAGAATAGAAATGACAGATCAGCAATGATGTTCTAATGTGAAAGACAAACCTGAAAAACTTTCTTTAAATGAAGAAAAGCAATTTAAAAGAGATGAAAATGATGATAGAAAATAAGGTGTTATGGAAAGTAATGAATGGAGTTCCTAATAAGAGTGTAGGTATTCCTGAGGAATAAATAAGAATAGCTGCAAAAGAATCAATAATTAAAGATATAAGTGAGAGATAGTTTCTCATATTTGAAAAAAAGACCTGAATCGCATGATGAGCAAAGATCAGCAATACAAGGATCCTGTAGGAAAGGCTGTGAAGCATCTCCAGTGCCCAGCATGACTCTAGATATTCTAACTGCTGTATACTACTCCCCTGAGAAGCTGACATCCAGCTGCAAGATGTTTTTTCCCCAGTAACTTGGTTCATATCAATAAATGCAAAAGTCCTCATTCTAATGTTCTTGTTTAGGCACCACCCTAATGTTCCCATAAAAATGGAGAACAGTAAAGTGGGGTGGATTTCTTCCCTGGAAACAATTCACTTTGCTCCAGCTGTGACTTGTCCTTGCTTGCCGCCCTCAGTAGAGGAGAATGGGGACCGTATGTGCCTTCCTGACACTCTGCCTGTGAGTTCTAGCTTGTACTGACTGAATGATGCTTTCAATGTTTGAGCTTTTCCCTTGACAGCAATCAAAAGGGCTCAAACTGTGTGAGGCCAAAATAAAAAAATAATAAAAGGAGTCTCACTTTTTTCTTTAAAGAGCACTTTACATGCAATCTGATAGGAATTGCTCTTTAAAGAGCACTTTTACATGCAATCTGATAGGAACCCTCCATATGTAAGGTGAGACCAATCCAAGATTATAGATTGTGTGGCTGCCTTGAAATCCAATCCAAATCCAAGTATTTGAAAACTCAGAAAATTTTTTCATCTCTGATCAACAAGATAACAGATTTACTAGATTTAATCACCATTTTCAGTACCGTTCATTCTTTTTCTAAATGTGAAGTGTCGTTACAGTTATCTTGTTTTCCATCCACTTTGGAATATTAGGAATTGGAGGTGGTTATGATTGTCTCTACCTGATAGTTTCAAGAATATACACAGAGTATGAAAATCCTTATAAAATCCTAGACTTGGTCCTGGATTTGGGAACCAAGTGAGACTTCTGTTATTCCCCTCTGAGTAAAAAGGTCGGGTCCTTTTGGTTTCTTATACTATGATTACATTTTATTGTTTGAAGTATATGGGAGGAATAGGTAGAAGTAAATGCCTGAAACTGTTGAACTGCAACCCAATAGCCTTGATTCTTGAAGACAATTGTATAATTATATAGCTTAAATGGTGTGTATTAGGGTTCTCTAGGGAAACAGAACCAACAAGAGATATCTGTAATATAAGATTTTATAGAAGTGTTCTCATGCAATTGTGGGGATGCAGAAGTCCAAATTCCACAGGGCAGGGGGCACGAGTCCAAATTCCATAGGGCAGGCAGCGAACTGGCAACTCCGACGAAGGTGTTCGCTGAACTCCTCAGGAAACGCTTTGTGGCTAGCCAAAGAAGAAGTGAAGTTCCTGTCCTTCTCCCTTAAAAGTCTTCAACTGATAGAATTTAATCCAGCTGATTGAATTATCTCATTGTGGAAGACATGCCCTTTTTGATGTAATCAGCCACAGGTGCAGTCGATGGATGATTTAATAAACCAGACTTCTGGTTTATTTAATCAGTCACAAATGTCCTTAGGCCAGTGCTTGCTTGACCAGACACCTGGACACCCTTACCCTGCCAAGTCGACACATGAACGTAACCATCACATGGTGTGACCGTGTTATTGTGAAAACTTTGTGGCTCACACTTCCATTATCTACAGTATGGACAGATGGGGAGAAAAATGGGGACAAAAATTAAATGAGAAATGGGGTGGGATGGGGAAGATAGAATGTTTTAGGTGGTTTTTTTTTACTTTTATTTTTAGTTTTTTGGAGTAAGGAAAATGTTCAAAAATTGTGGTTATGAATACACAACCACATGATACTGTGAACAACTGATTGTAATAGTGTGGATAATTGTATGGTATATGAATATATCTCAATAAAACTGAATAAAAAACAATAAGAAAAGAAAAACAAGTACATGGGAATAAAAATTTTTGTAGATAATAGACAATTAATAGTTTTAATATATGGGCCATCAATTGGTTTTGTCTTTACATTGTCTCTTCTGCATTATTCTGGTGACAAATCTTTCTTCTGTGAAGGAAATATTTACTATCTGGCTCAGAGTGAACTGCCTCCATAGCCCAAAGTCACAAGGGTGGGCAAGTCAAGAAATCTTGCTGAATATCCAACAAAACTCTTTCCATAGGGATTGCTAAGATAGTGGCATTTGAGTCTAGGGTTCCTAGTGACCATCTTGACAATGATGTAGAAAGATATCTTCTAAAGGATGGGGGAAAGTCACATTCCCAGTGATTTGTTTGAGCCTTTAGATTCTATTGAAGTTCCTGCAGGAGTCAGTGGTTTGCTCTTGCCATGATACTCAACTGCCATAGCATCTTTTGCTTTTCCTGTGTAGTCAACATCCCAAATGTAACTAATTATATAACTATTTCTTTTATGGCCAAATCCTTTGCAGTATGTAAACTCCAGAAGGGCAGGGAGTGCTCACCTCTTTTTCAAAGTTCTATCCCCAAGGCCATTGAATGAATGAATGAATAAAGTCACTGAACCATATACTTTCCTATTTAGTTTGCAGAATTAGGACTTAGGGGGAAGTTCTTTTCTCTTTAAAGGACAGAAATATCTTAAAATAAATTTAATAACAGTGTATTAAAATACTAAAGCATATTTATTAAAAGGCAAGTGTTAACACATTTTATATAAAATAGAACATATAAATACAAAAACCATTAAAAATTATAGATAAATTAATTGAAATGATTAAATAAATAAATACATATTTTAAGAAATGAAGTTCAGTTATAGCGCACCAGATACATTTCTCCAAATTCTGAAAATATTTGGTCATATCTATGCCTAATATTACTGATAAAAAATGCTAAATATGATTCAAATTATTTTATACCTGAAGCAAAAAATAATGGCTTTTGAAATGACTGAAGTAGTGAGAGTCTGAGTTAGGACATTCATCTCTGGGATCAGTTTCCTCCTAACTTTGTTTTCTTGTGAGCACTTTTACAAAGAGAAAGCATCTCCTGAGTTCCACTCTGACGACCTCCCAGGCACAGTCACTGTGTTTCTTCTCTTGCAGATAGAGACGGATTCCCTGGAAGTACCTCCTCACAGCCAGTGCAGGGTCCTCCATTCCCGGCAGAGATTCTGCCTCTCCCGTCTCCTGCAGCAAACAGGTCTCCAGGTCCCACAGCTGGCGATGAAGGCCCGAGCGCAGTTGGTCCAGGAGGGTCGTGTTCCAAGCGGCAGAGGAGCCCTCTGTGTGGAGGAGGTTGAACATCTGCTGGAGCGTCTCATGGAGGACAGACAGAGCCTGGGTCTTCTGGACCTGGCTGCCATCCTCTATCTCCCAGGGGAGTCTGAAGTCAGTCCTGTCGTTCAGGCAGGAGAAAGGGGAGATTCTCCCCATTTGACCCAACACTGTGAGGGTCTCCTGCTTTCCCATGTCAAGGCTCTGGGGCAGGTCACAGCTAAAGGAGCTGATGGGGCTGGAGATCATTACCATCACCATCAGTGAAGAGACTGAAAAAGCCATTGGTAAGTTCCAAGCAGACCCTTTTCTGGTTGAGATGGGGGACTGTGAACTTTTGTACCAGGTTTTCTGAGGAGCTTCCTCCATGTGTCTCATTTAAATCCCGAAGACAAGAATTTTCATTTTCTGAATTTACCCCAGATCTTTCTATTCCCCATTATGGGATTTTCCTTCTCCTGAGGGGCCTGAAAGTTGTATCAGTTGCGATTCTTTCTGTATTCTTATGTTGGGAGTTCAGTTTACGCATTAAAATATTAGAAGTCCCAATCCAATGGGATGCTTATCATCTTAATAAACTCAAATTTTGATTGACAGAGCTGTCTAGGTCCTTTTTTACGACTTAAGAACAGCTTTGGGGGAATCATTCCTAGGCTTCTTTTTAAATCTTCTTTCTCACTTCATGGAAGCATTGATGTACTACGTCAGGTGTGAAAGATGTCCTTTATGTGCCTAAATCTAGCTTAGTGTTATCAGGATGCCCATAAAACTCTTAGATTCCCCACCCCCCCTGCCCCATGAAAGTAAGGAACATGTCAGCATACCTTTACTAGAACTCTTTTGACAGTCCTGTGCTTTGTGGTGGTAGGTGTGGGGAGTGGAATTGCTGTGCATATGAGCCTAAATTATTTAATCTCCACGGTTTCCTCTTTTCAAGTCAAGTATCACTGCATAGTTTGGTATGTATGTGAATGGCCCAAGATGGTCAGTAGTGGCATACTCTTTTTTCGGGTAGCCTCCTGAAAAAGCCTAATAGCCTCCTTTCTTCATAAGGGGAAAAGTTCTCCATCATTATTAAATCCATATACCTTAAATAGCTATATGACATACAGTTTGCCAAGTTTGATTTTCTTTATTCTATGTAATTGAGCCCAGACTATACCAAGATGATTAAACCTCCAGTCCTGCCCTAAAGAGGAGTAAAGTGCAAACCATTGCTACTGTCCAGATGTTCAAGCAGTTAGAATGTGTCTACTGGGCTTCTCTGTTGCGTTGTGGCAGAGACATTGTCCAGTCCAGTCCATTATTCTAGCTCTATCAAAATAATGAGTAAGTCATCCATTAATTCTTTCACTTTTTGACATAATATAAAAAATTGTCCCCTTTGCTTTGATATTTCTCTTTTCACTGATTAAAAGTTTTCCTTATTCTCCTGTATTCTTTCCCATTTCAGTTTGAAGTTTGTTGCAAACAAAGGAAGAGAAAATCTAATGAAAAAAAGTAACATTCTCATTATGATTTTCAAGACATCAGAATATCAGAATATTCCTCTCTCTTTACAGATTCCTGGAAAGTAAAAGTAAGCAGGCATAGAAAAGTAATGAACAAAGGCAAATGGAAAGTAAATGCGGAAAATTAAAAAGAGGAAGTGACATCGCCTCTTCTGAAAAGTCAAAATGACACAACTAATTATACAACCACAAATCAGAGGTTACGGGTTCTACAGGGTGACAGTTTCAACACAGTCATTGGATGAGACTGTTGTAACCACAGATAGCTCCAGAAGGAGGGCAGCTGGCTCTTTCACACAGACTGTTGCCTAAGGGGCTAGTTTTCAGCTTTGCAAGACAAGACTTTTTTTTTCTTGCATGCTTTCTTGCTCTTTCTGTCTCTTTTTGTCTTCTTTGCTTCTTTCCTTCCTTCCTTCCTTCCTTCTTTCTTTCTTTCTTACATTCTTTCTTCTTTCCTTCCTTCCTTCTTTCTTTCCTCCTCTTTTCTTCCTCTCTTTCTTTCCTTTTTTCTTTCTTTTTTCTCCCTCCTTCCCTCCTCCGCCCCGCTCCACAAGAATGATCCTACTCCAATGATATACTAACATCCAAAGAAACAAGGTTTTAATTAATGTGTAAGAGGTCAGCTATCTCAGGAGCTAGTAGACGTTATTCATTTGGACAGGGCACTACTTTCATACACATACTCAAGTTCACACAAAGAGGAAATTAGAAATAAAACTTTTTGTTTATTTATTTATTTTTGAGCTGAGAAGTGGCTGAGTTGATTTTCTCCATTGCGGAATGGCTAACAGGTGTTGTGCTTACTTTATTCCAGACGTTGTTATAAGTACATCACATCATCTGTCTTCAGGGCATCCTGATGCAGTGGACACGACAATCATTTCCATATAACAGGAGTGATTTGGCAAAGGTCACACAGCCAGTGCAGACTGGAGCTGTGACATGAACCTGGGCTGCCTGGGCCCAGAGTCTACTGGTGCAACCATTAGAAGGCACTGTCTCTTCTGACTAAGACGTTTTCTCTGGCATACATAAACACTCACAAGTTCTTACCCTCCAATTCCCATTTTTTCTATTCACTAGAAGCATCATTCCCTCTTTCCAGATACACCAGAATGCTTTTGGATAGAATACAGCTCCTGTATTAAATTCTAGTTCCATCTTTCAAATAAATGATGCTATTGGTTGGGCTCAGCTGGATCTCTGAAACTCCCCTTTCCCACATGAGATATTTTCAGATATTAACCAGTAGTTTGAGTATCCATTTTAAATTAATTTTTACCATCTTTGTTTTCAGAAGACTACATATTTCCAAACAGTCCCGAAATGCTGGATTACTCACTCTTTGGAATATTTACTCCTTTTTGTACTTGCTATGGGGCAGAGACTCCTCTGTCTTCTTCTCTGACAGACACTGCTCTAGAATCTAGGGACACAGTATTACTGCCCTCAGGGAGCTTAGAGTCCAGCAAAAGGTCAGAAGTTAAAGAACTTATTAGATTGATTACTTCATTACAGTGTGCAGAGAGCAGCTAAAGGAGCAGGCTTAAGGCAAAAGAGTAAGGTGGAGGGAGAACCATTTAGGGTTTATCCACCACTTATGTAATAAATCATGATTTTTAGCAAGCTCAGTACCCTCTCTGAGTTTTCTGTTTCCTCATCTATAAAATATAAATGATTATAACGATTATATCTCCAAGGGAAACTGAAGAGTCAATGAAATTATGTTTGTGAAACACTTTGCTGAGAGCCTGTATGTAACAAAATATAACTGCCATTAATATCGGTATTGTAAAAAAAATGTGTACTTTACAGATGCGATGAAGTAATGTGATGATAAGCTTTGAGTACCATTGCAGTCCCAACAATCCTCTGAAAATGGGGATGCATATCATTTGTCAGTGGAAAATTTAAGATGATATTATCTGTATTGTCAGATAATGAGTGAGGGAAAGTTTTCATGGTTAAAGGTTGTAGTTGGAGGAGAACACAGAGCATCACAGACGGTCAAAATTGAATGTCTTTTAGGGAAATCAGTACCTATGAAAGATCCTGGCAGATGATAGCCAGAATTTATTTTTACCCACAGTTTATTTTTAACAAATGATACCTGGGATATTGTTCCCAAAAACTTTTATGAAAGAAAATATATCTTTAGACACTCCAGGATAAGTTTGAGATCCGTATACAATTTAAGTTTCTTAAAATAGAGGGAAATGTTTAAATAAGAAAAAATCCCAATATTTGTTTCATGAACTCTTTAATAATTCCTGCTAATCTGGGAAAGTCATATTTTTTGGCAAGAGTTTTTTCCCCTTCTCTGACATTGTCTAGACTTCTCTTCTCTGGTACAACCAAGTAGGTGTAAAAAAATATGTTTTAATGCTGTGAAGGATACTGCATTGGCACTTGTTGCTTTGGAGTCCCCCAGCATATACTCATGTTAATAAGTTATCATTTCTTTTATTGACTTCACACCAAAAATAAGTAGAAAGGGAAACTAAAGGGGAAAAATGTAAAACCCAGAAAATGAAAGTTTCTGAGCTGACTGTATAAGAGGCCCTCAGCACCAAATGTCCTCACAACTTGCTGAGGCCAGGCTCCCTCTCCAGGCAGAACTGCAGAATCCCCAGCTCCCCAATGGCCCTCCCAGTGTCTGTGCTGATGGCTCTGCTGATGCTCTGCTCCATCCCTACCTGTCGTCTGGCCTGTGTCCTGCGTCCAAGCCATGGCCATCAGGAAACCTTCACACTGTTGAATCAAATGGAGAAAGTCTCCATTCTGTCATGTCTGAAGGACAGGACTGACTTCCAATTTCCTCAGGTACTGATGGATGGGAACCAGTTTGAGAAGACACATGCCACTGCTGTCCTGCATGAGCTGCTCCAGCAAATCTTCAACCTCTTCAGCACAAGTGACTCTCTTGTGACTTGGGATGAGAGCCTGCTGGACAAATTCCTCATTGGACTTCATCAGCACCTGGAAGATCTGGAGACATGTTTGGAAAAAGAAAGGAAGGTGGAAGAGACACCCTTGTTAAGTGAGAACTCCAGACTGGCTGTGAAGAGGTACTTCCAAGGAATCAGTGTGTATCTGAAAGAGAAGCAATATAGCTCCTGTGCCTGGGAGGTTGTCCGGGTTGAAATCAGAAAGTGCTTTCTCTTCATTAACAAGCTTAAAGGAAACCTCAGGAAATAAAGAAGATGTTGATTTTCAAAACGGTCTGCCTGGTCAACCTGCTGTTTCCAAGACTGAGAGTGCAATCTTCATCACTGTTTTTATGCCAGAAGAAAAATAAATCATGGGAGATTTATGGAATCATTAAAAGACTATATAAAATGTATCCTAAGCCATTTAGAACAAATATGCATTTTCCATTTGCTATAACTAAAGAAGTTTTTATTTGTATTTACCTATTTAAATTATTGAAATATTTATGCTGTTCACAGTATTTAAGTATTTATTGTTCAGAAAACAACTGTTTAATGTGTTTTGTACAAGCCTATACTATTTATTTTTAAGTTATGGGAAATAAATGCAGTTTTAACAAAACAATTTTCTTGCTTCACACACTTTTGTTGGTAGATAGACCAAAGATAGACCAAAGGCTTATCTCACAAAATAAAGCCAGGTAAGCACCTGAATGAAGAGGGAGTGGGAATATCCAGCATGTGCCATACTATGATGGGCATTTTGAGGAGGTATTGAATTTGATTCCCCAACACATAGTTTAGCTATTTAAAGAAGAGATCTGTGGAGAAAAGCCCATGGCATGGGCCCAGTCATCTGCTTACTGCCTGTGACAGGAGAGAAGCTTCATGAGCTAATGAAGAACTGAGTGAGCCTAGGAAAGTGAACTCTGTCTAATCTGTGGACCCCGGAGAGCAGGGGAGAGATCTGAGGAAGAGAGAGTAAGCTTTACATGTGTGACAGTCCCTGATTTTTCATTTCTTTCTTCTGCATTCTAAATATTTCAAGCATAGAACTGCAACTGTATTGTATATTTTTAAAAGTTTAGATTGTAATGTCTTTTCATTTTCTCAAATGGTTTCATTTTCATTATTTTGTTGTTTCTCAAAATATACCTAGAAATTATTGGTGGCATTTTTATCATGTTACTCTTTTTCACTTTATAAAGAGTGTTTGAGCTCCTTCTATGTACTTTTTACTAGGTGTGGTGTTAGGAACACAAAGTTGAATAAATTTTTACACCTGCCTTCTAGTTGCTTACAGTCTTCTAGACAGCTGGCCTAAGAAAGGCCAGAAAGTGCCTCTCTCTGAAAAATGAAGAGAATGAGGATATTTTAGTACCTTCTAGACTCAGCCTCTTTGGCATTCAATCTTAAAAATGCATTCTGATTAGTGTATGGCATCATTATGCAGTCACATCCTGAGTAGAAAGGAGAAAAAACCTGAAAGCTAACTATCATTCACCTGATTTTGTGAAGGCATCCCTCAGTATCAAAGAATGGGGTTTGGTAAATTCTCATATTGTTAACAGAAAGTGAGTATAAAAGTGAAGGATGTAAACCATTCAAATCAGAAAGAAAAAAGTAATACTATCTCTGTTGTCAAAAGACATGATCTTAAATATGGAACATTCCAAAGAATCCACAAGAAAGCTGCCGTGGTTAATAAATGAATTCAGCAAAATTGATGAATACAAGATCATTGCACAAAATTACTAATGTTTCTATACATCAGCAATCTGAAATAGAATTAAGAAAACAATTCCATTTACAATAGCATCTAAAAAAAGACTAGGAATAAATTTAGCCACGGTTGTTGTATTAATCAATATTCTTCACTGAAATAGAACTTACAGGGTATATATATATATAGATAGATATGTATTTATATATATATTTATATGTATGTATGGATTGTTAAGGGATTTCTTATAAGAATTAGCTCACGGTGTGGGGATAGACAAATCCAAATTCCACAGGGCAGGACACAAGTTGGGACTCTGGTGAAGTTTTGATGAATTCCCCAGGAGAAGCTAGCTGGAGGAAGTAGAGATAGACATTCTCCTTTTTGACTGCTTAAATAATCAGTTCTCCTGTTAAGCCCTTCAGCTGATTGGAATGGACTTCTCCCATTGATGAAGGCATCCCCTTTGTTATGTAATCAGCCCTAATTGCCATCCACAGACTAACGATTTTAAATACCCTCACTGTAACAATCAGGCCAGTGCTTGTGTGCCCAAATAGCTGGACACCATGATCCAGCCAAGTGGACACATGAAATTAACCATCACAGATTTGAAAGACTTGTCCTTTCAAAAACCATGAAATATTGCTAAAAGAGATTACGGAACACCTAAATAAATGGAAAAGCATCCCACGGTCATGGATTAATGGACTTAATATTGGTAACATAGGTTCTTAATGTATTTCCTCTGTATTTGGCTGGCCTCCTTCTCATCTATCCATCCCTCCCTTAGAAAAAGGGAGAGTATATTAGAAACTATTACTAAGAAAAAAATCTGCTAATCTGACTAACGTAACAGCTAAGAATATAACTCTCAATTGTCTCAAAGAACTCCATTTTTTATACCAAATACTTTTATACAGTTTGATAGCCCATCTTGTTCATCTGACATGAATCCAAATGATTTCCTGTTATTTAGGATCATTAAAAGGATTAGACTAATAGTCTTTTTATTTATCACAGTGGTATACCTCATTTAGTATAAGGTTAATTAAATCTTAAGTTGCGTTAAATGTTATTAAAATAATGTGCACTTAACTTACTCATCTAGACAAAAGTTCAAGAGAATCCTGTGATTTTTCTATTCAGTTTTCCCAAGAGGTACACATCTCCTCCTTTGCTGCATAAAACTAGGTCAAACAAATCTCCACACCTCTAAGATACTGTATTCTTCTTTCACGGAAGGTAAACCCATAAGACTGTTTCTTTATGTTCCTTTTCCTGTATGTGACCCTGGATACTTAGCCCTAAACACACTTCTGCTTCATGCTGGCTATCTTCTGTCTACCAGGAATGTTTTAAGAATACAATCCAAAGAAATGATGATACTATGATTATTATTCTGTAACCTGCTTTTTGATTTAATAATCTATTTCAGTGCATGAAGATATGATAAGGGTGACTCAGATGACCCTACCCTCTGAGTACAAATGAGCTTACCTTACTCTGAGCCCACCTAGGAAGTATTAACAGGGAGTCCAGTCTTTTAAAGTAGTTTTCCTCCCAAAGTATTTCCAAGATACCTCAGGTCACTGTTTGTGCATTCATGAATGAATGTTCTCTCACTTCCTGCCACATGCAAAAATGGGGAAAAAATCAAACCGATGAATAACTAAGTACTGTCTGGAGCCTCTTGCTGGTCTCTTTACCACAAGCCTCTTATCTGTCATAGAATCCGGAATCCAATCCACTCCCAAAGCCAAGAATGAAGTTTGCAGTCAGAGGTCAGCAATAATGTGCTGAACAGTGTGGCCTTCTACTGAGATGAGAATCTAAGCAAGACACCTGTTAATGCTGGTCCCTGGCCTCCATACCTTAACTATATTAGGTCCCGTGCTAGGTGCTGGGAAACTCAGTGAATTAGCACACACTGTCCTCCTAAACCTTGTCCTTCTCTGTTTGTTTGTTTTGATACCTGGTACAACAAATCCTTCTTCATTGTCATGTTTCTTTTTGAGTCCTCTCTCTCTCTCTCTCTCTCACTCTCTCTCTCTTTCTATATATATATATACATATATATGTGTGTGTGTGTATATATATATATATATATATATATATATATATATTCAGAGAACCTGTTACTTTCTATTGTGTGTCTTTCCCATCCTGAGCATTGTTCTCCAAATGTGGCTGAGGTGCTTGGCAGATCATTTGGGGATGCTTTCATGGGCCAAGCGTGTACTGGGCAAGCATCACTTCCAGCCACACTTCACTGACCAACATTCATTCACATGCTCACCCATACAGAGGCTGGGAAAGGGAGTCTAAGTGTATGATTAGAGGGAAAGGGAGACAAGTGTGGTAAATATGACAACTTTGATACTTGTTATCTTTTATTTTTCATTGATCTTGTGTGTGTGTTAAAATATGCAAAATATAAAATTTGTCATTAGTGACATGTAGTACATCACAACATTGTGCAGCCATCACCATTATGCAGTTCTAGAACATTTCTGTCACTCTAAAAGGACTCTAAAAGGACTAAAAAGCAGTTACTCCTGATTCTTACCTCCACTAATCTGCTTTCTGTCTACTTGTATTTGCCTATTCTGGATATTTCATATAAATGGAATCCTACTGTATGTGGCCTTTTGTGTCTGACTTCTTTCATTTAGCATAATGTTTTCAATGTTTACCCACATTGTAGCATTTATCAGTACTTCATTACTTTTCATGGCTGAATAATATTCCATTGTATGGATAGACAACATTTTATTTATCCATTCATCTGTTGATGGACATCTATGTTTTTTCTGCCTGTTGGCTGTTATGAGTAGTGCTGCTATGTACATTCATGTACAAGTTTTTGTTGAATTCCTGGTCTAAATTCCTTGGGATATATGCCTGGGAGTTCATATGATAACTCTGTTTAAATTATTGAGGAAATAACAAACTATTTTCCCCAGTGGCCAACCCATTTTTCATTCCCACCAGCAATACACAAGGGTTCTAATTTGTCTACATCCTTGCCAATGCTTTGTAAATTTCTATCCATTTTATTATTATTATTACCATCCTACTGGCTATGGAGCGATACCTCATTGAAGTTTTGATTCGCATTTCAATAATGATTAATGATGTTGAATATCTTTATGTGTGCTGTTTGACTACCTGTATATCTTTTTGGAGAAATGTCTATTCAGGTTGTTTGCCCTTTTTATTGGGTTGTTTATCTTTTTGTTGTTGAGTTGTTTATAGGTTTTTCTCTTTCATTGGTGTATATGTCTATCCTAATGCTAGCATCACACTCTTTATTACTGTAGCTTTCTAGTAAGTTCTGAAATCAGAAGATGTGAGTCCTCCAATTTTGTTTTCTTTTTCAAGATTTTTTTGGCTTTGAGGATCACTTGCAATTCCATATGAATTCTGGGATTGACTTTTACATTTCTACAAAAAAGGCCGTTGGGTTTTTGATAGGGGTTGCGTCGATTCTATAGCTCACTTTGGGTAGTATTGAGCTCTTAACAGTATTAAGTTTTACCATCCATGAACCTGGGATGTCTTTCCATTTATTTAGGGTTCTTTAACTTCTTTCAACAGTGTTTTGTAGTTTCCAGTGTGCAGATCTTGCACCTCATTGGTTAAATTTATTCTAAAGTATTTTGTTCTTTTGTATGCTATTGTAAGTGGAATTGCTTTCTTAATTTCATTTTCAGAGTATTCATTGCTGGTATATAGTCTTTGTATGTTTATCTTGTACCTGATACTTTGCTGAATTCATTTATTTGTTCTAATAGTTTTGTGTGTGTGTGTGTGTGTATTCTTTAGGATTTTCTATATCTATAGAATCAAGGCATCTGCAAATAGAGACAGTTTTACTTTTCTTCTTTAACTTGGTTGATTTTTATTTCTTTTCTTGCCTAGTCATTCTGGTTAGGGCTTCCAATATAATATTAAGTAGCAATGGAGAAAGAGGGTATCTTTGTGTTGCTCCTGGTCTTAGAATAAAACTGTTCAGTCTTTCACCATTGAGTAAGATATTAGCAGTGATTTTTTTTCCCCACAAATGCCCTTTATCATGTTAAAGAAGTTTCCTTCTATTCCTTATTTTCTGAGTTTTCTATCTTGAAATTGTGTATGTTTGTTTACAATTATTATCTCTTTTGTTATCCTTTTATCAATATGTAATATCCTTCTTTGTCTCTAGTAATATTTTTATCATAAACCTATCATTTCTCATTGTAATATATCTACCCCAGTGCTCTTTTGGTTACTGTTTTCATGGAATATCTTTTTCCATCTTTTAACTCTTAATCTATTTGTGTCTCCGGGTCTAAAGTCCTACAAACAGTGGTTGGTTAGTTGGATTGTTTTTTGTTGTTATTGTTGTTTTATTTTGTTTTCGTTCATTCTTCCAACTCTGTCTTTTAATGGGAAAGGTTAATTCACTTACATTTATGGTAATTACTGCTAAGGAAGGACTTACCTCTTCCATTTTGCTATTTGTCTTCCATATGTCATATCTTTGTATTTTCCCAAGTCCTATAATACTGCCTTCTTTTGTGATTGATTTTTTTCTACTGCACCATTTTAGTTCACTTTTCATTTCCTTTTCTTGTACTTTTAGTTATTTTCTAGTGATTACCCTGGGGATTACAAGTAACATCTTAAACTTACAATATCTTGTTTGAATTAATAGAACTTAGCTTCAATAGCATATAGAAATTGTGCTCCTATATAGCTCTGTCTCCCTCTTTATATTGTTATTGTTAGAAATGACATCTTTGTGCATTGTATGCCCATTAACATAGACTTATGATTATTGTTTTATGCATTTGTCTTTTCAATCATCTAGGAAATAAAAATAAGATTTACAGACCAAAAGTGTAATGATACAGGATTTAGTATTTTTCTATGTAGTTACTTTTACCAGTGTTCTTTGCTTCTTTGCAAGGCTTTAAGTTACTGTTTAGTGTTCTTTTCATTTTAGTCTAAAGGACTCCATCGGCTTTTGTTTCCCTGCTGTGTCCTAGTTTCTCCTTATATTTGAAGGATAGTTTTGCAGGCATTGAATTCTTGGCTGACAGTTTTTGTTTTTTTCTTTCAGTGCTTTAACTGTATCTTCTGAATGCTCCTGTTCTCCGTACCTTCTGAACAGAAATTGGCTGTTAATCTTATTTAGGATTACCAGCAGGTGATGAGTCATTTCCTGCTGCTTTCAAGTCTCCCTTGTCTTTGGCTTTCATCAGTTTGATTATAATATGTCTCACTGTGGATCTCTGAATTTTCTCTGCTTGGAGTTTGTTGAATTTCTTTTTTACATACATCCATGTCTTTCATCAAAGTTGGGATTTTTTTTGGCCATTATTTCTTCATATATTCTTTTTTCCCCTTTCCATCTCTCTTCTCCTTCTGCCACTGCCATTATGTATATGTTAGTCCACTTGATGTCCTACAGTTCCTTAGACTCTGCTTGTATTTTTCATTCTTATTCCTTTCTGCTTATCAGACTGCATAATTTCAATTGGCCTCTCTTCAAGTTCTCTTATTCTTTCTTCTGCCTGCTCAAATCTGCTGTTGAATCCTTCCACTTAGTTTTTCATTTCAACTTCTATAATTTTCAGTCCCAGAATTTCTATTTGGTATCTTTTAAGAATTTCTGTCTCTTTATTGTTATTCTCCACATGGTGAGACATTTTTCTCATACTTCCCTTTAGTTATTTAGACATTATTTCCTTTAGCTGTTTGAAAACATTTAAGACAGGTAATTTAAGTCTTTTTCTAGTAAATCTAAATCTGGTCTTCGTCAGGGACAGTTTATAATTGATTGTTGTTATTTTCCTAATGTGTATGGGCAATACTTTCTTGGTTTTTCCATTTTTGTATTTCTCATCATGATTTGTTGAAAACTTCACATTTAAATTAATATAAAGTGGCAACTCTGGAAATCAGTGCCCCCCAAAGTGTGTTGTTGCTGCGTATGGTAGGTTGTTGTTCTTTGTTTGTTAGTGAATTTTCTGTACAAATTCTGTAAAGTCTGTATTATTTGTTATATGTGGCCACTGATGTCTCCAATCAGTTAGCTAGGGGTCAACTAATGATTGAATAGAGATTTCCTTCAATGCCTGGAAACAATTCATCTCTGTCTTTGTCAAGGAGCTCTGTGAGCATGGTGGGGCATCCCCTTAATACCCCACCAGGCAGTTTACAACTTTGCCTTAGTCTTCACTTCTGATTATGCCAAGTCTTAAGGTCAACCAGAGCAGGAGATTAAGTCTTTATCAGGTTTTCCTGATCATTTGCATGACTCTGTAACTGTACATGCCCTTCTAGATTCCCAGGAATATACTGAGTTTCTCAAAGCCCCTGTGGACATCTTATTCCTCAGCTTTTACTTCTGAGCTTTTAAACTAGGATATTGTTTGGCCCTACTGTTACCCATTGCCTCAGGTAGCCACTACATTAAAACAGTTGTTTGTAAATGTTTTTGAGAACGCTCTCCAGGGAGAAGTTTTCAGCATTGGGTGAGCTCTGAGACAGGTAAAATAAAGATAACCATTTCCAATGGGGTCTTTCAGGAAGCACCCAACATGTCAAATAATAACACTCTTTGGCAATGAAGATGTGAAGACACTCCAGCTCCATTCTACTCCCTCCAGTACCTGGAATGCAATCTGTTATTTTTTTAAGGCTCCTACTGAGCTTGAGTGTAGGGGAGAGTACTAGGGCAAGTTAAAAACCACAACTCTTGTTGTTCTTACTGAGATTTGGCTGTTTTCCTTGAGTAAATACTTCCAAGTTTTTGTAAGTCTTTGGTCTATTTCCAAATTTTTGAAAAAGTAGATTTTGACCATTTTTGCCAGGTTTTGGGGTTTCATTTATGGAGAGTCAAATTTTCTAGGGTTTGTGCTCTGATGTTTTCATTGATGTCACTTATCTCTATTTAACGTTTTTAAGAATCTGAGGAAATCAACCTTCACAGACAGAATGGGGCCCTACTTTAAAATTAATTCGAACATATCAGTAATTGACAAATGTTAGGAGAAATTTTTGCTTTTATTAATACAGCTCAAGCAAACTCAACCTTGTTATTCTGGTTCATTTTCTATGTGATCTTGTACTTTCTGTTCTTGAGTTACTTAACCAAAAATAAGAAATAAGTTTGCCTTTGTAGTAAAAAGATGAATATGGGGATTACAAACATAAATTTCACATTTATAATTGGATTTTTTTCTTATTTATGCTTTTATGTATTTGCTTTTCAATGGACAGGACATCTTTTCTTTATTTCTAACATCCTGCATTCTTCACAGCTGGTTATCATGGAAGGGAGACCAATATGCCCAGCCTCTAAGCTACATCCAGCAGATGACAGTAAAACTCCAGGTTTACCCGTCATTGGTTAACGGCTGTATCACCATGTACAGGAAGACTCCCAAGCTGAGAGCTTGGAGCATGGAGGGATGTTGCTTAAAATCTCTGTACTCTCATTGTTTTAACTTGATCCAGTCCAGGGTTGGATGACAAGTCACCAAAAGAAAAAGGCCATTAAAGGCTTACGTAATAGATGGATAAGGTAAGCTCTGATGCTTAAACTCTACACTCAGACCTAACCAATTTATCTGCATTCTTCATTAAAGGGTGTGGTGAGCCAAGAGAAAGGGAGAATCCACATGGCACTCAAGTAGATCTTTCAGCTCTTTCCTTAATTGTAAATGTACCTCACCACAGTTTCAAATACACAGCCTTAAAAACATGCAGAAGCTATGACTAATGATGGCAACAGTCTTATCATCAACCAAAACTGTTTTGCATTCCACAATGAGAACAGTATTCAGAGCCAGATTACAAAGCTAGACCGGCATGTCAATTGCATTGCTTTCCATTCATATGCTTAATTTGCATATGAGAAGTGTTTGATCCAAATAGATCACTACCTTATTGACCACAAGATTTCTGAAAATTTCTAAGACTATGTCACTAATCTAGCACATTGCATCAAATTACTGTCACTCTAAGAGCATTCAAAATTAATATCATTTGTGAACAAAATAATACAATCAGGAATCAATTTCTATTCAACTAACTTCTTCAACCTCCTCACCTATTTATATATGAATATAAATTCTCATGTATCTCTATTCATATCATGCCAACTACAAACTCTATTCAGGCTCACTAAAAGTAACAGCCCTAGAAGGAACTGGCAATGAGCCATGGAATGAGTTTAAATTGGTGAAATTTTAATTAAAAAATTATGAGATAATTTAAGTTGATTTTTAAAATATAGTCTTTAAATTAATAACAATTGGAAAATTGAAGGGGATATGATGAGTGTCAAACACATATAAAGGTAATGTAAAAGTAAGGCATAAATCAATAATATTGAGAACCCCAAACAGAAAGATTAAGATATTAAATATGAACTGCTTAAACTTCCCTATTTAAAGAAAAACTCTTCATTGGTTTAAAAAACTACCCCATTATTACTCTCAATAGGGGAAATGCTTCAAATAAAATAATTAAAAAATAAAAAAGCATAGGATGGGCAAAGATAGAGCAAGAATATATGAGGGAAAGAAGTAGAGTCACAATATTATCATCAATGAGATATTAATAATTATTAATAGCAATACCAATATCCATGAGAATTCAATGAAAAGTGTTAAATTTGAAAAATAGGGTCAATATATTAATGAAACAAATGAATTCATAACTAAATTATAAAAGTCATGGAACTAAAATGCAAATAATATAAAACATTAAATGTATAAAAATGTGAACAGAAACATGATGGCAGTACTGAAATTTTAGCACAATATTATTTTTTCTAAAAATAATATAGAAAAATAAGGATAAAAAGAATTGGGAAATACTATTTAAAGAGTAATTAGTGGCTAAGACTCTGGAGCACTCTAACTTAAAATACTCATAAATCGTTAACAAAAATCATCACATATTTGACTACAACAACTTACTCTTTACCGCATACCAGTAAATATTAGTAACTACCATTTATTGAGCACCTACTGTATGCAAGATCAACATACTGTAGATGGTAGTAAGTAGCAGTACTATCATTCAAACCCAACTGATCTTACCCCAAGTCCACATGCTTTCCAAGGTGACATAATTCAAAATTACATTAGTACAGTAATTCATCATGATTAAGAAGAGTAATTTTAGAAATATAAGACTATCTGATAGCAGAAAATATACTTACATAATTTCCTCTGGGAAATTGCCTCTTTCAAATCTCTACCATGTGATCCACTCCCACCGCACTTCAGTGGAATCACACTCCCTAGCCACAGGGGTTGCTCTAAACCTAAGTTCCTCACTCCTTAGCCCCAATATAGTCCATTCAATAAAGCAATTCCCAGGGAATTTTTTCCCCAAAATTGGAATTATTGTATATAGAAAAAATAAAATGCTAGATGAAGGCTGTTCCAGTTTGCTAGAGCTGCTGTTATGCAAAATACTGGAAGTGGATTGACTTTTTTAAAGGGGCTTTAGCAGGTTACAAATTTACAGCTCTAAGACCATAAAAATGTCCAAACTAAGGCATCAATAAAAGGATACCTTCACTGGAAGAAAGTCCGATGTTGTCTGGAACACCTCTGTCAGCTGGGAAGGGACGTGGCTGGTGTCTGCTTGTTTGCTCCCGGATTGTGTTTCCAAATGGCTTTCTCCAAAATGTCTCTTGGCTTCTGTCTTTGCTCCTCTCTCTCAGCTCCTGTGCATTCTTGCTTCTTTCTCTCTAAGTGTCTGGGGGGTCCTCTCTTAGCTTCTCCAGGGCAAACTCTGGGTTTCATCTTTTAGCTTGGCATCTCCAAACATCCTTCTGTCTGCATCTCCAGCTCTTGAGCTCTCTTAAATACTCCAGTGAACCAATCAAGCCCATCCTGAATGGGTGAGGCAACACCAGCATGGAAATAATTTAGTCAAAGATCTCACCCACAGTTGGGTAAGTCATATCTCTGTGGAAACAATCAATCACAAGGTTCCACCCAACAAGATTGGGTTAAAAGATCATGGCTCTTCTGGGATCCATAATGATTTCAAACCTGCACAAAGGCTGAGGTTGGAGATGTGAGCAAGAGAGAAATTTCATTAAGAGAGTGCAGAGTGAGCTTTGGCATTTCAAATCTTCTTCTAGAATCTCAACTCCTGTGTGTGGTGCTGAATATATGATCTTTTGGATCATGCGGTAAGTAAATATTGAATGAAACACACCTACACACATACAAACTCACAGAGGTCCCAAACGACATTCTCAGTGACAGTAGAAAATACCCATATTGAGAAAGGAATCATTTCCCTTGAAGTGATAGAATTTGCACTAAAGCTTCCCTACAATTGTGCTTTGCCTTAAAAGACTATGTGCTGCAAAACCTCTGCCCTCGAAAAATGGGGATCTATTACCAATTCATCTCCCTACTGATGTCTTCACAGCTGAAACTTTGAAATTACCATGTTTTTGCCTCTTAGATAAAATCACATTATGAGTCAGGGTGTATTTCTTATGAAAGGAAGTCAATATTAGGATTAATTTGTTCTTCAAATGATCAATTCAAGGCATGTCAGGGCATAGTTAGTCTTCCATTTGCATTCATATACACATATTTCCACAAGAAGAAAATATAAGAGAATGAGATAACAAGAGAGATCTAAGAAGTGAAGATAGAAGGAAAATAAAAATGTAACAGCAGAATTAAAACCCAAATGGCAGAGAGAAAGAATAGAAATGACAGATCAGCCATGATGTTCTAATGTGAAAGACAAACCTGAAAAACTTTCTTTAAATGAAGAAAAGAAATTTAAAAGAATTAAAAATGATGATAGAAAATAAGGTGTTATGGGAAGTAATGAATGGAGTTCCTAATAAAAGTATAGGTAATCCTGAGGAATAAATAAGAATTGTTGCAAAAGAATCAATAATCCAAGATATAAATGAAAGATAATTTCTCATATTTGAAGAAAAGACCAGAATCACACGAAGAGCAGAGAGCAGCGGGACAAGGACCCGGTGGGAAAGGCTGTGAAGCATCTCCACTGCCTCGACTTGAGATATTCTAACCGCTGTTTACTACTCCCCTGAGAAGCTGACATCCAGCTGCAAGGTTGTTTTTCCCCAGTAACCTGGTTCATATCATAAATGCAAAAGTCCTCATTCTCATGTTCTTGCTTAGGCACCACCCTAATGTCCCCATAAAAATGGAGACCTGTAAAGTGGGGTGGATTTCTTCCCTGGAAACAATTCACTTTGCTCCAGCTGTGACTTGTCCTTGCTTGCCGCCCTCAGTAGAGGAGAATGGGGACCGTATGTACCTTCCTGACACTCTGCCTGTGAGTTCTAGCTGGTACTGAGTGATGCTTTCAATGTTTGAGCCTTTCCCTTGACAGCAATCAAAAGGGCTCAAACTGTGTGAAGCTGAAATAATAAGATGAGTCTTACTTTTTTCTTTAAAGAGCATGTTTACTTGCAATCTGATAGGAACAGTCCATGTGTAAGATGAGACCAATTCAAGATTACTGATTGTGTGGCTGCCTTGAAATCCAATCCAAATCCAAGTATCTGAAAACTCAGAAAATTGTTTCCGTCCCTGATCAGCAAGACAACAGATTTGCTAAATTTAATCACTGTTTTCAGTACCATTCTTTCTTTCTTTTTCTAAATGTGAAGTGTCATTACAGTTATCTTGTTTTTCATCCACTTTGGAATATTAGAATTTGGAGATGGTTATAGTTTTCTTTACCTGATGGTCTCTGAATTTACAAAGAGTGTGAAAATCCTTACAAAGTCCTTGACTTGGCCCTGGATTTAGGAACCAAATGAGACTTGTGTTATTCCCCTCTGAGTAAAAAGGTCAGGGTCCTTTTGGTTGCTAATGCTATGATTACATTATATTGTTTAAAGTATATGGGAGGAGTAGCTAGAAGTAAATGCCTGAAACTGTTGAACTGCAACCCAATAGCCTTGATTGTTGAAGACAATTGTATAATTATATAGCTTAAACAGTGTGTATTAGTTAGGGTTCTCTAGAGAAACAAAACCAACAAGAGATATCTGTAATATAAGATTTTACAAAAGTGTCTCATGCAACTCATGGGGATGCATGAGTCCAAATTCTGTAGGGCAGGATGCACAAGTCCAAATTCTGTAGGGCAGGCAGCGAACTGGCAACTCCGATGAAGGTGTCTGATGAACTCCTCGGGAAACACTTCACTGGCTAGCTGAAAAAGAAATGAAAGCCCTCTCTTTCTCCCTTAAAAGACTTTAACTGACTGGATTAAATCCAGCTGATTGAATTCTCTCATTGCGGAAGACATGCCCCTTGTGGATGTATCAGCCACAGGTGCAGTTAGTTGACTGATAATTTAATAAACCAGCCTTCTGGTCTATTTAACCGGCCACAGATGTTCTTGCAGTAATGGTTAGGCCAGTGCTTGCTTGACCAGACACCTGGACACCATCACCTTGCCAAGTTGACACTTGAACTTAACCATCACATGGTGTGACTGTGTGATTGTGAAAACCATGTGGCTCCACTTCACTCAGCAGGTAAACTCACTGCCCTCCCCCTTCCTTGGGACATGAATGAACGAATGAAGGCACTGAACCATATAGTCTCCTATTTAGTTTGCTGAATTAGGACTTAGGGGAAAGTTCTTTTCTCTTTAAAGAACAGAAATATCTTAAAATAAATTTAATAAGAAGGTATTAAACTACTAAAGTCTATTTATTAAACAGGCAAATGTAAACATATTTATATAAAATAGAACATATGAATACAAAAACCTTTAAAAAATTATAAATTAATTCAAATGATTAAATAAATAAATACATGTTTTACAACATTAAGTTCAGTTACCATGCACCAGTTACATTTCTCCAGATTCTGAAGATATTTGGTCATATATATGCCTAATTTTACTGTTAAAAAATGCTAAATATGATTCAAATTATTTCATAGCTGAAACAAAAAATAACAGCTTTTGAAATGACTGAAAAATTGAGTGTCTGATCTAGGACATTCATCTCTGGGATCAGTTTCCTCCTAACTTCCTGAGTTTTCTTGTGAGCACTTTTACAAAGAGAAAGCATCTCCTGAGTTCCACTCTGACAACCTCCCTGTGTTTCTTCTCTTGCAGATAGAGACGGATTCCCTGGAAGTACCTCCTCACGGCCAGCACAGGGCCCTCCAATGTCAGCAGCGATTCTGCCTCTCCCGTCTCCTGCAGCAAACAGGTCTCCAGGTCCTCCAGCTGGTGATGAAGGCCCGAGCGCAGTTGGTCCAGGAGGGTCGTGTTCCAAGCGGCAGAGGAGCCCTCTGTGTGGAGGAGGTTGAACATTTGCTGGAGCGTCTCATGGAGGACAGACAGGACCTGGGCCTTCTGGACCTGGCTGCCATCCTCCATCTCCCAGGGGAGTCTGAAGTCAGTCCTGTCGTTCAGGCAGGAGAAAGGGGAGATTCTCCCCATTTGACCCAACACTGTGAGGGTCTCCTGCTTTCCCACGTCAAGGCTCTGGGGCAGGTCACAGCTAAAGGAGCTGATGGGGCTGGAGAAGATCATTACCATCACCATCAGTGAAGAGACTGAAAAAGCCATTGGTAAGTTCCAAGCAGACCCTCTTCTGGTTGAGATGGGGGACTGTGAACTTTTGTACCAGGTTCTCTGAGGAGCTTCTTTCATGTGGGCCATTTAAATACTGAAGACAAGAATTTTTATTTTCTGAATTTACCCCCAGATCTTTCTATTCCCCATTTCTGAATTTCCCTTCTCGGGGACCAGAGAATTTGTGTCATTTGTATTTTTTTCTGTTTTCTTACATTTAGGGTTCAGTTTACACATTAAATACATGAAGTTCCAATCCAGTGGGATGCTTATCATCTTAGCAATCACAGATTTTTACTTGATAAAGCTGTCTAGATCCTTTTTTCTGATGTTAAGAACAACTTTGAAGGAATCATTCCTGGGCTACATTTTAAATCTTCTTTCTCCCCTCTAGATTTCCTTCATGGAAGCATTGATATACTACGTCAGGTGTGAAAGATATGCCCTTTATGTGCATGAATCTAGCTTAGTGTTATTAGGATGCCCATAAAACTCTTAGATTCCCCACCCCCCTGCCCCATGAAAGTAAGGAACATGTCAGCATACCTTTACTAGAACTCTTTTGATAGTCCTGTTATTTTGTGGTGGTAGGTGTGGGGAGTGGAATTGCTGTGCATATGAGCCTAAATTATTTAATTTCCCAGGTTTCCTCTTTTCAAGTCAAGTATCACTGGATAGTTTGGTCTGTATGTGAATGACCCAAGATGGTCAGTAGTGGCATACTCTTTTTTCAGGTAGCCTCCTGAAAAAAACCCTAATAGCCTCCTCTCTTCATAAGGGAAAGAGTTCTCTGTCAGTATTAAATCCATATACCTTAAATAGCTATATGACTTGAAGTTTGCCAAGTTTGATTTTCTTTATTCTACATAATTAAGATAAGTACCAAACTGCCCATCATTGCACTGAGCCCAGACTATACCAAGATGATTCAACCTCTAGTCCTGCCCTAAAAACGAGTAAAGTGCAACCATTGCTACTGTCCAGACGTTCAGGCAATTAGAATGTGTCTACTGGGCTTCTCTGTTGCCTTGTGGCAGAGACATTGTCCCGCCCAGTCCATTATTCTAGCTCTATCAAAATAATGACTAAGTGATTCATTTATTCTTTCACATTTCTTACATAATATAAAAATTGTTCCTTCTTCTTTGGTATTTGTCTTTTCACTGATGAAACGTTTTCCTTATGCTCCTGTAATCTTTCCCATTTCACTTTGAGGTCTGTTGCAAACAAAGGAACAGAAAATGTAATGAAAAAAAGTAACATTCTCAGTACAATTTTCAAGACATCAGAAAATATTCCTCTCTTGTTACAGATTCCTGGAAAGTAAAATTAAGCAGACATAGAAAAATAACACACAAAGGCAAATGGAAAGTAAATGCGGAAAATCAAAAAGAAGAAGTGACGTTGCCTCTTCTAAAAAGTCAAAATGACACAACTAATTATACAACCACAAATCAGAGGTTAAGGGTTCTCCAGGGTGACAGGTTTCAACAAGTCAGTGGATGAGACTGTTGTAGCTGCAGACAGCTCCAGAAGGAGGGCAGCTGGCTCTTTCACTCAGACTGTTGCCTAAGGGGCTAGTTTTCAGCTTTGCAAGATGAGACTTTTTCTTGCATGCTTTCTTGCTCTTTCTCTTTCTTTTCCTTCCTTCCTTCCTTCCTTCTTTCTATCTTCCTCCCCCTTCTCTCCCCCCACTCCCACCCCACCCCTTTCTAGCCCAAAGATGATCATACTCCACTGATATACTAACAATAGCTGACATCCAAAGAGACAGGGTTTTAAGTAATGTGTGGGAGGTTAGCTATCTCAAGAGCTAATAGATGTTATTCATTTGGATAGGTCAATACTTCCATACACATATTCAAGTCACACAAAGAGGAAATTAGAAATAAAACTTTTTTTAAGCTGAGAATTAAAGGAATGGAGGCAGATCGTCTCGGGCAAGCTTCCATCCAGTTTCCATAGTAGGCTGAGTTGCTTTTCTCCTTGGTGGGAATTGCTAACAGGTGTCCTTACTTTATTCCAGGCGTTGTTATAAGTACATCGCATCGTCTGTCTTCAGGGCATCATGATGCAGTGGACATGACAATGATTTCTGTATAACAGGACTGAGTTGGCAAAGGTCACACAGCCAGTGCAGACTGGAGCTGTGACATGAACCTGGGCTGCCTGGGCCCAGAGTCTACTGGTGCAACCATTAGAAGGCACTGTCTCTTCTGACTAAGACGTTTTCTCTGGCATACATAAACACTCACAAGTTCTTACCCTCCAATTCCCATTTTTTTCTATTCACTAGGAGCATCATTCCCTCTTTCCAGATACACCAGAATGCTTTTGGATAGAATACAGCTCCTGTATTAAATTCTAGTTCCATCTTTCAAATAAATGATGCTATTGGTTGGGCTCAGCTGGATCTCTGAAACTCCCCTTTCCCACAAGAAATATTTTCAGATATTAACCAGCAGTTTGAGTATCCATTTTAAATTAATTTTTACCATCTTTGTTTTCAGAAGACTACATATTTCCAACAGAGTCCCAAAATGCTAGATTACTCACTCTTTGGAATATTTACTCATTTTTGTACTTTCTATGGGGCAGAGACTCCTCTGTCTTCTTCTCTGACAGACACTGCTCTAGAATCTAGGGACACAGTATTACTGCCCTCAGGGAGCTTAGAGTCCAGCAAAAGGTCAGAAGTTAAAGAACTTATTAGATTGATTACTTCATTACAGTGTGCAGAGAGCAGCTAAAGGAGCAGGCTTAAGGCAAAAGAGTAAGGTGGAGGGAGAACCATTTAGGGTTTAGCCACCACTCATATAATAAATCACGACTTTTGGCAAGCTCAGTACCCTCTCTGAGTTTTCTGTTTCTTCATCTATAAAATATAAATGATTTTAATGATTATATCTCTAACGGAAACTGTGAAGAGTCAATGAAATTATGTCTGTGAAACACTTTGCTGAGAGCCTGCATGTAACAAACTATAACTGCCATTAATATCGGTATTGTAAAAAAATCTGTACTTTACAGATGCGATGAAGTTGTGATGAAGTAATGTGATGATAACCTTTCAGTACCATTGTGGTCCCGACAATCCTCTGAGAATGGGGATGTATATCATGTGTCAATGGAAAATTTAGGGAGATGATATTATCTGCATTACCACATAATGAGTGAGGGAAAGTTTTCACGGTTAAAGGTTGTAATTGGAAGAGAACAGAGAGAATCACAGAGTCAAACTTGAATGTCTTTTAGAAATATCAGTACCTATGAAAGTTCCTGGCAGACTATAGCTGTGCCTAAATTTACTTTTTCCCACAGTTTATTTTTAACAAATATTACCTGTGATACTGTTCCCCAAACAATTTTATAAAAGTCAATATATATTCTGTTAATTGAAGACCAACTCATAGGATAACTTTGAAGCCCATATACAATTTAAGTTTCTTAAAGAAGGGGAAAAGGTTAAATAAAAAAATTAAGAAGAAAATCCCAACCTTTATTACATGAACTCTTTAATGATTCCTGCTCACCTGGTAAAGTCTCTTTTGTTTTTTGCAAGAGATTCCCCCCCTTCTCTGACACTGTCTAGACTTCTCTCCCCAGGTACAACTAAGAGGGTGTGAAAAAGTATGTTTAATGCTGTGAAGGATACTGCATTGGCACTTCTTGCTTTGGAGTCCCCCAGCATGTACTCATATCAATTTCTTTTATTGACTTCACACCAAAAATAAGTAGAAAGGGAAACTAAAGGGGAAAAATGGAAACACCCAGAAAATGAAAGTTTCTGTGCTGACTGTATAAGAGGCCCTTAGCACCAAATGTCCTCACAACTTGCTGAGGCCAGGCTCCCTCTCCAGGCAGAACTGCAGAATCCCCAGCTCCCCAATGGCCCTCCCAGTGTCTGTGCTGATGGCTCTGCTGATGCTCTGCTCCATCCCTACCTGTCGTCTGGCCTGTGTCCTGCGTCCAAGCCATGGCCATCAGGAAACCTTCACACTGTTGAATCAAATGGAGAAAGTCTCCATTCTGTCATGTCTGAAGGACAGGACTGACTTCCAATTTCCTCAGGTACTGATGGATGGGAACCAGTTTGAGAAGACACACGCCACTGCTGTCCTGCATGAGCTGCTCCAGCAAATCTTCAACCTCTTCAGCACAAGTGACTCTCTTGCGACTTGGGATGAGAGCCTGCTGGACAAATTCCTCATTGGACTTCATCAGCACCTGGAAGATCTGGAGACATGTTTGGAAAAGGAAAGGAAGGTGGAAGAGACACCCCTGGGAAGTGAGAACTCCAGACTGGCTGTGAAGAGGTACTTCCAAGGAATCAGTGTGTATCTGAAAGAGAAGCAATATAGCTCCTGTGCCTGGGAGGTTGTCCGGGTTGAAATCAGAAAGTGCTTTCTCTTCATTAACAAGCTCAAAGGAAACCTCAGGAAATGAAGATGTTGATTTTCAAAATGGCCCATCTGGTCAACTCAGTTGCTATTTCCAAGACTGAGAGTGCAATCTTCAACACCGTTTTTATGCCAGATTAAAAATAAGTTACAGCAAATTTATGAATTCTTTATAAAGCTATAATGATTAGAAAAGAGAAGTGCATCTTCCATTTGCTATTACTGAAAAAACTTTTGTAATTTTTATCTGTTTAAATTATTGAAATATTTATGCTGTTCACAGTATTTAAGTATTTATTACCCAGAAAACACTTGTTTAATACTATATTTTGTATAAGCCTATACTGTTAATTTTTAAGTCATGGGAAATAAATGCAATTTTAAGAAAACAATTTTCTTGCTTCACACACTGTTTGAATGGATAGACCAAAGGTAGACCCAAGCCTTATCTCACAAAATAAAACAGGCAAATCCCCTAAATGAAGAAGAAGTGGGAATACCCAGCACCAGTCATACTATGATGGACATTTTGAGGAGATATTGAATTGGATTCCCTAACACATAGCTTAGCTATAGAAAGAAGAGTTTTAGGGAGAAAAGCCCAAGGCCTGGATCCAGTTATCTGCTTGCTGCTTGTATCATTAGATACACTTCAAGTGTTAATGATGAACTGAGTGAGCCAAGGGAATTTAATTCTGTGTCTATCTGTGGACCCTGGAGAACATGGAAGGCATCTGAGGAAAGAAGGGAGAGTAAGCCCTACATGTGTGACCAGACCCGATCTCTCACTTCTTTCTTCTGTATTCTATGTAATTCAAGCATAAAATTGAAGAATATATTCCCATAAGAAAAAATAATTTATATTGCAATGTCCTTTTAATTTCTGAGATGGTTTCATATTCATTATTACATGATTCTGAAAATTTATCTATGAGAATTATTGGTGGCATTTCTATAATTCACCTTACATGACAAGTTTGAGCTCCTACTATATACTATATACTATATACTATATACTATATACCATATACCATATACCATCTACTATATACTATATACTAGGTGCAGTGTTAAGTGCTAGGGACACAAAGTTGAATGAAATGTTACTCCTGCTTTCTAGTTGCTTACAGCCTTCTAGACAGCTGGCCTAAGGAGAAGAAAGGCAAGCAAGTGGTATATCCTTGAAAAATGAAGAGAATGAGGACACATTAGTGCCTCCTAGACTCAGCCTCTTTGTCATTTAATCTAAAAATTCATTCTGATTAGTATAAGATTGTGCTGGTTTGAATGTATTATGTCCCCCAGAAAAAGCCATATTCTTTGATGCAATCTTGTGGGGCAGACATATTAGTGGGGATTAAGTTGGAACATTTGGATTAGGTTGTTTGCATGGAAATGTGCCCCACCCAACTGTAGGTGATAACTCTGATGAGATATTTCCATGGAGGTGTGGCCCCACCCATTCAGGGTGGGCCTTGATCAGTGGAGCCACATAAATGAGCTGGCAAACACAAGGAACTCAGTGCAGCTGAGAGTGACAGTTTGAAGAGGAGCTACAGCCAAGAGGGACACTTTGAAGAAAGCACAGGAGCTGCAGGTGAGAGACAGTTTGAAGACGACCAATGAAAGCAGACTCCTGCTCCGGAGAAGCTGAGAGAGGACAAATATCCCAAGTGCAACTAAGAGTGACATTTTTGAGGAACTGCAGCCTAGAGAGGAACGTCCTGGGAGAAAGCCATTTTGAAACCAAAACTTTGGAGCGGATGCCAGCCACATGCCTTCCCAGCTAACAGAGGTTTTCCGGACACCATTGGCCATCCTCCGGTGAAGGTACCCGATTGTTGATGTGTTACCTTGGACACTTTATGAACTTAAGACTGTAACTGTGTAACCAAATAAATCCCCTTTTATAAAAGCCAATCCATCTCTGGTGTTTTGCATTCCGGCAGCATTAGCAAACTAGAACAATGATGTTATTATGTAGTCAAATCCTGATTAGGTGGGAGAAAATACCATAAGAAAGCTAACTACCATTTGTGAGACTTTATGATTGCATCCCACAGTATCCAAGGATACAGGTTGGTAACTTCTAATTCGGTTGACTAAGAATGAGTATAAAAGTGAAGGATACAACCCATTCAAATTAGAAACAAAAAAGTAATACTATCTCTATTGTCAGAAGACATGATCTTAAATATAGAACATTCCAAAGAATCCACAAGAAAACTACTAGAGGTAATAAATAAATTCAGCAAAATTGTTGAGTACAAGATTATTGCACAAAATCAGTTGTGTTTCTATACAGCAGCAATCTGAAATGGAAATAAGAACACAGTTTCATTTACAATAACTTCTAAAAGAATAAAATATCTAGGAATAAATTTAACCAAGGATGTTGTCTTAGTCAAGTTTCTCCAGAGAAACAGAACTGTATGTATATTTATGTGTATAGTGTATTTATTTATATTTATATATGTAAATGTTAGGTGATTTATTATAGGAATTAGCTCATATGACTGTAGTCCAAATTCCATTGGGCAGAATTCCAGTCCTCAGAACTGGGAACTCTGATGAAGGTTTTGAGAAATTCCCCAGGAGAAGTTGGCTGGCTGAAGTAGGGATAGAAATTTTTCTTTCTGACTGCTGAAATGATCAGTTCTCCCTTTAAGGCCTTCAACTGATTGGAATGGACTTCTCTCATTGCTGAAGACAATCTCCTTTGTTGATTGTAGATGAAATCAGCCATTGTAGCAATCAACTTACTAATGATTTAAATACACAAAATATCCTCACGGTAACAATCAGGCGAGTGCTAGTTTGCCAAAAGTGGACACCATGACCTAGCCAAGTTGGCACATGAAGTTAACTGTCACAGATGTGAAAGACTTGTCCACCAAAAACTACAAAACATTGCTAGAAGAGATTAAAAAACTAAATAAATGAAAAAATGCAATGTTCATGGATTAGACGACTTCGTATTGTAAAATGCACTACTCCCCAAAGTGATCTATAGATTCACTGCAATCTCTATCAAAATTCCAATGGATACATGACCAAAAGAAAGCCATGACAGATTTCTACTCAACTGGAACAGACACATGTTCCATGATCATGTTTTTCTCTCCAAGGAAAGCTATTGTCAAATCATGGGCATTACTGGCTGGTAGGTATTAAATAAGACCCAGGTCAAATTACATTTGATAAATCCCAGAGAATACCCAGGACTTTTTTTTCAGCTGGATATTTGAGTATGAATATTCTGATAAGACTGGATTTTTTTTAAGATACAGTAATTTTAATTTTAATGTTACAGTTGTCCAACTTACATTTAGTCTACTCATGCTGGTGGACACCAACAATCACCTTGGTAGGGTTGAGGTTTGCTAGTTAGGGCAGTAGGATCAATATTACACTTTCTAGATAATGACAGCTATTTGTATTTATCTTATAACTTTTGAGTTAACCATAAAATACCCAGGATGATTATACTAAACAAACTACATGAAAAATAGTGCCAAATTACTACCACAGCACACACAATTGTCCACTCTCCAACCTTTTTTTTTCAATCAGCAAAGTAATACAAGAAAACAGACCTGTCTAGTACATAGTTGTGAGTGAGCTAGATGCTAGATTCACAGTGTGTGGTATTTATCACAGTTCCTCAGCTCTGCAGAGTACCGAGGTTTTGCCCTCCTGGACTTAGCTGTGTTCAGAGAAAGTTGTATCTATATTACTACTGCTTTACCAACTAAATTTCAAACAAGTGATATTGATTTTCTTGTTTTTTCATTTATAGTGCCTTAAGAGCCAAAGGAAGATTTTTTTTTTTTTTTTTGAAAAGATGTTGCAAAGTCTTGCAAAGACATCCGAGAATCATTATGTCCTTGTGGGTGAGAGCGTGGGGTTTATCCAGAGTCTGCACCATTTGAATTCTGGCTTTCCACTGATTAATTGGATGACCTTGGGAAAATACTCACACCTTCTGAGCAGCTTCAGTCTTGCTTCTCTACAAAATGGATATTATTATATCCCACAAGGAAGGGGTTGTCAAATTGATTAAATAAGGTAATATACACAGTACAGAACAATATCTGTCCCATAGAAGGGATTGTTAATACTCTTGTCATTAAAAACTAAGAAAAGTATTGAATTGGGCATTCTAGTCATTGGTGACCATGAAGAGGGTAATGTCAATAATAATAAGTCAGTCACAGACTGAATCATTCATCATTGAGAAAATAAGGGTGGCATTAAGGAAGTCATAATTTCATCACAAATAAATACAGATGGATATATAACCAAAATCCTCAGAGAAACATCCTAGGTTATAAATTCTCGGCATTCTCTCCTTCTCTTACTTATTGTAGCTTCTTTCATATAACACTAATTAGGCATTGCTATGTACTGTTAATCAATATTTTCTTCCCATTATTTACATAACAACGAGGAAAATATTCAGGTATAAGTATGTTCCGGCTCTTCCCTTACTTCCTGTAAAGGTGACAAGCTGTTTGTTTTGCTCAGCCATTCCTGTTGAATTGGTTGGGATAAAGGAGGGAAATACACAACTGAAGACATTCATAGGAGCTAAAAAAAAGTCTTAATTATTGAGGGAGAAGCAGAAGAGCAATTCAGTCTGATACTTACAGAAAGACAGGTAAGAGAGGGACATGGTGATGAGTAGCCACTATGATAAGTGTGACTTTGAAGAGCTAAAGAGAATTTTTGTCCATTATATTTACAAACTACGCAGGAACATATAGTCATTTTAAAAACTCTTACATTTCATACCAATGAAAAACATTTTCTTGACCTCTTGGAGGATACACCCCAATCCTGCACTACTAATATTTAATGAGCATCCTTCCAGACATTTTCCTGTGTATTTAGTAAATATATTGTAGCATTTAGTGGATATTACATAAATATTATTATTCCATATATATCATTTTGTGATGGTATACATTTTTTTAATCAAGGATAGATCTTCTTGAGAGAGATGTTTTCTCTATCACTACCTAAAAACCTATGGCATTCATTGCTTATTTACTTATTAATATATAAATTAAATGTGTTCCCAATCAAAACTGCAACAAGGCTTTGAAATGGAACTTGACAAGTTGACTGGAGAATGTATCAAAAAGAAATAATTTACAAGAAGATTTGAGAAAATCTGAGGAAAGAAGGAATATACAGATGGACTTGCTCTGTCGACTATGAAAGTATCTTCAGAAATTTTAGAAATTGATATCAAGTGGTATTTTTGTAAGAACAAACAAATCAAGAAAACAGAAAAGTTTCATAAAAAGATAATCTCATTTATTGGTCATTTGCATATAATAAAGGTAGCATTTCAAAACAGTGGGGAAAGTGGGTGTTGGGGCAATTAGCTACCCATTTGGAAAACAGTAAATTCCCTCTGTCACAGTCTATCAGGTTCTCCTGGTCACTTCAGGCTCAGGTCTACAATAAAATGTGGAGAAGAGGAGACACACGTTAGGTGGTTGTCTTCACATGACACAATTCTGAACAATGAGATTTGGGGCAAGTCTGCAGGGGACTTCTGGAAAGGATTTCAACTCTTATTCCAACCTTCCTTCTAGACTTGCTTTGGTGAAGATTAGATGTTTGGGACTGCATAGCCATCTTGTGCCCATGAGTACAAGGCCAAGAGAATCACAAAGATGCAAGCCCAGCCCATTCACAGCTTCGAGCTGCTGATCTAACCCTACAGACTTCCAATTTTGTGGGATAAGAAAATGCCTTTATTATTTCAGCCTCTTAGTTGCAACAGAAAGCATTCCTAATAAACAATAATATTTATCTGATTTAAACTTTTTCTTCAAGCCTAAAGTAGGCTACTTACTTACTGCTTTTTCATTAATGTTTTTTTTGGGGGGGTGGCCCTTGTGACATACAAATACAGTGAATTACATGAAAAGATTTGTTTGAATTATTTAATTCTTGGAAAAACTCAAGTTGTTTCTTTATAACACTTTTGGATTTGATTGGCTAATATGTAATATGGTATTTTTGTTTTCATGTTTTAAAATAAGAATGTCTTATTTTCTCTTCTGGTTTTGTTATATCAGCCTCATAAAATGAATTGGTTAGCTTTCCATTTTCCTGTTAAATAAGAACCAAATATGTTTTATTGGATGGTTTTATGATAGCTTTCCATTCTGCTATCTCTTCAAGAAACTTCAGTGGAGACCGGTATTGTTCTGTAAAGATTTTTGATGATGAATTTATATTTCTTTTGGATACAACATCATGCTGAAAAGAGTCTAAGAACGAGCAAGAAGAACTGCATGTATTAGGGCTATACTGGTATAAAACTATGTTTTAGCATCTTGTTCAATAGAAATTGCATTCTATTTTGATTTTAATTTTCTTTTTTTGTTCAAATTGCCTAGCTATGTGGTCATGGATATAGCAGGTGCTAGAATTATTGCCAAGAGACCTTATTAAATGAACTTTCAGCAATCAGAGACAACCCTTGATACTTGACAGTCAGACACCCGCCAGAGCACATATCTATGCAAGAAGCAATGCTTGGGTTCCTACCACGAGCTAGGCACCATGCTAGTGACTGGGATGCAAAGTTCAGACCCCAAAATTCTAACAAACCAACAACTACAGAGAGTGTAATATGGGTGCTAATGGAAGAGCCACAGCACACAAAGCAAGGGCTAAATGGAAAGACAGTCATATAATTGGCACTTTAGGGCTGATGGAAGGATGAGAAAGACATTTAAAGAATTGGACACTGGGAGAAGGGACAGAGGTTCACAGACCATCTGGAAGCAGGTGCTAAATCAAAGGGCCAGCAATACTGCTTAGTGATATTGGGCATTTTCTAAAAATAAGAAATTAGTTAAAAATAAGAACAGGGTAAGACATCAGGTTTCCCTCCCTGCAAGGGTCTAGAAAGGAGGGAAGGGAATGTGTACCAGGCCTGGACTGTTCCTAGTAGAACTCGGGAACTAGGACTCTACTGCTGAATTTCTTCACAGAAAAGGGGAAGAGACCTCTGAGCCCCACTTCCTCATTTATAAAATTAAGATAATCATAGTACTGCCTCATAGAACCATGGTGGGGATTAATTGCTTCAATGTTTGTAAGGTGCTCAGCACAGTCCCTGCACTCAGTAAGTACTTCTTACATGTTAGCTCTTCGTTGTTATTGGATTAGGTTTTTCTCTCATGTTCTAGGGCTGTGGGCAGGAAGATGAGGCCATTCCAGGAGAACCGGACAGGAGACTCCTTGTGCCAGTCCACGGCTGCACAAGGAGAGGCAGAAGTCGCCTTTCATGGGCTAACTGTGCCCAGCACGTGGCCACAGACGTCCGGAGGTCTGGGGGGAACCCTCCTCCTCTTATCGCACGCCTGTGTCTACAGGTGCACACCTGCCCTCGCTGACTCGTTGTTCCTCACTCGCGTTCAAAGAACAAAACGAGTTCACCAGAACGGCACAGGCCACCTTCTGGCCGCCAGCAGAATCCTGTGCTCTGTGCAGACTCTGAGCTCGCCTCAGCCAGGCAGCCGGGCCCGGAGGGAATCCCCGCCCCCTCTGCAACTGTGGGCGGGCAGCTTACGTTTAGTTTCCTTTTCACTTGTTGCATCACCCTCATTTTTGCATCACCCGTTTCAATACAAGAGCCCCGGTGACGAACTAAAAGTAAATTTAGTTGTCATTTCCTACTCTCTGCAGGTTATTACTTTGGGCTGTTTTGTTTCAAATACCAGCCAGAAACTGGTTCAGAGACAGAAGCAGTACTTGGCTGGCACAGAAAACACAAGAAGACGTGCACACGTGCCAGCCGAGGGACGGAACTGAGCTCACTGAACAACTGTCAATGTGTTGTCTCATTTAATTCTCTTCTCAGCCCTGGGCCTGGCTCAATCCACCCCTCACAGTGGTGTGAGAATTAAAGAGAGCTGTCTGCCTGGAGTCTGAAGGGAAAAGCAAATCCAGGCTTGGTTAGACTGGCATCTGCATTCAAGAGAGCCTGTCTGGAGCTGCCACCAGCAAACGGTGGCAGAGTGAGGGGCAGTCCTGTGAGTCCCTGGGCCATCAACCCATTGACGGGACGTTTACAAACGGTGGCAGGGACCATGGAGTGAAGGACCCTCTGGTTGATTCTGTGGATGGGAGGAGGGGGTGGTTAGCAGGAGCCAGGCAGGGCCCCCTCAGAAGTGGCCCGGTCCCAGCTGGATCCCGAGGTGACCAAAAGGGAGACTTGGAAAGAGTCTCGGCAAAGGCCTGTGACAAGACATCCAGAGTGTGGGAAAGGGAAAAGGAGCAGAGAAGGGTCTGGAACCCTGACACGGGAGGCCTAGCCCTCCCTCAACCAGGTCGCAGGCCTGAAGCTGAGTTCTCTCCTCCATCAGCTGTTGGCCTGTGGTTGTAGAGAAACCCCTGCCCTGTGTAGATTAGCTTCAGGCACTGAGTGAGGACGAGAGTGAGGCAGCAGGTGGAAGACTGCAGAAGATACATTTTCCTTTCCCTTACCCTGACCACTGGCTTTTCCATTGTGGTTCCCAGTTTCATAGAAACTCTCTAGATTGCCCAGCAAAATTTTCCACTGAAATTAGGACTCCAGGTGAAATTGAGCTCATATTTCGATTGTCAAGAGTATTATCTCTGCATCAGTCTCTTCCTCTTTTTCTGTGTCCTCATTGCCTTCCTACCCCTTCCCTTTCAATGGACATTAAGAGTAATCTTCAGCTACACTGCAGTTGCTACCTATCCATGGTCAGAAAAAATATCATATTTGTTACTCTGTAATTTGAACAGGAAAACCACAAAAGAAAAAGAGATCAACATTATAAACCAATAATACTCATCTCCAATTAACCACCCAAATAGGTACATGTAAATAGTAATTTCAGCTGTTTCAATTTTTTGGCCTTAGGACTTAAAAATTACTGAAACCCTCAAGGAAATTGTGCTTATGTGGGTTTTATTTCTTGATATTTATCATAAATTACAGCTGAGAACATTTTGAATATGTATTCATTCATCTTATAATCTAAAAAAATCATTGCATGTAACATAAAAATATGTTTTCATGAAAATAGCTATTTTCCAAACCAAAAAATCTTTAGTGAGAAAAGTAGCAATGTCTTATAGTTTTGCAAATCTCTTTAATGTCTAGCTTAAGAGAAAACAACTGGATTCTCCCATCTGGTACTGCATTCAGCCTGTTATGATGTGTTGTTTTCTGTTTAATTAGAGAAATTGTAGCTTTATAGAAAAATCATACATAAGATTCAGAGTTCCCTTGTTCCACCCTATTATCAACTCCTTGCCTTTGTGTGGTTCACTTATCACAATTCATGAAAGAACATTCTTGTAATTGTACCATTAATTATGTTATGTGGTGTTTTGATTGAAGTCTATAAAGAAATCAAGCCTCACACAGATAGCAGTTGGAAAACAGAGGACCTGGCAGACCCTCAAAAGACTCTGGGAACCTCAGGGTCCCCCAGACTAACTTTGGGAACCACCAAAATACATATTCATCAAATAAAGATGAAAGGATATTTATTGCTTAAAGTGAGTTTGAATTTATATTCCTCTTCCTATTTTTCAATTCTGCTTATTTTCATTATAATTTAGAAGCTGAGAAGCATAGGGAAACATTGCAATCTAGTAGTTGATATTGTTCATGATTATGATCTAAAAGATTTATATGAGTAAGTACACTGTACAGCTTTGATTCTTGTTTATCACACACAAAAGTACACAAAGCATAAATGTACATTTTAATGAATAATTAAAGCAATTGCTTGTGTAACCACCAACCAATAAAAACAATAAAATTCACAACATTTTGGAAGCACCACCAGCACAGGTGTCCCTTCTTGGACATAACTTCATCCCTCTCCATAGAGATAACTATTATCCTGAATTTTATGGTAATCACTTCCTCACTTTTAAAAAATGTTTTACCCTAAATGATATGGTTTGGTTTCATTTATTAAAGCTTATCTAAATAGAATGTGTATCCTTTTGTGTTCAGCTCCTTTCATTTAACATTATGCTTGTGACGTTCATGCATGTTTATGCATATAGTTGTGGTTCTTCATATTTATTGCCCTTTATGATTCTACTATATGTATAGACTACAATACATTTATCCATATCACTTTTTAAAAATTTTTTTCTAACTGAGATTGTTCACATACCATACAATTATCCAAAGATCCAAAGTATACAATCAATTGCCCCTGGTACAATCATACAGCTGTGCATCCATCACCAACACTAATTTTTTTTTCAATTTTTAGAACATTTTCATTATTCCAGAAAAGAAATAAAGACAAAAAAAGAAAAGGAAACTCAAATCCTCCCACACCCCTAACCACCCCCCTCCATTGTTGACTCATAGTATTGGTATAGTACATTTGTTACTGTTGATGAAAGAATGCTAAAATACTACTAACTGTAGTATATAGTTTGCAATAGGTATTTTTCCCTATATGCCCCTCTATTATTAACTTCTAGTTATAGTGTCATACATTTGTTCTGGTTCATGAAAGAGATTCCTAATATTTATACAGTTAATCACGGACATTGACCACCACAAGGTTTACTGTTTTATACATTCCCATCTTTTAACCTCCAACTTTCCTTCTGGTGACATACGTGACTCTGAGCTTCCCCTTTCCACCACCTTCACACACCATTCAGCAGTTAGTTATTCTCACAACATGCTACCATCATCTCTGTCCATTTCCAAACATTTAAGTTCAACCTAGTTGAACATTCTGCTCATAATAAACAACCGCTCCCCATTCTTTAGCCTCTATATCCTGGTAACATATGTTTAGTGTCTATGAGTTTAAATATTATAATTAGTTCATATCAGTGAGACCCTGCAATATTTGTCCTTATATGTCTGACTTATTTCACTCAATATAGTGCTCTAAAGTTTTCTTCATCAACCCATTTTTTTTTTGAAGACTGTTTGTTCACACACCATACATTCCATCCTAAGTAAAGAATCGATGGTTCCCTGTATAGTCACGGATTTATGTATTCGTCACCATCACCACTATCTATATAAAGACATCCCATTTCTTCCACAAAGCAGGAGAAAGAGTTAAAGAAGGTAGAAAGACAAAAGAAAAAGAAAAAAGAACGAGAGAGAGAAAAAACAAGCAACCAACCATGGCAGCTAGGAAGCAACAAGGAAAGATAGCATTAAACTAAAGTAGAATAAAGAGTCAGATAACATTACCAATGCCAAGAGTCACATACCCCTCCCTTATGTCCCCCGCTTATATACATTTAACTCTGGTATATAGCCTTTGTCACATTAAAGGAAGCATAATACAATGTTTCTGTTAATCATAGGCCCTAGCTTGCATTGATTGTATTTTCCCCCCAATCCCTCCCTATTTTTAACACCTTGCAAGGTTGACATTCATTTGTTCTCCCTCATGAAAAAACATATTTGTACCTTTTATCACAATTGTTGAGCACTCTAGGTTTCACTGAGTTATACAGTCCCAGTCTTTATCTTTCCTTTTTCCTTCTGGTGTCCCACATGCTCCTAACCTTCCTCTTTCAACCATACTCACAGTCATTTTTGTTCAGTGTACTTACATTGCTGTACTACCATCACCCAAAATTGTGTTCCAAACCTCTCACTCCTGTCTTTTCATATCTGTCTGTAGCGCTCCCTTTAGTATTTCCTGTAGCGCAGATATCTTGTTCACAAACACTGTCATTGTCTGTTTGTCAGAGAATATTTTAAACTCTCCCTGATATTTGAAGGACAGTTTTGCCAAATATAGGATTATAGGTTGGTGGTTCTTCTCTTTTCTCTTTGAGTATCTTAAATATATCACACCACTTCCTTCTTGCCTCCACGGTTTCTGCTGAGAAATCCATACATAGTCTTATCAAGCTTCCTTTGTATGTGATGAATTGCTTTTCTCTTGCTGCTTTCAGGATTCTCTCTTTGTTTGTGAAGTTTGATAATCTGATTATTAAGTGTCTTGACATAGGCGTATTCAGATCTATTCTGTTTGGGGTACACTGCACGTCTATTAGAAATAAAATGTCTCTCAAATTCATTAAAGGCTGAGCCTTTATGGACCACAGTCCAGCATTCCACAGACCAGTGCTCCATGGTGACCTAACCTAAGACATTCCATGAACTTTCAGTGCACAGGTGGCACCTGCCAATCTGAGGGTAGAACCACAATTGTGATAGAGGATAAATAGCCTGCTTTGTGGTGCTTTAGATGCCACTGCCAATAGTCATGTTTCTGGTTTCAAAAATGCATTCCCAAATCAGTTTGTGTATTATTTTCATTAGTAAGATAACACTAATTGTAGCCAAAAGGAAATTTTTTGGGACTTCTGTTCCTGGGAGTAATGAGGGAACTTCTTGGTTCACAACAAACAGTTGCCAGATGCAATAGGTCATTTATGGCATCACTTATTTCACTAGACCTGGGAGCTAAATCAGGAATGTCCTTCAAAGGATTGTGCAGAAGCTGGAGCCAGTTAAGCCCGGGAGTCAAGACTGGGGCAGTGGGAGTCAGAGAGGCTTGGAACAAGGGTGACAGGGACTCTGCTTAGATCAGCAGGTAGGGCAGTACAAGGCAGGGGTAGAGTGGTGGTGTTCAAAGGCCAGAGCACTATAGCAATGGAAAACCAAAGAGCGAGGTAACCTGAGTCTCATACTTCTGCTCAGACCCCAAACCCTCAAAATCAGCTGCTCTCAAACTTTTGCCACTCAAGACCCCTTTATTTTCTTATTGAGACCCCCAAAGTACTTTTATTTATATGGGTTGTATCATTACTCTATAAAAAGTTAAAACTGAGGAACCCTGAAATGTTCAAGTTGCTTTACTTTGCTCTTCTATTTGCAACGTAAAGTAGAATCTACTTAGCCAGAATCATTTAAGGTCATTTTCATTGTTTGATTTCAATCCTTTGTTCCTGAGCCCACCCAGGGAGAAACGTCTTCCATTTCCATTCTCCTTGCAATCCCACTGTTCCCCCTGGAAATGTGTTTGTTTATTTCCTAATTCCATCCAGCCTCTTTCTCCTATACCCATCTCTGTCCTATAAGCAGTGAGAGTGCATTAGGATCTGTTACTTTAAAAATGTCCATCACACAAACTAATAAACCAACCAAGAATTTAATTCTCAATGCTCTCAAATCCATTTTTGTTCCCAAATATTTTTACCTTGCTTGATAACCCACCTCTTTCATCTGAGAAATATCCAAATGAATTTCCATCATGTAGAGTCACTAAAAGGACAGACTTTTCTTTTTCCTAGAGAGGTATACTTATTTAGTTTGTGTAAGGCTTACAATCTCTCTTAGCTTGGATTTAATTTCACTAAATCAATGCACTCACATCTAGACAAATTTACATGATATATTGGCCAAGAGAACTCGGTCCTTTGTTCTACCTGTTTTAGTTTGCTAATGCTGCCAGAATGCAAAACACCAGAGATAGATTGGCTTTCATAAAAGGGGGTTTATCTGGTTACACAGTTACAGTCTAAAGGCAAGTGTCCAAGGTAACGCATCAACAATCAGGTACCTTCACTGGAGGATGGCCAATGGTGTCCAGAAAACCTCTGTTAGCTGGGGAGGCATGTGGCTGGCGTCTGTTCCAAAGTTCTGGTTTCAAAATGGCTATCTCCCAGGACGTTCCTCTCTAAGCTGCGGTTCCTCAAAAATGTCACTCTTAGTTGCACTTGGGATATTTGTCCTCTCTCAGCTTCTTTGGAGCAAGAGTCTGCTTTCAACAGCTGTCTTCAAACTGTCTCATCTGCAGCTCCTGTGCTTTCTTCAAAGTGTCCCTCTTGGCTGTAGCAGCTTGCTCCTTCTGTCTGATCTTATATAGTGCTCCAGTAATTTAATCAGACCCACCCTGAATGGGTGGGCCAACACCTCCATGGAAATGATCCAATCAGAGTCATCACCCACAGGTGGGTGGGGCACATTTCCATGGAAACACTCAAAGAATTACAATCTAATTAACACTGATAGGTCTGCCCATACAAGATTACATCAAAGATAATGGCGTTTGGGGGGACATAATACAGTCAAACTGGCACACTACCCAGACCTTGCTACACCCTTTCCAGTATGTACACATCCAGGACCTTCACTGCCTAAACTCTGACTGAACAGCTTTTCACACCACTGGCTAAGAAACTGGTTCCCTTTTGCATCGAAGAGAAACCCATGAGACTGTTTCTATATTATGGTCCCTTCCTTGCACACTTGTTTTTTGCTCCTGATTACTTAACCCTAAGCACACTTTTTACATGCTGGCCACCTTCTGTCTATCCGGAATGTTCCAAATATACAACCCAAAGAAATGAGGAAACTTGCCACCAAATCTTTACTACTAGGTGGGAGAAAGATTAGCCCAGTGGCCACCTGTGCTGGCTAGTGTGGTCTTTGGAGTAGAACAATGCAAATAGTGCTACATTTCATAAAACTATAAAATTAAGCAATTATACCATGTGCATGCATTGATTTCATAATATTTTTTCAAAATACTAAGTTTTTAAAAGATGAGCTAAAATAGATCCAATCAGAACCACTCAAGTTAGTGCCAGTTATCTGGCATTTGAAAATCTGTTGAACTCTTCACCAGGCTGTCTGTGACCCAAGGCATATAAAGAGTCCATTGAACAAAAGATTTCCTAAGATGACCAGAACAATCAATTAGAAGAGAGCCTCCTACCTGGTCTTATGCCCTACTTATCATGTCCTTATTTTATTCTGCTCTTACTGTCATCTTTTAATCAGAGAAAGATAGACACTTCATTTTTTTTCTTTTTCTTTTCTATTTTAGAAATAGAATAGAATGGTGGTTGTTTAAAGGCATGTATCCCACAGATTAGCACTACAAATATAAATGTTTGCATGATCTAATTCTAAGGTATGATACTGGTACAAAGAGTTAACAATAGAATGGCATATGGAAAAACTACCCATTACATACTATAGAGTATATTTAATAGAAATACCTTACCAGTACTACACTAATATTAGGGATGAATAAATAGGGGCTGAAAAGAGCTTTGCGATGTTTTGTGTTATGATAATTGTTTAAATTTGAGAGTGATGATGATTGTACAACTAAGTGAAGATAATGTGAGATACAACTAAGTGAAGATAATGTGAGATAAGTGAAGATAATGTGAGATACTTGGACAGAATATATGGTATGTGAAATTAGGAACCCTCTACTCGATAAGTCAAGCCCTTGATCTTGAAGCTTACTCTTGTGAAACTTATTGTTCTAAATGAGTGGCTAAACCTTCCTATAATTATGCCTAGGAGTCACCTCCAGGGAACCACGTTTGTGGCTCAGATGTGGCCTTTCTCTAAGCCCAACTTGGCAAATAAACTCATTAACCTCCCCCCTACATGGGACATGACTCCCAGGGGAGTGAATCTCCCTGGCGATGTGGGATGTGACTCCCAGGAATGAGCGTGGCCCTGGCATTGAGGGATTGAAAATGCCTTCTTGAAGAAAAGGGGGAAAAGAAAGGTAGCAAAATAAAAGTTACAGTGGCTAAGAGATTTCAAATAGAGTTGAGAGGCTATCCTGGAGGCTACTCTTATGCAAGCTCCAGCTAGACATCCCAAATGGCCAAAGTATGCCAAGCCCTAACAACAAGAACAACAACAAAAAGAGACTTCATTTTTGAGACCAAGAAATTGGTGATCCAAATGGTTCATCCAGACAGAGTGAAGAGGCTAAAAACCAAAATAAGAATTTACTCTCTTAGCAGACATAAATATACAGGGCTCTTCCATTTGCTTTGTCTTGCCATCATAAACTTGAACCAGGCTTCCCTATCTCTATACAGAAATTCTCCTCACATATCTAATAGACCATGACAATATGTTATTAATTTATTCCTCCTTTCCTTTAAACCTGTTTTTAAAGATTTCTTTTGAGAATCAAGAAGAGAGTTTACACCTGACCAACAAATAGCATGTGAGCTTGGGTTTTCCGAGGCCACAAGTGGAAGGTTTTGAATGCTATGCTGTGGCAGGTCTGGTACCCAAGAAAACAGTCTCTGAGATTAGAGATTAGAATGAGAGAAATTTACTGGGGAGAGTTATGGATCAATATTTGTAGGAAAGAAAAGACAGGAGGATTGAGCATAGGAAGAAGTTGAGCAGAAATGAAATAAAAAATGGCCTTAGCTGATCACATGAGGGGCTCTAAAGCTGGGATAACTCTTTAAGAGTTGGGGGAAATGGTCAATCCTTTATACCCTATATTGATCTAGGCAGTAACCTTGGACTAACCAAGTTAGTCTAGCCAAGAGCAGTTCCCAGAGACAGACAACAACATGAGGACTGTCAGTGGCAGCATTCTCAAGAGCTACAGAAGTGGGTCCTCCAGTCTTGAAGGGGAATTTGGACTGTGCATCACAGAGTCTTTTGCAAATGTCCAAGTGTTGGATTATAGGAAACAACTGACAAATAATATGACTGGAGTTGTATTTGTAAACTAAATATATTTGGATCCATTCTTGGCCCAGGTGTTGCCTTGAAGAATAAACTAAAACATTTCAAGCAGTTTCCTTAATAAGGTACACAAAAGTTGGATAAGACAGGTTTGCAGAAGAATTTTTAATCCTTCTCTTTCAACATCTCTCCTCCCCCAAATTTATGTCAGCCATTAAACTATTTCTCTCTCTCTTTGAAGTCTTGTTACCAGGTCCCTTTTGGAAGATTGGGGAGATCTTCTGGAACTAAAGGATCACAGCCACTGGAGAGATGAATAAACTTGGCAGGGAACATGTTAGGTAGTGAAGGAAGAATGTTATACTTTCCTATTTTTGCCGCATAACTAGATACAGAAAGCAGGTCTGCAGAGTTTGTTCTGCTTTTCTTGGAGTTTGCAAAAATTGAATATTTAACTTCCTTTTTATTTATTTTTTTATTTATGGGCAAAAAAATATGACTTTGCAATCATTTAGTTACTTTTTTCTCTCTCCTCTTTCTCCTTTTGTCTTGGGGTTGGTCATACTCAAATTTTCCACATAGTCCATAAATTTCAAAAAGGCATGACAGTATTGTGATGGACATACCTGGGACAGAGAACACTCTGAGAACTGTAGCCCGATATTGTTTATTAGACATAGTTTATGGACTTGATATTTGTTTCCACTTGAGGGATTGCTGTTACGATGGAATAATTAGATTAAGCACCTTTGAAGAAATGTAAATAATAAAAAGGGTACAAGTACTGGCAAGCCACAGGAGGGGATGTCTGTCTTCCCAGCCCCTCTTCTATAAGAAAAACAGCACTTCAGCCATGACTTGGGGACTCAAGCCATGTTGCTACTGCCTATGTATGATAAAACCAGCACAAGCCAATTAGAAAACCATTCTAAGAATTTGACTCAAAGAAACCAAGAAACTTAGAGTTAGGAGCTATTTCACATTATTGAGAACGTTCTGAAGTTGGTGGAGTTTTTGTAGTTCTCACCTTTCCTGAGGTTTGATTATTTAAACTTGACTTGGATTCTGTGAGATATCATAGTATTCTTGCAATAATTTCCTTGCACCCCATATTGATGCAGATTACCACATCTTCTTAAGAAATGTGTATGTTTGTGTTGGGGTGGGGGAGTGGGGCTGTTAGGGGAGTGGGAATTAATTATAAGTGTTCAAGTGTGTTGAACTCCCTCCCCATTTCCCATCATCAAAAAGTTACAGTTGTGATTGTTTGGATCCCTAGTCTTTGACAAACAACCCTCTAATTTTGAACATGGTGATTGGCTCAGGTGACAACTCTGCTTCTTGAGGTTTTAAAATCCAATATGATTTCCACAAGATGTTCCCATTGGTGGAGTCAGCTTTTCTTTATACTTTTGCTCAATACTTACCCATTTCCCCAAACTTTCACTTTGCGGGGCATATAATTTAGATCCCAAGAGACCACAAACAATGGTATTAAGTGAATTAAGTGCTGTACTTGCACCGTGGGATCATGCTACCCTATCCACCATTATCCTGCTCAATACTAAAGCTAACTCCATGCATACCTCTTCATTTGTAGAATTTCCCCGGCTTTCAGAACTTCAAAGCGGGAAACCAGAACAATAGCTAAGTACAGTTTTTGATACTCTGTAGCTAAAATGATACCAAAATCTTTTTTTTTTCCTAGACATTTAACTTGCCAAAAAAAGATTACTGGGTCAGTTTGTTATCATTCACTTTAGAATCCTGCCTTGCAGAGTCCTGGTTTCCTTTGTGTGTACAAAATTATCTGTCCCTTCAGCTATTGCTCTGGTAGCAGTTTTAAGTTCACACAACCACAAAGCATGAGGACCGAAAACCTTTAATGAAAAAAAAATGACTATTTTTCTTGTTAGTGCTTTATAGGCATGGAGAGACCATCTGGGGTTTTAAAGTCTCTTCATTCATCTTCTTTAACAAGAAAATGTCTATCTAATCTGTGAAAAGGCAAAGATAGAAAAAACTATCCTCACCACCTCTCTCCTGTCTGTGATGCTCACATCTCTCCACATATTATAGGAACATGTGAAATGAATATCTTCAAGAAGTCTGTGCCTTCACCCTTTACATTTACCAAGTAGACGAGTGGTTCACGAAGTGCAGTCACAGGGCCAGAAGCATCAGCAACACCTGGAGACTTGTCAGAAATGCAATAATTTCCTTGAACCCCATATTGATGCCACTCGACTTGGCATGGACCCCTGAAATATGACTTAACAATCACTCTAGGTAATTCTGTTGCACACTCAAGTTTGAGAATCACTGAGGAAGAATAGTTTGACAGGGAAAGAACTTCATTTGCAGAATGTGATAAGTATCCTAACTCAAATCAGTATGTGAGAGGCACAGTCTGTCTCTCAGACTAGCCCTATAGGCAAGGAGCCATACTTGTTATTGTTTTATTTTTAAAATAAAATAATTTTATTTTTTTCTTGTTCTAAAATGGATCTATATTCATGGGGAAAATATTTAACCCAGAAAAGTGTAAATAAGAGAAAAGAAAATCTATCACCCAGAGAAAATTACGGCCAACATTTTAGTGAGTAGCTCTTCAAATTTTTTCATGCATACTTTATTTGTAGAAAATATGATGATATTATACTAGGGTTTTTTTTTTTTTTTTTTTTGTAATCTGGCTTTTGACTTATAACCTTTCTAACTCAGTTATACAGAAGTAACAAAAATGTCTCAGATACTAGTCTATGTGTACAAATTAACATACCTTTACTCTGAGCCCACCGATGTAATACGAGAAGGAAGTTCAGGCTTTTAGAGCAGTTTTTAAAAAATAGTTTTCCTTAGGTACAACCAAGAATAAATGTTCTCTCACTTATCGCTACATGCCAAGAAAGGCAAATCAGAGACATTCTTTGAAGCATAACTTTCTGCTTGCTGAAACCTCCTCCAAGCCTCTTTACAGTAGCAATAAAACCTGTAATCCAAATCACCTCTGGGGCCAAGAATGAAATTGACAGCAACATATCACCACTAATGTGCCTGAAAGCCCTGGTACTCCAGTGAGGTGAAAGCATCTAAGATGGTGTGTATTGTGGTTTTCACTCAAATTTTAGAGAGGCTGGCAATGGAACTCACATGTGCTTTCAAGCACACTGCATTGCCCTGCAATTTAAGTGTAATCAATTGAGTTAACATATAGATTATATTCTCTAGTTTCACCTAAATTAGTCCTCAAAAATGCACAAGTGACTAGAAAAAGATTCCTGCTAAGAAACAATGACTGAAGTTCATCCTAATTATGTAATCACCAAGTGAATGGTGATGTGGTCTAGGTGATGCTTGTACTATTGGTAGAAACTCTTCTTAAAGCCATGTGCTCCTTGTTGAAACAACTGTTTAATCATATCTGATAAGAAGCTACTAAAAATGTGCTATTGAAATTATTTGAAATGTGAATGTATAGATTTTCTTCCATTATATTTTTTTCATTGCAAAATACTTAAGGTTTGTCTAATTGTTTAAGTTTCCCAGCTGCTAAAACAAGTATCATACAATGGTTGATTTAAATGATTGAAATGTATTGGTTCATGGTTTTGAGGCTAGAAGTCCAACATCAAGGTATCAGCAGGCAATGCTTTCTCCCTGAAGACTGTGGCACGCTGGGACAGGCTGCCAGCGGTCCTTGATCCTTGACTTTTCTGTCACATGGCAATGCACAGGGCGGTGTCTTTTCCTTTCTCCTCTAGGTTCCATTGACTTTTGGCTTCTTCACGTAGCTTTTTCATTCTGTTTATGAAGGACTCCAGTAATCCCGACTAAAGCCTAACCTGATTCAGTTGGGCCACATCTCATTTTCAAGAGATCCTATTTACTATGGGTCCATACCCACTAGAATGCAGCCCAAGACCAAGAACACATTCAAACTGGGGTACACAATTCAATCCACTATACCAATGTAAAGATGAGTTAAGCATTTTTCATATACAAGGATTCAAAAATTTGCTAACATTTTTTGTAATGACAAGAGTTGTCATAAATATGCTACCAAGGTGCTATAAAATATAAAAATAAATACAATCTGTTCCTTCAAAGTAAAGTGAGTTGGGATGTTTTAAAAGGGAATGGAAGAACATCAGCTTCTTAAAAGAATCCCTTGTTATAAAGGAGTATTTAGATGTTTGGAAATATTTCTATAATTATATATATATCTGTTGTCAGAATTGGTGTATGTCACCTGTGAAACTTTCATATTTACACATGTAACAAAGAAACTAACCAGTTTTTAAAATCTACTAAATGAAGAGTGTCAATAAGCATTGAACATGTTTTTAAAAAAAATAATAAAAAGCAATGTTTTCTGATTAATTTAAAAGAACAAACATTTGTCATAGGAAAAATGGACTTTACTAGCCATATTTCAATAAAAACGTTTGTGTAACTAAAGACTAGGATTATAAAACTAGTGCCATTACAGTAATCACAGCCAACAATTACCTTCCTACATTTGGATCTATGTATAATTGTAAGTTTTTTTTCATAGCCATCAAAATCAAGTATTGTTTTTATGCCTGACATGTCATAATAATTTTAACATGTATAGAAAATATATTGTATTCAGAACCAAATCTTCAAGGCATTGTATTATAAAATGCCTAATCAAATTTTTTTTTAAATGAAGCATTTTCTATCACATTCCTCTTCCTGAAATATAATTAAGGTTTTTAAAATTTTCTTTCATTTCATTTAATCATAATATTTTCTAAGGGCAAAAGATTATGTCCCTCTAATAACAAAGATAAATATTATTTTTAAAATGTATTATCCTAGATTTTTAAAAAATCTATTTATGATAGATATTTGTAATATACATGCTATTTTATAATTGTAGTACATGTGTATATAATAATATGAATAACAGAGAAATGAAGAAAGCTAGTTTCTCTACCTTAGCATAGAAAGGCCTGAATCAATGATGATTCCATTACACTGTGCTCCATAAGAACTGAGATTATTTCTATTTAAAAATAAGGTCCTGGTTTCAGTTCTGGCATGTAAAGAGCTTGAAAGTAGTCACTTCTGTACTTATAATAGGAAAAACTGGACAAACTGAAAATAAATTATTTTTTTGGACCTATCATAAAACTGAGGTCAGAGGAAAACCTCCATCCTGAAAAATCGGGAGAAACAAGTATTTTCAGAGACATTGATGGAATCTGCTTACCTGGGCAGAAGCTTGTGGTGCTATAAACTGGAAGGAACACTTAAGTGGTAATTTTAACAAAATGCTGGAGACTGAGTATGGAGTAATGTAAGAATGAGAAACTCCTAGGGCCACAGTCTTAGGAGTCCCCCACATTTCCACGGACTTAATTAGGATTTGAGAAAGATCCCCTAGTGGATAGGACAGCAGAGAAGAAGAGTAGGAATCCATAACAAAGATCTAGGCTGAGAAAAGCCTTTGCCAGAGTTTTATCCCAGCTGGGTGGAGGGAATTCCTCCCCTGCCAGCCCACTCTAGCCTTCCAGAATCACCTAAGAGGGGAGAGGGAAGTACAGTCAATCCAGGTTAGGGCTAAACTGAAATAGGCTAAGAAGACTTCAGCCAGGGAAGGACACAGGGGGTGGGGGAAATAAAGCTGTAGCACCCAAGAAAGATTTGTGAAGGTCATAATTCTGAGCAGAGTCTGAGGTTTATTCTGAATATTCTGAAACACTCCCCCTCCTGCTACCTTAGTGGCAGAGCAAAAGGGTCCTGTTGAATCAGTGGATTACAGCTGAAAGAGTTACAAGACACAGACTCTGATTAATAAAACAAATGGAGACTAACAGATTGTACAAGAATAAGTCAAATGTAGGGAAACCCTAAATCTACTAAGTGTCATGGCTAACCCTAAGGTCACCAAATTCCTGAAACAGAAAAGAAATTTTACAGTAACTGAATATGTTTACTTTTTAAGTTTCCACATTCAGTAACCAAACACATATTTTTATTTTAGTTTTCTGCACTCTATATAACCTTCTCTTCTTTGTCTTGTGGGGGATCTTTTCCATGTGTTGGTTGGAAGCTGCCCTGATTCCTGAATAATTAACTGCTCAAATAAACTCATGAAAGTAATATCATTTCTAATATTTTATTTTAACAGTTTTGATGTCAGAAGTGGGATCAGAAAGACAGTTGATGGCTCCCACAGGCAGCAAGAGAACCAGGCAAAGGTATCTGGGAAACAGGGCCTGAAGTTTTCCTTTCTTTCCCGCATACTTGAGGTGGCGGCCTGGAACACTAGGCCCCTGCTGAGATAGAACACTGCCAAGGCACACCTCGTTAAAGTATGCATGAGCGTGAGAATGCAGCTGAGGGAACTGTTTTCTGTTATTGTGCTTGAGATTAAGATAAGACCCATTTGCAGACTGATGTAAACAACCATGGGAAAATGTCTACGTGCACAGTAAAGCATTACTCTACCCTAAAAGCATAATAAATAAGGGTCTTGGAAATGGGACTCACACACTCACCCGACAGGCGGTGTGTCCACTGCTCTCAGTCTCCAAAAGATATTTTTGGCTCTAATCTTACTTTCTGCATCGCCCCGACAACAGGTATCCACTGAGCCTCATTGAGCTCTCTCCTTCTCTTGCAGTGCCTGGATGAGTTCTTCCAGATTTCAGTTCTGTAAATTGTGTGGATCCCTCCGACTTTCTTTGAGTATCACTAAAATCTGGGGATCAGACTAAGGATTGGTCTCGTTAGAGTTTTGGATGTGCAGATTCGGGGATCAGACCACACATAACTTGAGACCTCAAGTAAGTAATATGGGTTCTTCTTGTTGAAAAATTCAGGATCTGGGGCTCCCCAGCTGGGACATCGACTGGGTACACATTTAAAGATTATGGACCCCAAACTTGTCTATTTTCACACACAAAAAAGGGTATATATCAGCTTGTACACATGTTGGTCTGAACCTCAGTTGCTCATTCCTAGAAAGAAAAAGCTGATTGGATTGACCTGGAAAGGAACCCACAGAATCCCTCTTTTCATTATAAATCTGTGGGTCAAATAGGCCTGAGAAGTAGGAAAGCATCTATAAGATTACACATCAGGGCAAAGAAAATCTTAAAAGTCTCCTACACAAATATCATTGACCTCAACCTTTCCCATATGCCAAGAACAAAATTCTAATAACAATAAAAGAGTGAGGCAAGGATAGAAAGCCAATTCTTTCAAATAAACTAATGAGTTTTATATTTCTGTGTTTTCCATGTGCCTGTGTTTTTATATTTGACTCATGACTGAAAAATTTTAAGTTGAAGCTATATGCTCTCTATTTGTGTCTGTCTGCGTGTTTGATGGATGATATTTCCTACCTCTGGATGGCATTACCAAATTAATTTATATAACTTAAAAGAGCTCTATTCAAATTACTTAAAGGTAAGTAAGTACTTACATATAAATTGATGCTTCTTAAGTCCTAGAAATCAAGGAAACCAACTTCTAATATTTCCAGTAAAGGAAAAAAAAAGAGGATTCCTAGAACTAAACCCAAATGTTTAAAAAAAATTCAAGTTCACATACTTTAGGCAAATCTTTGGCAAACAGGACTAGTTTAATATGGTTAGTTAAACAGAACAGGTGTGTCTTCTGAGTTATCAATGTAAGTACAACACAAGCATACAATTTTATTGTACTTGGGTATGTTCTTCCTAAATGTATACAGATTTACTGATCAAATAAGCTAGCATTACATCTACTAGATGTTTAAGATGTTGAAAAATGTTAATGTGTTTAACCAAATTGAGTTATTCTGACAAACTTAGTTTCAAAAATAATTGTGTTTTGTAAATGTTAGCTTGAAGACAGTTTGCAAGATCTTTTTAGTAACTTAAACATGTAAGATGTGCAGGTTGTGTTTTTGTTAAGGAAAAAAAAAAGAGTAGTTTTGTCCTATAGTAAAGTGACTTGTTGCAGAATAAGAGAGGAATGTGTAGAACAAAACCTGAGTGGATATGCAAAGTTGTGGAAGGTTTGTGGAAAAAGAACTTTATTTGCTGTGGTTGGAGTTGGCTAAGATTTGGTAGGTTTATTGGATTTTAGAGTTTTCTTATCAGACAGCATCTTCATGCCAAGCTGGAATTTATTTTTTTCTCTATTAAAATGAGAAATTTTTCTTGGATTTTTGATCTGTTCTTAGTAGGTTATAAAAGGTCTTTCTTAACCATCTGAGTAATCTGACTAGAAGGAAAATTTTCTGTATTTTATGAGAATAATCTCATATGTTTTATATTGATCTTATCATCCTTAATTGAGAACAAGCCTTCTCACTTTTTAAAGAACTATTTTTTTTTAAGTAATCATGTTAACTTCTCTATTTACTTTAAAAATCTTTTTTGTCACTTGGTTAATAGTGAACCAAATACTGTTTTACAGTGACCCATTTTCCTATTTAACAAAATATCTAAACCTGACAACTTTTTGGCATTTCACATTCCCAATATCAAACCCTAAATGACACCTTCTTGATTTCAAAATGTCTATGGGTTTTTCAGAAGGCCTCTGTTCTTTTACCTTGAAAAAGAGGTGCTAAAAATAGGTTTATTTGATATGCTGTGAATTACATGGGAAGGGTTTCAAATTAGAAAGGATGTTCTAACCTTCTGTTGGTTAAATTTGTATGGGTAAAATGTTATTAATACTAATATTTCAGAAATTATATAAAGTTCCTCGAGATTTGTCAATATCCTGACTGCCCATGAGATGTCTTAGTACTGATCTGCCTGATATTAGACAGTAATATATTGTTACTAGCCATAAATTATTCTTTAAAAATATTACATGTCACAGAAACAACCAAATTTCCTTAATTGCATTATTTTTGTAGTGAACTTTCACAAGAAATTTCACTTTTGTGAAATTGTAATAAATTAACCATGGCCATTTTAAGCTTTTGGTCATCTACAGATAATTTTTATTCTGGTGTCTCCCTGAAAACACTTGCAATCAGCTGCAGGCCAGCTTCTATTTCAGCAAAAAGCACTGTCTCAGAGACCTATGAAAAGGACTATGCCAGGTGCGCTGGGACACAAACTTCTGATAACATTGCATAAGTAACTTTGAGACCATACCACTGGATGAAGTCAAGATCTCCAGAAGTCTAGAAAAGAAGCCAATGGGTTCATAGATTGCTAATACAAGACTGAGAGGAAAAAAGATTGGTTACTCAGGACTGAAGGAACTGATAATGATTATAGGTTTTGTCTGAGCGATTGCTGATGTCCTAATGTTCTGTTTTCTAGATGTAAGGAGTTCCTGACTCTTTTCCCTCAAACTATCTATAATTAATAAAACATTTATCTTTTTCTCCCTGCCTGAACCCTCCAGAATATGGAAACTATTATTGAATATTCTTATTTTTATGGCAAAATAATCACTTGCATAGATTCAATAAGAATCTGTCCCCCTTATCAACAGGATGTTTTTGGAAACATGGGTTTTACAACCAAAGCTTCAACTAGTATGCATGTTTGAGAATGATGCTCATTTAATGGGCATCAGAGAATTTTAAGGAACTAAGGTTGACTTTATGGAGCCCAATGCTTACTAAATCCTCTTGAAAAAACCAGTCTGGTACTTGACTCCAGGGTTCCCAGCTTTATTTTATAGGGTCAATAAGGAAGGTCACTTTCTGCAGGCATAGGAATCTATGATTCTTTGGGGTCCTCAAAAAAAGACGAATTCACCCAAATCTATAGGTACTGCAGGTGTAATCTGGTGTTGTATTCTTGGTTTGGTTTCCTAGCCTCAAAAGCTTTTAAAAGTCCAATCCGAGGTTCCTTATGAAAACTACCAGCAAAACAAACTTCCAAGGCCTACATGGTACATCACCATTCTTGCTGTACCCTTGAAAATAATCCAGACAAATCTAATGAAACCAATCTCATTCTATGTTCAAGAATAATTCTTTTTGGGGGTTAGTTTGATCCAAAGAAGGGCCACTGTAGAGAGAAGTTTTGTGTTTCAATAGAAAACTATAGCATACTTCTTTGGATTATCAGATTCTGCTCCTGCTCACTGTCTGAGCTATTTTGTATCTCCTTCATAAACAGCAGATACTTCCTGAAAAATTGGCTTGCAAACAAATGTGAGCTCCAGAATTGGGGAAACAATGTTAGATAAATAAAGGCCATACATTCAATGATAGCCAAGGATTTGGGGAGAGCCCAGACAGCCATCTGGTTCTCCCAGAATCTTTAAAAATACCCCTCATAAAAGTCCTGCATGAGTTCACTTATCGTGGTATATATAAAATAGTACAAACTATGCTAAAATACTGGTGGAACAATTTCTTAAAAGTTGCCAAAGTAGTCTGTAATCAGCAGTTTACCTGTCAGAGACAAAACCCAGGAACATCTATCAAAGTGTCTAATGGAATTACTCCACCACCTTCTGGCTCTTTTGAACATTAATGACTAGATTTTTTACAATCACCACCCACTACATGGTGCCAGTATGTGTCAGGATGTTCTTTGTTGGATAGATTTTCCCTGTCAAAAGGCAGTTGCCACCACATTTGCCGAGAAATTACCAGAACATGTAATTTCTTTGTAGGGAATGCCTCTCAAATTTTCTAATGACCCATGGGACACATTTTACTGGACAAATTATACAACAATTAATCAATGGGTTACCTGTGTTGTAGCGTTATCACTGTCCTTTTCACCCTTGGTCATCTGGAAAGATAGAGTATTAAATGTAAACTTTAAAAATTGGTCAAATGACAGGATGGTCTTGGCATAAGGTACTGCCTTTGGCTTTAATGGCCGTATTAAGCACACCTTTTGGGAAGCACAAATTGATGCCCAATGGGATCATAATGGGGTGTCTTATATCTTTATTCCTCCAACCCTGTTTAAATTTTAATATTGGAAATCATGGTACGATAAACTATTCTAAGTCCCTAATGGAATATGCCAAAGGTTTTATAGTTCAGGTAAAAGAAGTTTTACAGGAGCCCGACCTAGAGAAATGGCCCTGCCACAACCTAGAACCTGCAGACTGAGATTATTGGAAATGTCATCAAAGGAAGTCATCCATCAAGCCACAGTGGAAGGGACCTTACCAAGGTTCGCTGATCACACACACTGCTGCCAAACTTCAGGGACTAGAGCCGTGGGTGCACATATCACTTCCCACGTGAGGGTTTCCTAGGCACGTAGAGTAATATGGATTCTCTGCTTCCTCTCACTTTCAGTCACTATGACATCATTGTAACAAGAGCTTTACCTCAGGTCCCCCCAAATTCACCAGAACATATACACACAAAACATTTCTTACAGCAGTTTTGAAGAAACAGAATTCCCCTTTAACTTTTGCTTTCTTTCTGTGGCTTTCTACTCTTAATAGAAACCTGGCAGCTAGAAACCACAACGGAACTAGAAGCAGCTGTGTGAAGTGACAGTAAGGTGAAGGTAGTGAAGTTTTGTGATATGGGAGTGAAGAAATGGATCAGGAAAGCAGGGGGAAGAAGACAAAGGGAAGAACTGCAGGTGCCAGGTTCAGTAATAAATACCACGTGTGTTTCCCACTTCCCTCCAAGAGATGACTCTGTTGTTCAGATATTTATACCTACCAGTGTTTGCTGATGAATATAAATCAGTTACATTTCTGGCATGAGAACAATTTTCCCATCTTTTCCAGGACTCTTCCCAGAATTACATGGAATTCCAGCTTTTGGCAAGCATTTTCTGACAAGTAGTAGGAGAGTTTCATAATACTTAATGGACAAACACTATTCTGAGATAGATCTATATAAATATATATAAAAAAGGGATGTTTGCTGTATGTCAGCACTTGTTCACTGGAAAGTATTGTGCTAAATTCTTTAAAATGCATACACTGATTTAATATGCATATACATCTATGAATATTTCTACTCTACTTTACATACATGAAACCAAGGCTCAGAGGAGTTAGGTAAGTTGCCCAGAAACACACATAGAAACTAGCTGAAAGGGGTATCAATTAAAAATCCTATATTGTGAGCTATGGGTAATACCTTAAGTTTCATTATGGATTTCAGTTAACATTTGTTTATCTAAGTTTATGCATCTTTAAACTCTCTCTCTTTCTCCCAGGTCTTTCTTATTTTGGTGACATGCATTTTGTAGTATATATTACTTAATTGCCCTTTTCCTAAGTTTTTGGGAGAAACATTCTCTGATCTAGTTACCTTCATTCGTTTTTCTCAAATGTCTCATTGTTGATATACATTATAATTATCCATTTGGAAATCCACACATGTTTGTGATTTTAATGAAACCAAAGCTCTCTTCTATTGGACAAGTCTAAAGTTAATTACAAAAAAAACTACAAGCAATCATATTTAAAAGTATAAAAAGTATTCTTGGCCTTGGCTGGCTCAACCAGAAGAGTTAAATGCATTTTAAAATCTAATGAGACTTTAGTAAAAAAGATTGTTGCAGTGGGGAAAATTTGGTAAATATATTAATTAAAAAATTAATCTCCAAAAGTTAGCAAGGATTATACCTAATGTTAATAAGAAAGAAAAGAAAACTTTCTAAGAAAATTGCCTGGCACTCTAGCAGAAATCAATTTAGATTATCATCTCATAGAATATCATCTTATATCAGAGAGAAAATCAATCCTAATTGTATACAAAATTGATATGAAACCAAATTAACAAGAAAGGGAACTGAATATGTATAAAATCAGGAGGAAAGTGAGAGGCTTGGTTCTTCATCCTACATTCCAGGGTTGTACAAATATAAAAGCAAATGCCAAGCTCTTTGTACACAGTGTCCATCAAAAGAATATGGCTACAATTTACAGACTTTTATTCCGACAACAATTCAAAAGTATAAAATCATAAATAATTGATGTGAATGGCCAACATAAAGCTAGAATAAAGGAAGGAGCACATAGAATAAAAAGAAAGTTGATTATAAAACCTTAGTGAAAAATAACTGAGTTCAGCAATCAATGGGTTGACACTGAAGTTCACTACAAAGTAATGTTAATTAGAACAATGACAAATTACTATTTTATCCAAATAAACAAGAAGCTATTTAAAAGAAATCAAATATTTAACTTGTTCTCATGTTTGGTTCCAGTTCTTTTTTTCTTTTAAAATTATTTTCAGAAAACATGTTACAGAAATATGAAAAAATATGTATGACATGTTCACCCACATTCCTGTCCAGGTATCACTTTATTTCACCTCTTCTTTCACAAACAAGACTCCCCAAATAAGTTTCTATACATATTGAAGCTAGTTCTACTTCTGGTGTTTACTTTTTATCCCACTCTCATCTGGTTTCTGCCTCATTAATTCTACTAAACCAGATCCTACTGAGGTCACCAATGGTGTCTATTTTCAAATCCACTGTGATAGTTCAGTACACACTGTCTCTGAAAGTATCTCTCTGTCTTTTAAGACTCTTCTTCCATTCATTCATCTTCACCCCCATTCTTCCCTATTATCCTTCCATCTGCACTATCCATTCCACCTCCCTGCCCTTTACACACTGTCCTTCTCTTCTCCACTTTTAAATGTCGACTCGGGGTCTTCAGGATGAGGTGTAGGTTCCTTGTCATTATGCACTTATTCACAAATGACCACATTATTCCCATGTCCTCATTGCCAGAAATACAGTAAAGAATCCTAAATTAATACCTCTACCTATAGCACATGTTAATTCTAGATTCACATATGCAGCTATCAATAGGATTTCTGCTCTTACATGTCCTCAGGCACTATAGAAAGTACTTCTGTGATATTTTTCCTTCCCAGCTTCATTTGTACCTAAAGCTTCTAGTGTGGGAACACCATTTTACTTTACTTTTCTATGTGGCATTTAAAAGCATTAAAATTAAGTAAGCAGCAGCTGTCTTTTTTTGTGGCTCATTCCCTCTAAAATGGCAAGTTCCAAATCAGCAATATCTGTGTTTGCTTTCTTCACCTCTATTCCTAGAAGACCATTATACAATTGTGACATACGCAATTTATATAAAACATAAATTGAATGAATGAATAAATTTTACCCTCTATTCTTCAGTTTTGTTTACAAAACCAGGATTTTGAATTTGATTTTAAGAATAAACAAATTCAAGTAGATTTATTTCATAAGGATTTATTTTGAAAAGAATATGTCATTAACAAAATGAAAAGAAGAACATGTTTAAACATTTTAATACAGTGTGAAGGCCTACATGTTATTATCTGGAAAACATAAATATGAAACATATGATAAGATAAGAATTAATGAACTAACATAAATAAATAAATATACAAATGAATAAATAAATAAATAAATAAATAGCATCTAAGGCATTCAAAGCAACCGGTGCCCCATGACTGAATATTTTCAACATATACTTTTCACATCCTACTGACAAAGTGTTTGCTGTATTTAGTGCAATAAAATCTGTGACAAGTAGAAATAAGAGCTTTTTGAAAAACAAAAGGCCTCCACGCAAGTGCGATATGGCATATATGACAATGAGAATCATTTCAGGAAGAACCAGGTCTCCATCCTCACTTCTGAAACTTTCTTGCAAGTTGGTTGATGAAGAGAACACATCTTCTGAGCTCCATTCTGACGACCTCCCAGGCACAGTCACTGCGTTTCTTCTCTTGCAGATAGAGACGGATCCCCTGGAAGTACCTCCTCACGGCCAGCGCGGGGCCCTCCAATGTCAGCAGCGATTCTGCCTCTCCTGTCTCCTGCAGCAAACAGGTCTCCAGGTCCTCCAGCTGGCGATGAAGGCCCGAGCGCAGTTGGTCCAGGAGGGTCGTGTTCCAAGCGGCAGAGGAGCCCTGTGTGTGGAGGAGGTTGAAGATCTGCTGGAGCGTCTCATGGAGGACAGACAAGGCCTGGGCCTTCTGGACCTGGCTGCCATCCTCCATCTCCCGGGGGAGTCTGAAGTCAGTCCTGTCGTTCAGGCAGGAGAAAGGGGAGATTCTCCCCATTTGGCCCAGAAGCAGGAAGGTCTGTCTGCTAACCAGGACGTGGCTCTGAGGCAGGTCACAGCCCAGAGATGGAACAGGGCCACAGCTGACCACCACTAGGGCCATCAGCAGAGAGAGCAGGAGGGCCATAGGGGCAACTGGGGAAGCTGCTCGCCTGGCTGAGCTGGGACCAGTGTGAACCTTGGACGCTAGGTTCTCTGTAGACGTCCTTTCTATGAACGGCTTTTAAACAGGAAACTTAAGGGTTTTCATTTTCTGAATGTTCTCTCTATACTTTTACTTCTGTTTTTTGTTTTCATTTACTTATTCTCCATATCTCCTGAGAAGATGTCATCATTCTTAATTTTCCCTTAGAGGTTTAATTTTCCCAGTAAACTTTAGATGTTCTGATTCAAATAGATACTTATTGATCTAATGAGAAATGTCTTCATAAAGTCAGAGTATAATATATGTATGTAAATACTCTCTCACACACATTTTTAAATATATAAATACTGTGCTCTCCATGGTAGGAGCAAATCTTTAGTCCTCATCCTGGGTTCCATTTTACCCTTCTTACTTTCCATAGGAAGTCAGGCTCCCTCATCCCTAAGTGTTCTGTATTAGATTAGGGATTTACCAGTCCATTTGTGGCAAATAAGCTTTTTTAAATCAAGGGCTAGGTGTTCACTGTTTATTCACAGCAGAGGCTGATGATTATTAGTCAATAAATTTCTCCTACATGTCTCTTCCTTCTTGAATACATCCATATGGTTATGCTTCACTGGAGCATTAATGTCAGGTTTATGATAGGCAGTGCACTTTCTTTCCATCATTTTTTAAATGGATATTTACAGGCCTCTCAGGCTATGCCAATACCCCTAGCAGAAAACCTAGTTTTTCTCAGGTGCACATGGGTACAGAGATGCTAATTCCAAGACAATTTTGTTTTCAGCCTTTTCCCATCATCACCTCATGAACAAGGCAGTTTTCTCATCTAGTAACAACCTCCCCTCTGCACGACAGAGTGTCTGCAACTCAAACTCTTCCAGACTCTCAGAGTCAGCTCACCACATCCAGATGACATGCGGTCTCCTTTACTGGGGAGGCCTTGCTTTCTGTTGCCAAAATAATTAATCCTTCAGAATCCTCACCTTTACTTCTAGAGTGTTTGTGTGAAGTACCCTAGTTTTCAGTGCTAACCTCCTCCTCTCTCTACTCATGCCCGGATCAAGCACATCAACTGCCTTCAGAAAGTGACAGCAAAAGGTTTTCTTGTCTGGGTAGGTGGAGGAATTATCCAATTGGAATCATTTTACCTTTTGTAGTTAAATAATTTTTTTTGCCATATATAATTGTATTATTCAACAATCTTACTTAAACTACTGAATACTTGTTAATGCTCAAAATTTCTTAGCCGATTATATGGGATTAGATGATAAAATCGTCCCAGCAAAAGCTCATATTAGTGAAGCTGGTGACTTTCAGTTGTTCATCCAGTCAGCGTGACTCTGTTGGGCCTCTTTGTTCTTCCTTCTCTGTCTTGCTATAAGGAAGCAGGGCCTTATGGCCCAGACTATTACATAAGGGAGAAAATAGCCTTCTTTCTTTACTCATCTGTGGTTTTTCATTTAAAATTTTTGTAACTTCTTTTAAATGCTGTGGTTTACTGGGCAAGGATTGTCCGCTGCTCCCACATTACTTTCTATTTCATCCTGAGGTTAATACAGACAATGGGAAGTAAAAGAAAGGCAAAGGGTAATATCACTTTTGTCTCTAATAGTCAAGAAATCCGATTTTTTGTTTCTCATTTCAACTTTCTTAGAAAGCAAAACTTGATAGCTGTTGGTGGGGGAAAAAGAACACAAGATTATTTCGTTGAGAGTAAAATTTAACAAATGACAAGGGAACTAATTACCAAAATATTAGGATGAATGTATTGCTATATTTACCATACTGTGTAGGTAGCATGTTATTTTATAGACATTTCAAATACTATAAATGTAACATTAGGAATGGGTAAGAAACAATACATGCATAAATAAAAGCATAAGAAAGTAAATAAATGCAGCATGCTCATTACAAAGCAATCATTCCTCTATTCCTGAAATTGTTTTCAGAAATAGTTGTCTTGTAACACTGAAAAAGTGTCTGTCATATTTCAGACAATAAATTCTATACAAAAAGCAGAAATACATCTTTGAAGGGAGTGAACATTTCTTTTCAATGAACTTTCCAGCCTATTTCCTTACCGGCTATTTTTTTTTAAATAAGATTAGCAATGCAGCTCTTGATTTCCACTCTGACAACCTTCAGGTAAAGGTTGGTTCCTTAGAAGTACCTCTTCACTGCCAATAGAAAGTACTCACTTGCCTCAGAAATTATTTTTAATTATTTTTACTGATCTACACAGGTCCCTGGGCTCTCCAGCATATTCTGGACCAAGTCCAGTGAGGAATTTCTCCAGGGAGTTCTCATTCAAAGTAGCCCAGGAGCTCTTTATGCTCAAAAGGTTGAAGATTTGCTACAGCATCTCAAGGAGGACAGCGGTGGCCTGAGTATTCTGGAACTGGCTACCATCCAGCTGTCCCTGGGGAAACCTGTTGTCATTCCTGATGTTAAGGAAAGGGACAGTATCCTTATTTTCTCAGAAGCATAAAGTTCCCTACTAATCAGACGTTGGCTCTAAACCAGTTCACAGCTCTGAAAGCAGATGGAGATGGCAAAGTGCATCAGCAGGGCCTTCAGTATGGGGATGGAGAAGGCCATTGAAAATCCTGTGGGTGCTACTGGCCTGGCTGAGGGACATGGCTTCCATTGGTCTCCCAGCATGGCCCTGTCTTCTCCTCACTATTATAATCTTGGCCCCCAAGTCCTGTGAAGTTCTTGTACCAAGTGTTCTTTTAAAATTAGGAACCCAATAGCTTTGCTCTTCTAGATGCCCTGCACCTTGGACATGTGTCCAGGATTGCAATCGACATGGCTTTCTCTTTCTGCTATTTTCTGACTGGGTGTCAATAATGAATCTTCGGATTGTTGCCCAAAATCTTAGAACAAATTCTAGTTATTTTTTGGTGTAATGAGTGTAGGAATTGAAATTCCAAGACCAATAATATTTTCATCCATTTTACAGCCCCACCTTACCTCACAGGGTATTACCACACCTCTAGTGAACCCCTGGGGCCTGGAGTGACTGTAACTTGATCAACATGTACAGAGCCACATATCCTGAACTCTAACTCTCCCTGACTCACTTTCTTTGTACAGGGCATGAATGATCTTTTCACAGCCAGATAGGGTAAAATATTACTTTCTTGGGTCATTAAAATTGTCCCCCAAAATATCCCCCAGCTTTCTTCCCCTTGTCCAAGCACTAAGCAAGTTTGCCAGATATGACTGTGAATAATTTTTAAAGTGAGAAGTGATCTCCTCTCCTCCTGACTCGAGTATCAAATGCTTAGAGAGCGTGCAGGTGGCACCGGTAAACAGTCATCCTCCTAATCTATGAGGAGAAATTATCCTAAGTATACATTTTTGACTTTTCTTTTGCCAAGTGTTCCTTCCATTATTCATTTTATTTCATTAAATTGTTGAATACTTATGAGAAAAATTTCTTTACTTTTTGTGAAATTTTAATTTTTTCACCTTTCCTTTCATATTTTACTGGGCAAAGTTCATCTTGTTTATCCTAGATTGCTTTTAGTATCATGAAAACAGAAAAGCAAAGAAAATGGTACAATTTTCCCCTCAGTGCTCATAACATCGGGTTTTTAATTATCTGTCCAAGTAAACACTGTAAGAAATAAAAAGCTATCCGTCACTGTGTGTGGATGTCTGGGAACGAAAGGAAAACAAATGCAAGTATGAATGTGTTGAAAGTAATAGAAGGTGTGCATTTCTTCAGTGACAAAGTGAAAAATATAATTTAGCTAAATTCAGTGCAATCAAACTGGGAATTCAGGTCAATAGGAAAGGGGAAGGAAGAAAGGTAGAGTGGAAGAAAAGCAACAGCAGCAGTTTCTGGGAGCGGACCAGAGAAGAATAGTTCTTGTCCAAAGGCCTTCAGCCTTGAAGAGCAGCCACGTGGTTATTCCATTTTTTTTTTTTTTTTTTCTAGATGTTATCCCTTTGGAGACAAGGAAGGGGAATCTACCAACCAACTCACAAGAGGCTCACTTTAAAGAACAATAATTTATTAATTTATTAATTTTATCTGACAGGATAATGGTTATTGGTTTTGATGGATTCAGTTGTGTATCCCAGTTTGGACATGTTCTTGGACATGGTCGACATTCTGGTGCATGTGGAACCTTGTAAAAGATGTTACTTCAATTAATGTGTGGCCCAACTGAATCAGGATGGGACTTAATCTGGATTACTGGAGAGCTTTATAAGTAGAATTAAATTCAGGCACAGAGGGAAAGCTATGGGAAGAAGCTGGAAGTCAACAGAACATGCAGGAGAAGGGAGAAGACATGATCTGGGCATTGCCATGTGTCAGAAACGCCAAGGACCCAGGACCACCAGCAGCCAGGCCCAGGGCACCACAGTCGTCAGGAAGAAAGCACTGCCTTGCTGATGGATCAGTTTCGGACTTCTCATAGCTCAAGCCTGGGAACCAATAAAATCTGTAGTTTAAGTCAACCCACTGTATGGTAGTTGTTGTAGCAGCTGGGAAAGTAGCACATCAGTTGTTTTCCCTGAACACTTCAGAAATTTGGATAATCTCAAAGCACATCATAACCAGGAAAATATACCTGGATAATTATGTGACAATATTAAAAATAAGGATATTGTTGAGCACCTGATATGGACTAGGTAATATTCTAAGGGTGTTAATACTTGTAATTCAGTCCTCTGGACACTCAGAAGAGTCTACATTAGCTTACAGATCAGATAATTTTTGAGCATCTGTGTGTAGTCAGACCTTGATCGGGTCACTTTGGTCAATGTCCATAAAGAAAACAGACAGACATAGATCCTTTCATTATCCGTATTTTTTAGAGTTTACTGGCTGTGGTCACATGAGCAGAGCTGGGGCTGCAACTGCGTTATTTACTCTGTTTCTGTGCGGGGCTGTTACCCGTGGGCCTGGACCGCGGCCGCGTTCACACTCCCGCTCCAAGCCATAGCGACATCCAGCTGCCTCCGCTGGCAGGTGCAGTGATCTCCTGGTGACCTGGAGCCGCCTCTCCCCTCCTCTTCTTTCCCAGCCTCCACCTGTGCCTTGGTGAGCGACAGCTCAGAGCCTCAGCGGGACCTGTGCGGGGCGGGGGCGCAGGGAAGCAGAGGCTCGGCCATCCCCACCTCCAGCTCTGCGGCCGCCAGCGCCGCCGCTCGGGTCTCCAACACTTTCCAACATTCAAGTTCATGACTTCTGGATATTAAGGAGGATATGGCTGCAGAGATTGTCAAGGCAAAGAGGCAATGCAGAGTCATCTAGGAAAACAGCTTCATGCTGAATATAACTATAGCAAAAAGAACAATAGGCAATATATTATACATATATATGATGTCAGTATAATGGCAGAATGGGGAGACCAATGGTGAATCCTGTACTGTGAGGTGTGGATGATCCTTTACATTTCATATTATGGATTTACGTTAACATTTATTAAAATCTGAATTTACACAATCATTTAACTCTCTTTTGCTCCCTGATGTTCCCTGTGTGTGTGTGTGTGTGTATGTGGCTAGTGTACTATTTCCTAAACATTACCTAATAATCTTTGTTTGCCTTTGGTTTTGCAAACAAGCCTTTCTCACCAAGTTTCTTTCATTCACTTTCATCTTGTATCTCATTCTTGCCTGTACATTATAATTAGCTGTTTCAAGATCCAAAAATGTTTATGTTCCTCTTGAAACCAATGCACTCCACTTTCAAAAATTTTAAGGTTTATCAGGAAATAATACATGCAAAAGTTTTAAATAATAGAAAAGGAATTCTTGGCCTTAGGTAGCTGAACCAGAAGAATTCAGTGAGTTTTAAAGTATCAGCAATAAAAGGAATGCAGCCAAGAGGAAAGTTCCATAGTTATATTATTAATACAAATAATCTCAAAAAAGTTTTGTTATCAGTAGCACTTAGGTTTATGGTGAAGATTTATGGATTATTAATAATGGAGGAAAGAAAAATTCACTTCAATGTTCTAGAATTGACTGCAACTCTAACAGACATGATTGAGAATCTCATATTACAGATTAAAACAATTTTTGATAGAAAATAGAATTCATTGCAAAAGCAGATTAACCAGAAAGGGAACTGAAAATGTGCAAAATCAAGAGAGGATAGTGAACAGGTAGAGGCTTGGTTCTCTATCCTAGACATTTCCGCAAGTGGCGAAATATATAAGGAAATGAACTTTGTACGCTGTCCTTCAAAAGAAGAGCTATGACTGCAATTTACAGAAAACTTTTATGTGAACAATTAGAAATTATAAAATAATACGTAAGTGATGTAAATGGCTAACAAAAAGGCTAGAATACATGAGGGAGCTGATAGAATAAAAGGAAACTTGATTATAAAACTTTACTGAAAAGGAACTGAAATTAGCAAGCAAATGGCTAAATATTAAAGTTCACTAAAAAATATTATTTAAAAGAACAATGACAAAATACTATTTTATCCAAATAAAAAAAACTAAAATCAAGCAAATATTTAAATTGTATATGATTTGTGCCATTTTTTTGCTAGTAAGTCTCAGAAAACATAGAGTAAAAATATGAAAAAATCATGCATGACATGTTCACCTACATTCTCCTCCAGGTATCACTTTATCTCACTCCTCCATTGACAAACAAGAATCCCCCCAAAATTTTCTACACACAGTGCACCTAATTCCACTTCCCACGTTTACTCTCCATCCTACTGCCATCTGGTTTCTGCCCATTAATTCTACTAAACCAGATACTACTGAGGTCACCGATGGCGTCTGTTTTCAGATCCATTGGGATAGTTCAGTCCTCAACATCCTTGAAAGCATCACTCTGTCTTTGAAGCCTCTTCTTCCTTTCAGTCATCTTTCACACCCATTCTTCCCTATTTGTCTCAATAACTAAACCACCACTCCACCTCCATGTCCTTTGCAGACTGTCCTTCTCTTCCCCACCTTTCAATGTCAATTCTGGATCTTCAGGATGACGGGCAGGTCCCTTATCATTCTGCACTTATTTATAAGTGACCATATCCATTCCCATATTCTCATTAACAGGTATACAATAAAGAATCCTAAATTCATATCTCCACCCATAGCCTGGTTGTAAAGTATAGACTCACATTCCCAACAACCTATATGACTACCACACTTACATGTCTCCCAGGGACCTTAGAAGGGACATCTACAAGGTGTTTACTTTCCCAGCTTCATTCACGCCTAAAACGACTAGTGTGAGAATATCAGTTTTCTTACTTCGCTTTGTGGTGTTTAACGTCACTGAAATTCAGTACAAGTTAGTACTGTGTTTAGGCTTCTTTCAGTGTGAGACTGAAAGTTCCAACAATGCAGGAACTGTGTTTGCTTTATTCACCTTTATCCTGATGACAGTTTTGTCACCTGTTGCTCAGGAACCCAATTTACACATATATTGTGAATGCAATGAATGAGTGATTGAATTTTCCTATCTATTTTTCAATGTACTTTGGAACACTAGGTTTGGATTTTGTTTGTAGAATAAACAAATTCAAGACTGATCCTAATTATTCAATTAATAAATAAAAATAAAAATATTTAATGAAATGGAAAGGTATATTTTGTAAATTTAATATCATAGAAAGGTGAACAGGTTATTTATAGAAAACATGTAAATATTCTAAGTGTATTAAGCCAGAATGAAACCATAAACATAATTAAATAGACAATGGAAATACATAAATACATAAATAAATAAATAAATAAATAAATAAGAAACTAAGTGAATAAATAATGGAAAGTCAACAAGACACTAATCCCTAAGGGACTGGTGTCCCTGGCATTGAAAACTTTTAGCTTATACTTGTGAAATCCTACTGACAAAGGGTTTGGTGCATTTAGTGCAATAAATTCTGTGACAAGCAGAAATAAGAGACTTTGAAAAACAAAGGCCTCCACACAAGGGCGATATGGCTAATAAGACAATGAGAATCATTTCAGGAAGAACCAGGTCTCCATCCTCACTTCTGAAACTTTCTTGCAAGTTGGTTGATGAAGAGAACACATCTTCTGAGCTCCATTCTGACGACCTCCCAGGCACAGTCACTGTGTTTCTTCTCTTGCAGATAGAGACGGATCCCCTGGAAGTACCTCCTCACGGCCAGCGCGGGGCCCTCCAATGTCAGCAGCGATTCTGCCTCTCCCGTCTCCTGCAGCAAACAGGTCTCCAGGTCCTCCAGCTGGCGATGAAGGCCCGAGCGCAGTTGGTCCAGGAGGGTCGTGTTCCAAGCGGCAGAGGAGCCCTGTGTGTGGAGGAGGTTGAAGATCTGCTGGAGCGTCTCATGGAGGACAGACAAGGCCTGGGCCTTCTGGACCTGCTTGACATCCTCCATCTCCCGGGGGAGTCTGAATTCAGTCCTGTCGTTCAGGCAGGAGAAAGGGGAGATTCTCCCCATTTGGCCCAGAAGCAGGAAGGTCTGTCTGCTAACCAGGACGTGGCTCTGAGGCAGGTCACAGCCCAGAGATGGAACAGGGCCACAGCTGACCACCACCAGGGCCATCAGCAGAGAGAGCAGGAGGGCCATAGGGGCAATCTGGGATGCTGCTGGCCCGGCTGAGATGGGAACTCGGTGGATCTTGGACGCTAGGTCCTCTGAAGACCTCCTTCCTATGCATGGCTTTTAAATAGAAAACTCAAAGGTTTTCATTTTCTGAACGTTCTCTCTAAACTTTTACTTCCTTTTTGTTTTACTTTCCATTTTTTGCAAATTGTCTAAGAAGATGTCATCAATCTAATCACTTAATTTTTGTACTAGAGGTTTAATTTGCCCAGTTAACTTCAGATTTTCCAATCCTAATGGATACTATTGATCAAATGAAAAATGTTTGTCTTAAAGTCAGATATATGCATGTATGTAAATAGACACTCTCTTGCATATAAGTATTGCACATCTCTGTGCAAGAAGCGTCTTTTGAGTCCTCATCCTGAACTCTTTTATTAACCTTCCTTTGTGACATGGGAAGTCAGGCTCCCTGGAAACTATGGGGTCTGTTTTAGACTAGGGATTTAACAGTCTATCTGGGACAAAAAATAACAAAACTACAACAAACAAACCAACAAACCAAAAACCCATTAGAATCAATGACTGGGTGTTGTTCACTCTTTTATTCACAGCAGAGGCTGATGATTATGAGTCAACGAGATTCTCTGACTTTTCTCCTCCTTCTGGAACACATCCATGTGGGTCCATGGGGTTATGCTTCATGAGGCCACAGGGCTTATAAGGATTACAATAGACGCTGCCCTACCTTTCCATCATTGTCTTACCAGAGGTCTACGGTGCCCCTTGGGCTGTGCCAATACCTCAAGAATGAATCCTAGTTTTCCTGAGGAGCACATGGGTGTGGAGATGCTGATTCCAAGGCAATTTTATTCTGGGTCTTTTCCCGGCACCACCGCACTCACAAGGCAGGTAGCACATCTAGTAGCAACTCCATTCTAGGTGACAGAGTGTCCTGGACTCAAAGTCTCCTGGACTCACTCTCAGGGTCATCTCACCTCATCCAGATGACATGCATTCGTCTTTACTGGGCAGGGGCTTGCTTTTTTGATGCCAAATTAAGTAATCCTCCAGGATCCTCACCCTTGCCCATGGGAAGGGCCCTGATTTTAGTGTTGACCTCGTCCTCGCCAGACCCATGGTACTGGATAAAACAGGTTGAAGCCTCCAGTTCCAGCAGCTACATTTTTCTTTTCTATGTAGGTGGAGGAATTATGCAATTATAACTATTTTAACTTTAGAACCCAAATGATTTTTCTTTTTCCCAAGTATGCTTTTATTACTCAACTCTTTTACTCTATTTCATACTTGTTATTACCAAAGTGTCCTAGGTGAGTACAGGGTATTACTGATGACTTTTTTCCCAGTAAATGTTTGTATTACCAGAGCTAGTGACCTTGAGACGTTCACCCAGTCTGCATCTATCTTTTGGGCCTCTTTTTTCATCCATCTCCACTAGAATGCAGGGCTGTGACATTATTACGTAAAAAAGAAATATCCTTCTTTCCTTTACATGTTTGTGATTTTTCATTTTAAATATTTGTAACTTCTTTTTCATGTTGTGGTCTCCTGGGCTTAGTTTGCCTTGCTGCTTCTGTATCACTCTCTCTTTCATCCTGAGGTTAGTGGAAACAACGGGAAGTGAAAGAAAGGCCAGGGGTCATGCCAGTATTCTGTTTGTTTCTTTTCCTGTAGTATGCAACACAGATTTTTTGTCCCACATCTCAACCTTCCTAGAAAGCAAAACTTGACAGCTGTTGGTGGGAGAAAGGAAAGCAAATTAAGTATGAACGTCATAAAGTGAAAAAAAGGAATGACTCTTCTTCTGACAAGATGACAAGGTGTAAATTGGCAAAATTCAATGCAGTTACGTTGTGGAATAGTGACTAAGGCAGAGGGGATGAGTGAAGGCCAATATTGAAGTAAACAAAGGCCAGAAAATTACTGATTACAGTCTCAAGAAAGACAACCCCAGGTCCAGTTGATGGCTTTCAGCTTTCCAAGTGCAGCCACTGATTCTTCTCTCATTTTCTTTCTCGATATATAATCACCTTGAGGTCCAGGTGGGGGGAAACATACAACCAACTCACAAGATGCTCATTTTAAGAGGCACTCTAAAATTATTAATTAGTAATTTAACTGACAGGATAATGGCTATTTGTTTTGATCGACTCAATTGTGTATCCCAGTTTGGACTTGTTCTTGGGGATTCTGGTACACAGGGAGCAATTGTGACAGATGTTACATCAGTCAAGTTGTGGCCAAGTGACTCAGGTTGGGACTCAATCTGGATTACTGGAGTCCTTTATGAGCAGAAAGAAATTCAGACGCACACAGAGAGAAAAGGCCAAGAGAAGAAGCAGGAAGCCAACAGAAGATGGAGGAGGAAGGAGAAGACATGGCCCCGTGCATTGCCATGTGACAGAAAAGCCAAGGACCCAGGACCACCAGCAGCCAGGCCTAGAGTGGGAGAAAGCACTGCTTTGCTGACACCTCGATTCTGGACTTCCTCTAACCTCCATCCCGTGACCCAATAAAGCCCTGTATTTTAAGGAAAGCCGTTGTATCTTATTTGTTATAGTAGCCAGGAATCTAATACATCAGTCGTTTTCCCTGAACACTTCAGAAATTTCGGTAATCTCAAAGAAGGCCATACTCAGGGTAATATAGCTGGATGATTATGTGACACTATTAAAAATAAGGATATTATTGAGCAACTGATATGGGCTAGGTACTATTCTAAGGGCGGTGATACTTGTAATTGAGTCCTCTGGACATTTCCAACATCTCCATTAATTCATAGAACAGAAATTTTTGAGCATCTGTGTGTGGTCATACCTTGATCTATTCACTTTGGTCCATGTCTATAAAGAAAACATACATAGGTCCTTTCATTGTCCCTATTTATAGAGTTTATTGGCTGTGGTCGCATGAGCAGAGCTGGGTCTGCAGCTGCGTTATTTACTCTGTTTCTGTGCGGGGCTGTTACCCGTGGGCCTGGACGGCTGCCGCGTTCACACTCCGGCTCCAAGCCATAGCGACATCCAGCTGCCTCCGCTGGCAGGTGCAGTGATCTCCTGGTGACCCGGAGCCGCCTCTCCCCTCCTCTTCTTTCCCAGCCTCCACCTGTGCCTTGGTGAGCGACAGCTCAGAGCCTCAGCGGGACCTGTGCGGGGCGGGGGCGCAGGGAAGCAGAGGCTCGGCCATCCCCACCTCCAGCTCTGCGGCCGCCAGCGCCGCCGCTCGGGTCTCCAACACTTTCCAACATTCAAGTTCATGACTTCTGGATATTAAGGAGGATATGGCTGCAGAGATTGTCAAGGCAAAGAGGCAATGCAGAGTCATCTAGGAAAACAACTTCATGCTGAATATAACTATAGCAAAAAGAACAATAGGCAATATATTATACATATATATGATGTCAGTATAATGGCAGAATGGGGAGACCAATGGTGAATCCTGTACTGTGAGGTGTGGATGATCCTTTACATTTCATATTATGGATTTACGTTAACATTTATTAAAATCTGAATTTACACAATCATTTAACTCTCTTTTGCTCCCTGATGTTCCCTGTGTGTGTGTGTGTGTGTGTATGTGGCTAGTGTACTATTTCCTAAACATTACCTAATAATCTTTGTTTGCCTTTGGTTTTGCAAACAAGCCTTTCTCACCAAGTTTCTTTCATTCACTTTCATCTTGTATCTCATTCTTGCCTGTACATTATAATTAGCTGTTTCAAGATCCAAAAATGTTTATGTTCCTCTCGAAACCAATGCACTCCACTTTCAAAAATTTTAAGGTTTATCAGGAAATAATACATGCAAAAATTTTAAATAATAGAAAAGGAATTCTTGGCCTTAGGTAGCTGAACCAGAAGAATTCAGTGAGTTTTAAAGTATCAGCAATAAAAGGAATGCAGCCAAGAGGAAAGTTCCATAGTTATATTATTAATACAAATAATCTCAAAAAAGTTTTGTTATCAGTAGCACTTAGGTTTATGGTAAAGATTTATGGATTATTAATAATGGAGGAAAGAAAAATTCACTTCAATGTTCTAGAATTGACTGCAACTCTAACAGACATGATTGAGAATCTCATATTACAGATTAAAACAATTTTTGATAGAAAACAGAATTCATTGCAAAAGCAGATTAACCAGAAAGGGAACTGAAAATGTGCAAAATCAAGAGAGGATAGTGAACAGGTAGAGGCTTGGTTCTCTATCCTAGACTTTTCCGCAAGTGGCGAAATATATAAGGAAATGAACTTTGTACGCTGTCCTTCAAAAGAAGAGCTATGACTACAATTTACAGAAAACTTTTATGTGAACAATTACAAATTATAAAATAATACATAAGTGATGTAAATGGCTAACAAAAGGCTAGAATACATGAGGGAGCTGATAGAATAAAAGGAACCTTGATTATAAAACTTTACTGAAAAGGAACTTAAATTAGCAAGCAAATGGCTAAATATTAAAGTTCACTAAAAAATATTATTTAAAAGAACAATGACAAAATACTATTTTATCCAAATAAAAAAAAATGAAAATCAAGCAAATATTTAAATTGTATATCATTTGTGCCATTTTTTTTGCAAGTTAGTCTCAGAAAACAGAGTAAAAATATGAAAAAATCATGCATGACATGTTCACCTACATTCTCCTCCAGGTATCACTTTATCTCACTCCTCCATTCACAAACAAGAATCCCCCCAAAATTTTCTACACACAGTGCACCTAATTCCACTTCCCACGTTTACTCTCCATCCTACTGCCATCTGGTTTCTGCCCATTAATTCTACTAAACCAGATACTACTGAGGTCACCGATGGCGTCTGTTTTCAGATCCATTGGGATAGTTCAGTCCTCAACATCCTTGAAAGCATCACTCTGTCTTTGAAGCCTCTTCTTCCTTTCAGTCATCTTTCACGCCCATTCTTCCCTATTTGTCTCAATAACTAAACCACCACTCCACCTCCATGTCCTTTGCAGACTGTCCTTCTCTTCCCCACCTTTCAATGTCAATTCTGGATCTTCAGGATGACGGGCAGGTCCCTTATCATTCTGCACTTATTTATAAGTGACCATATCCATTCCCATATTCTCGTTAACAGGTATACAATAAAGAATCCTAAATTCATATCTCCACCCATAGCCTGCTTGTAAAGTATAGACTCACATTCCCAACAACCTATATGACTACCACACTTACATGTCTCCCAGGGACCTTAGAAGGGACATCTACAAGGTACTTACTTTCCCAGCATCATTCACACCTAAAACGACTAGTGTGAGAATATCAGTTTTCTTACTTCTCTTTGTGGTGTTTAACGTCACTGAAATTCAGTACAAGTTAGTACTGTGTTTAGGCTTCTTTCAGTGTGAGACTGAAAGTTCCAACAATGCAGGAACTGTGTTTGCTTTATTCACCTTTATCCTGATGACAGTTTTGTCATCTGTTGCTCAGGAACCCAATTTACACATATATTGTGAATGCAATGAATGAGTGATTGAATTTTCCTATCTATTTTTCAATGTACTTTGGAACACTAGGTTTGGATTTTGTTTGTAGAATAAACAAATTCAAGACTGATCCTAATCATTCAATTAATAAATAAAAATAAAAATATTTAATGAAATGGAAAGGTATATTTTGTAAATTTAATATCATAGAAAGGTGAACAGGTTATTTATAGAAAACATGTAAATATTCTAAGTGTATTAAGCCAGAATGAAACCATAAACATAATTAAATAGACAATGGAAATACATAAATACATAAATACATAAATAAATAAATAAATAAGAAACTAAGTGAATAAATAATGGAAAGTCAACAAGACACTAATCCCTAAGGGACTGGTGTCCCTGGCATTGAAAACTTTTAGCTTATACTTGTGAAATCCTACTGACAAAGGGTTTGGTGCATTTAGTGCAATAAATTCTGTGACAAGCAGAAATAAGAGACTTTGAAAAACAAAGGCCTCCACACAAGGGCGATATGGCTAATAAGACAATGAGAATCATTTCAGGAAGAACCAGGTCTCCATCCTCACTTCTGAAACTTTCTTGCAAGTTGGTTGATGAAGAGAACACATCTTCTGAGCTCCATTCTGACGACCTCCCAGGCACAGTCACTGTGTTTCTTCTCTTGCAGATAGAGACGGATCCCCTGGAAGTACCTCCTCACGGCCAGCGCGGGGCCCTCCAATGTCAGCAGCGATTCTGCCTCTCCCGTCTCCTGCAGCAAACAGGTCTCCAGGTCCTCCAGCTGGCGATGAAGGCCCGAGCGCAGTTGGTCCAGGAGGGTCGTGTTCCAAGCGGCAGAGGAGCCCTGTGTGTGGAGGAGGTTGAAGATCTGCTGGAGCGTCTCATGGAGGACAGACAAGGCCTGGGCCTTCTGGACCTGCTTGACATCCTCCATCTCCCGGGGGAGTCTGAATTCAGTCCTGTCGTTCAGGCAGGAGAAAGGGGAGATTCTCCCCATTTGGCCCAGAAGCAGGAAGGTCTGTCTGCTAACCAGGACGTGGCTCTGAGGCAGGTCACAGCCCAGAGATGGAACAGGGCCACAGCTGACCACCACCAGGGCCATCAGCAGAGAGAGCAGGAGGGCCATAGGGGCAATCTGGGATGCTGCTGGCCCGGCTGAGATGGGAACTCGGTGGATCTTGGACGCTAGGTCCTCTGAAGACCTCCTTCCTATGCATGGCTTTTAAATAGAAAACTCAAAGGTTTTCATTTTCTGAACGTTCTCTCTAAACTTTTACTTCCTTTTTGTTTTACTTTCCATTTTTGCAAATTGTCTAAGAAGATGTCATCAATCTAATCACTTAATTTTTGTACTAGAGGTTTAATTTGCCCAGTTAACTTCAGATTTTCCAATCCTAATGGCTACTATTGATCAAATGGAAAATGTTTGTCTTAAAGTCAGATATATGCATGTATGTAAATACACACACTCTCTCTTGCATATAAGTATTGCGCATCTGTGTGCAAGAAACATCTTTTGAGTCCTCATCTTGAATTCTTTTATTAACCTTCCTTTGTACATGGGAAGTCAGGCTCCCTGGAAAGTATGGGGTCTGTATTAGTCTAGGGATTTAACAGTCTGTCTGTGACAAAAAAATAACAAAAACAACAACCAACAAACCAACAAACCAAAAACCCTTTAGAATCAATGACTGGGTGTTGTTCACTCTTTTATTCACAGCAGAGGCTGATGATTATGAGTCAACGAGATTCTCTGACTTTTTCCCTCCTTCTGGAACACATCCATGTGGGTCCATGGGGTTATGCTTCACGGGGCCACAGGGCTTATAAGGATTACAATAGATGCTGCCCTACCTTTCCATCATTGTCTTACCAGAGGTCTACGGTGCCCCTTGGGCTGTGCCAATACCTCAAGAATGAATCCTAGTTTTCCTGAGGAGCACATGGGTGTGGAGATGCTGATTCCAAGGCAATTTTATTCTGGGTCTTTTCCCGGCACCACCGCACTCATAAGGCAGGTAGCATATCTAGTAGCACCTCCATTCTAGGTGACAGAATGTCCTGGACTCAAAGTCTCCTGGACTCACTCTCAGGGTCATCTCACCTCATCCAGATGACATGCATTCGTCTTTACTGGGCAGGGGCTTGCTTTTTTGATGCCAAATTAAGTAATCCTCCGGGATCCTCACCCTTGCCCATGGGAAGGGCCCTGATTTTAGTGTTGACCTCGTCCTCGCCAGACCCATGGTACTGGATAAAACAGGTTGAAGCCTTCAGTTCCAGCAGCTACATTTTTCTTTTCTGTGTAGGTGGAGGAATTATCCAATTATAACCATTTTAACTTTAGAACCCAAATGATTTTTATATTTCCCAAGTAAGCTTTTATTATTCGACTCTTTTACTCTATTTCGTACTTGTTATTACCAAAGCGTCCTAGGAGGGCACAGGGTATTACTGGTGACTTTTTTCCCAGTAAATGTTTGTATTACCAGAGCTAGTGACCTTGAGATGTTCACCCAGTCTGCATCTATCTTTTGGGCCTCTTTTTTCCTCCATCTCCACTAGAATGCAGGGCTGTGACATTATTATGTAAAAAAGAAATATCCTTCTTTCCTTTAAATGTTTGTGATTTTTCATTTTAAATATTTGTAACTTCTTTTTCATGTTGTGGTCTCCTGGGCTTACTTTGCCTTGCTGCTTCTGTATCACTCTCTCTTTCATCCTGAGGTTAGTGGAAACAACGGGAAGTGAAAGAAAGGCCAGGGGTCATGCCAGTATTCTGTTTGTTTCTTTTCCTGTAGTATGCAACACAGATTTTTTGTCCCACATCTCAACCTTCCTAGAAAGCAAAACTTGACAGCTGTTGGTGGGAGAAAGGAAAGCAAATTAAGTATGAACGTCATAAAGTGAAAAAAAGGAATGACTCTTCTTCTGACAAGATGACGAGGTGTAAATTGGCAAAATTCAATGCAGTTACATTGTGGACTAGTGACTAGGGCAGAGGGGATGAGTGAAGGCCAATATTGAAGTAAACAAAGGCCAGAAAATTACTGTTACAGTCTCAAGAAAGACAACCCCAGGTCCAGTTGATGGCTTTCAGCTTTCCAAGTGCAGCCACTGATTCTTCTCTCATTTTCTTTCTCGATATATAATCACCTTGAGGTCCAGGTGGGGGGAAACATACAACCAACTCACAAGATGCTCATTTTAAGAGGCACTCTAAAATTATTAATTAGTAATTTAACTGACAGGATAATGGTTATTTGTTTTTATCGATTCAATTGTGTATCCCAGTTTGGACTTGTTCTTGGGGATTCTGGTACACAGGGAGCAATTGTGACAGATGTTACATCAGTCAAGTTGTGGCCAAGTGACTCAGGTTGGGACTCAATCTGGATTACTGGAGTCCTTTATGAGCAGAAAGAAATTCAGACACGTGGAGAGAAAATGCCAAGAGAAGAAGCGGGAAGCCAACGGAAGATGAAGGAGGAAGGAGAAGACATGGCCCCATGCATTGCCATGTGACAGAAAAGCCAAGGACCCAGGACCACCAGCAGCCAGGCCTAGAGTGGGAGAAAGCACTGCTTTGCTGACACCTCGATTCTGGACTCCCTCTAACCTCCATCCCGTGAGCCAATAAAGCCCTGTATTTTAAGGAAAGCCATTGTATCTTATTTGTTATAGTAGCCAGGAATCTAATACATCAGTCGTTTTCCCTGAACACTTCAGAAATTTGGGTAATCTCAAAGAAGGCCATACTCAGGGTAATATAGCTGGATGATTATGTGACACTATTAAAAATAAGGATATTATTGAGCAACTGATATGGGCTAGGTACTATTCTAAGGGCGGTGATACTTGTAATTGAGTCCTCTGGACATTTCCAACATCTCCATTAATTCATAGAACAGAAATTTTTGAGCATCTGTGTGTGGTCATACCTTGATCTATTCACTTTGATCCGTGTCTATAAAGAAAACAGACATAGGTCCTTTCATTGTCCCTATTTATAGAGTTTACTGGCTGTGGTCACATGAGCAGAGCTGGGGCTGTAGCTCCATTATTTACTGTTTCTGTGCGGGGCTGTTACCCGTGGGCCTGGACGGCTGCCGCGTTCACACTCCCGCTCCAAGCCATAGCGACATCCAGCTGCCTCCGCTGGCAGGTGCAGTGATCTCCTGGTGACCTGGAGCCGCCTCTCCCCTCCTCTTCTTTCCCAGCCTCCACCTGTGCCTTGGTGAGCGACAGCTCAGAGCCTCAGCGGGACCTGTGCGGGGCGGGGGCGCAGGGAAGCAGAGGCTCGGCCATCCCCACCTCCAGCTCTGCGGCCGCCAGCGCCGCCGCTCGGGTCTCCAACACTTTCCAACATTCAAGTTCATGACTTCTGGATATTAAGGAGGATATGGCTGCAGAGATTGTCAAGGCAAAGAGGCAATGCAGAGTCATCTAGGAAAACAGCTTCATGCTGAATATAACTATAGCAAAAAGAACAATAGGCAATATATTATACATATATATGATGTCAGTATAATGGCAGAATGGGGAGACCAATGGTGAATCCTGTACTGTGAGGTGTGGATGATCCTTTACATTTCATATTATGGATTTACGTTAACATTTATTAAAATCTGAATTTACACAATCATTTAACTCTCTTTTGCTCCCTGATGTTCCCTGTGTGTGTGTGTGTGTGTATGTGGCTAGTGTACTATTTCCTAAACATTACCTAATAATCTTTGTTTGCCTTTGGTTTTGCAAACAAGCCTTTCTCACCAAGTTTCTTTCATTCACTTTCATCTTGTATCTCATTCTTGCCTGTACATTATAATTAGCTGTTTCAAGATCCAAAAATGTTTATGTTCCTCTTGAAACCAATGCACTCCACTTTCAAAAATTTTAAGGTTTATCAGGAAATAATACATGCAAAAGTTTTAAATAATAGAAAAGGAATTCTTGGCCTTAGGTAGCTGAACCAGAAGAATTCAGTGAGTTTTAAAGTATCAGCAATAAAAGGAATGCAGCCAAGAGGAAAGTTCCATAGTTATATTATTAATACAAATAATCTCAAAAAAGTTTTGTTATCAGTAGCACTTAGGTTTATGGTAAAGATTTATGGATTATTAATAATGGAGGAAAGAAAAATTCACTTCAATGTTCTAGAATTGACTGCAACTCTAACAGACATGATTGAGAATCTCATATTACAGATTAAAACAATTTTTGATAGAAAACAGAATTCATTGCAAAAGCAGATTAACCAGAAAGGGAACTGAAAATGTGCAAAATCAAGAGAGGATAGTGAACAGGTAGAGGCTTGGTTCTCTATCCTAGACTTTTCCGCAAGTGGCGAAATATATAAGGAAATGAACTTTGTACGCTGTCCTTCAAAAGAAGAGCTATGACTACAATTTACAGAAAACTTTTATGTGAACAATTACAAATTATAAAATAATACATAAGTGATGTAAATGGCTAACAAAAGGCTAGAATACATGAGGGAGCTGATAGAATAAAAGGAACCTTGATTATAAAACTTTACTGAAAAGGAACTTAAATTAGCAAGCAAATGGCTAAATATTAAAGTTCACTAAAAAATATTATTTAAAAGAACAATGACAAAATACTATTTTATCCAAATAAAAAAAAATGAAAATCAAGCAAATATTTAAATTGTATATCATTTGTGCCATTTTTTTTGCAAGTTAGTCTCAGAAAACAGAGTAAAAATATGAAAAAATCATGCATGACATGTTCACCTACATTCTCCTCCAGGTATCACTTTATCTCACTCCTCCATTCACAAACAAGAATCCCCCCAAAATTTTCTACACACAGTGCACCTAATTCCACTTCCCACGTTTACTCTCCATCCTACTGCCATCTGGTTTCTGCCCATTAATTCTACTAAACCAGATACTACTGAGGTCACCGATGGCGTCTGTTTTCAGATCCATTGGGATAGTTCAGTCCTCAACATCCTTGAAAGCATCACTCTGTCTTTGAAGCCTCTTCTTCCTTTCAGTCATCTTTCACGCCCATTCTTCCCTATTTGTCTCAATAACTAAACCACCACTCCACCTCCATGTCCTTTGCAGACTGTCCTTCTCTTCCCCACCTTTCAATGTCAATTCTGGATCTTCAGGATGACGGGCAGGTCCCTTATCATTCTGCACTTATTTATAAGTGACCATATCCATTCCCATATTCTCGTTAACAGGTATACAATAAAGAATCCTAAATTCATATCTCCACCCATAGCCTGCTTGTAAAGTATAGACTCACATTCCCAACAACCTATATGACTACCACACTTACATGTCTCCCAGGGACCTTAGAAGGGACATCTACAAGGTGTTTACTTTCCCAGCTTCATTCACGCCTAAAACGACTAGTGTGAGAATATCAGTTTTCTTACTTCTCTTTGTGGTGTTTAACGTCACTGAAATTCAGTACAAGTTAGTACTGTGTTTAGGCTTCTTTCAGTGTGAGACTGAAAGTTCCAACGATGCAGGAACTGTGTTTGCTTTATTCACCTTTATCCTGATGACAGTTTTGTCACCTGTTGCTCAGGAACCCAATTTACACATATATTGTGAATGCAATGAATGAGTGATTGAATTTTCCTATCTATTTTTCAATGTACTTTGGAACACTAGGTTTGGATTTTGTTTGTAGAATAAACAAATTCAAAACTGATCCTAATCATTCAATTAATAAATAAAAATAAAAAAATTTAATGAAATGGAAAGGTATATTTTGTAAATTTAATATCATAGAAAGGTGAACAGGTTATTTATAGAAAACGTGTAAATATTCTAAGTGTATTAAGCCAGAATGAAACCATAAACATAATTAAATAGACAATGGAAATACATAAATACATAAATAAATAAATAAATAAATAAGAAACTAAGTGAATAAATAATGGAAAGTCAACAAGACACTAATCCCTAAGGGACTGGTGCCCCTGGTATTGAAAACTTTTAGCTTATACTTGTGAAATCCTACTGACAAAGGGTTTGGTGCATTTAGTGCAATAAATTCTGTGACAAGCAGAAATAAGAGATTTTGAAAAACAAAGGCCTCCACACAAGGGCGATATGGCTAATAAGACAATGAGAATCATTTCAGGAAGAACCAGGTCTCCATCCTCACTTCTGAAACTTTCTTGCAAGTTGGTTGATGAAGAGAACACATCTCCTGAGCTCCGTTCTGACGACCTCCCAGGCACAGTCACTGTGTTTCTTCTCTTGCAGATAGAGACGGATCCCCTGGAAGTACCTCCTCACGGCCAGCGCGGGGCCCTCCAATGTCAGCAGCGATTCTGCCTCTCCCGTCTCCTGCAGCAAACAGGTCTCCAGGTCCTCCAGCTGGCGATGAAGGCCTGAGCGCAGTAGGTCCAGGAGGGTCGTGTTCCAAGCGGCAGAGGAGCCTTGTGTGTGGAGGAGGTTGAAGATCTGCTGGAGCGTCTCATGGAGGACAGACAAGGCCTGGGCCTTCTGGACCTGGCTGCCATCCTCCATCTCCCGGGGGAGTCTGAAGTCAGTCCTGTCGTTCAGGCAGGGGGAAGGGGAGATTCTCCCCATTTGGTGCAGAAGCAGGAAGGTCTGTCTGCTAACCAGGACGTGGCTCTGAGGCAGGTCACAGCCCAGAGATGGAACAGGGCCACAGCTGACCACCACCAGGGCCATCAGCAGAGAGAGCAGGAGGGCCATAGGGGCAATCTGGGATGCTGCTGGCCCGGCTGAGATGGGAACTCGGTGGATCTTGGACGCTAGGTCCTCTGAAGACCTCCTTCCTATGCATGGCTTTTAAATAGAAAACTCAAAGGTTTTCATTTTCTGAACGTTCTCTCTAAACTTTTACTTCCTTTTTGTTTTACTTTCCATTTTTGCAAATTGTCTAAGAAGATGTCATCAATCTAATCACTTAATTTTTGTACTAGAGGTTTAATTTGCCCAGTTAACTTCAGATTTTCCAATCCCAATGGCTACTATTGATCAAATGGAAAATGTTTGTCTTAAAGTCAGATATATGCATGTATGTAAATACACACACTCTCTCTTTCATATAACTATTGCACATCTCTGTGCAAGAAGCGTCTTTTGAGTCCTCATCCTGAATTCTTTTATTAACCTTCCTTTGTGACATGGGAGGTCAGGCTCCCTGGAAACTATGGGGTCTGTTTTAGACTAGGGATTTAACAGTCTATCTGTGACAAAAAATAACAAAACTACAACAAACAAACCAACAAACCAAAAACCCATTAGATTAAGGAAGGGGGAACAATAATCCAAGAAGAACAGATAAGCTCTTTAATGTTCTGGGGATGTCCAGGAATGACTATGGTCTGTTAATTTCTGATGGATATAGTAGGAACAAGTTCACAGAAATGTTGCTATATTAGGTAACTTTCTTGGGGTAAAGTAGGAACATGTTGGAAGTTAAGCAGGTATCTTAGGTTAGTTGTCTTTTTCTTACTCCCTTGTTATGGTCTCTCTGAAATGTTCTTTTATTGTATGTTTGTTTTCTTTTTAATTATTTTTTCATACAGTTGACTTAAAAAAGAAGGGAAAGTTAAAAAAAAAAAAAGGAAAACAAGGAAAAAAAAGATGTAGTGCCCCCTTGAGGAGCCTCTGGAGAATGCAGGGGTATTGGCCTACCCCACCTCGATGGTTGCTAACATGACCACAGACATAGGGGGCTGGTGGTTTGATGGGTTGAGCCCTCTACCATAGGTTTTACCCTTGGGAAGACGGTTGCTGCAAAGGAGAGGCTAGGCCTCCCTATGGTTGTGCCTAAGAGCCTCCTCCTGAATGCCTCTTTGTTGCTCAGATGTGGCCCTGTCTCTCTAGCTAAGCCAACTTGAAAGGTGAAATCACTGCCCTCCCCCCTACGTGGGATCAGACACCCAGGGGAGTGAATCTCCCTGGCAACGTGGAATATGACTCCCGGGGAGGAATGTAGACCTGGCATCGTGGGACGGAGAACATCTTCTTGACCGAAAGGGGGATGTGAAAGGAAATGAAATAAGCTTCAGTGGCAGAGAGATTCCAAAAGGAGCCGAGAGGTCACTCTGGTGGGCACTCTTACGCACACTTTAGACTACCCTTTTTAGGTTCTAAAGAATTGGGGTAGCTGGTGGTGGATACCTGAAACTATCAAACTACAACCCAGAACCCATGAATCTTGAAGACAGTTGTATAAAAATGTAGCTTATGAGGGGTGACAATGGGATTGGGAAAGCCATAAGGACCACACTCCACTTTGTCTAGTTTATGGATGGATGAGTAGAAACATAGGGGAAGGAAACAAACAGACAAAGGTACCCAGTGTTCTTTTTTACTTCAATTGCTCTTTCTCACTCTAATTATTATTCTTGTTATTTTTGTGTGTGTGCTAATGAAGGTGTCAGGGATTGATTTAGGTGATGAATGTACAACTATGTAATGGTACTGTGAACAATCGAATGTATGATTTGTTTTGTATGACTGCGTGGTATGTGAATATATCTCAATAAAATGAAGATAAAAAAACTAAAAAAATAAAAATAAAAATAAAAAAACCATTAGAATCAATGACTGGTTGTTGTTCACTCTTTTATTCACAGCAGAGGCTGATGATTATGAGTCAATGAGATTCTCTGACTTTTTCCCTCCTTCTGGAACACATCCATGTGGGTCCATGGGGTTATTCTTCATGAGGCCACAGGGCTTATAAGGATTACAATAGACGCTGCCCTTCCTTTCCATCATTGTCTTACCAGAGGCCTGCGGTGCCCCTTGGGCTGTGCCAATACCTCAAGAATGAATCCTAGTCTTCCTGAGGAGTACATGGGTGTGGAGATGTTGATTCCAAGGCAATTTTATTCTGGGTCTTTTCCCGGCACCACCGCACTCACAAGGCAGGTAGCACATCTAGTAGCAACTCCATTCTAGGTGACAGAGTGTCCTGGACTCAAAGTCTCCTGGACTCACTCTCAGGGTCATCTCACCTCATCCAGATGACATGCATTCGTCTTTACGGGGCAGGGGCTTGCTTTTTTGATGCTAAATTAAGTAATCCTCCAGGATCCTCACCCTTGCCCATGGGAAGGGCCCTGATTTTAGTGTTGACCTCGTCCTCGCCAGACCCATGGTACTGGATAAAACAGGTTGAAGCCTCCAGTTCCAGCAGCTACATTTTTCTTTTCTGTGTAGGTGGAGGAATTATCCAATTATAACCGTTTTAACTTTAGAACCCAAATGATTTTTCTTTTTCCCAAGTAAGCTTTTATTACTCAACTCTTTTACTCTATTTCATGCTTGTTATTACCAAAGTGTCCTAGGTGGGTACAGGGTATTACTGATGACTTTTTTCCCAGTAAATGTTTGTATTACCAGAGCTAGTGACCTTGAGACGTTCACCCAGTCTGCATCTATCTTTTGGGCCTCTTTGTTCCTCCATCTCCACTAGAATGCAGGGCTGTGACATTATTATGTAAAAGAGAAATATCCTTCTTTCCTTTACATGTTTGTGATTTTTCATTTTAAATATTTGTAACTTCTTTTTCATGTTGTGGTCTCCTGGGCTTAGTTTGCCTTGCTGCTTCTGTATCACTATCTCTTTCATCCTGAGGTTAGTGGTAACAGTAGGAAGTGAAAGAAAGGCCGGGGGCATGCCAATTTTGTTTTTCTGTTTTTTTTTCCTGTAGTCTGCAAGACCGATTTTTTGTCCCTCATCTCAGCCTTCCTAGAAAGCAAAACTTGACAGCTGTTGGTGGGAGAAAGGAAAGCAAATTAAGTATGAACGTCATAAAGTGAAAAAAAGGAATGACTCTTCTTCTGACAAGATGACAAGGTGTAAATTGGCAAAATTCAATGCAGTTACATTGTGGACTAGTGACTAAGGCAGAGGGGATGAGTGAAGGCCAATATTGAAGTAAACAAAGGCCAGAAAATTACTGATTACAGTCTCAAGAAAGACAACCCCAGGTCCAGTTGATGGCTTTCAGCTTTCCAAGTACAGCCACTGATTCTTCTCTTATTTTCTTTCTCAATATATAATCATCTTGAGGTCAAGGTGGGGGGAAACATACAACCAACTCACAAGATGCTCATTTAAAGAGGCACTCTAAAAGTATTAATTGGTAATTTAACTGACAGGTTAAAGGTTATTGCTTTTGATAGATTCAGTTGTGTATCCCAGTTTGGACTTGTTCTTGGGGATTCTGGTACACAGGGAGCAATTGTAAAAGATGTTACGTCAGTCAAGTTGTGGCCAAGTGACTCAGGTTGGGACTCAATCTGGATTACTGGAGTCCTTTATGAGCAGAAAGAAATTCAGACACACATAGAGAGAAAAGGCCAAGAGAAGAAGCAGGAAGCCAACGGAAGATGAAGGAGGAAGGAGAAGACATGGCCCCGTGCATTGCCATGTGACAGAAAAGCCAAGGACCCAGGACCACCAGCAGCCAGGCCTAGAGTGGGAGAAAGCACTGCCTTGCTGACACCTCGATTCTGGACTCCCTCTAACCTCCATCCCGTGAGCCAATAAAGCCCCGTATTTTAAGGAAAGCCATTGTTTTGTATTTGTTATAGCAGCCAGGAAACTAATACATCAGTAGTTTTCCCTGAACAATTCAGAAATTTGGGTAATCTCCAAGAAGACCATACTCAGGATAATATAGCTTGATAAGTATATGACAATATTGAAAATAAGGATATTATTGAGCAACTGATAGGTACTATTCTAAGGGTGTTGATACTTGTAATTGAGTCCTCTGGATACTTTCAAGATCTCCATTAATTTTTAGAACAGAAATTTCTGAGCATCTGTGTGTGGTCATACCTTGATCTATTCACTTTGATCCGTGTCTATAAAGAAAACATACATAGGTCCTTTCATTGTCCCTATTTATAGAGTTTACTGGCTGTGGTCACATGAGCAGAGCTGGGGCTGCAACTCCGTTATTTACTCTGTTTCTGTGCGGGGCTGTTACCCGTGGGCCTGGACCGCTGCCGCCTTCACACTCCGGCTCCAAGCCATAGCGACATCCAGCTGCCTCCGCTGGCAGGTGCAGTGATCTCCTGGTGACCTGGAGCCGCCTCTCCCCTCCTCTTCTTTCCCAGCCTCCACCTGTGCCTTGGTGAGCGACAGCTCAGAGCCTCAGCGGGACCTGTGCGGGCCGGGGGCGCAGGGAAGCAGAGGCTCGGCCATCCCCACCTCCAGCTCTGCGGCCGCCAGCACCGCCGCTCGGGTCTCCAACACTTTCCAACATTCAAGTTCATGACTTCGGGACATTAAAGAGGATACGGCTGCAGAGTTTGTCAAGGCAAAGTGACAATACAGAGATATCACGAGATTGGTTTCATGCTATATAAAACAGTATAACAAAAGGAACAAAAAGAATGTAAAATTATATATATATATGATGCCAGTGTAACGGCAGATTGGGGAGATCAATGGTGAATCCTGTATTGTGAGGCATGGATGATCCTTAAATTTTATATTTGGATTTATGTTAACATTGTTTTATAACTCTGAATTTACGTAAACACTCAACTTTCTTTTGCTCCCTGATATTCCTTGTGTGTGTGTGTGCTCACATGTGCATGTGCATAGCTAATGTTCTACTTTTTCCTAAATATTACTTAGTAATCATTCTTTATCTTTGGTTTCACAATCCCTTCTGATCAAGTTTCTCTCATTCATTTTCATCTTTTATCTCATTAGTTCATATACATTATAATTAGCCATTTTGAAATACAGATGTGTATGATTTTTATGAAACCAACACACTGCACTTTAGAACATTCTAAATTAATCAGGAGATAATAGATGCAGAAATATTAAGTAATAGAAAAGGCATTCTTGGCCTTAGCTGGCTAAACCAGAAGAATTAAATGACTTTAAAGTTTCAGTAAAAAACAGTGTAGCACTGAGGAAACTTCTGTAATTATATTGATAAATCGAATAATCTCAAAAAATTTGTGTTATCAGTACCAATTACATTTTTGGTAAAGATTTATCTGTTGTCAATTAGTAAGAAAAAAATTCACCTAAATGTTCTGGAATAGACTGGCTTACTAACAGACATGAATTGAGATTCTCATATTATAGATTAGAACAATTTCTGATAGAATATAGAATTGATTGTATAAGCAGATTAACCCAAAAGGGAACTGAATATGTGTAAAATTGAAAGAGGAGTGTGAACAGGTAGAGGCTTGGTACTTTATCCCAGACATTCCAGCACTTGGAGAAGATAGAAGGAAGTGTCTGTCAAAAATATGGCTACAGTTTACAGAAAAATTTTATGTGAACAATTAGAAATTTAAAAATCATCCATAAGTGGTGTAAATGGCCAACATAAAAGCTAGAATAAATGAAGGAGCAGATAGAATAAAAAGAAACTTGATTGCAAAACTTCATTGAAAAAGAACTAAAATTAGCAAGCAAGTGGTTAATATTGAAGTTAACTACAAAGTAATATTGATGAGAAGAATAATGAATTACTATTTCATCCAAATAAAAAGGTAAAACCTCAAAATAAATCAAATATTTCAATTGTGCATATGTTTTATGCCTATTTTAAAAAAATGATTCTCAAACATATCACAAAAAAATGAAAAAACTGTGCATGGTACATGCACCTACATCTCCACTAGGTATCACTTTATTTCACCTCTCCATTCACAAATAAAATTCCCCAAATAATTTCTTATACACAATGCACATAATTCTTCTTCTGGTGTTTACTCTTCATCCTACTTCTATCTGGCTTCTGCCCCATTAATTCTACTAAAGCAGATCCTACTGAGGTCACCAGTGTCCTCTGCTTTCAGATCCACTGGGATAGTTCAGTCCTCAACGAACCTGAAAGCATCACTCTGTCTTTGAAGACTGTTCTCCCTTCATTCATCTTTCACCCTCACTTTACCCTTTTAGTCCTTCTAGCTGCACCACCCACTCCACTCCCTGCCTCCTGCATTTTTGCACACTGTCCTCTGCTTTCCTACCTTTAAATGTTGACCCTGGGTCTTCAGGATGAAGTGTAGGTCCCTTGTCATTGTGCACTTATTCACGAGTGACCACATCTGTTGACCTGTTCTCATTTACAGATACACAATACAGAATCCTAAATTCTTATCTCTACCCATGGCATAGTTGTAAATTATAGACTCACATTCCCAACAGCCAATAAGACTTCCACAGTTCCATGTCTCCCAGGGACCTTAGAAGGAACATCTACAAAGTTTTTCTTTGCCAACATCAACCACACCTAAAGCTGTTAGTGTGAGAACATCCTCTTCTTTTACTTCTCTTTGTGGTGCTTAATGTCATTGAAAGTAAGTAAACATTAGTACTGTTGTTAGGTTTCTTTCATTGTAAGACTGAAAGTTCCAACAATGCAGGAACTGTGTTTGCTTTATTCAATTATTTCCTGATGACAATTACATAATCTGTTGCTTAGGTACTCAATTAATACATATAACGCAAATGGAATGAATGAGGAAATGAATTTAATCATCTATTTTTCAATGTAGTTCAAAACACCAGGGTTTGGATTTTGTTTGCAGAAGAAACAAATCCAAGAAGTTTTCTTTAATAATAATTTAATTAAACTAAACATAAATTTAATAAAATGGAAAGGCAAGCATATTTTTTAAGTTCAAATACAATGTAAAGGTGAATATGTCATTATACGAAAAATGTAAATATTGTAAGTATACTAAAGACAAAATGAATGAATAAACATAATTAAATAGTTGAAATAAATAAATAAATAATAAATAAATAAAATTAACCTGCCATCAGGGCAGTAATCACTTAGGGACTGGTGCCTCATCATTGAATATTTTTAACCTATATTTATATATTTATATTTATATATGAATTAATATGTATTTATAGATGAATATTTTTAACCTATATATTACATCATACTGACAAAGTGTTTGCTATATGTAGTTCAATAAAGTCTATGAAAAGCAGAAATTAGAGCTTTTTGAAAAACAAAAGGCATCCAACAAAAGTGCAATACGGCATGTTGGTCAATGAGAATCATTTCACGTTGAACCAGGTCTCCATCCTCACTTCTGAATCTTTCTTACAAGTTGGTTGATGAAGAGAAAGAATCTCCTGACTTCCATTCTGATGACCTCCCAGGCACACTCACATTTCTTCTCTTGCAGATAGAGACGGATCCCCTGGAAGTACCTCCTCACAGCCAGCATGGGGCCCTCCAATGTCAGCAGCGATTCTGCCTCTCCCGTCTCCTGCAGCAAACAGGTCTCCAGGTCCTCCAGCTGGCGATGAAGGCCCGAGCGCAGTAGGTCCAGGAGGGTCGTGTTCCAAGCGGCAGAGGAGCCCTGTGTGTGGAGGAGGTTGAAGATCTGCTGGAGCATCTCATGGAGGACAGACAGGGTCTGGGCCTTCTGGACCTGCCTGACATCCTCCATCTGCCGGGGGAGTCTGAAGTCAGTCCTGTCGTTCAGGCAGGAGAAAGGGGAGATTCTCCCCATTTGGCCCAGAAGCAGGAAGGTCTGTCTGCTAACCAGGACGTGGCTCTGAGGCAGGTCACAGCCCAGAGATGGAACAGGGCCACAGCTGACCACCACCAGGGCCATCAGCAGAGAGAGCAGGAGGGCCATAGGGGCAATCTGGGATGCTGCTGGCCCGGCTGAGATGGGAACTCGGTGGATCTTGGATGCTAGGTTCTCTGAAGACCTCCTCCCTATGCATGGCTTTTAAATAGTAAACTCATTTTCTAAATGTTCTCCCTATATTTTTACTTCCTTTTTGTTTTCATTTCCAAATTTTGCAAGAGGTCTAAGAAGACGTCGTCAATCTAATCACTTAATTTTTGTAATAGAGGTTTAATTTGCGCAGTTAACTTCAGATTTTCCAACCCTATGGATACAATTGGGCAAATGAAAAATGTTTGTCTTAAAGTCAGATATATGCATGTATGTAAATACACACACTCTCTTGCACATAAATATTGCTCTTCTCTGTGCAAGAAACATCTTTTGAGTCTTCATCCTAAACTCTTTTATTAACCTTCCTTTTTTACTTAGGAAGTCAGGCTCCCTGGAAACTATAGGCTCTGTATTAGATTGAGACTTAACAGTCTATCTGTGACAAAAAGAAAAAAAAGATCTTTTGAATGAAGAATTGTTTTATTCACAGGAGAGCCTGATGAATATGAGCCAAGTCAAAGAGTTTCTCTGATGATTTTCTTCCTTTGGTACAGATCCATGTGGGTCCATGTGGTTATGCTTCACTGGGCCACAGGGTAAGGATTACAATAGATGCTGCCCTTCCTTTCCATCATTGTCTTACCAGAGGCCTCCGGTGCCCCTCGGGCTGTGCCAATACCTCAAGAATGAATCCTAGTTTTCCTGAGGAGCACATGGGTGTGGAGATGCTAATTCCAACGCAATTTTATTCTGGGTCTTTTCCCAGCACCACCACACTCACAAGTCAGGTAGCACATCTAGTAGCACCTCCATTCTAGGTGACAGAGTGTCCTAGACTCAAAGTCTCCTGGACTCACTCTGAGGGTCATCTCACCTCATCCAGATGGCATGAGATCTTTACTGGGGAGGAACTTGCTTTTCTGTTGCCAAAATAAGTAATCCTCTAGGATCTTCACCCTTGCCCTCTGGGAAGAATCCTGATTTTCACAGTTGACCTCATCCTTTCCTGACCTGTGGTCTTGTGCAAAACACGTAGACAGCCTCAGTTCCAGTAGCCTCATTGTTCTTTCTTTGTACTGGGAGGAATGATCCAATTGTAACCATTTTAACTTTAGAATCCAGATTATTTTTTCCCAAGTAGGCTTTTATTATTCAACTCTTTTACTTTATTTCATATTTGTTATTATCAAAGTTCCCTAGGTGGACACAGGGAGTTCAGTGATGACTTTTAATACCAGTAAAAATTATATTACAGAATCATGTGACCTTCAGTTCTTCATCCAGTCGGCATCAATCTTTTGGGCTTCTTTGTTTCTTCTTCTCCACAAGAATGCAGGGCTGTGAAGTTATTATGTAAAAGAGAAATATCCTTCTTTCCTTTCCACATTTGTGATTGTTTCATTTTAATTTTTGTAACTTCTTTTTCACATTGTGGAAAAAGCTCACAAAAAAGCTCAGTTTGTCTTGCTGCTCCTGCATTACTTTTTCTTTCACCCTGGGATTAATGCAAACAATGGGAAGTAAAAGAAAGGCATAGGGCATACTATTTTTCTCTCTAACATCAGATTTTTTGTTTCTATTCTCATCCTTCCTAGAAAGCAAAACTTGACAGTGTTGGTGGGAAAAAAGAAAACTAATTGATTCTAAATGTCATAGACATGAAAGATGGAAAGTGACTCTTCTGCTGACAAAACGACAAAGTGTAAATTAGTAAAACTCAGTGCAACCGAATAGTGGCTAAGGCAGAGGGATGAGTGAAGGCCAATATTAAAGTTAACAAAGGCCTGAAAAATACTGCTTACTCTCTCAAAAAAGAACATTCCGTGGTCAAGAGAAGGCCTTCAGCTTTGCAAGGGCAGCCCGAGATCTTTCATTCAGTAAGTGTAGGTGTGCTATGCTCTGGGAATAGAAAGGAGGAGTCACAACAGAACTCAACAAAGACTAGATTATCAACCAGAACCCCTGTTGCTAGAACACTAATCCTTTCTGGCAGAATAATAGGTATCACCCCTTGCCTGCATATTCTTCCTAGTTAATAAATCCACTCAGGTAATGAAAAGATTTTTTTGAGAAACCTAGAATTAAAAAAAAAGGAAATAAGATGATCCCAAATGATTCTGCTCTTAATTTACGTAATAATAATGAGAATGATATTTGTATGTAAAATTAAGAGGATTTTATTCATTTTTATATGTTCTTGCAGAAAACCATTCACATGTAATAGTTGGAATTTATTTACACTGTATTTTACAAATACTTTAATTTGGGGGCAAACAGAATTTTTCATTTCAACAGGACTTTCACATGATTACAGATACAACATTGGCACACTAGATTAAAAAACTAAAACAACTAGACAAAGTGTGCAGCTGTATTCCAATTTAAATCTTGACATGCACCACACTTCATACATGATCTTGGAATCACCTACTGTAAGCATATTAAAATTTTAACCAGAGGATGTCTGAGGTAACAAATGATTGCTTACAAAATAAAACCTCTTTCCCTAGTGCTGCTTATTCCATTATAGAAAAATATTACAAATAAAATATTACAAATAAAAAGTAGTGCTATTCAAGCTGTTCGTTTCAAAATCATGGATGACAAGTTCAAGCCAATTTTTTCTCTCTCACATAGAGACATCACAATATACTCAATGAAAATTGAACTACTTATTAAATGTACCTGCCAACTGCTACCAACTGAGTAATGATGCATTTTTAATATGCTGACTGATTACACATGTGATAAATAAAAACATTTGCCAATGTTTTTAAATGATTATATTTTAAAATGATAACAATTTTGTTGTATGCTAACTATGGATCAGCCACTATTCTAAGATCTTTAAAAATGTTTACTCAATCCTTTCACCAACCCTATTTGGGTTACACTCTTTCGTAAAATTGTTCGGCAAGAAATATAAATCTGGAGAGATGAACTATTCCAAATGCGTGCTTGATCCAAAGTCACAATCTTACAGAGAGTTGAGTAGTGGCTTGTCTGGAAAAGCCCATTAAAGGAAGTAAAGGGTAGAAATGGACATGGCATTTATAAGCAGAGAGACCATGGCATTAAACCAGTAGAGCAGGTAGGGTTAGAATACTGATAATTTTGAGCACCACCCAAATGCTAAAACATTGCTGTCTACTGTTTTGTAGGACAAAAGGGGCATGGTACAAGTGAATTGAACTGACTGACTTTAAGTACTAAAGAAAAGAAAACAAAATACCTTTAAATAGTTATAAGGGAGTAAAACTAATGAGTCATTTCTTCAATGAAATATATTAAAATAACTATTAACCCATCAACTTCAGATTTCTGGAAACCTATTAATTTTTCACTCTTGAGTTTTCTTGTGAGTTTAAGAATAAACAATTCCCGTTTCAACCAATTTTCCACTCTAATGATAGCCCAGGCATACGGGCTCTGATTTTTTCCTTCAGGCCTCCATGGGCTGCCCTCTAGCACCAGTCTACTCTTCTCATTACCAAGACCAACAACTCGGCTTCTCACCTCCAACTGGACCTCCCATTGCCTAAGGATGGATTCCAGTGCCTCTCTTTTTCTTTCTATCTTTCCAACCAGTGTTTGAGTTGTGAGTGCAGGAAAGACTTTTTGCATGGCTGAGATGGAAGAATATTATGCACTTCCAATACAAATGCAATGACTGCTTTCAAAGAGCTGTTTACACAGGAGAGTAAAACCAAACTCAGACACACTGCTTAATATGGTTGTCTTTATTTCTCTAGTCTTGTCCTATTAAAAATTATAAAATAAAACTGTAGGATTCAAATAACTATACCATTAAAATAGGCATTAACTGATGGAATGATAAAAGTTTTTTTTTTTTTAAATAAAGATTAGTTAAATAACTTAAGGCTTACAAAGTTCAAACAGCCAGATATTGAAGTCTCCAAGAAAGGTTCCTGGAAAGAGAAGAGAAAGAAGAGAACCTTAGAATTTAAAAGATACTGGAAACATACATTATGAAAAAAAAAAACAAGCTAGAAATTTCACTTTAATGCAAATAATACTTCTGAAATATTCAGAAAGCAGCAACAAGAACTACACACAACAGGCTTGTGAGGATGGGGAGAGAGATTCCCATAGGACATCCTTTCTTAAACTTTTTTGGTACCTCTTCATATTCTGAACACTTATTGAGGACCCTAAAGAGCTTTTTTTTAAAATGTGGGTACTATCTGTCGATATTTCCTACATGACAATCCAAACCGAGGAAAATTTTTTAAAATACAATTTTATTGAGATATAGTCACACACCATACAATCATCCAAAGTGTACAATCAGTTGTTCACAGTATCATCATGTAGTGCATTCATCACCACAATCAATTTTTTTAACACTTTCATTACTCCAAAAAACAAAAATAAGAATAAAAATAAAAAGGAATATAAGAACACCCAAAACATCTCATACTCCTCCCCTCCCCCTTATTTTTCTTTTACTTTTTGTCCTCCTTTTTTTTCTTCTCATCTGCCCACACACTGGATAAAGGGAGTATGAGCCACAAGGTTTTCACAATCACCGGGTCACACCATATAAGCTATATAGTTGTATGATCATCTTCAAGAATCAAGGATACTGGATTGCAGTTCAGCAGTTTCAGGTATTTCCTTCTAGCTATTCTAATACACTAAAAACTAAAAATGATTATCTATAGAATGCATAAGAATAACCTCCAGAATGACTTCTTGACTTCATTTGAAATCTTTAGTCACTGAAACTTAATTTTGCTTCACTTCTCTTCCCCCTTTTGGTCCAGAAGGCTTTCTCAATCTACAATGTCCTGTCCAGGCTCATCCCCAAGAGTCATGTTCCACATTGCCAGGTATATACCCCTGGGAGTCATGTCCTATGTAGGGGGGAGGGCAGTGAGTTTACCTGCAGTGTTGGGTTAGAGAGAGAGGAAACATCTGAGCAACAGAAGAGGTTCTCTGGGGTGACTTTTAGGCACAATTGTAAGTAGGCTTAGCCTCTCCTTTGCAGTAACAAGCTTCAAGCCCCAAGATTGAGGTTTTGGCCTACTAAACTGGTAGTCCCCAGTACTTGTGAGAATATCAGGAATTCCCCAGGTGGGGAAGTTTAATATTTCCACATTTTCCCCCAGTCCCTCAAGGGGGGCTTTGCAAATACTTTTTATTCTCTGCCCAAATTACTCTGCAATGTATTAGGTTTCACATTAACTTGTCCAAACCAGCCAGATCTCATGCCCTATTCAAGGTTTCACGTAATTATGGTGTTTGAATAAACTGACCATACAAGTTAAATTATATAGCATGCTACAGAAAATATAGATTTTCCACCAAATAAACATCTCTTCCTTTGGTCTCACACAGAAGTCAATATCATCCTTTCCCTTTAGTCTGGTTTACCTTAGTCCTAACCAAGTCCATTTGGTTCATATCTCAAATTGAAGTCTGATCTCTTTTTCAGCTTCTTTAACAGTTGCTGTATGGGGTAATGCTGACATTCAGAGCTGCTGGACTCTGGCTCGGAGTCTCAGGTGTCACACAGATACCCGAAGTTCCAGGGACTGATCAGGTTATACACAAACAGCTCAGCATCTCAGAATTTAGAATTACTGTTAAAACTCAGGAATAGATGTAACTGCTGTAAGAACTTACAATCTAGGAAACTTTACCATAAGCCTTCCCCCAATAATCCATGCTTTCAGATTCAATTTCCAGAGTTTGCATACTATAGTTAGTCCATATTAGGGAGGCATTATAATATTTGTCTTTTCATTTCTGGTTTTTCACTCAACATACTGTCCTCAAGTTCCATTCACCTAATTGCACACCTTACAACTTCATTCCTTCTTGTGGCTGCTCAATATTCCATTCTATGTATACACCATAGTTCACCATTCCGTTTATCAGTTGATGTACCCTTAGGCCACCTCCATCCATTGTGAATCATGAATACTGCTGCCATAAACACCAGTGTGCAAATGCCCATTCATGTCCCTGTATCAGTTCTTCCATGTATATACCCAATAACAGGGTTGCAGAACCATATGGCAACCCCATAGTTAGCTTCCTGTGACCCCCCGATGGACTGCCCCATTCTACTTCCCCACCAACAATGAATAGGTATATCCCTCTCTCCACATTTTCTCCAGCACTTGTATCCCTGTTTATTTTTTAAACAGTTTTATTCACACCATATAAACTGTCCTGAGTAAACAACCAATGATTTTTGGTATAATCACATAATTATGCACTCACCACCACAATCTATATGAGGATATTTCCATCTCTTCCACAAAAAAGGAAGAGGAAGAGGAGAAAAAAATAATGAATAAAAATATATAAGATAGAAGAAAAATAAAAATAGAACAAAATACAATAAACATGTCAGACAACAATAGTAACCCCAAGAATCCCATACCCCTCCCTTATATCCCCCTCTTACAGACATTTAGCTTTGCTATATTGCCTTTGTTACAATTAATGTAAGTATATTACAATGTTCCTGTTAACTATAGCCTCTAGTTTGCATTGATTGTATTTTTCCCCTATACCATCCAATTTTCAACTCCTTGAAATGTTGACATTCCTTTGTTCTCCCTCATTTAAAAACATTCTTGTATTTGTACATTTAATCACCATCATTGACCACTCTAGGCTTTGCTAAGTTATACAGTCCCAGTCTCTATCTTCTATCTTAACTTCTGGTGTCAGACATGCCTCTAGGCTTCCTCTTTCAACTGTACTCAGACTCATCTTTTGAACTGAGGAACTTTTAACAAAGAAGAATATCACACACACATTCTATTAACAGTCAGAGTGATGGGATCATCATACAACAAGAGGTCTCTAGAAAAGTCCAACAGACACTCATGAGAGATTGATAGTGAAAAAGACAAATAACATCTTAATATTACAATAAAAACAGTTTGATCTTGTGGACCTGTGAACAGTGTCTCAGGGGTTCCCAAACCACACTTTGAGAAATATGACTATTGAAAAATCAAAGTAATTTTTACATTTAAACAAGTGCTGAGCTTAGCTATGTACAAAAAAAGTTAAACTCCCTGATAAAGGATCATGATTTTTAAAGGAAACTAAAAACATTAGTTTTGACCTTCCTTCTATCTAACTCATGTAGGTTTTTCTTAGAGACAAGCTTTAAAGAGATGGCACTTTGGTTTTGCCAACATTTATCAAAGCCTGAAATAAAAACCCTGCCATGGCTCAGACACTGGCCTGCCTTTCCGAGTGCCCAACACGTAGGACCTAGGCAGACACCGACACACAGAGCTTCTTCCTTCTGACCCAGAACCCACAGTCCATGTGAGTCCAAGATGACATCCCAGGGCCTGGGGGCAGTGTGGGTAGCTGGTTTGGTGCCCCAGTGCCAGTAGGAATTCTTGTTTTTCTGCCTGCTGATGAAGACCCACAAAGCATCTTGTTATCAGGAAGAAATGCTGGAGCATTACCCCAGGGGATAGTGGCTGGGAACCCTTCCAGATTCTCATGGAATCTGAAGCTGAGCTACTCCTTTAGACAGGGCAGAAGGAGCTTTCCTCTCATTTGTTGCAGGAGGTTGCTGTTTTTCATTTCTTTCTTTCTTAACGTGTAGCTATGCACCCCAAAATAGATGCACAGATGGTCAATGAGTACATAAAAATTGATCAACATCATTATTTATCAGGAAGATATAAAGTAAAACCAAAATGATATGACTTTACACACCCACCAAAATGGATGCAATGAAAATACATGAAAACACCAAATCATCTGGAAGATTTGGATTCACCAGGACTCTCACCCATTATTGGTGTAAATATAAAGGGAAAGGCATACAACTTCTTAAAAACTCTGGTGGTCTCATAATTCTTAACATACCGCCACCCTCTGTAATTCAACTTTTAGGTATTTATCTAAGAGAAATGAAAACAGATGTCCACAAAACCTTGTGCCAATGTCCACAGTCCCTCTGTTCATAATGGTCAATAACTAAAAGCACCCCAGATCTCCATCAATAGCACAAAAGATAAACAAAGTGTGCTTTGCTCATATAATGGATACTATTCCACAAGCAAATTAAACACTGGTGCCCAAAGCAATAGGGAGGAATCTCAAAAACAATTATGCTGAGAGAGAAAGCTTAAACAAAAGAATAAATACTGTATGATCACATATGTATGAAGTTTTAGAAGAGGCAAACAATTAGAACTATTATTGCTTCTTGGGAAGCTGAAGGTGAGAAATCCCTAGGAAGAGTCACGGAGACTTTTTTTGGGGTGATGGTGATGTTCTTTATCATGATATGTGTTTGGATTGCACAAGTGTATGTATTTGTCAGAACTCATTAAGGGTACACTTAAGATTTGTACATTTCATTGACAAATTTTATTCAAAAGGAAAAAAAAGAACCAGAAACAAATACGGAACTTTAGTAAGTGATAAGCAATTGCTGAAGCATTTGTGGAGATGAGTATTATTAATGTCTTTTACTTTTTTGAAAGGTGGCAAATAAAATGAGGGATTATGAGATGGACAGTTGGGTAGATATATGATAAAGAAAGTATAATAAAATGCTAATTGGAGAAGTTAGGTAGTGGATATATGAGTGTTTTCTGTAGAATTCTATTATCTGTTCTTTACTTTGAAATTTTTCATAATAAAATTTTTTAAAATAAAATATTGAGAACAAAATTCAATGAAATACACCCAGACATCCACCAGAATGTCTAAAATGAAAGAAACTGTCAATATTAAATGTTGGTGAGCATGTGGAGAAAAGGCCCTCTCATAAAATTCTGGTGGAAGTGTAACTTGATACAACTACTTTGGAAAATAGTTTGACAGCATCGCCTAAATTTGAGCATATTTATATGCTCTGTCCAGAAATTTCTTTCTTAGATATATACCCAACACAGAGGCATACCTGTGTGCCTTTAAAAACACACAAAAGCAGGCTCATATCAACATTATTTGTAGCAATTCCAAATGGAAACAACCTAAGTGTCCTTCCACAAGAATAAAGAATAAGAAGTTCCCACAAACAGAGCAAACGACTGACTTTTCTGTAGTCGTGGTAACAATTAGCCACCAGAACTGGTTTTAAACCTGTTCAATCAAATCCATGACAATTCCACTCAGCGAACACACTTTTGTAAGCCAGCCAGTGAGTAACAGCCCATAACTTCTTAAAGGCAGTCATCCAGGAATGGACTCATTTCAAACAAGCACACTTCTGAGTAACAACCAAACAAAAACATTTCTACCCAAAGAGAACTCTTCCACAGATGGTGGCAATTCTTTATGCCTCTGAAGTCCTCCAGTCCTTGAATTCTATTAGATTGACACTGCTGAGAGATTACATCTTGCCAGCACAGCTTATTTCCCTACAGTAAGCAATAAATTAGTTTTTTCTTTGTATTGTGGGTATTGAGTAGTAGTCTTAGCATTCTTTAATAATGGATACATAGAGTACGATATATTTTTTGAAAATAAAGGAATAGTATTCAATCATGAAAATGAACAACTGTTTCTACATGTAATAACATGGATGAATTTGGAAACATTACTTTTTTTTTTAAATTAAATTCAGTTTTATTGAAATATATTCACATACCATACAATCATCCATGGTATACAATCAACTGTTCACAGTACGATCATATACTTATGCATTCATCACCACAATCTATTTCTGAACATTTTCCTTACATCAGAAAGAATCAGAATAAGAATAAAAAATAAAAGTAAAAAAGAACACCCAAACCATCCCCCACCATCCTACCCTATTTTTCATTTAGTCTTTGTCCCCATTTTTCTACTCATCTATCCATACACTAGATAAAGGGAGTATGATCCATAAGGTTTTTGCAATCACACTGTCACCCCTTGTAATCTACATTATCATAAAATCGTCAGAAGTTATGTTTTTAACATTGGCATTTCAAAAGTTAAATACAGATAGCAGCAGTTGGGCAGTGAAACAGTATTGAAGGAAGGATAAGAGTGCTAATAGCCTCATCTTATAAAGTGGTCTGTGATGAGTCTAGAACTGAAGACACCACAATTTTCCAATATATTAAACCAACACAACTCAAAACACAATCAAAATGCAGCTTTACTCTTGTTTTCCATTGCTCCTTAAAAATGAGTTTAATCTCCTCCATCCCTGATGAAACCTTTGATAGATCCCATGACATTTCTGTTCACTTCCAGGCAATAGACCTACACCTGTCACTTTAAATTGCAGTCATCAGTTAGAAATTAACATCCCATTCTTAACAATAATAAAAAATTTTAATTGATTTAACACCAAATCTTTTCCTCTACCCTAGCCAGGCCCACTGTGGGCTGAGTGGTGCAGAAGGAAAGGGGGACATTGCCCTTCTCTGGCTCTTCTTCCTCCCCAAGTTGACTACCTAGGGCTTCTCACCCCTCCATGTTTGGAGCCCAGGAGGAAGGAAAAACTGGACAGAGAGGTTTTTTACTTGAATTAGTAGTGTTGTACGTTGGCTCCATACTCTTTGGCCTGGAAGATGTTTAGCCCTGTCTCTTTCTCTCATGGATACTTTCAGAGGCTTACCTATGGGGTCTCTCTGGCTGAAGTACCTACAAACATTACTTTTGAGCAAAGAAAGCCAGACACAAAAGGATGCATACTAGTGATTTCATTTACATATATGGGTCTTATGGAATATCAGAGATGTTCAGTGTATGGAAATAGTTTGAAGTGGCATAAACTTCTTCACTTTGTGAAAATCCATTGTGCCATTCACTTATTTTTTGTCCATACTGTCTGTGTGTTATACTTCAATTTTTAAAAAAGTTTTTAAAATTAAAATAAGCAAAAATGAATGCTCTGAAGTGGAAAACAAGCAACCTGTCTGCAAGAAAGGAAAAAAAATAGTGTGGAAAAAATTACACTCATTTTGTATTAAGATAACATGGTTGTTGGCTGGAGAAAATATTTTTAGCAAATATTATGCAGTAAAGGTACATCTTTTTCATATAAAAAGTAAATAGAAAGTAGTAAGGACAACATCAAACACCAGTAGGCAAATGAGGAGATATCATACAACACTTGCTTAAGAAGGGAATGATATTAGCAAATAGGCACATGAAGAAAAGATCCAGTTTAGTAGCAATTAAAGTAATGTGAACAAAAATAACATATTCCTATTTCTAACCAATTTCCCAATCAGTCATCTTAAATACAAATAAAAATTTTAAAATAATATACTACATACATCACAAAGAATGAAACTTAATGTGAACTATGACCTATAGTTAATAGTTTAATTATAATAATATTGCTTCATCAATCTAAACAAAGGTAGCACATAAATGCAAATGAGGATGGGAATTCTGTACTATCTGCGTGATTTTTCTGTAAACCTACAACTACTCTAATAAAAAAGTAAGAAAATAATATAGTACAATTTTAATGAAAGTTTTCCTACTCTTTCACAGACTCAATACTAGATCTTATATTGATTCTGTTTTCTTTATTGGACAATGACTAACACAACTACCAATCAAGGAGAGGAAAATCAAACCTACTAGAAACTACTCTTTACCTATCAGATTGACAAATATTAAAAAGACTGATTATATCTAGTGTTGGCAACAGTGTGGGAAAATATACACATTCATACAATAGTTTCATGTAAAGTAATTCAGGGATATTTGTTAGTACATATTAATAATTAAAATGCGTATGTAATTTGATCAAGCGCTTTCACTTGGGCATACCAGCACATTTGCAAAATATTCGTTGCAGCATTTCTTAGACTGAAATAATCACAATGACGGAATTGAAAAGTGGTGAGTTAAACTAAGGCACATCCATGATACAAAGCATTTTCCATGTAGATGAACAAATGTGGAGAGATTTACAAAACTTACATTAGTTAAAAATATCAAACTGCCAAATGATGCCTTTGGTAAGAATGGTGTTCAATATAAATATAAATAAAAATTCTAGGGTTTTACCCATTAGTTTCTTAACAGTAGTTCCTTCTTGGGGAGAGACTGAAATTGGAAAATAATAGCCCAATGATCAAGGGGGCTTTTACTTTATCTAAATATATTGGATTTTAACAATGTCCATATACATGAATATATCAAGGTCAAAAAATTTATATAAATCTTGTGCAACTATATTTTAAAATACTCTTTCACCATTCATTCCCCAAGTCACATTGATTATGGTGACTCATTTTCTGTCAATTTCTTTGCTTTCTTTCCCCAAACACCAGCACATTCTCTCTTCCTGACTTATTACTGGTTCTTCCCCATCCCATTAATAGCCTCAATAATGATTCCTCTTTTCTGCTCTTTTCATTATGCCTCTATGATCTTTTCCAGTCAGTACAGGAAGCAGGTTCTCTTTTAGAGGAAGGGCTTGAAAATGCCTATATTTTAAAATTCCATCACTGTCATGCATGATTAGAAAACGAATTATTTTATCACTATCCCAGCTTTTGTATCATAGGTGCAATGAATGAATGCCATGCCAATTAAGTGTAAGAAAAGCACACTGTACTGTGGTAATATCAAAGTGTTGAATTAACTTCTTTTTAGCACCCTACATATATTTGAGTTTAGAGAATACATTCCTTGATATTACTTTCACTTCTTAACTGCACCTGCAATCCTCAACCTTTTACAAATTAAATGTTATCACTGTGCTCTCATTTTGATAACCAAGGACCTTCTGGACAAATTCCACAGACTTTCCTCAGCCTTTAGAAAAAACAATGATGATGATAGCAACTACACATTATTTCTCTAGTTCTAAAGGGTTCACTTAATCCTTCCACCACACTTGAATCTGAGCTGTTAATATTCTCATTTGCCAAGAAAGCACTTGGCAAAAAAGCTTATATTATTAACACCATCTAGTTTGAAACTTTGGATTAGTCTCCAAACCCCATTCTGTTCACCAGAGCTCAGATGTCTGTACAGACTGGACGTTCTTGACCATAACTTATTTGATAGCAAGTCTTACACTTCTGAGGCATTAACAGTTCCCATATTGGATCATACAGCATTGCAATTTTGTCTTTTTCACTAGTTTGTTTTTTTACCTCCAATTTTCTAGACATATCGACCAAAGAACAGGGAGACTATTTTTTTTGTATAAAGTGTGTGCAAACAAGATCATAGGTTGTTCTTATTCCCTGCAAACAACACTAGTACAGACAGTGTAAAAATGAACAGTGGTCTTAGTCACTGATTTTGTCTCCTCTACATGTTGTAGATAGCTGACCCCCAAATTAGAAGAACCTGAATTCCTGAATCACTATTTGGAGAAGAGCCAACCAGAAGAATCATCTGATCAGGAATTCATGCATTGAGCTCTTATATGAAGGAAAGATAAATATGTATCATAATCAAAATACTGATAGTTTCTGCTTATGTGTTACAATAGCTAGCATTAACTTAACCGGCAAGTGTCTTTAACAAAATGCTATCCTGAAGAAGCTTTTCAATAAAAAATTGCATAGCAAACTTTGGGAATAGCAAATATTCCCCAAGTATTTAAACAGAAAAATAAAAACTGTAAATCAAAAAATTATTTATTTAAGAAAAATGGGTCATTTTCTCCACACTTGCTTTTGTAAATTCATGGTGTACAACATATATTTAAAGTAATCTCATGATTTTTATTTTGATTTCACGTATTTTCCAGTTGTTACATAATATGAGTCAAGATTGCTTTTTGGGCTAGCAAACACTAATGTAATTGATTGGAGAGAGTCACAAATATAACTTTCTTCTTTCTTTGCTGACTTTTGAGGATTGTTAAATGCGGGAGAAGTACATTTCAATTTCCCCTCTGACAACCTCCCAGGCACAGCTGCTGTATTTCTTTTCCTTCATATAGACAATGATCCCTTGGAAGTACTTGCCGACAAAAATTCCCAAAGAGGAATAGGACAGAAGATTTTCTACTTTCATCTTCTCCAGTTGTTCCAGACTGTAATCAATTCTAGAGAGTAATTCATCCAGGAGCGATGATCCCAGGCAGCACAGGCGTTCTCTGTATTGAAGACGGGGAAGATCTGCTGGAACATCCGACGGCGGAAACATGGCGTGTGTCTTCTGGATTTCGGTGATTTGCCCTCTTTTCCAAGGATATTTGAAGTGGGTCCTGTCATTCACATATGAGTAGGAGGGGATCGTTTTCAGCTTTATCAAAAGCATAAATATTTCCTTATTTTCCAGGTCTTGGCTCCAAGGCAAGTGACAGCCAAGAGAGCAGTCAAGGCTAGAGCTGAGAGCATCACCCCTCCTATTAGCAAGTACAGGGCCATAGAAAACTGCAGTGATTCACCAGATGGCCGGGAGGGGGCGCACAGCCAACGCTAACTAATGAGCGCACGTCTTCCTTCATTGCGCACCGAAGGCCGGCAGATGGCGCCCGAGGTCACGTTTTCTGATCTTCGTTTTCAGAAACATTGACTGGCTGGGTTTGGCTTCGTTTTCGTTTTTTCTGCAGATGCGTCTGCCTGAAAGGGAGGCTGCCGGCGCTTCTCGGACCAACTTGGTGCAACTTAAATAGTGAGTAAAAAATCTTCCTTTTCGCAGCCCAGCCCTGATTGCTGAGGAGGGAGATTTGCCACGACTTGGCCTGAGACATTTTTTCTTCCCTAGCGAGCACGGAACCTTTCATTTTCTGAACTTTCCTCATGTTTTTGTGCTTTGCTTTGTCAGACGGTACTTTACCAAGATTTATTTGACAAAAGTATCGACTTAACTGAGAACTTTGACGGCTCGAAACCCAAGCATGCTGTGGTATTTTTTACAGATTCAGGATTGTTTCTGGGGAGAAAACCCAACACAAATTCAGAGAAAGGGGAAATTAGGATGCCAATATACGACACAAGGGAAACCTCCAGGCAACAAATGCCCCGGACTTACTGGAGCCCGAGGCAAAAGGGACATTGTGAGCCTCTGTTTACCTGCCCTTATTATATTTTTAACGGATAAGTTTTCCTACAACAGTAGTTGAAGAAATTAAAAGGTAGGTCTGTTAAGTTTAAATATTTTATTTATACCAAAACCAGAAGTTGATGTATTTTTACTTACCTGGCTTTAATAGAAACACTCATCAATCATATTTTTAAAACTACTTCTTTGCTCTCTTTTTTTCCATTTCTAGTAAGGAGTGAAGAGCTTAAAATATTTTTTATTTAACTTCACATTACTGAACTCCTTTCACAAGCACTCCACTTTGGTTCTGTTTTAAAAAAATTAGATGGGTAGTGTACAAGGAGTGCAGGACATTTAGCAGGTCAGATCTTTACATTCTCTTTGGTAAGGATTTTATAGGCAGAATAGAATTTGCCAAAATTTAATTTGCATGGCAGTCACCCCCAACCCCAGTGGAAGACTGTCAGGGACTTGGAAGTATAGGGTCAGATCTTGTCTTATTTAAAGTTTTCATGTTTTGGCATTAATTTTGATTTTTTAATATTACATTAAAATGTTATTTGGATTACTTAGATTTGGTGCCTCCTTAAATTTTGTGCTTGAGGAGAGTACCCCCTCACTTCACCCAAATGTCAGTCTTAGATTATCTTTTGAATTATAGTGTGATTTTCAATGGAAGGAAATCCTAGCTGAAAATCAGGAAACATCTCATTTCCTATCACCCCCCTTGCCTCCCCCCACCCCAAACCATTTTTGTTTTGTTTTGTTTTTTGTTTTTTTTTTTTTGGTTTGGTTTTGGTTGTATGTGTGTGTGTGTGTGAGCACACACGTGTTTTCTGGTTCCTTGGTGTGTACAACTTTTGTTTTTTAAGCTCTGCCTTAAAAAATATCACCAGAGGTGGCCAGAAACTATTCACAGAGAAGCCATTTTGTGTCAGACATCAATGCTCATTCCCCAGAAAGAGCCTCACGCAGGCTGAGATTTCTGTCTTTTCTGTGCCAGGCACTGCTGTAACAGTATGAACCTGGGCTCCAGCAGACAGTCCCCTCTCCAAGAATTTCCATTTAGAGGGTGCCAACGTGCCGGACCCTGGGAGTGTCAGGGGAGCTGCAATCAAAGCTTCTTTTGGCTTTTCTTGTTTGAACATGGACTACACAGATAACTATTTTTGTTATATTAATACTAAAGGCAGCTATCATTTACTATGTTCAAGTTCTCAGCCAGTAACTTGCAAACTTTATTTTATTTAATCCTCACAATTTCCTATGTACAGTTGTCTCAAGTTTTTAGAAGAGGAAACGAAAATCTGAACTCATTTAACTTCACAGGGGCCACATATTGTGTCAGAAAGTAGAGCTTTCCACTGGCTCCAGCCCCTTCTTCATCAGCACTAAGCACTCCGTTTAAGCTGAACTGAGCATTCTAGTGGTTAAACAATCTTTTGTTTAATGTCTTGTCTTGGCTGCTGCCTGGAGAGCAGTCATCATCCCTGTTTTACTCATCCCTGAATTCATACTGCCAAGCACAGTGTCTGTCACATCCATGCTGTTTGGGGGTGACAGAATGAAGAGACCTGGATGCATTAACCCTTGATGTTCCAGGTTTACGCCACTATTATCTGTAGACTATGTCAGAAAAAGACAGCTGTGGCTCCTGTAATGAAATGTGGAAGAAATCAAAGCTTGTGCATGGCTGTTCTACAAAGGAAATGCAGGGAGGTGAGGCAAGTAGTATTTCAGTGCAATTTAAGAAGTATAAAACTGGAGTCTAGGATCCAACCTTTTAGAACTATTCATAGAAATAAAAAAGGGAGAGATGCTCAGATTTTTTATTACAACATTGAGTCTCATTTAGATGAATACATCCTACTGATTAAGGCTTCTGTCAATTTCTGATCTGAGTGTGTTTAATTTCAGTTGTAGTTATAAAAGAAGTGCTGAAAGTCACAACATTATCTGAGGTCCATAAATAATAAAGAAAGTGAAAAAAGTGGAAGCAGAATTGGAATAAGTACAGAAAATGAAAATCCTGGCCTCACTATTCAAGAATCTGACATGCAAGTTTCTCAAAGAAGCTGGTTAAAGAGTCACACAGCCAGACAGCCTGCATCATCACCAGCCTTACCAGTGGCCCAGTCAACCTCTTCATTGAGGACACTGAGGACACTGATGCTGATGTTCTCCAACCCTGTCTGCCCCCTTAGCTGTGACCTGGCTCAGGGCCATGGCCTCCAAAAACAGACCTTCACTCCTCGAGGCCAAATCAGGAGGCTCTCTCTTCTTTCCTGTCTGGAGGACAAGAATGTTTTCAGGTTCTTCCAGGTGCAGTTGGCTGGCAGTGAGTTCCAAAAGGCTCAGACCCTTCTGTTTTCCATGAAATGATCCAGCAAATCTTCAGCCTCTTCAACACAAAGGGCTGAATTCCTCATTGGACTTGATTTGCAGCTGGACATGGAGGTGGAAGAGACTGCCCTGAACTCTAACTCCAGACTGGCAGTGAAGAGGTATTTCCAAGGAACCAGTCTCTATTCAAAACGGAAGTATACCAGCTGCTGGCTTCGGACATTGTCAGGCTAGAAATTAAGAAATGAAAATCAAAAGTGTTTTCTTTGTATTCACAAGCCCATCCAAAAACTCAGGAAGTTGTGAAGGACTCAGATGGTTGGATCTTATCTGCTAATAGTTTGCCTTATGCTTGTAAATATGCACTCAATTCAAAGAATTTTTTTTTGCATGCTTTCAGTTATAAAATGTATTCAGTCATTTTTGGCAGATTGTTTTTCAGTGATAAGAAACTGTTTCTGAATCCAGAGAAATGGCATTTTTAATTTGTAATAATTAGAATTTACATGGTTATTGTAGTTACAAATTTATTATTCATATTATAGTATAGTCAGCTTTGCCTTCTGTTTTTTTGTTTTGTTTTGTTTTTGTTTTTTGTTTTTGTTTTTGTTTTTTGATTTGGAGGAGTGGTGAGAGTTAAATCTAGATTTTTAAAGTTTGAGTCTTATATTCTTAAAGAGATACAAAGTGTCCTTGACCTTTAATCTGCCTTAAAATCCAAAAGGAACAAAAATGGTTTTCTTAATTTCATTAATTCATAAAATATTTTGAAGAGTCTCTGCTCCAGGCAATTTGCATGCCCTTGTGAATATCTAGTAGAAAAAACAAAGATATTACTTTCTTTAATGGTGCACTCTGGTGGAGAAGACAGCTCTTAAAGAATAGGTGATTAGTTAGGAACCCTTTGTAGAGCTATGAAGGAGATGAACTATGATAGATTATATTAGCTGGTGCTAATTCAGTTTTACTTATGCTTATTGGAGAAGTCATGTCTGATGGCTATTGATTCAATTTCAGCAGCTCCATAAACTAGAAACTAAAGTGAAATATATTAATCATGGGCCTTGAATCTTCAATAAATAAGGAGTGAATGAATACCTTCTATTTGCTGGCTCAGTGATGGGTACCAGGTACAATGAAAAAAGTAGGCAATTCCTTGCTGCCACAGAGCTTCTGGTCTAGTGGGGAGCATTCAATTAAAATACCGCTAATGACTAACATAGGGAAAGTGCAGGATACTGGGAGCATGTAGGACTTGTATGGGTCAGTGAAAGCTTCCAGAAGAAGCAACTGCTAAGCTGGCATCTCAAGGATCTGTAGGAGTTAGCCGAGTAAATGCATGATGGTCATAGTGTTTCAGAAACAAACAGCTGCAAATGTGCAAGTGTGGTGGAGAGAGCATGCATGAACAAAGAACTGAAAGGAGATATAAGTGTATAGAGATGGAGGGAAAGGGGAAGAGAGTAAAGTTGGAGTAGAAAGCAGGTGTTGCAATATAAAAGGGTCTGCAAGCAATTTTGGGATTGTAATTTACAGAAATGATTATGGAATATTTCAAGCAGTGCATTGATATGAGCAGATTTGGTTATTAAAAAATCTCTTCTTCCTGCCCTTTGAAAACAGGGTTGAGGTTTAGGTAATGACGTTGCATAGAAAGGAAAGAAGTAGACCTATTTGGACATGGGCATTGAACCCAGGGAGAGAGATGATAGGTTTGAAAGATATTTAAGAGGTTGTATCAGTGAACAGTTTAGTTGAAAGCAAGACTGAATAACTAAGTCTAGGTATTGAAGAGTTATGGTGCTCATGGAATTTTTAGGATGCCTTAGAAACAAGTTCTAGGCTAAGCCTCCAAGAAAAATACCACAAATCAAACCAGAGAACTGTCCTGATGAAAAACAAAATATTTTTTCTGACCTGGCCCTAATAAAAACTGGAAGGAAGTGCCATACTGTGATATTATTTCTTTGTCAGAAACCGGAACATGCCCCCATGGGAGATCGCCACCTCAGCCAGCAAATTTAGGACCCACCCCCACCCCATTCCACCCCACCGCTCCTAACCCCACCCCTCTGCCAAAGCCTCATCTTCTCATGGCTCACTTTAGGATCAAAATCTCACACAGCTGCTTCAGATTAGCAGAATCTTGTTCCAGGTCCTATCTGCAAGGAAGTCTGGAAATTTGCATGTTGCCCACTATGCCAGTGTATTAGTTTCCCATTGCTGCATAATTAGCTACCACCAAGTTTATTGGTTTAAAACAATGACTGTTTATTACTTAACAGTTTCTGTGGGTCAATAATTAGAGAGCAGCTTCAGGGTGCACTTCTGGCTCAGAATCTCTCATTGGTTCAGCTCAGGAGGTTGGCTGGGACTGCAGTCATCTGAAGGCTTGACTTGGGCTGGAGGACCTGCTTCTAAGATGGCTCGTCCACATGGCCATTGGCATGAGGACTGGCCCCTTGCCTTAGTCACATGGGTCCCTCCATCCAGCTGTATGATGAGTCCTCACAACATACAGCTGGCTTCTGTCAGAGGCAGTGATGCTCAAAGAGTGTTCGAAATGGAAGAGGCCGTAAATTCTTTTATGTCCTTGTCTTAGAACTTTCCACTGTTAGTAAGAAGGAGAAACACCTAAAGAGACATCAGCCCACACCAATACAGGTGTTGAGGTCACCAGCAAAAGCACAACTCACACAGGCTCTGATGGGTGGACATTTTACTCACAGAGAAGAGACAGAGCAAGGTCAGTTTCACTAGTGGGCATTGGTTCCCCTAAGTCAGTGGGTCTCCAGTCCATGGCTGACACAGGAAGATGTTATACATAGCACCCCTCTCTTATGTTTGTGTGCTACTGGAGTGGAGGAACCCTGCTCCTTCCCTGCTAGGGAAAGATTTACTACCAGGGTGTGAGCTGGGTTTTGTAAAACATGCCCACCAGAGTCAGACTGTCTCCAGTGAAAGTTTGCATTTGCTTGGGACAATAGGGGAAGGAATGTACCAGCAGTCCCCTCATCTACTAGGGCTTTGTGTTCTATCCCGGCAGGCTGACACACCTGGTCCTGAGCACAGGATGGATTTGTGGGTCCCAGGGAGAGGTGGCAGACCATGCCAGGACTGCCCCCCACCACACATACTATCCCTTCAGCAACATGTTGTATGTTTGTTAGAGAGGAGTCACTAAATACTGCACATAGTTAAGGCGAGAGGAATTAAGCCCCAACTGAAGAGAAGTGTATGACAGAATTTGAAGACAACTACATTGGAGAAATGGAAGTCAAAATGTGGGAATATCCACTAATGTGGAAAGACTGTTCTACAGATGATTGGCAGCCATGAATATGATAGCAGATACCACACGTGCCAAAAAAGGACAGCATTTAGTGACTTATTGGATGTGGGTTTTGAGAAAGACGGAAGACTCGAGGATGATGTCCATATCTCTATCTTGGGTAGCAGAACAAGGGGGTCCTTGCACATGTATGGGGAACACAGAAGGAAAGCAGGATTTAATTGCAAGGAAGGGTGAAAATTATGCCAATTTTGGACGTGTTGAGTGTAAATTTCCAGGGGGACAGCCATGTGGAGATAGTCTAGGGTAGCAGGTAAAAGTATGGCTCTGAAGTTTGGAAGTATGTTTCTGGCTACAGTTATGGACGTCATGAGCATAGAGATAGCATTTGGAGGTATTTGGGAGGACGAGACTGCTTATGCAGAGGATAGAGTGTGGAGGCCAGAATTCTGGGGAACACTAAAAATCCCTGAGATGAGAGGAAGTAGTCAGCAAAGGAAAGAGAGGAAGAGCAGACAGCCAGGAAATGGTGATGACCTAGAAGCCAAATGAGGATCAGACTTCAGGGTGGAGGATGTGGTAAAAAATGTCAGATGCTTTCAAGATGTCAGCCAAGATAAACTGACAGTGAACTCTGCCCTCAGTAGGATGTAAGTTATTGTAAACCTTGACTTGAGTGGTTTCAGGAGAACAGGGAGGCTAAAGAACCCACATTAAAGTGAATGGAGAAAGGGGCTGCATTTAAAGAAGTAGGGACAGATATTGGAGAGACTGTTTCAAAAAGTTTAGATATGAATGGAATGAAAGAAGCAAGATAGTACTTAACAGGTGGTTGCAGGGTTAAGGAGTTGTCTTATTTATGATGAAGAACATGAAAATTAAACACATTAAATATTGATCAAAACCAGGCCGGTAAAAAGGAAGGAATTATTGACACAGGAGAGAGAAGAGATAACTAATGAAGCATAAGGCCCTTACTGAAGCTTTTTTTGCTTTGGCATCAAAGAACTCTCTTCCCAAGAGCCAAGCCTCATGGAATTGTCCCTGTTTGGTGTTAGTGGTTTTAGACCCTGGGGCAATGCATGCTGTAAAGCGGGGGATGGGGAAGAGGGGACTTTGTTTTGCAAAGTGATATAAGATCTAAATGTGAGAATGGAAGTGGGAAAGGAGAAAGCCCAAGCTTCCATCTCTTCTCAGGCAGATCAGTTTTATGCAAGTGTATTTATCAAGTTTGAAGATCTGAAAAATGTTCTCCTTAAAACCTGGGCTTGCATAACCCTGGATAGAGTTCATGTACCTTCAGGGACACAGATGCCTGGGTTTGAATAGTGTTGTATTAATGGACACCAGATTTTCTTGTAGTTTACTCATCTTTACTTATATAGAATTTGTTTCCTTTGGAGCACAGACAAATAAAGAGAATTAAATATGTGGTTGTTGGAACAAATGAAGAACCTGTTTCCCACAAAGGTACATCCCCAGTGTACAATTCCAAAGAATTTTGAAAAATAATTTTTATTCTTTAGTTTTGGGGAAAAAATTGGAGGCCACTTAACCAATCGTTTCCTAACCATGGCCTGGTCTAAATATTTGCATCAATTCTTTTAATCAATAACCAGTCTGAATGGGGCAATGAATTAGCTGTTTACTAGACCTCAGGTAGGACTGAAAGTCAGTGAAGGTCAGTATCTTGAGAATCAAAATATTTTTCCTTAATTCCTGAGTTCTCCTGTAAACTTGTTAACTAATGAAGAGAAAGAACTGGCTTGATTCCAGGGCCCAAATGATTTATTATCTATTTCCCTTGAATAGACCAGAAAGAAGAGGGTATTTCTTTACATTTAATCTGATTTTGAAAAATTTCTTAAGGCAATAGGCCATTTTCCTGTTTTCTTAGGAAACCCCATGTATCTTTCCGATTCAGAAGTAGGTGTGTAATATCTGTCAGAGGGCCTGATGAGGAAAGACAGCATTCGACTGTAGATTCAGACCCATTAAATGGTTAAAAATTTTTTTGACGTTACACTTTTTTTAATAGGCTGCTCTGAAGATCTGTTTTTTAGTACAGTGTATTTCTATGTTTATCAAAAATGATCAATGTTTAGGCGTAAAAAGACATAATCAATACTTAGTTGTGATAGTTATAAAAAAATTGCTATCTGATTTTACTAATTTATGGTACTAATTTTAAATCCTAGCCACTAATTATGCAAATGTTCTTGTTGACATGATAGGAAATTTCCATTTTTTTCCTGTACCAAACAGTTGCATTTTAAAATTATTCTGATGATATTCTATTTTAGTATGTTTAAAAGTGTGAAGACATTGAAACTTTTTGTTAATCAGATTTTCAGAGTAGATTAGAAAGTTCAGTCCATCAGTTTCTTTTTACATGTTTGAATATGAATGTTTTTTAGTTGTCAACAAAATCACATAATGATGGAAATATTCCTAAACATCCAATTCCAGAATGACTGTTCAATAATGCTAGATTCTGTTTGAAAAGAAGTTCTCTTTCATTTTTAAGTTAAAACATCAACTTTACTTTGAAGGAACAATTTGTGCTCATTTTTTATTTTTATTTTATTATAGCATTTTGATAGCCTATTACTAACAACCACTTACCATTACAGAAAAGATCAGCCAAATTTGGAAAACTTGTATATGAAAAATGTTTAACTCATCTTTAAGTTGGACAATCTTCAGTATTTTGCAATGAGAAAATTATATTGAAGAAAATCCATACATTCAAATTTAAAATATCTTAAGAAGAATCCTTACTAACAGTTCAAGCTTTACCTAGATCACATTCTTGTTCACTCAGTGAGTGCATAATTAGAATTAACTTCAATCATTGTTTCTTGTCAGGAATCTTTTTATGTAACTTGTTCATTTTGTAAGGATTGATTTAGGTAACTCCGGAGAATATCATCTGTACGCCCACTTCACTGTGCACAGGAAGTGCGAGAGAGAGCACTGTGCTGAAAGCACATTGAGTTCTTGTTGTGAGTTCCACTGCCAACCTCTGCATGGTGAGTTAAGAACAGTATTTACCTTCTTGGGCGCGCGATTATCAGGCCTGGGGACAAAGGGTCGGTCCATATTTAAATATTACAAATCATATTAACTTTTAGAGAAAAATAAACATAAAAACAAGTTCTATGGTTTTCTTTCAACACGTATATGTGTAACTTTTTGCACACCACATTTAGAAGATTATGGCTGTGGTCTCTTCTGCATTTTCCTGAGCACAGACAGAACATGTGGCCACCCCTGGACATTTGTAGTTGGTCTCTAGCACGGCTCTGACCTTGTCCCCCAGGGGAGAAAGCCCTGGGTTGGAAATGGATGGTCCCCCACCCCCCACCCCGGCCACCTGTTCAGAATGTGTGGATTGTGAATACCACGGCCAACCTCTGAATTAGCACTTATTTCTGGAGCAAGAAAATTCCTCCGGATGGTGGACAGAGACAAAGGCAGGTCATGAGGCTCTTGAGGCTAGGGTAACCCGCCTGGACCTGGGCCTGCTGTCCCTGGGAGCTGCACAGGGAGAGCCCGGGGCTCCGGGAGCTCCAGCCCATGAAACCTCGGCCGCCTGCTCCTCCCAGCCCGTGGGCCAGTCCAGGGTTTTGCTCTCCTTTCCTCTCACCCACAAGTCTTTTCTCTTCTGATGTCCTGTTTCTGATGTGATGGCCAGTAATTTTTAGTATTTAGTTCTGCTGATAGATTGTGGGCAAGGGACACTTAGACCTTTTGAATAATTTCTCCCTCACAGGAAGACCCTTCTCACTGCACAGGTTGACCCTGAAGCCCATGCACTGCCTCATCCTCATTATACTAAAATCATCTGTCTTTTCCCAGACTCGGGCTACAAGTCTTCCTTCCCTGCCTTTAGCTTTGGGACCTATTGCTTAGGTCAATCATTTTTTTCTTATTTTCTGTTAATTCTCCTTTTCTGTGTTCCTATCTCTTTCAACTGAAATATTCCCAAGACAATTTCCTACTTTTTGCCGTCATCATTTTGCTGCTATAAATTCTGGTTGGTCCAAATGTAATAAAGTTTTAATAAACTGCTGAGCACTTATTAATATTCTCTATTTCATAAATGAGGTGGGGCTACAATTTCATTTTGTTTCTTTCCTATTCCAAAAGTATTTTTACCCTTTTCTTTGAATCACTTTCACTGTTTTTCCTACTATACTGACCATTTAGAGGCACTGCCTCTTGATTTTTTTGTTTTATCAAAGCTATTGCTTTTTGTTTTGTGTTCAAGTTTATTAATTTCTGAATCTATATTTAATTCCTTATTTCTGTTTTGCTTTTAATTATTGTTCTTTCCCAGCATCTTGAGTAGAATGCTTAATTCACTTATTTATATAATCTTTCCATTTTTTGTTAAACTTATATTTTGAAAATTTCCATTGAATATAAATTTGACCATCCCACACATATTCTTTTTATTATTTTGTGTTTTCATTGTTATCTTGCTATTAATTTCTAATCAATTTGTAACTTCCATTTTTGTTTCCTCCTTAGCTAAAAAATTCAAAAACAATCTTCTATGTCTTCTCACATTCTCCTATTTTTTTCCCTAAATATTCTATGCTTTTTGTTCCACCCTAGCATTGGTGCCAGGAATGAACTCCAGGGTGATTGGTCACTTTGTTTAGAAAGTGGTCCTGAGGTTTTAAATGGGGCCACATGCTCTGCCATTCCCCTTACTATCGGCAAGGAGGGAAAAGGAACAACCTTGCCCTGATATTCTACCTGACATTCCTCCATTCCTCAATGGATTATTGTATTAGAGATCTCCAGAGAAACAGAACCAATAGGAGATATATATATATAAAATCAGCTGTATTGTAGGGATTGGCTGTGTAACTGTGTGGATTAGCAAGTCTGAATTCCATAGGGCAGGCCACAAGTTGGGGATTCCTGTAAAGTTTTTGATGAATTCCCCAGCAGAAGCTGGTTGGCTGGAGTAGAAATAGAAATTCTTCTTTCTGACTGCTAAAATCATCAGTTCTCCCTCTAAGGCCTTCAACTGATTGGATGAAACTTCTCTCATTGCTGAAGATAATCTCCTTTGTTGATTATGAATGTATCAGCCATGGTTGCAATCAGCTGACTAATGATTTAAATCCAGGAAATACTTCACAGTAACGATCAGGCCAGTGCTTGCTTGACCAAACAACTGGACACCATGACCTAGCCAAGGTGACACATGAACATAACTATTACGATTATTACTATATTTGTTTCTGCTCCTTGTATTAGTTGACTCTTAAGCATGGAGTGTGTTACAGTAAGTATTGCAGTTTTACAAATTATCCCAAAATTTCATACCTTAAAATAAACATTTTCTTACTCTTACAGGTTTTGTGGGTTATGAATGTGGACAGAGCACTGCAGGAATGGCTTCTCTCTTCCACAGTGTCTGAGATTTCAGCTGAGAATACTAAATGGCTTGGGGTAATTTGCTATTTGGGGGTTGGAATAATCTAGATTTTTCTCCCCTCAAATGTGTGGTGGCTGTGGCTGTCTATCAGCTGGGACCTCCCCAAGGCCTCTCCATGTGGTGTGGGAGTCTTCACAGCATGACATCCTCACAGTCATTGCGCTGCTCATAGGATGGCTCAGCGAGGAAAGTGGAAGCTGTCCGCCCTTACAGCCCAGCCTCAGAAGTCACAGTGTTATTTCTGCCACGTTCAGTTTGTTATGAGCAGGTCACAAGCCCACTCAAATGCAAGGAGAGAGTAATTAGATGGCATTTCTTGATGAAGGACTTTCTTGATGGGAGATACTTTTGCTGCCACCTTTGGAAAATACAGCCTGATACAATCCACTCTCCACAAAAACATCGCGTCTCTTTCACATACAAAATACACTCATCACCCCCAAGACTTCCCAAAGTCACATCGCAATATGGAATTTGGCAAATACCCAAGTCCAGTGTCTGGCCATCTAAATCATAGCAAGGTGTGGGTTAAGCTTCTTAGAGGCAGTTCCATTCTTCTCAGTGTGAACACCTGTAATCTAAATAGGTTGTTTGTCCCTTTACTCCTAATATACAGTGTTTGAGACAAGCATAAAATAACAATAACAGACAGTATCAAGCAACATGGGAGAAAGGAGGAGAAGCACAGCGATTACTGTTTCATTGCAATTATGATACTGATTTCAGCAGGTATTATCAGTTTTTTTGGTTACAGCTCAGACCTCCTCTCTGGGAGTTATTTTCCATGGCTGACTTTTCTGTTCTCTGTCCTCTTAGTTCTTCCTTCTGAGTCATCCTTCCTTTTCCACAAGACGTTGTCCATGTTTTCAATTATATAAAGTTTCTTAGCCTAATTCCTTTCTGGAAAAGTGTGGGGGTTCAAAGGCATCTTTATTTTGTATGCTATCTGGTACTTTCAGTCTTAACTGATAATATTAAACACTGTGGATTTCCTGTATATCAATGTCTAATGAATGCCATTGGATGGTAGGCACACCTACAAATCTCTTCAAATAAGCCCTTTACCACCTTGGCTACCTATGAGACTGCTGTGGGACAGTTTCTTTGAGCCCTGTTGTTTAATGGAGAGGACCTGGGAGGCACTTAGAAGTCCTTAGGGTCCTTAGAAGTCGTCTTGCTTATTTGAAATGGTCTGTGAGACACCATCTTAGATCTTTCTGAAGTTTTAACAAAGAATTTTATAGCCCCACACTCAATTTGATCTTTTTTTAAATCATATTTTCCTATTGTAGAATACAACATATATACATAGAAGTGACAACCCTCCAAGCACAACCCAACAAGTAGCTAGAGAGCAAACCTCAAAGAACACCATAGGGTACAGTTTCAGCCATCCCCCTACTATGAAGTACAACATATATGCAAAAGGTAATATCACTCAAAGTATGATTCAGCAAGTAGATATATAGGAAACCTCCAAACTTGCCATGAGTCACAGTACCACAGTCTCAGCTATCTCCCTACTGCAAAACATAACAGACACACAAAAAGGTGACAATTTGATCTTTTTGCTTTATTTTTTATAGCATCTCCCTCCCAATACCAAATTTCTGTCCTCATTAATATAGCTTTGAAACAAATTACTCCAAGGTCTATCCCTCTAAATAACAGTTTTCTTACTCTAACAGATTCTGCATCATGGATCTTTACAGAGCACAGCAGGAAAGGTTTGTTTCTGCTTCACTATATCTGGGGTCTCAGCTGGGAATGCACCCCACTGGGCAGCTGGAGGTGACTTGACAACTGTAGGCAGCTTCACTGATATGTTTGATGCTGTCTTCAGCCGGGATCTCACTTGGGGCTCAGTACAGGAGCACCTCCCTGTGACCTCTCCTTGTGTCCTAGTTTTTCTGACAGTATGGTGGACTCAGGGTAATTGTACTTTCTACATGATGACCCAGGGCTCAGAAGTGAGTGGCCCAGTGAGCAAGCTCTACCATCACCAATGGTTTTCAACTGGGGGTGATTTTGTCTCCCAGGAGACATTTGGCAAGCGGGCAGTGCTACTGGTATCTAGTGGATAGAGACCAGGGATGCTGTTAAATATTCTACAGTGCACAGCTTCCACAACCAAGAATTATCTGACCACAAATATCAATAGTGCAGAGGCTGACAAACCCTAACCTTGCCTCAGGAAGTCACACATTATTTCCAGCAGACAATTTCTACAAGCAATTCACAAGCCTTCCCGTATTAAAGAGGAGGTGAATTCTGTTCTACTTTTCTATAACGAAATGGCAAAGTTCTCAAGGCATATGAGGGCTGGATGATATTGTAGCCATCTTTGGGAGATACAAACTGTTGCAGAGTGTCCCTGTGATTTCTCTTGCTTTGTAGAGATTTCTTCATACTCATGTTTCAAGTTGTATATTTTCTGCTCTTAGTATAAGCCAAGCCCATCAAATCTGCTTTTGATCTTCCAGAAAGTCTTCAAAAACTATGGTACTGGTGGTACCCTTCTCATTTCAAGGGATTTGGGTACAAGATGTGTGTGTACATCTCTGAAGTTTTAATTGTTAAAATTATCTACTAAAGGTATGAAAATGTTAAGGACAAACCGCCCCTCCAAACCTCCCCTCATTTTTTTTTCCCACACTAGTTGTTAGAAGTAGAGCTTGCTCTTCCAAACACTTTCTTTTAGATATTTTTTAAAGTTGAAAATATTATATAATATGTATATAATATTTATAATATATATGTATAAAGTAAAAGGAGCATATGTTGGCCTCTTCACCCTAAAAGAAAAAAAAAAAAATTAGCACTAAATTCCCTTTTTTCTGACCACTAACAACACAGCTGGGCCTGGAAGGTTGTGCTTTTATCTCTGGGTACTATTATACCAGTTCCTTGCCTGGAATTGTAATGAAACTGATCAGATGTAGAATACTACAAATAGATCTTTAGTCAAACCAAGTTAGGTTTCTTAACTTGTTAGAGTAAGTGAGCTCTTGCCATGAAGAACCATGGAAAGAGTGGGAAGGAGATTGTTACGGTGTTTGAATCCTAAGGAGGAAGAAGAAGAAGGTACCAGCTCTGGATTCAAATGTTTGAGTTGGTTAATGTGAACTGCTGTTTATTCTGGAGACTCTAGGAACACAGTGGAGTTGAGGTAGTCATAGGTAAGAAGGGAACTCATTCAAAAGGAGAGGGTTGTGTTATTGGCTACATTCCTTCAGGGAAAAACATTGCTTTAGATTGTTAGAAACATCACATTTTGCTTACCAGGAAGGCAAAGAAGCAGAATCCCATTCCTGTTTCCTTAGAAACTACAATGTGAAGATAAATGTAGAATATGGTGAATGAAACCCCACTCTGCAGCTTTGCATCTGGGTTGGAAGTTGAGATTGCCACCCTGTGTTACAGTGGCCCATGTAGCCCAGAGCCTTCGGGCAAAAAAAGGATGCTCTATTCTCAGAAATAATACATCAAACTGAAGTTTCTCTTAGTCTGTGATTTTAGAGAACAGTGTTTCTGAGCATATTGTTCTTGATATTAAAAGCAGTTTTTACGGGTTAAATGCCCAATTTGGGCAGGAGAACAGAATTGTTGGAAATATGGTTTAATTTGGGTATGGGGTGATGGGTCATTCCTAGTGGCTGGACAGATGTTGTTAAGAGTGGAACTGAAGTATTGCTGATGTTTTTCTCTGTGATCCTGCTAGCAGTGGGATGGTGGTACAGGAAGAAAGTTAATCACGGGTTTGCGTGCAGAGATGGAATGTGAGAGCAGCAGGCTATGCATTTTTCCTGTGCCTCATACCACCATCTCCAGTCATCTCCCTAATAGCAACCTGGTTGATTCTGTAGTTGAGGATCCAAAAACTGCATATTTCTCCAAATACAATAGCTTCAGTCCAGTAAAACCACCAAAGTAACAATTATTCCAGGAAATTAAGATTATGGGGTAGCAGAATGATCATACATCTTAATGATTTTTTATAAAACATCCAGCTAGTGACTGGTTTGTACATACTCAAGTGACATGGCTTCAATTCTATTATTCCCCTGAATGAAGTTTCCTTCCTGCCACCTCTAAAACTAAGGCTTCAGCAGACTCAAGTCATTCTTGCAGCTGTACACCTGATGGTCACCTGGCTCTTGCAAGGCCTTCCCTACCTTTCCCCCACCAATGCTTGCATAATCACATAGACAGGGTGTCAACTGGAAGGTCTTACCAGCTGGAAGCGCTCAGCGAGATAGCGAGAAAAAGTATTTCTAGACATTGTATCTGGGGAGTAAGTTGAGAGGGATCTCATTGAGCTTAGTCTGCACACAGAGGTATTCCCGAGTGATGGCCAAGAATCTGTCCACATGGTTGGATTAGCCACAAGGCAAGTGGTGAGAGCAAATGGGATGTGTAGCTATAGCAGCCCATGAAGTGTCAACAGAATCCATAACCTGCTCTCCTTTGAAGGCTGAGTACTGCAGGTCCAGGGCATGGGCAAGTTCATTAATGGAGAGCCAGCCTTGAAGGTTAAAAAAACCCTCTTTCCCCATTCTTTGAACTTAAGTGGTGTGTTCAAGTGTATGTGTACACATATGATATAAGGAAGGTTTTGTGAAGTCCTGTTTGTTGTAATTTTCTCATCTGAAGGAGGGTTGGGAGACCAATTAAAAGGTGAAGTAAACTCTCCCTAGTAGGAAGAAATAAATGCTATGTTGATTGTAAAGTGGACTTTCATACTTGGGAGTATTTTATATTAAGATTTACCATTAATTAGAAAGATGTTTTTTAATGGATCATTAATTCCTGGCTTGAAAAATGTTTTGACCTGTAAGTGATAAACTGTACTCCCCAAGAAAAAGTTAACTTAGTAGAAATTAGACTTGCCTTCCACCCATGCAAACCTGTATTCTGCTGGCTGGGATTGTGGGTGAAGCAAAGCAAAGAGTGATAAACCTCTGCCTCTTATTGAAACAGTTTTTTGGAAGATGGACCAGTAAAAGTATCAAACATACTCTTATAGACTTGGAATTGGAGAAGGGGTAGTACATGGTGAAACATCTGAGCTTGTTATAGACCTTGACTGCTGTGGGCAGCCAGTTCAGCACCCGGCAGTCGGCCTAGTGGCACGGTCCCTGGGCCTTCAGTACATGTCGTGGTAACCGTTCCGCAAGGCGGAGCATCGAGTGGCACCTATGACTCCTGCCTAAAAGGAATTTGTTTCTTATGCTGTTTCTTATATGTTTTTTATATTCATACTGCCTCTTTTTCTCATTTGACGTCTTTTGGGCTCTGTGGTGGTGGAATGCTCCCACACCTAGCTACATTAATGAGCCAGCAGCTTACCCTGCATTAGCGTCAGCGTAGTGAAAATGCCTGCTCCTTTCTTAGAAAACGATAGGTCACCCTTTCTGCTCAAAATCCCCCTTCCCAAGCTTTGAAAGAGTTAGCTAGAAGAAACAAAAAGGTAATGATTAGCAGACTCTAAAACATGAACACAAAAAATAGTTATAGGTTGCTTGGTACCAAATAATAGGAACTGTTATTCCTGTGCCCAAACACCGTGTCTTGCTACGCTTCAAGGAATCTGTCCCTGCAAACCCATTGATCACTGTGTAAGAATAAATAATGTCTAAAATTTAGCCAAACTATTCTAGCATTGCTTGCCTAAATGCTAGTGCATATGTTACAGAAAATTATAAAAATAAAGCTCTGATGCTCTGCTTGGTCGGAGATTTTTCATCTTCGTACCTGGACACAACAAGGTGTCTGTCTCGTTTTTTCGCCGACTCCAGCCCCCCTTTCAGGACCCTGCCCGTTGCTGAGGGTTAGGCCAGCCCTCGGCAGACTGCTGTCATCAGCTTTATATTCATCTTGTTCTAAAATTGCAGGAAATCTAACCATATTCCTTAAGTTCTATCTAAAAAGGAAAGATGGGGTTATGTGCAGTCAAATGATCTTTCAGGAGGCACTACTAAGAGATCATCTGTTTTCAGCCATATACATCCTGAGGGAAAGATTGCTCAATTGGTGAGACTATTTTGCTCTGAGACAATGTTTTGGAGAGTCATTGATATCACTCTTGCTGTTCACATAGCCAAGAAATATGCTTCCTTTGAGTCCATGGATGGTGCTACGTAGAATTTGGATCAGCTGGTCCAGGAACCATTTTGACTCGCACATGTGTGCTTGTGTGGGTGTTTGTCTGGACTGGATGAAAGTTTTTTGGCTAGAGCAGTGATGATCTGATCCTAGCACCCACCTGTGCAAGCTGAGATTAAAAAGCCCTCGGAATATTATGAGTTGGCCAGACTTACTCATACCTGGATATGTTGCCTGCTTTCTGCCATTGAAAAAATTTACCCTATAAGGGTGTTGGTGTTGAGGCATTCTGCTAAAAAACAAAACAAAACAAAAAATACAGCATAGTAGTGGGTGTAAATGATTAGAATCTGGATGAAATATTGCAGATTTTTTACAATATTTAAATGATATGATTTATTAATAAAAACTGTCAAAGCAATTTAAATCTGTTTTTATGTGGAATTTTAAAAATATGTCCTTCTCTTGGACTATTTGACCATAAGTCACCATAAGTTTTTAGGTTTATTTATGTAATTGAGTATGATCTGAAAACTTTAAACTTTCACATATCCTATAAAATTTTCTGATTTCTGTTACTATGTTGCTTAAAGGGGATATGTTTTCTGGAATCTATCTAAACAAGGAATTTTAATTTCAACCAGTAGATGTCAGAATAACATTAGCCCCTAGAAAGTGGTTTCTCCGAGACTGTCAACAGAAAATAGAGGAACTATCTGTAGGCATTCATGTGTAATTAATGCTTTTGATTACTGAGCACCATTTCAACAGTTCTGCAGTGAGTACAATCATCCTTAAAGAGTACATCAGCCTTTTGTTTTAACCATCACTCAGCCATTCAAATATATGTTCAACAATGGGATACTAGGAGACACAGAGAAGGGATCAAAATCAGGGTGGGAAGAATTAAAAAATCCACTTTTAAAGTAAATTTTTGGAAGTCTGATGGGTAAGATTAGAAAGCAAATATTAATTGAGAGGATCATGCTGAGATGACCATTTTTCTGGCTTATTTTTCACTAACTCTAGCAATATACTTACTGTCCAAAAGGTATGAAATTCGGAAGATTCTTTTCCTGATCTTGCCAAATTACTTTCTAAAAATTACTTATCCCAATTGATAATGCCCTCAGCAATATATGAGAGTGCTTTCTAACCCAAAGTTAGGAACAATTATAAAACATACTCTTCAGTACTTAAAATAACTAAATTGCCATCTCAATAAATTATGATCTAAGTATTTGTGATGAAACTTTGCATCCTTAATTTTTTAAGACTCCCAGTTAATGAGGAACAGACAAGATACTTCATGAACAATCTCAAGATTCTCTCTTTAACCAAGGAATTTTAAAACTAGAAGTATCTCTATTAAAATAAGACAGTGCCTTGTGTCACTACTGTAACTTTGCTGGATTAACCAAAGCTTTAGGTTATAAAATAGTGTAAAACAAGGTTTTATGATATGCAGATAATGATTCTTTAAAGTGAAAACACAGGAGAATCCACCCAGAAAGGTATTAGAACCAATGTGTGTCAGAAATGTAGACAGAAAACCAATATGCTCAAGCTATATATTTCCTACTACTGCCAATAAGTTTAGAATGTGAAAATAAAGTCAATTCAAAACAGCAATCTATATACTAAGGACAACTTGAAAGAATTCAAAACATTTTTACTGTATTGAGTGACTAAGATGTCAATTTATTAAGTTTTAAGGCCACTCAAATCAAAACAGTAGCTGAAATTTTTTAAAATAGGACAGAGAGTATGTAAGTCAACTAGAAATGTAAATGAACAAAAGCCTACAAGGTTTTCAAAATGATGTATCATGAGAATAAACCTCTCTTAGTGGTTATGAAAATGTTTTCTATATCTACAATAATTAAAACAGTTCAAAATTAATTCAAAATAGCAATCTATATACTAAAGACAACTATTTAATAACTTGTGAAAATCATTACGATGAAACTGCAAAGATTAAGATACAGTATGATGCCAACTTTATTAGTAAAAACTATCATTTACTGAATGCTTCTCTAGGCATGTCTTATGCTAATACTTTGTAACATTACCTCCTTACAATTCTGATGTACAATTATTAACTACTACTCCCATTCCCAATGAGGAAACTGAAACTTAAAGGGGTTAAGTAACTTATCTCAAGGTTTGTCAGCAGTTGGTTACAGTTGGTTGAGCTGGGGAACAGAACTCAGAACAGGCTGAATGGCTGATGAGACAGTGGTTTTAATTCTTTATGGTGTTTTTGTATTTTTGAAATGTTCTGTAGAAGCATATTTTGTCTTTGTTATCAGAACAAAATAATTTTACTTAAGAACCTGTAAAAATGTGAACAAGTTCAGATGTGTTTTGCCTTGCAGATAAACTACAGAAAAACTGTTGGTGAGTGGGGAAAAAAATTAAATCTGAATTTGTTTGGGTAAAAATAGAATGTTTTGCTTAATGGCACATGTATTTATAATTAGGAAAAAACAAAATATATAGAGATTTTTAAAAACAACTTGAGAAAAAGTCATAATGATAGCAGTCAGTGTCTTTTGAAGTTGGATTTATTTCTTTTTATCCAGCTTTTTGCTTAGCGTCTTTGGCATATATAAAAAGCATTTGACAAATATCTGTACATATGTATGTGAATAATATAGCCAGTATTAACAGAAGTTATTTTTGGCAAGTGAAATCATCAATAATTTAACTTTATTTTGATTAATTTCCCTGTACTTTCTACAATAGAAAAAAATTTTCATAATCAGAAAAGCTAATACGTGTTAATATTTGCATGCTTAGAAGAAAAACTCAAATGAAATAAAATAGTAACAGAATGCTTTATGTGCTTGTAGCTTTTATCCTCTTTTAAATATTTTTCTATGTAGTCAAAATTTTCTTTAAAAAAGTATCAGCTTATGAAAACAAATCTTTCCCACCAATCATTTTAAAGCTACCTAAGATTTCCATATGTATAAGGAAGGAATTCCAAGCTAAATCAGTAGCATTAGCGTAGCATCAGCCAGTCATTTGTATGATTGCTAAGAGAGCTGTCAACTGCAGAAGACTGGAAAGTAAAAGGATGAGAAGGTGGGTGTGTGAGGTGGGGTATGTACCTGGAGCAGTTGGCTCAGCTGATTAAACAATACTTAATTATAAAGTGACAGCGCCAAACATAATAAAAGGCAAAACCCTTTTACAACTATGGAAAGAGAAAAGCTGTTTATACAGAAGAGAAGACAAGCAAGGAAATACTACTTTGCCATGTCATAATTAGGAAGTGAAAAAGTAATATATCAGTGTTATGCAAAAATTAAAGAACTATCCCAAAGAAAAATTATCCTCAAAAGGTCAAAATGCAAAAAGAGGGACAACTTTGATCTCATAAAAATTAACTGACTAGTCAGTAAAACTGTTAACAGACTGGAAAAAAAAATGCAAACAAATGCCAGTTAAATTATATTTATTATATAAAGAGATCCAATAACTTGATATGAAAAACAAAGCAATTCCAATAGATAGTCACACAGACAAAGGACATGAACATCTGCTCAAAGAGGAAACACAACTACTCAAGATACACAAATGTTCAACCTCATTAATAAAGAAATGATTGGGATGCCATTTCTTGTTTATCCAATACACAGTTAAGAGCAATTTCTACTTTCTCTATTTTCTAAATGTCCTTGGATGTGCTATTTTTAGTAATATAAAGCTGAGTCATTTAAAAAAAACATAGTATGAAAAATTCTGCCAATGCAGAAATCATAAAAAGCATTAAAATGAATCAACACTTGTGTGGGGAGTAAGGGTCAGATCCCTAGAAGCCAATTCTTTTTGCCTTGGTTCCTGAGTTTTGTTTTGGGATTGTCAATAAGGAGAAAGTTGTTCCTGATTTATACTCTGACAGTTTCCCAGGTATAGGGATACATATATGTACACACACACACACACACATAATATATGTATGTATATATATATGTATGTTATGTATTTTTTTTCCCTTCAGGTAGACAATTATTCCAGACAAGTACTTCTTCAGAATCACTCCTTGAAGTACCACTTCAAATTCACCACGGAGGACTCCTATGATTCTAACTGCTACTAATGTCCCTTTTAGATCTCCCCATGTGGTTCTCAACCAGTAGGCAAGCTCTTGGTATCGGAGAGGCTGAAAATTTGCTCTAGTACCACCTTCAGTTCAGCAGTGTCCTAAGCTTTCTGTAGCTGGCTTCTTGGGGAATCTGAAGTTGGTCCTGTCTTTTAGACATGGCTGAAAGGACATTTCTTATTCGATGCAGAAGAGAATTTATTCTCTGCTTGCTCAGACAGTAGCCCTGAGGCAGATCACACACAGCTCAGGATGCACGTGGGCTGGAGCAGCACCAGTCACAATAGCCCCAAATCACAAAACAATATTAGACTAGCTAAATTGGGAGACTGAATTTCAAATTCTATAGCATTGTTCAGCAAATTTCTTTCTTTGCTTTTTACATATTAGAAGTTTTACTGAACAAAAATGTGAAAAATAGTGAAGTCTAAATTTACTGAGCAAAAGCAATTCTCTGAAACTTCTACTTTGCTAATTAACCTGTATAAAAGCAACTCTACAGAAAACAAATAATATACAAGTTACTTCAACAGCAAAACAGAAAAAGTAATGTTAGTTTCATCTGAAATAACAATTTAGTCAAATGATAAATTTGGTTGTCAATTTAATCTGTTGTAGCCCCTATCTACCTTTCTCTTTTTCTTTCCAGAAAGATACTAAACCGTGATTTAGGGCTATAGCACTTTGTTGTTCTTTAAAATTTATTATTTCTCTTGTCTGCCTCAGAAACTTCACATACTCTGAATGTGCACACACAATCTGGTGAGTTGACAAGGTATGTCAAAAACTTGATGAAAAAAGGGAGGTAGCTAATAATACTTGGCAACCCTTTGTTTATTCGCAGTTGTAGTTTGCCTCCCTTTGATGTTTTGCAGTCAAAGATGAAAAGAAAACTTCCAACTTTGATGCATAAAGAACATAATTATAAGTTCACTACAATAATCCCCAATTTGATTTATACAACACAACAAAAAGGCATCTAAACATTTTCCACACACCTTTTTCCATTTGTTACAACACCTGGCTATGCTGAACACATTTTCAGAATGCATTTGTTAATCGTTTGCTACACTTACTAAGCCAAACAACACAAAGAACATCAATTACCTTTTAATCTAATAACTGTACCAATCGCTGTAAGAAGAGATACAACAAAGAGGAGATCACCCATGATCCATCGCAAAAGTATTACACCTTAGTCCTAGGAATGATCCGTAGGTGCAGAAAGAGGTGATTCTCTAGAAGGCGACCCAGGGTTTTCTTCAGGTGGAAAAACCGTGAGGGTACAAGCTCGAATGCCACCAAGAGACTCTGGAAGGTCAAAAACTTTGTGCCACTCATCTTTTTCGGGGTCATATTTTTGGACAATTTCTACCATACACCGATTATTCCAAGAATATCCACCAACGACATAGATTTTATTTTCAAAGACCGCAACTCCAACATCACTCTGACCTCTTAACATAGCAGCAATTGGTGTCCACTGGTCCAGAGTTGGTGAATAGTACTCACAACTTAGTACATCATCATAATCACTTGTTCCTCTGAAGTGATTGCCACCAATGACATAGAGCTTGTCTCCAACTGTACACATGCAATGCAGACCTCTAACTGTAGTCATTGGAGCTTTCTGTGTCCATTTGTCTGTATCTGGGTCAAAACACATGAGCTCATTTTGGAAAGTGTCATGAGTAATTCCTCCTGAAATATACATTAAGCCTCCATACACTGTTCCAGCATGGCCATAGTGAGGTTCACTCATTTTTGCAACATAGCTCCACTCATTCATTCTTGGGTTGTAACATTCTACTGTAGCCAGTTCACCAGCTGCACTGCGCCCACCAACTGCATACAAATGTCCTTTGAGGGCACTCAAGTGGAAGAATGTGCGCTTTTCATTTAACGATGCAACTTGCATCCATTTATTATACCGAGGATCAAATCTGAAAACTGTATCAACGGCAGTTTTTCCTTTGGTATCATAATTGCTTTGACCACCAACTACATAAAGAAAGTTTCCAATGACAGCAATGCCATGCTGGTAACGAGGAGCATCCATGGGGGCTAAAGATCTCCACTCTTGTGCCCTTTCATCATACATTCGTAATTCTTTACTTACAACCAGCTGCTGCCTCAAAACTCCTCCTAATGTAACCAAGTGAGTGGAATCAGATCGAATGGCCGTTCTGTCTGACTGCATCACTGGCTGCATATACGGCATCATTTGGTAATTGCTAGCTTCCAAAAGCAAATTCACACAGGTATTGTCCGTCCTCATGAAATCTACTGTCTGCACATAATTGATGAGATCCTGCGGTGTCATCAGTGGAAATCGGATGTTCTTCATTAATTTTGCAGCATAATCCATCCGTGGGTCTTCCAATCTTAGCCAGCGGCAAGCAGCCTTGAAAAGTTCAAGTTCAGAACAGTGCTTTAGACTATTACTGGAAAGCACAAAGGCAAGCCGTTCAAATGGGAGTTTCAGGAACTCTCCAGTACTCAATAATGCAGGAAAATTCTTAAGGATGAAATTATTAACATATTTATCCACTTCAATAAGATTGTAGGTGTTAGCAATTCGTCCAACCTCAACACAGTTATCTAAAGAGACCCCTGATATAAGAAATACTTTGCAGAAGTCCAAAACAGGTAAAATCTGTAAAAAGCTGGCAGCTTCAAGTGTATCCTGAAGATTGTCCATATTAAGAGAAAGTTTTGCAGTATAAATAAAATCAATGATTTTCTTCAGACCAACCTTGTTCACCCCATGAAGCTTAATGCACATTAAATCTTGTTCTTTCATTCCACCTGTGAACATAGCCTTGAAATAATCACTAGCAGACGCCATCATAGCTCTGTGAACAGGGAAGATTTCATCTCCATCCCCTGGTATCAGGGTCACATCACAAAGCAATCCTTCTATTCTAAGTTGATCAAAACCTTGCAATACCACTGAACTGTGGGTATTGCTGGTAAAAAAACGTGTGGTTCCTGCCTTGCAAGGCTGCAAATGGGCAGAAACGCCCATTTCGCTGTTACCAACAGACACTTTCATGTGAAAGCCTCCTTCTTGCACAAAGAGATGTTTGCCGGAAAGAGGCTGTAACCTCGACGTTTTAAAGGAAACAAGGATTTCCAAAAAAACCCGAGAGCTCCCTTTCTTTATCAAGGACAAGCAGTCACTGTGGCGCCCCTCAGGACACCCTCGTCAATCATCCACTGAGAACTGTTTTGTAGCAGGACCACAGCGAGCTGTGGACTTCAAATCTGATTATTATGCTGATGATTCATCACCTGAAGGCAGTTAAATGACCCGGTTCACCTCGTCCGGCTCCTTCAGCAGTTCCGCTCCAGGCCAAGGGGGAGGCGCCGCCACGTACTGAGGCTCCCCGGCTCGCTCAGCGGCAAGGCCGGGACCTCGGCTTACGGCCGGTTGCGCCCTCCGCTGTCACCAGCGCGTCGCGCGCCCACAATGCTCTCCCAGAGTAAGGGCCTGGAACACTAGCCAAGGCCTGGAACACGGGCCTAGCCCCGGACACCGAGCCGGTCCTTCCGGAAAAGAAGAATCCCAGGATCCCCCGGGCTAGGAGCGGCTGTGACAGCCACTGCGGCTGCGCTCCTGACTGAGCTCATCAGTGGGAGGGCGTGGGGGGGAGGGGAGAGGAGAGGAAGTGCGCCGGACGCGGGAAGGGCGGGGCGAGGGTGAAGGAGCGGTGCGGAGGAGGTGGGTGTGAGCGAGGGCTTTTGGGGTCGCGGATCGCCTCTTTTCTGGGACTAAACAGGTCGGAAAAAAGTACACGTATATTATGCTGCATTTGGCATACATTTTTCGCGGTATCGGAGCTCTCTCTCCAAATGCGTACTTTTTCTTTAAGGTTTACACTTCCTGGCTTCTGCCGTTTTAATCACTGTGAAACACGGGTATCCTATAAATTGAAAGGAAACTGGCAGAGGAGGGGTTGGGGAAAAAAAAGGCTTAAAATTTTTTCTCTATAAAACAATTTGTAATTCTTATTCCAAACAATTTAACAGATACTTAAGTTATAAGTTTGGTTCATATTTTCGGATTTTAATTTTTTTAAAACGCGTATAATTTGTCTCTCTGAATACCAGATTGTCACCATGCTATGTAAATAATGTATCCTGAATTTTTCGCTCCCAATGCCATCATAAATAATTTTTTCATGCTTTTGTTTTCCATTGTCAACGTTTTAAATGGCTACACAATTTTCCAACAACTATATATGCTATGGTTACCTTTGCCCATTATTTGTTTCTGAATATATACATTCTTGTGCATTGTATACAATATATAATAAGCTTATAGAATCTGAGCTCAAAAATCTCCCCTGGTTTTGGATAAATCCAAAGAGTAGAATGTTGGTTGAAGACATAATGAGTATCTTTTTCCAAATTATTGTCTTCAGCAATGTTTGAGAGTGCATCCCCCCCCCCACCGAGTTTTCCCTTTATGGTATTTTATTAATTTGCATTTCTTTACATACCTGTAATTTTAATTTTGGCATACAAATAAATGTAAACTTCGACACAATTTCTTCTAACATTTTCCACAATTTGAGGTTATGCTCATTTGATGTGAGTAGACAAGTGGCTAATAAATGTGTTTTGAAAAATCAACTTAATTAGTAACTAAAGCTATGACAATTTGAAAAGAAAATTTCAACCATAAAATATTCAAAGATAAAAGTATTCAGAACTAAATAAATTCCAGGCACTTTAGGTGCTTTACATATTCTCACAACAATTTTATGGTAGATATAATTATTATTTCCATTTTACAAATGAGAAGATTGAGGGACAAAGAAAGCTAATTTCCCAAAGATCACATAACTATAAAATAGGAGAGCTGGGATCCAAACCTAGATAGCTTGACTCTCAGGCCTTTGCTCTTTACCATTCTGCTACAGTGCTGTCATGGTTTAAAAATAAAGCTTATTATTGAAGAAGTTGAGATTGATGTTGGGTTTATAAATTGACATTTCATATAGACTGAGCATATTTTTTCCTTAAGGTACAGTAGTTCCAATTTTAGAAACATATTTTGGTACAGTAAATCCAATTCTAGGACAATATTCTACTGTAATAAAATATGGAAAATTATGCAAAAACATGTATATCCGTGCATAATCTATTTTAATACTAGGAATTTAAAAATAATTAAATAGTCAATAACAGTAATGATTAAGCTATACATTAACATGATGCATTATGTTTGCAAACTGCTTGCAAACTGTTCTTAAAGTCTTAAGAAAATATATGATAAAAATATGTGCAAAACTGCATAATGTGATCTCAACTATATGTGGGTGGTTTGTAAAATTAGCTCATGTTGCCACTGTTACATACAAAGATAAAGAAATGCCTTTATTTTGCTATAATTACACTGCTCCTTCTCCAGAACCCACACCCAGAGGGGGCATTAACTAATTGTCCAATTTTATTTTATTTTTAATTTTTTAAACATGTATAATCTCTTTTTAATGCTGGTGAACTCAAGGATTATAGATAATAATAAACTTTAGGGAAAGCTGGGCTGAGTGGGGGATTATCTTCCAAATTAAAGTGAAGGAGGATAAGCATCCCCACTGTGTCAAAAGCAAAAAAGACAAAGAGCCCAGTTGTGGGTGAGCAAGTTTGGCAATTCCTATGTTCATCCCTTCCACAAGTATTTACTGTGCCCCTACCACGTGCCAGGCACCAGGCTGTATGCGCTATTGAGGCAATAACACAATCCCTGCTGTGAAAAAGCAGCAGGCCAGTGGGAGACCAGGCAAGTAGACAATTAGAATCATGGACATGCTCCACTCTGCAAATACCTCCTTGGGTTCTTGATGTGGCCCCACATCATGTTTCTATCTCATATTCACCTAACTCAGTACAACTGCTACTTGCATTAAAAAGTCTCTCTTCAGGAATAGCTAAGGTTTAGAAAAGTCTTTGTAACTGTGAAAAAAGCCTGAATTCCTTTTCTCCCAACTTTTTGAGGAGTCTCTACCAGCAGCACATGATACTGCTGTCACTCTCCCTGACCTAGAACCTGGGCCAGTGGAGATGGATCTCCAAGATGAGCAGTGCAATCTTTTCAAGGACATCTCCTAAAATAAGATTTTCCAAAACTTTCCATCTGCCCTTTCCAGATCTGCCTTGAGAGTATCAATCCTGTGATGCCTAAATTCATTCAAGATGGTTCCCAGTTTGCTGGTGTTGCTGTGAGGTTTGGGGCAGCAACAGCCAGATGGAGGTCCCTCCAGTCCATGGACAGGCAGAGACCACCAAAGGTGATGACTCTCAAGAATGTGAACTACTTTCACACTAGGATCAAAATGATGCACTTCACATCTGTTGTTGGCCATGTTACCCTCAATATGGGTATCATCACTTCCCAGTCCCAAAGAGTAGAGGCAGTACTGCTTTCCTACTGCTTTGGTGAGCTAAGCCAAATCTGTCGAGACAACTGACCAAGGTTTCTTTGTAGAGCTGTAGTCAATAGCCAGACTGTCTGTACTCAAGATTGCATGCAGTCTGGGTCATACTGATGTATCTCAACAACTCCAGGTTTCTTTATCCAGGACCTGAGCTGGGTCTGCCCAAGGCTGGAGCTCTATATGCCACTGGAGACTCTTCTGGAGGGGTCAGCTGCGTGGGTCACAGCCAGATTCTGACATCCCACTCTGGTTGTACTCAGCAGCTGGGGGCCTGGCCTGGCGTGCCATAGCTCCAGGCACAGGCCTTGACTTTATTTTAAATTCAAATGCTCTGTTTAAATGCTTTTCAGTTTATCTTGGATAAAACTGCTCCGTCTCTCAGAGACGACTCCTTCTGATTTTTGTCCCTAAATGGTATCTGAAACGATGGGAATTGTTTCCACATCCTTTTGACATTGTGGGTGCCCCACCCCCGTGATGGTCCTTTTATGTGTGCTGGTGGCATCTGGTCTTCAGGGAGATCTCTCTTGTCCTTACGGTGTCACTATATGTAGCAGTCTCCAGCTGTGTACCCCAGGTCCATTCTTTTGGCCTATCCAAGTCTCCCTGTGAGAATTAGTCATCTTCCCTCCTTATTGACTCAATTTCTCTTTAGCTTTGGGTGCTTAGTATGTAGGTCAAGTGATCCACTCCTCCACTCCCCCACCCTGTCTTGACTATGAAATTATCTTATCTTACTCATTGCCATAATGTTCAGACCATCGGAGGAGAAAGAACAGATCAGCAGAGTTGTCAGCCTCAAGGTCTCCTTTTTGCTGACCATGCTGGGATGCCATGCTTCCCCGGATTGGTATGAGATGGTCCCCATGAGCATACTTACAGGGAGTAGCAGGGCAAGAAGCCATTGCCTTTGGTGGTCCCCTAAACTTATTTAGCACACCCTTCTCCTTCCAGAAGACAACAGGAAACAAAAGTCTGGGGCATGCAAGTACTGCTGTCTGACCATCTCCACATGCTCACATGCATGCTCCATTTTCCCATGAACTTGAACTCACAAAGTACAAGTTCAAAGATAAAATTATTAAGAATTTCAAGATGGCAATGGCAGAGCTTTAAACCAAGGGTGGGGTTCTTCTAACTGTTCAAGTGTTGTCACACATACACACAAAAAATCAGCAGCAGTAGCCCCAGGAGAAAGAGAATAACCCTGCAAGTAAAAAGTAGTTAAAAATTACAGAAATCCAACATATAAAATTTAAAGACTCACCCGTATTCACTTAGTGGGATTCTGCTTGGAATCCTCAATCTGCTCGAGTGCAACTCAACTTCCCTGAGCCTCAGTCTTCTCAAATAGAAAATGAGGTAAAAAAATATCTAGAGCTGATTGTGTCAGTTTGGATGTATTATGTCCCCCCAAATGCCATTATCTTTGAAGCAGTTTGGTAGGGGCAGACATATTAGTGTTGATTAGGCTGGAACCTATTGATTGTTTCCATGGAGCTGTGACTCAATCAACTGTGGGCAGGACCTTTGACTGGACAGTTTCCTTGGAGGTGTTACCCTACCCATTCAGGGGGGGTCTTAATTAAATCACTGGAGCCATATAACAGAGCAGCCGTGAGTGACTTTTAGAGCTACAGCTGAGAGACTTATTTTGAAGATGGCTGTTGGAAGCTGACACAGAGACATCTTGGAGAATGCCATTTTGAAACACAACATGGGAGCAAGCAGACACCAGCCACATGCCTTCCCAGCTAACAGAGGTTTCTGGATGCCAATGGCCTTTCTTCAATGAAGGCACCCTATTGTAGATGCCTTACCTTGGACACTTTATGGCCTTAAGACTGTAACTGTGTAACCAAATAAACCCCCCCCCTTTATAAAAGCCAATCTGTTTCTGGTATTTTGCATTCTGGCAACATTAGCTTACCAGAACACTGATTCAAGTACATTTTAAAGCACTTAAGATAATCCCTTCCTCAGAGTTAGCACTTTAATACATAAATAAATGCTTCCTTCATTTTCTCGATATATTATATATTACATAAGAATATTACATCTTTTTCTATAAAATGGTTTGAAACTGTAACACCTCTCTCTTAGTAGCTGACTGACTCACAAAGATCAGCTGAATTTTGGCAAGAAACTTGAAGAGTGAAAGATAAGCCTTCACCATATCATCACCACCACCAATGGGTGCTTCTCTTCCTCCAGATCCCTTTTTAAAGAGGAGTAAAGTTAGACTAACAGATTGATGAAACTGACAAGAATGTAGATACAAAGCCACACATACACTGTCAATGTATTTTCAATTATGGAGTAAAGGCAATTCAATGAAAAAAAAGGATAATATTTTAAAAAATTAGTGCTGGAACAAGTAGACATTCATATGCAAAAAATAAAGAAACTTATCTGTACTTTACAATTATACCATATACAAAAATTAACTCAATGGGTCACAGACCTAAATATAAACCCTGAAACTATAAGATGTCAAAAAGAAAAAATAATTGTGACCCTTGGCAAGGCAAATATTTCTTAGAATTAATACAAAAAGAAAAATCCACAAAAGAATTGATAAGTTGCATTTAAAATTATAAATGTTTTCTTTTCATTGAATTTTGTTATAAAAATGAGAAGGTAACACTCAGACTTGGAAAACACATTTATTCAAAAAAATACTTAGATCTAGAACTTTAGAACTTTTACAACTTTAAAATAAGATTACAAACAACCCCCCCCGAAAATTGACAAAATAATTGAACAGATACTTTATCAAAGAAGATATATGAAAGGTAAATGAGCACATGAAAAGATATTCAAAATCATTAGTAATCAGAAAAGTGTCAAGTAAAACTATGAGACATCACTACTATCACTTTAGAATAATTAAATTTAAAAGGCTGCCTTTATCAACTGTTGAGGATATGTTAAGTGAAACTCCTATACAATACTAGTGGGAGTGAAAATGGTACAGCGACTTTGAAAAATTCTGGCAGTTTCTTAAAATGGCAAGCACACACCTACCATACAACTTAGCTATTCCTCTTCTATATAATTACACGAGAATCAAACGTTTATGTCCACACAAAGACTTGTACAGGAATATTCATAGCAGCTTTATTTGTATAGCCCCAAACTGCAAACAATCCAAATATCAACAGGTGAATGGAGAAAAAAGATGATATATATCCAGACAATGGGATAGTACACACTCAGAAAAAAGGAATGAACAAATAATACATGCAACAACATAGATGATTCTCTAAATAATTAAACTGAGTGAAGGAAGCCCAGTGTGGCATGGGGTTGGCATGAGAATGAGAACCCATAGGAAATAGAATGCAAAGGTCTGCTTTGGGGTAAGGGATAAAAGGATGCCATGAAGTCAAAGGTGTGGAGGAATGTGACCCCTGCCAACTTGCCACATGTGCCTGTCCCCATTCTGCTCCTGGATGCACTTCAAACGTCCTGTCTCCTGTGGGCACGTATGTAGTTCCCTGTTGTGGGTACTTTTCCAGAACAGTTACAGCAAGATCCATGCTCTGAGGAAGTGACAGAGCAATTATGGAAGCGGACATTCTACTGTGTGGGGAATCTGGGGAAGAGTCTGCTCTGTCACCTTTGGGATCCATTGAGTAATCACTCATTCTGGTCTCCTTTAGCCATCTCTGCCCACTGGACCATGCCACTGCCTCACTCCCCATTTTATCGTCACCATCAATGGGTGCTTCTCTGCCTCCAGATCCATTTTTATCGTTGTACCGTATTGTTCATGGACCATTTCGCCATCACTCCCCTCTCCCACCACCACAACTTACCTTTTACTTTCTACCCGAGAGGATGCTCAGATACTGAGAACTACTGCCCATCCACAACTTGCTTTGTCTTTCAACACTACCTCCTCACCTGAACACACTTGCAAAGTCCATCTCTCCCTCTCCAGTTACCTATGTTTCAAGGGCTGTCTCAATAGCAAAGTTGTAAAACCCTTTGAAAGAAAACTTCAAGCAGGTCAGGGAGAAGAGAGGTGACCACAGCCTGGAGAGCTCTCCCTGCACCCCCATCTTAGGTGAAGGACACGAGATGGCCATAAGACGGTCCACTCCAATTCTGCTCACAGGCTTGCACAGGTCCCTCAGACTGGGGCGAAAAGCAGTAGATGATTCTTGATTCAGAGACCATCCTTTTTAAGGGTGACAAGAATCATCATCTACTCAGGAGAGGACCCTAGGAGACTCTTAGAAGCAGAGAATCAAGGAGAGGATGCAGGATTCAGGTCCTTCCACCTCAGAGAGATGAATCCCTTTGCTCAGGAGAGGGATTACCAGAGATCCCTGGGAATAAGACACCCTAGTTTCTTCCACAGGCTCCACCAAAGAATAACTTAAAAAAACAAATGAGGTGAACATTTCAGAGATGTCATTTATGGAAAATAAGGAAGGTATCAGAAGATCCACAGCACAAATCCATGACAGTGTTAACCTCTGTGCAGAGTCCAAACCCACTAGAAATCTGAGCTGTCTTTTTGGGCAGTGGGGATAAGGAAACTCAGAAGAACAAGTCAGACATTGGCTAGATCCTAAAGGAGAAATTGGGGCTTATGCTTGGAGTTAAAGAAAGGAGAGACAGTCCACCATGGAGGAGCTCAAGGACTAAGCAGGTCCAAAGACAGAAAATCCTGCAATTACAGGGCCCTCTTTCCCTGAGAAAAGGAATGGCTAGGCCCATCCTGCAGCCTTCTAGCAGGCTATGAGGCCTGAGTGCCCTGAGTATCCAGAGGCAGGTCCAGGACAGAGTCAGACATTTTAAGAAAACTGAAATTCCAGGATCAACAACTGTGTTTGAGGAAACCCACTGCAAGAAGTCTAGGAGGGCTATGATCCCAGCCAGTTCCAGCAACCTTGGGCTGAAGACGTCAGGTCCACCAGGCTGCCCTTATCCTGCTCTAGGATTTGTCTCTAGGGAAGACACTTCTACAGAGTCAGAAAGTCCTCCTCTATGGCCTCTTTGGAGGGTAATTTCACAGAATTTTTGTATTACTAGAATTAAAGACCAACAATTAGTTCTCTCTCTGCTTTTTTTTTTTTTTGAAAGTATATTCTGGGGGTCCCCAAGACCACCCTCAGATTCAGTGATTTGCTAGAAGGACTCACAGAACCCTGAAAAGCTGTTACATTCATGGTTATGGTTTAGTACAGTGAAGGATACAGATTAAATTCATCAATGGAAAAGGTGCACAGGGCAGGGCCCAGGAGATTCTAGGTGCCTAGGTGCAAGCTTCCAATTGTCCTCTTCCGGTGGAGTCATGCAGACAAGCATTCAATTCTCCCAGCAATTATGTGTAACAATATGCATGGAGTTCTCCTAACCAGGGAAGCTCACCCAAGCCTTGGTGTCCAGGGGCTTTTTGGGGGTCAGGCATGGCCTACCACCTGCATGGCTGACCTTAGTCTCCAGCCATTCCAGAGGTCAAGCTGGTACTAGTGGTCCAAGGTCCCCATCATAAATCACACTATTATCATGGACTATCTGGCATGGCTCAAGGCCCCCAGGTGAACAAAGACACTCTTATCAGGCAGGATGTCCCAAGGGCTTAGACATTATTTCCCAGGATCCAGGCAAGGGCCACACCTTTCTTTGGGATATGGACAACCCAGACTTGCTGAGTTAATCCTTTACTGCGCAGGCCACATCCTGGTCCTCGGCCTAGGCTCTCTCACTGCAAAATGATCATATTTTTCTGAGCATCAACATTTAGTATAGTATTTACCTAATAGATACAGCAGTAGTATCAGTACGCCTAATATTTGGAGGAGCCAGTGTGGGGTAGGGATAGATTTAAAGAGCAAGTCAATTCATCCTATAAAATCATTATATATATTTTAATATTTTTGTACTAGTTTGGTCACTCATTCACTCCTTGAACTACTTTTATTATTTGTACTTTATGATAAACTTTTTTTGCAGAACTAATTTAGCATAGAAATTGTTAGCTAAATCCAGTTCTTTCTCAGGCCAGTCATTTTTCACTAGTATTACATCTTGAGGGGGCTTTAATTCAACCTCCCAATACATCTGATTATCAATATCAGCATTATAAGACATAAGACTTTTTTTTAATTCATTTTATTGAGATATATTCACATACCATGCAGTCATACAAAACAAAGCGTATATTCAATTGCTCACAGTACCATTACGTAGTTGTGCATTCATCACCAAAATCAATCCGACACCTTCATTACCACACACACAAAAATAACAAGAACAATAATTAAAGTGAAAAAGAGCAATTAAAGTAAAAAAGAACACTGGGTGCCTTTGTTTGTTTGTTTGTTTCCTTCCCCCATTTTTCTACTCATCCATCCATAAACTAGACAAAGGGGAGTGTGGTCCACATGGCTTTCCCAATCACATTGTCACCCTTCGTGAGCTACAGCTTTATACCATCGTTTTCAAGATTCATGGGTTCTGGGTTGTTTTTCATAGTTTCAGGTATTTACTGCTAGCTATTTCAATTCATTAGAACCTAAAAAGGATTGTCTATATTGTGCGTAAGAGTGCCCACCAGAGTGACCTCACAGCTCCTTTTGGGATCTCTCTGCCACTGTAGCTTATTTCATTTCCTTTCACATCCCCCTTTTGGTCAAGAAGATGTTTTCCATCCCACGACGCCAGGTCTACATTCCTCTCTGGGAGTCACATTCCACGTTGCCAGGGAGATTCACTCCCCTGGGTGTCTGATCCCATGTTGGGGGGAGGGCAGTGATTCCACCTGCCAAGTTGCTTAGCTAGAGAGAGGGCCACATCTGAGCAACAAAGAGGCATTCGGGAGGAGGCTCTTAGGCACAATTATAGGGAGGCCTAGCCTCTTCTTTGCAGCAACAGTCTTCCCAAGGGCAAGTCCTGTGGTAGAAGGCTCAACTCATCAAACCACCAGTCCCCTGACATAAGACTTTTTTACATAAGGTAGTTGAATCTCACCAACAGTGCCAGTGTTACACCCTATTGGAGTATGATAGTAGATGCAACCTGAAACATAAGAATCAAAAGATACTCACACATTACTAGAGTCCCATTCAGTCATCAACAACTGGACCATTTCCTCATCATAGTGTATGACCAAAATGTCTCCCAGAGCAATGACATTCAAGTTTGCAGGCTTCAATTCAACCACTTCAAGTTCCAAAAGCAGAAGTGGGCTTGGCAAACATGGCTTCACCCTTTCGGACATCTGGTATATTGAGCTAAGAGACAATATCTTCTCTTGCTCTGAGTCTCGAAGTACCAGTACAATATTGTTTAACCCATTTATTCATTCCTTTACTCTAAACAACTATTTCTCCTCTTCATTTGTCATTGCTTTTTACTTAAACTTTTCTGCCTTTGGAAGGGACATTAGTTTAGCAACTGTGCTGGTCCAGCTTGCCAGCAGAAATACTAATCTAGCAAGTGCCTTCCCCTCAGTCTACTCCCATTCATATAAGGAAGGGTAACACAGGTACAGAACTAGTGGGCTATCTTGTCCACTAAGCAATACAGCTACATTCACTGTCAACCCCAATTGTGCCATATGGGATGAAGGCACAATCCATCCCAGCAGGCCCTTAGGAATTCTAACATAAAAGTTAAAGGTGTAGTTACAGTTTCTTGCTTAGGGATCATCCCTGCATCCAGCACCTGCAGTTGCAGTCTTGGCCCAGGACTACTGCATCAGATAAGAAAAAAGAAAGTTAAAATGATGCGGGGAAGAACTGTATAGTCATTCCAGTATCCTCCCATACCCCCTACTCACCAAATCCCCAGAAAAGTGGAGGAATCCATCTAGTGGAGATACAACCTTTACTCCCCTTACATGCCCACTCATGAAGGGCACGTGCCTTTATCTCCCCCCATTTTAGATAAAAATGCTTCAACTGCGCATCCCAATTCTCTATTAAACCATTACTCTGAGGATGATATGCAACATATGTCCAGTTGATGTGGCATCTCTTTGCCCATTTTAGACAGTATGGGCTACAAAGTGTGTTCCTTGGTCTTAAGAAAGGTAACTCAGCAGTCCAAGCTGGTAGAGTGTCTGAAGCAATCTAACTTGGCAGTCCGGGTTGGTACAGTATCTTCTGTTCCATTCCTTTTACAGTATTACGAGCCTTTGCATCTACCACTGGGTATGTAAAGTCCAATCCAGAGGAAGGGTCTATTCCTGTCAGGACCCATTTACAGCCTCCTGAGACTAACAGGAGCTTTCTGATATAGTTTACTTGCTAGCTGTGTGCTGGGCCTTTCCCTTGGGGAATCTGTCCCATAGCCACCTGCATCCTCTGACCCACTAGTTGACGGAGCAGTTCTTGTTGGCACTTTGTGCCTCAGAAGGTGCAGGTGGAGTATGTTGAGATTCAGCCCACCTCTTCATTGCTGCTGCTTTCCCATGTCCACTCATTTCATGGACCTACATCATAGCTGCCTCAAGCAAGCATGCCAGGGTATTCACTGGTCAGTTCCAGTCACTTTTTGATCCTGGAAGGGGATTCTTCTGATAGGCATCAACACATCCTACTTAGATGCACCCCTTAAATTCCCACAGGGATTTCTATAGGGCCAAGCCCTATATAGGCATCCCTTTAATAGACCAGCTTTCCACTGCCCATCTGCTTGACTGTATGTCCAGGCCATCGGACCACAGCCCATGAATTGGGGAAAATCCTAGCATGGGGCAATTATCATTGTTCAGTTACTCCTCACTATAAGGATGAGCTGCAAATCACTAAAAATCACTAAGCTGATTTGTTCTTACGTTCTTCAATCAGGTTTTTCCATCAGTTGGTTGCAGTGAGGCAGCCTCACTGCAACCTTTCAAACGGGATGTTGTCTGTCCACCAATCGCAATAACTCTGCTTGGGAATAGAGGGTCAATATTGATAAAAGCCAAGCTGAGTGACTCGGTGATCACCCTCAGGCCCAACTCCCATAAACTTGTGCCTGAGCTATACATAAAAGGAGGTCACTTAGTGGGTTCTGTTTTGTTTTGTTTTGGGCTTGTTTGATTGTTTTTAATGTCAGGCACTAAAAGCACAAAACAGCACACAAAATTTATGATGATAACCAATGTGTTTCAGAGTGTTTAAAAACTAGGCATTTTAGACATATATAGCCTATATGACAAATTTATAGATATAAATAACCTGATCGGCCAATAGCTGGTCTACCAAAACAAACTTGTAGATAAAAAGTGGATGAGCATTTTTGGAGAGCTGGAATCTAATTCCTACAAATCCTAAGGTGCTTGTTTAATGGAAGGCCCATCCACTAGCTCACAACAAATGAAAGAAAGTAACTTTGAAACTATGTTTGATGAATGCAAAACTTAAGAATATGACTATAATTCCCCAATTTTAAAATTAAGTGAAAAAGAAAAAAAAATTTTAATGTGTTAAATGAGAGGATTGGAGAACACCCCCCAGTGCCATCAGCAGAGACTTCACCATTGAGAATTTCAGTGATTCACTAGACCGGCAAGAGGTGGCTTGCAGCCAATGCTAAAAACTGAACTCAAAGCCTCCTTTGAGATGTATTGATTATTATGGGAAAAGTGCATATAAAATAGAAATTAAAGAGATTACAACCTACTTTCATATTTGAAACGGAGATATGAAATTAAGTGAAATGTCTTCAGATTTTGACATTTAACTGGAAAAAAGTTATTTTACATATGCACTAAATTTACAAAATCAGCCACTGGTATATTTTATTTAAGAAATTCCACTGTGGAAATTTCATCTTAAATGGTTTTAAGCAACATGCAATATCAATTATTTTGAATACAAAATTTGCATGTGTTTGGATTTTCTTCAACTCATACAGGAATTTTGCTTATGGGTATCTTAGCCAAATTTGGAAGTGGCATTCAGATATTCAGATTTTTTTTAACAAGAACAGTCAAAGTGAGGTCTGTGAAGGAGTTTCAGTAAGCTGTAATTAATTAAAATTTATTTAAGATTGTCATTAAGGAGTTTCAGTAAGCTGCAGTTAATTAAACATTATTTAAGATAGTCACTGGGTTGCCAGATGTTGTCAAACATGGCAATTCTCTCAAATGAAAATGAGATAAGCTTATAAGCATATTTAAAAATATATATATTGATGAGTTTACTTCCACATAAAGCCGGGCAAGTAAAATTACATTAAATTTTGGTTTGGGTATAAACATTTAAACTTAAAATAATGCGAGTTTTAATACACTTATACTATTCAAAGATTCAGTATTTTTCAAATATTTTAATGCTGTGGGAAAAATGAACCATTAAATAATTAATAAAAGCATGTATAGACGCACACATTATCCTTCCACCTTGGGGTTCGGCTGGGCACTCACCATGTCCCCAACGCAGGCGCCTGGAAATCCCAGTATTTCGTATATTCGTTTCCACTCTCTCTGAATTTGTCGCGAGATTTCTCTCCAGAAATAATCCTGAATCTGTTAAAAAAAAAACAAAAAAAAAAAAAAAACACTGCAGTACGCTTTGGTTTCAAGCCGTCAACCCCCTCAATAAACGGATGCTTTTATCAAATAAGTCTCGGAAACGTACTTTATGAGAGGATAAAGCACACGAACATGGAGAAAGTTCAGAAGATGAAAGGGTCTGTGCTCGCTAGCGAACAAAACTGTCTCAGGCGAAGTCGCGGCAAGGGTCCCTCCTCAGCAATCGGGCAAAGAAAAGGAAACATCTTTACGCACCGTTTAAACTGCACCAAGGCGGTCCCCAAAGCGCCGTCTCCCTCGAGGAGAGGGACCAACTGAAAACGAAAACCTAGCAGGCGGAGCCGAAGGCTGAGGTTTTGAAAAGGAAGGTCAGAAAAGGCGAGTTCGGGCGCCCTCTGCCGGCGGGCGGTGCGCAGTGAAGCTTTGAGTTCAGGATTTAGCTGTGGCCGCGTGGCCGCTCTCGGTCGTCTACTGAAATCACTGAACTTCTCAATGGCGAGGTCTCTGCTGATGGCACTGGGCATGCGCTCCAACCCTTCCATTTAACACATTACTATGCCACCTTATAATTTTCCAGTCACTTCCCTTGTCCATGTAAGTTAGCACCATAAGGATTTTCCCTTTTAATTCACCAGAGCAACTAGCTCAGTCTTTTCTGCATCAGTCACTGAAAGGTTTGTAATTGATTCACTTTGGTGCAGTGGCCACAACTTTCACAGGTCTTGTATCCCACACAGTCTCCCATCTTATACATTTGTGGTGAGAATTAACTGGGTAATGCATATGATCCATCTGGAGTGTATAAAACATGGCTATTTTATAATCATTATTAGAATTATTAACTTTGTTGATAACATTTGAGATTCTCAGAAATACTTGCCAATTGATAATTTCATTTCGTCAATTATATATAAGAATCTTCAGCACCAACTGACAGATGGCATCAGAAAACTGGCATCTGAGGGGATAAGCCTCCAGATTATTCCCTTCCCCATCCAAAAACCACCCCAAGCTATAAAGCAGGCACTGTGGAACAGAGAAGTCATCCCTAATGCATCTTGTTCACATTCTTAATCCACAGAAGCTGTGAGCATAGATAAAGCTTTATTTTAAGCTCCTAAATTTGGGGGTAATATGTGCGAACATACACTATGGTAAGCATCAATTCATTTAAGGAGTAAATACACACAGACACAGACTTACCCACCACCCCAATACATGCACACACACAATGATAACTCTGTGAGAACTTCTTTGCAATAGCAGAACAAGGTGGCTCTTTCCTTGCCTACAAACAAGCAGGAGACTAGTAGAGGCAATGAGGCTATGGTATTAAGTCTAAGATGACTTTCTAAACAATGTGACCAATCGCCCTAGAGAGGGCTCCTGGCACCAGTGCCGGGATGGAGAGAAACCAGGATATATAAAGGGAGAAAAAAATGAGAAGATATGTGAAAATATAAGACTTAAGTGTGAAGTTTCCTGAATTTTTCAGTTAGCAAGGAAACCAAAATGGAAATTACAAATTAATTGGAAATTAAAAACATTGAATACATTATATATTAATAACTGCAGGCATAATCAAACATATTCTGAGAAAAATCTCTAAACATAAGTTTTATAATAGAAATCTTGAAAGTATAAAAACAAGTGAATACAAGAAAACTGCGGGTTGATAGTTATGTTCTTGATTGCACTGATTATTTCATAAGTGAATGCTATGTCAAAACTTATAAAATTGGATACTTTATATGTGTATACAGTATATATAACTATAACTCAATAAAGCTGTTTAAATAAAAGGTAAACAATATAATTGAATTAAGCATTCAATTCAAGATGCTGGAAAAAGAACAACAAAAATAAACCAAAGTAAAGTAAGGAATTAATAAATGTAGAAGCAGAAATGAATGAGTCTGAATACAGAAGAAAATGTCATAACCTTGGAGAAAAAGTCAAAAGGTGGTGATTCTACAAGACCAGTTTAGTAGGTAAAACTTTGGCAAAGCTGACATAGGGAATAAAGGAAAAATGCCTTTGGAATAAGAAATAAATCATAATTACAGATAAAGAAGAGAATCTTTTTAAGTTTTAAGGAAAAAAGAGTACTCAACTCCATATCAATAAACTTTATAATTAAATAGATAACTTTTATGAACATATAAATAATCAATTGACAACACAAAAGGTGGTAAATCTCTACCACTACACTCAAAAAAGGTCACAGGTAGGGAACTTTAAGATACTGATTATTTCTATGTTAAATAAACCTTTCCAGAGCATGGAAAAAGATGCAAAGCCTCCCAAGTCATTCTGTGATTATGAAACAACCCTGATGGCAATATTAGCAAATCTAATCTAGTAGTTTATTAGAAGTGTAGGATCTCAGGAGCAAGTACGATTTAGCCCAGGAACATCACAATGTGGGGGGGCGGGGGCTAGGAAATTATCTGAGTAGGGCTTCCTTCAGTTGCAAATAACAGGAACTCAGAAGGGAAGCCCAGAAAGACAGAGGGGGAGGGAGGAGGGGAGGAGAGGGAGGGAAGGAGAGAAGAAAAAGAGAAAGAGAGAGAAAGAAAGAGACAGGAAGGAAGGAAGGAACGGCGGAAGGGAGGGAGGGAAAGAAAAGTATTGACCTATTTCTCTAAGGTTGAAGGAAACCTTAGAACTCAAGAGGTATCTTCACCTACCACTCTTGCTCTCCCTTCCTCCACTCCCACACCTGAGGAAGGGAGAGCAAGAGCGCCTGGTGACATCAAAAGACAGGGAAGGAAGCCTTGTAGCCCGAGTCTGGGAAGGGACAGATGATTTTAGTATAATGAGGATCAGGAGGTGCACGGGCTTCAGGGTCAACCTGTGCAGTGGGAAGGGTCTGCCTGTGAGGGAGAAATTACTCTCAGGATGTAAGTGCCGCTGCCCACCATCTATCAGCAGAACAGAATACTAAAAATTACCGGCCATCGCATCAGAAATCAGACAGCAGAAGAGAAAGGATTTGTGGGTGGGAAGAAAGGAGGGCGAAAGCCAGACCGCCGCCGGGGCTGGGAGGAGCAGGCCGAGAGCGGGTTTCCGGGGCTGGAGCTCCCGGCGCCCCGGGCCCTCCGTGTGTGCGGGTCTGTGTGCGGAAGGCCCCCCAACCCGCCTTTGTCTCTGTCCACCACCTGGAGGAATTTTCTTGCTGCAGAAATTAGTGCCAATCCAGAGCCAGACCAGGGTGTTTACAGGTGACATATTCTGCACAGACTGCTGGGAGAGGGCGGCCATCGACTCCCAGTTCAGGGCTTTCCCCAGGGGACTAGGCTGGAATCTGCGCCAGGGGACCGACTCCAGATGAAATTGGGGGAGAAAGAAAGAAAGGAGAACCAGGAGAAGGAGGAGAAAAGGGGGAGGGAGGAGAAGCAGTTGAAATGGTTGTAGACTTTTTTGGAGTAAAAGTTACTGACCCAATAGGAAACATGGCCCAGGCCGCTAATCATGAGTCCAGGAAGGTATATATTATTATTCACTCACCACGAAGGAAGGTTGAGGGTAGAACTCTGTTGCATGTGTTTCCAGCACATTACTCTGTCCTACAGTTTTTGTATCATCCATTATATGAGCATATAGAATATATTCTCTAATTGCTACTAAATCAGTCCTTACAAAATGGACAAGTGACAATGACTAAAGATCATTCTGATTATGCCAATACTCAATGAATAAGAAAATCACCTATGTGATGCTTGTACTGTTAGAAGTACAGCTGCTGATACAATGATTCTGTAATCAGATAAGACATCAGCCAATTTTTTTTTCAAAACTGAGATCTATGAAATTTGAATTTATGGGTTTTTCTCCAATAAAATTTTCTCATTGCAAGGGACTTAAGTGTTGTCCAACTTAAAGATGATTTCAACCTTTTTTCATACACAAGTGTTCAATGTTTGCTGACCCCTTCTGTAATAAGAAGCAGTTATAAATGGAATGTTAATTTCATGTTTTGATTGTTCCTTGCTAGGGTATAGAAATACAACTGATTTTTATGTATTAATTTTGTATCCTGCTACCTTGTCTAATTCATTTATTACTTCTAATAGTTGTTTGGAGGATTCCTTAGGGTTTCTACATACAAGATCATATCATCCATGAATAGAGATAATTACTTCTTCATTTACAATCTGGATGCCATTTATTTCTTTTTCTTAACTTAATTGCTCTGACTTGAACTTCCAGTACAATGTTGAGTTTGCTCCCAATCTTTATCTAGATTGAGGAGGTTCTTTTCTATTCCTAGTTTGTTGAGTATTTTTACCATGAAAGACTGTTGAACTTTGTCAGATGTTTTCCTATGACTATTGAGATGGTCATGTGGTTTTGTACTTTATTATATTAATAGGGTGTATTACATTGATTGATTTTTGTATAATGATCCAACCTTATATTCCTGAGCTAAATCATGATCACAGCGTGTAGTCCTTTTTATATGTTTTTGAATTCAGTTCGCTGGTATTTTGTTAAGTTTTTTTTTTCTTTTTGCATCTATGGACATAAGGGATATTCTTTTTTCTTTTCTTATAACGTCTTTGTCTGGTTTTGGTACCAGGATAATACTGGCCTCATAGAATGAGTTGGGAGGTATTCCTTTCTCTTATAATTTTTGGAAGAGTTTGTGAAATATCAATGTTAATTATTTTTTAAACATTTGTTAAAATTCACTAATGAAGCCATCTGGGCCTGGACTTTGTGGAAGTTCTTTGTTTACTAATTCTGTCTCGTTACTTGTTATAAATTTATAACAGATCAACTTCTTCTTGAGTCAGCTTCAGTAGTTTGTGTCTGCTTTAGTTTGCTAGGCTGCTGAAAGCAATATACCGGAAAAGTGTTGGCTTTTACACTGGGAATTTATTAACTTACAAGCTTACAGTTCTGAAGCCATGAAAATGTCCAAATCAAGGCATCATCAAGCAATACTTTCACCCCAAGACTGGCTGCAGCAATCCTGGACTCCTCTGTCACATGGCAAAGCACATGACGGTGCCGGCTGGTCTCTCCTTTCTCTTCCTGGTTTCATTGCTTCAGCTTCTTGCTTCCATAGCTTTCTCTCTGCTTTTGTGGACTTTCTCCATCTGAATTTCATCCTCTTATGAAGGACTCCGGTAAGTGGATTAATGAGGTGGGTCACAACTTAAATTAAGATCCTTCTTACAGTGGGTCCACACCCAAAGAATGGATTAATTTTGAGAATGTGTTTTTCTGGGGTAAATACAGCTTCAAACCATCACAGTGTCTTTCTAGGAATTTAACTTTGTCCATTTGATCTAGGTTATCTAATTTGTTGGCATACAGATGTTCATAGTATTCCCTTATAGTCTGTTTTTATTTCTATAACATCTGAGATAATGTCCTTTCCTCTTTCATTCCCAATTTTAGTAATTCAAGTCTTCTCTATTTTTATCTTGGTCAGTCCAGCTAAAGATTTGGCAATTTTGTTGATATTTTCAAAGAACCAATTTTTGGTTTCCTTGATTTTCTGTCTAGTTTTTGTTTTCTCTATTTCCTTTTTTTCTACTCAAATATTTATTATATTTTCCTCTATTTGCTTTGAGTTTAGTTTGCTCTTCTTTTTCTAGTTTTTTTAAGGTGATAGTTTAGGTTATTGATTTGAGATTTTTCTTCTATTTTAATATAGGCATTTACAGTTACTAATTTTCCTCCAAGCTAGCTTTAGCAGCATCTCATAAGTTTATCTATTACGTTTTCTTTGTCAGTCATTTCAAAGTAGATTCTAGTTTTCCTTGTGATTTCTTCTTTATTTATTGGTTATTTAGAAGTATATTATTTGATTTCCAAATATTTACCAATTTCCCAAGCATGCTTTTATTACTGAGCTCTAATTTCATCTCATTGTGGTTGGTAAATATAATTTTTATGATTTCAATACTTTTAATTCTCTGAGACTTACTTTATGGCTTAACATATGGTTTTTCATGGGGAATGATCAATGTGCGCTTGAGAAGAATGTGTATTCTGCTGTTGAGTTGCGTTTTCTATAGATCTCTGTTAGGTCTAGTTAGTTTATAGTGTTGTTCATGTCTGTCATCTCCTTATCAATCTTCTGTTAAGTGGTTCTATCAATTATTGGAAGTGAGGTATTTAAGTCTCCAACTATTACTGTTGAATTGCCTGTTTCTCCCTTTAATTCAGTCAGTTTTTGCTTCATGTAGTTTGCATCTCCATTATTGGGTACATACATATTTATGTTTATAATTGCTATATCTTCCTGATGGATTGACCTTTCCATCATAGTAAAATGTCATTCTTTGTCTCTAGCAATAATTTTAGTTTAAGGTCTATTTGCCACTCCAGCTCTCTCTTGGTTTCTCTTGACATGTATATCTTTTTCCAACCTTTTGCTTTCAACCTATCTGTGTCTTTGAATCTAAAGTATGTCTATTGTAAACAGCATATATTTGGATCATTTTTTTTCTAAAAAACTATTCTAGTCTTATCTTTTGATTGAAATGTTTAATGCACTTATATTTAATGTAATGACTGATTATTGTCTTACGTCTTTCTGTTTCTCTATTTCTCCATTACTACCTTCATTTGTGTTAAATAGATTTTTTAGAGTGCCATTTTAATTCCTTTGTTGTTTGTTTAATATATTTTAAGACATTTTCTTAGTGGTTGCCTTGGAGATTATAATTAACATCTCAAATTACATGATAACAATCTACTTGAGATTAATACCAACTTAATTTCAATAGTGTAAAAAAAATTTGCTCCTATATATTCCTGTTTCCTTCCCCTCCTCTGTGCTATTATTGCCATATGTTACATCTTTATACATTATAGCCCTATCAACTCAGTTTATAACTGTTTTATGTGGTTGGTTTTTTTTTTTAAACAGAAGAAAAGTGTTATAAACAAAAAATTCATTTATACTGTCTTTTATATGTATGCCATCTTCAGTATTTTTTTAAATTTCCTTTTATATTTTCATGTGCCATCAGGTTGTTGTCTATTGTCTCTTACTTCAGTCTGAAGTACCCCCTTTAGTATTTCTTGCAGGGCAGGTCTGCTGGTAACAAATTACCTCAGTTTTTGTTTACTAGGGAATGTGTCAATTGCTCCTTTGTTTTTAAGGGATAGTTTTTTGTATATAGGTTTCTTGGTTGACAGTCTTCTTCTTTCATCACATTGAATATGTCATCTCACTGTCATCTAGCCTCCGTGGGATCTGATGAGAAATAGCTGTTAATTTTATTGTGCATTCTTTGTACATAACGGGTCACTTCTCTCTTGCTTCTTTAAAGTTCTTTCTTTGTCTTTTACTTTTGACAGTTTGATTATGACATGTTTATATGTGAATCCCTTTGTGTTGAACTTGGAGTTTGTTGAGGTTCTTTGAAGAGTAGATTAATATTTTTTTATTCAATTTGGGTAGTTTTCAGCCATTATTTCTTCAAATATTCTTTCGCCTTTCTTTTTCTCTCCTCTCCTGGGATTCTTGTTTTGCATATGTTGGTATACTTGATGGTGTGCCACAGGTTTCTGAGGCTGTGTTCATTTTTCTCCATCCTTTCTGTTCTTCAGACCTCAAATATATGTACATGAATAAAAATATCTGATGAAACTTTTCCATACTACCACAATACTCTATGACCTCTTCCTAATTAATCATTATGACATCATTCATTCATCTAGGAGGTTGGGTATGTATTTAATATTCAAACATGCATGGTAGAGATGAAACTTTAAAATATAATTATACTCAATTTCTTCTTCTAAAAGAGAAACTGTTCTCTGTGCTGGCTGGTAAAGTCCTTAGAAGAATAATCAAAGAAGGAGAGAAAGTTAATGATCATTTCATCTAAGAAAGGCAAAATTCTATTAACAAGGGAAAAGAAACAGCAAGAAATAGGAATAATAAATAGGAGAGAGAATGTTCTCACTGGTGTTTGGGGATATAAAGGAAACAAATAAGCAAGGAAGGAGCCACCATGGTAAATGTGACTTGGGGACTGAATGGTGACACAGCATTTTATAATATTTTTTTAAGTAATTGAACAAGGTCTATATAACTTTATTAACACTTGTGTATATATGTTTATAAAGAAATTGTTAAAAATTCAATCAATTCAGTAAAGTAAAATCCCCTTTCACCTTTGGGGTATTACTCCCAAATTCCAAATCTTGCCCAAGAGATAAGCATTGTTAAGAAATTGTTTACACTCCAGAATTTGTATTTATATTTTACCGAGTTTGTATTCTGCATGTTTTGTCAAACATTGTTTTAACTAGATACTGTAAGGCTAAAGACAAAATAATTGTACACAAACACTACTTTAGTTGGTAGATTTGCTTCTCAAAGAGGTTCTGGTTAGTAGTTCTGAAAATATATGTATACTAGAGTTGAATAAATAAGTAAATATATTGTAGTTAATGAGCACCAGATTCTCCCTATTGGGAAAAAAGTTACAAGTAAGCTAAAAGGGAAGGATAGAACGGATCCTGAAGTGCTGGATTAGAATCAGAGATAACAGTATATATTCATGTTTATTTCAGTACGCATTCGGAGACATAGGTGCAAATATAAATATAGGTGTGTGCATACGCAGGGGTTAGTATACATACATACATACATACAAGTCTTAACTCTGTGACAAAGGAGTCCTAGAAGCAGTGATTTCCTAGTGACAATTAGCACACCTTACCCCTAGATCTTGGTTTCTAAACATCAGTCTCCAATAAAAGGTCTTAGGGCTTCTTAAAGAAATGACTAATTCCTGGTTTGGGATGGGGGAAATACAAGATGAGCCTGGAGCATCTTGTAGTTCTAGAAAATACAAGGTGCTCAAAAACAAAAGAAAAAAGTATGGGTGCATGTCAAAAAGACACAGGAGTCAACCTATAGCCAAAGTTGGAAGAAGTGCAACATCAAATTAAATAATGATACTTTTAGATTGATACCAAATAATAGAATAAATATCCACACATCCATACTGATATATGTAAATGATTGGATAAATAAATAAATTGTGATGAGAGGACAACTCTTCCCCACAGAAGAATTCCGATGATTAAACGTAGAAGGAATGAGGAAAATAGAAAATCACCATTAGAACATCACAGAAACAATTGCTACAGGCAAGACCCATTGATGAATGCTAAAATTAGTGGGTGAAACTTCATAGAGGAAAAGGATAATGCGTAGCTTCAAAGTATCTCCCCAAAGTATTTATTAATTACAAAGCTTTTGATACTCTGCCCTTCTGGAAGTGGGACTTAATATCCCTTCCTGTGAGTATCAGCCGGTATAAGTGACATGCTTCTGACATGTAGGGTTTGGGAAGGGAAAAATAGTAACTACATAATGGAGATCTCTGGCAAACATCACCTGAACCAGATGAAGAAAAAATCTTTTGAGACCATCCAATTCCCTTTCTTTTAATTCTAGATTTCTTATAACAAACTTTTAATTGCATGAAGGGATTTAATAAGTAGGTAGAGTTCTCAGGTAAAAGTGTATCCATTATCCTGCAGAGATGATTAGTGCTCTAGCAATTGGGGTTCTGGTTGCTAGTCCATTGTGAGTTGCTTGGTGTCACCCCTCCCTTCTCTCCTTGGAGCTGATCACATCTGGATTAAATGAACAAAAAAGCAAGTGTCTGGTTTTGCAAAGTCGAAGGCCATCTGTTGAACCAGGGGTTGTTCTTCTTTGAGGCTCTGGCAGAAGCAGCTATTTTCTGGTCTTTGTTTACTTCAGCATTGGCCTTTGTTTGTCCCCTCTGCCATAGCCACTAGCTCCCAATTTTGATGCATTAAATTTTGCTATCTTATACTTTTAATCATTTTGTCAGCTAAAAATTCCCTTCCTATCTTTCAATTTCATGACATCACACTTACATTCTTTTTTTCCTTTTTGTCCACAAACAACTGTCAAGTTTTGCTTTCTAGGAAAGTTGAAATAAGAAACAAAAAATCTGATGTCTTGATAATTAAAGAGAAATATAATACAACTCCTTTGGCTTATTTTACTTTCCTTTTCATATTAACCTCTGCTTGAAATAGAGAGTAATGTAGCAGCAGCAAGACAAAGCATGCCCAGAAACCACAAAATGAAAGATACAAAAATTTTCAATGAAAAATCATGAACAAGTAAAGGCGGCTATTTCTCCTTTACATAACAGCCTCACAGCCCTGCATTGTCAGAGTGAAACAGAGACAGAGGAACAAAGAAGCCCAAGAGAATGATGATGACTGGATGAACAACTGAAGATTACTACTTTCTGTAATATAAACTTCCATTGGGAGACAACATTATTATTGAATCCACTGTAACTCCTGAGAAACTTTACTCATAATAAGTGTTCAACAGTTTAAATCAAAGAGTTGAAAAATGAAAGCTGCATTTGGAAAAATAAAAATTATTTGGCTAGTAAAGGTAAAATGATCCTATTTGGATAATTCCTCCACCTACACAGACAAGACACACTTGCTATTAGCACTGCAGGCTGCTGACATGTTTGATTACAGCTATATGGGTCAGGAGCGATGTCAGCACTGAAAACCAGGGACTTTCCTACAAACACTCTAGGGCAAGGGCAAAGATCCTGGAGGATTAATGATTTTGTCAAAACAAACAAACAAACAAACAAACAAAACCCTCCTTAGCAAAGGAGATCCCATGTTATCTGGATGTAATGAAATAACCCTCAGAGTGAGTCCAGGAGAATTAAAGTTGATACTGTCATGCAGAGGAGAGGGAGTTACTAGATGTGAAAACTGCCTTGTGATTGTGGTGGTGCTGGGAAAAGGCTGCAAATAAAATTGTCTCAGAATTAGCCTGCCCATAGTCATTTGCATCTGAGAAAAACTAGGATTCCTGCTAGGGTATTGATAGAGCTTGAGGGGACTATTGGCATCCTGTAATAAAATTATGGAAAGAAAGGGCATTATTTTCATCTTGACCTTGTGGCTCCAGTGAACCAAAACCACATGGACCTACATTGGATGAATTCTAGGAGGAAGAGAAAAGTTGGAGAATCTGGTCTGTGAATAAAACACTGGACAATGCCCAGTTCTTGGTTTTAAAGAGCTTATTTGACACAAATGGTCTGGTAAATCCCTAATCAAATAGAGAACCCATAGAGCTAGGGAACCTGATTTCCTATGGAAAGTAAGCAGGGTAAAAATGGACTCCAGGATTAGGATTAAAACTTAGTTCCTAGAACAAGCAACAATATTTATCGATAAAAATGTGTGTATTTGTGTGGGTGTATTTACATATAAATGTAATTCTGACTATATAACAAACATTTTCCATTTGATCAATAAGTATCCACTGGGATTGGAACATCTGAAGTTAACTGAGCAAACTGACTTCTATGGCAAAAATTAAAGGACTAGATTGATGATATCTTCTTACACCATCAGGAAAATATGGAAACGAAAACAAAAGGGAAGTAAACATATAGAAAAATGTTCAGAAAATGAAAATCTTTGAGTTCCCTATTTAAAAGCCATGCATAGAAAGGAAGTCTTCAGAGAAACTAGTGTCCGAGGTTCAGACCAGTTCAAGCTCAGCCAGGCCAGCAGCATCCCCAATTGCCCCTATGGCCCTCCTGCACTCTCTGCTGATGGCCCTGGTGGTGGTCAGCTGTGGCCCTGTTCCATCTCTGGGCTGTGACCTGCCTCAGAGCCACGCCCTGGTTAGCAGACAGACCTTCCTGCTTCTGGGCCAAATGGGGAGAATCTCCCCTTTCTCCTGCCTGAACGACAGGACTGACTTCAGACTCCCCCGGGAGATGGAGGATGGCAGCCAGGTCCAGAAGGCCCAGACCCTGTCTGTCCTCCATGAGACGCTCCAGCAGATCTTCAACCTCCTCCACACACAGGGCTCCTCTGCCGCTTGGAACACGACCCTCCTGGACCAACTGCGCTCGGACCTTCATCGCCAGCTGGAGGACCTGGAGACCTGTTTGCTGCAGGAGACAGGAGAAGCAGAATCTCTGCTGACGTTGGAGGACCCCGCGCTGGCCATAAGGAGGTACTTCCAGGGGATCCATCTCTATCTGCAAGAGAAGAAACACAGTGACTGTGCCTGGGAGGTTGTCAAAATAGAACTCAAGAAATGTGTTCTCTTCGTCAATCAACTTGCAAGAAAGTTTCAGAAGTGAGGATGGAGACCTGGTTCATCTGAAATGATTCTCATTGACTAACATGCCATATCACACTTGCATAGATGCCTTTTGGTTTTCAAAAAGTTCTTATTTCTGCTTGACACAGAATTTATTGAACTAAGTACTGCAAAAATTTGTCAGTAGGATGTGAAAAGTATGTTAAAAATACTCAATTATGGAGCACCAGTCCCTAAGTGATTACTGCCCTGATGTCAGATTAATTTTATTTATTTATTTATTTATTTATTTCAACTATTTAGTTATGTTTATTGATTCATTCTGGCTTAGTGTACTTACAATGTTTACACTTTTCATGTAATAACATGTTCATCTTTACATTGTATTTGAACTTACAAAACATGCTCGCCTTTCCATTTTATTAAATTTATGTTTAGTTTTATTAAATTGTTAAAGACAACTTCTAGGATTTGTTTCTTCTACAAACAAAATCCAAACCCTGTTGTTGGGAACTACATTGCAAAATAGATGATAAAATTCATTTACTCATTCATTTCATTCACATTATATGTATAAATTGAGTACCTAAACAACAGATTACGTAAATGTCATCAGGAAATAATTCAATAAAGCAAACACAGTTCCTGCATTGTTGGAACTTTCAGTCTTACAATGAAAGAAACCTAACAACAGTACTAATGTTTACTTACTTTCAATGACATTAAGCACCACAAAGAGAAGTTAAAGAAGAGGATGTTCTCACACTAACAGCTTTAGGTGTGATTGATGTTGGCAAAGAAAAACCTTGTAGATGTCCCTTCTAAGGTCCCTGGGAGACATGGAACTGTGGAAGTCTTATTGGCTGTTGGGAATGTGAGTCTATAATTTACAACTATGCCATGGGTAGAGATAAGAATTTAGGATTCTGTATTGTGTATCTGTAAATGAGAACAGGTCAACAGATGTGGTCACTCGTGAATAAGTGCACAATGACAAGGGACCTACACTTCATCCTGAAGACCCAGGGTCAACATTTAAAGGTAGGAAAGCAGAGGACAGTGTGCAAAAATGCAGGAGGCAGGGAGTGGAGTGGGTGGTGCAGCTAGAAGGACTAAAAGGGTAAAGTGAGGGTGAAAGATGAATGAAGGGAGAACAGTCTTCAAAGACAGAGTGATGCTTTCAGGTTCGTTGAGGACTGAACTATCCCAGTGGATCTGAAAGCAGAGGACACTGGTGACCTCAGTAGGATCAGGTTTAGTAGAATTAATGGGCAGAAAACAGATAGAAGTAGGATGAAGAGTAAACACCAGAAGAAGAATTATGTGCATTGTGTACAAGAAATTATTTGGGGAAATTTATTTGCGAATGGAGAGGTAAAATAAAGCGATACCTGGCGGAGAATGTAGGTGAACATGTCATGCATGATTTTTTCATATTTCTATGATATGTTTTCTGAGAATTACTTGCAAAAAATTGGCACAGAACATATAGACAATTTAAATATTTGATTAATTTCAATTTTTTTAATTGGATAATATAGTAATGTATCATTGTTCTTGATATTATTTTGTAGTAAACTTCAATATTTACCCATTTGCTTGCTAATTTCAGTTCCTTTGCACCAAAGTTGTATAATCGAGTTTCCTTTTATTCTATCAGCTCCTTCATTTATTCTAGCTTTTATGTTGGCCATATACATCACTTATGTATGATTTTATAATTTCTAAGTGTTCACATAAAATTTTTCTGTAAATTGTAGCCAGGTTCTTTTGATGGCACCTCCTTTTATCATTTTCCATGTGTTGGAATGTCTGGGATAGAGACCCAAGCCTCTACCTATTCACTTTCCTCTTTTGATTTTGCACATTTTCAGTTCCCTTTCACTTCATCTGCTTTTGCAATCAATTCTCTATTCTATCAGAAGTTGTTATAATCTGTCACATGAGAATCTCAATTCATATCTGTCAGTGAGCCAGTCTGTTCCAGAACTTTTAGGGAATTTTTCTTTCCGGAATCATCTACAACAGATAACTCTTTGCCATAAATGTGAAATTCCTACTGATAATACAAGTTTTTTGAGATTTTGTTTTATTTATATAGTTACTGAACTTTCCTCATTGCTACATTTTTTTTTTTTTTACTGAAACTTTAAAGTCGTTGAATTCCTCTGTTTTAGCCAGCTAAGGAAAATAGTTCTTCTCTATTATTTAATATTTTTGCATATGTCATTTCCTGATTAATTAAGAATCTTTTAAAGTGGGGAGTGTTGGTTTCATGAAAATCATACACATCTGGATCTCAAAAGGCTAATTATAATGTACACGAATGAATGAGTCGCAAGATGAAAATGAACGAGAGACACTTGCTCAGAGGGGCTTGTGTGAGAAACCAAAGACAAAGAATGATTATTAAGTAATATTTACGAAAAGTACAACATTAGCTACACGCGCGCATGCACACACACACACACATAAGAAACATCAGCGAGAATGAGAAAGTTGATTGTTTACATAAATTCAGAGTTAGAAACAATGTTAACATAAATGCAAAATATGACATGTAAGGGGTCATCCATGCCTCAGTACAGGATTCACCATTGGTCTATCCATTCTGCCATTATACTGGCATCATACATATATAAATTTACTTACTTTTTTTTCCTTTTTTCATACCGTTATATTGAGCGTGAAACCATTCTTATAAATGACTCTGCATTGCCTCTTTGCCTTGACAATCTCTGCAGCCGTATCCTCTTTAATGTCCCGAAGTCATGAACTTGAATGTTGGAAAGTGTTGGAGACCCGAGCGGCGGCGCTGGCGGCCGCAGAGCTGGAGGTGGGGATGGCCGAGCCTCTGCTTCCCTGCGCCCCCGCCCCGCACAGGTCCCGCTGAGGCTCTGAGCTGTCGCTCACCAAGGCACAGGTGGAGGCTGGGAAAGAAGAGGAGGGGAGAGGCGGCTCCAGGTCACCAGGAGTTCAGTGCACCTGCCAGCGGAGGCAGCTGGATGTCGCTATGGCTTGGAGCGGGAGTGTGAACGCGGCAGCCGTCCAGGCCCACGGGTAACAGCCCCGCACAGAAACAGAGTAAATAACGCAGTTGCAGCCCCAGCTCTGCTCATGTGACCACAGCCAATAAACTCTATAAATAGGGACAATGAAAGGACCTATGTCTGTTTTTGTTATAGACATGGACCAAAGTGAATAGATCAAGGTCTGACCACACACAGATGCTCAAAAATTTCTGTTCTATACATTAATGGAGACCTTGGAAGCATCCAGAGGACTCACTTACAAGTATCAACACCCTTAGAATAGTACCTAGTCCTTATCAGTTGCTCAATAATATCCTTATTTTTGATATTGTCATATACTTACCAAGCTATATTATCCTGAATATGACAGTCTTTGAGATTATCCAAATTTCTGAAGTGCTCAGGGAGAAGGGCTGATGCATTAGTTTCCTGGCTGCTATAACACACACCATACAATGGCTTTCCTTAAACAATGGAAGTTTATTGGCTCACGGGATGGAGGTTAGAGGAAGTCCAGAATCGAGGTGTCAGCAAGGCAGTGCTTTCTCCCACTCTAGGCCTGGCTGCTGGTGGTCCTGGGTCCTTGGCTTTTCTGTCACATGGCAATGCACGGGGCCATGTCTTCTCCTTCCTCCTCCATCTTCTGTTGGCTTCCTGCTTCTTCTCTTGGCCTTTTCTCTCTGTGTGCGTCTGAATTTCTTTCTGCTCATAAAGGACTCCAGTAATCCAGATTGAGTCCCAACCTGAGTCACTTGGCCACAACTTGACTGATGTAACATCTGTCACAATTGCTCCCTGTGTACCAGAATCCCCAAGAACAAGTCCAAACTGGGATACACAATTGAATCGATCAAAACAAATAGCCATTATCCTGTCAGTTAAATTACTAATTAATAATTTTAGAGTGCCTCTTAAAATGAGCATCTTGTGAGTTGATTGTATGTTTCCCCCCACCTGGACCTCAAGGTGATTACACTGAGAAAGAAAATGAGAGAAGAATCAGTGGCTGCACTTGGAAAGCTGAAAGCCATCAAACGGACCTGGGGTTGTCTTTCTTCAGCGTGTAATCAGTAATTTTCTGGCCTTTGTTTACTTCACTATTGGCCTCCACTCATCCCCTCTGCCTTAGTCACTAGTCCCCAATTTAACTGCATTGAATTTTGCCAACTTACACTTTGTCATCTTGTCAGCAGAAACGTCATTCCTTTCTTTCACTTTTATGACGTTCATACTTAATTTGCTTTCCTTTTTCCCACCAACAGCTGTCAAGTTTTGCTTTCTAGGAAAGTTGAGATGAGGGAACAAATATCTGTCTTGCATACTACAGGAAACAAACAAATCAAAAAAAAAAACTGGTATGTCCCCTGGCCTTTCTTTCACTTCCCATTATTTCCACTAGCCTCAGAATGAAAGAGAAAGGGATACAGGAGCAGCAAGGCAAACTAAGCCCAGTAGACCACAACATGAAAAAGAAGTTACAAATATTTAAAATGAAAAATCACAAATGTGTAAAGGAAAGAAGGATATTTCTCTTTTACATAATAACATCACAGCCCTGCATTCTAGTGGACAGGGAGGAACAAGAAGCCCAAAAGATTGATGCAGACTGGATGAACATCTTAAGGTCGCTAGCTCTTGTAATACAAACATTTACTGGGAAAAAAAGTCATCAGTAATACCCTGTGCTCACCTAGGACACTTTGGTAATAACAAGTACGAAATAGAGTACAAGAGTTGAATAATAAAAGCTTACTTGGGAAAAATAAAAATCATTTGGCTCTAAAGTTAAAATGGTTATAATTGGATAATTCCTCCACCTACATAGAAAAGAAAAATGTAGCTGCTGAAACTGAAGGCTTCAACCTGTTTTATCCAGTACGATGGGTCTGGCGAGGACGAGTTCAACACTAAAATCAGGGTCCTTCCCATGGACAAGGGTGAGGATCCTGGAGGATTACTTATTTTGGCATCGAAAAAGCAAGCCCCTGCCCAGTAAAGACGAATGCATGTCATCTGGATGAGGTGAGATGACCCTGAGAGTGAGTCCAGGAGACTTTGAGTCCAGGACACTCTGTCACCTAGAATGGAGGTGCTACTAGATGTGCTACCTGCCTTGTGAGTGCGGTGGTGCCGGGAAAAGACCCAGAATAAAATTGCCTTGGAATCAGCATCTCCACACCCATGTGCTCCTCAGGAAAACTAGGATTCATTCTTGAGGTATTGGCACAGCCCAAGGGGCACTGTAGGCCTCCGGTAAGACAATGATGGAAAGGAAGGGCAGCGTCTATTGTAATCCTTATAAGCCCTGTGGCCCCGTGAAGCATAACCCCATGGACCCACATGGATGTGTTCCAGAAGAAGGAAAAAAGTCAGAGAATCTCGTTGACTCATAATCATCAGCCTCTGCTGTGAATAAAAGAGTGAACAACACCCAGTCATTGATTCTAAAGGGTTTTTGGTTTGTTGGTTTGTTTGTTGTTGTTTTTGTTATTTTTCTGTCACAGACAGACTTTTAAATCCCTAGTCTAATAAAGAAACCATAGTTTCCAGGGAGCCTGACTTCCCATGTGAAAAAGGAAGGTTAATAAAAGAGTTCAGGATGAGGACTGAAAAGATGTTTCTTGCACAGAGATGTGCAATACTTATATGCAAGAGAGTGTGTGTGTATTTACATACATGAGTATATTTGACTTTAAGACAAACGTTTTTCATTTGATCAATAGCATCCATTGGGATTGGAAAATCTGAAGTTAACTGGGCAAATTAAACCTCTATTACAAAAATTAAGTGATTAGATCGATGACATCTTAGAGAATTTGCAAAATATGGAAGCAAAAAGAAAAAGGAAGTAAAAGTATAGAGAGAATGTTTAGAAAATGAAAACCTCTGAGTTTTCTATTTAAAAGCCATGCATAGGAAGGAGGTCTTCAGAGAACCTAGCGCCCAAGATCCACCCAGTTCCCATCTCAGCCGGGCCAGCAGCATCCCAGATTGCCCCTATGGCCCTCCTGCTCTCTCTGCTGATGGCCCTGGTGGTGGTCAGCTGTGGCCCTGTTCCATCTCTGAGCTGTGACCTGCCTCAGAGCCACGTCCTGGTTAGCAGACAGACCTTCCTGCTTCTGGGACAAATGGGGAGAATCTCCCCTTTCTCCTGCCTGAAAGACAGGGCTGACTTCAGACTCCCCCGGGAGATGGAGGATGGCAGCCAGGTCCAGAAGGCCCAGACCCTGTCTGTCCTCCATGAGACGCTCCAGCAGATCTTCAACCTCCTCCACACACAGGGCTCCTCTGCTGCTTGGAACACGACCCTCCTGGACCTACTGCGCTCGGGCCTTCATCGCCAGCTGGAGGACCTGGAGACCTGTTTGCTGCAGGAGATGGGAGGGGAAGAATCTCTGCTGGCATTGGAGGGCCCCGCGCTGGCCATGAGGAGGTACTTCCAGGGAATCCGTCTCTATCTGCAAGAGAAGAAACACAGTGACTGTGCCTGGGAGGTTGTCAGAATGGAGCTCAGGAGATGTGTTCTCTTCGTCAATCAACTTGCAAGAAAGTTTCAGAAGCGAGGATGGAGACCTGGTTCTCCCTGAAATGATTCTCATTGAGTAATATGCCATATCATACTCGCTTGGAGGCCTTTGTTTTTCAAAATCTTTTATTTCTGCTTGTCACAGAATTCATTGCACTAAATACAGCAAACACTTTGCCAGTAGGATGTCACAAGTGTATGTTAATAGTCATCAATGCCAGGGGCACCAGTCCCTAAGATATTAGTGTCCTGATGACTTTTCATTATGTATTCATTTGGTTTCTTATTTATTTATTTATTTATTTTATTTATGTATTTATTTTCACTGTTTAATTATGTTTATTGATACATTCTGGCTTAATATACTTAGAATATTGACATGTTTTCTATAAATAACATGTTCACCTTTATATGATATTAAAATTTGCAAAATACACCTTTGTGTTTCATTAAATTTTTTTATTTTTATTTATTAATTTCATATTTAAAATCATTCTTGAATTTGTTTATTCTACAAACGAAGTCCAAACCTAGTGTTCCAAAGTACATTGAAAAATAGATAGGAAAATTCAATCACTCATTCATTGCATTCACAATATATGTGTAAATTGGGTTCTTGAGCAACAGGTGACAAAACTGTCATCAGGATAAAGGTGAATAAAGCAAACACAGTCCCTGCATTGTTGGAACTTTCAGTCTCACACTGAAAGAAGCCTAAAGACAGTACTAACTTGTACTGAATTTCAGTGATGTTAAACACCACAAGACAAGGAAGAAAACTGATATTCTCACACTAGTCGTTTTAGGTGTGAATGATGCTGGAAAAGTAAATACCTTGTAGATGTCCCTTCTAAGGTCCCTGGGAGACACGTAAGTGTGGTGGTTATATTGGCTGTTGGGAATGTGAGTCTAGAGTTTACAAGCAGGCTATGGGTGGAGATATGAAGTTAGGATTCTTTATTGTATATCTGTTAATGAGAATATGGGAATGGATGTGGTCACTTATGAATAAGTGCAGAATGATAAGGGACCTGCCCTTCATCCTAAGGTCCAGAATCGACATTTAAAGGTGGGGAAGAGAAGGACAGTCTGCAAAGGACATGGAGGTGGAGTGAGTGGTTTAGTTATTGAGACAAACAGGGAAGAATGGGTGTGAAAGATGACTGAAAGGAAGAAGAGCCTTAAAAGACCTAGTGATGCTTTCAAGGATGTTGAGGACTGAACATCGCAGTGGATGTGAAAACAGATGCCATCGATGACCTCAGCAGTATCTGGTTTAGTAGAATTAATGGACAGAAACCAGATGGCAGTAGGATGAAGATAAACACGAGAAATGGAATTACGTGCACTGTGTGCAGAAAATTATTTGGGGAATCTTGTTTGTGAATGGAGGAGTGAAATAAAGTGATACCTGGAGGAGAATGTAGGTGAACATGTCATGCATCATTTTTTCATATTTTTACGATATACTTTCCGAGAATTACTTGCAAAAAATTGGCACAAAACATATACACAATTTAAATATTTGATTTATTTTAATTTTTTATTTGGATAAAATAGCAATTTATCATTGTTCGGTTGGATATTATTGTGTAGTAAACATCAATATTTACCCATTTGCTTGCTAATTTTGGTTCCTTTTCAATAAAGTTTTATAACTGAGTTTCCTTTTATTCTTTCAGCTCCTTCATTTATCCTTGCTTTTATGTTTCCCATTTACATCACTTATATATGAGTTTATAATTTCTAAGTGCTCACATAAGATTTTTCTGTAAATTGTAGCCAGGTTCTTTTGATAGACACTTCCTTTTATCATTTTCCAAATGCTGGAATGTCTGGGATAGAAACCCAAGCCTCTACCTATTCACTTTCCTCTTTTGATTTTGCACATTTTCAGTTCCCTTTTGGTTAATCTGCTTTTGCAATCAATTCTCTGTTCTATCAGAAATTGTTATAATCTATCACATGAGAATCTCAATTCATATCTGTTAGCGAGCAAGTCTGTTCCAGAACTTTTAGTGAATTTTTCTTTCCATAATCATTGACAACAGATAAATCTTTGCCATAATGTAAAACTGCTACTGATAATACAAGGTTTTTGAGACTTTGTTTTCTTTATATAATTACTGAACTTCCCTCATTGCTACATTGTTTTTTTTTACTGAAACTTTAAAGTCATTGAATTCCTTTGTTTTAGCCAGCTAAGGCTAAGAATTCTTCTCTATTATTTAATATTTTTGCATATATCATCTCCTGATTAATTAAGAATCTTCTAAAGTGGGGAGTGTTGGTTTCATGAAAATCATACACATTGGATCTCAAAAGGCTAATTATAATGTACACGAACGAATGATTCGCAAGATGAAAGTGAATGAGAGACATTTGATCAGAGTGGCTTGTGTGCGAAACCGAAGACAAAGAATGATTATTAAATAATATTTAGGAAAAATTACAACGTTAGCTACGCGCAGGCGCACACACACACGAGAAACATCAGCGAGCATAAGAAAGTTGAGTGTTTACATAATCAGAGTTAGAAACAATTTTAACATAAATGCAAAAATATGATATGTAAGGGGTCACCCATGCCTCAGTACAGGATTCACCATTGCTCTTTCCATTCTGCCATTATACTGGCATCATACATATATAATTTTACTTACTTTTTGTTCCTTTTGTTATACCGTTATATTGAGCGTGAAACCATTCTTATAGATGGCTCAGCATTGCCTCTTTGCCTTGAGAATCTCTGCAGCCATATCCTCCTTAATATCCAGAAGTCATGAACTTGAATGTTGGAAAGTGTCGGAGACCTGCGGCCGCAGAGCTGGAGGTGGGGATGGCCGAGCCTCTGCTTCCCTGCGCCCCCGCCCCGCACAGGTCCCGCTGAGGCTCTGAGCTGTCGCTCACCAAGGCACAGGTGGAGGCTGGGAAAGAAGAGGAGGAGAGAGGCGGCTCCGGGTCACCAGGAGATCACTGCACCTGCCAGCGGAGGCAGCTGGATGTCGCTATGGCTTGGAGCCGGAGTGTGAACGCTGCAGCGGTCCAGGCCCACGGGTAACAGCCCCCCATAGAAAGAGAGTAAATAACGGAGTTACAGCCCCAGCTCTGCTCACAGGACCACAGCCAATAAACTCGATAAATAAGTCAATTTAAGGATCTATGTGTGTCTGTTTTATTTATGGACCTCGACCAAACAGTCTAGATCAAGGTTTGACCACACATAGATGCTCAAAAATTATCTATTCTATAAATTAATGTAGACTCTTGGGATTGTCCTAAGGAGTGAATTACAAGTGTCAACCCTGTTAGAATAGTACCTAGTCCTTATCAGGTGCTCAATAAAATTCCTTATTTTTTAGTTTTTTCATATAATCATCCAGCTATATTGAGTATGATATTATTAGAGACTATCCAAATTTCTGAAGTGCTCAGGGAAAAGGACTGATGTACTAGTTTCCTGGCTGCTATAAAAAACACCACACAATGAGTTGACTATGGGAATTTATTCGTTCCCAGGTTTGAGGCTAGGAGAAGTTCAATATCGATCTGCTAGCAAGGCAGTGCTTTCTCCCTGAGGACTGTGGTATTCTGGGCCTGCTGCTGGCAATCCTGTGTCCTTGGCGTTTCTGTCACATGGCAATGCCCAGGGCCATGACTTCACCTTTCTCCTCCACATTCTGCTGACTTGCAGCTTCATCCTATGGCTATCTGTTTCTGAATTTCATTCTCCTTAAAAAAGTCTCCAGTAATTCAGATTAAGTCCCAGCCTGATTCAGTTGGTCCACACATTAATTGAAGTAACATCTTTTACAAGGCTCCACGTGCACCAGAATGTCGACCATGTCCAGGAACATGCCCAAACTGGGATACCCAATTGAATCCCTCAAAACCAATAACCACTATCCTGTGAGATAAAATTAGTATACAATAAATTAGTCTTCTACTTGAAAGTGAGCTCTTGTGAGTGGGTTGGTAGATTCCCCTTTCTTGTCTCCAAAGGGATTCCATTGAGCAAAACAATGAAAGAAGAATCAGTGGCTGCACTTGCAAAGCTAAAGACCATCAATGGGACCTGGGGCTGTTCTTTTTTGAGACTGTAAGTTTCTGGCTTTGTTTTCTTCAATATTGGCCTTCACTAGTCCCCATGCCTTAGTCACTAGTCCCCAATTTAGCTGTATTGAATTTTGCCAACTTACACTTCATCATTTTGTCAGCAGAAGACTCACTTCCTTTCTATCACTTTTATGACATTCAGACTTAATTTGTTTCCTTTTGCCCACCAACAACTGTCAAGTTTTGCTTTCTAAGAAAGTTGAGATGACAGACACAAAATCTGTCTTGCATATCACAGAAAAAAAATGTTATTCCCCTGGCCTTTCTTTTATTTCCTATTGTTTCCATTAACCTCAGGATGAAAGAGAAAGTAATACGTTAGCAGTAAGACAAACTAAGCCCAGTAAACCACAACATGAAAAAGAAGATAAAAACGTTTAAAATGAAAAACCACAAACATTTAAAGGAAAGAAGGATATTTCCCTTTTACATAACAACGTCACAGCCCTGCATTCTAGTGGAGAGGGAGGACAAAAAGCCCAAAAGATTGACACTGACTGGACGAAGAACTGAAGGTCACTACCTTCTGTAATACAACCATTTACTGGGAGAAATAGTCATCATTGAACCACCTGTGCCCACCTAGGGAACTTTAATCATAACAAGTATGAAATAAAGTAAAAGAGTTGAAAAATAAAAGCTTAGTTGGGAAAATAAAAATCATCAGGATTCTAAAGTTAAAATGGTTACAGTTGGATAATTCCTCCACCTACACAGAAAAGAAAAATGTAGCTGCTGGAACTGAAGTCTGTCAACATGTTTGATCCAGGGTCATGGGTCAGGCGAGGGCGAGGTCAACACTGAAATCAGGATCCTCTGGAGGGACAAGGGTGAGGATTCTGGAGGATTACTTATTTTTGAAACAAAAAAGCAAGCCCCTATCCAGTAAAGACGAACACATGTCGTCTGGATGAGGTGAGATGACTCTCAGAGAGTCCAGGACATTCTGTCACCTAGAATGGAGGTGCCACTAGATGTGCTACCTGCCTTGTGAGTGCGGTGGTGCTGGGAAAAGACCCAGAATAAAATTGCCTTGGAATTAGCATCTCCACATCTGTGTGCACCTGACAAACACTAGGATTCATTCTTGAGGTATTGGCACTGCCCAAGGGGCACTGTAGGTCTCTGGTAAGATGATGATGGAAAGGAAGGGCAGCGTCTATTGTAATCCTTACCCTGTGGCCTAGTGAAGCATAACCACATGGACCCACATGGATGTGTTTCAGAAGGAGAAGAAAAGTCAGAGAAACTCACTGACTAATAATCATCAGCCTCTGCTGTGAATAAAACAAAACAATCCTTGATTCTGAAGACCTTATTTTTGGTCATAGGTAGACTGTTAAGTCTCTAATCTAATATAGAACCCATAGGTCCTAGGGAGCCTGACTTCTCATGTGAAAAAAGAGGGTAATAAAGTAGCTCACGATGAGGACTAAAAGTATGTTTCTTGCACAGAGAAGAGCAGTACTTATACACAAAAGAATGTGTGTATATTTGTATACATACATATACTTCTGACTTTAAGACAAACATTTTTCATTTGACCAATAAGTATCCATTGGGATTGGAACATCTGAAGTTAATTGGGCAAATTAAACTCCTATTGCAAAAATTAAGTGATTAGCTTGATGACATCATCTTAGAACATTTGCAAAATATGGAAACAAAAACGAAAGGGAAGTAAAAGTATAGAGGAACATTCAGAAATTGAAAATAGAAAAATTTTTTATTTAAAAGCCATGCATAGGAAGGAGGTCTTCAGAGAACCTAGCGTCCAAGATCCACCCAGTTCCCATCTCAGCCGGGCCAACAGCATCCCAGATTGCCCCTATGGCCCTCCTGCTCTCTCTGCTGATGGCCCTGGTGGTGGTCAGCTGTGGCCCTGTTCCATCTCTGGGCTGTGACCTGCCTCAAAGCCACATCCTGGTTAGCAGACAGACTTTCATGCTTCTGGGCCAAATGGGGAGAATCTCCCCTTTCTCCTGCCTGAACGACAGGACTGACTTCAGACTCCCCCGGGAGATGGAGGATGGCAGGCGGGTCCGGAAGGCCCAGGCCTTGTCTGTCCTCCATGAGATGCTCCAGCAGATCTTCAACCTCCTCCATACACAGGGCTCCTCTGCCGCCTGGAACACGACCCTCCTGGACCTACTGCGCTCGGGCCTTCATCGCCAGCTGGAGGACCTGGAGACCTGTTTGCTGCAGGAGACGGGAGAGGCAGAATCTCTGCTGACATTGGAGGGCCCCGCGCTGGCCGTGAGGAGGTACTTCCAGGGTATCCGTCTCTATCTGCAAGAGAAGAAACACAGTGACTGTGCCTGGGAGGTTGTCAGAGTGGAACTCAGGAGCTGTGTTCTCTTCATCAACCAACTTGCAAGAAAGTTTCAGAAGTGAGGATGGAGACCTGATTCATCCTGAAATGATTCTCATTGACTAATATGCCATACTGTACTTGCGTGGACGCCTTTTGTTTTTCAAAATCTCTTATTTCTTCTTGTCACAGAATTTATTGAACTAAATATAGTAAAACAATTTATCAGTAGGATGTAACAAGTGTATGTTAACAATATTCAATTATGGGGCACCCATCTCTAAGTGATTGCTGCCCTGATGTCAGTTTAGTATTATTTATTTATTTATTTATTTGTTGGTTGTTTATTCATTTATTTTTATTTATTTCACCTATTTAATTATGTTTATTGATTGATTCATTCTGACTTAGTATACTTATAATGTTTACATTTTTCATGTTCACCTTTACATTGTATTTGAACTTAGAAAACCTGCTCACCTTTCCATTTTATTAAATTTATGTCTAGTAAATTTATTTATTTATTTTATTAAATTTATGTCTAGTATTATTCAATTGTTATTAAAGAAAATCTCTTAGATTTGTTTCTTCTACAAACAAAATCCAAACCCTGGTGTTGTGAACTATTGAAAAATAATGATTAAATTCATTTACTCATTCATTCCATTTGCATTATATGTATTAATTAGTATCTAAACAACAGATTATGTAATTGACATCAGGAAATATTATTGAATAAAGCAAACATAGTTCCTGCATTGTTGGAACTTTCAGTCTTACACTGACAGAAACTTAACGATAGTTCTAATCTTTACTTACTTTCAATGACATTAAACACCACAAAGAAAAGTAAAAGGAAAGGATGTTCTCACACTAGTAGATTTAGGTGTGAATGATGTTGGGAGAGAAAAACTTGTAGATGTCCCTTCTAAGGTCCCTGGGAGACATGTCAGTGTAGAAGTCTTATTGGCTGTTGGGAATACAAGTCTATATTTTACAACCATGTCATGGGTAGAGATAAGAATTATGTATTCTTTATTGCATATGTGCAAAAGAGGACAAGGCAATAGATTTGGTCATTTGTGAATAAGTGCACAATGACAAGGGACCTACACTCGTCCTGAAGACCCAGGGTGAACATTTAAAGAAAGAGAAGGACAGTGTGCAAAAATGCATGGGGGTGGGTGGAGCGGATGGTGCAGGTAGAAGGACAAATAGGGTAAAGTGAGGGTGAAAGATGAATGAAAGAGTGAAGAGTCTTAAAATACAGAGTGATGCTTTCAGGGACAATAAAGACTGAACTATCCCAGTGGATATGAAAACAGATGCCATTGGAGACCTCAGTGGGTTGTGGTTTAGTGGAATTAATGGGGCAGAAACCAGATGGAAGAGGAATCAGGTGCACTGTGTATAGAAAATTATTTTGGGAACCTTGTTTGTGACCAGAGAGGTGAAATAAATTGGTACCTGGAGGAGAATGGTGGTGAACATGCCATTCATATTTTTGTGATATGTTTTCTGAGAATCATTTTCAAAAAATAGGCACAAAATATATGCACAATTTAAATATTTGATTTAAGTTGTTTTTTTAATTGGATAAAATAGTAATTTGTCATTGTTTTCATTAATATTTATTTTGTAGTGAACTTCAATATTAATGCGTTTACTTGCTAATTGCAGTTCCTTTTCAATCAAGTTTCCTTTTATTCTATCTGCTCCTACATTTATTCTAGCATTTATGTTGGCCATTTCCATCACTTATGTATGATTTAATAAATTCTAATTGTTCACATAAAATTTTTCTGTAAATTGTTCCCATATTCTTTTGATGGATTGTGTAGAAGTAGCTTGAAAATTCCTGTTATAGTTTTTCAAGTGCTGGAATGTCTAGGAAAGGGAACCAAGCCTCTCCCTATTCAGTTTCCTTTTTGATTTTATACATTTTCAGTTCCCTTTCTGGTTAATGTGCATTTACAATCAATTCTATAATCTATTAGAAATTGTTTTTATCTATTTGAATCTAATTCATGTCTGTTAGAGTTCCAGTCAATTCTAGATCTTATAAGTGAGTTTTTCGTTCTTTCCTTATTGATAATAGGTAAGTCTTTACCATAAATCTGACTGCTACTGATAATACAGCTCTTTTAGATTATTTGACTTATTAATATAATTACTGAACTTTCCTCATTGCTACATTCTTATTTTGTGTGTGTGTGATTTTTTGCAGATTTTATTGCTATATATTCATTTATCATATATTCCATCAAAATTATACAATCAATATCTCACAGTATCATCACTTAGTTGTGCAATAATCATTACACTCCCTTGTAGACAGTTTTTATTACTCCAAAAAGAAAATTATTGGATAGATACAAAAAGAAATCCCCAAACATCCCACATCCCTTATCTCCCCCTGTTATTGACCCCTAGTATTGCTACTGTATACAAGTTACTGTTGATCAGAGAATTATAAGGTACAGTTGACTATAGTCTTTAGCTTGCAATAGGTATTTTTCCACCACATATCACTCTATTATTAATTCTTTGTACCAGTGTCATACATTTGTTCCAGTTCATGTGAGAATTTATTTAAATTTGTAGTTTTAATCGTTGACATACATGACTCTAAACATCCCCTTTCAACTCACCTACAAATCATCACTATTCCTTATATTTCCACTAATGAACTACCCTCACCCCCTATCTATTTCCAAGCATTTTGAGTTCAACCTCATTATACATTCTGAACATATTAGGTTACTGCTTCCTCTTCTCTAACATCTGACTATTTCTAGCTACTCTATATACTATATCTTAAGGCTCTGAATTTACATATTCTAGTTACTTCATATTAGTGAAATCCATATCTATCCTCTTGTGTCTAACTTATTTCACTCAGCATTATGTCCTCAAGGTTCATCCATGTTGTCACATGCTTCAGGACCTCATTCCTCCTTACTGCTGTATGTGTATGTGTATACCACATATTGTTTATGCATTTACCTGTTGATGGGCATTTGTATCGTTTCCATCTTTTGGTAATTGTGAACAATGCTGCTATGAACATCGGTGAGCAAATGTCTGTTGAAGTCCCTGAGTTCAGATCTTCTGGGTATATGTCAAATAGCAGAATTGCCAGGTCATAGGGAAACTCAATGTTTAGTTTTCTGAGGAACCACCAAACTGTCTTCTACAGCAGCTGTACCATTTTACACTCCCACCAGCAGTGAATAAGTGATTCTATTTCTCTGCATCCTCTCCCAGAGTTGTAGTTTCCTGTTTGCTTAATAGCGGCTATTCTTATAATTGTGAGATGATATCTCATTGTGATTTTTATTTGCATTTCCCTAGTAACTAATGAAGATGAACATCATTAATTGTGCTTTTTAGCCATTTGTATTTCCTCTGGAGAAATGTCTATTCATATTTCTTGCCCATTTTATAATTAAGTTGTTTGTCTTTTTTTTTTTTTTTTTGAGTTGTAGGATTTCTTTATATATACTGGATATCAAACCCTTATCAGATATACGGTTACCAAATATTCTCTCCTATTGAGTTGGCTGCCTTTTCACCCTTTTGACAAAATCTTTTGAAGCACAGAAGTGTTCAGTCTTGAGGATTTCCCATTTATCTATTTTTTCTTTTGTTTCTTGTGTTTTGGGTGTAAGGTCTAAGAAGTTAACTCCTATCACTAAGTCTTGAAGATGTTTCCTTATATTTTCTTCTAGGAGTTTTATGGTACTAGATCTTATATTTAGATCTTTGATCCAATTTAAGTTAATTTTTGTATAGAGTGTGAGTTAGGGGGTCTTCTTTCATTCCTTTGGATTTGGATATCCAGTTCTCCCACACCATATATTGAGGAGACTATTCTGTCCCAGTTCAGTGAACTTGGGGGCCTTGTCAATAATCTGAAGATCTATTGCTGAACTCTCAATTAATTATATTGATCAATATGTCTATCTTTGTGCCAGTTCCCTGTTGTTTGATGAATATGGCTTTGTAAGCTTTAAAGTCAGGAAGTGTAAGACATGCCACTTTATTCTTCTTTATCAGGATTTTGGCTATGTGAGATCCCTTTCCATTCCAAATAAGTTTGATGTCAAACTTTTCCAATTCTGCAAAGTAAGTTGTTGGAATGTTTATTGGTATTGCATTGAATCTGTAGATCAATTTGGCTAGAACTGACATCTTAACAACATTTAGCCTTCTTATCCATGAACACAGAATGTCTTTCCATCTATTTAGGTCTTCTTTGATCTCTTTAGGCATTGTTTTGTATTTTTCTGAGTACAGGTCCTTTACATCCTTGGTTGAGTTTATTCCTAGGTACTTGATTCTTTTAGTTGCTCTTGTGAATGGAATTTTTTTTCCTTAATTGCCTGCTCAGGTAACTCATTTCTAGTACGTAGAAATACTAACAATTTTTGTGTGTTGATCTTTATCCTGCCACTTTGCTAAATTTGTTTATTAGCTCAAGCAGCTTTGTTGTAGATTTCTCAGAATCCTCCAAATACAGGGTTATGTCATCTGCAAATAATTAGTTTTACTTCTTCCTTTCCGATTTACATGCCTTTTATTTCTTTTTCTTGCCTTACTGCTCTTGCTAGATCCTCTAGCACAATGCTGAATAACAATGGTGACAGCGGGCATCCTTGTCTCATTCCCAGACAGAGAAGGAAGGCTTTTAGCCTCTCTTCGTTGAGTACGATGCTGGCTGTGGGTTTCTCATATATGCCGTTTATCATAAGTAAGTTTCCTTCAATTCCTGTTTTGAAGTGTTTTTATCAAGAAATGATGCTGGATTTTGTCAAATGCCTTTTCTGCATCAATTGAGATGATCAAATGAATCCCTTTTGATTCATTAATCAAATTTGATTCATTAATGTGTTAATACATTAATTTATTTTCTTTTGTTGAACCACCTTTGCATGCCTGGAATAAACCCCACTTGGTTATGGAGTATAATTATTTTAATGTGCCATTGGATTGGATTTGCAAATATTTCATTAAGAATTGTTGCATCTATATTCATTAGGGAGATCGGCCTGTAGTTTTCCTCTCTTATAGTATCTTTATTCGGTTTTTGTATTACAGTGGTATTAGCTTCATAGAATGAGTTATGTAGCGTTCTCTTTTCTTCAATTTTTTGGAAGACTTTGAGCAGAAATGGCGTTAATTCTTCTTGGAATTTTTTTTTATTATGAACGATTTTTTAAACTTTATTTATCAAAAAAATAAAAACATTTCCAGACAAAATAAAACAAATGAATAGGAAAAACAAATATCCTGAAATAACTTCATTGCTTCTGATATGCTCCTACCATACCATAAGAAAATTAACAAACCATAGTCATTCCTGAGCATTCCCATATCATTAAGATTACCCTCAATATCTTATCTGTTCTTATTAGATTATTGTTCCCCCTTCACTAACTGCCATTTATCTCTAAGTCCCGTATATTCTACAATATAAGACACTTGTTTTACAATTTTTACAGACTTCACATTAGTGGTAACATACAACATCTCTCCTTTTGTATGTGACTTATTTCACTCAACATTATGTCCTCAAGGTTCACCCATGTTGTCATATGCTTCATGACCTTGTTCCTTCTCACTGCTGCATAGTATTCCATCGTATGTATATACTACATTTTGTTTTTCCACTCATCTGAGGTAGGATATTTAGGTTGTATCCATCTCTTGGTAGTTGTGAATAATGCTGCTATGAATATTTCTTCTTGGAATGTTTGATAATACTCCCCCATGAAGCCATCTGGCCCTGGGATTTTTTTGTAGGATGGTTTTTGATGACTGATTGAATCTCTTTACTTGTGATTGGTTTGTTGAGGTCTTCTATTTCTTCCCAAGTCAGTATAGGATGTTCATGTGTTTCTAAGAAATTGTCCATTTCTTCTAAGTTGTCTAGTTTGTTGGCATACAGTTGCACATAGTATCCTCTTATGATCTTTTTATTTCTTCAGGATCTGTGGTAATGATCCCCCTCTCATTTCTGATTTTATTTATTTGCATTTACTCTCTTTTTGACTTTGTCAGTCTAGCTAAGGGTTTGTCAATCTTGTCAAAGAACCAACTTTTGGTTTTATTGATTCTCTCAATTTTTTTGTTGTTGTCGTTTGTCTCCAATTTATATATTTCCACTTTAACCTTAGTTATTTCTTTTCTTCTATTTGCTTTAGGGTTAGTTTGCTGCTCTTCCTCTAGTTTCTTCAGTAGGTCAGTATGAAAAAACCTTCTGAAAAAGCTACATACTGTATGAGTCCAACTATGTGATATACTGAAAAAGACACAACTATTGGAACTGTAAATCTATCAGTGGTTGCTGGTGGCTGCTCTTACTGTTCAGGGAGCAAGGAAGAGGAATGAATAAGTGGAGCCCAAGGTATTTTTAGGGCAGTGAAATTATTTTGTATGATACTATAATTGTGGATACATGGCATTACACATTTATCAGAACTCACAGAACTCTATAACTCGAACAGTGAACCTCAATGTAAGCCCTAAGGTTTTAGTTAATAATGTATCAATATTGGCTCATCAACTGTACCAAACTGTACAAAAGGAGAAACTGTGTGTTTTGGGGAGAGAGGATATATTGAAACTCTTTGTACTTTGTGCACAATTTTTCCATAAACCTATAACTACTCTAAAATATAAAGCCTATTAAAATTATTATAAATGATACATCTGTTGACAGCTGGATGGATTAGTTCCATCTTCAATTCATCTAAATGAAGAATTGAAAGTTACCCAACTCAGTAGGATCTGACAACTGGATTAGAGTCAGCCCCTTTTCTCAATACCTTTTCCAATATTTCAAATTATCCCTGTGGGATCCATGGCCCACAGGAGGATTCAAGATGGATGAAAGGCACTCTTTCTTTTGTGAAGTGGGAGACAGGCTATTCTGAAGAGGGACTATTTGATCTCAGGGTAGATTTTAGGAAGATCAGTTTTTGGAAAGAGCACATATGGAAAACAAGCACATCTGGAAACCAATTCCTTTAAAACTATCCAAAGTCTCTGACTTCTTAGAAAGTTTCCTTGAATGATCTTGAATTCTGTAGGTCTAGAGAAACAAAAAGTCCCTGAGACACCCAGGAGCAGGGAAGGGACAAGACGAAGCTGTCATCCTCACAACTGCAGGAACTCACAGACTTCAGGAATATATTCTAGCAGGATACACAGAAATCAGAAGAGTAAGAATCTAGCAGTCATCATGAGGACCAGACGCCCCACCTTCTGCCACTATGAAACTCCTGAATTCCAACCCCTCTATTCAGACATCATTCTGGGAAAGAGGAGCCTTACAGGATATGCTTAAATGAGCAAAGACAGCATGATTGGGAGATTACTCTTATAACTGATGGACTACTTGTGCACTGGTCACTGATTTAAGCTAAAAACGAATCATATTTACTTAACAAGCTTAAGAATTTGAAAATATTGTTCTAATTCTCTCTCTTTTGCTGCTATTGTTTTTTCTATCATGTAGTGAATAATGGAGATGAGAGATCTTAGAGAAAATGAACACAGTAAAATCATTTACTAGTCTGAAGCAAATACAGAGTCAATATCACTTTTACTGTTCAGATGGTGAATGAATAACCTTGGTAGAAATGTGCGAATACTGGAAGAATTGGTGTTTGCTGGTCCAGAAACTATTCTCTATCATCCTTGCACAGGAGCCTGTGTGAGTGCCTGTGGGCACAAATGTGTTTGCCTTAACTAGGTGAAAGCTATTGTGCCATGGCAGTGAAAATCTTAGTGCCTCCATGGAAATATCAGATAAAAATCACTTAAAATATTGAGACTTTGTCAGCTTTATTTATGTTTGGATACGTTGTGTGTTACATTCTTTCTGCCCTTGAAAAATGTTACTTTGTTATGGCTTAAAGATGAGGCTCTCTGCTAAGAAAATGGCACAGGAAAACAATTGTTGAACTAGACTGTTGGTTCTTTATGCTTACAACTAGTTGAAATTTTGCAGTTTTGATAGCTTTTCAACTACATGAAGGGCTTAACAATGCAATTCTAGAATCTTATATAGGATCAAAATATTTTCTGATTTTTGGTTATTTGAAGCTATACATGCATCAAAGTCTTCATATTTCTAATTCGTTTTTTACTTGTTTTGTTTTTAAAGGGAAAATTTCATAAAGAGTGTACCCAGAAGCTATTTTCCTGGAATGTATCTAAACAGAGGATTCCAATTTGAACTAGTAGAGGGCAAAACAACATTTGTTATTTGAATGTATTTGCACAGACTGTCAACAGCAATGGAATAAAGCACCTCTAGTCATTCACATGTCCTACTGCATTTGGTTATTAAGATAAATGCTATGACCTATAGCTGGTCAATTTCATCCTTATTAAAGACAGCTAAGATGATTCTGTTTTGTTTTGTTTTGTTTTATTATTTATTTATTTATTTATTTATTTATTTATTTTTACCAGACTGCGGCATTTAAATACCCTTCTTGGCAAAGAGATACCAGAGGATCAAGCTGTTAAAATCAGGGTGGAAAAAAAATAAAAAAATCCAGTTAAAAACTATTTTAGGGACATTCTGATGGGTTCGGGGTAGGTAGTAAATAACACTGCAGAACAAGTAGTACACAGGCATCACCATTTTCAAGCTAACTTCCCCCTCTCTATTTTGCATTATTTACTTATTCTAGATTCCCATAAATTTATTAGCCGTTCCAATGAAATGACTTATGGAAGATTTTTGTCCAAATTGTTTTAAAACTAGTTACCTCAGTTGATAATACTACTAATAACATGGCTTTTTGATTCAACTATTGGGAACAATTTAAAATGATCAGTATTTAACATGAGAAAAATAAAGTCATCTTAAATATTTTGATATCATTTATAAAAACATATATTAATATTCACCATTATTTTTAAGATTCCAAGTTAATGACAAATAGACAAAAACACATAGATAAGATCAAGCATGTTTCTTTTTCAACAAGGATAATTTAAAACCATATGTATTCCTTTTAAATTTAGCTAAAAGTTAAAAATACCTATTTCCCCTTCTAGTATTTAATGCTGGCAGTATTAACAATTGTAAAAAGTTCTGAAACAAACGAGGAATCAAATTTACTATAGTACGCTCTTGTTGCCCTCTTAATGAACAAACCACTACAAATCTAACTCCTATATCACCATAGATTGATTTTGTCAGTTTCTGAACTTCTTATTATATGAAAACACACATTAGGCACTCTTTTATATCTAGCTTAGTCACTCAATATTATGTGTGTGAAATCACCCATATTGTTTAATGTATCAACAGTTCATTTTTTTCATTGCTATGTACTACTGTTGGTTGAATATATTAAAATGTATGTATCCATTCTACTGGTGATACAAATTTGCTTTGTTTCTTTGGTGGGGGCGGGGCGGGGAGGTTTACTATGTTATGCACATACTGGGACTTTTCTTCTGGTGGACATGAGCAAAAATTTCTATTGGGAATGGCTCTGTTATGGGAAATGTGTATACATGTTTTGCTTTATAGATATTGCCGAGCTCTTTTTGAAAGCCATTTAATTTACATTCTTATTAGCAACACTTGTTATGTCAGTATTTTTTATTTTTTAAATTTAGTCTTTTTAGATTTAGCCATTCTGAGATGTGTGTTGTGGCATGACATTTTGTTTTTATTTTTGGTTTTGCATTCTGTAATCAGCAATGATATTGAAGACGTGGTTTATTGGCTATTTGGATATGATCTTTTGTAAACTGTCTGTTCAAATGTTTGACCATTTTTAATTGAGCACTCTCTCATGTTCTAATTGATTTTTAGGAGTTCTGTAGATAGCCTGGGTATGAATCCTTTGTTGTATAAACATATTAAAAGTAACATTTTCCAGTTCGTGGCAGCTCTTTTTATTCACTTAAAGTTCTTAATGTCATGTCATCTTTCATTAAGACACACTCCTATGTCATAAAGAAGATACACTCATATTTTTTCTAGGCTCCTTCTAGTTTTAGTGTCATATTTAGGTCTATGACCCATCTTCAATGACTGTGTTGTGTGATGTGAAGTAAGGGTAATGTGGATATCCAATTGACCTATTTTTTGAAAAGAACTTTTATCCCCCACAGAATTGCAGTGGCATATTAGTCAAGAATCAGCTGACAACATATGTGGCCTGTTTCTCAACTCCATTGTCTTCCATTGTTCTATTTGTTTGTTCTGTTTTTGCTCTAATAACACACTGCAGCTTTATAACAATTTTTAATATGTGGTTGAATCAGTCTTCTGTACAACCCAGACACCCCCTTCTGTTCCTGATGAAGACTGGGGAGATAAGCAATGCTCCCCAATTCTTAGCTTAGCCTTAATGAAAATGCACACTTGAACACCAAATTCCCTTTACTCTCCCTGGGTTACATGCTCTGGAGCAGTAGGGAATAGAGACCTCCTGGCTGTGTTTTTGGCTTAGCAGACAGGGGCAAGGCAGAGCAGGGTTAGGGTCTTAGAAAACCTGGGAATGGAAGGAAAACTTATTATCAGGCTTGAAAAGAAATCTCCATATATCTTTAAGTAGCACTCAGGTCACTTTCCAGTCACTGGAGGAGGGCTAGATCGCAAGCCAAGCACAGGAAAATTAGACCATGCTCAATCTCCCAACCACTGCAATACAGCCCAGCTCTGAGACTTTCAGGGATAAGATCTTTTTTCAGAAAACAGTGGATTTCTGAATGTTAGAAAAACTACCCACTGTCCAAAGGGCATAGAGCTGCGTGAACTTTAGAGGGGTAGGTGTTTGGACGATATTGTTGAGGTGGGTCATTGGTTGGATGTGGCAAGGCCAAGTGACAAGGTAAGTGCTGCTTACAGATCTGCCGTGTCTGTGAGGTTCATCTTTCTTCAAACAAATTTTGATTTCAGCTATGAACTCTCCTTGCTGATTTGATACCTTAGGATAGGGAAGCTAAACCCCATGGAGAGTACGTGACATATGGCTTAAAGGCATCATTGCAAAGGAAAGAATGACCAGGCTTGAAGTAAGGAATGTGACCATTTCCATTATCACTAATCATGGCTCTCCCACCCCCACCCTGCATGACACACACACACACACACACACACACACACACACACACACACATGCATGCAGACACACAACCTGACTCAGGCTCCTCCTTTTGAAACTGATGAAGATACTGTGGAACACTTTGGGGTCCTCACCACAGAAGCATGTTGGGGGCATGTCTTTGAACATAAAGATAATAACTGCAGGGATATTTCCAAGCCAGGTCTCTCCTTTTCTGGGTAAGTGATCTTGTTGCCCTTCTTCCTGCCACTCTTTATGACCATGTGCAGGCTCTTGTCCTCAGTGCAAAACAGTTGGTCCCTGGGGATTGAGGAGACCCACTATGATCTTCATGTGCTTGGTAGAATCCTAGGATATATTTTTTTAGGGATACTCATAGGTCTTGTGCCACAGGTGGTTCCTGCAATTTGTGATGAGGTGGGGGTGGGGGTTGCAATGCATATGGCACTTGTCTTGGGTCCATATTCAGCCTACAGAAGTCAATTCAAGCAAAGACGCTAAATGAGTCTACACTCTCCTCTATATTGATGTCAATTGTGTTAACACCACTGAATTGCTGAGTGCGGAGGATGAAAAAAGAAGAGTTCCCAAGAAGAAGTGAATTCAGCAAAAGGAAGTATCAGCAGCCTGTGAATCCCCATGAAATAACCAGAGAAAAGAACTACTGAAGCCTCTTGTTTTACCATTTCCACCTAGAGTGGAGGAGAGGTTAGGGGCAGTGTAGCTCCTTCCGGCTCTTCTACTGCAGTCTCTGCATCCTGCCTTTGCTCTCAGATCCAGGGCCTAGGGAAGCAACTTTTATCTTCTACTGATTGGTTACAGAGAGGTTCAGTCTTACAGAGCAAGTGAAGTCTGGGAAGATGAATATCTGCTTTTTCTTGGTATGGAGAATTCAGAGATGGTGACTCCCATGACAGTGACTTTTCTCATGCTCCCATCACCAAGGACTACTTAGAAGTACTGAATGACTGGCTATGAGACACAACAAACCATACTTGGCTCCCATCTGTGCTTATCTCCAAAGATGTGCATGGTTTGAGGCAATCAGACAGGATGTGCACACACAAGAGAACTACTAATTGACTTGTCCAAAATGGGGTGGGAGCACTCTACAGGAAGGACCCCTTATGCTAGCTCAGTTTCTACTGTTTTTCCCTTTCATTTTCCCTAACTTTGCCCACATAGAAAAACAAGATGGCCCTGGAGAGCAGAAAAGTCCTTTAGTTGAATTATGATGGAGAGATGAGAAATTTTCCCAATGCTTTGTTCCCATAATCAAAGTTCACAGTACCTCCCAACTCCTGGAGGTGTCAGTCACTTTGTGTAGAGTTGTTCCCGAGGAGGAGCCATAGACCTGGAATACTACCATATGTAGCTTCTCAAAGTTAACCAATACCAGGTCATACATCCCACACCCAATGTCAAGACAATCACTCCCAATTACACAACTTCGTAGTACAAATCACACTTACAATTCCATGCCAGCCCCACCACCATCTACCACAAGAACCTTCCCCTCACCCCATTATGCTTTAACTTCCCTTTCTCCTTCCTCAAGGATAAAGAACCATGGCCAAATGAGGAGCTGAATAGATATGGATAGGAAAAATGAAAAATATCATGCTAATCTGATTACTGCTTCATAACCAGTTACAGAAATCAGGTCTACAGTTTCCATTAGGTGTTTTCTCTCTCTTTTTCTTGGAGCATACAACTGTTCACCACTTAGCTACCTTTTTACTTTTTTATTGGTTAAAAGTTTTTTTTTTTTCTCTCCCTCTTTCTTCTTGTATATTTGGATTTCATCATACCCAAATTTTCCATTTGGACTATAAGTTGCAAAAGGATTGTGGTGGACATACCTAGGACACAGTACAGTCTGAGAGCTGTGGCCCCATGACGTTTATTAGGTGCAATTTATAAGCATGATATTTGTTGTTCCCAACTGAGGGATTGCAGGTGTAGATGGGATAATTGGGTTGCACAATTTAAAATAGTGTGCAAAAGAAAGAGTTTGAATGTAGTAGACCATACTGTTGGTCTTTACACCCCCTCTGCTGTAAGAACAGCCCTGCAGCCATTATAAAGAGAACACTACTTAACTCATTCTATGAAGCCCACATCATCCTACAAAAAGGAAAACTACAAACCAATTTCTCTAATGAATATAGATACCAAAATCTTCAACAGAATACTGGCAAATTGAATCACACAGCACATTAAAAGAAGTATATACCATGATCAAGTGGGCCTTATCCCAGGTGTGCAAGGGTGATTCAACACAGGAAAATCACTATAATACACCACATTAACAAACTGAAGGGGAAAAAACCACAGGATCATCTTGATCAATGCAGAAAAGTCATTTGACAAAATAAAGCATGCTTTCTGGATAAAAACACTTCAAAAGATAGGAATAGAAGGAAATTTCCTCAACATGATAAAAGACATTTATGAAAAACACACAGCTAATACCATACTCAATGTTCTGAAAGACTGATAGCTTTCCCTCCAAGATGTGGAACAAGACAAGGATGCTCACTGTCACCATTGTGCTAGAAGTTATAGCTAGAGCAATAGGCAATAAAAAGAAATAAAAGGCATCCAAATCAGAAAGGAAAAAGTAAAACTTTTGCTATTTGCAGATGACATGGTCCTATATTTAGAAAGTCCTGGAAAACCTACAATTAAGCTACTAAAACTAATAAATGAGTTCAAGAAAATGGCAAGTACAAGATCAACATGCAAAAATCAGTAGTGTTTATATACACTAGGAATGAGCAATTTGAGGAGAAAATCAAGAAAAGAATCAATTTACAATAGAAACTAAAAGAATCAAATACCTAGGAATAAATTCAACCAAGGATATGAAGGACTTGTAAACAGAAAATTATAAAACATTCCTAAAAGAAATCAAAGAAACCCAAATAAATTGAAGGACATTCTGTGTTCATAGTTTGGAAGACTAAATATTGTTAAGATGTCAATTCTACCCAAAATGATTTATAGATTCAACACAATTAACAATCAAAATTCCAACAACTTACTTTGCAGAAATGGAAAGCAATCATCAAATTTATTTGGAAGGGAAGGGGCGCTGAATAGCTAAAAACTTCTTGAGAAAGAAGAATGAAGTTGGAGGACTCACAGTTCCTGACATTAAAGCATATTACAAAGCTACAGTGGTCAAAACAGCATAGTACTGGCATTAAAAATAAATATATTGATCAATGGAATTGAATTGAGAGCTCAGAAATAAACCCTCACATTGATGGTCAATTGCTTTTGACAAGGTGTCCAAGTCCACTCAACTGGGAGAGAACAGTCTCTTCAACAAATGGTGCTGGTAGAACAGGATATCATATCCAAAAGAATAAAAGAGGAAGCGGGCCCCTACCTTATACCTGATACAAAAATTAACTCAAAATGGATCAAAGACCTAAATATAAGAACAGGATCACAAAATTCCTAGAAGAAAATGTAGGGAAACATCTTCAAGATCTTGTGGTAGGCAGTGGTTTCTTAGACTTTACACCCAAAGCACAAGCAATGCAAGAATGTGTTTCAAAGGACTTTATCAAGAAAGTGAAAAGATAGCCTACTGTGTGGGAGAAAATATTTGGAAACCACATATCTGATAATATATAAAGAAATCCTACAACTTGACAATAAAAAGACAAACAACCCAATTAAAAAATGGGCAAAAGACTTGAATAGACACTTTTCCAAAGAGGAAATACAAATGACTAAAAAGCACATGAAAAGATGCTCAAATCACTAGCTATAAGGAAAACGCAAATTGAAAACACAATGAGGTATCATTTCACACCTCCTAGATGGGCCACTATTTAAAAAACAGGACACTGCAAGTGTTGGAAAGGATGTGGAGAAATAGGGACACTTATTCACTACTGGTGGGAACGTAGAATGGTACAACCACTGTGAAAGACAGTTTGGTGTTTCCTCAGGAAGCTAAGTATTGAATTGCCACATGATCTAGCAATCCTGCTACTAAGTATATACTCAGAAGTACTGAAAGCAGGGACACGAACAGACATATGCACACTGACGTTCATAGTGGCATTATTCACAGCTGTCCAAAGATGGAAACAACCCAGGTGTCCATCAACTGATGAATGGATAAACAAAATGTGGTATATATATATATGTGATGGAGTATTATTCACCTGTAAGAGGAAATGAAGTCATAACTCATGTGACTAAATGAATGAACCTTGAGAACATTATGTTGAGTGAAATAAATCAGACTCAAAAGGTCAAATATTGTATGACCTCACTAACATGAACTAAATCTAACTAACAAACTCATGGTGTTAATATCTAGAACATAGGTCACCAGATGATAGCATGAGGGCAGAGAATGAGGGGATTATGCTTAATTTGTGCAGACTATGAAATCAGGTTGATTGTAAATGTTTGGAAATGGATAGAGGTGACGGTAGAACATTATAGCTAGTATAATTAACAGTGATGATATGTGGGTGTGATTGTGGTTGAAAGGGAAAGTTTAGCCTTGTGTATGTCACTAGTATAAAAGCCAGAGGATGAAACATGGGACTGTATAACATAGTGAATCCTCTTGTGAGTGAAAATGTTATAGAACAGATCATGGACTGTCAGAAAACATGGTCTTCAATAGTTAGGCCTCCCTGATCCTGCATCAAACAGAGAAACAAGTCTCTTTGTCTTGATGAGAAGGTGAGTTTTATTACAGGTTCACATGTAAGGAACTGGAGAAAAAATTTTCCAAGACCAGTTTGTAGTGAGGTGGCTAATTTGGGCTTTTATAGTTTGAACAGACAAAGAAATGGCCAGGATCCATAAGAAAGCAGAAGGGGAAAAAAAATTGAAGAGGAAAAGCTGTTTGGTGAATGTATCCTGTTATCTTAGAGATCCTCCCTTTATTCAGGTTTTGTTCTTATTTTTAAAGGAGAGGCAGGTGCTGATTATCAGACCATATGGTGTTTCTTGGAAGGCCTCTACGAATAGAGAGTAAAACTTTTGAGATTAGGTCAACAGCAAGCTGTTTCAACAAGGGCTTTTAGGCTTAAAAATAACTCAAGGCTGCTTGAGTGCAGTAATCATAATAAACATTTTTCTAGCTACTGAAGACATACTATGCATTCTCCTAACTTTCCAACTATCAACTGTGGTGGTGAATGCACAACTCTGTGAATATACTAGAAACACTGATTGTACACTTTAGATGGATTATATAGTATGCAAATTTATAAACTGCTTTTTTAAAAAACAGAAAACTACAAGTGTTGGAGAAGACGAGGAGAAACAGGAACACTTATTCACTGCTTGTTGGAATGTAGAATGGTGCAGCTGCTGTGAAAGACAGTTTGGCAGTTCCTCAGGAAGCTAAGTATAGAATTGCCATATGATCCAGCAATTCCACTACTAGATACATACTCAGAAGAACTGAAAGCAGGGATGATAACAGACGTTTGCACACCGATGTTCATAGCGACATTATTCACAATTGCCAAAAGATGGAAAAGATGGTTATTGTTATGGTGGGAAAAGGGATTTTGTACTCTCCACATAGTTTCTTCAGGAGGGAAAATGACTGTATAATCTGCCAATATGAAAAGGTAGTTAGAAAAATAAAATCGAAAGGGGAAAATTTAGGTTGTGTGTATGTTACTAGAATAAAAACTGAAAAAAAAATCCATAGGACTGCACAGCACAGTGAACCCTATTTTAAATGATGAGCTATAATAGTTTATAGTACAATCATAAAAAAATACACTCAAGAATGTATCACACTAATGCAAGGTGTTAATAATATGATGGTTTATGGGAACACTGTATTTCATGTATGATTTTTCTATAAACCTACAGCTTCTTTAATTAACAAAAGAAAAAAAGAAAAATAAATCTATCCTCACCAACTATCTCCTATTTAGTATTCCCACTTCTCTCCAGGATCATAGGAAAATGTGAGATCAGTAACCTCAATGAGACTACATGTTAAAATCTACCAAAGCTATCAAGAAGTAGGTGAGTGATTCATTTTCATATCTGGTAGCACAAATACCATTTACTATTCTTTTTTTTTTTTTTTTGTCTTTTTCTACATTCAGAAACACTGGTATGTTTATAGTAGAGTTTTTCAGTGATGGATAAGCTACAATTTTCTTCACTCTTCAGGTATTGCCTTGATAGGGCTTCTATTTCTTGAAAATCATTTATAAATTGGAATACATCTTTGTGGTTATTAAAGGTAAAATCCAACAGGAAATAAGGAATATGAAGAGAGAAAAATCTGGGGTGAGCAGAGTTTCCGGCTTTTGTGACTGGGTAGATCTTGGTTCCATTCACAGAAATAGGGAAATTAAATTTAACAAATAATTATGATGACTGAATCATTATATAGATGACTTTCTCTTACTTTCTAGTATATCATAGAATAGCCAAAAGGCAGTATCTGAAATTCCTGAAACCCAGTAAATTGCAAATTTTAAAAACCTCATAACTGGTTCCACCTTGAACCCCCTTATCCCATTTTACCACTTTAGAGCCTTATAATCACAAAGACAATGTTATTAAAGGAACTTGAGTTAACAATGAACTAACCATTCACTTGTTCTTGTAATGGTTAGCTTAGCTCTAGCATAGCCCCACTCCTTCACATTTGTAAACTGTAGCTGCTTATACTTGTTACTGTAATAGTAACAACTCCATCCCCCCTTGTTTGAACCCATGAAAACCTTCAGCTCCTTGGGGAGACAGATTTTTAGGCCATTGGGCCATCTGATCTCCTGCTTTGAGCTTAGCAATAAACTCTTTTCTCTGAAACCCCGGTGTTTCAGAAATTGGCCATTTGAGTGCATTGGGCAGCCCCTGATTTGGTTTGGTATCAGTAAATCAGGCTTAGCTCTAGGTCAGATGATGATGTACTCAATTTTGTATATATGGAGTCTGAGGTACCTGTGCAACACCCAAAGGACATGTCTAGGAGGCAATTCAATTTGACACTATCAGGTTTGAAAAATAAAATCTAGTAGGCCCAATGTGGAGGTGCACATGCAACAAAACAAAGCAACCTCAGCAAGTTTCCATTTCCTGTAAATGTCAGAGGACCAAATTTAAATAAGCCAGATCTTTATCAATTATCACTAGTTAACTTCCTCGTTCCTATGACAACTTCCTCATTCCTAAGCAACCACCTGCTGCCACTTTGTAAGATGCCAGTAGGTAAGGTGGAAACTTAATGTCAGCCAATCAGAACATTTCCTCACTTGCTTCCGCATTCACCTTGTATGAGGTTCTCCTGTCCAAACCTTCGGTGGAGCTTCCTTCTACTTTCCAAATGGTATGCTGCAGAATTCATGAATTACTCAATAAAGCTGTGAGATCCTTAACTGCGTGAAAAGTTTTTCTTTTATCAGTACAAGTGACAAGTTTCTACTAGTTGCATAAACATTGGGGTCATCTTTGCATTTGTGGTCGTTGATGTTATTTGTATATAAGATGGTAAGCAAAAAATGTAACAAATGAGAAGAAAGCTGGGTACTAAGCTCTGGGCAACACCAATATTTATACATTTGTGGAAAAAACAATAAATGATCTCCTAGTGAATCCTCAAATCTATGCTGTCTTTTGCATAATAGGGGAGAATCTTCATAGCTATTTTATATTGAAGCTCAGAATTTTCTGTTGACAGAAAAGTAGATTTTGCAGCATAGATGACAGCATTGATAGGAGAATAAGGCTGACAAATACTCAACAAGTAAATTAAGACTCCCTCTTATTCCTTGGAATGCATAACAGTGAGAGTAGGGAGACTGGAACATTGCCTGGGTAGAAAGGACAAGCTTCCTCACCTTGTTGATTTTACCTTGGCCTAGAAACTGGTCCTTCCTCTTACAACTTGGTCCATGCATAAACAAAGAACAACCCCATTCCCAGAGACCAAAGTCTAAACAAGAATTAAAAGCTATCAGTATCCAATGTGAAAGGTGACTGTCACAAGGACCAGGGTGTTAGAAATCCCTTGGTTATAGTTCTCTCCTTTGGACAGTGCGTGGACGTACATTGCTTAATGATGACCCTTGTTTTTCCATGTTTCTATGAATGACTAGTTGTAATAAAATTCTGCTAGACTGGAAGTACCTCTTTTTTAAAAGTGATATAGATATTGTGCAATTTTGTCCTGATTAATTCAGTGTTTATTTTATGGTTCAATTCTCCTGAGGATTTTCTTTTTACTTCCAATTTTCAGTGTCTTGGGGAAGGTCTCACTTTATCCTCCAGGTACAGAGAAGACTATCTTTGGCATAATGATGTCCTTTTTTTTTCAAATGTTGCCCTGCAGTGGGATAGCAAATGAGCAGGTTTTAAAGTCTACTTGTCTTTTGGTTTAATTTACTGATTCTAGTTTAGAACTCCAGTTTTAAAGTTCTGAAAGGGCAAATACATTTAAAAGTAAATAACTTTTACTTTGTCTAAGCACATGCAATATGTCAATTCAATGAAGCTAAATGTTTGGGAAAACATCAGCATGAAAATAATTGGTTTTAGCCTCTAAATTTAATCATTATCTGATAAAAATTTTCACTTGACAGCTCCCCTGTTCTATTCCTCTCAGTTCTTAGTAAAGAAATGTTTAAGGGAGACAAATGCCCTTTCTTTAATTCAAGACTGTTGTGAACTTGATTAAGGAAAGCCAAAAGCAAATTTCTCCCACCACCTCCCACCACCTTTTATTATTAATACTTATCATTATTATTGTCATTATTACCATTATTGTTTTGCAGGGATATTGCATGCTGTTGTTCATGTTTGTGGTATTCAGGCTTTCAAGTCAGGCAGACTCAGGATAGAATCTTTGTGCTGGCATTTGCTGGCTCTGTGGCTTGCTGTGTCACTTTGAGCAAGTTACTTCACCTTTGAAGCCTTGTTCTCCTTGCCTGGGAAAAGGGGATAATAATGGAAACAACCTTGCAAGGTTGATTTGATAATTAAATAATGTGTTAAATGAAGGATTTAGTTCTGAAAAGTTCCTGGTTTAAGGAAGAACAAACAAAATAAAATTCTACAGACCAGGAGACCAGGAGAAGCAGAATGACCTATATTTGTGTTTGTGCGTGGTATCTTCTCTTCCTCCACTTCACTACCTCTTTGTGAATTATGCAGAGTCAGCAAAGATTTCCTTCTGACTGCTCAGCCTCAGCCACCTGACCCCCTCCCACTCCCCCAGGTGACAGGGAGAGTCTCACTTGCAGGATCCTAGCCGGCTCCTTCTCCTCCTTTTCAAACCAAATCTGGAAGCGTTGGCCAACCGTTAATATAATTATTGACTGACGCACTAATTAAACTGAACTGGAATATGTTTTGTTCCTCAGCAAGCTTTTAAAGTCAATAATAACTTTCATCTCAAAGTATAAAGTCATGGAATTAGCACCAGATTTGGGGGCTGTGGCTCTGCTATGCTTATACTGGGTAAATATGGGAAAGTCACTCAGTGGACTTCAGTTCCGCTGGTCGAACATTTGTCCCATGGTGATTTCTGAGAGCTCCTGGCTGCAACAGCTGGAATGCCTTTATGGTCGGCATCTTCCAGATGCCGGAAACTGACTCCTGGCACAGACACTCTGCCCTCAGCCCTCGTCCTCCCAGCCATCCCCACCACGTGCAGGCTGGCTCAGTCCCCATTTTTTCTAAGTTCCACCTAACACCTCTCATCAGCAAGACTCCCTTATTCATATTTCTGAAAACTGTGATTGGTTAAATACATTTTAGTTTATTATTTTAATTTGTAGCATTCACATGATTCAAATAAATATTAAAAAGTTTGCTGTAAAATCACTCCCAACCCTGTCCTCCTCCCTCAGTCACCCCTCCCCCCAAATACAATCATTATGATTTCATTCTTATATATTCTTTATTAATATGTAAGCAAACATAAATATAAAATTTATTTCACAATTTTTACCCTAAATAACAGCCCTTTATACACACTGTTCTGGATCTTGCCTCTTTTTAATTTTTTAAATACTTTCTCCAGTGAATAGTATTTCTTTTTGTAATACATACTAACTGTCCTATAATTAAAAGAAATTCCTATCTTTTGATATTATAAATAATGTTGCAATGAAGAACACTGTGCATAAGTCATTTTACACATATGCAAGTATTTCTATAGGATTCAGACCTGGAATTGATGGAGCAGAGACTATATACATCTGAAATTTTTACAGATATCATCAAATTACCTCCACAGAGATTGTACCAATTTCCAGAGCTCTGGCAAATTATAAGAGGGTCCCTTCCCAAAGCCTTGACAAGAGTATTTTTATCACACTTTGGGCTTTTACCACTCTGATAGGTTATAAATGGCATCTTATTTAGTTTTAATTTGTACATTTATTATAAATGAGGCTGATCCTCTTTTCAGGTGTTTTTTCCCCTTGCAAACTGTCTGCTCATGTCCTTTGGCCATATTTCTATTGTGTCACCTGTGACTAAAATATTCAAAGTATTAAAAGTGCAATATTTTGGAAGGAAAATTATGACTAGCCTTTTTCATTATTTCTACCAAATTCTGACAAAGAAGAAAATCACTGGAATGAATGTTCCATGTTAAATAAAAGTATTATTACTCTGGAGACATATTTCATTATATCTACCTGGCTAACTTATGTGAAAATACACCCATTTGAAGAACCAATTATGAAATATTAACGAGTGAATTTCAACTCATAAACAATTTAAAATAGAAAATATAAAGTGATATTACAAAATAAAAACAATTTTGATCAATATGCATAATCTTACATTACGGAGAAATATACACACACACAATGAAAGCAATACTTCTGGCAAAAAAGAAATACTTGTGTCTGGAGAAGCCCTCTCACCACCAACTCTATGGTTTTAAAGCCTGCAGTCAGCTCTTGCTTCCCCTCATTCAAGAGTCCATTCCTTGTTGGCTCACCTTTCCTGTGAGTCTGAAAACAAAGAACAGGCACCGGTTGATTTCTACATGGACAATGGTCCAGGCACAGCTGCTGTATTCCTGGTTTTCCAGGTAGTCACGGATCCTTCGAAAGTATTTTTTAACCTGTAACCTGAAGTTCTCACTGCCCAAGGTATCACTTTTCCATTCTGCTTCTAGTCCTATGAATGCTTCTAGGTGTTCCAACTGTTGATGAAGCTCAATGAGGAACTTCTCCACCTGGCTTTCCTCCCAACTGGCCAGAGAAATATTTTCCCTGAAGAGGCTGAAGATCTGTTGAAGCATCTCATGAAGAACGGCCACTGCATGTCTTTTCTGGTAGTGGTGAGGATTCATAGACTTCTGGGGAAGCAGGAAGTTTTCCCTGTGGGATAGACACTGCTGAATCGATGAGGTTTGCAATGTATTCAAGAGGTTTAAACTCTCTCTGTTCACTCTTCTTTGCTGGAAGAGAACCAGTTTCAGTTCCAGGGAGAAGAAAGTAGAGGAGGCCAGTAGCACCAGTACGATTTCAAAGAAGCGCTTATTAATCATGGCGAAGGTCAAATATGCTACTTGTCTCTGTTCGGATTTAGTAAATAAAGCTCTAACTCTCGTGAATGTCTGTCTTTAATCCATCTTAGATTATTCTGGAAGGTATGCTGTTGTTTTTGTTTTTTAATGCTGTCACTTCTCCAACTTGACACTTTAGTTTTCCTTGTTCCGTTTTCATGGTGTTTATGAGACATTTCCTCCACTTTTCTCATTGTGTTGACTGCTTGAGGAAGTAACCAAATGAACTTGTTTCATTGTATGCTTTCAGTAAGACAATTATAGAGTAGTCACCCAGAAAGATTTCTATTACTCTCACTATTTATTACATACAAAGTTTCACTCAACACAATGTGCATTCTAAATATTTAGTCAAGCTTATTAAACTTCTTCTACTGAAATTAAGTGTTAAAGAAAAACCCAGCAGCCTCTCATGGAGTAATATTTATCAGAGTTTTAGCAGTACTTATAAGGGATTCAGGGGCAAAAATTAAAATCCATAAAAATTACTAAATTTAAAACCTCAAGTTCAAGTTGAAATGTAAATTGGCACAAATGCTTGAGTCAATTGATTTAAAAATATGTATCAACAAACTTAAATTGTTTTATATCCTATCCAAGTAGTAAAATAACTATGATTCTAGTTTAATGAAGTAATCTGAAATAAAAAAATACAGCAAAAGAAGTTTGTTATATTATTATTATTATGGTAGGATATTAGAAAGAACATATAGGTCCAACAATAAGAGAGTGGTTAGATTAATATTGGTACATCCATATAATGAGATCCTATGTAACCATTATAAATTACAAAAGTACATGCAGAAGAAAGAAGAGAGTGGGGGCAGATGGTCCATATTTCCAAGGACATCATTGACTATGGTAAACCATTGTGAGTATATTTACATCAGTACTGCCTCTTGAATTAGAAATAACCAGTTCTGGTCTTCCTGAATATGCCTCCGATCTACGTCTGTGATCTAAACAATTTAAAGTTGAGAGAATCCAAACTCCAGATGAAGTGAATGATTCGCTTTTCCCCTGATATAGCTAGTGCTTGTGTCTCTGCATATGTGTGTCATTGATGATGCGTTATCTGTTGTTTTACTCCTTCCCTGGTGCCTGTCTGTGCAAGGACTACTTGCTTTCCAGGCCCCAAACTCCCACAAAGACTATATATTATCTCTCCTCCCCTGGATTCTTACAAACGCTTTGTACCTCTGTTAAGAAACCTTTGTTATTCTGTCGTGTATTTGGTTATTTGTTTACCTGCCTTACAACAATCCAATATTAAAAGCCTCTTATGGGTGTAGAACAAACACATCTTTTTATTGTCCACACAGCTATAGTATGTGCTTAATAAACATTTGTTGACTTGGAGTGAAGTAATATGCTCTTCCACAAAGAAATACAAGAATCTTATCTTTGACAATTTCTCTGCAGGCAGTTGGTAAGTGAAACCCTAATTGCTGAAAACAGACATTTTGCTAACATGTATGATCGCATCATATACAAGCTCAGCTCTATGTTGGCATCCATCTGTCAGTTTGGTATTACTAAATTGAAATAAACTGAGTTGGCACGCTCCATGGAGGGTTCTTTTCCTGTGTAAAGTTAAATTGCATTCATCAAAAGGTTTCTAATATTATGAGTGTTGTAGAATTTGCACTTTCAATTAGATTCAGAAACTACAGAAAATCTCTTACCTGAGCCAACAGAGTAAATATCCTGTAAGCTTTTGTCAAAGAGTGGGAGTTGGAAAGAAAAGATAACCCCACACCTAATAATAAGAGGGATATTCTTATTCAAAGGTGGTATATATATCATGCTAAACCTTGCGTGCATGACTACAAATTTAACATTTAAACTACACATAGTTTGCACTAGATATCATTCTGCAAAGCATATTCTATTTGGAAAATCATAAAACTTTTCAATTGCCCAAACATTTTATAACAATTCCATCACAGTTACCAGTTATTTATTATGTATCTGCCCATAGCATTCCTCTACTTGGGACCATGGCGTAAGGCTGGCTGACAAATGTCTGGATGCATCATTCACTTTTTCAAGCTACCTAAGACAACCAGTAACTGCAAAATGACCTAGTCACTAAAGGAAATTCTTCTTTCCAGCTGGCTGGAGGAGAAGCCAAGAGCTCAAGCAAGACATAGAAAAAAGAAGGAAACCTGTCATATCTTGTTACTCAAATTTTAGAATTTGGGTTTTGGAGTCACAAAGACCTAGACTGGAATCATCTCTCAACCACTTTCTGGTTGTGTGGCTTTGAGCAAGTTACATACTTAAACTCTCCCAACCTCAGTTTTGTTTTGTTTTTTTTTTTCCCATCTTTAAAACCTAACTCATATAACATTTTTGAGGATTAGCAGATAAAATGATTATAAATAAAAATCTAATGTGGTGCCTAAAATATGATAACTAATACATATTAGTTCTCTTCAATTTAACAAATGACTAACTCAGCCACATTCTTCCTGGGGATTCAAAGATAGAGTAAAATATTTTTACAGATAGATTTGGTAGATATAAATTAAAATTTGGACATTTTTATCTATTTGAGGATGAGTTTCTCTGGTATTCTGGAATGGCGTGGCCTTTTTATATCTGAATAATTTTTATAGTGGCACAACTCCAATATTTCTGAAATAACCTGTGGCCTGCATGCTATTGCAAGGATCCTCTGGTTTAGATACAGCAATTGAGAAGTATGGCTCTTACAAAAAGGAGGAAGAAGAAAGGGTAGAGAAGATGACAAGGGGGGTTGCAGATTGTGAGCAAGTGGCAAGTGCTTGGAAAAGACTGATGGTAATTTATAATATACAAAAGGAATACCACTTGTTTCAGTAACATTCTGCTTAATCTGTCTGGACAACAGAGTCTTGATCTGGTCTCAAGATAAACCTATAAATCTTTAACACAAAGCTTCAGAAATAATATTAGAATAAATTCAAAATATTTGAAGTGACTCTATTGAATGAGAATATGATCTCTGACCTACAATCAAGACTTTCTATCATTTTCATTCTATTGACAATAGGGATCTAAAAGTGTGTTGTTATTAATCTCTAATTTAAATCTATTGTGGTCAAAGAATATATTACGTATAATTTCAATCCTTTAAAATTTATTGAGATTTGTTTTATAGCTCAGAATGTGGTCTATCTTGGTGAATGTTTCATGTAAGGTAAGCAAGAATACGTCTTCTGCCTTTTGCTGACTGGACTATTCTATAAATGTCAATTAGGTCAAGTTGGTTGATAATGTTGTTGGAGTTTTCTATGTCCTTTCTGATTTCCTGTTTATTTTTTCTATCAATTATCAAGGAAGGAATGTTGAAATATCCAATTATAATTTTATATTTGTCTATTTCCCCTTTCAATTCTATCATCTTTTGCTTCATGTACTTTGAAAATCTGTTATTAGGTACAACACATTTAGGATTATTAATTCCTGTTGATGAACTGGCCCCTTTACTATGAAATGCATCTTTTTATCCCTGTGTTTTGGTTTGCTAAAGCTGATGAAATGCAATATAACAGATATGGGTTGGCTTTTACAATGGAGATCTATTAGCTTAGAAGCTTACGGTTCTTAGGCCATGAAATATGTCCGAATGAAGGCATCAACAGGATGATACCTTCTCTGAAGACAGGCTGCTGGCGAGTTGGGCTCCTCTGTCAGATAGCAAGGCACATGGTGATGTCTGCTGGTCCTTCTTTCCCCAGGTTTCATTGCTTCCAACTTCTGGCCTCGGTGGCTTTTTCTCAGCTTCCCTGGGGCTTTTTCTGTGTCCGTCTCTTAATTCCATTTCTTAGCTTCTGTATGTGTTTTATCCTCTTAGAAAGGACTCCAGTAAGAGTTAAGACCCATCTTGAACAAGGTGGGTCACATCTCAATTGAAATAACCTAATCAAAAGGTCCCACCCACAATAGGTCTACACCCACAGGAATGGATTAAAAGAACGTGAACTTTTCTGGGGTACATACTACTTCAAACTACCACATGCTGGCAATAAAGATATTATCTAATATTATAGTCACTCATTCTTTCTTATCATTAGTGTTTGCATGGTGTATCTTTTTGCATCATTTTAATCTACCCAGATCTTTATATTTAAAGTGGGTTTCATGTAAATAGCATACAGTTATACACCCTTGTGAGACTTGACTCAATGCTCCTTTTACTGGGAGGTCTTTTCACTCTGGTTAGTGCAAACAGGAAATATTTCCAGCCCTGGGGACAGTTCTGCCTGTTCCTTTCTTGTGGTTCTTTTCCCAATCTTGGGAATTCTTTAACATTCACACCAAGACCACTAATCAACCAAACACTCCAGAAGATCCTTCTCCAGATTTGTCTAACTCTCTTTCTGTGAAGCTCTCTCCTCTCTAATATTTTGCTCACAATTTCTACCTGCTTCAGCATCCCTTCCACACTCTGACTTACCATCTTAGTGAGACTACTGGTTTCTGTTTGGGTTCTTTCTCCTTGAGCTGCCATCTAGAAACTCTCTCCACACAGTAAACTGCGGCAATTATAGGGCTCACTTTATTTGTTTTCCTTCTCTCAGGGATCATTATTGTATGATATCTATTGTCCAATGTCTGAAAACTATTGTTAAATCAAGTCATCCATGATGGCTGGAAGTGGAAGTCCTCTGAACATCGATGAGCTAAGTATTTTTGTAAAAGGAGCTTTACTGGAACACAACTATGCTCTTTCATTTGTTTATTGTATGTGGCACTTTCATGCTACAACAGCAGATTTGATTGTTTGATAGACTCCATATGGTCTGCAAAGGCTAAAATATTTACTATCTGGTCCTTTACAGAAAAAAAGTTTACTGACCCTGATTTAAAGGATTAAAGATAAAATATAATTGTATTTGAAGTGTAGGCATTTTGAATATATTTTTACCAAAAAATGTAATCTAAATGTTAAATTTTCAAAATTAGTTTTATGTTTTCAAAAAAAATGAAATATTTAAACTTATGCACCAAAATTGAAAGGCAAAATGCATAATATAATTAGTGAATATCAAATTTTAAACAAAAGTATTTAAATAAAACTTACATTAAAAGTATTTTATTTGGAAATTTTATTATTGAACAGTATTAAAAATTTTCATAAAACTAGAATGATACGCAATTCTGTCTTTCAAGGTCCATCTGGGTGCCAATATAAAGAACTTTCATCACACTTCAAGAATGTTATGACCAGACCCTCAATACAAACTTGAGTGTAAAATAAATTATTTAATGCTGCAAAATATTTCTCAGCCTCAACTGGCAACTATTAGGAATGTGGTCTTAGTTTGTAAGGACTTCCTAAATCACTGATTGTTACACAAAAGAAAGCAAGAGAGTGGATAATACGTGGTACTATTGGGAAATTATACTTCATTTTGGAAGAATGCATTTGAGCTATCCATGAAAAAGGATTTATAAGTCAAATTTGTCTTTCCTTTTCCCTAAGAACTTCTGTGGCTCAAAGCCATCATATTCCAAAGCAATATTTCCTTAATATCATTCAGGCACTCTCATTTTTGTTTTCAGGACATAAAGTAAGATATGTGGAGAAGTATTTCTCTAGGTCCTAAGTGGAGTTACCACTGTGAGTGGGCATTTAGGGGCATCGGTCCCTGTATAAGCACTGAGTTCTAGATCCTAAGTGATATGGGTACTGTGTTCTTAAAAAAGGCTGAGTGTATGCATATGTGTGTATGTGTGTGTGCGTATGTAGGGGTGTGTGTATATGATATTCAGGGCCCTTGAAAGGGCAAGGCTTAGAGAATAGCTCCCTCTTGTCAAATCTAAGGGCATTCACTTCATGCTGCCATCCCTTTAGAGGAAAACTATGGAGCGGTATCAGGAAGATGAAAAAAAAAGTGCTAAGTCTTAAGCATCACTGAGTATTACAAAGTCTTTGGAAAAAATTGAATAAATGACTAATGGTGGCTGTCTATCTTTAGCTAGAATGGGCTTTGTCAGTGAATTTTACATTTACTGTATAAATAAATATGCTTATTTTTTCACTTTTTCCATAAATTATCTATTTATCATTATTGTGAATCCAGAAATTGTGATGCTGTAATTAAAATCCTTATGCCCTCTGAGTGTTTAAAATATACCCAAAATACCACAATAGTTTTAGTTTAAATTCAACCAGTGGATGGCAGCATAACATCAATTACTTAGAGCCTGGGTCAGCCACACATTACTTAGACTAAATGAATTGTTTCGAAATATGAAAGATCTCCGATCTCTCTAACTCATATTACAACATTTACTTATTAGTGGATGTTCCTTTTTGGCCTTGACTATTCGAATGGGCTGTTGCTGCTTTCTGGCCACGCACTGTCATCGCCCTCCCTTTTCCAGGCTCTGTGGATAGACACCCTGACTTCTCTGCCTACCCTCTGACCTTGAGCTTCTGGCCAGACGCCCCCAGTCTAACTTACACAGTGCCTTGACTTCAGTGATTATTTCAGGCACAGACATTTGTCCCGATGATCTCAACACATTTCTACCCCCTTTTCTGAGGATAAACTTGGAAATATTTAACCATATTTGTCTATCATAGAAGGCTGGAGTCGGAAGTGATTTTAAATAACATCTGTTCTCTTCTGCTTCCCTTTCTCTTCCCGAGAATTTTAGTCCTAAAGCCGATGGTGGGGCAGAACAAGATAAGCAGGGATCCATGGTGGTCCAGAGTGGGATGGCAGAGCCCAAACAGGGTGAGGGAAGTGTCCATGTGCAGAAATAACCTGGTGTGGCCACAGCCTGAGCAGATTGAGGAGAGCATCTGTGGGGAGGGACAGTTGGCATGAGGAGTCTCAGCCTGAGGAAGGAAGGCATCCCTGCAGACCAAGTTTCAAAGTATTGCCCTACAAATACTTGTTAATTTTAAATTTAAAAAGAAGAGAAAAAGGCTGGTAGCCACTAACTTAATTAAGGGATCCTTGTGAATCTCATCAGTCTTAGGACAAACTGAAATCACACACCACCTGATATCATGCAATTTGAAAAACACAGCATCCCTTTTGTGCTATTCCTGCAAATGCATATAACTTGAATCTAATTATGAGGAAATATCATTCAAATCCAAACTGAGGAACATGCTACAAAACAATTGCCCTGAAATCCTTCAAGGTTGTGAAAGTCAAAGGAAAATCAAGCAACTGTTCCGGATTAAAAGGACATGACAACTCAATGCATTTCATAATTCTGCACCAGATCCATTTTCTATTAAGGATTTTGTTGGACAAACCTAAATATGAAGGCTGAGTATTATATTGTGCTAATATAACAATGTTAGTGTCTTAATTTTGATGATTGTATTGTTGTTATGTGGGAGAATGTCCCCGTTTGTAGGAAATGCAGAAAATTTCAGACAAAAGTGTGCTTTCTCCTATGTTGGCAACTTTTGTAATTATTTCAAAAGAAAACATGTGTGTGTATGTGTGTGCATAAATGTAATTAAATAACCCATTTTTGAGGTGCAATAACAGGCCTCATAGATCAGACTTCATAGGTCTTTCTGCATGCTATCATCACCAGTCCTGCTGCCTCTTCCTCTCTTCATAGTTTAACTTAGGTCAAGAACATTAAAAACACAGTAGAAATGGCCACTACTTCCCCTTATAAAGTACAACATGCTGCTTAAGAACACAGGCTCTAAAGTATGACAAATTAGGTTTAAATCCCAGCTCTACCACTTGCTTGGTGTTTGGTCTTAGGCAAGCTATTAACCTCTCTGTGTCTCAACTACATCAATGTAAAAACAAAGATAATCAAGGCATCTTATGGAGCTGTTGTGAGACCAACTGAGATAATTCATTTAATGTGCTTAGCATAGAGTATGGCACATGGTACATGCTCAATAAATATTATTGTCACTTTATTTGATTTGACATGACAGTATTAATATATTACAGCACTATTCTCTACTGAGCCTTGGATAAGTTCTTTCAACATAGTTCTAGAGCAACCCCATATTAATCAATCACAGCAGGAAGTAAGATGAAACCTATTTTCCATCAATGGCTTTTTCAGTAAATGTCAATAAATTAATCCAAAGAAAAGAAGACCAAGTAAGGGCATGCTCTAGAAGTACTTACACCACATGACCTGGTCCTCATGATATTACTTCACTCAACAAATGTTTATTTACTCTTTATTTATTATGTTCCTATCACTGTTCTAGGCCTGTTCAGTGAAACAGAAACAAAGACCCCTAGAAGGAGTCTAATGGAATTGAGGAGCCTGGAAGGGGAAAACAGTGACATATAAGCAAATTATAGCATAGTAGAAAATAAAGCAGATCAGAATAAAAGCAATTGGGAGCATCTTTTCTTTCCTAAGTTATTGACCCCTTGGCTGTGGAACTTCATGTTTCTATGGAATATTGTGAATGACCCCATAGATTAATTGTCACAGTGCTTCCATGGTGGTGTCTTTGAGAACAAGGACTGAGTCTCACTCCCCTCCAGGTCCACAGCACCTAGCTCAGCGCCTGGCACCACATGAATGTTCAATAAAAATCCAAGCTAGTGAAATATGGGCTTTTGGTCCATATAGAAGATGAACTAGAAAGAGGCTTTAGAAATCACCTCAATCTACCTTCGCCTTTTATGTACGAGGAAATTGAGACTCTGGGAGGTTAAATTTGTTATCCAAGGCCAAATAGAATTGAACTAGAACACAGATCTCCTAACCTCAAATCCAGGTCTTTCATTATTTGTATCAGAAGGTTGCAAGAACAGGCCATCTAACCTACACAGCCTGTCAATGCAAATGATTTTTCCAGCCTCATAACCCACTGCTTTCCACTCTTATCCTTTGCTCCAGGAATACCCAATTGTATGAGGTTCCCAGGATATGCCAAGCCTTTTTGCTTTGGCATATGCTATCGTTCTGGATGCTTTCCAGCCTGGTAAACTGTTTTCCCTTCCACCTCCTCCTCTTGTGAAACCTGCCTGGACTCCCACACTTCTTGCTTTCCTCAATCCCCCTGCCCCAAGTACAGTTAAAGTTGCATCTCTAAGTCAATGAAAACAATTTTGTGATTTATATTGTATCCCATCTTGAGGGCCTTATACACAGGAAAGTAGAAACTTTTAAGATTTCTACTTTGTTAAGGTTCTATTAAGGCCTATTTTATCCTGTTCTCTCATAACAGCTAACCTGAATTTCATACTTCCTTGCTAAAAATTAATATTAAAAACCAAACTTAAGGCTCATTTTTTGAAGTCAAATAGAAATAGGATAGGCAGTATTTCCCATTTTGCTACAAATATGAACAAAATTAATTATCCCAACTATTCATCTTTTATTGAGCAAATATTTATGGAGCAGCAACTTTCCCAATTTCATGTTTGGAACTATAGAATCGAAAATGAACAAAAGAGTTACTCTCTTTATAGGAGCCAAAGTATAGTGAATAAAATCAAAGAGTTCATTTTACGGGTTTTTAAATGAATTTTAAAATTTAACTTTTAAAAAAATAAAAGTAATTTATGAACGTACTTTTAAAATTTGAGCATAAAGAAAGGCATAAAATGGGAAAAATTAAATCTCCCTTACTTTTTTGAAGGTTTCTTGTTAAAGCTTCCAGAAATTTGTATGCATATTCTCATTTAAATAAAATACATTTATAATTAAATTTCCCTTACCCACTTTGAAGACTTCTTGTTAAAGCTCCTAGAAAATTTTATGCATATTATCATTTAAATAAAATACATTTATAGGCAATAATATATTATTAGTTACAGAAATGGACTCATACTCTGTTCTGAGCTTTGCTTTTTTTAAAACTTTGTCTTATAAATTTTTCCATATCTGTACATAAACTTAATGAGCATAAGATATTCCATTGGATGGATGAACTTAGCCAGTTCTTTCCTAATGGACATCTAGGTTGTTTCCAGTTTTTGCTACCTAAATCCTTGTACTTAAATCTTGTCATGATTTTGTGAGTGTGCCTGTAGACTGAAACCCTAACAGGAACCAAAGAGTGAGGATATGTTAAAATTTTGAGAGATATTGACAAATTTTCTATAAAAATAATTAGTTGCACCAATTTACAATCCAACTAAAGATAAGAGGGCAGCTGATAATATATTAGACTAGGGAAAAGGAGACTGGAAGACCATTTAGGAAGCTGTTGCAATTATTCAGTAAATACAGAGTGGTGGATAGTGCTGGAATGTTTGCTATGGGGATAGAAAAAGTAAATAAAGTCAAAAGATACCTAGAAGTATGATTTGATATGACTTGGTGATTCACTGGAGTCAATACTGACTCATAGTTTGCAATTTTGGGTATCTGATAGGATAGTAGGAGAAAAAAAGAGTATGTTTGTGTATGTGTGAGTTAAATGGGGAGAGGGCAAAGCATTGGGTTTAATTCTGGACATTCCACGTTTGATGTGCCTGTGGTTCCGTCAAGGGCACAGAGGCAGGTAATTACATATATGAGCCTGGGGCTTAGGAAAAAGACGCTACCTGGAGATACATATTTGAGAGTTATCAGCTTACAGATGATGATTGAAACTACTAGAATAATTGAGATCATCCAGGCAATATACAGAGTGAGAAGAGCAAAGGGCCTATGATCAACTGTTCCTGTTTGCTAATGCTTCTGTTTTGCAAAATACCAGAAATGGATTGGCTTTTATAAGGGGGTTTTATTTGGTTACAAAGTAACCTTCTTAAGGCCATAAAGTGTCCAAGGTAAGGCATCAACAATAGGGCACCTTCACTGGAGAAAGGCCATTGGCAGCCAGTAAACCTTTGTTAGATGGGAAGACACGTGGCTGGCGTCTGCTTGCTCCCAGGTTGCATTTCAAAATGGTGTTCTCCAAAATGTCAGCTTTCAATGGCCATCTTCAAAATTTGCCCCTCAGCTGCAGCTGCTCTCTCAGTTGCTCTCCAAAATGTCACTCACAGCTGCTCCAAGTTCCTTCTTTTTGTCAGCTTTTTACATGGCTCCAGTGATTTAATTCAATCCCACCCTAAATGGGTGGGGTAATACCTCCATAGAAATTATCCAATCAAAGTCATCACCCACAGTTGGGTGGATCATATCTCCATGGAAATCCAATCAAAAGGTTCCAACCCAATCAACACTGATACATGGCCCCCCACAAGATTGCATCTAAGATAATGGCATTTTGGGGGACATAATACATTCAAACTGGCACATTAACCTCTGAAGAACACCAGTACTTAAGGAATGAACAGAAGGGGACATCACAAAAGGGGATAAGGAGTGCCTAGATCAGTAGAAGGAAAACCAGGTTTTGAGAAGGACAGTCCAACAGTGCAAAACACTGCTGAGTGGATAAGACAAGTACTTAACACATATTGGAGTTAATGAACTGGGAGTCATTAGTGGCATTTATAAACAGCATTTTCAATAGAGTAGTAAAGGTGGAAGCCAGATTCCAATTCTTTTAAGAAGAAATAGATAAAAGCAACGTAGGATGCTAACACAAGTTTGATCATTACATAGAGGAGAAAAATAAAAATAAGTGGAAGCAGCAGTGGGAGGTTCAATCTTGGAAGGTTTTGTTTACTTTTAATTTTCTTTCATGTTTAAGGTGAGAAAGACTTGAGCATATGTACATGTTGACATGAAGAAGCCAGTAGTGAGGGAGGAAGAATTGGAAACAGAGCACTTGTGGCAAGCTTGGCCTTTAACAGGAAAGGAGGAGGAGAGAGCAGACATTGACGCAGGTCTGAGTGCATGCTTGGAAGAGGAAGTCCAGAGCTTTGTTCTGACGATTTCTATTTATTTTCCTGGTGAAGTAGGAGTCTAGAGCATCGGAAGGACCATCCATGAGCTAGTCACTAACCCTGAGATAGTCATATCTACGTGATAGGCACAAATATCTATGAGATGTTTTGCTCATATTGTAACCACATAGCCTAGCTCACTATATTTCTGGCCTGGAATATTGCAGGTATTCAATAAATAGTAAATACTGGATGAGTAAATAAATTTATTCGTTAGGGATGGGAGAGCTATATTAGGTTTGAAGGGAAGGGACAAGATTTAGGGTTGTGACAGAAAAGAATGTGAGGAAGAGTTGACTGATGGGAAAGGAGAGCAATATTAAAGAAGTTATTAGGTAGACTGGTGATCAATTGTAAGTTAATAATGGCACCAATCTGCCTTTTTTTGGGCATAAGCAGAGAAGGTCCACAGTCCATTTAGCATTTACTTTGCCAGGTGAAAGTTGATTGAATGACAATGAAATAAGGGACCCTAGGATATTAGAGAGAAGGGGAAGTATCAGAACCTGGAATCTATAACATATGGATTTGATTATACCTAAATAATCAAGTTTAGTCCTCCTAAACACCTCTGATCATATTTCATAGGTGACTTCCTGTTTTCTATTTTTTTTATTAGAGAAGTTATGGGTTTACATAAAAATCATGTATAAAATACAGGGTTCCCATGTACCATGCTATTATTAACAGCCTGCATTAGTGCGGTACATTTGCTACAACAGATGAAAGCAAATTTTTATAACTCTACTATTAACTGCAGTCCATAGTTTACCTTGGAGTTCACTGGTTAAGTTGTCTAGTTCCATGGGTTTTTTAAAAAATTTTATTCTAGTAATGTATATACAACATAAAATTTCCCCTTTTAACCACAATCAAATATATAATTCAGTGCTATTAATTATGTTCACAATGTTGTGCTAACATCACCAACATCCAGTACCAAAACATTTCCATCATCCCAAATAGAAGTTGTGTACAATAACAATGTCACTTGTATATCCACTCAAATAGTTACATCAATATAATAGTCACCACTTGCTGAATATATACTATGTATGAGACACTTCTCAAAGAGCTTTATATATTTGATCTCCATCATCTCCTTCTTTTCTTTTCCTCCCAAGCCTTGGCTGGAGTCTTTGGTAAAATACAGAAAAACAGCAGAGACTCATTAGCATAATAATACTTCAAAGTTATTTTTTAAGTTTTCCAGATATCAAGAGAAAGGCTTGTCCTATAGATGCTGCATTCTGACAAAATTAAAAGACCTAAACTTTTCTAAGATAGACCGTAAAGGTACACTGACACTCTTCAAAGACGTAGGCAAGCATGGCCATCATGATCCTGAAAAAATTTCATCACATGGCCAGGTGCAAACCATGAACTTGTACAGAAAGGGAAGAGAGGTTAAGACAGGGAAAATGAAGGAGAGGAGATGAGAGAGATGGGACCCGGACAACTATCCAAGACGGAGTCTCTGTGGATCGAAAAGTATCTCAATGGGAAAAGTAAAAAAATGGTTTGCTTGCCTTCTGAACTTCAGGTGTGTTCAGTGTTTATTAACGGTAATACTGGTTTCTTTCTGGTAGTAGACAACACACCCATGTCTACCCAGATTTATTTATTTAAAACTTACAGCTCTTACTATATGCTAGGCACTAAGTGAATTACAAATATTAATTCACTTAATACGTACAACTTCACTATGAAGTAAGTACTATTTTTATCCCCATTGTACAAATAAAGGAAACTGAGACTCAGACATACTACCTGCAAATGTTTACATTACTAAGAAAATATATATAATGCTATTTTCAATCTTGAGATGTAGGTCTTATTATCCCCACTTTAAAAATGAAAAACACTGTGATTTAGAGAAGCTAAATAACATCTCCAAACACAGTCAGCGGGGACTTCAGCTTTGGGTCATTAGGGAGTCACGGGTCAAGAATTACCCTCCCATTGTCAAAAACTAGAAAATCCGACAAAATATGGGAAAAAATATTTTCAGACTTGGATAACAGGCAGTGCATGACTGTGATCCCTGAGAGATAGAAAAAATGAAGCTTTCTGCCTAGAGGCAAACTCTAGAGGAGAAATCTCCCTGAATTGAGGAGCTAGAGATCAGAGTTTAGGGAGGCCAAGGCAGCTAAAATTTTCAGGTCAGAGTATGAAAAGGAGAGAGCTAGCCAGGGATTGAGTTCCAGAAATTTGCATAGGGTTCCTCTTGAGTCTTTGGCTGAATATTAATTTGTGCATATGTCAGGTAAAGCCCCACAAGATCCAGCAACTACAATCTCCAGAGAAAGAATGATTAATATGGAGCTGTAAGCCAAACAATTTGAGCACACAGTCAGGGCTGGAAATCATTCAAGTTCCCATTAGCCACATGGGGGAGACTCTATTGAATAAACAGACATACAGTAAAGACACCAAAGAGGCCACATCTTAAATATGGGGCTAAATTAGTCCTACGGTAAAGATAACTCTAGAGCTGTATTAAAAGAGCTTAACAACAAGACTTGAAATAATCAAACTAATGTGCAACTAATGTAACTACAAGCCAGAACAAAGTTGAACACTCTAAAGAATTATAACAAACTCAGCATACAAAAACACAAAATTATAATGCTTGGCATACAATAAAAATTACTAGACATACATGGAAATAGGAAAATGTGATCCATAGTCAGGAGAAAAATGAGTTAATAGAAAATTAGTCAACAAAGATATTAAAACTGCTACTATAAATATGCTCCATATGCTCAAGGATATATAGAGGAAAGCAAACATGGACATAATGAAGAAAGAAATTAAAAACAAAAAAGAGAACCAAGTATATTAAAGATGTGAAAAATACATTGCCTGAAAGTCACTAGATGAGACTAACAACCAAACACAAGAAAGACATACCAAAGAAGTCATAAGTAGAATTAAATTCCAGCTCCACGTGATTCTAAGGCCTGTATTGTCACCATTTTCCCATGGTGCTTCTCATTTTATAGTGCTCTTTAAAAAGCCAAAGCTAACAACAAGAGCAGAAATATCATCCAAGCAGAGGGACCATGAGGAGAGGACAAATGTAAACATGAAACAAGGAAGAGAATGGTTTTAGAATCAAGACAGACAGGCCCAAATTCTAGCTCTCTAACTTACCAGCTAGGTAAACTCACACAAATTGTTGAAAACTGAATTCACTGCCTCATCTGTAAAATCAGGACAGAACTCTTACTGTACACACAACACTAACTGAAATAACTTGTAAGAAAATATTTATCATCTGCTTGGCACTTAGGCACATAAATCTTTGTTGAAAAGCTGGTAGAAGAGAATTTTTAAATTCTCACCTGGGCTCAAGAAACTAAATAAATATCACTGATTGGAAGGCCTGATCCAGGCCCAGGAAAAGTTGTGGTGTGTGTGTGTGTGTGTGTGTGTGTGTGTTTTGGGGTAGAGCATCCTGGATTCCAAGAAGACGACTTTTGCACCAAGCTTCTAGCCAGATGTGAGTGAATATATTTCCCCTAGAATAGTATGCTACCTTTCTGATCTAAAAGAGTTAACAGGTGTTCAAGGTGCAAATTATCACAGAAAAGTATCTGCCAAAGTATCTTTGGAAATGTAGCCAGTTAAATCTAATGCTCTGTTTTTCCCTTGAAACAAAATGATGTATTAGAAAGAGTCTATGTTTTACACTGAGATAGAAGTGGCTCTGAAACTCAGCATATTAGATGTACAGAAATCAGAGAGTTACTTTTCTCAGCTGGCCTCTATTTTTGTAAAACTGGCATACTAATAATAATCTTGCAGAGTAAATATAAAGATGAAATAATATAACACATATACATTTCTTACTATTAATAATTTAACATTTATTTGTTCTCTCCCTTTTTGGAGTTCTTTTTCCCCCTGATTCATAATTACATTATTTCTTTTTTAAATTTTAATTTTAAACATATTTTATTTATATTTTTCCTTTGTAATTTTAAAAATTATTTTTGGTATGAAATTCTTCTTATACAGGAACTGAACTAAGACCCCATATCACTGGGCATGTGAAGGCAATTCCTTCAGTTTAAACTTGTCACTTCTCCATTTCTTTAGGAAACATTTAAGGAACTAAAAGAGACGAACACCAGAGAAGTTGCTGTAACCTCCCAGGGCTTTGTCACATTTGGGATTCATTAATCTTTAAGTTTCAAGAGAGAACTCTGTTGACTTTGCTCCTTTGTAGAGCAAAGAAAAAATCAAACCAGAAGACTATAAAATATTAAAGAGCTGAAACTTTGCCCTTTGCCTTCTTAATCTGGCCTACATTTTTCAAGGCTCTAAGCAATTACCAAGTGACGGAGTTGCCTAAAATCAATACTGCTTACCTTGTGTAACCACCAGAAATCAGATATGAAGACCGGTGCCTGACCTGGTGCAGAGATTAATGAGTTTGCTGAGCAGTGTAGTCTGACTAACTGGTCACACCTTTTCCTTGGTGCAGTCGGCAGCCAGGACTGGAAGGATGACTAGCGTGGAGGCTATGGTACCGGAAGTGCTCAGATTGGTGCAAGTGTTTCCAAAAGACCAGAGATACGGGAGAGAATCCGAAGGTCCTATAGACTGTCATGCCAGGAACACAAGTTCATCTGAATGTCAGGTAAAAACACTCTAGGGGGCTAAGATAAAAATTATTGTCTCAAATAAACAAGGTGATCTTCTAAAAAAAAAATATAGAAGACAAAAAATCAACTAAAACCTAAGACAAGCTATTGCTCCTTTTAAAAAATCTTCATTAAATGTGCAGAACTAGATCTGGAAAGCTCTTTATAAAGCCTAAAAACTGTGCCTGGAGTATGAAGAGGGAAGAAAGTTAACAGATTTACTTAAATTCAATTTCAATTATTTTTCTGCATTTAATTACACATATTAACACTAGGTTAATTTATCTTCACAATCAGCTTCCTGAGGGCACCCTACTTTGACCCCATCTACCCATGTCAAACTCTGTTCTGACTTACCTAGGAAGCCGTGAAACCCAATTTGTGCTGCCTTGGGTCACATGTGAATGCAAAATGAGGGAGGTCATTCTAAAGAAAACTTGGAGACTGCTGCCTTGAGTGGCCTCTTTTGAAATTCGAACAGATGGCTTGGAAATGGTAACACACACCCAACAAGAGGTAGCAACTGGGACAGGGGTGGAGCAAGCTGGAAAGATGTCAATGTCTTTGATTAGCATCCTATGGGTTGACATTTCTCCTCTTTTAGGAAGGAATAAAGGTTTTATTTAGAAAACATCTTTACACACACAGAAACAAATACCCTCTTTGTCACTGTGATTGTGCTGTTGATATGGTCAGTCGTATAATGAACTCAATGAACTCATTCATTTGCCTTGGGAATATAAACTGAGCCTCTTCCTAACCATCTCACCCATCCCGAAGGTCAGAACAAGATTAAGATCACCCTGAAATGCACTGACTCCTCTGGCTGGTGGGTACTGATACTTCAAAATGGTTTAGTTAGATCAGTTTCTGAGGCCCTTGGACGGTTTTCTTTTAAGCCATCAGCATGCATAACATTTATGTACAAAATAGAAAATAACATTTTTAAAGAAGACAACTTATATTACACAAGGGAGAAAACAGACACTATGAAATGGTTGCCAGTCAGCTCTATATTGGGACTGACTATTCAGACAAAAAGTCTTGTTGACTTTTGAGGTGGTGTGTTGGATTTCCAGAGGCCAAGGATACCCGCCACTTTATATTCATCACCTGGACTTTTAAAACATGTAATTTTGAATCATCATTCATGGACATGTCCTTTGAACTTTCACATTACCATCCCAGAGAATATAGGGCAGTGACTTTTTTTAAAGGAAGTATGAGTCTGAACACTGTCATGCTTATTTTTAGATTTTAGCAAAATTGAATTTTTCCTTCTCTAATTCATGTCTATCTCTCAACGGACATATTCAGCCATAACTTGAAAATCACACCCTGATGGGTATGGTGTGTGCAGGAGGTGGGGAGTGGGAGTGATAGGAAGCAAAGGGCATTAAAAGAGGGTAACAGGTACAATACATTGTGTAATTTATCAGGATATGAATACAGCCACATGCACTCTTTTAAATAAGAAAAGCAGTTA